>NC_000067.6:117194603-118602103 GCF_000001635.26 Mus musculus
TCTTAACACCTCACAAAGAACTATGGAAAACTAAGGAAATCTGGGAGTAAGCGAGATTTTTTTCCCCAAGAAAGAGAAAATCAACTGGTTTTTAGTGCTAAACAAATAGTACTGGAAAAAAAATGTGAGTTTATGTGTGTGTGTATCATCATACACACTGAACAAGTTTTAGTTAGAAATATATGTATGAAAAAATAGAAATATATGTATGTACATATTATGTCTAGATAAATATATAAATATGTATGTAATAACAATCAGTGGGAAAAAAAGAGGCCAAGAATTTGAAGGAGAGCAGGGAGGAATATATGGAAGGGTTCGGAGGGAAAAATGAGACAGATAAATCTTATAATTATATTATAATCTCAAAAGGGAAAATAGAAAAGAAAGGAAAAGAAAGGAAGGAAGTCTATCAAAAACAAATTAAACAATACAAAACAAACAAAAAATACAAACAAAATTAGATCAAACACAAACTAATAAATCCAAAATTGTGATCGTTTAGTTAGAACCTTTATTTGGAGTCTGAAATAAAAGGCCCTATGAGTTACTGCAGAAGTATCCTTTTGATAGTTAAGAATTTGAACTTAGAGTATCTAATTTGTGAAAGTACTGATTGTGGCTTGGGTACCAACCCTGGAACAGGTTTAGCTGAGCATAGGCCTCCAAGTATACTGATTGTTGCTGTGGGCATAAGGCTTTTTTTTTTTTTTTTGTATGATAACATACATATTTTCTTGTTCCTCCTTTGAGGAATGTCCTCTCTGCCAAAGTTAATAACTCATGATAATGCCTCAGAAAAATTGTAAACCCTGAGACCTTCATGATAGCACATGTAAGGCTGTGGGAAAGAAATCTGAAAACATGAGTTCAAAACTATATAATTTTTCAACTATGCAAAACATTAGGATGCAATGTGAATTTTATAAGGAGCTTTATATACCTAAATGAACAAAGGCAGCTGCACTATAAACCAGCTTCTCAGAAAGATATTTTAAAAAGAGATAAAAATGTTTTATGGAGTAGTGATCACAGGGCAATATTTCACCCAGCTATGTCTTTTGTTTGTGCTTACAATTTCAGGCAGATCCCTGAGTTCAAGATCAGAATTAGACAGAGGAAGTTTAGTTCCAGTCCCTGGTCTTGGAGAAATGCTAAGTTCAGAGCAGGCTCTCACCCATCTAGCTTATTATCTGTAGTTAACAAAGGCAGGCAGATCTATGGATTCTTTAGCAATATTTAAAAATGTGCTTGCTGTCACTTTCTAAGAATCAAGGGGCTGGGGTCACAGGATACTGATCTATAGGATAACCAAAAAGGAACCTGAGGTAATGACTGAATTCATATGTAAATAAAAGACTAGGCTTTTGATCTTCAAGAGATGCTATCTAGCAAGTTTTTAGAATAGCAAGAGAAAACTGTTGTGAGTAGAACATAGAGACAACAATCTGGAAAGCTGTCTCAGGCCAACCATAGACTGTAAGTTCATAATCCATGATTTGACTTTTAGTTGTTTGTTTCACTACTCCCAAACACCCCTTCTCTCAGGAACTCCTCTCTGAGCTGAGGCTAGACCTTGGCATGAAAGGAAATCAAAGAGGCAGCCATGGAATAAGGCATAATGCAGAAGCAGAGAAAACTGTAGCTGTAGGTCCAGTGTTTGTGCAGGGACAAACAATTAAAAAGGGAAACCCAACTAACTCCTAGACAATGTTAGGAGCTTCTATTGGAAGGTTCCCTGCTATCATATGTGGTTCTCCTTTATTTCTATTGTAAAATATATTGTAACAGTGCTTATATCCTTGTTTAAGTTAATATTTTGCATAATAACTAAAGAAACATAGTATGGATATTGGGATGTGTTTAGGAAAATAATGATTTAAGAAAATAATGATTCAATTTATTTATATATATACACACATACACACACACTTTAATATATGAACTTTACACAGAAGCCACATAGAAATTAGGGCAAAACCTTGTTTAAGACAAAATTTCTTTGTTTTTCACCATCATATTTGCCACTTGCCAGGCCCAGCAGATTCAAGCAATCGCTTCTTCCTGGCTCCCATTCTGTCATAGGAGCACTAGGGTTAGATACATACTACCTTACCTGGCTTTTCCAAGTTCTGGGAGATGCCAACCTGTCTGCACACTTGAGCAGCAAGTGCTTTACCTACTGATCTATGTCTTCAGCCATAGGAATGAGACAATGCATTTCCTCACCGCATGATATGAGAAAAGGGTGGCATCACAAGTAGAGCTCAATGATTCTGAGCCTGCTGTTTCATCCCTTAGCCTTCTCTGGTCATAAAGAATAGGAATATGCTTTGTGGCTTACTGGGAGCGGGGGGGGGGCAGGGGAGGCATTGGGCTATGCACAGACAGTCTGGTCTCCGGTTGAGCTGAGGTCTGAACCTCAGAAGGGTGATAATTCACCTACATGACATGGTAGGCATTCCCTCATGCTCCTGGAACTCTGGCTCCTGTCTTAGTTATTGCCCCCCCACAGTCACCACAAGAGAAGCATGACTAGAAGTCATGTAGGCAATGTCCCAAGCTTCTGACCTTCAGGATAAACTCCTCCCCAGTTACCTAGCAACAGTAAGATAAGACAGCATACTTTATTTTTTTATCTTTTTTTTATACTTTTATTAGGTATTTTCCTCATTTACATTTCCAATGCTATCCCAAAAATCCTCCATACCCTCCCCCCAACTCTCCTACCCACTCACTCCCACTTTTTGGCCTTGGCATTCCCCTGTACTGGGGCATATAAAGTTTGCAACTCCAATGGGCCTCTCTTTCCAGTGATGGCTGACTAGGCCATCTTTTGATACATATGCAGCTAGAGTCAAGAGCTCAGGGATACTGGTTAGTTCATAATGTTATTCCACCTATAGGGTTGCAGATCCCTTTAGCTCCTTGGGTACTTTCTCTAGCTCCTTCATTGGGGGCCCTGTGATCTATCCAATAGCTGACTGTGAGCATCTACTTCTGTGTTTGCTAGGCCCCGGCATAGTCTCACAAGAGAGAGCTATATCTGGGTCCTTTCAGCAAAATCTTGCTAGTGTGTGCAATGGTGTCAGCATTTGGAAGCTGATTATGGGATGGATCCCCGGATATGGCAGTCTCTAGATGGTCCATCCTTTCATCACAGCTCCAAACATTGTCTCTGTAACTCCTTCCATGGGTGTTTTGTTACCAATTCTAAGAAGGGGCAAAGTGTCCACACTTTAAAAGGGGCTGTTTGGCCTCTCACTCTCTCATACCTTTGTTCTCTTACCTCTCACTTCTCTCTCCTCTCTCTTCATCTTCTCCTCTCCTCTCTCCTCTCCTGTCTTCTCCTCTCTCCCTCTTACTCTTACTCTTTCTCTCTAGCCTTCTCTCTCTCTCTCTCTCTCTCTCTCTCTCTCTCTCTCTCTCTTTCTCTCTTTCTCCCTGCCTTTCTATAATAAATCTCTAAAACCATAGATGGTCTCTGCTCATCAAGATCCGCTGCACTCACTCTTGCCAGTGTGGGAACCTCTCTTCCCTCATCCCTAGGGCTTTAGAGAGTAGCCCCAGGCTCTCAGGTTGGGCTGCCCCATGTCCACCCCCTGAAGAGTGGGTCATAGGCTTGGATGCCCACCCGGGGATGAGTGGAAACTGTCTGGCAGCCCTTCCACATCTGCCTGACCAGAGCATAGGAGGAACTCTGGCAGGGCATGGGTCCTTCCTTCCCCCTCTTCCCCTGGGCCTCTTTTTAGTCCCCACAACTGTGAATGCAAAGTCCCCAATCCTTACAATATGAAAGTTTTCCTGATTTCTACTTAAATGTCTCATTTATGATTTAAATGTCAACTCACCACCAAAAGGAACTCTTCTAAAATCTTCCATCTCAACCAAATTCTCATACTTTATGAAATCAAGCTGTTTTAATTTCGTGTGGATCTTTGTTCCCTCAAAATGATCTGTTTTATATGAATCACCCTTCTGCTTCCCAACTAAGTTGCACATGCTGAGAGGCAATCATTTGTGTGTTTCTACTTCTAGTGTCTAGAACTCTGTCAGAAATAGTCAGATCAAACATCACAAGTTTGCCATCACTAGTATATTTTAGTAAAGGGAGTTGTCTGCCAATTTAACCCCATTTCAAGCTAAGAGGTAAAGAGTGACAAGGAGGGCTAGCAGCTTTCTTTCTTCATATATTTCATGAACTTGCACCCTTGTGTGTGCATGCATGCACACATGTGCATATGCACACACATACACACATATATACACACACACATACATACATACACACACGCACATATCCCACACATGCATAGTAACCAAAACTATTAACATTAGATGGGCTAGTCTAAAACATGAATGAAAAATATTGTCTGTGTAATCAACTAAGTCACAAAAAAAAGGCAGGGATGGCTGGATTGAGAAAAAGACTGATACTTGGTATTTTAATATGTCATAAAAGCTTGGTTAATAAGCAATAGTATATAGACTTGTGTTTGTTTACTTATTTTTAATAATATAATATTTTTATTACTCTAAGATAAATTTCAGGCCTTTTAAGGAAAGAGGAAAATGCAATGATTTGGGAGGTCACACATTGCAATTTTGGTTTCTTTTTTGTTTGTCTGTTATTGTTTTGTTATGTGAGGGTCTCCATTGTCTGCCTGCAGCTCCCAAGTGTTGAGATTACTACACTGTTGAATTAAATCACTGAACTCTTTTAAACCCAACATCTCATATTTTGTCAGAAATTGCCACATGGACATTACACCTAGCCTGTTGATGGTTCTATACATTTTTGACGGTATCATTTATTCAATCTCTCCTAAACTGAGGCCTTATGAAACATCATCCTAGTTCATGTGCAATATTTTCATTTGGAATCAAGAAAAGTCATGGAATCCAGCTAGAGAGGTGGCTTCAGCTTGTGAGTATGAATGGCAAGGAGCCATGTTTGGGAAAGGTATACAAATATGTTAATATTATCTGATCTGCCCTTGAAATATTTCCATGGGAATTTTCAGAATAGAAACAAATCTATGACATTACAGGTGATATATGTCTTCCCATCTCAGATTTTGTTCTTAAAATATTGTATATTGATTGCCTGAGTTTAATTCACACTTCTTCCACTGAATACCTTTGTTGGAAACTGACTTCACTTCTTTAAAATTTCAATTTCTTTATGTTATATAAACAACATAATGCTTCTCTTACAGTATTATGGAAGGAATATATTTTCACCACTTTTTATCAAGAGTTATCTGGGTTATCAAACTAACTTAGCTCATTTTCTTGATATACTTTAGTTTTACTTAGCACAGTGATATAACCAGGAAAAGGTGGGGAAAAATTTACAATATACAGATGTTGTAGATACTGATCTCTATGTTGTGCACACAGAATTACTTCTCCCTTATTAGTGAAGTTCCATGAGCTCACTTCAGTTCTGTGAAAGCACTTATCAAGTGATCTCTGCTGTTGATTCAAGCTCTAGTAACAGATCTAGGTATGTAAAGGTAGGTGTGTGTGTGTGTGTGTGTGTGTGTGTGATTGTGTGTGTATTTTTTCTTTTAAAAATTTTGTGATTCAACTTCTATTTACTACTCAAAGCAAGTTCTGTCATTCTCTTTTACCTGTAGGTTCAGTTTTGTTTCCTCAAGTAAAATCTATTTTCATTGTTTGCTTACAATACAAGAAGGAGACAATGTGATGAGTAAGGAAATTTGCAGTTTCAAGGATAATGAGGGAGGGCAACAATCATCTAAGCTTCCAGGTGTCTGTGTGTGTTCATCAGGTAAGATAGCTATCTGTGTATTGCTTTTCAGTATTCATGTGTGGAAAAATTAATTCTGCTAATTAAGGGTAAAGTATACTATTGACCAGATAGCCTTATGGGGCTTAGCATGTAATGAAGGACTCCCTTCATTAGTGGGAATTCTTTTTCTTTGACTGCCTCTGGAGAATTCTAAGCCCACATATGTGCTTCTACCTGAGGAATGTCATGTAACCTCAATTTCTCCTTTCTCCCAATAAAGCCTGTTCAGCTAGCCCCTGATATTACTAAAATGCTTCTTCATGCTAATGAGGCATTCCAGGCACCCTAGACCCCCAGCCAATGACCTTTGCTTATTGTGGATTTAAGCCTTCAATTGCCCTATAGTTCTCTACCTACTGACTGCTTTTCCCAGGGTGGCTATTCACTGTACATAATCACAGAGCTTCAGAAACCCCTTCTTGCTGTCTCTGCTCCCTTTGCCCTTGTTTATTGTATCAGTCAATGATCCATGAGGGCAGGAAGATCCACATTCATGCATTGTTGGTGGCATAATGTATCTGGAACTTTTCTCAATATTAGGACAATGATTCAAACGACATAGACTGCTTTCCATAGAGGCCTTTAATTTTTTAGAGAAAAATCTTTTACCCATTGATCCTCAAGACTATGGAAACCTCTCCTACAGGTAAAGCTAGAAGTACTTTACTAAGTTCACATATATTAAGTCATATAGCCTGATGCATGGGTATCAGTCTCATGTGTGTGTGTGTGTGTGTGTGTGTGTGTGTGTGTGTGTGTATGTATTCTGGAAATGACTGTGTTTAAGTTAATGATAGAATTATTTCTCACAGAATTAATAGTTGCTTTCACCCTCCCACACCCTAGAGGGAGTTGGCCTCCCAGGAAGTCTCTTATACCAAGTGGCAGAGGTACATAGAACCCTTACCCTAATACGTACCCCAGCTGAGACCCCCAAGGAGAACAGTTCTATACATTCTACTGGAGCCTCATCTTCCTTCTAGTCTGCAACTCAGCCTGGGGCAGATCAGGCTCTCCTGACCCTCTCCCATACCCCTGAGCCTGTCTGTCTACCAGGAGGTCTGCTGTAACCAGGGACACAGACTTCATGTCTTCCAGGATGTCTGGCATAACCAGGGACACAGGAGGTCTGCCCTAACTAGGAACACAGGAGGCCCACATATCCAGAACCAGAAGGTCTGCTCTAACACAACTCAGAGAACTCTACCTGCCTAGAAGAAGGGAGAAGCTCCAATCAGAGACAAAGAGGCCAGTTAACACAAGAGATAACCAGATGCTGAGAGGCAAGCTCAAGAACATTAGCAACAGAAGTCAAAGTAACTTGGAACCCTCAAAACCCAGTTCTCCCACCATTGCAAGTCCTAGACACACTAACACATATGAAAAAGCAAGATTCTGACCTGAAATTCCATCTCATGAAGATGATTTTAGAGACCTTTAAGGAAGACATAAAGAATTCCTCTGAAGAAATGCAGAAGAAAACAGGCAAACAGGTAGAAGGTCTTAAAAAGGAAACAAATAAATACCTTAAAGAAATACAGGAAAATATAATCAAACAAATGAAGGAATTGAACAAACCAACCAAGACCTAAATATGGAAATAGAAATAATAAAGAAATTACAAATGGAGGCAACCCTGGAGATGGAAAACCTAGGAAAGAGATCAGAAGTTACAGATTCAATCATCACCAACAGAATAAAAGAGATAGAAGAGAGAATCTCAGGTATAGAAGATATCATAGAAGATATGGATACAACAGTCAAAGAAAATACCAAGTGCAAAAAGCTCCACACTCCAAATATCCAAGAAATTTAGGACACAATGAAAAGACCAATCTAAAAATAATAGGAATAGAAGAGAGTGAAGATTCCCAATTCAAAGTGCCACAAAACATCTTTAATAAGATCATAGAAGAAAACTCCCCTAACCTAAAGAAAGAGATGGCCATAAAAGTAAAAGAAGCCTACAGAACACCAAATAGATGTGACCAGAAAAGAAAATCTCCTCATGATATAATCATTAAAACACTAAATGCACAGAACAAAGAAAGTATATTAAAAGGCATAAGAGAAAAAGGAAAAGTAACATATAAAAGCAGACCTGTCAGAATTACACCACACTTCTCAACAGAGACTCTAAAAGCCAGAAGATCCTGGACAAATGTCATGCAGACCTTAAGAGAACATAAATACCAGTCCAGGCTGCTATAACCAGCAAAACTCTCTATCATCATAGATGAACAAACCAAGATATTCCATGACAAAACCAAATTTAAACAATATCTTTCTATTAATCCAGGAGGAAAACTCCAACAAAAAGAAGGGTAATTACACCCAAGAAAACACAAGAAGTTAAACACCTCACAACAAACCCCAAACAAAAGAACCTCACAAACATAATTCCACCTCTAACAGCAAAAACAAAAGGAATCATAAGTCTTTAATAGCTCTCAACATCAATGGACTCAGTTTCACAATAGAAAGACATAGACTAACACACTGGATGTGTAAACAGGACCCAGAATTTTGCTGCATACAGAAAACACATCACAGTGACAAACACAGACACTACTTCAGAGAAAAAGACTTGAGAAAAAAAAAAAGGTTTCCAAACAAATGGTCCTAAGAGACAAGGTGGAGTCGCCATTTTAATATCCAATGAAACAGACTTTCAAGTAAAAGTAGTCAAACAAACAAACAAACAAACAAACAAACAACAAAAAAAAACCAACAACAACACAGAAGTGGATGCTCACAGTCAGCTATTGGATGGATTACAGGGCCCACAGGGCCCCCAATGGAGAGCTAGGGATCTGCAATCCTATAGGTGGAACAACAATATGAACTAACCAATACCCCCCGGAGCTCGTGTCTCTAGCTGCATATGAATCAGAAGATGGCCTAGTCGGCCATCAGTGGAAAGAGAGGCCCATTGGTCATGCAAACTTTATATGCCTCAGTACAGGGGAATGCCAGGGCCAAGAAGTGGGAGTGGGTGGGTGGGGGAGTGGGTGGGGGACTTTTGGGATAGCATTGGAAATGTAAATGAAATAAATACCCAATTTAAAAAAGAGATGGAGAAGGTCACTTTACACTCATCAAAGAAAAAAGAATACACCAACATGAAGTCTCATTTCTGAGACAGAGGGGATGTGCTTGATGCTGTGTAGGTTTGATGCTCCAGAGAAGGGGGATGTTAGATGGGTAAGGGTAAAGTAGGTGGATGTGGAGGAGACCCTCTTAGAGGTGAAGTGGAGGACACATGAAGCAGGGGACTCATGGAGAGGGACCTGGGAAGAGAGACAACATTTGAAATGTAAATAAATAAAATAATAATTAATAATTAATAATAATAATAATAATAATAATAATAATAGCAACACTAATAATAATATAGTAACAATTTATTTCCCTGGGTATTCTGGCTATTCAATATATATTCTTCAGGATGTATAAATAGTTCTTTCCTTGGTTTAGTTAGGGCTTCACTGCTGGGAAGAAAAATCATGACCAAGACAACTTTCATAATGAAAACATCTCTCCCTTCCGGTCCGAGCAACACCAGGGTAGCTAGGGCACACAGTTGGTTGACTACCTCCAGTTACCACAACACCCGCCAAGCGATCTTAAGACTTCTGGTGAGCGGAACACAGCATCTGCTCCAATCCGATCTCGTGGGACTTGAGACTGCATTAGTCAGGGAAGCAAAAACCCGGTCTGAATAGGGGCACAAGCCCCTCAGGTTCGAGCAGCACCTGGGTAGCTAGGGCGCACAGTCATCTGACTACCGCCAGATACCCACAACACCAGCCACACGATCTTAAGAATTCTGAAGGCACGGGAGCACTTTGCCTGAGCATCGGCAGCAGACATCTCGGTTCCAGGACCCCACCCAGTGTATCCTGCACAGACAGCTGGCCATTTTCCCGGTCAGAGGATAGGGATCTGCCCTGCGTGGGAGCATTTTGCCTGAACATCAACAGCAGACATCTTGGTTCCGGATCCCTCCTAGTGTATCCTGTACAGGCAGGTGACCATTTTCTGGGCCAGAGGATAGGGACCTGTCAGGCGCGGGAGCGCTTTGCCTGAGCATTGGCAGCAGACATCTTAGTTCCGGGACCCTGCCGAGTGTACCCTGCAAAGACATCTTGGTTCCAGGACCCTGCCAAGTGTATCCAGCACAGCTCCACAGAATACCAGAAGGCGAAAGGCAAATGTAAGAATCCTACTAACAGAAATCAAGACCACTCACCATCATCAGAACACAGCACTCCCATGCCACCTAGTCCTGGGCACCCCAACACAACCGAAAAGCTAGACCCGGATTTAAAAGCATATCTCATGATGATGGTAGAGGACATCAAGAAGAACTTTAATAATTCACTTAAAGAAATACAGGAGAACACTGCTAAAGAGTTACAAGTCCTTAAAGAAAAGCAGGAAAACACAACCAAACAGGTAGAAGTCCTTATAGAAAAACAGGAAAACACATCAAAACAGGTGATGGAAATGAACAAAACCATACTAGACCTAAAAAGGGAAGTAGACACAATAAAGAAAATGCAAAGTGAGGCAACGCTGGAGATAGAAACCCTAGGAAAGAAATCTGGAACCATAGATGCGAGCATCAGCAACAGAATACAAGAGATGGAAGAGAGAATCTCAGGTGCAGAAGATTCCATAGAGAACATCGGCACAACAATCAAAGATAATACAAAACACAAAAAGATCCTAACACAAAACATCCAGGAAATCCAGGACACAATGAGAAGACCAAACCTACAGATAATAGGAGTTGATGAGAATGAAGATTTTCAACTGAAAGGGCCAGCAAATATATTCAACAAAATTATAGAAGAAAACTTCCCAAACCTAAAGAATGACAGGCCCATGAACATACAAGAAGCCTACAGAACTCCAAATAGACTGGACCAGAAAAGAAATTCCTCCCCACACATAATAATCAGAACAACAAATGCACTAAATAAAAAGAGAATATTAAAAGCAGTAAGGGAGAAAGGTCAAGTAACATATAAAGGCAGACCTATCAGAATTACACCAGACTTTTCACCAGAGACTATGAAAGCCAGAAGAGCCTGGACAGATGTTATACAGACACTAAGAGAACACAAATGCCAGCCCAGGCTACTATACCCGTCCAAACTCTCAATTACAATAGATGGAGAAACCAAAGTATTCCACGACAAAACCAAATTCACACATTATCTTTCCACGAATACAGCCCTTCAAAGGATAATAACAGAAAAGAAGCAATACAAGGACAGAAATCACGCCCTAGAACAAGCAAGAAAGTAATCCCTCAACAAACCAAAAAGAAGACAGCCACAAGAACAGAATGCCAACTCTAACAACAAAAATAAAAGGAAGCAACAATTACTTTTCCTTAATATCTCTCAATATCAATGGACTCAATTCCCCAATAAAAAGACATAGACTAACGAACTGGCTACACAAACAGGACCCAACATTCTGCTGCTTACAGGAAACCCATCTCAGAGAAAAAGACAGACACTACCTCAGAGTGAAAGGCTGGAAAACAATTTTCCAAGCAAATGATCTGAAGAAACAAGCTGGAGTAGCCATTCTAATATCGGATAAAATCGACTTCTGACCAAAAGTTATCAAAAAACACAAGGAGGGACACTTCATACTCATCAAAGGTAAAATCCTCCAAGAGAAACTCTCAATTCTGAATATCTACACTCCAAATGCAAGGGCAGCCACATTCATTAAAGACACTTTAGTAAAGCTCAAAGCACACATTGCACCTCACACAATAATAGTGGGAGACTTCAACACACCACTTTCATCAATGGTCAGATCGTGGAAACAGAAACTAAACAGGGACACAGTGAAACTAACAGAAGTTATGAAACAAATGGATCTGACAGATATCTACAAAACATTTTATCCTAAAACAAAAGGATATACCTTCTTCTCAGCACCTCATGGGACCTTCTCCAAAATTGACCATATAATTGGTCACAAGACAGGCCTCAACAGATACAAAATTATTGAAATTGTCCCATGTATCCTATCAGACCACCATGACCTAAGGCTGATCTTCAATAACAACATAAATAATGGAAAGCCAACATTCACGTGGAAACTGAACAACACTCTTCTCAATGATACCTTGTTCAAGGAAGGAATAAAGAAAGAAATTAAAGACTTTTTAGAGTTTAATGAAAATGAAGCCACAACGTACCCAAACCTATGGGACACAATGAAAGCATTTCTAAGAGGGAAACTCATAGCTCTGAGTGCCTCCAAGAAGAAACGGGAGAGAGCACATACTAGCAGCTTGACAACACATCTAAAAGCTCTAGAATAAAAGGAAGAAAATTCACCCAAGAGGAGTAGACGGCAGGAAATCATCAAACTCAGGGGTGAAATCAACCAAGTGGAAACAAGAAGAACTATTCAAAGAATTAACCAAACGAGGAGTTGGTTCTTTGAGAAAATCAACAAGATAGATAAACCCTTAGCTAGACTCACCAGAGGGCACAGGGACAATATCCTAATTAACAAAATCAGAAATGAAAAGGGAGACATAACAATAGATCCTGAAGAAATCCAAAACACCATCAGATCCTTCTACAAAAGGCTATACTCAACAAAACTGGAAAACCTGGATGAAATGGACAAATTTCTAGACAGATACCAGGTACCAAAGTTAAATCAGGATCAAGTTAACGATCTAAACAGTCCCATATCCCCTAAGGAAATAGAAGCAGTCATTAATAGTATCCCAACCAAAAAAAGCCCAGGACCAGATGGGTTTAATGCAGAGTTCCACCAGACCTTCAAAGAAGATCTAATCCCAGTTCTGCACAAACTATTCCACAAAATAGAAGTAGAGGCAACTCTACCCAACTCATTCTATGAAGCCACAATTAGTCTGATACCTAAACCACAGAAAGATCCAACAAAGATAGAGAACTTCAGACCAATTTCCCTTATGAATATCGATGCAAAAATCCTCAATAAAATTCTTGCTAACCGAATCCAAGAACACATTAAATCAATCATCTATCCTGACCAAGTAGGTTTTATTCCAGGGATGCACGGATGGTTTAATATACGAAAATCCATCAATCTAATCCATTATATAAACAAACTCAAAGACAAAAACCACATGATCATCTCGTTAGATGCAGAAAAAGCATTTGACAAGATCCAACACCCATTCATGATAAAAGTCTTGGAAAGATCAGGAATTCAAGGCCCATATCTAAACATGATAAAAGCAATCTGCACAAAACCAGTAGCCAACATCAAAGTAAATGGTGAGAAGCTGGAAGCAATCCCACTAAAATCAGGGACTAGACAAGGCTGCCCACTTTCTCCCTACCTCTTCAACATAGTACTTGAAGTCCTAGACAGAGCAATTCAACAACAAAAGGAGATTAAGGGGATACAAATTGGAAAAGAGGAAGTCAAAATATCACTTTTTGCAGATGATATGATAGTATATATAAGTGACCCTAAAAATTCCACCAGAGAACTCCTAAACCTGATAAAGAGCTTCGGTGAAGTAGCTGGATATAAAATTAACTCAAACAAGTCAATGGCCTTTCTCTACACAAAGAATAAACAGGTTGAGAAAGAAATTAGGGAAACAACACCCTTCTCAATAATCACAAATAATATAAAATATCTTGGCGTGACTCTAACTAAGGAAGTGAAAGATCTGTATGATAAGAACTTCAAGTCCCTGAAGAAAGAAATTAAAGAAGATCTCAGAAGATGGAAAGATCTCCCATGCTCATGGATTGGCAGGATCAACATTGTAAAAATGGCTATCTTGCCAAAAGCAATTTACAGATTCAATGCAATCCCCATCAAAATTCCAATTCAATTCTTCAATGAATTAGAAAGAGCAATCTGCAAATTCATCTGGAATAACAAAAAACCTAGGATAGCAAAAGCTCTTCTCAAGGATAAAAGTACCTCTGATGGAATCACCATGCCTGACCTAAAGCTTTACTACAGAGCAATTGTGATATAAACTGCATGGTACTGGTATAGTGACAGACAAGTAGACCAATGGAATAGAATTGAAGACCCAGAAATGAACCCACACACCTATGGTCACTTGATCTTCGACAAGGGTGCTAAAACCATCCAGTGGAAAAAAGACAGCATTTTCAACAAATTGTGCTGGCACAACTGGTTGTTATCATGTAGAAGAATGCGAATCGACCCATTCCTATCTCCTTGTACTATGGTCAAATCTAAGTGGATCAAGGAACTCCACATAAAACCAGAGACACTGAAACTTATAGAAGAGAAAGTGGGGAAAAGTCTCGAGATATAGGCACAGGGAAAAAATTCCTGAATACAACAGCAATGGCTTGTGCTTTAAGATCTAGGATTGACAAATGAGACCTCATGAAACTGCAAAGCTTCTGCAAGGCAAAAGACACCATCAATAAGACAAAAGGACCACCAACAGATTGGGAAAGGATTTTTACCTATCTTAAATCAGATAGGGGACTAATATCCAATATATATAAAGAACTCAAGAGGGTGGACTCCAGAAAATCAAATAGCCCCCTTAAAAGATGGGGCTCAGAGCTGAAAAAAGAATTCTCACCTGAGGAATACCGAATGGCTGAGAAACACCTGAAAAAATGTTCAACATCCTTAATCATCAGGGAAATGCAAATCAGAACAACACTGAGATTCCATCTCACACCAGTCAGAATGGCTAAGATCAAAAATTCAGGTGACAGCAGATGCTGGCGAGGATGTGGAGAAAGAGGAACACTCCTCCATTGTTGGTGGGATTGCAAGCTTGTACAACCACTCTGGAAATCAGTCTGGCGGTCCCCCCGAAAATTGGACATAGTACTACCGGTGGATCCCGCAATACCTCTCCTGGGCATATATCCAGAAGATGTCCCAACCGGTAAGAAGGACACATGCTCCCCTATGTTCATAGCAGACTTATTTATAATAGCGAGAAGCTGGAAAGAACCTAGATGTCCCTCAACAGAGGAATGGATACAAAAAATGTGGTAAATTTACACAATGGAGTATTACTCAGCTATTAAAAAGAATGAATTCACGAAATTCCTAGGCAAATGGTTGGACCTGGAGGGCATCATCCTGAGTGAGGTAACCCAATCACAAAAGAACTCAAATGAAATGTACTCACTGATAAGTGGATATTAACCCAGAAACTTAGTATAGCGAGATATAAGGTACAATATGTAAAACATATGAAACTGAAGAAGAACGAAGACCAAAGTGTGGACACTTTGCTCATTCTTAGAATTGGAAACAATCACCCATGGAAGGAGTTACAGAGACAAAGTTTGGAGCTGAGACAAAAGGATGGTCCATCTAGAGACTGCCATATCCAGGGATCCATCCCATAATTAGCCTCCAAGCGATGACACCATTGCATACACTAGCAAGCCTTTGTTGCAAGGCCGGTGATATAGCTGTCCCTTGTGAGACTAGGCCGGGGCCTAGCAAACACAGAAGTGGATGCTCACAGTCAACTATTGGATGGATCACAGGGCCCCCAATGGAGGAGCCAGAGAAAGTATCCAAGGAGCTAAAGAGATATGCAACCCTATCGGAGGAACAACAATATGAACTAACCAGTACCCCAGAGCTCTTGACTCTAGCTGCATATGTATCAAAAGATGACCTAGTCGGCCATTACTGGAAAGAGAGGCCCATTGGTCAGGCATACATTATATGCCCCAGTACAGGGGAATGCCAGGGCCAAAAAATGGGAATGGGTGGGTAGGGGAGTGGGGGGGCGAGGGGGGGACTTTTGGGATAGCATTGGAAATGTAATTGAATAAAATACGTAAAAAAAAAAGAAAGAAAGAAAACATCTCATTGAGTTTGACATTTAGTTTCAGAGGTTCAGTCTTGTACTTTCATAGCGAGAAACATGGCAGTGAGCAGGCAGCTGTGGTGCTGAAGTTGCTGAGAGTCCAACATCTTCATCTGCATGAAGTTAGGAGACTAACTTCCACAATGGTTTTAGCTTGATCTTATTTATGTATGAGACATCAAAGCCCACCTCCACAGAGACACACTTCTTCCAGTGAGGCCACATTTCCTAACAGTGCCACTCTCTATGGGCCAAGCCTCAAACACATAAAAATCTATTGGGGCCATACCTATTTAAATCAGCACACTGCTCTGTCTTTTTATTTCTTAAAGTGTGTCTTCCTGGTCTGACAATATGAAAAGGCCAGAGGCAGATTGACAGTTTATGGCCTACAAGGCTCCAGTGCGTACTTGTAATGTCTCCTGCTGCCCTTCTTTCTGATAGAACTGAGAACCAAATTTCTCTATATTGTCTTTATAAAACCAACTGCCAGGAGCTGCTTCCTGTGGCAACTCTGACTTGCAATAAGTAATACTTATATTTTCTAGCCAGGAGATAATGGCCCTGACAGATTCAGAATTTTAAGCTATGGAATGTGGATTAAGAATGCAGTTAGCACCTAGATAGGACAAAGTTGAAGCTGTTCCCTTTTATTTTGTTTTTTTTTTTCCCAGTTTCTTGATCTCATTATTGCTGAGCTTTACAACTTTACATATTCATAAATTTGTTAAAAGTTTTGAAAGGGTAAGGCATATGTACAAATTACAAGAATTCATCAGATAAGCACAGTAAGGGCATTGGAAACAAGAGGCCGTTCAGAATCAAATGAAAAAAAGGAAAGAAAACCAAGAAAAAAGTCTAATAATATTGGGTACCAGAGTAATTTCACCAATGAAGAGTCATTCCAATTAATACAGTGGGAGATTAGAGAGAGCTCAGTTGCAAAGTGTTTCCCATGTAAGACTGAGGATCTTAGCTTGATGCTCAGAGTTCACATGAAAACCTCGTATGCTGTTGTGCACTGGTGATTCTAGAACTGGAGACAGGCATAGGCTGATTCCTCAGCCAGCCCAGCATATTCAGTGAGTTTGGGGCCACCAAGAGACATTGTTATCAAATAAACAAGCAAGGTGGATAGTGCCTGAGGAATGCCAGCTGAACTGACTTCGAGCATCCACAAACAAGCACAGCCTATACATGTGCAACCATCTTCAATTGTAGACCTTCCACAAACACACACACACACACACACACACACACACACACACACACTGAGAAACAAGTTTTTTTTTTTAAAAGGGAAAGTAGATAGAGACAGTAAATTTGATCTAGATACTCTGCTAAAGAAATATCAGCATATGACAAGGTTACAATGTGTCATCATGTCAGGGAATATAGAGTAAATAAATAAATATATTAATAATAAAAAAGATAGGCATTATGCTCTGTGTGATTGGATATTCCCAAAATAGTTTTGGATAATCGGCTTCTTGGAAACTTTGCAGAACAATGTAATTAGGATATGGCTTTCTTGCTATGAGTTTGGCCATCCTTTGGGCCTTGGTGTCAGGGAACCTGGACATTTGTTTACTCTATCTTCCTTTTTTTCCACTTTAGTTTTTTTTTCCCTGCAAGTTCTGTTTGGAGGGGACATTTTCCTGCTCACATGACATGATAAGTCTCTCTGATGAGCTGTCAAGCTTTGAGAAGTGTGATGCAGAGCTAATAGGAGCTGGCATTTCCTATCCAATGGTTGAATCTCAGTGAGAACACTGCAAATACATTCTAGAATTTTCATCTTCAAAATAGCCCTGTGCCTTTCAATTTCCTGCAGAATCCAACCATCATTTGTTTTGGCCTCTACTCTGCTGGTTATACTGGGACTCCTACCTTGGCCATTTCATGAAATAGTTCCACAAAATATTGTTTCGGGTTGTTCTCTACCTTGTGAATAAAATATGCTTTCTAACTTAAATCAAAGGATCCCCTGTTAAAAAATTCTTTCAACTTTGAATGCATGAGACAGTGCTAATATTTTTCATTATTCTTGCATGTTTTATTTTCACTTATGAAGCTGTTAAACAGCAATGAGAATTCCTATGGGAAATAATTCTTGTCAAGATAAGGCAAAACAATTTTGTCTCTCATGGATGAGCATGCACAGTATTTAAACAGGTGTCTGCGTGGCCTCTCACTTCGAATGTTTAATTTAAATTTAATTAACCTTTACTTCTATTCTCTCTTTTATTTCAAAGTACAAAGAGTTTCCATTGTTTTTATCCTTTCACAAGTCAATATTTTGTTAAATTATGTCATTTCATTCTTCTTGAAAATCCTACCAAATTCTATCTGATTAGTCTATTAATGACCAATATTTTCAAATTTTGGAAAATTTTTGGGAAGTATTTTACTGAGTTTACCACACTGTGCATTTGAATGCCTGTGTGTTTGTGAGCATGTGTGTCTAATGAGTGTATGCATATGTGTGAATGCATCTTTATATGTGCATGTTTGTTTATGTGCATGTCAATGTATTATGTGTATGTGCATGTATGTGGGTGTCAATGTATGTGCATATGTGCATAAAGGCCTGAGGTAGCCATCTAGTGTTTTGCACTATTTCTCTCTACTTTGTCTTTCAAGACTGAACCTTGGGCTCACCAGTTAACTGGACAAGGAGTTTCAATAATCCAGATCTCACTATCCGTCCCAGTATTTGTGTCACATACTTGTGCAGATACACTTGGCTACATGACAAAACTTAAGTGTCTTGTCCTAAATTCCAGCTTCAATTCCTTAAGATAATTTTAAAAAATTTTTTTCCTTGCATTATTTAGATATTTTCTTTATTTACAGTTCAAATGTTATCCTCTTTCCTAATTTTCCCTCTGAAACCCCCACTATCCTACCCCCCATTCCCCTGCTCACTAACCCACCCACTCCTGATCCCCTGTCCTGGCATTCCCCTATACTGGGGCATAGAGCCTTCCCAGGACAAAGGGCCTCTCCTCTCGTTGATGTCCCACATGGTCCTCCTCTGCTACATATGCTGCTGGAGATTTGTATCCCACCATGTGCACTCTTTGGTTGGTAGTTTAGTCCCTGTGAGCTCTGGGGGTACTGGTTGGTTCATATTGTTGTTCCTCCCATGGTGTTGCAAATCCCTTCAGCTCCTTGTGTTTATTCTATAGCTCCTCCAATGGGAACCCTGTGACAAATCCAATGGATGGCTATGATCATCCACTTTTGTATTTATCAGGCACTGGCAGAGCCTCTCAGGAGACAGCTATATCAGACTCCTGCCAGTGAGCACTTCTTGGCATCCACAATAGTATCTGGGTTTGGTGGTTGTTTATGGGGTGAAACCCCATGTGGGGCAGTCTCTGGATGGTCATTTCTTCAGTCTCTGCTCTACACTTTGTCTGTATCTCCTCCTATGGGTATTTAGATTCCCCTTCTGAAAAGTACCGAAGTATCCACACTGTGATCTTTCTTCTTCTTGAGCTTCATTTGGTCTATGAATTGCATCTTGGATATTACAAAATTCTGGGAATAATATCCATTTATCAATGAATGCATACCATGTGTGTTCTTTTGTGATTTGGTTACATCACTCAGGATGATATTTTCTACTTCTGTTCATTTGCCTAAGAAATTCATGAATCCATCGTTTTTAAAAGCTGAGTATTACTCCATTGTGTAAATGTATCACATTATATGTATCCATTTCCCTGTTGAAGGACATCTGGGTTCTTTCCAGCTTCTGTCTATTATAAATAAGGCTGCTATGAACAAAGTGGAACATGTGTCTTTATTACATTTTGGAGCATCTTTTGGGTATATTGAGATGCGGACTTAAATAAATCTTGGCTTTCTTGTGTAGTTATTGGGGACTAGCATAAGGTAAAGAAATACAGGCCATTTAAATTTGCCGTTTATATTTATATTAAGAATAATTTATAGCAGAGTATCTTGCTTGTTATTTAGTCATTTATTTTGAGAGGTGGAGGTGATGGCCCTGGATCTGCAGCCCAAGTTGTTTCTTCTTTTCTTTTTTGATACAATATTTCATGTAGTCTAGGCTAGCCTCAAAGTCACTTTGTAGCCAAGGATGATTTGAGAAAAATTTGTTTGGCCCTGTACCCCATTTTTAATAGGGTTATTTGGTTCTCTAGAGTCTACTTTCTCTAGTTTTGTTTTTTATTTGTGTGTGTGTGTGTGTGTGTGTGTGTGTGTGTGTATTGGATAGTAGCCCACTATCAGATTTAGGATTGGTAAAGATCATTTCCCAATCTGTTGGTTGCCTTTTTGTCTTCTTGACAGTGTCTTTTCCCTTACAGAAGCTTTGCAATTTTAAGAGGTCCAATTTGTCAGTTCTTGATCTTAGAGCATAAGCTATTGGTGTCTGTTCAGGAAAATTTCCCCTGTGCCCATGTGCTCGAGGCTCTTCCCCACTCTCTTTTATACTAGTTTCAGTGTATTTGGTTTTATGTGGAGGTCCTTGATCCACTTGGACTTGAGCTTTGTACAAGGAGATAAGAATAGATCGATTTGCATTCTTCTATGTGCTAACTGCAAGTTGAACCAGCACCATTTGTTGAAAATACTGACTTTTTTCCAGTGGATGATTTTAGCTCCTTTGTCAAAGATCAAGAGACCATGTTGTTTGTGTTCATTTCTGGTTCTTCAATTCTATTCCACTGATCTACATACTCTGACACAGTACCAATACCATGCAGTTTTCATCATGATTGCTCTGTAGCACGTGGTGCTTCCTTGAAAAATTATTTTATTGTTGAGAATAGTTTTTGCTATGCTGGGTTTTTTGTTACTGCAGATGAAATTGCAAATTGTTCTTTCTGACTCTATTAATAATTGAGTTGGAATTTTAATGGGGATTTTATTGAATCTGCAGATTCTTTTCAGCAAGTAAAAGGCCATTTTTACTATATTAATCTTACCAATCCATGAGCATGGGAGATATCTCTCTCTCTCTCTCTCTCTCTCTCTCTCTCTCTCTCTCTCTCTCTCTCTCTCTCTCTCTCTCTGCCTGTGTGTGTTCTTTTTTAATTTTTTTATTCAATATTTTCTTTATTTTCATGTCAAATGTTATCCTCTTTCCTAGTTTACCCATGAAGATCCCTTATCGCCTCCCGCTCCCCCTGCTTCCCAACCCACTCACTCTTGCTTCCTGGCCCTGGCATTCCCTTCTACCAGGGCATAAAACCTTCACAAGGGCCTCTCCTCCCATTGATGACTTACTAGGCCATCCTCTGCTACATATTACAGCTAGAGCCATGAGTCCCACCACATGTTTTGTTTAGTTGGTAGCTTAGTCCCAGGGAGCTCTGGAGGTACTGGTTAGTTCATATTGTTAATCCCCCTATGGGGCTGCCAACCCCTTCAGCTCCTTGGGTACTCTCTCTAGCTCCTTCATTGGGGACCCTGGGTTCCGTCCAATGGATGGCTATGAGCAAGCACTTCTGTATTTGTCAGGCACAGGCAGAGACTCTCAGGAGACAGCTTTATCAGGCTCCTGTTAGCAAGCTCTTGTTGGCATCCACAAGAGTGTCTGAGTTTGGTGGTTATTTATGGGATAGATCCCCAAGTGGGACAGTCTCTAGGTGGTCATTTCCTCAATCTCTGCTCAGAAATTTGTCTCTGTAACTCCTTCCATGAGTATTTTTCCCTCTTCTAAGAAGGATCAAAGAATTCACACTTTGGTCTTCCTTCTTAATGAGTTTAAGGATTTTTGCAAATTGTATCTTGGGTGTTGTAAGTTTCTGTGCTAATATACACTTATCAGTGAGTACATATCATGTGTGTTCTTTTGTGATTGGGTTACCTCCTCACTTAGCATGATATCCTCCAGATCCATCCATTTTTCTAAGAACTTCAGAAACTCATTGATTTAATAGCTGCATAGGACTCCATTATGTAAATGTACCATATTTTCTATATCCATTACTCTGTTGAGGGACATCTGGGTTCTTTCTAGATTCTGGCTACTATAAATAAAGCTGCTATGAACATAGTCAAGCATATGTTCTTATTAAAAGATGGAGAATCTTGTGGGTATATACCCAGGAGTGATATTGCTCAACCTTCCAGTAGTAGTATATCCAATTTTCTGAGGAACCTCCAAACTGATTTCCAGAGTGGTTGTACCAGCTTGCAATCCCACCAGCAATGGAGGAGTGTTACTTTTTCTCCACATCCACATTAACTTAGCCTTTCTGACTGGTGTGAGGTGGAAACTCAGGATTGTTTTGATTTGCCTTTCTGTGGTGACTAAGGATGTTGAACATTCTTTTAGATGGTTCTCGGGCATTCTGTATTTCTCAGTTGAGAGTTCTTTGTTTAACTCTGTACTCCATTTTTAATAGGGTTATTTGTTTCTCTGGAGCCTAACTTCTTGAGTTCTTTGTATATGTTGAATATTAAACCTCTATCATATTTATGATTGGAAAAGATCTTTTCTCAATCTTTTGGTTGCCTTTTTATCTTCTTGACAGTGTCCTTTGCTGATTAGAAACTTTCCAATTTTTTGAGGTCCCATTTGTCGATTCTTGATCTTACAGCACATGCCATTTCTGTTCTGTTCAGGAATGTTCCCCTGGTACCCATATTTTCAAGGCTCTTCGTCACTTTCTCCTGTATACTTTTCAGTGTCTCTGGTTTTATGTGGAGGTCCTTGGTCCACTTAGACTTGAGCTTTGTAAAAGGAGATAAGAATGGATCAATTCAGCCAACCGTGGTGGCACACGCCTTTAATCCCAGCCCTTAGGAGGAAGAGGCAGGAGGATTTCTGAGTTCAAGGCCAGTCTGATAGAGTGAGTTCCAGGACAGCCAGGGCTACACAGAGAAACCCTGTCAAAAAACAACAACAACAAAAACAAAAACAAACAAACAAACAAAAAAATCAAAAACCAAAAACCAAAAACCAAAAACCCAAAACCAAAAACCAAAAACCAAAAACCCAAAACCAAAAACCAAAAACCAAAAACCAAAAACCAAAAAACAAAACAAAAACAAACAAACAAAAAAAAAAACCACAAAGCAAAGAATGGATCAATCCACATTCTTCTAGATGATAACCACCAGTTGAGCAAGCACCATATGTTGAAAATGCTGTCTTTTTTCCAGTGGATGGTTTTAGTTCCTTTGTCAAAGATCAAGTGACCATAGATATGTGGATTCATTTCTGAGTTTTCAATTCTACTCCACTGATCTACCTGCCCTGTCATTCTACCAGTACAATGCACTTTATATCTCAATTTCTCTGTAGTACAGCTTGAGGTCAGTCATGGTGATTCCACCAGAGGTTCTTTTATTATTGAGAATAGTTTTTGCTATCCTAGGATTTTTGTTATTCCAGATGAATTTGCAAATTTCCCTTTCTAACGCAGTGAAGAATTGAGTTGGAATTTTGATGGGGATTGCATTGAATCTGGAGATTGCTTTCAGCTGGATAGACACTTTTACTATATTAACCCTGCAAATCCATGAGCACGGGAGATCTTTCCATCTTCTGAGATCTTCAATTTCTTTCTTCACAGACTTGAAGTTTTTATCATACAGATCTTTCACTTCCTTAGTTAGAATCACACCAAGGTATTTTATATTATTTGTAACTTTTGTGAAGGATGTTGTTTACCTAATTTCTTTCTCAGCGTCTTTATCCTTTGTGTAGAGAAAGGCCACTGATTTGTTTGAGATAATTTTATATCCAGCCACTTTGCTGAAGATGTTGATCAGGTTTCAGAGTTCCCTGTTGAAATTTTTGGGATCACTTAAGTATACTATCATATCATCTGCAAATCGTGATATTTTTCTTTCTTCCTTTCTGATCTGTATCCTTTTCACCTCTTTTTGTTGTCTAATTGCTCTGGCTACTACTTCAAGTACTATATTGAACAGGTGGTGAGAGAGTGGACAGTCTTGTTTAGTCCCTGATTTTAGTGGGGTTGCTTCAAGTTTCTCTCCACTTACTTTGTTGGCTACTGGTTTGCTATGTATTGCTTTTACTATGTTTAGTTATGGGCCTTGAATTCCTGATCTTTCCAAGACTTCTATCATGAAGGGGTGTTGGATTGTGTCAAATGCTTTCTCAGTATCTAATGAAATGGTCCTTTGAAAATTTTGAATTTTTCTTTGAATTTGTTGATATAGTGGATTACATTGATGGATTTCTATATATGGAACCATCGCTGTATTTCTGGGATGAAGCCTACTTGATCATGATGAATGATTTTTTTTTTATGGGTTCTTAGATTCAGTTTGCGAGAATGATTTTTTTATGGGTTCTTAGATTCAGTTTGCGAGAATTTTATTGAATATTTGTGCATCGATATTCATAAGGGAAACTGGTTTGAAGTTCTCTTTCATTATTGGGTCTTTGGATGCATTAGGAGTCAGAGTAATTGTGGCTTCATAAAAAGAATTAGGTAGTGTTCTTTCTGTTTCCATTTTGAGAATAATTTGAAAAGCATTGATTAGGTCTTCTTTGAAGGTGTGATAGAACTCTGCAGTAAACCCATCTGCTCCTGGACTTTTTTGGGTAGGGAGACAATGACTGCTTCTATTTCTTTAAGGGTTATGGGACTGTTTAGATCATTTATCTGATCGTGATTTAACTTTGGTACCTGGTATCTGTCTAGAAAAGTATCCATTTCATTCAGATTTTTCCAGTATAGTATTTTGTAGTAGCATCTGATGATTTTTTTGGATTTCCACAGTTTCTGTTGTTATGTCTCCCTTTTCAATTCTGATTTTGTTTATGTGGATACTTTCTTTGTGCCCTCTGGTTATTTTGCCTAAGGGTTTATCTATCTTGTTGGTTTTTCTCATAGTACCAGCTCCTGGTTTGGTTGATTCTTTGTATAGTTTTTGTTTTGTTTTGTTTTGTTTTGTTTTGTTTTGTTTTGTTTTGTTTTGCTTTGTTTTGCTTTGTTTTGCTTTGTTCTGTTCTGTTCTGTTCTGATTTGTTTTGTTTTGTTTTGTTTTGTTTTGTTTTGTTTTGTTTCTACTTGGTTGATTTCAGCCCTGAGTTTGATTATCTCTTGCCTCTATGTCTCTTGGGTGTATTTCCTTCTTTTTGTTCCAGAGCTTTCCGATGTGCTGTCAAGCTGCTAGTGTTTGCTCTCTCTGTTTAGTTTTTAGAGGCACTCTGAGCTGTGAGTTCTCCTCTTAGCAGTGCTTTCATCATATATCATAAGTTTGGTTATGGTGAGACTTAATTTTCATTAAACTCTAAAAAATCTTTAATTTCTTTCTTTGTTTCTTCCTTGAATAAGTTATCATTCAGTAGAGTGTTGTTCACCTTCCATGTGCATGTGGGCTTTCCATAGGTTTTGTTGTTATTGAAAACTAGCCTTAGTCCATGATGATCTGATAGAATGCAGGGGATCATTTCAATCTTCTTGTATCTGTCCAGGTTTATTTTGTGACCAGTTATATGGTTACTTTTGAAGAAGGTACCATGAGGTGCTGAGAAGAGGGTATATTCTTTTGTTTTAGGACAAAATATTATATAGATATCTGTTAAATCCATTTGTTTCATAACTTCTGGTAGTTTCACTGTGTCATTTTTTAGTTTCTGTTTTCACGATCTGTCCATTGATGAGAGTGGGGTGTTGAACTCTCCCACTATTATTGTGTGAGGTGCAATGTGTGCTTTGAGCTTTAGCAAAGTTTCTTTTAAGAATGTGGGTCCCCTTGCATTTGAAACATAGATGTTCAGAATTGAGAGTTCCTCTTGGTAGATTTTATCTTTGATGAGTATGAACTGTCCCTCCTTATATTTTTTGATAACTTTAAGTTAGAAGTCGATTTTATTCGATATTAGAATGTCTACTCAAGCTTGTTTCTTAGGGCTATTTGCTTGGAAATTTGTTTTTTCAGTCTTTTACTCTGGTGTAGTATCAGTTTTTGTCACTGAGGTGGGTTTCCTGTATGCAGCAAAATGTTGGATCCTAGTTACATATCCAGTTTGTTAGTCTATGTCTTTTTATTTAGGAACTGAGTCCATTGATATTAAGAGATATTAAAGAAAAGCAATTGTGGCTTCCTGCTATTTTTGTTGTTAGAGGTGGAATTATGTTTATGTGGCTATCTTCTTTCTGGTTTGTTAAAAGAAGATAATTTTCTTGCTATTTCTAGGATGTACCTTCCCTCCTTGGGTTGGCGTTTTCCATTTATTATCTTTTGAAGGGCTAGATTTGTGGCAAGATAGTGTGTAAATTTGTTTTTGTCATGAAATAACTTTGTTTCTCCATGTATGGTAATTGAGAGTTTTACTGGGTATGGTAGCCCAGGCTAGAATTTGTGTTCCCTGGCGTCTGTATGATATCTGTCCAGGATCTTCTGGCTTTCATAGTCTCTGGTGAAAAGTCTAGTGTAATTCAGATAGGTCTGCCTTTATATGTTACTTTACCTTTTCCCCTTACTACTTTTAATATTCTTTCTTTGTTTTCTGCATTTGGTGTTTTGATTATTATGTGACAGGAAGAATTTCTTTTCTGGTCTAATCTATTTGGAGTTCTGTAGGCTTCTTGTATGTTCATGAGCATCTCTTTCTTTTGGTTATAGAAGGTTTCTTCTATAATTTTATTGAAGATATTTACTGACCCTTTAAGATGGGAATCTTCACTCTCTTCTCTACCTTTTATCCTTAGGTTTGGTCTTCTCAATGTGTCCTGGATATCCTGAAAGTTTTGGGTTAGAACCTTTATGCATTTTACATTTTCTTTGACTGCTGTGTCACTGTTTTGTATGGTATCTTCTGCAAATGAGATTCTCTCTTTTATCTTTTGTATTCTGTTGGTGATATTCACATCTATAACTCCTGATCTCTTTCCTAGGTTTTCTATCTCCAGACTTGTCCTCCTTTGTGATTTTTTTATTGTTTCTACTTCCATTTTTACATCCTGGATGGTTTTGTTCAGTTTCTTGACCTGACCTGTTTGTTTATGTTTTCCTGTAATTCTTTAAGGAATTTTTGTGTTCCCTCTTTAAGGGCTTCTACCTGTTTACTTATGTTCTCCTGTATTTCTTTAAGGGAGTTATTTATGTCCTTCTTAAAGTCCTCTATCAACATCATGAGATGTGATTTTAAATCCAAAGCTTACTTTTCTAGGGTGTTGGTTATCCAGGACTTTCTCTTGTGGATGAACTGTGTTCTGATGATGCCGTGTAGCCTTGGTTTCTGTTGGTAAGGTTCTCATGCTTGCCTTTCTCTATCTGGTTATCTCTGATGTTAGTTGATCTTGCTGTCTCTGGCTTAAGCCTGTCCCTCCAGTGGGCATGTAAACCTGTGTCAGCACTCCTGGGAGACCAGCTTTCCCCTGGCAGGACCTGTACACAGAGGGTTGCAGAACAGCCCCAGCTCCTGAGTGCAGATGGAGGCTGAAAGGAACCTGTCCCAGCTGTTCCACTGCTCCTGTGCCCTCAAGATATTTTTCTTTAAAACTGCTTTGTCTTAAATAAGATAAAGATAAAAAGTATATGAGGTGTTCTCACTTAGAAACAAAATGGGATGCATGTTTTCTCTACCATGAAATGACCTTAGTAAATTTCCTTTGACAGAAAGTTAAACCACAGATACCCAAAGGAGGAAGAGGAGGAGAAGGAGGAGGAAGAAGAGGAGGAGGAGGTCACCAGATAGAATGGAACTCGCCTGCTTCCATGCCTTTCCAGAAGTTGAAATCTCTCAGTCCTAAAGCTAAAATAGTTAACAGCTACGGAGACACTATGTGAACATGACCAAGAATGAAATATCTCAAATTAAAGTTAGTTTTAATTTCATGTTAATAAATGCAGTGTGATTTTCTTCCTTTTTCTCTGTAACAAAGGGTATATTCACTGCAAAACTTTTAGATGTTGATAAAATTACCTGAGGTAAATGATAAATTTTGATGAAATTAAAGGCAAAATAAAATTCTTAGAAATGCCTTCCTTCCAGAGCCAAAAGTATAGTTTGTAACATCAATAATGAAAGCAATAAGGATTTTATATATAGGCTGGTTTGATTTTTGAGAGTTACTAGTAGATTGTGGGGGAAGCACTGTCATCACTTTCATTTGTAGAACCAGCAATCAGCCTATGCATGGCTCTAAACATGTGCTAACACAGACTGCCCTGATTAAACTCTAAGGGTCATAAAACAATTCAAAAAGATATGAGTGTAGAAAATGGACTTATAGGGAGGAGAGGGTTTGAAAGATTAACCATAAGACATTTTACTTATATATGAAATTGTCAAAGAATAAACTTAATTAGTAAAATAAGAAATTTGAATTCAGGAAACTTGAACAAATACATCCCATTCTAAATGCTTTGAGTCCAAGAATCATTAAGTTACTCTCTTGAATGAGAGAGAGAGAGAGATCCCAAATGCTCAAGAGAGGGTATAGAGTTAAAATATTTTGTTTCTTCATCATGAGGTTAAGCCCATCATTCCTATGAGCTCAACCTTCCTGAACTGTTCAGTGGAGATAACTTTATCTACTTTTCCGACTTCATAATATTTTTATATTAACAATGGGACTTATAGGCACTGAATTACTTATACTGGCACATTGGAAGATGTCAGATAGCAGCAGTAACAAACTGATTTTTACAAAGGATTCATGAAAATTGAGACATTTACCAGTTGACTATGCCTAGAGAGTGGTTTGAAAAAGAGTACACTTGAAGACTCAGAGATCAAATTGCAAGTAAATAATTTATGATGCCATTTTTCAAGATTTCGCATAGAGACAGCATTTAAATTTTGGAGAAAATTAAGATAAGAACTGTATACTGTGATAATGTGTTTGAAATGTGGAGAACAAGTAGACATGTCTACCAGAAAATTGAGGTCACAATCTGCTGTTATGTGATATGTCATACCACAAGCTAAAATATAGTAGTGAGGGATTTTAAACAATGGTGGGGGTGATAACAACTTACAGAATGAATCTATGCTCAAAGTCTACCCAGTGAGGAAGGGAGTTTGCTTCTGGATGCTTTCAGATAAAGATGGAGAACTCTCAGCTCCTTCTCCAGCAGTATGTCTGCCAGGATGCTCCCTTGCTTTCCACCATGATGATAATGGACAGAACCTCTGAAACCGAAAGCCAGCTCCAATTAGATGTCTTTTATAAATGTTGCCTTGATTGTAGTTTTGCTTCACAGCAATAAAACCCTAACTAAGACAGGGTCACAGATTTCAATGCTTCCGTGTGACATACTTCAGACATTATGTGTATCAATGACAACAGACAGTTCCTTATTCATTCTTTATTAGCTGCTGTTTGCATGGATAGCTTCCTTTCATGATAAACATTCTCTTCTACCCCCTGCCAAGTTGAAGTTTGTTGAGAAATGATGTCAAATCTAAGGTAAAAACACATTCTTAACATTTGTTCATGTATGGCTTGTCTGGTGCTAGGAATGACTTTAATTTTACTTAAAAATCTGTGAATAGATACTATCCTCATGACATTTTTAAGGGAAAATGCGTACACACTGCAGACTTCTACCTCATGAATAAAGATGGGAGTGACCTGAGATTAAACCTCAAGCTTCCCCATCTGAAGCTGGTGTTGTGGGCACTCATCTGTCATGCCCAAACTTGATGTCAAGATGTTCCTAGACATTCCATCAATGCAAATGATCATTATGAAATATTAACCTTTAAAAGTGATAGAACAATTGATACAGGTTATCTGTGGTACAACATCGCAACTGATGAATTGTGCACTGAGAATATACATATTTTCTACTTCACTTCATTCCTGCTAGTTTGAAGCTGTGTTCTCAGTGATTACCTGACAATTGATAATAACAATAAATGCCCCGTGAAAGTCACACTGAAGAGAACAGAGGGCTTGGCATTCTGTAGTACTCCAATGTCTGAGAAATTGTTAAATGCCTAGCAGACATTCTTAACCCACTATTATTAAGTAATCATGGTTTGCAAAATAAAACAAAAATTTAAGTTCGAGTAAATTATTTTTCTGAAAGACAACTTGTTTGTAAAAAATGAATATCTACAAGGTTTTGTTGTTGTTTTTATGACATAGTGAATGGGACTGTTGGGATTATTTTGGGAGAAGAGTCAATTAAAATATTTATTTAGTATAGCAGAAGATGGCCTAGTCGGCCATCATTGGGAAGAGAGGCCCCTTGGTATTGCAAACTTTATATGCCCCAGTACAGGGGGACGCCAGGGCCAAGAAGTGGGAGTGGGTGGGTAGGGGAGCAGGGTGGGGGGAGGGTATAGGGAACTTTCGGGATAGCATTTGAAATGTAAATAAAGAAAATATCTAATAAAAAATTTAAAAAAAAACTTATTTAGAGTTCAAATGAGCTCAATTGTAGCTGCCAGAGGCCACAGGTTACTGGGTTCCTGATAGGAAAGATGAGTTAGATGGGAAAGGTTGCCAGAGAAATAACAAGTCAAGACAAAGTTCTCTGATCAAGGCCCAATGTATATTTATGAGTCTGAGCTCATAAAGGGGGAAGGGGGGACACATCCTCCACAGTGCCAGGATCTCATGGTCACTTTGTCAGGATTTGTCAGGAAAACAAGCTCAGCTGCTCAGCAGGCAGCTTCTTGGAGGAAGCTGCAGATGTGGCAAGCAAAAGACTTTACCTAGGTTAGAAGACTCCACCCTAGGTGAGCTAGCAACAGTGGAAGACCAGGTCTGAACCAGCTTGCTCATGGATGAGGAGAGGGCACACTCAATGAGTAAAGACTACTTGGAATCCTAAAGGCCTGAGTTCAATCCCCAGAACACACATGCTGGGAAAAAAAGATGCAATTCATGCAACTTGTCCTTTAACCTTCACAGATACTATGGCATGGTAATGTGATTGAAGACGTCAACTTCACACAGATTAAACAAATATAAAGTTTATTTTTAATTTTTAAATTAAGACACTTTATTAACACTATGAAGAAAACAATCTTAGAGATACCTGACCTGGGCTAAGGAAGGGAATGAGAAATGAATTTTCAAGAAAAGTCAGCTCAAAACATAAAGGATAAAGTTTTTTATTTGTCAAAAGTAAATGGGAACAGAACAAGAATCCTGGCTTTCCAAATAAGGAATCTCATTATCATAGTCCGCAATCTTCAGGTTCAGTGATACTTGTCTCAGAAAGTGAAACAGAGGAGTTGAGGAGAGAAACCTTCTATCATCCTCTGGCTGATACAGCTATGCACATGCTTGCATGTGTGTCTCAAAAACACACATACACACACACACACACACACACACACACACACACACAGCATAATACAAGGACTGTGGGAGGATTTTTTTTTTTTTTGTAGGAGCTAACAATATCAATACCAAACATGAGGATACTGGAAAGAATTCAGGTTTCTCTGAGGTTGTTATAAAAATGTGAGAATTAGTTGTTTTGGAAATTTTAATTCTATGAAAAGTTACAGAAACAGTATACATCTTTTGTATTTGTAATGTTACTGAACACACATACACACAGAAACACACACACGTATAAACTCCTCAATAAACTGTTCATTACTTCATCAGAAGTTAATAAATGCCTATTTTCTGTTCAGTCTTGTTCACATGTTCTAGAATAGTAGTCGAATAAACATGCCATCCAGAGTTCTACCTTAGGGAAGATTTCACTTAATTAAACCAAGTCAGCAAAATAGCTGCTCTGCATGCTCAAGGCTGGAGTGTGACCCTGAGCATCCATTCATGCCAAAGCTCCTGGTGTGACATGCCCGCTGCTGCTAGCATCATGGAAACTGTAGGTAGAAATTGGACGATCCCTGTGCTTCAGTGCCAGTCTGCCCACTGCACATGGTGAGCTCTAGGTTTATACTAAATGATGTTGCCTCAAAGGAAATACACACACTTCCTGAGTCTAAAAGCCAAGGTTCCCCAGCTTCCATAGGCTGGCATTCTCATGTGCACCTGTACATAGACAAGTACATAAAAAATAATATAATAATATCTACGACTGAGAAGGCAGTGTTTACTGTCTTGAGTCCATTCTGCCCCAGCAGAGAAGAACATAATATCATCTCCATGGTAGCACATCCCAGGCCTTTGCTTCAGGGCCTGCTACAATATTCCATGTCTTTTAATCTATATCGATTCTGCTCAATTACAATAATCTGATGGGCTTTGAGAAACATGGAAGACATCTGAACACCTAGAAAGGTAAGAAAAGAGGTTGAATAATAGGATTTGTTCAATTTAAGCCACAGTAGAGCTTTAGGAATAAGCAAAAAGCAATTACATAGTTTGTACGGTCACAAGATGCTGGGGTCAGCACCTCTAATCCACCTTTCAAACACTTCCTCTAAGCATTAATAATGACTTATTGCAAGATTCTTATTTACACATCTATTTTTTTTTTCACTCCCGTGATTCTATTTAACAACAACGAACCAGTTTTACTAACAATACTGGCTAATCATTTCCTTCAAGTAATTGAAAGGGGGAAATTTCAACTGTATTTTTTACATTTTCTAATTAAGAAAGTATTATGAGTTTTAATTAATGTCTTAATTAGGTGTTATTATCTGTTCATGCATTAATTAAAACCAGGCCCTGACCACTGTTCTATGTGTGTTTTAGCTTTATTGATACAATATTTATTTAAAAATAAAAAACACAAATAGCTGGTATTGTCTGTAGGTGAAGCCCTCTCCAGCTGGAGTGCTACTTGTCAGAGACATTTTTAGGACTGTAATTTCTACTGTCACTTAGGCTAATCTCTTTTCTCCAAGTGTATCATGTGACTTTTTCCCTTTGGATCCATAAGCAAAGTCCATTTATGCCAAATAGGTCATCAAGGACAAAACAAAGAAATCACTCCACCCAAGTACAACTTGGTGAGTTAATGAGTTTAGGTGGCCTTGTTTATAGGAGCACTGAGAGAGGATACTTACAAAAGCATGGGTACTATAAGGACAGCTAGACCATGGAATAACAAAAGATCTAATAACAGAAGCCATCAAGAATCAACTATATTACCTTGCAGATGGTATGGGCTCATGAGGCCCTTCCTGTTAGAAGTGACTATACATTCTTGGGAAGGAAGGGGTTATGTGAGCTCTTACCAACTGCAAACTGCCTAGAATGCTTCTGTGAAGGATGGAATTTCATGACCCCTTCTCTTTTAGCACCTAGTAACTGTCTATGATCCTTGGGAAGAGGCAGGAAATTTTATGATTCTAACCCTATTTGCCATAAGAAGTCATTGGGTCCAGTAATTACATCTCCTTATATTTGAAGAGGTTGAGTACTAAGTTATGCCCATGATTTTCCAGAACAAAATCTCCCACTTGTTTAACACTCTGATCCTCTGTGTCCTTCTAGTTTTCCTGGAACCCTACGTACTAAATGCATGACTCTATTGTATGAGATATTCAGTCTTACTGAGTACCCGGTGGATGCAAATTAGATTATAGATAAAGATTGAGAATTCGGAAATTGGACAAGACAATAATCTCCAGGAAAACAGCCAATGCCTACAGTAAATTCAAGCCCTCACTTGGTAGAGTGCTTGTCTAGCATGCATGAAGCCATGAGCCTCAGGTTTAGTGAAAAACCTAGGAACTTTAAAGAGTGGGCAATAAATGTTAACCACTGGCCTCCAAATGCTTGTGTTCACATATCTACTCACAATCATGACTGTAAATACACTACACTTATGCATACACACCAGTGCATGAACACACACATACCAGTGCATGAACACACACACACAAGTATGCACACATAGCAAGTTTATGTGGCTGAAAATGTTTGGCACAGATTTCCAATTTAGAATTTCAAATTTGAATTAAAGCAAGTAGATCATATGCACTTGGTCCCATTTTTGGAGATTATAACAAGCATAGTTTAGATTCCAGCAGCTGATATCCTCATTAGGACAATATCCAGAGGGTAGTAGTGTCTGGACTGTGTGCATTCTGTGCACCACAGTAGCTAACTGGCTGCCCAGGTCAGGATATGGCTTTGAAAATTGGACATAGTACTACTGGAAGATCCCCCAATACCTCTCCTGGGCATATATCCAGAAGATGTCCAAACCGGTAAGAAGGACACATGCTCCACTATGTTCATAGCAGCCTTACTTAAAATAGCCAGAAGCTGGAAAAAAACCCAGATGTCCCTCAACAGAGGAATGGATACAAAAAATGTGGTACATTTACACAATGGAGTACTACTCAGCTATTAAAAAGAATGAATTCACGAAATTCCTAGGCAAATGGTTGGACCTGGAGGGCATCATCCTGAGTGAGGTAACCCAATCACAAAAGAACTCAAATGAAATGTACTCACTGATAAGTGGATATTAACCCAGAAACTTAGTATAGCGAGATATAAGGTACAATATGTAAAACATATGAAACTGAAGAAGAACGAAAACCAAAGTGTGGACACTTTGCTCATTCTTAGAATTGGAAACAATCACCCATGGAAGGAGTTACAGAGACAAAGTTTGGAGCTGAGACAAAAGGATGGTCCATCTAGAGACTGCCATATCCAGGGATCCATCCCATAATTAGCCTCCAAGCGATGACACCATTGCATACACTAGCAAGCCTTTGTTGCAAGGACAGTGATATAGCTGTCCCTTGTGAGACTAGGCCAGGGCCTAGCAAACACAGAAGTGGATGCTCACAGTCAACTATTGGATGGATCACAGGGCCCCCAATGGAGGAGCTAGAGAAAGTATCCAAGGAGCTAAAGAGATCTGCAACCCTATCGGAGGAACAACATTATGAACTAACCAGTACCCCAGAGCTCTTGACTCTAGCTGCATATGTATCAAAAGATGACCTAGTCGGCCATCACTGGAAAGAGAGGCCCATTGGTCAGGCAGACATTATGTGCCCCAGTACAGGGGAATGCCAGGGCCAAGGGGTGGGAGTGGGTGGGTAGGGGAGTGGGGGGGGGGGATTTTGGGATAGCATTGGAAATGTAATTGAAGAAAATATGTAATAAAAAAAGAAAAAATAAATAAATAAATAAATAAATAAACAAACAGAAAAGAAAAGAACACCTAGAAATTCAATTTGGAGCAAAATGTAAACTCCTCTTGCACACTCTCAGTAATAACATTACTTATTTTGGGACCCCTTCTAAATTAAACTAGTTAGAATTAAATCTGTCCTTTGATTTGTGACAAGGACAGATTTAAATCCATTGTAATACCAATATTTTCTACTGCTACTCATTTTTTGGTTTCGTGATTCAATTGGCAAGCTCTCTAATGCTATATATCTCAAAACATTGAGACTATTGTTTTTGTTTGTTTGTGTCTTTTGTTTTATTCTCTTAGAAAGAAGGCTCACTTTTTTAACATACTAGTCAAGACAAAGAGTAAACAGAAAAGAAGAAAATGAGAGGCTGGAGAGATGGCTCAGGGGTTAAGAGAGGCTACTCTTCTAGAGGTCCTGAGTTCAATTCCCAGCAACTATATTGTGGCTCACAACCACCTGAACAGGATTCAGTGCTATCTTCTGGTGTGTCTGAAGAGAGCAACAGTATACTCATATACATAGAATAAATAAATAATCTTTAAAAAAGGAAGAAAATGCATGTTGCCTGTGGCTGGTGAAGAGACATTCTATCTTCAGGTACCATGGTGGGGAGTTCCTTTGCCCTTAGTAAACTAATTTGTGACAAGTATATGGTATCATTCACAGTATTAACAAGAAACATCATAATAATAGTTTTATTGTTTCTTTGATTATGAATATTTTAAACATGGAGGTAATGTGAATAGCCCCGATAATCATTGATGATAAAGCCAGGTCTCACTAATTCTATTTGTCTATGCAGCCATTAGCCCCAGTTTTGGTGACATGAAAGAATGCCTAGAACAAATTACCACGTGACCTAATATGGTCTCAGCACATATTTCTGCAAGATCGAAATCCAATTTTTCCTCTTAAGTAGCTACATTAGGACAATAAATCTCATAAGTCAATTCACAAAACATTTTAGATAGCGTTGAAGCTGAAGATTAGTTACTGGGTACAAGTTTGCTTGTTTCTGTTTTTGCAACAAATGGCCAATAGCAAATGTCTTTCCAAATTTTGTGTGAATTAATGATCTCTTTTCTATAAGGTTTTGTTTTTCCTTTGCAGCAGTGTATGGAAGAAAACATATTTGTCATGCAAAATTTCCTGCCATCCCTCTGGTCTCATCTAACAGGCTGTCTGTTCCTGTAAATTGGTGCTCACATTTTATGAGTCTCACAGATACTCTGGCAAGAATTCTTCATGTGTCTGCCGTATCTCTCCTTCACAAACATACATTATTTGGATAACTTAGATGTCATGTGGTCATCCTTGAACATGGACGATTACTGCTTAAGGTATAAATTCATTAGGGTCAATTAGATTAACTATGAAAATGAACTATGGTGATTTCCCCCTTTTTATTTTTCTTCTTGAATATTCAATAGAAAACACCTCATTTATTGCTTGGGGATTTAAAGTGCAGTGAATAGAGGCAACAAAGAATGTCTTTTCAATTACTTTATATCCCAATTTAAAAAATGATGATTCATGTTTCTACTATCCTCTAAATGGGTATATAGATGTGAAAAATTAAGGAACATGCGATGTTTGGTGTTTATCATCTTGGATGCCTAAATTGCCCAATCTCAGCCAGCAGTACTCTTTTTAAAGTTAAGTATTTAGTCATATTAATGAGATGCTATTTGTATCTGAGATCATCTTGATATGGGGTGGGGTGGTGCTTCTAAGTTTATCTTTTCCTGCTTCCCACTGGGCAGTTTCCAAAGAGAAGCCACTTGCTGTAGAGACATAAAACATTTAGCAACAAGCATCACATAGTGGGAGCTTTCATAGGCTTGCTATCTCTTCTTACAAAGTCTCCTGGAAAATATTAGAAATCACATAATTATTTCGGAATAAGAGCTCATTACAAGTTTATGCTGCTACTGCCAATTCGTGTTCCAAACAGCATGGCCTTTTTTGGTCTTATTTGTCACTTCTTATCAAGCTATCCTAGTCCTAAGCACACTGAGAAAACCACTCATGGCTTCATTTCACCACAGTCTATCTTTCACAGTCATAAGGCAGTGATAACATTGCCCTCAACAATAAGACTAAAAAAACTCAACAGCATGTATATTGTCTTCATTTAACACTTCAATTTCTGTCATCTCATCTACTTGGAAAATAAAGTTACTTTATATATACTGAAAATTTTTATTTGTGTCATCAGTTCCAGGTTGCATTTAAGTATGTTTTAATTTCCTAATTCAGGGATCTCATTTTATTTTATTATTTGAAAAATGTTCAAGTGCTTATTAGTTCATAGAACTATATTTTATTTTCAGAGAAACCAAGTGTCTATTCCTATTTCTTCCATCCTTTCTCAGGCCAAGTGAAGAAAATCTTTTGTTTAATTAGATATTTTCATATAATTGTGAGCATGGTCTGCACACAAATATGAGCATATCATATACATTCATAAGAACAGGAGAGAGGAGACAACCGGCCACCTTCCTGGTGAGAGCACAGGGGTCCACCCGGCCCTAGAGGCTTCTGCCTCACGTTCCGTGGGGGCCACCTTGGTTCCGGGACTCCGCGGCAGGCGGTCTGCAGGTGAGTGTGTGGAACACAGAGGCCAGCAGCTTCTGGAACTGGCGAGAGCCACAGAGCCTCTGAGATGGCACCATTTCCGGCTCCAGACAACCAGCCACCTTCCTGGTCAGAGCACAGGTGTCCGCAGAGCCCATGAGGCTTCTGCCTCATGTTCCTCGGGGGCCACCTTGAGTCTGGGACTCCGCAGCAGGCAGTCTGCAGGCCAAAGCAACACAGCTTCTGGGAAAAATCCTGTTTTGGGCCTTCATCTTCGGCCAGGAGGAGGTCCAAACACCAGATAACTGTGCACCTCCCTGAAAGAGGAGAGCTTGCCTGCAGAGACTGCTCTGACCACTGAAACTCAGGGAAGAGAGCTAGTCTCCCTGGTCTGCTGATATAGAGTAACAAAATCACCAGAGGAACAATCTCTAAACAGAGACAACTATAACAACTAACTCCAGAGATTACCAGATGGCGAAAGGTAAACGTAAGACTCTTACTAACAGAAACCAGGACTACTCACCATCATCAGAACCCAGCACTCCCACTTCACCCAGTCCAGGGCACCCCAACACACCTGAAAAGCTAGACCTGGATTTAAAAGCATATCTCACGATGATGGTAGAGGACATCAAGAAGGACTTAAATAACTCACTTAAAGAAATACAGGAGAACACTGCTAAACAAGTAGAAGACATTAAAAAGGAAACACAAAAATCCCTTAAAGAATTACAGGAAAACATAACCAAACAGGTAGAAGACATTAAAGAGGAAACACAAAAATCCCTTAAAGAATTGCAGGAAAACACAACCAAACAGGTGATGGAATTGAATAAAACCATCCAAGACCTAAAAAGGGAAGTAGACACTATAAAGAAAACACAAAGTGAGGCAACAGTGGAGATAGAAACACTAGGAAAGAAATCTGGAACGATAGATGTGAGCATCAGCAACAGAATACAAGAAATGGAAGAGAGAATCTCAGGTGCAGAAGATTCCATAGAGAACATCGGCACAACAATCAAAGAAAATGGAAAATGCAAAAAGATCCTAACTCAAAACATCCAGGAAATCCAGGACACAATGAGAAGACCGAACCTACGGATAATAGGAGTGGATGAGAATGAAGATTTTCAACTCAAAGGACCAGCAAACATCTTCAACAAGATTATTGAAGAAAACTTCCCAAATCTAAAGAAAGAGATACCCATGAACATACAAGAAGCCTACAGAACTCCAAATAGAATGGACCAGAAAAGAAATTCCTCCCGACACATAATAATCAGAACAACAAATGCACTAAATAAAGATAGAATACTAAAAGCAGTAAGGGAAAAAGGTCAAGTAACATATAAAGGCAAGCCTATCAAAATTACACCAGATTTTTCACCAGAGACTATGAAAGCCAGAAGAGCCTGGACAGATGTTATACAGACACTAAGAAAACACAAATTCCAGCCCAGGCTACTATACCCAGCCAAACTCTCAATCACCATAGATGGAGAAACCAAAGTATTCCACGACAAAACTAAATTCACCCATTATCTCTCCACGAATCCAGCCCTTCAAAGGATAATAACAGAAAAAAAACAATACAAGGACGGGAACCACGCCCTAGAAAAAACAAGAAGATAATCCCTCAACAAAACTAAAAGAAGACAGACACAAGAACAGAATGCCAACTTTAACAACAAAAACAACAGGAAGCAACAATTACTTTTCCTTAATATCTCTTACTATCAATGGTCTCAACTCCCCAATAAAAAGACATAGATTAACAGACTGGCTACACAAACAGGACCCAACATTCTGCTGCTTACAGGAAACCCATCTCAGGGAAAAAGACAGACACTACCTCAGAGTGAAAGGCTGGAAAACAATTTTCCAAGCAAATGGTCTGAAGAAACAAGCTGGAGTAGCCATTTTAATATCGGATAAAATCGACTTCCAACCCAAAGTTATTAAAAAAGACAAGGAGGGACACTTCATACTCATCAAAGGTAAAATCCTCCAAGAGGAACTCTCAATTCTGAATATCTACGCTCCAAATGCAAGGGCAGCCACATTCATTAAAGACACTTTAGTAAAGTTCAAAGCACACGTTGCACCTCACACAATAATAGTGGGAGACTTCAACACACCACTTTCATCAATGGACAGATCGTGGAAACAGAAACTAAACAGGGACACACTGAAACTAACAGAAGTTATGAAACAAATGGACCTGACAGATATCTACAGAACATTTTATCCTAAAACAAAAGGATATACCTTCTTCTCAGCACCTCATGGGACCTTCTCCAAAATTGACCATATAATTGGTCACAAAACAGGCCTCAACAGATACAAAAATATTGAAATTGTCCCATGTATCCTATCAGACCACCATGGCCTAAGACTGATCTTCAATAACAACATAAATAATGGAAAGCCAACATTCACATGGAAACAGAAAAACACTCTTCTCAATGATACCTTGGTCAAGGAAGGAATAAAGAAAGAAATTAAAGACTTTTTAGAGTTTAATGAAAATGAAGCCACAACGTACCCAAACCTATGGGACACAATGAAAGCATTTCTAAGAGGGAAACTCATAGCTCTGAGTGCCTCCAAGAAGAAAGGGGAGAGAGCACATACTAGCAGCTTGACAACACATCTAAAAGCTCTAGAAAAAAAGGAAACAAATTCACCCAAGAGGAGGAGACAGCAGGAAATAATCAAACTCAGGGGTGAAATAAACCAAGTGGAAACAAGAAGAACTATTCAAAGAATTTAACCAAACAAGGAGTTGGTTCTTTGAGAAAATCAACAAGATAGATAAACCCTTAGCTAGACTCACTAAATGGCACAGGGACAAAATCCTAATTAACAAAATCAGAAATGAAAAGGGAGACATAACAACAGATCCTGAAGAAATCCAAAACACCATCAGATCCTTCTACAAAAGGCTATACGCAACAAAACTGGAAAACCTGGACGAAATGGACAAATTTCTGGACAGATACCGGGTACCAAAGTTGAATCAGGATCAAGTTGACCATCTAAACAGTCCCATATCACCTAAAGAAATAGAAGCAATTATAAATAGTCTCCCAGCCAAAAAAAGCCCAGGACCAGACGGGTTTAGTGCAGAGTTGTATCAGACCTTCAAAGAAGATCTAATTCCAGTTCTGCACAAACTATTTCACAAAATAGAAGTAGAAGGTACTCTACCCAACTCATTTTATGAAGCCACTATTACTCTGATACCTAAACCACAGAAAGACCCAACAAAGATAGAGGACTTCAGACCAATTTCTCTTATGAATATCGATGCAAAAATCCTCAATAAAATTCTCGCTAACCGAATCCAAGAACACATTAAAGCAATCATCCATCCTGACCAAGTAGGTTTTATTCCAGGGATGCAGGGATGGTTTAATATACGAAAATCCATCAATGTAATCCATTATATAAACAAACTCAAAGACAAAAACCACATGATCATCTCGTTAGATGCAGAAAAAGCATTTGACAAAATCCAACACCCATTCATGATAAAAGTCTTGGAAAGATCAGGAATTCAAGGCCCATACCTAAACATGATAAAAGCAATCTACAGCAAACCAGTAGCCAACATCAAAGTAAATGGAGAGAAGCTGGAAGCAATCCCACTAAAATCAGGGACTAGACAAGGCTGCCCACTTTCTCCCTACCTCTTCAACATAGTACTTGAAGTATTAGCCAGAGCAATTCGACAACAAAAGGAGATTAAGGGGATACAAATTGGAAAAGAGGAAGTCAAAATATCTCTTTTTGCAGATGATATGATAGTATATATAAGTGACCCTAAAAATTCTACCAGAGAACTCCTAAACCTGATAAACAGCTTCGGTGAAGTAGCTGGATATAAAATAAACTCAAACAAGTCAATGGCCTTTCTCTATACAAAGAATAAACAGGCTGAGAAAGAAATTAGGGAAATAACACCCTTCTCAATAGTCACAAATAATATAAAATATCTTGGCGTGACTCTAACTAAGTGAAAGATCTATATGATAAAAACTTCAAATCTCTGAAGAAGAAATTAAAGAAGATCTCAGAAGATGGAAAGATCTCCCATGCTCATGGATTGGCAGGATCAACATTGTAAAAATGGCTATCTTGCCAAAAGCAATCTACAGATTCAATGCAATCCCCATCAAAATTCCAACTCAATTCTTCAACGAATTAGAAGGAACAATTTGCAAATTCATCTGGAATAACAAAAAACCTAGGATAGCAAAAAGTCTTCTCAAGGATAAAAGAACCTCTGGTGGAATCACCATGCCTGACCTAAAGCTTTACTACAGAGCAATTGTGATAAAAAACTGCATGGTACTGGTATAGAGACAGACCAGTAGACCAATGGAATAGAATTGAAGACCCAGAAATGAACCCACACACCTATGGTCACTTGATCTTCGACAAGGGAGCTAAAACCATCCAGTGGAAGAAAGACAGCATTTTCAACAATTGGTGCTGGCACAACTGGTTGTTATCATGTAGAAGAATGCGCATTGATCCATACTTATCTCCTTGTACTAAGGTCAAATCTAAGTGGATCAAGGAACTTCACATAAAACCAGAGACACTGAAACTTATAGAGGAGAAAGTAAGGAAAAGCCTTGAAGATATGGGCACAGGGGAAAAATTCCTGAACAGAACAGCAATGGCTTGTGCTGTAAGATCGAGAATTGACAAATGGGACCTAATGAAACTCCAAAGTTTCTGCAAGGCAAAAGACACTGTCAATAAGACAAAAAGACCACCAACAGATTGAGAAAGGATCTTTACCTATCCTAAATCAGATAGGGGACTAATATCCAACATATATAAAGAACTCAAGAAGGTGGGCTTCAGAAAATCAAATAACCCCATTAAAAAATGGGGCTCAGAACTGAACAAAGAATTCTCACCTGAGGAATACCGAATGGCAGAGAAGCACCTGAAAAATTGTTCAACATCCTTAATCATCAGGGAAATGCAAATCAAAACAACCCTGAGATTCCACCTCACACCAGTCAGAATGGCTAAGATCAAAAATTCAGGTGACAGCAGATGCTGGCGTGGATGTGGAGAAAGAGGAACACTCCTCCATTGTTGGTGGGATTGCAGGCTTGTACAACAACTCTGGAAATCAGTCTGGCGGTTCCTCAGGAAATTGGACATAGTACTACCGGAGGATCCAGCAATACCTCTCCTGGGCATATATCCAGAAAATGCCCCAACTGGTAAGAAGGACACATGCTCCACTATGTTCATAGCAGCCTTATTTATAATAGCCAGAAGCTGGAAAGAACCCAGATGCCCCTCAACAGAGGAATTAATACAGAAAATGTGGTACATCTACACAATGGAGTACTACTCAGCTATTAAAAAGAATGAATTTATGAAATTCCTAGCCAAATGGATGGACCTGGAGGGCATCATCCTGAGTGAGGTAACACATTCACAAAGGAACTCACACAATATGTACTCACTGATAATCTGGATATTAGCCCAAAACCTAGGATACCCAAGATATAAGATACAATTTCCTAAACACATGAAACTCAAGAAAAATGAAGACTGAAGTGTGGACACTATGCCCCTCCTTTGAAGTGGGAACAAAACACCCTTGGAAGGAGTTACAGAGACAAAGTTTGGAGCTGAGATGAAAGGATGGTCCATGTAGAGACTTCCATATCCAGGGATCCACCCCACAATCAGCAGCCAAACGCTGACACCATTGCATACACTAGCAAGATTTTATCGAAAGGACCCAGATGTAGCTGTCTCTTGTGAGACTATGCCGGGGCCTAGCAAACACAGAAGTGGATGCTCACAGTCAGCTAATGGATGGATCACAGGGCTCCCAATGGAGGAGCTAGAGAAAGTAGCCAAGGAGCTAAAGGGATCAGCAACCCTATAGGCGGAACAACATTATGAACTAACCAGTACCCCGTAGCTCTTGACTCTAGCTGCATATGTATCAAAAGATGGCCTAGTCGGCCATCACTGGAAAGAGAGGCCCATTGGACACGCAAACTTTATATGCCCCAGTACAGGGGAACGCCAGGGCCAAAAAGGGGGAGTGGGTGGGTAGGGGATTGGGGGTGGGTGGGTATGGGGGACTTTTGGTATAGCATTGGAAATGTAAATGAGCTAAATACCAAATAAAAAATGGAAAAAAAAAAGAACAGGAGAGAGTATTTGGCATATACCAACACTAAAGGGCTCAGTTAGTTATCATATTTATAGGAAGCCATATGTTTCTCTCCACACTGTTTCTCCCCTTTATGTAATAGTCAGAACTTAACTCACAATATTAAATAAAGACATCCAATATAATTCATAGTTATTACATATCTTTTTAGAGATTTACTCAAAGTTATTCAATCAGTTTACTACTAATGAACATTAGAGCATTCCCTTTTCCTCTATTATATATATGTTCTGTGCTCATGGATGGATATCTTCTGTATATGCTTTACAACATGTAGTTACAATCTGAAATATTTGAATCAGAGAGTAAATGTTTCAGTAACCCCAGAAGATGCTACCAAATTCTAATGCACTGACATTTAATTATGAAATGACTTTTTATTTTCTTTAGGTTTTAATTTTTGAGTGAATGTGAGTATGAATATTTTATGTCATGACTATCAAAGTGAGAGGACAATTTCAGTTGCTGGTACTCCCTACTTTGTTTCATACTGTGTATCTTTGTTTTCCTACTACAAATTCTAAGACATCTAGCCTGTGGGATTTCTGGAGATTCTCCTGTCTCTGCTTCCTATATCGCCATAGGAATAATTGGATTCTAAATACACAACTACTATTGTTCACTGTTGTGTTGGGGTCAATCAAGCCAAGTCCTTTTCCCATTGGGCCATCATCCAGACCTTTCTCACCATTTTACGCTTTTGATTTCCTTCCTGTTATAAATTTAGACTATTTCATCTCTTCTTTTAATATTCCACTCCAAAAATCTGAATTTTTTATTAAAGGCTATGGCTCTTCTTCTGCAAAATACATATTTACATGCCAATGATTTTGTTTCTGATGATTATTGATTTTGAATATCTTCTCTTTGAACTTTCAATTGTTTATTAATTATATAAGATTTTTACTCTTCCATCTACTCTCTTAAAGACAAAGATATACTTTTGTTTAATTACATAGTATGCATTTTCATTGCTTATATACAAATTATATGTAAGCACATAAATTTATATGACATGTATGTTGCACAGACACTACTGAATACTAAGTTTCAATAATAGAATCTAAACTCAGGCAGTAAGTGAAGAAACGCAAAAGCAAAACTTAAAATTTATAGTTGCTTAAAAGTAAGACAAATACTAACTATGAAATAGAAAACAGGAATGCCAAAGGTACAAATGACACTTGCTTGTACTTTATAGGGCTTTGAGTAATGGGAAATGATGATTTAGAGGGTTTTTTGTTTGTTTGTTTGTTTGTTTGTTTTTGTTTTTGTTTTTCTGCTCTGTCCATTGAAGACTATAAGCATGCTGCAGATAGATGTAGCTGAAGGTTAAAATATGTAAGAAAAGGAGATGGAGAGATGCCTGTAAGTAAAGTACTTGAGACTCAACCTTGTTGACCTACATTTATCTTAAGAAATCAACCAAGAAAAAAAGCTGGGCATAGTGGGACAAACTAGGAAGGTTGCCATTGAGAATACTGACTTGCAAATTCCTGGGGCTTACTGGATAGATGGCTGAGCCTAATCAGAGAGTCACAGCCTCAGTAAGAAACCTTGTCTCAAAGGACCAGTGGGTTCAGAGACAAAGAGATGACTCAGCAGTTAAGAGTGCATGGTGGTCTTGAAGTGAGAACCCAACCAATCTGTAAGATATAACAAGTTCTTCTTGCTGCCATGAGCACATGCACTCACTATAATGTACTCAAATATGTACCTAAATATCAGTAGAGTGATCCTTACATTTTAAATTATAGATGGCCCTTGAGGAACAACTGCTGAGGTTGATCTGTGGCCTCCATATGTGTTCACATGAAGAGAGAGATAGATAGAGAGAGAGAGAGAAAGAGAGAGAGAACAGAAAAGAAGAGGAGAGGAGAGGAGAGGAGAGGAGAGGAGAGGAGAGGAGAGGAGAGGAGAGGAGAGGAGAGGAGAGGAGAGGAGAGGAGAGGAGAGGAGAGGAGAGGAGAGGAGAGGAGAGGAGAGGAGAGGAGGAGGAAGAAGAAAAGGAAGAGGAAGAGGAAGAGGAAGAAGAGAGACACATGGGAAGATAACTGAAGACTGAAAAAGTACTTATCATTGTGTCAAATGACAAGTTTAACAGTGAGGCTAAAATACTATAATTTCTAAGAGAAAAGTTGTCCCTCCTCAAGCAGTTCACCATCAAGGGACATGCCCAACGTCACTAAAATAGGCAAGTTTCTTAAAACTCAGAGAAAAATATAGAGGGATGTCTTAGTCACGGTTTCTATTCCTGCACAAACATAATGACCAAGAAGCAAGTTGGGGAGGAAAGGGTTTGTTCAGCTTACACTTTCATACTGGTGTTCATCACCAAAGGAATTCAGGACTGGAACTCAGTCAGGTCATAAAGCAGGAGCTGATGCCGAGGCCATGGAGGGATGTTCTTTGCTAGCTTGCTTCCCCTGGCTTGCTCAGCCTGTTCTCTAATAGAACCCAAGACTGACAGCCAGAGATGGTCCCACCCACATGGGCCCTTTTCCCCTTGATCACTAATTGAGAAAATGCCCCACAACTGGATCTCATGGAGGTACTTCCCCAACTGAAGCTCCTTTCTCTGTGATAACTCCAGCCTGTGTCAAGTTGACACATAAAATCAGCCAGTAAAGGGAAATTTAGGGAGAAAAGTCCATTTGATTTTACATTTTGGCTCTGAAAGGAACCTCAGATCTTAATATCTGAACAAATGTTTATTTCTTGTTTATCCAAACTAGAGATGAAAAATAAAGAGATTTCTGAACCACCAACAAAGTGTCACTAAGCTTTGGGTTAGCTGTGACAATATTGCAGACTGAGTCAGTGTGCATTTGGGGACTGAAAAGAGGGACTTCCTCAAAAGTAATGTGGATTTTAATGGAAACTTATTCTTCTGTGGCAGAGTACCAACCCTTCTCAAATGTTCTCACATGTTCATGTATATTTCTTCCTAAATGTTCTAATGCGCTAATATATGCATAAATACAAAATGTATAGGTTTCTTGATTCTGAAGGAAAAGATGGAGTCTTTTATTCTAACTATCTACTTGCTAATCAACAAATAAACATGACTAGGGAGATTGACCAGTATGTAAGTCAGTTTCCATGCAAGTATGAGGATTGATGTTCAGTTGCTTGGAACATGTAAATGTTGGACATATGCAGAGGCCATTTCTGAGGCCAGCACTCAGAAGGCTGAGTCAAAGAATCTCCCAAAAAGCATGTAGCAAGATCATGTGAATCTTTGAGCTCCAACCCTGAAAAAGACTTTGCCTGGATATATAAAGCTTGAGGGTGATCAAAGAAGACACTGGACATCAACTTTAGGCTTTCTCATGCAGTTACACAAATGTACATGTAAAGCTACATACATATGTAAGTCCACATGCCTATGACTATGCATGCACACATGCATACAAACCCCGTGCAGGCACAAAAATGATAGATAGATAGATAGATAGATAGATAGATAGATAGATAGATAGATAGATGAAATGGGTTATGTTATATGATATGTTATATGATTTGGTACAGTGCTGTGCTGTAGAATCCAGAAGACAAAGTTAAGTGCTATTCCAGTATCTTATATGTTTTTAACCTCATTCATGTTGGTTCCCTGAATAATGCTGATTAAAATTAGAAAAAGGAAACAAGACACTGTGACAGGTCAGATCACATTTGCATAGCTCTGATAGATGTCAGATAGTACGAGTATGTTAAACATGGACCAATAGTTTTGAATTAAACCACAAAGTTAAGTAATACCAAACCTACAATTTGAGTCTGGACCATCAGGGTAAAGTATTTACAATTATTCCAAGCTGGATCTTGAACCAAAAAGTTAGTGTAACTAGCTATATTTCTCACCCATTTGTAATTCATCATTATAAGTGATGTGAGGTGGCTCAGTTAGGAAAGCTGTGTGCTAAGAAGCCTCATAACTTGAGTTTGAGCCTTGAGACCCATATGGTGAAAGGAAAAACCTGATTCCCAGAGTTGTCTTCTGACATCTCTATGTATGCCATGATACAAGCATGCTTACATGTGACTGTGTACACTCTCAAAGATACATACAATATCTAAATATAAAATCAAGTAAGTTGAACAATTATCAAATCTTTATGCATTCATAGTGTATGTTTGAATGAATAAGCTTATAGGAGTGTGTGTGTGTATGTGTGTGTGTGTGTGTGTGTGTGTGTGTGTGTGTGTGTGTGTGTGTGTGTGTGTGTTTAAGTGTTACCAGAGGCCAGAGTTCAAACTCTGGCATAATCTTCGTGAATGTTATCTTCCTCTTATAATACAGGGTCTGTCTTTAGTCTGCAGCTTACCTATTATCCTAGCATAGCTGGCCAGCCATCTCAGAGGAATCTTTCTGAGTCTACCTCTATAGTATTAGTATTAAAAACATTCATAGCCCATCCAAGCTCAGATTACCCAAGATACAATTCACAAAACACATGAAACTCATTGAGAAGGAAGACCCAAATGTGGATACTTTGATCCTTCTTAGAAGGGGGAACAAAATACCCATGGAAGGAGTTACAAAGACAATGTGTGGAGCAGGGACTGAAGGAATTACCATCCAGAGACTGCCCCACCTGGGGACCCATCACATATACAACCACCAAACCCAAACACTATTGTGGATGCCAACAAGAGCTTGCTGACAGGAGCCTGGTATAGCTGTCTTCTAAGAGGCTCTGCCAGTGTCTGACAAATACAGAAGTGGATGCTCACAGCCATCGATTGGACAGAGCATAGGGTACCCAATGAAGGAGCTACAGAAAGTACCCAATGAGCTGAAAGGGTTTGCAGCCCCATAGGAGGAACAACAATATGAACTAACCAGTACCTGCAGAGCTCCCTGGGACTAAACCACCAAAGAAAACACATGGTGGGACTCATGGTTCTAGCTGCATATGTATCAGAGGATGGCCGAGTTTGTCATCAATGGGAGGAGAGGCCCTTGGTCCTGTGAATGCTCTATGTCCCAGTGTGGGGAAATGCCAGGGCCAGGAAGCAGGAGTGGGTGGGCTGGTGAGCAAGGGGCTCGAAAAGAGGATAGGGGGTTTTCAGAGGGGAAACTAGGGAAGAGGATAACATTTAAAATGTAAATAAAGAAACTATCAAAGAAAAAAAAAAAGAAAAAAAAATGCACAGAAATGCCTGGCTGTTAACACAGACTCTAGAGATCAAATTAGAGTTCCCAGATTGTGTAGTAAGCACTTTACCAATACAGCTGTTTTCAAAATCTCCTCATCTAATCTTGATGTTCAAGGGCAGATGAAGGAAGAACATGTAAACAATTAGTCATTGAAGCCATACTGTAAATATCTCAATGGGCAGTGTGATATAAACTGTCATTGTGTTAACCTACAGTGGTGTCTTTCTCATCCTTCTTCATTAGTGGTTCTTAACACATAAAAATAAGTTTGAGAAATGCTATAGTTATCTTGAAAGACAAAGAGCTAAGCATTGGCTGATCACCAGTGAAGGCTTCAAAAACATCTCAACAGCTTGCTGCTGCTACTGTAAGGGCGGTGACTTATGACTTGCAAGCTCCCTTCTCAGCAATAGATGTTCTCACATCCACAATCCACTGTCATTTTGATGATAAATTATTCATGCCTGACTACAGCTCTGAAGCAAAATAGACTCAGTGGTTCTCTGAGCCATGCTATCTACAATTCTGATGTGTTGAAAACGATGTCCCAACCTCACTGCTAAGAAGCTTCCACAGAATAACCATTTTGAGTAAAAGAGTCTAAAATTAGAAGCAATATAGTTGCCTTAGCATAGCACGAGCACACTTGTTTCCCTTGTAAAATATGGCTATTGTGGAAAAAAAAAGGAATACATAAATCTGGCTGAAGAATCCAGTTTGTTCTGAGTTGTGCAAATTGAATTTGCTTAAAATCTTTTGCTTTCTTTGTGTGATATAGGTGTCTGAATGTTGGCACTCACATGACATGGTGTTTATGTGGAGATCTGGGGCAAGATTCTCTTCTTGTATTGTGTTTAAGACACAGTCTCTCCTAATTTTTACCCACTATGCACAGAAGGCTAGCTGACTTACAAGCTTCTAGGAGTTTTACCTCTTCCTTCTACCTCAGCTTCTATCTCTTACATGCTTATGGACAAGAGAAAAGTGTATCTAGCTTTCCATGGGGTCTAGGGACTAAAATGAATGTTCTCACATTTTCACATAAGCATGTGACCCACCAAATCGCCCACTCAGTCCTGAAGAACTCTATAATGCTTTCATATCCCACTTAAAGGAGTACTTGCTAGGAGTGTGGTATACAAAAATAAAAAAATATGTTTATATCAGTCCACAATGTTGAGATTTATTGAAAGACAATAAATTTACAAGGTTTAGTGGTTCCAATGACAGTGGTTTCTCACATAACCTACCTACATGGATAATGTGGATGAGGTAAATCAGGTTCTCTTGACTCAATCTTAGTTACTAATCTTAACTCTCATACCACACAGCACACAGACAATACATCTGTATGAATCTATACTCGTATATATGTGGTGTAGACTGAATACAAGTTAGAGGCTGCAGCAAGAGTCCCAGAGGGCTCAAAAATATACTGAGAAAAGACGGTGTAGAAATGGTAAGAGAGTTGACCAGTGTCAGCAGAGAGCTGCTGCCAGAGGTGCTGGAGTCAAGTTTGAGAGTGAAGCTACAGGGCTCAACAGTGAGGTGAAAGGCCAAACTACATCCATAACAGGAAGGAAGTCATGAGCAGAAAACAATGGTTGAAATATGGATACAGACAGGGAAACAGGTGTAAGTGCAGGAGGTCAAATAAGCTGTATTTACAATGGGGTACTCTACCATGTCACATACATATCTGGTATTAGATGGCAGGTTGCTGTGATCCCTATCACCAAACTGTCACATATCTCTCACTTTCTATGATCCAGGTGAGAGATTTATACCCTTTCTTTGGTCTGCTGTGTCCAGTAAGTTTTTGAGCCTGGTTTTATTGATATAATTTTACATCATCCACATGTTTCCTAGTCTTAGTTGATCCCAATAAACTTGGAGGGTGGGTCTCTTTCTGTTTCTAGGGATGCTTTCTCTCTGTACCAATGTTCTTGACCTCTATTTGGATCCACCCAATGGTTGTATTTATTCTTTTCTCTCAAAAAATTTGAAGGGATTCTTATAAAATGAAATCCTCAAGAGCAAGGCAGAGCCTAGAAAACTTTATCTCATCAGTATCAAAGTCAAGGCCTGGAGTGAGCTTAGGCCTGGGGTCATTGAACCAAAAACAGGCCTGTCACCACACTTGCTAGGCAACTAGTGTGTGTGTGCCACTCCCCCCCCCCTCGTGTGTGTGTGTGTGTGTGTGTGTGTGTGTGTGTCTGTGTATACTTTTGAAAACAGATTTTGTCATGGAATATATTGTGATTATGGTTTCTCTATCCCCAAGTAATCAGGCTCTCCCCCCCCCCTTCCCCACTTCCCCAAACTTTCTCTGTGCCTGTGCCTGTGTCTCTGTCTCTGTGTCTCTGTCTCTGTGTCTCTGTCTCTGTGTCTCTGTCTCTGTGTCTCTGTCTCTCTCTCTGTCTCTCTCTCTCTCTCTCTCTGTCTCTCTCTCTCTCTCTCTTTGTGTGTGTTCCTTATAAAATCTCAGAATTTGGCTTTCCTCTTACAATTTCTGTAAAATTGATAGTTTTCTTTCTGGAGAATTTCCTAAGTCCTGAGGAAAATAGCCAAAATTTAGGAAAGCCTCCTCTAGCAGCCATCCAGAAAACAGCCAATTATCTAGCCAGCCAATGGCTCAGCAGGTGGCGTTAGCCACCAAGTTTGAAGACCCAAGATTGATTCCCAGGACAAACATGCTAGAAGGAGAGAATTTATTCCCTTACGTTGTCGTCTGACTTCCTGTACCATTAACTCCTCCCCCCCCCCCCCGGAAGACCCAGACAAATGCCTATTCACTCCATTTGAGCAACAACAACAAACCAATATACAACTTCAGAGGAGTCCAACTTCCTGAGATCAATGAGCTTTTGAAGCCTGTTTGCAGAGCATCAGTGAGGAGTTACTTAACAAAGCATGGCCGATGCTCAATCAGCTGTCTCACTGCAAAGTCCCACCCCATAGGGATTTGTAACCTCTTGGAAGCTGCATTCACAGGTTTTCCTCCTAGATTAAATTTCCACTTCTTATACACATTCACATCTCCCAAGATCACTTGCAGCTGGGGAAGAAGCAATGACTAGAATTCCAACAAAAGATTTCCTAATACTCTGGGGATAGTCAGCTGCTCCACTGCTGTCAACACAGACCTGTTTAATCTCTGTATTGTTCTCTTCTAGTTACCATAGAACTTTGCCGTGTGAGCAAAGTCCAAGAAGGCATCTTTCTATGCCCAAAGGGGAAAATCTGTCATATAATGTGTACATACATATATTAGTGTCCCAACATTGAATTTTAAAAAAGAAAAAAGCGTGATAAAAATTCCAATATAGGAAACAGAGATCAGATCAGAGGTGAAATGGGATATTAATGGGACCCAAGGAAGAGTCTAGGTGGGAAACCCATGGATGAACATAGATCCAGTGACCTGAAGTTCTTCCCCATTGAGACTTTTAATAAAGTGAGTATAAGTACTACATCATACACAATGTGATGTAAGCCTTGGGCAAAAGAATTGCACTCTACCTTCTCTGTCCAAAGAAGGCAAGAATAATGAATTTTATTCTATCACTGTGGTCATATAAAGACTGGCTTTTGTGATCCCAAACTCATGATGGGCACCTGAAATAGAAAATAGCTAACTGAATTTACTACTGTGGGGAATGTAAACTTTTAGTTTGGGCGACATTGCACCAAGAAGGCAGAGCTCATTTTATTTGCTGCCAGCATTCTGTAGCTTTGTGATCAGCTATCTCATCAGTTTATAGCCCCAAGCCACTCCTCAGGTTCAGTTTGACTAAGTAGTAACAGTGCCAAAATTTGTTATTTTGTCTGTTGCCTTTTTATTTTCTATTTTAAAAAGAATGTGTGTGTCTGTGTATACTTTGAAAACAGACTTTTGTCATAGAATATATTGTAATTATAGTTTCTCTATCTCCAAGTTCTCTCTCTCTCTCTCTCTCTCTCTCTCTCTCTCTCTCTCTCTCTCCCTCCCTCCCTCTCTCCAGTACAAATCATTTGTAAGTTTCAAGTTGCCACTGAGACTATGCTTCCTACTTTGATTCTCTAACTCCTTGTTTTGATACCTGGACAGTTTCCTCTTCCTGGGATTATTTGCCCTTTGTATGTGGTAAGTCTTTCTGAAGTAGCTGTCAGTTTTCTCAACCTGGTATAAAGGTTGTCTTCAGTTTCTCCTGCAGGTTAACACCCTGCCTTCCTCGGTGCCTCTGCCTCCTTCCTGGCTGTTTTTTGATCACTCATCATTGGGAGCACTGCACTTTTGCTTCTTTTCTGTTAGTATCTGTACTGGATAGTTTTGTGTCAACTTGACACAGCTGGAGTTATCACAAAGAAAGGAGCTTCAGTTGAGGAAATGTCTCCAAGAGATCCAACTGTAAGGCATTTTCTCAATTAGTGATCAAGGGGGAAGGCCCCTTGTGGGTGGGACCATCTCTGGGCTGGTAGTCTTGGTTCTATAAGAGAGCAGGCTGAGCAAGCCAGGGGAAGCAAGCCAGTAAAGAACATCACTCCATGGCTTGTGCATCAGCTCCTGCTTTCTGACCTGCTTGAGTTCCAGTCCTGACTTCCTTTGGTGATCAACAGCAGTATGGAAATGTAAGCCGAATAAACCCTTTCCTCCCCAACTTGCTTCTTGGTCATGATGTTTGTGCAGGAATAGAAACCCTGACTAAGACAGTATCCCTGAGCAGCATAAGGACTGTGTGAAGAAAGATTTACCTGCTATCATTTGTTTATCCTTATCATTTAGGGCAGTCTGTGCCTTTTAACAGTCTAGTCAGTGAACTACAGAATAAGCAAATGAAATTGTACAAAATAGGGTAATTATTCTTCTTTCAAAGGAATGTTGGTGAGAAACAAATGGAATATTTTGTCAAACAATATCAAGAGCCAATTTGTCAGTATAAGAATTTGCATGGATTCTGGCTAGATGGGAATTATAACATCAAACTACTGACATGCCAAAGCTACTAGTGATACAGTAACTGACCTGGTTTTAACATAAGTCTTTACTGACCTCATGTGTTACTATACAATGAATACATTAAATAAAAATTATGGAGATAATTATGAACTGATTTTATAACTATAAGAGAAAAGGGAATGTGAGATGAATGGCACAGTGGGAAACCACCCACCATCTGGGCTCACGGAATCTTTGCAGATGGGGTGGATGGATGGCTCAAGAACACCTACGACTCTTCCTGAGGATCCAAGTTCAGTTCCCAGATGGAGGTGGCTTACACCCTCCTGCCACTCCAAGTCAGTCTGGCACCATCTTCTGGCCTCTGCAACTATCTTGAGTCATGTGCACCTGCTCCTATAACTAAAAATAAAATAAACCACTTTTAAAACTGAATATTCCCAAGTTTCTTTCTGAGCCTGTTCATCATTTGTATAAAGGAAGGGTACTTATTTATTTGTGTTAATTTTATATCCGGCCACTTTGCTGAAGGTATTTACCAGCTGGAGAAGTTCTCTGGTAGAGTTTTTGGGGTTGCTTATGTATACTATCATATCATCTGCAAATAGTGATACCTTCATTTCCTCATTGCCAATTTGTATCCCCTTGATCTCTTTTTGTTGTCTTACTGTTCTAGCTAGCACCTCGAGTACTGTATTGAATAGATATGGAGAGAGTGGTCATCCTTGTTTTGTCCCCAAATTTTAGTGGGATTGCTTCAAGTATCTCTCCATTTAATTTGATATTGACTGTTGGTTTGCTGTATATTGCCTTTATTATATTTAGGTATGGACCTTGAATTCCTGTTGGTGAGGATGTAGAAAAAGAGGAACACTACTCCATTGCTGGTGGGGTTGCAAACTGGTACAACCACTCTGGAAATCAATCTGGAGGTTCCTCAGAAAACTGGAAATAGATCTACCTGAAGGCCCAGAAATTCCACTCTTGGGAATATACACAAAAGTTGCCCCACCAAGCCACAGGGGCACATGTTCCACTATGTTCATAGAAGCCTTGTTTGTGATAGCCAGAAGCTAGAAAAAACACAGATGTCCCATGGACAGAAAAATAGATACAGAAAATGTGGTTCATTCACACAATGGAATACTACTCAGCTATTAAGAACTAAGATATCCTGAGTTTTTTAGGCAAATGGATGGAACTAGAAAATATCATCCTGAGTGAGGTAACTCAAACCCAAAACGACATCCATGGTATGTACTCACTAATAAGTGGATATTAACAAAATAAAAAGTACAGAATACTCAAGATACAGTCCACAGAACTCAAAACAGTCAAGAAGATATAGAGCCCAAATGAGGATGCCTCAGTCCCACTTGGAAGAAGAAGGCAACTACAAGCAGGGAGGGAGGGATGACCTAGGAGGGAAAGGGGATGGGAAGGAGGAGGGGAACATGATCTGGTATTGGGTGGGTAAAAAGGACTGAAGCCCTGAAGGCCAGCAATAAAAATGGAAACAGGCAACCTCTGGTGGTAGGAGGTTGAGAGGTCCCTCCAGAATGTACCAGAGACCTGGGAGGTGAGAGACTCTCAGGACTCAAAGGGAGAAACTTTAGATGAAATGCCCTATACTGGGGAGAGGGAACTTGTAGAGCCCACCTCCAGCATCAAGTGGAGGGATGGGGTTGTCATCTCACAGTCAAAATTCTGACCCAGAATTGTTCCTGTCTGAAAGAACTGTAGGGATGGAAATGGAGATAAGCATGAGGAAGAGACAGTCCAGTGACAGGCCCCAAGTAGGATCCAGCTCAAGGAGAGGCTCCAAGACTTGACACTATTACTGAGGCTATGGAGCACTCACAAAAAAGTTCCTATCATGACTGTCCTCTGAAATATCCAACAAGCAGCTGAAAGAGTCAGATGCAGATATTTGCACACAACCAATGAACAGAAATTGTTGACCCCTGTGGTTGAACTAGGGGGAAGCTGGAAGAAGCTGAGGAGACGGGCAACTCTGTAGGAGGACCAGCAGTTTCAATTAACCTGGACCCTCGAGATCATTCAGATACTGGACCACCAACTGGTCAGCATACACCAGCTAAGATGAGGCCCCCTGAACATATAGGGCAGAGCACTGGGGAGTCTGGGTTTAGTCAGAGAAGATGCACCTAACCCTCAAGAGACTGGAGGCCCCAAGGAGTTTAGAGATCTGTTAGGAGTGGGGACATCCTCGTGGAGACAGGGGGTGGGGAGGAGGTATGGGGTGTGGAACAGTCAGAGGGGACTAAAATCTAGAGTTTAAAATGAATAAATAAATAGATACCTGCATATTCATACAAAAGTAATAATCAATTTAAAACCAAAGAAATGAAAAACTTTGAAGTGTGGGGGGAAGAGGATCTGCAAAAAATGATGTGTTTAGTTGAGCACGTACCAATATCTTGAATGCTCAATAAGGACACCTTGTTCTTGATGATGAGAAAATACATTGTAATGCCTTCAGTACCTTGAGTAACATTAGCTTTAAATAATGAATAAATTGATGTTTATGTATATGGTTGGTGCTGTTCTCAACCTTGGGCAAAGAGTCTGCTTATTACAGTGGGTACCAGTTAATGCAGAGACTCACTACTCATCAAGCATTGAAGATAAGTTGTTGGTATGAGTTCTAGTCAGGAAAATAAAAAAAAAATGGATGAACTTCAAACAGGATAAGTTGAACCTAGATAATTGGTTGTGTGGTAATGGCTAACAGGTGAAAGCAAGGAACCTATCAAGAAACAAATAATAAGTCACTATCTCTAAAAATGTAAGAGAGATAGTTAAAGTCATATAAGAACTTCATAACACATATAGTTCCTCCTACATAAAACACATCAGAGATACAGAAAAGGGAAAGCATGCATCCAGTGATTCCTTTTCCTTTACCCTTGATTCACCTTCACGTGCCTCCCACCTGCTAAACTTACTTGGAAATACTACTGATAAAGTACCCCGGGAAATGTAGCTTTTATGACAGAGCCCAAAGTAGTACAAGGTAGAAATGGCGAACACAACATCCATAAATAACTCCTATGACGTCAAGTTCATAACTCATAGGGACTCTGCTTTAACCACCTTGCCTCAAAGAGACTGGCTGTATGTTAACATATACTACTACATCACCAAAGCAGTGGTGGAAATACTGACTCTTACCCAAGAACAATACCTGCTCTGCTGTGGTAGTGTGTACATATTCCCCCCATGATGGTTTGTATATGCTTGGCTCAGGGAGTGGCATTATTAGGAAGTGCGGCCTTGTTGGAGTAGATGTGTCACTGTGGGTGTGACATCCTAGCTGCCTGGAAACCAGTCTTCTCCTGTATGCTTGTGGAACAAGATGTAGAGCCCTCAGCAACTACACCTTGCATTCCTGGATGCTGCCATGTTCCTGTCTTGATGACAATGGACTGAACATATGAACCTATAAGCCACCTCTGATTGAATGTTGTCCTTAAGAGTAGTCTTGGTCATGGTGTCTGTTCATAGCAGTAAAACCCTAACTAAGACATCCACCAATGTCTTGGAGACTTTTCCTGATTAACTATACTTGGCTAAGACTAGGAGGTGGGACAGCTTCTGACAGCTCCTCATTGGCAGTCCTTGAAGTTGGTCAAGCTAGGTGGTGAGAAAACTTCTGACATCTCCTGATTGGCTGTCCATGGAGGAGGTGGGGGTGTTCATGGAATTGTCTTGTTTGTGGACTTTTCCAGTTTTGAGAAACAGAAGGCCCAGTTGGTAGCCTGTGATGGAATCAGCTTGGCTCTGACTAACTCAATCCTCTCACAGTGACATGAAACCATTGAAAGCTCAATCTGGATAATTAGGATTACTGTACTGTCTTTTGATGCACAAAATTGGAATATTATTATTTTTAAAGGAAAAAATTCCTCTTAGATTTTTCAGATTTTATATGTGTGTATACATATATAATTAAAATTAAATAAAATTACATAAAATTAAAATTAATCTCAGATCAATTTTGTAATTGGTATAGTGACCAAAAATGTTTTCTATCTAAAAAGAAGGGAAAAAATAAAACACCAAAATATTGCTGAAAGCTAAGATTTATAGCTAACTAATAGAGAGTCCACAGAGTATTTACTGAGAACAATCAATAAAACCCTACTAGGCATAAATCAATAGATATCAAGTAAAAGCACACTGTTATGTACAAGTCAATATATTTTTCCAAACATGGAGAATTTACATTAAAACAGGTCCTGGCATTCCCAACCTAATATCCCTTCTCCTTTAATTATAGAATGTACCCTCAAGAAAAATGTGTGTTTAGCAAAACAGTTCAGTTAAAACTCTATTTTCACAACTACCAAGAAAACATTTTATTTCATTTGTTTTAAAAGAATCTCTTTGGATTAAGTTAGCTTGTCAAAATACTTCCAAGTACTTGTCCTGTAGTCTCCAACTCGCGCCTTGAAATCATCAGGAAAGTAAGGATTCTATGAGCAAACCTTTAGCCGCACACCTGTATTCTGAGCACTGGTGGGCTGATTGGTTCTGAAGTCCTGGGGAAACCACAAAAGCTTTTGGACTCAACTCCTTCTACACCTCTTCTACTGCATTGACATATCTTGGTATTTAATGACTAATGGTTTGCAGATGTGGTTCATGTTATGACAGAACTGCTCCTTACTTTATCAAAACATCCATTCTTTGAACCTGAGCATGCTTCTCTACACATGTGTAGCCAGGCTGTGTCCTCGCTGGAACCTGACTTCAGTTGTCTTTTCTTGCTATTAAAGTGTGGACAGGAGGGTTATTTTGTAGCAATGAGGAGATTTCTGTGCGACTAATGGAAACTTGGGAATATGTAACCATCAAAGCATAATCCATCACATTCCTATATTTCTTTTTCACTTTACAGAGAAAAGACATCACATTGCTATTTGGAAATTGCAATGGAGACAAACCATACTTCTCAGGACAGGTGAAAATCTGTGTCACCACAGATTGCACTATCCATTTCTAACAGGCATTAGTTTAAAAGCCTGAAGTCTCTGGAATAAAGGACTCTTGAAATGGCACAGCAAGGGGTCCAGAGATTTGGATCCATTTGTTTGCTGTGAAACAAATAGCAAGAGTGTATTTGTGAATGGGCAAAGCCTGCCAAATTGTGCAAGACAGAGCCATGAAAGGGCTACAGAAATGTGTGGAGGAATTTTAATGCAATAACATACCTACTCTGGTTGGAATACAGACATGCCTTTAGTATATACTTTTAACCCAGAACAAGGTTGGTAAGGTTAGTTTATAGAAGGAAGCAGCCATGTTTAAAAGTGATGTCTAGGCTTCTGGGCGGCGCCATCTTTAGCTCCAGACAGCCGGCCACCTTCCTGGTGAGAGCACGGGGTCTGCCTGGCCTGAGAGGTTTGTGGCACAGGCGCCGGCGGGAGCCTTCTTGGCTCCGGGACTCCGCGGAGGGCAGGCTGCACGGGTGACCGTGTGGAATACAGAGTGCCAGCTGTTTCTGGGACGGGCGAGAGAGTCGCAGAGCTTCTGGGCGGCGCCATCTTTAGCTCCAGACAGCCGGCCACCTTCCTGGTGAGAGCACGGGGTCTGCCTGGCCTGAGAGGTTTGTGGCACAGGCGCCGGCGGGAGCCTTCTTGGCTCCGGGACTCCGCGGAGGGCAGGCTGCACGGGTGACCGTGTGGAATACAGAGTGCCAGCTGTTTCTGGGACGGGCGAGAGAGTCGCAGAGCTTCTGGGCGGCGCCATCTTTAGCTCCAGACAGCCGGCCACCTTCCTGGTGAGAGCACGGGGTCTGCCTGGCCTGAGAGGTTTGTGGCACAGGCGCCGGCGGGAGCCTTCTTGGCTCCGGGACTCCGCGGAGGGCAGGCTGCACGGGTGACCGTGTGGAATACAGAGTGCCAGCTGTTTCTGGGACGGGCGAGAGAGTCGCAGAGCTTCTGGGCGGCGCCATCTTTAGCTCCAGACAGCCGGCCACCTTCCTGGTGAGAGCACGGGGTCTGCCTGGCCTGAGAGGTTTGTGGCACAGGCGCCGGCGGGAGCCTTCTTGGCTCCGGGACTCCGCGGAGGGCAGGCTGCACGGGTGACCGTGTGGAATACAGAGTGCCAGCTGTTTCTGGGACGGGCGAGAGAGTCGCAGAGCTTCTGGGCGGCGCCATCTTCAGCTCCAGACAGCCGGCCACCTTCCTGGTGAGAGCACGGGGTCTGCCTGGCCTGAGAGGTTTGTGGCACAGGCGCCGGCGGGAGCCTTCTTGGCTCCGGGACTCCGCGGAGGGCAGGCTGCACGGGTGACCGTGTGGAATACAGAGTGCCAGCTGTTTCTGGGACGGGCGAGAGAGTCGCAGAGCTTCTGGGCGGCGCCATCTTTAGCTCCAGACAGCCGGCCACCTTCCTGGTGAGAGCACGGGGTCTGCCTGGCCTGAGAGGTTTGTGGCACAGGCGCCGGCGGGAGCCTTCTTGGCTCCGGGACTCCGCGGAGGGCAGGCTGCACGGGTGACCGTGTGGAATACAGAGTGCCAGCCGTTTCTGGGACGGGCGAGAGAGTCGCAGAGATTCTGGGGCGGCACCATCCTCAGCTCCAGACAACCAGCCACCTTCCCGGCAAGAGCCACAGAGCTTCTGAGGCTGCGACATCTTCGACTCCAGACAACTGGCCACCTTCCTGGCCAAAGCAACACAGCTTCTGGGAAAGATCCTGTTTTGGGCCTTCACCTTCAGCCAGGAGGAGGTCCAAACACCAGATAACTGTACACCTTCCCTGAGAGAGGAGAGCTTGCCTACAGAGACTGCTCTGACCACTGAAACTCAGAGAAGAGAGCTTGTCTCCCACGCCTGCTGATAGAGGGTAACAAAATCAACAGAGGAACAATCTTTTAACAAAGACAACTATAACAACTAACTCCAGAGATTGCCAGATGGCGAAAGGTAAACGTAAGAATCCTACTAACAGAAGCCAGGACCACTCACCATCATCAGAACCCAGAACGCCCACTTCGCCCAATCCAGGACACCCTAACACACCTGAAAAGGTAGACCTGGATTTAAAAGCATATCTCATGATGATGGTAGAGGACATAAAGAAGGAATTCAACAACTCACTTAAAGAAATACAGGAGAACACTGCTAAAGAGTTACAAGTCCTTAAAGAAAAACAGGAAAACACTGCTAAAGAGTTACAAGTCCTTAAAGAAAAACAGGAAAACACAACCAAACAGGTAGAAGTCCTTATAGAAAAACAGGAAAACACATCCAAACAGGTGATGGAAATGAACAAAACCATACTAGACCTAAAAAGGGAAGTAGACACAATAAAGAAAACCCAAAGTGAGGCGACGCTGGAGATAGAAACCCTAGGAAAGAAATCTGGAACCATAGATGCCAGCATCAGCAACAGAATACAAGAGATGGAAGAGAGAATCTCAGGTGCAGAAGACTCCATAGAGAACATCGGCACAACAATCAAAGAAAATGGAAAATGCAAAAAGATCCTAACTCAAAACATCCAGGAAATCCAGGACACAATGAGAAGACCAAACCTACGGATAATAGGAGTGGATGAGAATGAAGATTTTCAACTCAAAGGACCAGCAAACATCTTCAACAAAATTATTGAAGAAAACTTCCCAAATCTAAAGAAAGAGATGCCCATGAACATACAAGAAGCCTACAGAACTCCAAATAGACTGGACCAGAAAAGAAATTCCTCCCGACACATAATAATCAGAACACCAAATGCACTAAATAAAGATAGAATACTAAAAGCAGTAAGGGAAAAAGGTCAAGTAACATATAAAGGCAAGCCTATCAGAATTACACCAGATTTTTCACCAGAGACTATGAAAGCCAGAAGAGCCTGGTCAGATGTTATACAGACACTAAGAGAACATAAATGCCAGCCCAGGCTACTATACCCAGCCAAACTCTCAATTACCATAGATGGAGAAACCAAAGTATTCCACGACAAAACTAAATTCACCCATTATCTCTCCACGAATCCAGCCCTTCAAAGGATAATAACAGAAAAAAAACAATACAAGGACGGGAACCACGCCCTAGAAAAAACAAGAAGATAATCCATCAACAAACCTAAAAGAAGACAACCACAAGAACAGAATGCCAACTTTAACAACAAAAATAACAGGAAGCAACAATTACCTTTCCTTAATATCTCTTAATATCAATGGACTCAATTCCCCAATAAAAAGACATAGACTAACAGACTGGCTACACAAACAGGACCCAACATTCTGCTGCTTACAGGAAACCCATCTCAGGGAAAAAGACAGACACTACCTCAGAGTGAAAGGCTGGAAAACAATTTTCCAAGCAAATGGTCTGAAGAAACAGGCTGGAGTAGCCATTCTAATATCGGATAAAATCGACTTCCAACCCAAAGTTATCAAAAAAGACAAGGAGGGACACTTCATACTCATCAAAGGTAAAATCCTCCAAGAGGAACTCTCAATTCTGAATATCTACGCTCCAAATGCAAGGGCAGCCACATTCATTAAAGACACTTTAGTAAAGCTCAAAGCACACATTGCACCTCACACAATAATAGTGGGAGACCTCAACACACCACTTTCATCAATGGACAGATCGTGGAAACAGAAACTAAACAGGGATACAGTGAAACTAACAGAAGTTATGAAACAAATGGACCTGACAGATATCTACAGAATATTTAATCCTAAAACAAAAGGATATACCTTCTTCTCAGCACCTCACGGGACCTGCTCCAAAATTGACCATATAATCGGTCACAAAATAAGCCTCAACAGATACAAAAATATTGAAATTGTCCCATGTATCCTATCAGACCACCATGGCCTAAGACTGATCTTCAATAACAACATTAAGAATGGAAAGCCAACATTCACGTGGAAACTGAACAACACTCTTCTCAATGATACCTTGGTCAAGGAAGGAATAAAGAAAGAAATTAAAGACTTTTTAGAGTTTAATGAAAATGAAGCCACAACGTACCCAAACCTTTGGGACACAATGAAAGCATTTCTAAGAGGGAAACTCATAGCTCTGAGTACCTCCAAGAAGAAACGGGAGAGAGCACATACTAGCAGCTTGACAACACATCTAAAAGCTCTAGAAAAAAAGGAAACAAATTCACCCAAGAGGAGTAGACGGCAGGAAATAATCAAACTCAGGGGTGAAATTAACCAAGTGGAAACAAGAAGAACTATTCAAAGAATTAACCAAACGAGGAGTTGGTTCTTTGAGAAAATCAACAAGATAGATAAACCCTTAGCTAGACTCACTAGAGGGCAAAGGGACAAAATCCTAATCAACAAAATCAGAAATGAAAAGGGAGACATAACAACAGATCCTGAAGAAATCCAAAACACCATCAGATCCTTCTACAAAAGCTTATACTCAACAAAACTGGAAAACCTGGACGAAATGGACAAATTTCTGGACAGATACCAGGTACCAAAGTTGAATCAGGATCAAGTTGACCTTCTAAACAGTCCCATATCCCCTAAAGAAATAGAAGCAGTTATTAATAGTCTCCCAACCAAAAAAAGCCCAGGACCAGATGGGTTTAGTGCAGAGTTCTATCAGACCTTCAAAGAAGATCTAATTCCAGTTCTGCACAAACTATTTCACAAGATAGAAGTAGAAGGTACTCTACCCAACTCATTTTATGAAGCCACTATTACTCTGATACCTAAACCACAGAAAGATCCAACAAAGATAGAGAACTTCAGACCAATTTCTCTTATGAATATCGATGCAAAAATCCTTAATAAAATTCTCGCTAACCGAATCCAAGAACACATTAAAGAAATCATCCATCCTGACCAAGTAGGTTTTATTCCAGGGATGCAGGGATGGTTTAATATACGAAAATCCATCAATGTAATCCATTATATAAACAAACTCAAAGACAAAAACCACATGATCATCTCGTTAGATGCAGAAAAAGCATTTGACAAGATCCAACACCCATTCATGATAAAAGTTTTGGAAAGATCAGGAATTCAAGGCCCATACCTAAACATAATAAAAGCAATCTACAGCAAACCAGTAGCCAACATCAAAGTAAATGGAGAGAAGCTGGAAGCAATCCCACTAAAATCAGGGACTAGACAAGGCTGCCCACTTTCTCCCTACCTTTTCAACATAGTACTTGAAGTATTAGCCAGAGCAATTCGACAACAAAAGGAGATCAAGGGGATACAAATTGGAAAAGAGGAAGTCAAAATATCACTTTTTGCAGATGATATGATAGTATATATAAGTGACCCTAAAAATTCCACCAGAGAACTCCTAAACCTGATAAACAGCTTTGGTGAAGTAGCTGGATATAAAATTAACTCAAACAAGTCAATGGCCTTTCTCTACACAAAGAATAAACAGGCTGAGAAAGAAATTAGGGAAACAACACCGTTCTCAGTAGTCACAAATAATATAAAATATCTCGGCGTGACTCTAACTAAGGAAGTAAAAGATCTGTATGATAAAAACTTCAAGTCTCTGAAGAAAGAAATTAAAGAAGATCTCAGAAGATGGAAAGATCTCCCATGCTCATGGATTGGCAGGATTAACATTGTAAAAATGGCTATCTTGCCAAAAGCAATTTACAGATTCAATGCAATCCCCATCAAAATTCCAACTCAATTCTTCAACGAATTAGAAGGAGCAATTTGCAAATTCATCTGGAATAACAAAAAACCTAGGATAGCAAAAACTCTTCTCAAGGATAAAAGAACCTCTGGTGGAATCACCATGCCTGACCTAAAGCTTTACTACAGGGCAATTGTGATAAAAACTGCATGGTACTGGTATAGAGACAGACAAGTAGACCAATGGAATAGAATTGAAGACCCAGAAATGAACCCACACACCTATGGTCACTTGATCTTCGACAAGGGAGCTAAAACCATCCAGTGGAAGAAAGACAGCATTTTCAACAATTGGTGCTGGCACAACTGGTTGTTATCATGTAGAAGAATGCGAATCGATCCATACTTATCTCCTTGCACTAAGGTCAAATCTAAGTGGATCAAGGAACTTCACATAAAACCAGAGACACTGAAACTTATAGAGGAGAAAGTGGGGAAAAGCCTTGAAGATATGGGTACAGGGGAAAGATTCCTGAACAGAACAGCAATGGCTTGCTCTGTAAGATCGAGAATTGACAAATGGGACCTAATGAAACTCCAAAGTTTCTGCAAGGCAAAAGACACCGTCAATAGGACAAAAAGACCACCAACAGATTGGGAAAGGATCTTTACCTATCCTAAATCAGATAGGGGACTAATATCCAACATATATAAAGAACTCAAGAAGGTGGACTTCAGAAAATCAAATAACCCCATTAAAAAATGGGGCTCAGAACTGAACAAAGAATTCTCACCTGAGGAATACCGAATGGCAGAGAAGCACCTGAAAAAATGCTCAACATCCTTAATCATCAGGGAAATGCAAATCAAAACAACCCTGAGATTCCACCTCACACCAGTCAGAATGGCTAAGATCAAAAATTCAGGTGACAGCAGATGCTGGCGTGGATGTGGAGAAAGAGGAACACTCCTCCATTGTTGGTAGGATTGCAGGCTTGTACAACCACTCTGGAGATCAGTCTGGCGGTTCCTCAGAAAACTGGATATAGTACTACCGGAGGATCCAGCAATACCTCTCCTGGGCATATATCCAGAAGATGCCCCAACTGGTAAGAAGGACACATGCTCCACTATGTTCATAGCAGCCTTATTTATAATAGCCAGAAGCTGGAAGGAACCCAGATGCCCCTCAACAGAGGAATGGATACAGAAGATGTGGTACATCTACACAATGGAGTACTACTCAGCTATTAAAAAGAATGAATTTATGAAATTCCTGGCCAAATGGATGGACCTGGAGGGCATCATCCTGAGTGAGGTAACACATTCACAAAGGAACTCACACAATATGTACTCACTGATATGTGGATATTAGCCCAAAACCTAAGATACCCAAGATATAAGATACAATTTCCTAAACACATGAAACTCAAGAAAAATGAAGACTGAAGTGTGAACACTATGCCCCTCCTTAGAAGTGGGAGCAAAACACCCTTGGAAGGAGTTACAGAGACAAAGTTTGGAGTTGAGATAAAAGGATGGACCATGTAGACACTACCATATCCGGGGATCCATCCCATAATCAGCTTCCAAATGCTGACACCATTGCATACACTAGCAAGATTATGCTGAAAGGACCCTGATATAGCTGTCTCTTGTCAGAGTATGCCTGGGCCTAGCAAACATAGAAGTGGATGCTCACAGTCGGCTATTGGATGGATCACATGGCCCCCAATGAAGGAGCTAGAGAAAGTACCAAAGAAGCTAAAGGGATCTGCAACCCTATAGGTGGAACAACATTATGAACTAACCAGTATCCCGGAGCCCTTGACTCTAGCTGCATATGCATCAAAAGATGGCCTAGTCGGCCATCACTGGAAAGAGAGGCCCATTGGACACGCAAACTTTATATGCCCCAGTACAGGGGAACGCCAGGGCCATAAAAGGGGAGTGGGTGGGTAGGGGAGAGGGGGTGGGTGGCTATGGGGGACTTTTGGTATAGCATTGCAAATGTAAATGAGCAAAATACCTAATAAAAAATGGAAAAAAAAAAAAAAAAAAAAAAAAAAAAAAAAAAAAGAAATGAAAAAAAAAAAAAAAAAAAAAAAAAAAAAAAAAAAGTGATGTCTAATTGACAGGTAGATAAAGTAATGAATCAGAGAAAGATTTGACAGAATGAATCACAGATAGGATATGGCCAAGATTCACAAGGACAACACAGGAAGAAAAGCTGTTTAAGAGCAATTCAAAGAGAGAGGGTCAGTAAGATCTGTCCAGTCAGTCGATTTCAGTCCAGTGGAGTTGAATTTGGGAAGTCAGGTCCATTTAGGTGGGTGCAGTGAGTGAAGTAAACTGGCTTTGAGTTTGTTTGTGAGATCATTCATTCAGTGCAAGTCAGCAGGAGAAGTTTTACCAGGAGAATTTTAAACAGCCAAGTGTATTAAGAGCTGGAATGAAGGAAAATAATTACTTTAATTACATATTTGTTTTTTATTGTTTATTAGATATTTTCTTTATTTATATTTCAAAATATTATCCCCTTTCCCTGTTTTCCACCCAGGACCCCCCACCCTATGACCCCTTCCCCTGCTTTGGGAGGGTGTTATCCAACCCACTCTTCCACTCCTACCTCCCCGCTCTGACATTCCCTTACACTGGGGCATCAAGCCTACACAGGAACAAGGGCCTCTCCTCTCACTGATGCCCTACAAGGCTATCCTCTGTTACATATGCAGCTGGAGCCATGAGTCCCTCCATGTGCACTCTCTGGTTGGTGGTTTAGTCTCTGGGAGATTGAGGTATCTGGTTGGTTGATATTGTTGTTCTTCTTATGGAGCTGCAAAACCCTTAAGCTTTTTCAGTCCTTTTTCTAACTTCTTGATTGGGGAATCCATGCTCAGTCCAATGGTTAGCTGTGATCATACACCTCTGTATTTGTCATGCTTTGGCAGAGCCTCACAGGACACAGCTGTATCAGGCTCTTGTCAGCATACACTTCTTGGCATCCACAAAAGTGTCTACATTTGGTGACTGTATATGGGATAGATCGCCAGGTGGGGCAGTCTCTGGATGGCCTCTGCTCCACACTATGTTTCCATATTTCCTCCGGTGGGTACTTTGTTCCCCATTCTAAGAAAGACCAAAGCATCCTCACATTAGTCTGCATTCTTCTTGAGATTCATATGATATGTGAATTGTACTTTGCCATTCCAAACACTTGGGTTAATATCCACTTATCAGTGAGTGCATACCATGTGTGTTCTTTTGTGATTGGGATACCTCACTCAGGATATTTTCTAATCCCTTCCATTTGCTTAAGAATTTCATGAAGTCATTGTATTTTATAACTGAGTAGTACTCCATTGTTTAAATGTACCTATTTTGTGTATCCATTCCTCTGCTGAAGAACATCTGGGTTATTTCCAGCTTCTAACTATTATAAATAAGGCTGCTATGAACAAAGTGGAGTATCCGTCCTGGTTATATGTTGGAGCATCTTCTGGGTATATGCCAAGGAGTGGTACAGCTGGGTACTCAGGTAATACTTTGTCCAGTTTTCTGAGGAACTGCCAGACTGATTTCCAGAGTGGGTATACCAGCTTGCAATCCCACCAACAATAGAGGAGTGTTCTTCTTTCTCCACATCCTTGCCAGCATCTTAGCTGTCACCTGAGTTTTTGATCTTAGCCATTCTGACTGGTCTGAGGTGGAATCTCAGGGTTGTTTTCATTTGCATTTCCCTGATGATTAAGGATGTTGAACATTTCTTTAGGTGCTTCTCAGCCATTCAATATTCCTCACTTGAGAATTCTTTGTTTAGCTCTATACCCCATTTTTTAATAGAGTTATTTGATTCTCTGGAGTCTAATTTCTTGAGCTCTTTGTATATATTGGTTATTAGCCCTCTATCAGATGTAGGATGGATAAAGATCTTTTTCCAATCTGTTGGTTGCCAATTTTTCCTATTGACAGTGCCCTTTGCCTTACAGAAGCTTTGCAATTTTATGAGGTCCCATTTATCTATTGTTTATCTTAAAACATAAGCCATTGATCTTCTGTTCAGAAAAATTTCCCCTGGGCCCATATGTTCCAGGTTCTTTCCAAGTTTTACATCTATGAGTTTCAGTGTATCTGGTTTTATGTGGCGGTCCTCCATCCATTTTCACCTGAGTTTTGTACAAGGAGATAAGAATGTATCCATTTGTATTTTTCTACATGCTGACATCCAGCTGTAGAAAATTTTGTCTTTTTTCCACTGGATAGTTTTAGATCCTTTATCAAAGATCAAGTGACCATGTGTGTGTGGGTTCATTTCTGGGTCTTCAGTTCTATTCCTTTGATCCAGCTGCCTGTCTCTGTACCAAAACCATACAGTTTTTATGACTATTGACTGTAATAATACAGTCAGGGATAGTGATTCCCCCAGAAGTTCTTTTATTCTTGAGAATAGTTTTGCTATCCTGGGTTTTTTGTTATTCCTAATGTATTTGCAAATTGCTCGAATTGAGTTGGAATTTTTATGGGGATTTCACTGAATCTGCAAATTGCTTTCAGCAAGATGGCCATATTTACTATATTAATCCTACCAATCCATGAGCATGGTAGACCTTTCCACCTTCTGAGATCTTCTTTAATTTCTTTCTTCAGGGACTTGAAGTTCTTTCCATTACATATCTTTCACTTGCTTTGTTAGAGTCACACCAAAGTATTTTATATTATTTGTGTCTGATGTGAAGGGTGTCATTTCACTAATCTCTTTCTCAGCTTGTTTATCCTTTGAGGAGAGGAAGGCTACTGATTTATTTCAGTTAATTTTATATCCAGCCACTTTGCTGAAGTTGTTTATCAGCTTTAGTAGTTCTCTGGTGGAATTTTTAGGGTCACTTAAGTATATGATCATATCACCTGCAAATCATGATCTTTTGACTTCTTCATTTCCAATTTGGATCCCTTTCAGCTCCTTTTAATGTCTAATTTCTCTGGTAGGTCTTTGAGTACTATATTGAATATGTAGGGAGAAAGTAAGCAGCCTTGTTAGTCCCTGATTATAGTGGGTTTGCTTCATGTTTATCTCCGTGTAGTTTAATGTTTGCTACTGCTTTCTTCCATATTGCTTTTAATATGTTTAGGTATTGGTTTTGAATTCCTCATCTTTCTGAGACTGTTACCATGAAAGTGCATTGAGTTTTGTCAAATACTTTCTCAGCATCTAATGAGATGATCATGTGGGTTTTTTTTCCCTTTGAGTTTGTTTATATAGTGAATTACGTTGATGAATTTCCATATATTGAACCATTCCTGCATCCCTAGAATGAAGCCTACTTGATCATGCTGTATAATTGCTTGATGTGTTTTTGGATTAGGTTTGCTAGAATTTTATTGACTATTTTTGCATTGATATTCATAATAGAAATTGGTCTGAAGTTCTCTTTCTTTGTTGGGGCTTTGGGTGGTTTTGGTATCAGTATAACTGTGGCTTCATAGAATAAATTAGGTAGTGTTCCTTCTGTTCTATTTTGTGGAATAGTTTGAAGAGTATTGGTATTAGGTCTTCTTTGAAGGTCTGATAGATTTCTGCACAAAATCCATCTTTTCCTGGGCTTTTTTTTTATTGGTTGGGAGACTTTTAAGGACCGCTACTATTTCTTTAGTGGTTATGGGACTGTTTGGATGGTTTATCTGATCATGATTTAACTTTGGTACCTGGTATCTATCTAGAAAATTGTCCATTTCATCCTGATTTTCCTGTTTTGGTGAGTATAAGTTTTTGTAGTAGGATATGAGGATTATTTGAATTTCCTCTGTTTCTGTTGTTATGTCTCCCTTCTCATTTACGATTTTGTCAATTTAGGTACTGTCTCTGTGCCCTGTGACTAGTTTGGCTAATGGTTTAATCTATCTTTTTTATTTTCTCAAAGAACCAGCTCCTGGTTTGGTTGATTCTTTGTATAGTTCTTTTTGTTTCTACTTGGTTGATTTAAGCCCTGAATTTGATTATTTCCTGCTGTCTAGTTCTCTTGGGTATATTTGCTTCTCTTTGTTCTAGAGATTTTAAGTATGTTGTCAAGCTGCTATTGTATGTTCTTTCCATTTTCTTTGGAGGTACTTAGAGCTATGAGTTTTCCTCTTGGCACTGCTTACATTGTGTCCTATAAATTTGAGTATTTTGTGCTTCATTTTCATTAAATTCTTTAAAAGTCTTTCATTTCTTTCTTTATTTCTTCCTTGACTAAGTTATCATTGAGTAGAGTGTTGTTTATCTTCCATGTATATGTGGGCTTTCCATCATTTTTGTTGCTATTGAAGACCAGCCCTGAGTCTATGGTGATTTGATAGGATGTATGGGATTATTTCAGTCTTCTTGTATCTGTTGAGGCCTGTTTTATGACCACTTAAATGGTCAGTTTAGGAGCAGGTATCATGAGGTTCAAAGAAGAATGTATATTTTTGTTTTGTTTTGTTTTGTTGTAGGATAAAATGTTCTATGATATCTATTAAAATAATTTTGTTCATAACTTTTGTTAGTTTCTCTGTATCTCTGTTTAGTTTCTGTTTCTATGACCTGCCTATTGATGAGAGTAAAATGTTGAAGTCTCCCACTAATATTGTGTGCGGTGTAATATGTTCTTTGTGCTTGAGTCAAGTTTCTTTTATAAATGTTGGTGTCCTTGCATTTGGAGCATAGATGTTCAGAACTGAGAGTTCATCATGGTAGATTTTTCCTTTGATGAGTATGAAATGTCCTTCCTTATCCTTTTTGATAAATTTTGGTTGAAAGTTGGTTTTATTCGATATTAGAATGGCTACTCTAACTTGTTTCTTGGGACCATTTCCTTTGAAAAAATTTTCCAGCCTTTTACTCAAGGAAGTGTCTATCTTTGTCACTGAGATGTATTTCCTGTATGCTGCAAAATACTGGGTCCTGTTTACATATCCAGTCTCAGTCTTTTTATGTGGGAATTGAGTCTATTGATGTTAAGTGATATTAAGGAATATTGTTTGTTGTTTCCTGTTACTCTTTTGGGTTTGTTGAAAGAAGATTATTTTCTTGCTTTTTCTAGGGTATAGCTTCCCTTGTGTTCACATTTTCTATCATTCTTTGTAGGGCTGGATTTGTGGGAAAATATTGTATAAATTTGGTTTTGTCATGGACTATCTTGGTTTCTCCATCTATGGTAATTGAGCGTTTTGCTGATTATAGTAGCCTTAGGTGACATTTGTGTAAACTTGAGGTCTATATGACATCTGCCCAGAGTCTTCTGGATTTTAGAGTCTCTGTTAAGAGGTCTGGTGTTGAGAGGTCTGGTGTAATTCTGATAGATCTGCCTTTATGTTACTTGGCCTTTTTCTCTTACTGCTTTTAATATTCTTTTGTTTTGTTTTGTTTTGTTTTGTGCCTTTGGTGTTTTGACTCTTATGTGACAAGAGAAATTTCTTTTCTAGTCCAGTCTATTTTGAGTTCTGTAGGCTTCTTTCATGTTCATGGGCATCTCTTTCTTTAGGTTAGGGAATTTTTTCTTTTAAGGTGGTAATCTTCACTCTCTTCTATACCTATTATCCTTAGGTTTGGTTTTCTCATAGTATTCTGGATTTCCTGGATGGTTTGGGTTAGAAACTTTTTACATTTTGCATTTTCTTTGACTGTTGTGTCAATGCTTTCTATGATATCTTCTATATCTGAGAATCTCCCTTCCATCTCTTGTATTTTCTTGGTGATGCTTGCATCTATGTTTCCTGATCTCTTTCCTAGGTTTTCTAACTCCAGGGTTGTCTCCCTTTGTGATTTCTCTATTGTTTCTATTTCCATTTTAGATCCTCGATGATGGTTTTGTTCAGTTCTTTCACCTGTTTGGTTGTATTTTTCTGTAATTCTTTAAAGGATTTTTGTGTTTCCTCTTTAAGGGCTTCTACCTGTTTACCTGTGTTCTTCTGTATTTCTTTAAAGGAGTTATTTATGTCCTTCTAAAAGTCCCCTGTCATTATCATGAGATGTGATTTTCAATCATTGTCTTGCTTTCTTGTTTGTTAGGGTATCCAGGGCTCACTGTTGTGGGAGAACTGGGTTCTGATGAGGCCAAGTAGCCTTGTCAGAACTCTTCAGATTCCAGCTGTCTCTGGAATCTTGTGATTCTGTGATCCTATGATCCTGAAATCCTGGGTGTATCAGAGCTCCTGGTAGTCAATCTGCCTCTAGGATCCTGGAATCCTGTGATCTTGGGTATGTTAGAGCACCGGAACCTCCAGCTTCCTCTGGATTTTTTGGGTAGGTTTGAATCCAGTGGACAATGTCTGCTTAAGGCACCATTTGACTTTTTTTTTTTTAAATCTAGTCTGAGCAAAGTATCTGAGTGTCAGTTCATTGCTGTAGAAAGATCTTTCACCATGCAATATTTCCTAAATGTTTTAGTCTACAGTAAACTTCTTTTGTGTATGAGATAAAGAGGAAAAATACATTCCACATCACAGATTCTGAGCTCAGAATATACCCTTACTCTTCTACCTTCTTCGAAACAGAGTCTCTAAGTTGGGCTTCCACTGAGAATCCTATGTGGACCTGCTCCATAAGATCTTAATTTTCTTTGCTCTATCCTTTATCTCTCTGTAAGAACACTGGAATCAAAAATGTTTATAATTTGTGTCTGGCTTTACACGAGACTTCTACAGGCTTAAAATCAGGCCCACACTGTTGTGTGGCAAGAACTTTCACCCATTGAGTCATCTCCTCAATTCCTGTATAGAATTCCTTTTAAGAAGCATGGTAGGTTCCTGTAGGAAGCACATCCTATAAAATTAAACAATGGATCCTCCATTCATAAGAATATTGGCAGGTCACAATTCCTCCATAATACTGAATGCAGCTTAAAGGATCTGAGCTTCCAAAAATACAAGCAGGAAAGAGAAACAAATTTGAAAAGAAATTGCCTTTTCAATATACAGCTATACATTTTGAATTATTTATTATTTATTTTATTTATTAGTGCTTTGGCAAGTTTTATGTCAACTTGACACAAGGTAGATAAATTTGAGAAGAGGGAGATTCTTAATTGAGAGAATGCCTGTGGAAAATTTGTCTGTAGTCAAGGCTGTAAGTGATGTTCTTAATTAATGTTCAGTATGGAAAAGCTCAATTCATTGTAGGTAGTGCCATTCCTCCATCCCCACCCTTCTACCCTGGTGGTCCCTGGATGCCATAAGTAAGCAAGATGAGAAAGAAAAAGGAAGCGTGCTGGTAATAATCAATCCTCCATATTCTATGCATCAGCTCCTGACTCCAGATTTTTACCCCCATTTGAATTACTGTCCTACCTGTTTTTGGTAATGAACATATGGAAATATGAGGGGAATAACCCCTTTACTCCTCATGGTACTTATAGTCATGGTGTCTTATCACAACAAAAGTAAACCCAACTAAGACAGATATTTTTTATAACATTTTTGTGATATATGTGGGTTTATATGTTCACATGTATGCATGTGCATGTGTTCAGAAACTTTTCTTTGTTACTTTTCATGATCACATTTATAGTTTAGTTGTGTATGCATGTATATGTATAAGCATGTATGTACATGCCATGGCTTATATGGAAAGTCAGAGGTTCAGTATTGGTTCTCTCTGATAAAAATTTCAGGAGCCAGGATCAAACTGAGGCAGTCCTGCAAGGTGATAAGGACCTTTATGTGCTCAGCATTCTCCCAGCACCTTCCATCTGATTTTTAGATAGATTTCTCACATAAACTGGAACTCACTACCTGAATAGTCCATCTGACCAACAGGACCCAGGTATATTCCCATCAATTGACAACTTTACTTATTTTAATTCATTTTTTAAAATCTATTTTTATATTAATTTATGTGTTTATTGTATGTATACATCTATAGGTGTGCAGGTAGCACACTACATATATGGAGGCATAGGAAAATTTTCAGATGTCATTTCTCTATGTTGACCATACAGATTCTAGGATTAAACTCAAATTTTCAGGTTCAGAGGGAGGTACCAACTGACAGACCAAGAAAACAATTTCTGAATCAATAAGAAAACAATTTCTGAATCAATATAAATTTCTCGTTAAAAAATGTTGAGGTAGAATTAATTAGTGCTATTAAAATAATCACAATGTTCAGAGTAATTAAGTTATGTGAACCAGTATAGGTGATTTGCAGCAAAGAATACAGAAAATATATGCACACAATAGAACTTTCTTGGCCATAAAGAAGAATGAAGTTATTGCATTTATAGAGAAATTTATATAATTGGAGAACATCATACTAAGAAAAGTAAGCCAGTCTCAGAAAGGTGTGAGCGCCCGTCTCACCAGCAAGAACGACTCCACAATAGGATCCTTCTGCACACGTTTATTGGGGGAGCATTGATTGCATAGGTGAAAGACCCTGAGCCCAGAAATGGTGCTGCTTATGTAGGCCTAGGAGTGACGTGTCCATACCTGATTGGTAATGCTACCAGTACCTCATTAATATGCGTCGGGCCAGGCAGTGACTCGGCAAAAACCTCTTATGCACATGCGCACATGGGCAGTGGCCAGTGGTAGCCAGCGCCACTCTGCAACGGCACATGTGGCTTCCCACAGAAAGACAAGTATTAAATTTTGTCTAATCTTGGTAGTTAGATTTTATGTGATTACACAGAATTGTGTTTGCACTGATCATATGAAAGTAGAACTGAAACTCTGGGGCACAAAGAGAACAAATGAGGGTCAGGAGGTGGGAGGAAATAAAAAATAGAAGGCATGGGCGAACATGCCCAGCATACACCCATGTGGAATTTTAAGAAAAACTGCTAGAAAAAGAATTAGTAATATAGATAAGTAATGATGCATAAGGCAGCAAGTAAAGCTAACCAAAGTCCATGAAAAAACTGACATTAGTTAGGATTTAGAAAGACTTCGAAGCAGAACGCTCTGTAAATAGATGTAGTGAAGTCATCTATTTCATTTGAATTTTTTCTTCTCCATAAACTGCCTTCAAATTCTGAAAAGTAGAATATCAGAGTTCCCAGTAGGTATTGAACCTCTAGAAGTATGCAGATTCTCATGACACAAGAGACACATGTAGTTAGAAATAGAATTTACTAAGAAAGGGAAAGTATTGTCTGCTAAGTTGCACACTACAATTTTACAGTACTGATCAGTCCAAGTGTACAAATTCCATGACATAAGAAATCAGGCCTTGCCCCACCTCAGCCCAGTCACTGCAACAGAGTTAAGAAGCTTTGCTTTCCTGTAAGCTAACAGCAGCCCCTAATTTATGATCCTACTCAGTGCTAGCTTCCTTCATGCTGTATGTGATATAGGCTATCTCAGACTATTTCTCGTGGTATAGAACTTCTACTACTACCCATTAATAAGGTATAAAATTTACATGACTCCTTTGTGGAATTTCTCTGTCTTTTTTCAGTCTTTTCTCTGCCTATTCATATCTTTGTTGTTTTTGATGTTGCAGTCTCCAGTCCCCATGACATTTTCACATCATTCAAGGAAGAAACACAAGCAAACAATTGATGCCCAAAAGAAAGAATGTCTTGCTTCTTTTCAGTGCACATGATTTCTTGGCAAAATCTTGTCATTTTTATGAGTGACAGCTGGTATATACCAAGCCTGTCACATTGAAACATTAGTCATTATATGTATCCAAATCCTGTTGCCTAAGGATAAGGGCCACATTCACCAGTGACTTTCTTTCTGAGACAATGAGTGGAGAAGTCTTTCTAGGCTGTGGTTTGTGGATTAGCTTATAATTCTACACAGTACTTGGCTCTTACATGTTCTTTCTCATGTTTACTACCCCAAACTAAGTCATACATAGTATGAAAGGAACCATTTTCCTCCACCCCCTGAGAGGATAAAAAAAACTATATATTTTATCTTGTTTGGTTTCTCTGCTCTTCTGGGATTTCATTGTCATGCTTTTCATGACTAATATCTTCCTTTGATTTACCTTAAGGTATGCCTCTTAACCAAGATACTCTTTAGATTTTAATTTAATTGAAAACCTGTTTCTTTACCTTAAGACCCAAACATGTTGTCTCTGACATAATGTTCTGTCTATTTCAATGATCTCTTGCCTCAGAGTCTGATCATGCCTGCCATGGTCTCAAGGCCCTTCTCCCTGTAATAATCATTTCCAAAACATTATTTTGTGGGAGGTTCTTTATGGAACAAACTCCTCTGCCACTTTTCTGCCTAACAATAATCACAAAATCTATAGTTCCCTGACTGGCCATAGATGTAATATAACTTCTCAGCCATTCTTTACAAACATTCTATTGATTAGGTAATATTTCTCTGCACTACAGTGAACTTCAAACTCAGTCAGTGATGTTTTGGAAAGAATAAAAATACTTCTCTACTGCTTATGAAAAATGCATTGCCTATTTCTAACAATGAAAATAAAGGAACCATACAGTGTGGTCGGAGGAAGAAGAACTGCTGAAGGGGAAATGTGAGAAGAATGAAGAGGGTGAGAGATCATAAGAGGATTCCACATGGAACATATGGAACCAGATTCAGAGGGACTCTAAGCCAGGTTCAGTGATGTGCACTCACTCTCATAGCAAACAGACAGCTATTGCTGAGACAGAGCAAGATGAGGTTGGGACCCTTTAGAAACATACTCTGATAATGGCAATGCCATCAATTGATTTCATCAGATTAACAGGATAGGCTTCCAGTATCAAAGATAATCGAAAATTTAAATACAAAGATTTTTCTCTCTCAATTCACCATCATTTATAATACAAACTGGAATCTAAATACACTCCAAATTAGTAGAAATGTTTGAGCATGGTTAGTAGTCACAGAAACTGGAAACAGAGGTAGGAAAGCAATCTTAAGGAGAGGAACCTTTAAAAAAAATGAGCATTTAATTCTTGTCCTTGTCGAGCCTCAAATGTCCTTTGTTCTGTCCTTTCTGAAGGTCAAAATGTTTAAATGTTTCTGATGACTCATATACTAATTTTCCTAATGAAAAATGAACAGCCCTGGCCAACTTTCAAAGGAAGCTAACACAACTCTCTTCAGTGAGGCATATTGGAATAAGAGGACCTGGAGGCCATGATTGGACCTTCAGGTAAGAGGGAGATATATAGTGGGGCCTGAAAGAAAAGAGAGGGCTCCCTCTAAAACACAGAGAGGAGCTTGAATAAAGGTGAAAATGGAAAGGGGTGGGGAGAAGCTCTGATATGAGAAAGATGGGAGGGAGAGGGAAGCTAGAGGACCCTCCTCAGAGAGCAACCTTCAGAAATCTTTCCCATAAAATATAAAGAGTCCTCCTGAACCAAATCCCCAGAAAAAAGAAAATGACCTACATTTTTATAACATTCATGATAGTGGAAAGCTTTGCATCACATAATTGTTGAGCAGGACATACATACAGGAAAGATAGCATGGAGGAGTCAAGCACCTTAAATTAAGAGATGCCACAGACTTCTTCTTTTTTTTTTATTGGGTATTTATCACTTTTTCATTTCCAATGCTATACCAAAAGTCCACCACACGCTCCCCCACCCACTCCCCCACCCACCCACTCCCACTTCTTGGCCCTGGCATTCCCCTGTACTGAGGCATATAAAGTTTGCACAACCAATGGGCCTCTCTTTCCACTGATGGCCTACTAGGCCATCTTCTGATTCATATGCAGCTAGAGACATGAGCTCTGGGGGGATACTGGTTAGTTCATACTGTTGTTCCACCTATTGGAATGCAGATCCCTTCAGATCCTTGGGTACTTTCTCTAGCTCCTCCATTGGGGGCCCTGTGATCTATCCAATATCTGACTGTGAGCATCCACTTCTGTGTTTGCCAGGCTCTAGCATAGTCTCACAAGAGACAGTCATATCTGAACCCAGATGCCCCTCAACAGAGGAATGGATACAGAAAATACGGTACATTTGCACAATGGAGTACTACTCAGCTATTAAAAAGAATGAATTTATGAAATTCCTAGGCAAATGGATGGACCTGGAGGGCATCATCCTGAGTGAGGTAACCCAATCACAAAAGAACTCGCACAATATGTACTCACTGATAAGTGGATATTAGCCCAGAAACTTAGAATACCTAAGATATAAGATACAATTTGCTAAACACATGAAACTCAAGAAGAACAAAGACCAAAGTGTGGACACTTTGCCCCTTCTTAGAATTGGGAACAAAACACCCAGGAAAGGAGTTACAGGGACAAAGTTTGGAGCTGAGACGAAAGGATGGACCATCTAGAAACTTCCATATCTGCGGATCCATCCCATAATCAGCTTCCAAATGCTGACACCATTGCATACACTAGTGAGATTTTGCTGAAAGGACACAGACTGCTTCTTAACAGTCTGTTCTGGAGAAGTCAACAGTAAGGTGTGTCTTGGTTTAGGCTTTTAGATCAGGCCTAAAGGTTCAGTCCCGTGGTCTAACAATTTCTTCTTACTTTTCTTAGCATAGAATAGAAGAATGTGTATATCAGGGTTTAAACAAATTTCCACTCCAAACACCTGAGAACATGGACTGCTAACATGTGTGCCAACTGGACTGATCACCTTTCCACATATTCCCTACTCAGTGTCTGTCATAAGTCCTATAAAAAGCACCTAGACTAGCATCCCAATACCAGTTTCTGCTTAGAACATGTCCTTGCTGTACAGGAACTCTGCTTGGTTCCTCTCTCTTCACTATCAACTTATAAGCTTCTCTCTAAAAGTTTACCCTCCAGGCAGTCCATGACAATCATTGTTCAAGTCCATAAGACAAATCTCCTGAAAGTCACAGCCCCAGGGGGAGTTTTGGGATATTGATTTTTGAGAGTCCTCCCCAGCTACTGCTCACCTGGGGTGAGAAAACCTCCCCACTATCACTGACTTCCAACTTCCTGTACCATCATATCTGGAATTAAGTGAAAGAAACAAATTATTCAACACTTGGTTCAGAGTTCTCTTACAATACATGAATGTTAAATGATACCTTTTAAGGAACCTAACTTTATATAATCTTATACAGTCTTGCATTGCCATTTTTTTTTCTGCCAAGCATAGCATTTTTACCCCATTGCCTTTTAGAGTGAAAACTTCCTTTGTCCTGTAGACAGGCTAACTAATTACACAGAACAAATATAGAGGTTTAAACTCATAGTAAAAAAAACAAACAAACAAACAAACAAAAACCCAACAAACTATTCACAGTCTCTAATAGAAGTGGGAAGAGCATAACAACAGGGCTCTCTATCTATCTGGGTTTCAAGTGATCTTGGTTGGGAGATGCTAGAAAATATAAAAAATGGAAAGCAGACTAGAAGAGGTTTCAACATGCAGCTTCCTTGAAGTCATCCTCCATGGTAGTACTCTGTGGTGACTTAGCTGTTTGTGTGTCCCATGCTTCTGTAAGAAACCTTTCACCAATGCTTGGTAAGAAAGTCTGATAAATTCATTGGTTTATTACCAAGGGAATTCTGAATTCACCTTTGGACTTTTAGTTTTGTTCATAATAAAAGATTTCAAAACAGATTCCAAAGAACGCTCAAGGACAATTCTATCTGTATTTCAGAGAAACATCAACAGTGTAAACAAGATGTAAATCCCAGCAGCTGGGAGAGGGAGCAAGATAGAGAGAAGGTGTTGCATTTTAAGAGAGACCTGAAGTCAGAGAAAAAGTGAAAAAGACCCAAAGGTTAGAAGAAGGTTGCTAAGGGTTCTGACAGGTAAACAAAACAAGAAAAAAAATGCTTCTGAGTAACAATGAGCTCAGGTCAGAGAATATCAAATTCTCCTGTATGCCAAAATTATGTAGATAATTACTCCATAGACACAGGATTAGAAATGGATGTATAAACAGCTTATTTAATTATGAGAGGTAAACAGAAGCTGGAGAGGTGGCTGAGAAGCTCTGTGCTGAGGACACTTACCTCTTTAACATTTATTTACCACTAAGTCTGTCAATTAGATGAAGCCCTGGTGAGAGGGCTTTAGTCTTCCTCTTAAGAACTGACTTGTGTGTCTCTAGCTGCATATGAATCAGAAGATGGCCTAGTCGGCCATCAGTGGAAAGAGAGGCCCATTGGTCTTGCAGACTTTATATGCCTCAGTACAGGGGAACGCCAGGGCCAAGAAGCGGGAGTGGGTGGGTGGGGGATTGGGTGAGGGAGCGTGTGGGGGACTTTTGGGATAGCATTGGAAATGTAAATGAAATAAATACCCAATTTAAAAAAAAACTGACTTGTGTCTGTTCTGTGGATGAAACTGAGGTAGGGAAGGGACCTCAATCTTTGTCAAATGATTTCTTTACACATTAATCTTTGGCTTGTCTCCTCTCCTGCCACATATCCCAAGCTGGATTTTATGGGTCATTATTATTATCTGCCCTTGGTGCAGGAGCAGAGAGGAAGACATCTTTTCCTGTGTCTCACCAGGAAAGATTAATGCAAAACAGATTACACATTCGATGTTCATGAACTCATACTCTATAATACTATTACCCCCATAATGCTGAGATTTTTCTGGTCAATAAGTACATTTGCCAAAGTTTTCTTTCACAGATATGCCCTTCCAACATTACAATATATCTCTATACTCCTTTCTTCTCTTAGTGTTTAGAAAACAATTATCCAGAAAATCAGAATTCCTAAGCTTTAAAAAAAATGGGTGAGTGATGTTTAAAAGTGTCTTAGTGTCTTTATCTTTTCCTCAACTTCTAGGCTCTCACATTTGCTTATCTCCGTAGCTTCCAAATCTGCCAATGAGGGAAAATAACCCTGAACTAATAACCTTGCTTGTAAAGACAAAGCATTCACACAAAGCGACAGAGATCAAACAATGAAGCAGATGGCATGCAAGAGATTTTTAGCTGGTGTAAAGCCCAACCAACTTTTTGAAGAAACTCCATTTTGTGAGAGACCAGGGGCTAAACTCCAGTTCCAAGAAAAAAAAATCACAAAATCATTCTGTGCAAACATCCTACAGCAGCCCACCTCTCTTAGCAACATCCAGTTAGACTACAGTAACAGGACCAAGATACAGAGAAATAACTTAAGACATCCTGCAGAGAATAGATAACCTGGACATCCTGTTTGTCAGATGGTTCTGCCCTTGTGTTCAGAGCCTGCAGTTTACACCAGAAATGAGGATTTAAAAAAAAAATTAACTTGTTAACCTGTATAGAAATTCCCCAAGTTAGCTGTAATTCCAATAAAAACCCTGAACCCCTTGACTCGGAGCTCTCACTCTGACCTGCTGCAATCGTGAGTGAGAGACCATGCTCACCAGCTTGTAGTAAATACCCTTATGTGTTTTGCATTGGAATTGGCTCCTCAGTGGTCTTTGGGTACCTGCAACTTGGGCATAACAGTTTGGTGCATTGGCAGGGAAACCCAAGACCCCCCCACCCCAAAGGACTTAAAACTGAAAGGTCGAAAGGCTGGCTGGTAAGGAGATGGTCCATTGTAGATCTTTTTGTCAGTGCATTGTCTGTCAGCCACATTTTTATATCTCTGTGTTCGTTGGCTGTAGGATGTTTCCTGAGTATCAGTGGCAAGTGAGAGAAAACTAAACGGAACATGGAACTCCTCAGCGGTCACGCTGGAGGGTAGTAGCCACAGGGGGTAGGGGGACATTAGAAGAATAACCAGAACCCCTGGGGGACAGAGTGACCCTGCTGTTAATTTCTGGGAAAAATGGAGCAGATGTGAAATTCCGCTACGATTTCGCAGCTGCCATCCTGTTCGTTTTCTCCTCCATACAAGCAGAGGAATCTGCTGGCTAGCTTTCAGCCCACTTGTGCCTCTGTTTTGAGTGTGAAACTAATATTCTATGACATCGACGGACGAAACAGGATAGATGGTTTCCACCCCAATTGACTTGGTTTTAGGACGTTTTAAAAAGGTCAATGTCCATGACACAATTTATCAGTAAACGTTAGAAGAGGGATGATGAAGACATTTTGTAAATCTGAATGGCCTGCTTATAACATAGGTTGATTAGATATCATTAGATATCCAGGGCTATACAGAAAAACCTTGTCTTGAAACCCAAAAAAAGAAAAAAAAACAGGAAGTCCTCAGAAAGGTTTTTGTACATAGTACGGGGCACCCAGACCAAATACCCAGACCCAAATATTGCGGTCTGGGAGGACTTAGTAACTAAGCTCCCACTTTGCGTTAAATCTTTGATATCAACAGGACCTAGGTGCACTGTGTTGGCTGTAACACAACACTCTCAGCGACAATGACCTGGGTAGAACCAGACTGTGGCTAGATCCTCCGCCCCTCCATTTGTTTTTCAAGGTGGAACTGTCGAAGACCTCATTTTTCCCCCTTGCTATAAACCTCCTTCCCAGCCCTTACAGAAAACTACCATAGGAGATGTAGCTGCGCTGAAATAAATCCCTGGCCCCAGGTGCAGAATCCCCACCCCACGCCCCTCCTGTGAAAGGTCTGAGACCCAGAGTGGAAAGGATGGTACCCTAGAGGAAGGAACACTTGGCCTGACTTTAAATCCCTCCCCCTGAGATCTGCTGTCCAACCCCTCCTCCCGCGAAGTGACCAAGGCAAGAAACCTCATATCTACTGGCTCTTTGCCCTTTGCTACTAGTGCCTTGTATAATTTGAAATTTTGGAATGCCCCCTTTCAGAGAAACTCCTGCACTTTGATAACCGTGCTAGAAACTGTCCTTTTTTACTTGGGATTACTGCCAGCAATTGTTGCAGGCTCTGTGCAAGAAGAAAGGGGAAATCTAGACAGAGGTCAGGAAACTGGTTTCTGGAGACACTGGGATATCTAGCACTGACCAGGTTTGAATTAACGAAGGGTTACCTACCATTCACAGTATTGGGATTATAATACTGCTGAACATAAGGGGAGACTCAGTGTTTATCACAAAACTCTATTCCAGGGTCTCAAGGCTGCATCTCTCAAGCCAACCAATACAGCCAAAGTATTTAGTATTAGAGAGAGACTGGAAAAGAACCCAGCTACCTTCCTTGAGAGAGACACAGAAACGTTTAGTTAGACAATACACTCCTATGGATTCTGAGTCTTGGGAAGCAAAATCAGCAGTGGTCATGGCTTTTAATAACCAGTCTGCTCTGGATATTAGCAGAAGTCATCAGAGACTTGAGATACTTGGAGAAAAGAATCTCCAGGATTTAGCTGTCATTGGTAGAAAAGGTCTTTAACAGTAGGGAAAGTGCTGAGGAACAGCAGGTAAGGGCTGAGAAGCAGCAGAAACAGAACCTGGCTAAGATCATTTTACCCCTGAAGGAGCCAAAGTATTAAATAGAACAGGGTCTGTGAGATTGATGAATACAGGTTGCTTGAAAATCCTGTCTGTCTGGGATGCAACTAGCTAAACAATGCCCCTTTTTTTGTTGAGCTCAAACCAGAGGCAGATCCAGTGTGGGTCCAGCAGTACCCCATGTCTAAGGAAACTCGAGAAAGGATCATGCCTCATGTCAGGTGGCGATTAGATCTGGGGATCTTACTAGTTTGCCAGTCAGCCTGGAATATACCCCTGCTACTGCCTATAAACCTAATTCCATTGTCTACTGCCAATGCAAGATCTGAGAGAAGTTAACAAATGGGTGATAGACATTCACTCCACAGTCCCTAATCCAAACACTTTTCTGAGTTCTCTACCATCAGACCATGTTTGATATCTAGTACTGGACATAAAGGATGCTTTCTTCAGCTTCCCTTTAGCCCCTAAAAGTCAAGATTATTTAACTTTCAAATGGTACAACCCTGACAAATGAATTAATGGACAACTAACCTTGACCTCACTCCCCCAACGCATTAACTAGATGTTACCAGGTAGATGCAAATTGGTCCATATTCCACTGCACAAAATTCCAGTCCACGTTAATAAAATACCTTAGCCTAAAATCAAATACACTGAATCTAATAGAGGATTAAGTGTGTAGTAGCTTTGAACACATTGTCATAGAAGACAACTTCCTGAACAGAACACCCATAATACAGACACTCAGAACAGAAATCAATAAACGTGATCTCATGAAACTGAGCAGCTTCTATGAGGAAAAGGACAGCATCATTAGCACAAAATGGCAGCCTACATTAACAATCCATTTAAAAATGGGGTACAGATCTAAAAAGAGAAATCTTATTAGAGGAATCTCAGATGGCTGAGACATGTAAAGAAATGTTCAGCATCCTTAGTCACCATGAAAACGCAAATCAAAACTATTCTGAGGCTCCATCTTAACACCTGCCTGAACAACTAAGGTCAAAAATACAAGTGACAGCTCATGCTTGGAAGGATCTGTTGCTGGTGGGAGGGCAAATTTATACAACCACTATGGAAATAAATACTGCCATTTCCTCATAAAACCGGGAGTTGTTTTACCTCAAGATCCAGCTATTCCACTCTTTAATATATTCTCAAAGGATCCTCCATCTTACCACTAGGACACAAGCTCAACCAAGTTGATTGCAGCTTCATTCATAATAGCCTTAAACTTAAAACAACCTAGATGTCCCTCAACTAAGGAATGGATAAAGAAAGTGTGGTACCTTGGAACAGTGGAATATTAATCAACCATCACCAACACTGACATCATGACATTTACAGGCAAGTGGATGGAACTAGACAATGAATGATTATCTTGCATGAAGTAATCCAGACCCAGAAAGACAGTGTGCATTCACTTATAAGTAGACATTAGCTATGATCCATAGACTCAAAGAGGCTAAGTAAGGAGGATGCAAGGGGTGATACAAATATCTCCAGGGGAAGGGGAAATAAATAATTTTTGCAGGTGGACTGGGGTGGATAAGGATGGGAAGAGGAGTAATCAAGTGGGATGGTGGAATGGTTGGAGAGAGAGTACTGGGAAAGATGACTAGGATTGGGTGGCTTTGAAGAAATGATATTGAAAATGGTGCACTGAAAATTTGAACTCTAAGAGAGAACCCCAGTGAGATCACCTTATAATGTGAGATATGGAGCCTGAGGTGTCCATCTTCTATAACCAGGCAAGGCTACTAGGAATTTGACTGGAACATTAACACACCATCAATACCTTTGATCTACAATCTTGTTTAGCTTGAAAGGTGTTCTGGGGTAATGGCAGCACAGAACTTGTGGGAGTTGCCAACTAATGACTGCTCTGCTTAAGGCCTATATGTCTGACACTGCCTGGATTCTCAGGAGCAGGATATCCGGAGACCTAGGATAAAATCAAACATGACTGGCAAAAAAAAAAAAAAAAAAAAAAAAAAAGAAAGAAAGAAAGAAAAGAAAAAAGAAAAGAAATAAATGATTCCTAGTAATATTTTGCTATGCTCAGAGATCAGTGCCAAGCCCAACTGTCATTAGAGAAGCTTCATTGAGTAACTGATGGAAACAGAAGGCAGAAACCCAGAGGTGAACCACCAAACATTAGGTGGAGCCAGGCGAACACTGGAGAAGATGATGGTGAGGAAGGATTTTAGGAGCCAAAGGGACAAAGTACAAAGGATACCACACCACCAGGACATCAGGGCCCATAGAATCAACTCAGCAGGACTTATAGGAACTCAGATATGTGGTGATGACATATAGGAACTCAGATATGTGGTGATGACAAAACAAAAGGTTTCTACCAAACAACGCCTTGGTGAACCAATTAATTTATTGGGAATGGTTACAGAACAGCAATGTTCTTTCCCCAAATGTCTCCTCCATATGAATATGTATGGGCCTCCTTAAAATACCCCTTACCTTTCCTTTTTTCCTGGAGAACATCCCTCTGGAAATTATTCTAGAGTTTTCCTTGCCTCCTGTAGGAAAAATATTCTCATCTACTTCTTCATGTCCTGGCTATGTTTGTTCTGGCTTTGCACACTCAAGATGTAGATCCACTGCTCTCAGTTACACATGCAGAAATAAAGAATGAAAATTGTTCATTTCTAAATCTCTTTTTCTTGTTTAATCAAGAAGACGGACCTTTCATATGTGACCCTCTCAAGTTTATAGGTCCTCTGTGATTGGTTGTTAGAATGTCGTGTTTACTTTTTTTGTTATTGTTTTAATCACCACAAAAATGAGTTCTATTTTCCTTGTGTGGAAATTAGCACCAGTGACTCCATTATGATTTGGTCTGGTCCTCTGAGGCCTACTCAAGAAGCTTAGTTCAAAACAACTCTCAAAAACCTTATTTATCAAGACCTGTATGTAACATGAATATGACTTGAAAATTCAATAAACAAAACTAGAAAAAACTGTAATTTGTAGTAAATGAATTCTTAACTATGCAACTGGTAGAACAAACAAAAATAATAAAAGAGGTTTATTGTGGCAGAAGGAGGTGTTTGAGACAGGGTCTCATAGAGTCAAAGTTGGCCTTTGCTATGTTTCCACATGAGGCATATTTCAGAAAATCAAAAATTTAATATGATTGATGTATAGAGAATAGCATACACTCAAATCATAAAATATAAAATTATCAAGATAACACAACCCTTATCAAATTTAATCACATATTTGTTATAAATGTTACTGACAGCGCTGTGTGTGTGTGTGTGTGTGTGTGTGCAGAGCCCTTAATTTTATTAAACAAATTCATAAACAGGCTGGGAAGAAAGGTTAAAAACAATATTATTAGAATCTAAGGCAGGGGAATAGGAAAAAAAACTGTAAACCTTGGTACTGGAAGAAATGAGGGAAAAGGAGAAAGAGAAAGTGTGTTTGAGATAGGCTTGCAAATTTAGCAATAAATAAATAAATAAATAAATAAATAAATAAATAAATAAAAATAAAAGCATGGCAGTCAGGGTGGGCACCTTCAGAAAGAGCCTGAGAAAGCCCCACAGTAGCAGCAAAGCAATGCCCAGGTTTTGGGCAGCATAAAAAGGCAAAGGGTAGGACAAAGACAAAGGCTACAGTACTACATGACTGAAGATCTGCAAGGGAAGAGTAAATACACGATTTCATCCAGGAAATAATTATTCCTCCCATCACCTTAGTATTAGATAAATCAGCTTTATAAGGACATAGACACCTGGTCAGATAATTGATAGCTCTAGCTTCATTAACTCTTAATTATGGAGATAATGAAATACGATGTACTAACCTTTGAGGAGATCAGAATATAATATCTTCACACAAAGCCAGAAGTAATTTTTATTCTCTAGACCCATAGGAAATTGCAGTCTCTTACTGTGCCCCAATATTGCCTTGATATCAATACCCATTTCCTGCTAAATGTACTAACATTTTTCTCAGAAGAGCTGTGACCATAGAAGCACTTAGGAAATGAGCTAAAGCTGGGGAGTAGATAAAACCTATTTTCACCATTAAAATCTAGAGCTAAGGGTTCAGTTCTGAAGCTGTTAACTAGAAGGGATTGGTCTCTGGATTGGACTAACATTTTAAGGATAGAATCATAACCATGTTTTATTTATTGAAGGATCTTGATGTTAAGCTTATACTTGAAAGTCAGTTGTTGGTAATTCTGTATAGTAAAGAAGGAGCAAAGTCACTTCAGTGCACACAGCAAAGCATGAAGTAAAGGAGGAGATCCACTGTGATAGAATCTAGAATGCCGTTGGGGGAGGGGGGCGGGAGATGATTAAGCACAAAGATTGTCAACTAGGAGAGACCATCTCTAATGATGAAATATAAGAGTTTCCCTACAGATTGGGTAGTATAATAAATTCTCTCTCTAAGCTGACAAAGCAGAAAGCCAAAAAAAAAAAAAACCAAAACAACAACAAACAAACAAACAAACAAAAAACAGAAAAAATGAAAAAAGAAAGGGGGAGTATGAGATTGTACTAGAGATAATCTTAGTTGATTTAACTGTATATCCATATATACAATGAATCATAATTTTTACTACAAAGTAGGAAGATATACATGCCTATGTGCACAAGTTCTTTTCTGAATATGCCTGTGATCCTTTTCTTAAAACTGTATATTGTAAAGTTACTCTTGGAGAACACTAGGCACAGAAATTTAGTGAATAACCATCTAAGTAAGGGGTTGAAGAAAGTTTTGACTCTAATGAGAGCAAGTATGGGTCTTTGTGGGCATAGGACTGCCCTACAGTGTAGTAACAGAAATACTACAATAAGTATAGAACCAAACACTGTATTGTGAGTTTTATTGTATATAACATTTTAAACTCCTATCACAGTTGATGACTACAGAGTGTGACAAATGTATCTAACTTTATTATAAAGAAATCACAGGATGAAGAAGAGGAAACAAAATAATTAACTTAATTATTTTGTTAATTAACTTAACAAAATAATTTTGGGAAGTAGAATGATGGCTTAGGTACTATAAATTGGTTTTGTCTTAACACTATAATGTTAAAAATAGACACTAACAAACATAAACGCACTCACATACAAAAAGGAACACTCACTGAACTTTCTACTCATATGGACTTTTCACATTCAATAATGTCATTCTCACAAGTTAAGAAGAAGAAGGCATAGATATTTCACATAGCTTTTCCTGGCACATACATATTATCAGAATTAAGGAGAGAAAGAAAAAGTATTAATAAAATATTGAAACATTTTTTATTGAAAAAAACTTTGAGACAATATATTTTGACCACGTTTTGCCAACAGTGTCAGTCTCTGATAGAAAAAAAAAACTTATTTCATCGCATATTCATAGCTTTTACTTTTTCATTTTCTTTTTTTCTAGTATAAATATAATGTTTTATGAAGTTTGTGTAAATTGTATTGATTATAATTATGCCCTTAATGTTTGCATACTACTTTATCACGTAAATACCTTTATATATAAATCATTTTATTAATATACGGCTATCACAGGATTTTCCATGTCCAATTACATTAGGGCAGCAGGAGGCCTGTAAGAGTGGCAGAGACAGCGTTTCAGGGGAGAAAGAGAAGAGCCAAGATGGAGGCAGACGTGAACCAACGTGACTTTAACCAACCACGGGTAGTTATGATATCATAAGGTTAGAATGATTGGGATAAAGCTTTTCTCATTATCAATTGGTTCTGAAATTATTGTATTGGCATCTTGTAAATTGAGAATTTATTGGTACATAAATCTGACTGGTTAATTATAAGCTTCAAGAGTTTTGATTTACTTGGTTACTGGAATGTGGGACCACCATTACAGGAGTTGATGGTGGAGAAGGAACTAGTGGCTCAAGAGACAAGTGAGCCAGATGTTGGGGGGCTAGCTGGAGAGAGTTGCCGGTGGCAGGAGCACGGGAAGCCTGACAGCCCCCACCAACGAGTTGACGGGCTGAGAGAAGCAGGAGAACGGAGAGTTGGCAGGCTCTTTTTTATTATTTCCAGCAACATATGTCAATAACTAATTTATAGAAATAATATAAAAATAGCTTTCTTGCAGGAAAAACCATGCATGATATAAAGTGGAAGAATTAAATCTATCATATAAGTTAGCATTGAAATAATATTTAATTCCATCAAGAAAAGTTAGCTTTTCCAGAATTTTTATATTTATGAATATCAATAAATATGGATATAATATAAATATATAATATCTATATCATATAAGTATATATATAATAAATTATAATACCAATATAAATGTATAAATATTTAAATATAGATGAAGCAAAGTTTGTAAAATGACTTTTCAGAACATTTCCAATGTGTGTGGAAATGAATCTGCAGAAGAAAAAGAAAAACCCTAATTGCAATAACTAATTCCATGTTTCTGACTTCTCCATTGCAACTTTTTGTCTGGTCTAGACAAAGCTCCTAGATTCCTTGATTCCCTACAATGCCAGGCAGAAGTGTGTTGTGTGTGGTGTTGCAGAAGTCTTCACAAGCTTTCCTCTTATTTCTTCTTCAACATTTCCTTGTGTGAGCATGTTTTGCCTGAGGTTGATGTCAGTAATCATCCTAAATGACTCTTCTAACTATTCATTAATTAAGGACTCACGCAATACACCTAATTTGACAATAGGCCTAATCTCCCTTATAAGCTTGTTCTGAGAATTCTCTGCCTTTTCCTTCCTGGATTGGAGTTACAGGAGTCCTATCAGACCACCATGAGCTTTTGTACATTCTAAATTCTGGCCTTTAAGCTTGAGCTACAGTGATGTAAACTGCTGAGCCATACGTATTCACAGCCTCCAAGCAGCAGCAGCAGCGTGTGTGTGTGTGTGTGTGTGTGTGTGTGTGTGTGTGTGTGTGTGTGTGTGTATAGTTGAATTTCATTATTGTTGTTATGGCTGTGGCTGACCATATATAGATAGCCCAGGGGCTATGGTCCCATCACTTAGGTCCTTCCTGCTTTCTGTAGGGCTGGCAAAAGTGACACAACAATGTGATGTCTATTTGTACATGCCAAGCAATTCTACTCTCTCCTCTGCCCAGACACTGGAAATAAGTCTCAAAAATTCCCTGATATTTTAACTATAAAATCATATGAGAGATTATGTATATATGTCCATGTAAAGATAGATCTTGATTCTTGATTTCTTTCTCTGCCTCTCTGTACACATACACATAGAATTACACATATGTCTAGGAGTCCCCACTTCTGAGTCTCAGGGTATAATAAGAAAATGATACCATGTCTCTTAGCTCATGCCCTGATGCTTTATGTCTCTGGTCACTCTTTTTTTTTTAATATTTTTTTTGTTACATATTTTCCTCAATTACATTTCCAATGCTATCCCAAAAGTCCCCCATACCCTCCCCCCGACTTCCCTACCCACCCATTCCTGTTTTTTTAGACCTGGCGTTCCCCTGTACTGGGGCATATAAAGTTTGCGTGTCCAATGGGCCTTTCTTTCCAGTGATGGCTGACTAGGCCATCTTTTGATACATATGCAGCTAGAGTCAAGAGTTCCGGGGTACTGGTTAGTTCATAATGTTGTTCCACCTATAGGGTTGCAGATCCCGCAAGATCAACCAGCAAGAGGAAAGCAAACCACACATCTCTGTAGTTCTCTTCCCATAACAGAGTTAAGATGTTCTATGCTGTGGTTCTTGAAACTCCTAATTCACAGTCATTTCCAGTGCTTGGTTCCTTGTTGATTTTTTTTTTTTACATTTGTTATTCCAGACTTAATCATGTGGTATGAGGAAAAAAATAAAATTGAAACATAAAAGTCAGAGATTCCCCTTTGTTCAGAGGACTTCCCTGAAGCTTCCTCTGGCTTCCCATCACAACCATTTTACTCTTACTTTAAGCTTGTCTTAATAAAGTTACTGTCTAGGTCTATTTCTAAAGGGGTGCTTCTCCTAAATGGGTCTTTAAGGCTCTGGGTTTTATGTTTGTATGTTTTGTTTTGTTTTGTTTTGTTCGTTTTTGTTGTTTTGTTTTGCTTTTTTGTTTTCCGTTTTGTTTTGTTTTTGTCTCATGCTCTCCCAAATCAAGGCTTCATCATGGTGTCTAATTTCTTTCACCCAATAAAGCTCAAATTATGTATGAGAGACTTTCCTAACCCAGCCTCTGAAGCTTCAGTCTCACAGTTTACCCTGTGAGTCCTTCAAACATTGCTGAGTTTGGTGAATTTCTTGTACAGATGAATGCCAGATCTCCTTTATACATACGTCCTCTCCTTTTGACTTTAACTTGTATGATGGAGTATGGTGCTAGGGAAGACAGATGGCAAGAAATACATCAAAACATTTGCCTCTGCAGCTATTATTTGATTCTGAAACATCACCCAAATGTCTGTTTAGTAATACAATGGACACAAGCATGAAATGATTTCAGAGATGGTGGAACTATTAGGAGGTGAGACTGGTTTAAGAGAGTTGAGTCACTGAGGTCCAGCCCTTCAAGGAATCATGTGGACAACAATCCCTTTTTTGCTCTGTTTCTTTATTTGTATGTAAAGAGAAATCCCCCCTTTTTCTCATGCTACCACCATGACTCACTGTGTCTTCACAGCCTAAAACAGTAAGACCAAGTGATTACAGGTCACAGATTATATCCAGGAGCCACAATCAACCGTCTGTTTTATTTACTTGATTATTTGAAGTGATAGATATAGCTCAATAATCCATTGCATATCCAGCTAAAGCTATACTCTGTTAAATGAAAGAAAATATGCTTCATTAGAAGAGATAACTGAGTGAGAGATCATGAGAAATGTCAGAACAATTCTCCAAACAAAAAATCTGGATTTTGTTTTATCCATTATATGGTGGAACCTTAAAGTCATGCAGTTGTTTAGCCCTACTCCCATCCCCCATGCTCCTGGAAGCAAACCCTTACTTGCTCTGTAAGTATATTCAATAAACTCACTGATATTACCAGGCTGGACATTGGTGGCACTGTACTTTAGCCTGTTCTTTGGTGCTCAATTTGCAGTGAGATACTTGCTATAATCCCTCCAGAAAAGTGTAATATACTCGAGATGGTTCCTCAAATCTCACTGTGCAATCAGTCACTCTTAGGATAGTCAGATCCAACCAAATCTCCCTTCTGTCGGGGCCTTTCTTGTGTGTTTAATTAAATCGTGGAATAACAAATACTGTGTCTCTGTATTCACTATTCACACAGTTGCCAGAGTCACATACAAGTGACAGTACAATATTGAGAATTTGATTAAAACCTTCACTTATCATCACTCTCCTGTATTTACTGTTGCTTAATAAATAGCAGATTGCCATATCTTGGCATGGTGAAGCCAGCACATGCAAAAATAATAAAGAGTTTAGCAACATTTAATTAATGGTACAATCTGATGATTTATATAAGCTCATTAAAAGATGCTGATATTTTACAACAAAGCCATAATTGTGAAATAATAGTAAGTAGTGTTATTGTAATCAAATTAAAACTTTGGAAAAAAATAGAACACTCACATATAGAAGTACAGAAAAACTGTAGAAACAGCCACTTTTTCTGAATGTAATCACTTTTTAAAACTGGTTTCAAATCCTAACTTAGAAATGTGAGAAATTTCTATTATATACAACTATGTTTGTATAAAAGGAGCAACAATTAAATGTAATCAATAATAAGTTTCAGGCAGTTTCTCAAATAAGAAATATTCAGTAATTAATAGTTATATAAAAATACAGTCAAAAGCATTACTGAGGGCTGGAAGATTGCTCAGTTGATAAAGTGCTTGATATGCAAAGATGATGATTGGAGTTCATATTTCAGCAGTCACATAAAAAACAGGATGTGGTGTTGCAGTTATATTACTCCATTGTTGGCTGGAAAAGAATGGTGGATTCTTAGACATCACTGGCTAACCAAAGTGGCTATAGCTAGGCATATTGAGAGCATGCCCAAATCACTGGACTTTGTATAAACCACATACTGCTAGTATATACTTTAACACTTAATCCAATGTGCCCTTCCCCAGCCTTGAGTAGGCTAAACAGACCCACATTGGTTTTATGACCTACCTGGAGTCATCTGGCCTCTCAATATTTGCAATTTCTACAGGAGTAGACTGCCCACTGAGCTTGCTTTGCAACATAATCCAACTGAAACAAAGGATTGGTCTATGGGCTCTCCCTATATAAACACAGTGCTGAATATTGAACTTTGAGCCTTGATCAGAAACTTTGTCTTGGCTTCATCCTTCTCTTGCACCCAGTCCTTTTTCATTTCCAGCCCCCCTTTCAGGTAGACCCAGTTCTCCATGGCCTCTAGCTTCAGATGGTGCCTGAATGAGGGGACTGAAAACAGGGGAGGGGGGACCACTAAGAAATGCTGTCTTAGGTGGATCTCCATTGAAAACAGAAGAAGTTACAGTATCCTGCATGGTAAGCAACAAACAGCATTAATGTTAGCACTAGGTACTGAAGAGAAAACTTATAATTTTGGGTCTTATAGCACTGTGGTATCTAAGTTCAAGAAATTCAGGGCTGAAGAATAGACCCAGGCGGATCCAGGCACAGCAGATCCACCCGGTAGCTAAGAATGTCCAGCCATAAAAGATAAAAAAGAGAGTGCAGGAACTAGCCAAGGCTATCAGGACCAAATGGCCATCTGGCAGGATGGCGCCTCCCTATAGCCCACCATAAATCATACATTGACCAGGTGTCCTGCTGACCTCGAGAAGTCCAAGCCTTTGTGCCTCCCTACACCTTAACCAGCACATACTGCCCTGTTAAATTGTAATCACCTCACGGACATTTAAATAAGCCAATCATGTGTAACCGCGCAAATTCCTTTGGCTCCCTCCCTTTTTGGTTTGTGGTTTTTGCCTTTATAAACCTGTAAGAAGTTTGGGTAGGGGTCGAACTCCCCTGCCCCCTGCCCGGTGCATAAGTTTCGACCCCAGCATGCTGGCTTGAGCGCTCCTTTGTTGTTTGTGTGTGTGTGTTCCATTAAAAGCCTCGTGTTATTACAAGGAGTAAGGTCTAAGTGTCCTACTGGGTGCGCGCCTCCCGGAGGAGGGACTCCCCGCAGGGGTCTTTCAGTACAAATTTTATCTTTTTGGAGGATGTTGTTGCAGGAGATACAAAGAGGATATACTTAGACTGAACAGGTGTTGACCTGATGCCAAATTCACTTAGGGGTGGCAGTGCAACTGGACAGGGAAATTCTATATAGGCATTTGTCCACAGCCAAGAGCTGCATCAGGCAAGAAGAGCAGGATTTAAAAAACAGATGTTAGAAGAATTCTTAGCCCAAGTAGATTTATACTGTCTATGGTTCCCAGAATGGTAAATATACAAATGGCGAGAGAGAGAGAGAGAGAGAGAGAGAGAGAGAGAGAGAGAGAGAGAGAGAGAGAATAGGTTTCAGAAAAGCAGTTAGTTGTCCCTTGTCTAGGACACATTAGCAAAAGAGAAGGAAAATGGATATACACTATTTCAGGGCTCTCCTGCTTCCGCTCTGGCTCCTACTGGAGATAGCCTTAGTTCTGATTATGTTTAGGTCCCTTTGAGACATCAAGTTCTCTTCCCTCTCTGTCCATTGTCTGTCCTAATTGCACCAATCTGTCTACGTGTGTCAATTTACACCTGGTTTTGTTTCATTGTTTGAATGATTGTTGTTCTGTGTTCCATGTTGAAAAGAAAAAAATAGTTAAAACTTTATCTGCTGGCTATTCACCCCTTGATTTAGTTTAACTTGTTTAAAAAGGCAGTCCTAATTGGCCTTTGGAGCCCTGTAGTTAGGAGTCTAGCACAGCTAGAAAAGCCCTGCCAGGAGCTGATTGTCTGCAAAAGCTGCTTTTAAAGGGGCCAACAGCTTTTTGGCATCTTTAGTAAGGGAGCTGATGACTGTTTTTTCCTAGAAAAATCTTTGCAATTGTGTTTATTGGGCTCATCAAGTGACAAGGTGCTTTTTCTCTTGAAATTACAGCTAGAAAGGATAAGACATTTTTGTTTGGTCTAAATATATAAGATGTGTGTAGCCACTTCATTTTTGTTTCTGACTAGTTCTAAAAATATAAATATGCCCTGCATGCCTTGGTTATAGAGTATTTGGTTATAAGTTGTTGGGTATGACTATAAATTTGTAACATTGGTAACAGAAAGTTAGCTTAAAACTGCTAACTCAGAGTTGGAGTCATTCTAAACAACAACATGTGGTATGAGCCAACCCAGGAAAAGAGGTCTCTAAAGATACTTTTAAAGTGGGATAATATTTTATGCAATTCTTATCCTAGAAATCAGACTAGAATTTAGGGCAATGTCTCTTAGAGGTATTAGAGGCTGCACAGTCTGTGTTTGTATGCAGGGATTGGCAGCCAAAGTTTGCATGAAAGTGATTCAATTGGTATTGATTTTTGAGAGACTAGATTGTTTGTTGGAGGTTGAGTTTTGCTTTCCAAAGTTGTGGTTGTGCTCTGGTGTTAAAAGAGAAATTTGAAGACTGTGGTTAAGCTGCCAGTGTTCCACTGGCTGCAGTTTGTAGTTCAATCACGGGCTCAGTATTTTTAACTCAGTCATTTTTAATAAAGAAAAACATCATGCAAGTGGAGATGATTTCAAAAAAAAGTTTAAAAAAAGTTAAAAATATGAGCCCTTTATACAAACTTGATTGGATAGAAGCAAATTTAACCCCCCAAGACTGGAAAGGAGATCCCAGTGGGAGTTTATCTGGAACCAAACAAGGTGATGAACTATTTCAGGAATTTGGGGATAGACTGCTAAAAGTAGCTGGTAGAATTTTTGGAAGCCCTGAGGCAAGAGCTTCTTTTGTTACACAATTAGCTTATGTGAATGCTAATGCCACCTGTTGTGGGCCAGAACCTGATAAACAAAGCTCCCCCAATGGCATTGTAGCTGTGCTTCCTACTAAAAGAATTGCTCAACTTGTTTTAGTTCCCTTATATCCTCTACCTTTCAAATTTGTTAAGAGTAAGAGAGGACAAGGTGGCTTTGGTTCCTCTGATGTATCAGGTCCAATCTATTACTATTAAGAGACCTAACTGTAAGTTGCAAATTGAAGAAAAAGGCTTTAAAGGATTGGTAGACACTGGAGCTGATGTACGCACTCACCTCCAAGGGATTGGTTATTTCTTTAATCCAAAACAAAGTTCAAACTTAAGATTTATAAAAGATTAACTAGGCTATGGAACTTGTGGGAACATTACAGCCTGGCTTGCCTACTCAAGCTGACATTCTAGAAAATGCATATAGAATTATTATGGATGTGGAGGGTTGTTTTTATACTATTCCATTGCATCCTAGTGACTATGGGAGGTTTACATTTAGTGTGTTTGCTTGTAGCTTTGAAGAACCCATGAAGCAATATCATTGGAAAGTTTTGCCTCAAGGAATGGCTAATAGCCTTACATTATGAAAAACAAAAAAGTTTCTGCTTCAATACAAAAAGTAGGACTTTGAATCTTTCAGTGTATATTATTCATTATATGGATATTTTATTAGCTGATTCCTCTGAAGGAATTTTACTACAAGGCTTTGCTCTCATACAATGGTCTTTAAAATTTTGGAGTAGTTGTTGCTCCAGAAAAGATTCAAAGGCAACATCTTTTTCAATATTTGGGGCCTCAATCATAGCCTAAACAAATTGTGGCACAGAAAATTCAAGTAAGAAAAGGTAAGTTACTTGCTTTAAATGATTCTAAAAACTTGTTAGGAGGTATTAATTGGCTAAGACCTCACCTTAAGCTCACTAGAAGAGTACTTAAGCCTCTGTTTGGTATTCTCAAGAGGGAATTATATCCCCATACACATTATTTAAATCATGCTTTTTATTTTTAAATTTTAAAAATTTGGATGCCAAGGAACTCTCTGCTGAGTGTCTATGGCACCCTACAACCAGACATACTTATGCCTAGGAGAAATGGAAGGATCTACTTACTGACAGATGGCATGATTCTGATCAGATATTTAATATGGGGAAGAGGGTATGTTTGTGATTTTTCTTCAGGATGCTGCAGGAGAGTGCTAGCTGCCACAATGATAGATATGACATGCTGATACTAGAACAAAGAATGATACTGATTGTGAGCTTGCTGAGTGTCCTGACAATGGTGATAGGAAAGCGCTAATAAACATATGTTCTTCACCCACCTTTTCTTGCCTATATCACAGATTGGACAAGCTGCTGTGATTCAAGTTTTTAGACCTTCTGGGACAGCGAATATGGGGACTGTGGAAACTGACTTAGAAAAATTAATCAAAAGGAGAAGTTATAATGACTCTTCTCTTTCCTTTAATGTGAGAGTTATTCTGACTCAATCATAGACGGGTATAGAAGTATATTGAATACTGGAAAAAAAGAAATGACAGTTTCATTTGGAAGGTTGGTTCTGTACATTTTCAGAGACATATTTGGAAGTTATTTGCAGTTCTTTATGAAGTTACATTTGCAGTGGATAAAATTGGACAGGATCTAGATTTTAAACAAGTGTTAGTGCATGTGTTTAAGCTCCTAATCTTTAATTCCTTCAACAGGGAGAACTATCTTCCATGAAGAATGTTACTTTTATACCAATCATTTAGGAGTAATAAAGGATTCTATGTCTAAAGTTTAAGAAGGACTAGCCAAAAAGAAATGGGAAAAAGGACAGAATCAAGGATGGTTTAAATCCTGATTCTCTACTTTTCCATGGCTTACAACTTTAATTTCTACACTGCTTGGACCATTAGTTATAATCTTGTTGCTTTTATCTTTTGGACCTTGTATCTTAAACAGAATAGTTGCCATCAAACAGGATTGCTTTCAGCAACCTCAGCTATTCACCATGGAAGTCATTCATTGCTATGAAGAAATACATTGAGTGCATATTTATATGTCATTCTTGGTTTTGGTCTGAATGAGAAAGAGTGAGCTATAGAAGGGCTGTAAGAGTGTTCTTGAACTCCTATCAACTTAAGACAGAGACATACATCAAAAGCTATGTTTGTTGTCCCTGATAGGTAATAAAGAGCAATATAGACACCAACCTAACACAGGCACTATCGACTGGCCACTCTATACAGTAGACAGGATTATAGAAAACAAGTAAATCTTGTACCCCATCCATCTACTGATAACTGCTCATCTTTACAAAAACAAAAAAGGGGGAATTGTGCCCTTCCCCCAGCCTTGAGTAGGCTAAACAGACCCACAATGGTTTTAGACCTACCTGGAGTCATCTGGCCTCTCCACATTTGCAGTTTCCTACAGGAGTAGACTGCCCACTGAGCTTGCTTTGCAACATAATCCAGCTGAAACAAAGGATGGATCTACAGGCTCTCCCTATATAAACACAGTGCTGAATATTAAATTTGAGCCTTGATCAGAAACTTTGTCTTGGCCTCTTCCTTCTCTCACACCCAGTCTTTTTCATTTCCAGCCCCCTTTTCAGGTAGAACCAGTTCTCCATGGCCACTGGACAGCCACAGTCCAAGATCAAATATAACTACATCTTATTTGCTAAGGATGCTTTTCTATGTGCAGTGTTCTCCTTTAGACAAGAGTGCCTGGAACAATATTACAGGTTCCATGGCTTCATCAATATCATACTCTTGAATAACCCCATGTTGGAAAATATAGTTACTTTGATTAACAAGAAGGTAATTTGATTTGGTTTTTCACTGTGTGATTCCACATTGCCTGGCTCACTCCATTTGTATCCAAGTATTAGGCCAAAAGCAAGGAGCACCATATATTACCAGTGGATCAAGTGATGTGATATAATCATAGGACCAACCAGATGATTCTGAAAAAGCAATGACTATAGCAGCCAGTGGGAGATCACATTACCTAGGATTCCAAACAGGACAGGCATGGATAGGAACAGCTAGCTGCTCAGTGCTTTAGCAACACTGTGGCTGATGGAATTGGGGAAATCAATCTCTTCTTACAAGCTTTTCATTTTAATTGGCAGTGCCCATCAGTGTAGACACATATGCAACAAGTACACACACACATGTATACACATTTGTGATGCTATGCATACACATATATAAACATACACACACACACACATATATATATGTATATATATATATATATATATATATATATATATATATATACACAGTACTACATACAGAGAAGCTAAGTGAAACAAGGAGATATGTAAACATGCAGTCATCTCCATGTTCCTGTTTATATCTGCTGTCAACTTTAACCCTTTAGGTCACCTTGTTCTATGCTCCTTGTCCTATCTGAAGGATCCAGAGTAAACAGAGAAGGCTAGGCTTCTGTAGAAGTCAGGAAGCAGAAAGGAAGACTATAAAACTTAGAGTGATAGTTAGTTGCACTGAGGCTTCAGAGATTAATGTGGCTGTGCCCAAAAGTTTGACTTTGTGTCCATATATGTTGTGTGTGTGTGTGTGTGTGTGTGTGTGTGTGTGTGTGTGTCCAAGGGTGTGACCAAGGGTGTGACCAAGGGTGTATGTGCATGCAAACACACACACACACACACACACACACACACACCTGAAGCTGCATATCAATGAGTTGTATACATGTAGGGCCAGAGCTCAACCTGAGATGTTCTATCTCTGACACTGTTCATCTTGTTTTTGGAGGTACAGTCTGGCAGGCCTAAATTCACCAAATAGGGGATGCTGGCTGACCAGTGAAGCCCCAGTGACATTTCTGTCCCAACCTATGGGATGGGAGGTTTAGGGTTACAAGCATGCCTAATTATATCCAACTGTTTACTTGCATTCTGGGTTTCAAACTTCCCTAATTGAGCCATCACCCAAGCTAGAAAATGTTGCTTCAACCCTACTAACTGCAACACAACTGCTAGGAAAAGGCAAGGGAAGTCATGAAGTGGATGGTCTATCTCCAGAATTATGTGTAAAACAGATCAGATAAGGGTAAAACATACACTTTTTTTTTTTTTTAGATCAGGAAGAAATAGCTTTCAGATAAATCTATACAACCATCACTTGGCATGTTTGTCCCGCTCCAGGAACTATTGTTGGGTAAACTGAAAATAATTATCTGCAATATAAAACATGAGAGTGACTGGCATGTAAAAATACAAAATCAGAATAAAAAAATGACTATTCCATTGTTGGTAGTGATTGGAACCCAATAAGCATCAGTACAGAGGAGCTGCATCCTAGGGAGGGAATCCTCTCTTGTAGGTACATACCTCAGCATTCCTGGGATATTTTAAATATGATGCCTGATGTAGATGATTGGATCCACATTCTCATCCATTGAAAGGGCACTGAGCATTCTTTTTTTTTTCCATTTTTTATTAGGTATTTAGCTCATTTACATTTCCAATGCTATTCCAAAAGTCCCCCATACCCACCCACCCCCACTCCCCTACCCACCCACTCCCCCTTTTTGGCCCTGGCGTTCCCCTGTTCTGGGGCATATAAAGTTTGTGTGTCCAATGGGCCTCTCTTTCCAGTGATGGCCGACTAGGCCATCCTTTGATACATATGCAGCTAGAGTCAAGAGCTCCGGGGTACTGGTTAGTTCATAATGTTGATCCACCTATAGGGTTGCAGATCCCTTTAGCTCCTTGGGTACTTTCTCTAGCTCCTCCATTGGGAGCCCTGTGATCCATCCATTAGCTGACTGTGGGCATCCACTTCTGTGTTTGCTAGGCCCCGGCATAGTCTCACAAGAGACAGCTACATCTGGGTCCTTTCGATAAAATCTTGCTAGTGTATGCAATGGTGTCAGCGTTTGGATGCTGATTATGGGGTGGATCCCTGGATAAGGCAGTCTCTACATGGTCCATCCTTTCATCTCAGCTCCAAACTTTGTCTCTGTAACTCCTTCCAAGGGTGTTTTGTTCCCACTTCTAAGGAGGGGCATAGTGTCCACACTTCAGTCTTCATTTTTCTTGAGTTTCATGTGTTTAGGAAATTGTATCTTATATCTTGGGTATCCTAGGTTTTGGGCTAATATCCAGATTATCAGTGAGTACATATTGTGTGAGTTCCTTTGTGAATGTGTTACCTCACTCAGGATGATGCCCTCCAGGTCCATCCATTTGGCTAGGAATTTCATAAATTCATTCTTTTTAATAGCTGAGTAGTAGTCCATTGTGTAGATGTACCACATTTTCTGTATCCATTCCTCTGTTGAGGGGCATCTGGGTTCTTTCCAGCTTCTGGCTATTATAAATAAGGCTGCTATGAACATAGTGGAGCATGTGTCCTTCTTACCAGTTGGGGCATCTTCTGGATATATGCCCAGGAGAGGTATTGCTGGATCCTCCGGTAGTACTATGTCCAATTTCCTGAGGAACCACCAGACGGATTTCCAGAGTGGTTGTACAAGCCTGCAATCCTACCAACAATGGAGGAGTGTTCCTCTTTCTCCACATCCTCGCCAGCATCTGCTGTCACCTGAATTTTTGATCTTAGACATTCTGACTGGTGTGAGGTGGAATCTCAGGGTTGTTTTGATTTGCATTTCCCTGATGATTAAGGATGTTGAACATTTTTTCAGGTGCTTCTCTGCCATTCGGTATTCCTCAGGTGAGAATTCTTTGTTCAGTTCTGAGCCCCATTTTTTAATGGGGTTATTTGATTTTCTGAAGTCCACCTTCTTGAGTTCTTTATATATGTTGGATATTAGTCCCCTATCTGATTTAGGATAGGTAAAGATCCTTTCCCAATCTGTTGGTGGTCTCTTTGTCTTATTGACGGTGTCTTTTGCCTTGCAGAAACTTTGGAGTTTCATTAGGTCCCATTTGTCAATTCTCGATCTTATAGCACAAGCCATTGCTGTCCTGTTCAGGAATTTTTCCCCTGTGCCCATATCTTCAAGGCTTTTCCCCACTTTCTCCTCTATAAGTTTCAGTGTCTCTGGTTTTATGTGAAGTTCTTTGATCCATTTAGATTTGACCTTAGTACAAGGAGATAAGTATGGATCGATTCGCATTCTTCTACATGATAACAACCAGTTGTGCCAGACACCTATGGTCACTTGATCTTCGACAAGGGAGCTAAAACCATCCAGTGGAAGAAAGACACTGAGCATTCTTAATCACTAAGCCACCTCTCTAGATCCTTGCATCTCTGAAAGCTACATCAGTATCGTTTTCTCTGACTCAGAACAACCTGAAGGTCTTCCAGAAAGATTACCTCAAACAATGAAGTTGGCTTTGGTGGAGGCGGGCATCAAGCATTGAAATTTATATGAAGTTTCATAGGCAATTTCATTGTCCCTACATATTTGGGAATTGGTGGCTCAGTTCCAAAACTACTTCTACCAATGCCTAAAATATTCATGAAAACACCATATATTTAAATCTAACCTAAAATTCACTGATCTAAGTCACTTGGACACCAATGATCTCACTTTACAAGCATCATAGCTGATGGACTGGCACATTACAGTATAGACCACTACCATGGCAGGATGAGAAAACAATGAATAAGACCTTTACTGATCACCTCGGAATGCCTTGGGGTAGTATTCTGTCTTCCTGCCTCCCGAGTGAGTGAGTCATCCTAGCCCTGATCAGCATCCATGATACAGAATATGTTTAGATTACTTAGTAAAAGTGTGTGCATTTAATGCATGCGAATTTTTTGACATAAAACAGATATGAAAACTTATAACACTATACACTTATACACTTTCTTTTCCTGAAATGCAAAGATGCATGGTTAGTTTTGGAGGTTTTTTTTTTTTTACTTTTTTTCAAAGAGATCAGAGAAGAAGAGAGGACTCACCAAATATTACTGAATGAATACTTGTGTCTCTGGCTATTAAAGATCTGAGCTCCACTGAGACAATTCACTAATCCTTCCTTCCCTACCTACAGTAAGCTAAAGCAACTAAGTTTTTCTTAAAGGCTCTGTGTGTGTGTATGTGTGTGTGTGTGTGTGTGTGTGTGTGTGTGTGTGTGTGAAAGAGAGAGAGAGAGAGAGAGAGAGAGAGAGAGAGAGAGAGAGAGAGAGAGGGATGGGGAGGGAGAGGGAGAGGGAGGCTGGGGGAGAGGGAGGGGAAGGGAGGATTGGAAAAGAGGGAGATGTACATGTTATTCAGTCAAATTTAATGGCTCTCAGATGTCATGGTTGTGACCTCAAAAAAAAAAAAAAAAGAAAAAAAAATCAGTGATTCACCAGCAATAGGAAAGATCTGGCTGGAATGGGGACTGGTAGCTCTGACGGGTTCAAGATGTATTGTTTTGGAGCTAGAAAGACATTTCTATATCAATATATATTGCTCAGTACTAAATCTGATAAAGGTTGTCTTTTGTGTCTTATTTAATGATGCTTTTGAGAATTTGGTGATTTATCCTGTTATTATTTTTGCATAGAAGTCAGGGGAACATAAGAAAAACAAAAACAATGGGCTATAAAACAAATGTTTTTAAACTATGTGATCTACTGATCTATTACTGTTAGAAATGAAACCACTTTAGGGTTTATAATCTGATTTTGTTTTTAAAGAAAAATAGCTCCTCTTTTCTCTTAGCCTATTTAATACCCATGAATGATAATACTTTTTAAATTTGATTGTTAGATTGATGTATCCATATCACAAATCCCTATTTATACCAGTAGTGGATACAGATAACCAGAGGAAGGACTTCATGGAACAGTGTTGCTCTGAATCACCAAGGACTCCTGGACTCAGCTTAATGCTGTCTAAGCAAGAGAGGAGGGATGGGGCAACAGATTTGGGTACCAAAGGAGGAGACACTATCCTTTTGTGAGTGACATCCTCCCTTCCTGTCAGAGGAGACATAGGAGGACTAGTTGATCAGCTTGGAGGTGGAGAATCTAGGCTCTTCTGCCCTTTCCTACCCCAACCTGCTGACCTCTTTGGCTCATAGATTCCAAAATATTCACTCATCAGGATCCCACAGAATTAGCTTCTTCACCCTTTGATGTACAACAATTTTTCTCCTAATTGAAACATTGGTGGAGAGCCTTGATCCATTAAAAAATGAAAGCATAGTGCACAAATCTCAGAAAGCTTCCCAGATGTAAGTCATTCACAAGAGCCTGATTCAGTGAGCAGTAACAGGCACCAAGGAAAAGTCTCTGACCTGCTAAGGAATCTGCTACTGTGAACCATTATCCATGTTACAGCAAACTTTTTGATCAGCTGTGTTTTAGTTATCTATCCTCCAAACCCTATCCAAAATTATTATAAATAAAACCAACACACTCAACCCCCAAATTGTACCTTGAAAGTGTTTCCTTGGTCTGTCATTGGTGCTGTATGTAGGGTGAGTAGATGATTACTTTAGGAAATCAGCCTCATTCCAGCTGCCATGTGATCCTTCAGCTTGCTCTCCCTTCACACTTCCCACATAATTCCCACATCCCTTATTCTCTGTGCTGCCATCCCCACAGTTCCCACTACAAACTGAGTTTAGAGTAGGCAAATAATTTTCTCTTCTCAGCTAGCATCCAGATCCTAGTGCTCCTTTCTATCACTGAGGCACTTGATGAAGTATACATGTGACCCAGGACTCTAATCTTCATTCTGAGATGGACAGTATGTTTTGAATTCAGGGAACTTAACTTAAATCAGAAGAGAAAAATGTCTTGTGCTGATACTACAGGTCCACAATAGATCAGAGTTCAGAGAGGAAGATGAGAGTTCCTTAGATAAACTTCATATTTAATCGCATGCTGCTCCCACCTCCCAGTCACCTTCTCTTCCACAGCCTGATTGTTACTATAAGCCACATATATAACCAAGAATAAATAAGAAGTTACACTCAAGAGCCTTCATGTAAAAGAGGGTCACCCAAGCGCTCCACAGCCTATCTTTGTCCCAGACTCCCACTGCATTGTTAAACCTCCTTCCTTATCCTTGCCATGTAATAGGACTGTCCAGTCTATTACAGTGGTCTACCATTAAAGAGATGCCATGACCTTTTCCAAAAGCTGTTAATTACCCTGAATACAGCTCACAATAATATTGGTTTCTTCTGAAATCTTCATTACTGAATAAATAGTATACTCCCTTGCCTCTTACACATGCACTTTAAATAATGAGTGCCAAGTAAGTCCAAACCAAGCAATTTTTTTAGGAATGCATTTGTATATTGTGTTTGTGTTGAATGTATACTAAGATAAAGCTCTTGGATCTGAGCCTAAATAGAGCCATTCTATCCTTCACTTGCCAACCCTTCATTTCTCCTCTTCCCTTTAACCCTACCACTCAACATGCCCACCTGTGCTAGGTAAATCTCCTTTCTGTTTCCTACTGTGTTTACCAAGCTTTGCAAATCACTCCAAGTTTGATCCCATAATGCTTCAGTTTATCACTGTCTTCCTGTACCCTGAGCCACACAGCAAGTTCCATAATTTCTTCTTGAAGTTTTGGTCCAAATGTGAATCCAAGTATATGAGCACATACAGTCTGGTAGATGTGGACGAACAGTGTCCACATGTACTAAAAATGGAAAAAAGAGAAGGAAATTCAAGAGAATGGCATAGGGGAAGAAAAGCAGATATGAGATTATTATACATTAGTGCCTGGAAGTCAAGGCATAACCCTAAAGTAACATATCCACAGTCAACAAGAGAGAGAAAACTTGTGGCAAATGGACCACGCCACCAGACAGAAGACCTAGTAAGTTTGAAGGAGGTTCAAAAACTTGGGAATTCAAATAATTGAGAACACCAGAGTCTACCTGTACTGGAGCATGTAACCAGGATAGCCCACTGAGAGGACCATTTGTGTTTATTATAAACAGGATTAAATAAAATCAACCACAGGTCAAGATGTAGAGCAAGCAACCAGTTGACAGAGAGTGAACACAGTAAAAAACCAGAAAGTAAGAGTAAGGCAGGATAGATAGAAAGGGCACAGGAAGGAAACAGGAGGAACAATCATTTTCGGGGGGGTTTGAGACAACATGGAAAAGGGGAGCCTCCTTTTCCTTTTGGGATGAAAACTATAGAAGAAAGCCTGCAGGGTGCTTTCTCTGCCTCTCTAATCAGCAAGCTTTCTCCTCAGCAACTGGCTTCCATGTATTTCTCGGGAAATTGAATGTCTGAGATTTTGTTAAAAACAACATAAAGCTTCTGATTTGCATTCATATTCAAAACAATATCCAGCCCCCCCAGCTGGGACGGCCTGAAGAAAGACACCCAAGTACCTGCCTCAGGCAGCATTACTCTGGGAAATGTGTAATGGAGAGATCGGAATGATGGAGTATAAGGTGGAGAGATGGAAGAGAAAGCAAAACCAAGCAGTTCATATACTTTATCCATACATGTGGACAAAGGTGGAGCTGGAGACTTGATGGCAGTGAAAAACTGGCAGACTTGAGTAGGCACAGTGAGGTCCTGATCCAAGCTCCTGGGATCTGTGTTGAAAACTGTGGTCCAAGTTATCACCAAAGAATAAGCAGATTCCCATGGTCTAAGCTCCCACCAGAGGCCATGTGGATATCTGAATGCTATTGAGTGGTTGCTATTGCAGCATTAGGTGAGCAGCAATGGGGGACTTGTTGATTAGCATGGCCTGTGCAGACACCTGAGGACTTGGGGAAATCTCGGAGCAATCTTTTTCTGGGGGCCATATCTCTGTCCATGGACCTACGGCAGCCAGGGTGTATGTTTATGTCCCAGACATGTGTAAGCAACAAAGACCATGTAGATGTCCCTGGTCTGTACTGTTTCCACAGGTACTGTGCTGAGCTGGCCCCACCTATCACTTGACACCACATTGGGAGAGCTGGCCTCAACTCTTGCCTGGCAGCACAGTAGAGGTGACCCTGATGGTAGGGGTTTGCATGAGCTGGCCTGGAAGGCATGCCCTCAGGAGTGGTGGCCCTACCCCTAACCTGTCATGGGTATTGTAGGAGAGTCCATGAGGTCTTGATAATGAGAGTGAGAGAGTTGACCCTGTCCCTCAGGAACTGCAACTCTCAGGAGAGTAGTCCCTAAAGCATACCTGAACAGCACAATAGAGCTGACCATGGTACTGGTGGGTGGGGAAGGATGAGATGTGGATGAACTGACCCTGTCCCCTCATCTGCCATGGGGTGGTCTGGGCAAGGGAGATGTGCCTTCCCTCTCACTCTGTCTTCCTGGGTGGGTAATCCAAAGGTGATGAGATAGGGAGAGCTGACCCTGCCATTTGCTGAATGCAGCATTAGGTGAGCTAACTTAGACAGTGCTGGAGAGCTAACCCTTGAGCTGTGGATGCAAAAGAGGTTGTGAGGCTGACCAACTCAGCTACCTCAGGACTACATCCAGAGCTTTGTGTTGGCCCATGGCCCATGCCAATACCTACCTCATCTATGACCTGCTGGAAAGGCCAGTCTTAAAGACCCAAAACTGCAAGATCTCCATGACACAGGACCAAAACAGGATAACTAAGAGGAGTCTCTGTTGGGATCCTGTATTGATAGTGTAACAGATACCAGAGACATTGAAACAAACTCACTGCAATGAACACTTGCAAGTAAAAACCTGTGTTATAGGAGAAGATTTTGTTTTGCTTTGCTTTGCTTATTCTATCCTATTTTATTTTGGAAAGAGAGGGAAGTTTGTGAGGGGAAATAGAATAGATGAGGAATGAGTGGGTTGGGATTCATGATATGAAATTCACAGAAAACCCCAATAAAACGTAAAAATAAAGCAAAACAAAACTACAAAATCTGGTGGCTATTACACACATTTTCAAAGATCTGCCCATCCTATGTGACACAGTTCTCCTTAAAATTGTAACCGTAAGAGAAAGGTATTAATTGAAGTACAATTTATTGTCCACTTCAGAGTTTGGTTTTTGATAAGTACAAAGAAAGAAAAAGTAAAAGAAGCCAAGACACAACTAGGGGAGGAAAAAGTTCCACCAGCTGCAGGAAATCATAGCAGGGACATCTCCAAAGTGATGCTCTCACCGAAGAAAGGTAGTGTCTGAATTCTCTTGAGGGGTTTTACATATTAATTACATATGCAGTTTAAGAGCACATTTATAGGCATACTCAGTTTGCACCATGACAGTTTAGTTGAAAATAAATGAAACTATATCAAGAAGGATCTTTTTCTTCTGCAGGTGCATGATTTAGTAATAAAGTCAAACTACATGATGTGATTAATGGTTTGGATCTGAAAGCCTACTACCCATCTTTAGTTCACTGTTAAAGAACAATGCTTTCTGAACTTCATAGAGGAAGGAATTGAAAATTTCATCTGTAGGAAGTTTGCTAGTGGGGATGGAGCTATAGTAAAATTCAGCTGTTTCCGGGACTGATTTCCCTGGCAAGTACAAAACCCTGAGCTCCATCTGCAGCACAGCACAAATGTGGACATTCCAGAGTTGAAAGTAGAAATACTGCCATCCTCTATTGATATTCAGGCCATGTCTTTAGAAATAATCACTCGGTGCAATCATGTCTTACTTACTACATAAATTGTACCATGAGAACAGTAGAGTAAGACAAGTGCCTGGCCCTGTGAGCCTACACGTTAGCAGGTGACAGAAGTTAGTAACTGTATACAGCCTTTGGATGAAACCAAAGGACACTATAACAAGCTATATGTGGTGGCAGGTGTGACACATGTGAATAATAAAGGTTTTTAATTAAATAGTATATAATACCCTAAAACAATGCTAACCTATATTGACTTAGTAAAAGCTAGCAACAGTTATAGATTTGATTTTTGAAGATTTGGCAATGAATGTAAATATATTATATAATTATATGTCAGGTAGTACTGCAAATGTGTTTACAAAAGCATCAGCACAAACCCTAACAAATCCCTTGTGCTGGATTAAAACAACTACAATATCAAAGGGTAAAGTGAGGTATTTGTCAGGTCTATATTATAATCTTCTAGGTCAAACAAGATTTTTTGTTGTTTTTGTTTTTGGGGTGTGTGTGTGTGTGTGTGTGTGTGTGTGTAGTTTAGGCTGGCTACAAACTCCCTATGTATTCAGGAATGAACTTGAACTTCTGGTCATACTACTTCTGCCTTTCAAGTTATGAAATTATGTGTGTGGACCATTTGATTTGTGTAGTGCTGGAGATCTAACTCAGCACTTCTTGTAAATTAGACAATCATGCTACTACTGAGCTATGTCCCCAGTCTCATGACCAATATGGTTTACCTGAGCATTGACCAGTATTTTTTATGTAGTATTCATTTAGATACCCAGTTGTATATGTTAAATTAATTAATTATAAACATGAAATATGGCTCAAGAAAAAGCTACTTATAGAAGAATGACATGTCATTACAGATGAAGCTGACACACAGTATCCTGCTTGACCTGAGTCTTTCACTATTTATTTCCAACAGTGGATTTGCCTCATGTGAGACAAAATAACATCTTAGAGTAAATTTATTCACTGAGATATCAGCAAAAACAAATTGCAATATCACAGGATAATAGAAAGAGAAGAAAGTGTGAAACTCTTGTGTCTCTGAGAAAATATGCTGCTAATAAGTTTCGAAAACATCATTTGCTAGGAATTCACTGGCAAAAAAAAAAAAAGAGCAATTTCCAATCTTTTGTTATCTGTTGTTTAAGGACTGTTTTAAACTGTGACTGAATGAAGTCAGTGTGAGAGTGATACAATGAATAATTGCAGCTGATGGGTCTTAGGCTTCCATGGTTGGAAGACATTGTTGTGTTTTGGCATGTGACAACATGTGTCACTTTGTTTACATCCAGACAGAAACACTGTGCTGTGTGCTTAGAGCACAGCAAAGCAAATGCAGGTTTCTTCACAGCAAGGGATCCTATGGGTGTGCTTTTTTAAAAAAATATTTTTTATTATTACGTATTTTCCTCAATTACATTTAGAATGCTCTCCCAAAAGTCCCCCATACCCTCCCCCCCCACACTTCCCTACCCACCCATTCCCATTTTTTGGCCCTGGCATTCGCCTGTACTGGGGCATATAAAGTTTGCATGTCCAATGGGCCTCTCTTTCCAGTGATGGCCTACTAGGCCATCTTTTGATACATATGCAGCTAGAGTCAAGAGCTCCGGGGTACTGGTTAGTTCATAATGTTGTTGCACCTACAGGGTTGCAGATCTCTTTAGCTCCTTGGATACTTTCTCTAGCTCCTCCATTGGGGGCCCTGTGCTCCATCCAATAGCTGACTGTGAGCATCTACTTATGTGTTTGCTAGGCCCCGGCCTAGTCTCACAAGAGACAGCTCTGTCTGGGTCCTTTCAGCAAAATCTTGCTAGTGTATGCAATGGTGTCATCGTTTGGAGGCTAATTATGGGATAGATCTCTGGATATGGCAGTCTCTAGATGGTCCATCCTTTTGTCTCAGCTCCAAACTTTGTCTCTGTAACTCCTTCCATGGGTGATTGTTTCCAATTCTAAGAAGGGGCAAAGTGTCCACACTTTTGTCTTCGATCTTCTTCAGTTTCATGTGTTTTGCAAATTATATCTTATATCTCGGGTATACTAAGTTTCTGGGCTAATATCCACTTATCAGTGAGTACACATCATTTGAGTTCTTTTGTGATTGTGTTCATACAGAAAATGGCGAGGCTGGCCCCCACCTGAATGGATCCCAGCTTCTCCTTTGTCCCTGTTCCTACAGGCACAAGACCCTCCGCAATTCTTTGGAGCTTATTTTGTGTTCCACTTACCCATAATGATCCCAAGGTGATCCCGAGGTCCTGCAGTATGAAGAGCACTCTGGAGCCCTCAGCAGCCTCCGCTGGGCTTAGAAGTGATCCTTTACTGTTGGTTGGATCCCAAATCATACTAATACAACTTCTGTTAGTCTTTAGCATAAGGCCAGCTTCTACTTTGCTGCATGGCTTATATTAAAAAAAACTCTGAAGTTGTTGACTTTGCAAGATCAATTTAAAGCTCATTATGTTAGGAGTGGGTGGTTTTTACCTTGGTTAGTTGGTTCTATCTCCAGAGGTATAAATGTTTTTATGATTGGTTAAGGCTCTAGGGGATTTTAGGAACATCTGCTAATTAACTCTACTTAGCTCAAGCTAGGTGGTGGGGCAACTTCTATACAGCTCCTGATTGGCTGCCTGTGTGAGGTGATTTTTCCTGGAATTGAAGTGTTTCAGACTTTTCCAGTTCTAGGAAAGAGAAACTTAGGCCTAGTCTTCCAAACTGCTAGTTTGCTACCTGTCATGGTTTCAGCCTGGCCTCTGGCTGACTGACTCAATCTTTTCAGGACACCGTGTATGTTCTTGTTCTTCTGGCTGTTTATTTATACAGCACAAATGTTTGAAAAGGACTGTGAGAAAGCTCTGAAAGTTCAGCCATACTCCCAAAGTTAAAACCAATCTTCACTTCTCTCTCTGGACTGAGAGGTAAGAGGAGCACACCGAACAGACGTCCATGTGGAGTGCTGTGTGAGTGATCAGACCTTCTGGCAAACACCCTAACCTCACATGCTGTTTCCCTCGACTCTTTCTTTAGTGTGCTAATTTTTGCGCATTTATTGGGAGAAAAGTTGCCAGTTTTGCTATACATGGATTTACAGAAAGTGTATATTTAAGCTTTTGAAATCAGAGAAATAAGTCTTTGCAAAAGAGCTAGTCCTGTTACTTAGAATTGAAATATTCCCGGATTTGAATCTCTTTCACTTGTGTTCTACCATAAAATGTGTATTGTTTTATATTGACAACTTAACTACTCTATTGTTTGATTTTGTGGCTTCATTAAACTATTTTTTATATGATTTCAGTGTTTATTTTGAAACTAAATAACAAACAAATTATATGAATAAGAAAAGTCTGCTTGTTATACTATCACATAAATACCTAATCACTGGGTAGGTAAGATGACTCAGCAGCTAAAGGCACTTTCCAACCAAGCTTGAAGACCTGAGTTCAATCCCTGAGACTCACATGGTGGAGAAGAGAAATGAATTCTCCAAGTTGTCCCCTTATCTCAATATATGCTATTGAAAGATATACCCTCAAAAAAACATATATATATATATATATGACATCAGCAGGAGGGGCCACCAAACTATAGTCTGGTAGACACAGTTTCTTTTTTTTTTTTTAATTAGGTATTTATTTCATTTACGTTTCCAATGCTATCCCAAAAGTCCCCTACCCACTCCCCCACCCACCCACTTCCACTTCTTGGCTCTGGCATTCCCCTGTACTGAGGCAAATAAAGTTTGCATGACCAATGGGCCTCTCATTCCATTGATGGCCAACTAGGCCATCTTCTGATACATATGCAGCTAGAGACACGAGGTCTACCCAAAGTCATCAAAAAAGACAAGGAGGGACACTTCATACTCATCAAAGGTAAAATCTTTAGTAAAGTTCAAAGCACACATTTCACCTCACACAATAATATTGGGAGACTTCAACACACCGCTTTCAACCAATGGACAGATCATGGAAACAGAAACTAAACAGGGACACAATGAAACTAACAAAAGTTATGAGACAAATGGATCTAACAGATATCTACAGAACATTTTATCCTAAGACACAGTGTTTCTAAGTGACTTTCATAGATAGCCAGAACTATCTATGTAATATCTAGTATTAGTATTAGTTTTCTTCTCCACACTGATTTCAAATGAGGTTCCTGAGCCATTTTTACTACAGGGATTATAATACTTGCTTATTGTGCTTTCGGGTACAACCATGTTTTCAGAAATCTGTTGTAAACTTTAGGCTACCTGAGAATTCTCCTGTATGTAAGGAACAGAAACAAATAAAATCTTTCTCTGCAGCATATTGCTTTCTATTTCAGATGAGGACTTTTGTCCTAGGCAAATCAAGACCTGCTAAAATTTCTAGGAATAAAAGTCAGAAGGAAGCAGAGCAAGGGCTGCAGTAACTGAGTAATGGAGCAGGACTGCACATGCTCCCCTCTAACATACTGCTTCTCACATCTAGAATAAAATAACTTTCTGTAGTGGGTTACCCAAAAGTGAAATTCTATTCCACAAACACTTGCAGGACTGACAATTCTCTATGACCCTTACTGAAGACTCTGATGAAGAATAATCCATTGCAAATAAAGGAAATAAATCTAACAATGGGCCTGTGAGATGATTCTGGGGGAATTGCTTGCTTGTAGTGCAAGTATGATAAATTGAGTTTGGAGTCCCAGAGTCAGGGGTGGCAGTGCATATATATGACCCAAGGGTTCAGAACAGGTGAGGGATAAAGATAAGTTAAACCCAGAAACACAGTGGTCATCATTTCATTTAACCAAAAAGTTACAGGCTAAATGAGAGACAATGTCTCAAAAGGCAGAGAGACTGGAGAGATGGTTAACTGATTAAAAACATTTGATCTTTCAGAGACTGGGCTTCCAATCCCAGACCCCAAATAATGGCTATCAATCATCTGTGACTATCATTCCAGAAGAACTAATGCCTTCTATTGAATGTTGTGGCACTGCATAAATATGCTATTCAGATACATATGCAGGCAAGACCCTCATATACATAAAATAAAAGTCTTAAAAATTAAGGCCAAAAACAAGTTAAGAAAAGACACTCCACTCTGACCTACACACATATGACAAAATACACATACATCCACACTTACACACATATATATCACACAAGCACATGTACACACGTGCATACATACACACAAAACACTTACACCCCTCAAAATTCATTCACATGGGCATAAATGCATACACCTTATATACAAAAAGACAGACTACACACACACACACACACACACACACACCTGTAGAATGAATCATAATAAGTTTCTAGCTGTGCCTTTTATTTGAGTGTTCAGCATTTGTCCACACTATTTAGAATGAAGAAGTGATCTCCCATTGTTATTGCTGAAGTCTTCCTTAAGGGCACCATGTTAATCCCTCTGCTTCATTCCACACTTCTGACTTTCATATTTCCTTCTAATAAAAAACACTGGAAGCAATGGCTGCTGGGGGAAAGCCCTGTCACATTGATCTCATTCTGTAGATCCCCTGTCCTGAGGCTGCTAATCAGTGCAAACCTGTTTAGCTATATTTCCCTGGGAACTGTGCTTGGCTTAGGGCTCAACATGAAAGAAGGAAACAGAAATTAGCCTGTGGAAGAGGATCTCCTCAACCCACATCTCCTAACCAGTGGCCTAGCCATGCCTTAGGGCTGACAGTGTCATTACTAATTGAACCCATATTCATATATTCATGTGTTTCTCTCAACTTTCTTTTTCCAAATTTTTAAAAACAGAAAAACAAAGAGAGAGAGGAAGGTGGGATGGAGAGAGGAAGGAAGGAAGAAAGGAAGGAAGGAAGGAAGGAAGGAAGGAAGGAAGGAAGGAAGGAAGGAAGGAAGTGGTGCAATAGAGTGTAACTTTACTACTGATGCTGTAAAAAAACAAAACAAAACAAAACAAAACAAAACAAAACAAAAACAAATGTAAATATTACCAAAAACGGCTGTGTCCCAATATGTAATTCCCTTTAAAACAAGTATTGGTTGTTAACTTTAAGGAGTTTTTGCTTTGTTTTGTTTTGTTTTATTTTGTTTTGTTTTGCTTTTTAGGTTTGAGTGACTTGCTACCTTTATGTGTGTGTACTACACTTATGCATAGTGGAAATGCAGTTCAGCAGAGACATTGAATCCCCTGGAACTTGAGTCATGAATGGATGTGAGCTGACATGTTGGGGCTGGAAATTGAACCTGAGTCTTCTACAAAAGCAGCAAGTGCTCTTAAATTCCGAGCCATCTCTCCAGTTCCTGGTTAACTAATTCTTATGTGAACTAACCATGAATCTTGCACAATTCTTGTTTTGTGTTCTCTCTTGATTACCTTACATTTCACAGAGAAAAATGGGCCAATCTGATTTACATGAAGTCAAAGCTGGACCATGTGCCAGGAACTTGACTGACTTAAAAATGGGTCTTAAATTACAGTTTAATTTGTTGAAAGGGAAAGGAAGGAGGGGTAGGCATAAGGGGAGGAGAAAGAGGGGGAGAGGGAGAGAGGTGAGAGGATTTTTTTTGTGAGAATTGGTTATTGACTTCCACCATATGGGTTGTGGGGATAGAACTCAGTCTGTCAAGAACATGAGGCAGTGACTTTAGCAGTTAACGTGCTCTTTCGTCCTTGGGATCTGTGTCATATATGAATTTTTCTGGCTAATGAAATAGACTGAATAAACAAAATATCAATTCTTAAATAGAAATGCTGAGTGTTTATTTTATTGCTTACACATCAATTTTACTATCTATTGATGCATGCATATAGTGTATCATATGTAAATTAGGCTTAATATCCTAAAACATCTATCTCTTCTTTGCAGTAGACATTTCAAATGTCCCTTTGTAGCTTTTAGAAATGTGCTTGACTGTTACTGCTATCCCAAGTGTCCTGCATGCCACAGAGAGAATGTGAGCTAGAGGAAGTAGACTGGATAATACAGAAACAAGAGATTCTAGGAAATGATTTAAAGACAAAGTCAAACTTAAAACAGAGGATGTGTTTAGGAACATGGCTTTGAGAAGCAAATAAGTGAACAGTTAGGGTCCAATCTAGATAACTCAACAAGTAAAAGTCTGAACTAGAACTTCAGTTCCAAAGAAGATCATAAGCAACTGAGAAAGAAATCTGCCATTGGCCTTACCACCACTTATAAAACAATCTATACAAATGCACATACACACATGATTGTGAGCATGAATTCAAAACATAAATAAAAATATTGCCACTCTTTTTTCAATGTAGTACCATCAGAAAAAAATTCATGTGTGAAAGTCTGGCTGAATAATCTCTCACCTATGATGTAATGATATTCCAGATATGCTGGGAAGCAAACAGGCTAATAGAAAGAAGACTGATGGGAGGAGAGGCCCTTGGTCCTGTGAAGGCTCGATGCCCCAGTGTAGGGGAATTCAAGGACAAGAAGTTAGGAGTGGAGGAACACCCACATAGAAGCAGGGGGGATGATATAGGGGATTTCTTGGGGGGGGTAGAAATGGGAAAGGAGATAACATTTGAAATGTAAATAAAGAAAATATCCAATAAAAAAAAGAAAGAAGATTAAAAAGTGCTACTTTGTAAGATAAAATGGGAACGAAGAATATCTGTTGAGCCTATTATCACCAAAGAACTTGGTAAGTAGCAGGCTACACATTACTAAGCCTAATCACCTATAATGGTTACTGTGAAGAATGTAGAAGTGTGAACAGTAGGGACAAGATATTCTATGATAATTTTTGTATAGTGGTTTCTGCAATACACCAAGTTAATATTTATTATAAATACACACAGATACATATGCATATAAAATGTAATTAAAAGTAAAAAATAAAAAGGGTAGAGGCCTGAGCCTATGGTTCCACCACTAAACTGTCTGACTTTAGAGCAAAAGGGACCTTGGTTAGAGCCACAGAACACAAATTTAAGGATCCAGGTGTGCTGTAAATGTTTTGTTTATTTAGTTACTTCATTAGTTATTGGCAATATGACACAAATTAGAGTTACCTAAGAAGAGAGAACAACAAGTGAGAAAGTGATGATCAGATTAGCAGGTAAGCAAGTCCTGATTCATGTCTGATGTGAAAGGGTCCAGCTTAATGGGCTGCTCCAGCACTGAGCATGTACACGATCCTGGTGTTTACATAAAAGCAAACTGCACAAGCCAGGATGAACAAGCCACTATGCCACTGCATCCCTTCATAGTCTCTGTTTTAGTTTGTTCTGGCTTTGATCTCCTGCTCTGCCCTCCCTTGGTGATGTGAACCAAAAGAATCCTTTCCTCTTCAAGTTGTTTTTGTTAGGGTGCTTCACAGAGCAACAAAAATCAAACTAGGAATTCCTGGAGTGGTGGCATGCATTTGCACTCCCAGTTCTGGGGAGGCAGAGATGGGAGGATACCTGGGTATCACTGGCTAGCCAGTTTATTCTATAAACTGTGCATTCTATCCCATTAGAGAACTAGCTCAGAAAACAAACAAACAAACAAACAAAAAAACAAATAAAATGAGAGTGTGCCTGAAGAAGAGTATCTGACATTGTTCTCTGGTGTCTACATGCATACACACACACATACGAACACACACTCACACACACACACACACGCACACACACACACAAACATACACAACACAAAGAGAATAATATTCATGCAGTTGAATCCAATATTAAAACTAGCTGGAAACAAGAAAATTTAATTGAAATACTTTTGAAATTATTACTTTGGTTACATCAAATGAAAAACAATATGAATATTACATTTGGACAGACAATAAATCCTCTTGGAAGAGTTGTGTTTTCTAATGCTTTTGGTTCTAAAAGTAGCTTTTGCAAATGCTAGTTATATATTTGACATATAACAAAAACTAGAATGAATGTGAGGATCACTACAACATGCAATAGAGATGATATCCTGTTAAAAGAGCCTTTGGTCCTGTCCAGACTTACATACCCAGCATAAGGGGATGCTAGAGAGCAGTGAGGGAGGGGTGAGTGGGTGGGTGGGGGACAACACTTATAGAGGCAAAGTGGAGGGGGGAGGAATGGGAGGTTTCTAGAGATGAAACTGGGAAAGGGGCAACATTTGAACTGTAAATAAATAACGTAACCACTAATAATAATTAAAAGAGAGAGAGAGAGAGAGAGAGAGAGAGAGAGCCTGCAAGTATGGAAAGGGGAAGAGGTAAGCCCAATTGTGTGAGATTGGATTGAAAGTGAGCTATTAATACAGAATTTACATGGCTCCAGCTAAGGAAATTGAGATGTTGTCACAAATGCATCATCTGTTAATAATTCCTAGAGCCTAGAAGTATAGCACACCACAAACATTAAGCACTCCTAAAGTCCTTTTCTCTCCAGAACAAGGAATCAAGATAAATTACTTTTCTTATTTCTGAAACAAACAAAAAAATCTGATAAAAGTAATTTGAAGAGGGAAATTTGTTCTGTCTCCCATGTTGTGGGAGACACAGCATGGTCACTGGAACATAAGGCACATTATACTCAGGACGCGCAGTACCTAAACACATAACGGGTGCCATCCACATTGAAAATGAATCTGCCCACCTCAATAAGCTCAGACTGGAAATTCCCTCACAGACATGCCCATGTGTTTGATGCCTTTCATTTTGACCATTTTAAGCACAGCACAGGGCTTCCCAAGAACATGGACAATTTCAAATCAGGACAAGGAATGTCTAAGTGTTAATCGCAAATATGTTAGAGGTCATCATTGGATGTCAGAAAGACCAGGTTTTTAAAACTCAAATGAGGACTATGGAGGATAAAACATATATGCTACAGGAGCAGAACATAAGCATAAAAGGCTAGTTATAAGACCTCCAGAAACTGCAAGGTTGTTGACACCAGGTAGTCATAACAACTGGTAATCAAAACAACCATTTCAAACATAGGTAGGATTGCAAAAGGAGTTATAAAAACTCTTTAAAACAAATGATGGTTGCTGCATCCTGGCACAGGCAGTATAGGGCCATTTGTATTTAAGGTTACAAGTGGAGCATAGCCCAATCCTTGGGAAACAGAAACTTAATCATAAACAGGAATGAACCTAGTTTTTCTTCACTATAAGATGGCCTTAAAGGCTACAGTGGAGGCAGGCTGGCTCATTGCAGGTGCACTTTGAGCACATTGTAAGACAGGAATTAGAAACAACACCCAAGAAGAATAGGGCACATCAGAATGATAGGAGCCAGGGTAAAAGAGCTTTCAGTGACTGACCTTATAAAATTTCATTAAAGCAAATGACAACTATCAGGTTGCAATCTTATGTAATCAAATGGCTTGTGTCCATTTTCATGTCCATTCAGATATAAAACAGTCCAGGAATAAGTGAGCATAGTGGTAAAACTTCTCCTTATAGCAGAGTGCCTTTCCACAAGGGCATGCTACTCATTGTGATTTGTGGTTTTAGATAATGTCATCAGTTAAATAAGCAAACAAAGTGTGTCTTGTGGGGAACAGGGTTTTCACATGCTTTGAGTAAATGTTCTTGCAAATAGACCCTGATTCTAATGCAAAAACTAGTGATTCTGCAATGGAGGCACCAGGCTGGCCTCTTGGTAACACAGGAAACAGGATCTCCATCGAGGAGCACTGACTGTTTGCTCCTGAGATAGTCCACAAGACCCAAACCATTCCATGTCCTTGAAAATCCAATCAAAATTACTTGCAAGTCCAGCAGGATAATGCTTGCTCTCTGGTGGTTGGAGGTATTCATATAAAAACCTCACAAACTCAATCCTGAAAAGCCCTCCAGACTTTTCCTTTTCAAAATACAGGGACATTCTTTAAAATAAGTTCCTTATACTTCCAACTCATCAAAACCATGGGAAATATTTTACTGTGACAGCTGAAGTGAAAATCAGATTTGAAATGATTAGAAATGAAGACAGAGAAGTGAAAGTGAGACATGAATTGGACTTCTTCAAGTGTACATCCGCAAAGTTGAAAATAATAGGATAAGGGCAACAGAGTCTGAGAAGTACTGCTTAATTAGACTTTACTCTGTTCTTCTGTGGACATTTTACTCTGTCTCTATTGAGGGATATATTCACAATAAATAAGTTTCTGAGATAACTTGTTAATTATTCATTTAATTAATTTTTTAATTTAAATGTTTTTTTTAATTATGTATTTTCCTCAATTACATTTCCAATGCTATCCCAAAAGTCCCCCATACCACCCCCCCCCACTCCCCTACCCACCCATTCCCACTTTTTAGCCCTGGCGTTCCCCTGTACTGGGGCATATAAAGTTTGCATGTCCAATGGGCCCCTCTTTCCAGTGATGGCCGACTAGGTCATCTTTTGATGCATATGCAGCTAGAGTCAAGAGCTCCGGGGTACTGGTTAGTTCATAATGTTGTTCCACCTACAGGGTTGCAGATCTCTTTAGCTCCTTGGATACTTTCTCTAGCTCCTCCATTGGGGGCCCTGTGATCCATCCAATAGCTGACTATGAGGATCCACTTATGTGTTTGCTAGGCCCTGGCCTAGTGTCACAAGAGGCAGCTATTAAAATAGAGTAAATAGTAAAACCATCAATATTGGATACTTTTCTATTTATTTTATTTTATTTAGTAGAAACAATTCTAAGGCTGATCCCTGGGACTCATTGACACTGCTGCCCAAGGCCAATGATTAAATTCATTTTGTCACAAAACAAGATGTATAAGTTCCCAAGAAACAACAGCTAAAGGTGACCTTTGGCCTCTGCAGGCATATGAACACCTGCAAACACATGTCCACTAGTATATATATATGCACATTAAGCATATTGTTAATAGTAAATATCAGTGCCTTTCTTTATCTATCTCCAGTAATATCTGCTCACACATTTATACACACAGTTCTACACACATGTATACACTTACATATTTACATACACATAGGCTCCACACATATGTATTCATTCACTCATACTCAGTCTCCTCATCTCCACATACATGTATCCACTTACAAATTTTCTGCACACATTCAGAAGGCTATAACATATCCTGAAATTTGTCTCTAGGTCTTTGTAAATTGCATTCCACACATACACTCACAAAAAATCTACCTACTTATTTATGCCTGTTTTGAGTTTCCAACTGACTCCATTGTCAAGCCGCTAAATCACTTCCATCTCTGTACACCATCCTTTGCAGAAAATGCTCATAGTCCATGAGATAACACCAAAATATGACAATCACCTCATTTCAGAATGGGATAGTCATGACACAACTTGCAAACACAGCTATCTCAGTGGACAGCCTTTCTTCATAGATTTTCTTAAATCAGAAAAAAATCCTGTATTTAGAAAAATGTTTTGTGCTTTCTCTTAAATATCAGGTCAGGTTTCTATGTTGTCTCCCCTGTGACTTATGTCTTTCAGCTTTATGAGTTCTGTGTGAATGGTCTTCCAGTTTTCCTTCCTTTAGCTGTGATAGAAATACCCTGAAAAAAGCAACTTTAGTGAGTGCACGCGAGGAAGCCATTGTGGAAGATGATGGAGGAAGCATCTAGTACCGTGGATGTATAGTAGAGCAACAGAAAGAAGGAGTGCTGTGCACTATTGCCATTCTGTGGAATGATAGCACTCACACTCAGGGCAGGGCTTCCCCTTCCATTAATATAATCAAGAAAATCCTTCACACACACACCTAAAAGTAAAGCTCACCTACCCAACCTCTCATAGATGTGCCCTGACCCTGCATATGGCTAACTAGACTGTGATACTTAATATTCACTCTCAGAGATAGTCCATGTTCCCAAAAGCCTCTCAGTGTGTTTGAAGAATCTCGTGATAGGACAACAGTAAATGATGAATATTGAATATACGGCATGAATAACATATCATCATATAAGTACTATCATTAAGAACATATATGGGTAGTAGACATAACAGGTATAATGGTAGATAATGAATAATGAAATGCTTCACCCATTTTGACAGTAAAGAGAACACTGAGGCCTGAGTATCTGCCCTACAGGATCTGTGCACCAGCAGGAGCAAGAGGGGAAAGAAGGCAAGGGCCCATGATCTCTTTCTCTCAGGTCTCACAGCTTCTCTGGCACTGCCTTTACTGCTTCAATCATTGATCTCATTCATAAAAAATAACATTTGAATGATGGCAGGCAGCACATGCTACAACTATCCACTGTACAGGAGGATTTTCTTCCTGAGACTAATTGATCCTGACAGGAAGAAGTGATTCTTATCTGATACCAGAGTTACACTGCTAGCTTTCAGATCAGCCACTTGAAGGATATTTGGTTCATTAAATTATTTGTGTACCACTACTTCCAGAAACTCTATCTTCCATAAATGCCACAAAAAAGTTCAAATTCAATGAGGCTAGTATGCCTAGTGAACCTTACTAAAAGCAACTCATTTTCTCTTTTCAACACCCTTGACTATAGTTGTCAAATAGAGCTCAGAGTGCCTGGGGAAGCACTCCCATCTAGGGACTGTGACAGAAATGTCTGCTTTCCCAAAATACAACAAGAGTTTGTGTTTCCTCTGATCTTATCAGCGACTGGATGATGATAACCCACTTTGGTCATCAACCTATTGCATACTCAAGGAAAAGTGTATTTTATTCTTATATCTAACCATGATCAGAACAGAAGGACATGTCTGAGGAGTTTGTATTTCAGCATCTGTTGTGGTTTTGTCTGACACATCTTGTATGTTAATGGTAACTACTGCTTCCTCAAATCTGGTTGCCCCAATGAGCAGAACCTTATGTACACAAAGTAATGCCATATACACCCTTCTCCCCAATGTAACTGGTCAATAAAAGCCTACAACCTGTTAATGGACAGTGGAGGGAGAAAGGTGAGTCTGGAGGTTCAAGTGAAGGGGTTTCAGGGAGAGGAAAAGGAGAAAGTAAAGGTAGAAGAAGATAACATGGAGTAGGTAAGCCATAAGAACATGTCCATGTTGGCTGTCCAATAGAAGTTGAGTGGCCTAGATGGAGTAGGGCTAGTAATTTCTCTTGGTTCTTGGCAGGGAAGTAGACATAATAGAAAATAGGCTAGATACCTTCCCAGCTCTAATGCTTTAAGGGTATATTATAAACATAAATGTTTTGTGTCCTTTATCTGCGAACTGAATAGTAAAAGTCAGCAGAGAAATCCCCAATTTGAGATTAATCATTTAAAATAACAAGCATGTTTTTAAATCAAATTTAATGACTGTCACATGCCTTTCTCATCCTTCTCAGTTTCCTGGAATGTACATGTCTTTTATTTTGTGTATACACTTCTTTTTTTCTCATAATCAGTGCAAACATGTGCAATCAGACAGGTGAGATAGGGGTGTTCTGTTTCATCAGAACATCTGTTATTTCTTTGTTTTTAGATATCAGGACCTGTTCTTTTTTTGTTTCTTTGCACACTTCTCTGGAATCGAACCGGGACAGAGGTTTAAGCATCAATGGACATACAAATAGTTTTTTACTTGTTTAAATTGAATAAGAAAATAGAAAAATGTGTCAAGTCCTTATAACTTACCTCTGACTGGTAGGACAGTATATTATTTAGTAGAACAAGTATCTCCATATCTACCAGTTACCTATCATATGATAAATGTTTACTCTAAAATCACTTTAAATTGCCGCAACACATAACAAATGTGTGTCAAATGAATAATTGTTGTGGTTGATGTATTAATTAGAAAGCAAAGGGATGCTTAAGTAACTACTAAAATATTATTTCTCGGGACATCTGAGGAGACTTGGGGGTTCAAGAAGAGATCAGTATTTGAATCTGCACAACGAATAAAGATAGTCATGCATAGAATAGTGGTGGGCATCATCCAAGAAATTGAGGCTCTGAATAGAATAAAAATGCAGGACTTGAAGAAGTAACCTAAGCAATAAAATGCTTTCTGTACATGAATGAGCAGCTGAGTTTGATTTCTAACAAAAATTGAAAAGCTGGGGGACATGGCAAATGCTTGTAATCTCAGAAATGAGGAAGCAGAAACAGGAGGATACCTGGGATTCACTGGCCAGACAGCCTATTTTACAAACTCTGAGAGAATGAGAGACTTTCTGAGAGAGAGAGAGAGAGAGAGAGAGAGAGAGAGAGAGAGAGGTCGATGGCACCAAAGTAAGTCTTCTAGCTCCCTACCCCATGCAGTATACACATCTACAAAACTACATAGATCTTTACAAAGCAAAAAGACAAAGGAAAATAATTTTTTCCTCCACTTCAGCTAAGACATCCGTCTTATTCTGCACATAAGTGCCCACAAATGGTTCAAATGCCTGTGAGCTTCCACTGAAATCTGTGCTACTGAACTTTCTAGACATCAAACCTATGGTATGAACTGAAATGACATTACCAGCCCCCTTGCATCTGTCATACAGATTGGAAATCATGGAACAAACAGCCTCATAATACAGTGAGTACATCTCTCAAGATAATAATAAACTTACATGTGAAGGGAGGGAGATGTTGACCCTTGAGATGGCTAGTGATATATTGAGACAGACAGTGTCAATGTTGTACTTTCATGCATATTTACAGTGAAGGAAGCCACGACTATTAACAAAAGTGATGTTTAGTGCCAAGGATTACACCTAGAAAATATAAATTAATATATGTCAGCTGCAATCCTGTCAGTTAATATCACACTAAATTAGATCAGGCTTGTGGAAGAGATGCAAATTAGCTAAGCACTGCTGTGGAAATTATTGGGAAAATAAAATCATTGCTTAATTATTTATCACATGTATTAAATCCTGTCAAACAAAACATATATTATCTTTCTAACTAAATTCTCAATAAAGGGGATATGTATAAATTATTCCAATAACTTCAGCACCTAATGTGATCTCTGTCACTCTCACAGTTTATGCTCACTGTTTACAGTATACACTATTCACAAGGTTAAAGAGCTGCAGCTTGGAAAATGTCTTATCTATAACTTCACCTTGGACGAACATCATCCATATGAAATATTCTTATTAATTGTAATTGGCAGGAAGAAAGGGAATGGTAGAAAGTGGAGAAAGGGTAAAGGATATCAATAGGATTTGAGAGAGGGAAAAAGATGAAACTGGAAAAGTATAAAGAAGAAAGGTAGGAGAGAAAAAACATAGTGAATGCTTGAAAGATAAATAAGGAGGTAAGGTGTGAGGGAGAGGTCAGAACCTTTCAAAGAAGTGATCCAGGCCAACACTATGCAAATGAGTACTCTGTCATTTACCATCATCTCAAATAAAACTTAGAAATTATTTATGAACTCATTTAGCCAGAGAAAACACACAAAAGTCGGTCATAAATGTTGAGTGGAGACATTGAGGAGTCGTACCTGTTTCCAGCTTGTTAGATTTTATTGTGTGTTTCTTTATGTTGTTTCATTTTGTGTGTGTGTGTGTGTGTGTGTGTGTGTGTGTGTATGTGTGTGTGTGTGTGTGTGTGTGTATACTATTAAGACATCTCCTAACCCTGCTTAGAAAAAGTGACCTGATAAAAAGTTTTGAATGAACTATAAGTACATCAATTTTATTTTATTATTGGCCAATTCAGCAAAGTAAAATATTCATAACTGAAGCTAATATAGTTAAGAGAAAAAGAGAAAATTAGTTTGCACAGTCCTCAGAGCCTTTCAGCCTGGTGAGTGTGCAGTTTCCAGTCATGAGGACTAATGTTTAGTTCCTTAGTTAACTATTGCAGAGTCCTTGATGATGTATTTTTTTTCTAAGTTTACACTTCAGGTTATTTTAATTAAGTAAGGAATGGATTTTACCAGCAAATTTAACATAGGCATGTGCTATCTCTGGATACAAAGATTTTTCTTCATTGGAAGAAATTAACAGTAGGGTTATAAGAATGGGATAACATTTTTCTTGAACACAGCAAGGAGACTGAAAAACATTACAGGACTGGAGTGGAAGAAGAGCACAGGGAAGCAATGGATATCAAGCCCACCTGGCCTATCACCTGATTTTAAGCACCCTAAATGTACCAGACTTTTAAAAAATCATCTCATCAACTACAGAAATTTAATGGCTAATATTCTGAAGATAGAAACAATGACCTTTTAAGTCTGGAAAGCAAAGATTGTTCATAGGAAACAATTAACATTTCATCTCAGAAAGCTTTCAGGCCAGGTGGATCAAATAAATATTAGATTTGGAGAGAATTATAGATATTAAAGAGAATTCATGATTCTTCATGTGGACACATCCATTAAGCACTCATTACAGTACTTCTAGATAGAGAAAGATAGCAGGGAGGCACATTCTAGATCTCATGACAACGGTATCAGAGCCAAGGTTTATTCTTAAAGTCTTTAGTCCTGAGCATCTAAAATAATGGTTACCTTTTCCTCCAAATTGAAACATAGCACCCCAGAGAGAAGCTCATTAATGATCAGGAAGTTGGGTTGAAGAGATGGCTTAGTAGTTAAAAGCATTCATTTTCATTTCAGAGGACCGGAATGTAGTTCCCAATTCCAGTATGGTGGTTCACAACTATCTGTAGCTCCACTTTCAAGGCCTCTGACACTCTCTTCTGGTCTACAAGAACACCAAAGCCACACATTGTGTACAGACATACATAGAAGCAAAATAATCATGAAAAAGATAACTAAATAAAAATTAAATCTTTTTTTAATGAATTAGGAAGTTACAAAGAGAGGCTTGTTACCACTCAGCAAGAACCACTCACACATCTCCAGAAGCCTTGATACTTATCAGACATGCAGGACTCCACTCTCTCCCATAGATTTAACAGCAGTAAGGAGAAGAGACTTTAGGGCTGTTCAGATAGCTTCAAGTCATTCATAGAGCTCCAGGGATCCAGGGCCCATGAGTCAAAACTCATGCTGCGATGGACTTTTGGTGATGCAAAATATACCTACCGTCCGTAATTGTGGTTCTCAGTCCATGTTTACCCAAAGTGACAAACAGTGGAGTTTGGGATGATTGCTGTGGTTTCCGGTCTCTAGTCTACCCAGGCACTGGGAGTGTACAGCTGGGAATTGGGAATGTCGGTTCCCATTCAGCACAGAACCTGACTGGATTCTCAGTGAGTCCTGAGATACAGAGTGGCTGGAAGAGGGAAGGCGTTCTCAGGGAGATTTCTCAGACTCTTCATAGAGATGGCCTATCCTGGCAGTGATCCTTGATGAAGGATTCATGTTTGTTCAAACTGCTTTTTTTTTTTTTTTTGAAATGTGAGCAATAATAATGTTTGTTTTAAACTTTTTTATTCAACAGGAAATGAAAATCAAAGCTCATTCAATGTTTTCTAATCTTTTTTTTTTAGTTTCTGTTATCATAATATAATTATATCATTACCCACTTTTTTCCTCTCTTCAAAAACTCCCATATACTCCTCTCCACTCTCAAATTTAAGGCCTCTTTTTCATTAATTGTTATATGAATATGTGTACACGTCTAAACATATGTCTACCTAAATATACCCACCTCAGTTTGTGCAATGTTACTTTTATGTATGATGATCATTATTATTGGTAATTAACAGATGGGTACTTTTGTTCTCTGGTTCCCAGAGATAGAAAGTCATCCCAGTATTAAACAAAACTAATAATAAACATTTTATAGAATGTGGAGAGAATTTGTATTTAGACTATTGATGAGGCTAACAATTAATATAGGCACTGTGAAAATAAGTTTGAAGATTTTTTTCAAAATAAAGCTAGACTATTACATGGTCTAGCCACTTTACTACTGGGCATAAATCCAGAAAACTCCAAAACTACAACAGAGATATTCTCAACCCTCATTTTTTGTAAGCACACCTCACATTCATTCCCTTTATACAAGAATCCTGAGAAAGACTATCAGGAGTAGTGACCAGAGATTCTCCAGGAGACTCAGGCTGATCATCTGAGATGAACTACTGTTCATCTTATAGCTACCTTACAATCCTGATTCTTCCCAAGGAGTCAGACTGTGAAGTTTCTCACGGTTCATCAGGGTATTTTATTAAAGGTGCATGGCAAAATGTCTGTTTTCTCGGCCTTAAAAACAGCAAAGGGCTGGGAATGGGGAGGTGGGTGTGTTCTTAGAAGTCAAGAGAGTTGTGAGCAGGGTAAGGGGGAGGGGATAGGGTTTTCAGAGTAGAAACTGGGAAAGTGGATAACATTTGACATGTAAATAAAGAAAATATCTAATAATAAAGAGAGAGGAGGGTGTCACAGCCCCAAAGGGAAAAGAAAGTACCTCTGTGCTCTTCTTTGACTTTGGGTTGGTGTATCACTGCATACATTGTGCAGCCCACTGGTGCCACAGGATGCCCAGAACCTCATCGGTGAGGGAGTGTCTGATCTCTCACCATGCATCGAGAAGTGAATTCAGTTGTCTCTCAAGACATCTCAGCTTCCATTTAGATGAGTTCTCAATTCTCCCCAAACTGTCAGAAGGCAACCCTCATTTTTACTGCTGAGTTATTTACTATAATAAGGAATTGAATTCAACCCAGTTTTTTCATCTAAAACAGGAATATGAAAATAATAGGAAAATGAATGAACTTGGAATGTATAATATTTAGCATGGTCACATATGCTAAATGTATCTAATAATATATGTCCACATGTAAACAACTATTTGTGTGGGTACAGAATAACATGAAGAAAAAGGAAGAAGAAAGGTTAAATATTAGGCAATGAAGAAGCACTTAATTCAGGTAATAGACATGTATTATGAAAGACAATATAAATTTAATATGGTTTTTTAATTCTTATCTGTCATGAATGTCATTCTCTTGGTTGATGGATAAGTGCTTACAAAATATTTGCTAGTGAAGATGTAGTTTTTTTATTGGGATAATCCCCACTCTAGTTGTTGGGGAGCTACATGAAGACAGAACTGTACATCTGTTACATATGTGCAGGGAGGCCTAGGTCAAGCCCATGTATATACTTTGGTTGGTATTTCAGTCTCTGAGAGACTCAAAGGTCCAAGTTAGTTGATTTGGTTGGTTTTCCAGTGGAACTTCTATTCCCTTAGGGGCTACAATTATTCCTCCTATTCTTCCATAAGAGTCCCAAAGGTCCATCCACTGATGGCTGCAGGTCTTTGCCTGTCTGAGTCAGTTGGTGGGTGGAGCCTCTCAGAGGACAGTCATGCTAGATCTCTGTCTTCTAGCATACCATTGTTTCATTAATATTGTGAAGGATTGGGGCTTGAACATGGATTGTATCTCAAGTTGGACTGGTTATTGGTCAGTCATTTCCTCAGTCTCTGCTCCATCTCCAGTCCAGGAATTTCTTGTAAACAACAAATTTTGGGTTGAAAGTTTTGTGGGTGGGCTTGTATCCCTATTGCTCCACTGTAATTCTTACCTGGCCACAGGAGGCAGCCTCCACACACTACATATGTGCAATGCTCTGAGTCACAGCTAAGGACACCCACATTGATTCTTGGCCTCTTCCAGTATCACAGGTCTCTGTCTCTTCCAGATGTCCCCTTCTTCTCCAACTCTGTCAGTTGCAGATTTCCATTCATTCTCATGGCTGTCTGGCCATCATTCCTGTCCTTGCCCACACATGATCTTGAACTCCCTCCCCCAATTCCCCTCCACAGTCCATCTCCCAACCAGTTCCCTCACTCCATCTGCCTCTTATGACTATTTTATACTCACTTCTACATGAAAATCAAACATGCTCTTTTGTACCTTCTTGTTTAGCTTCTTTGTTTCTGTGGAGTATAGCATGGGTATCCCATATTTTATGACTAATATCTACTTTTATGCAAATACATGCCGTGCATGTCCTTTTAGAACAGAGTTATCTCACTCAGGATAATATTCTCAAGATTCATCCGTATGCCTGCAAAATTCATGATGTCTTTGTTTTTCATAGCTGAATAGTATCCTACTGTGTAGATATGCATCACATATTTTTTATCTATTCTTCAGTTGATGAACATATAGGTTTTTTTTTCCAGTTTCTGGCTATTATGAATAAAGCTGCTATGAAAATAGTTGAGAAAGTGTTTTTGGGGGATGGTGGGCATATTTTGGGTATATGTCAAGTAGTGGTATAGCAGAGTCTTGAGGTATAATTATTCCCAAATTTCCAAAGTGGGTGTGCAAGTTTATATTCTTACCAACAATGGAGGAGTATTCCTTTTGCTCTACATTCTTTCCAGTATTTGCTAGTTCTTGAGTTTTGATCTTAAACTTTCTGATGGGTGTAAGAGAGAACTTAGAAGATGTTTTGATTTGCATTTCCCTGATGGCTTTGAACACATCTTTAAGTGATTCTCAGGCATTTGAGATTCCTCTGTTGAGAATTTTCCTTTTACCTATTTACTCTATTTTTTATTTTTTATTTTTCTTTTTTTAATATTTTTATTAGGTATTTTTCTCATTTACATTTCCAATGCTATCCCCAAAGTCCCCCTTATGCTCCCCCCCCACTCCCCTACCCACCCACACCCACTTTTTGGCCCTGGCGTTCCCCTGTACTGGGGCATATAAAGTTTGCAAGTCCAATGGGCTTCTCTTTCCAGTGATGGCCGACTAGGCCATCTTTTGATACATATGCAGCTAGAGTCAAGAGCTCCGGGGTACTTGTTAGTTTATAATGTTGTTCCCCCTATAGGGTTGCAGATCCCTTAGCTCCTTGGGTACTTTCTCTAGCTCCTCCATTTTTTAACTGGGTTATTTGGGTTGTTGGTGCCTAAATTCTTGACCCCTTAACAAATTTTGGATATTAGCCCTCTGACATATATAGTGTTGGTGGAATTCCTTCCCAATCCATAGGCTATGAATTTATCCTATTGACAATGACCTTTGCCTTACAGAGTCTTTACAGTTTCCTGAGGTACCATTTATCAATTATTGGTCTTAGAGCCTGAGCCATTGGTGTTCTGTTCCGGAAACTGGCTCTTGTACCAATGTGTTCAACACAATTTCTTATTTTCTCTTCAAAGAGATTTTTTTTTGAATCCAGTTTTAAGTTGAAGTCCTTGATCAATTTGGACTTGACTCTCATGTTGGGTGATAAGTTTGCATCTATTTTCATTGTTCTAAATGTAGGCATTCATTTTTGAAGTCCAGCACCATTATTGAAGATGATACTTTCATTTTTCAATGTATGGTTTTGGCATCTTAATAAAAAAAAAACTTGTATCCATAGGTGTGTGGTATATTTTTGCAGTTTTGACTTGATTCCATTGATTCATACAGGGGGAAGAGCTGATACTAAAATCTGATTTATTAATTGGTTCTTGATTATGTCAATAAAGAAGGCAGAAGCCAATTGTTGGGTGAAGAGGAAGGTGGGACTTGCTGGTCCCAGGAGGAAAAGAAGGGTCACAGGAAAAGAGGAGGGTTTTGGGGCAGGATTTGGAACAACAACAATGTAAGATCTTAGGTGGTTGGAATCGGCAGCCTAAGCCACCAGTAAATGCCTGAAATAGGCTAACAGATAAGGTTAGGGCAGGAGAGAGATTCTTTGTGGGGAGCGGGTGTGGCGGCAGTCCCAAAGGCGCCAGAGACTGCAGCTAAGTCATATGACTTGCACCTGACTTCCTCATATAAGACACAAACATCTTGAGTGCTGCGCAGGTGTACCAGGATACAGGTGAATCCAATTTGGTGGAGATTTGCCCCTGCTGCCCTGATTAGCTGAAGCCTCGTGACTGGCGAGGGGGCGCGGCCTGCGGTGCGTGGATGAGAGAGTATAAAAGGAGTGAGAGGCCCAGGGTTGGGGGGAGATATAAACAAGAAGAATCAGGACTGAATAAACTGCTGTTAGAAGGACTGGTGAGGACTGGTGGTCGAGTCATTCTTGCTGGTCGAGAGCGGGTGCGACAATTCTTCACCCTAGCATTGGTGTTATCTGGCAACTTCTAAATTAATAAAGCTGTCAAGTGTTTTTCTTCTGCAGACCTAACGTAGACAGGAGAAAGAAAGAAGATGGGGTGGTTGATAGAAGCTTGGCAAAGCAAGTCAGGAGAATGAGAGCAGATGGGGTGGTAACTGGTGTAACTTAGCCCAGAGCATGGGCCAAGCTCCCAGGAAAGAGGTAATGTGGTTTGTTTTGTTTTTTGTTTTTTGGTTTTTGGTTTTTTTTTTTGTTTTGTTTTTTGTTTTGTTTTAAATCACACATAACAGATCAATGTGTCTGTTTCTCATGGTATTTACCAATACAATGCAGTCTTTTTATCACTATTGCTCTGTAGTACAGTTTGAGATAAGAGGTGGTAGTTCCTCCCAAAGTTCTTTTATTGTTAAGAATTGTTGTGGCTATCCTGGTTTTTTTGTTTGTTTGTTTGGTTGGTTGGTTGATTGGTTTGGTTTGGCTTGGGTTTTTCTTTTTTTCTTTTTTTGAGTTTGTTGTTTATTTTTGTTTGGTTTTTTTTTGTATGAAGTTGAAAATGGTTCTCTATAAAAACTCTATAAAAAATTGTGGTGGAATTTTAATGGGGGTTGCATTAAATCTGTAGATTGCTTTTGGTAAGATGGTCATTTTCACTATGTTAATCCTACATATCCATGAGCATGGGAGATCATCTCATCTTCTGATTCTTATTCAGTTTCTTTCTTGAGGGATCTGAAGTTATAGTCATACAGATCTTTCATTTGCATGGTTAAATTACACCAAGTAATTGTGACTATTGTGAAGGGTGTTGTTTCCCTAATTTCTTTCTCAGCCCATTTACCATTTTTAGAAAGGAAGGCTACTAATTTATGTGAGTATATTTGTATCCAGCCACTTTGATGAAGGAGTTTATGAGCTATAAGAGTTTGCTGGTAGGATTTTGAGGGTTGCTTATGAATACTATCACATCATCTGCAAATACTGATACTTTGACTACTTCCTTTCTGATTTCTATCCTCTTGACCTCCTCTTTAGCTGTCTTTCTGCCCTGGCTATGCTTCAAATACTATATGGAACAGATAGGGAAAAATTGGGCAGCTTTGCCTTGTCTCTGATGTAAGTGAAAAGGCTTTAAGTTTCTCTCCTATTACCTTGATCTTTGTTGTTGGCCTACTGTGCCAATTACTTTTTAACCACTCGTAAAGCCTTTAGTTTATGAATATTGCCTAAATAATATAAATGATACTTGTCTGTTATTTTGTTATTTTCTAAATAACTCTTCAATATATTCTCTTTTTGGAGAAGAGAGAGAGAGAGAGAGAGAGAGAGAGAGAGAGAGAGAGAGAGAGAGAGGTATTTGGGCAATTAAAATATGTTGGAATGACTGTATATTGAGTTTGTAGGTTTTTTTATATGTAGGTTTTCTAGTCTCTAAACGAGGATATGTATGTACAGTGATAAACATTGGCAAGGGTGTCCATGACCCAAGCATAAATAGATGTATATTCTAGTGATTTTGGTCTCTATTTGTCAAATTTTAAAGATATCTCTCTCTCTCTCTCTCTCTCTCTCTCTCTCTCTCTCTCTCTTTCTCTCTCCCTTGTGGTAGTAGTGATTAAATCCAGGAGTCTGTGCCAGGCAATTAATATCCCTGTTAGCAATATCTTCTGCTAATATTAATACCACATGCACACACATACATTCATAATGTTTTTACTGATTAACTTTACTTAATATCTTCTCTTCCTTTTTCTTTAATTATAATATAATGTTCCCTATTTTAGATACTTAAATGATAAATACACACACACACACACACACAAGTAACTTTTTCCTAAAGTTATTCTCTTCCTTTTCCAAGTAATACCAAAGCCTTTTAGAAAACTACTATTTTTTCAAGTGGATATTAGGTCCCAACTATTTTGCCCTTCACAATATTTCAACAGGCAATTTGTTTGATTTAAATGAACCAAACCTTTATATAGAGAGATGACAGTATTTTAAGAAATTTTGTAGTTGAAAAGAAACATTGGAAGAACATTTGATGATTTGTGTGGCATTTGCTTTGAATTTGCCCCTTTCCCTTCCACTGTAAAATATGAGCACCTATTATACTCATTAGCATTATCAAAATTAATTCAGTAGACTATTCTTCAATTTTAATAAGTGAGTTTCAAAACACATTATCTATGAATTACTAAGAAGCAGTGAGTGAAGGAAGAGCAATGGGTTCATGTTTCATACCTCTCTGCCTATTATTGTGATTGAAGAAGAAAGCCTTTGCTGTCACCTTAAAAACTCTGCCTACCTCCTTTGAGGAAGAGTCTCCCATGATATCACCAAGTAAGCTAGACTTGCTAGTTAGCTCAATAAAGCTGAGGGTCTTCCTGTCTCCACTTCACCAGAGCTTCTACCATGGCCTGCATTTCACATGGTTCTAGGCATTGAACCCATGCTCTCATGATTGAAAGACAAACACACAACACACTAAGTTACTCTCCCATCCTGAATGACTGTCTTAACTTGAATTTTCCTAACTTCTTTAGGTAGAATGCTCACAGAATCCCCATAAAGACAGACAGTTTCAGGTGTAGGATAACATTAAATTCTGTAACTACAAATTCTGTTTTTCAGAATATTGTCTGTATTTTGCTTGAAGTAGTATTGCATGAATATGCCTTTCAAGGCAATGTCATAACTCAGAAGATTTACACGGGGATGTATTTATGTTTCTTTGACCATAATCACCCATTCCATAGAGTGTGTTCATCTAAGGTATTTGCATCTCTGAATTCATATTGGTATGGAGTAACTTTGTAAAAAGATAATGGTTAAATATTGTTCTTTAAATTGTAAATATAATAATTTTGGAACCCCATAAAGTAAAATATAGTTGTACTAAACAAAAGAGAAAGTTCAAAATGCAGTGTATCTTTAAATGTTGATGGATTGAAAAAGATGCAGTGGGTTAAATGTATGAACCATACAGGATGAAATGTGTGGCCCATGTAGCCGTAGATAATCAAAAAGGAGTTTATACAACATCTAGCATTTGTTAAATTTTTTCAATGCAGTATCCTACCAACTCAGGGCACTAAAGCCCCTGAAAAATCAACCCACATGAATTCTAATCTCCCTTCAACCTTGTGATTCAGTGTTTGATGGAGTAGCATATATTGGTAAAACCCTCAGGGAGTAGGAAGTGAGGAGCTGTGATCCCTAGACCTGCAGCCTGGTTGAGAAATACTATCTCTCAAAAGGACACTGATTTCTCTGAAGTTTCTACTCTCTCTCTCTCTCTCTCTCTCTCTCTCTCTCTCTCTCTCTCACTCTCTCACTCTCTCACTCAGACACAAACACACACACCTACCCATATACCACATACATACACACACATATAAATAAATAAGTAAATAAAGACTTACATAGGTATACAAGTGTGTGTGTGTGTATGTGTGTGTGTGTGTGTGTTTGCTTGCTTTCTGATCACAAGCAACAACATCTGCATAATATAAAACTGTAAGAAAGACCTGAGCTGGGAAAATACCTCAGTAAGTAAAGTGCTTGCTTTGAACATGTAACGACCTGAATTCAATCCCCAGAGCCCATAAAAACAAAGCTCTATGTGTGTTTGTGGAGGTTACTCTTAAATTTCAGCATTGGCAAGAGAGAGGTTACAAATTTCTGGGTCCTTGTTGGCTTGAAATCCTAGATGAATTACCAAGTTGCAGATTAAATGAGAGATGCTGCCTTAACAAACATGATAGATGACACCTGCCTAGACCTCAGGCCCCCATGCTCATACATACACACATATACTCAAGAGTGCCTGTGAAAAGCCATGAGCAATGCATAATGATGGTTTCTAGAGAAACTTCTGTAAGAGGTTAAGGAACATCTTAAGGGGGAATCACATGCTGCTAGTCTTTCCACATCTGTAGCGATGCTCAGGAACCTCTGAGGACTGCAGTGCAGAGTGGCTTAGAAGCTTTCTCCTGGAGTTCGATTTCTATGTCTCTTATGTCAAAAGAAGAAAACAACTCCCTGCAAGTAGTTTTCACAAACACACACACACACATTCACACATGGGCTCACACACACATGCACACAGACACACACTGTGCTATGGAAGTAAGAGCACAGACACAAAATAAAAATAATAAATATAAGGAAACTGTGAAAGAGAATCTTTGGGTTGAAACTTCCATGAGAAATTAGAAAACATAGAATATAATCAGACTAAAGATGTGGAATTTTAATTACAATTATATTTGTGGAACACAAAATAGGATTAATTATTCCATAATTTATTTATTTATGTGTTTAATCATTGAATCTGATATTTTAGTCAAGAATGTAGAAGTTTCTCCATGAAGAGCTTGAGGGACCTGATATTAAATGTATCATTTCAACACAGGCTGCTTCATTAAATAAGGTGCTCTGCACACATTTATGGAACACTAATTATAGGCCACGAGCCTGGAGAATTCAATATTTCATGATAATTCTCAAGGGACACAAGTTAATGATGAGAATAAATGTGTAAGAAAGTGCAGTAATTACAGACCTCCATGAGAAGTACAATGGGGATATAGACCAACATTGTGTGGAGATAATTTAATAGACTATCATGTACATTGCAGGAAGTATTTGGTGATTATTAAGTATACTGGAAGAAAAATAGTAATTGTATTTTCTAATTTGTCAGATCAAAAAATGTGCTGATTCTAATTTTCCTTTCACAGCAAATTGCCACTTTATAAAAAAGACTCCTTGGCATCAGTCCCTGTATTATAAAATGCTTTGCCATTAAATAACGTTTAGTCAGCATTCTCAGGTAACTATAAGTTACCCTAGGGGAAGTAATTATATTGTAGTATTACATTTGAGACTTGGCATCTATTATGCTTGTGCTGAGTGAAGAGGGGGCTCTCAATGCATTGAGAGAAATGATATGCTGTATTGCATTGTTGCATTATTCATATTATCAACTAAAAAGACACAGGCCAAACTATTTCTCAGTCTCCATTTAGTTTATTTAGGAATATACTGTGTCAGTTGTTCACCCACCAACTCCTATTTCTATGTGTAGCCTGAGCACTGTGTCACAAAGGGGAATTCAGAACAAACTTGACATTTGAGGATCTAATAAAATGATCATGAAATAAGATGGCTAAGTAAAGTAATAATAGCTCATTTCAGGAATGTACACAAAGCATGCTTGGGCTGCAAAATGTCTCTGCTTTGTAAGATTATAGTAGAAGAGCATCATGAATCTTCATGAAGGAAGACTAGAAAGGAAGAATAATATCTGGGGATAGGAAGCAGATGGGAAATCTAGTGACTTGTGTTCCCTGTATTTAATTATGTCCCCTCAAAAAATAAAATAAATATAAAAACAAAAAAAATCCCAGAAACCATCCATCCATTTCTAAAACTTTCCTAAGGCAATGGCCAAATAGAGACATATGTTATTGGGATTCTCTAAGTTGTTGTATGACTTTCCTGAGTAAACAAGAATTAAGCTCTTTTTCAGAGTAGTGACAATGAAAATATGAATATTTTTACCCATTTCTGTCTACCTTAATGAGCTAGTGAGTACATTTGGCTTACTTACATGACAATGGGAAAGAAATAAGTGGACAGTTAATATGATTAAAATACATTGTTTGCATGTTTATAATTGCCAAAATGTTTTTAAAATTTTTATGTTGGAATATATTGTACGAAGGTGTGTTTTGGTATGTTCATTTATTGATTCTGAATGGTCAGATTGCTAAACACTAGTACAGCTCTTGATATCGTATTTCTATGAACAATCTCAGGTCTCATACTTTATAAATATTTGTTCCTTAATCATCTGCCTAAGGCTATCTAGAATTTTATCTGGTAGGCTTTAATTAAGAACGGACAGGTAATATCTGGGCAGGAAATTGAAGGTGGAATTGCTGTGAAGAGAATGGGACCCTAGGAGAAAAATTGAGACACAGAAGATTCAGCCATCAGACTCCGAGTTGGAGGGATGATTAGAGTAGAGCAGAGAAGTAGACCTGGCCATGTGATGGGGAATAGGCCAGGATTAGTTAGGTCAGAATAGTTAAGAGACTGTCCAGCTAAGGCCTTAACTTTAAAATATTAATAAAACTCTGTACCATTATATAGCTGTCAGATCTAAGAAAAGTCCCACCATAATATTATATATTTTAAAGATGACAATATTCATTAAGATGTCCAATTTGACACATTTCCTATAAAATTTTAGCTATATCTTTTGAAGATATCAATAAGATCACAAAATTTATTTTGGAAATACAAATAATGTGGAATAATTAAAGCTAAATAGAAAATGAGCAATGTTGGAAAAATCATACTTCTTAATTTCAAGACAGACAATAGAGATACAATGACCAAAACACTGTACTACTTGCTTAATGGTAGATGTGTATGTTAACAGAATATAACTGAAGCCCAAATATAAGTCCATTCACTTGCCACGTGTGAGCTTGCTGTTCTTCAGGGGATGACAACTACCTGATTTTCCTCTAAGGTTATCTCTTCTGTAAGTGTCATGTGTATTAGTACAAGGTCTGATGGTAACTGCTTTTATATAAAAGTGAAAGATAACTCAAAAATAATTCGAACAAGTTAGTCTCAATAATCTTTAACTCCATATTAGTTTTACAATTGGGTACCCACATACAAATAAAATAATTAGACTAAAAACAGGGAAGGATTTGAGTGGACATTTTTTTCTGTTACAGGTTTTCTTCCAGAAAATCAGGGAACAGAGCCCTTTTCTTCCAGGAAGCAGTTCATTATGCTTCCATACTGTCTCACAGTAGATTAATATTTAAAAGCTGAAAAAGACCAGTATCACAGTGTGACTGTGTCTTTTATACCTATTTTAACTGTTGTATCTCCCATAACAGGTAACAAACACCTCAATTAAATGTATAAAAACTGCAGGGTTGTGATATTAAAAGCAGCTGCATTATGGAAAAGAGGAAGTCATTGGAAAAACACATCAAAGTTGCATATATACACAGAACACTGAATAGACCATATTCTTCCTTTGTTCTCTAGTTGTCAGCCCTCAGAGACTCCAATCACATTTTAAAGAAAATATATAAATGTCACATATACACATATATATTATTTATAATTATTCAATATTAACTGTTGTTGGAGAATACAAGTTCAAACTTCATTGGTACGCTTGTGCCTACTCTGGAATGACTATGAAGAAAGACATCAGTTCACTTTGATGAGGCAAAATTCACAACATAGCAAAATTCACAAGCTTTCAAGAACATAAAGTGTGAGTTGATTTTGGACACATCTATATAATTCTTCAAGTTTTAATGAACTTTACCATGTGACATCGTATTTCCAGTTCTACGTGTATTTTTAATAAAAAATAAAAACATACAACGAAACAGAGAAAAGTATACACCAGTTCTAAAGAAATGATTCATCCATTAAGAGCACTTGCAAGTCAAGTTCAAGTGGATCAAGAACCTCAACATAAAACCAGATACACTGAATATAATTGAAGAGAAACTGGTAAAAAGCCTTGAATTCATGGGCATGGGAGAAATTTCTTAAATAGAACTCCAATGGCTCAGGTTCTAAGATCAAGAATTTGTAAATGGGACCTCATGAAACTAAAAAGCTTCTGTAAGGCAAAGGACATACTCAATCAGACAAATCAGCAACCTATAGATTGGGAAAAAATCTTTACTAACCCACATCTGATAGAGGGCTAATATCCAAAATATATAAAGAACGCAGGATGCTAACCTACCAAAAAAAAAAAAGTCAAAAAAACTTGTAAAGAACTAATCAGAGAATTTACAACAAAGGAATCTCTAATGGCTGAAAAGCACCTAAAGAGAAGTTCAAAATCCTTAGTGGTCAGGAAAATGTAAATCAAAATGACCCTGAGATTCCATCTTACAACAATCAGAATGGCTAAGATGAAAAACTCAGGTGATAGCACATGTTGGCAAGAACATGGAGAAAGAGGAACACTCCTCCATTTCTAGGGGGATTGCAAGCTGGCACAACCACTCTGAAAGTCAGTCTGGCAGTTCCTCAGAAAGTTGGGCTGGGCAGTGGTGGTTTATGCCTTTAATCCCAGCACTTGGGAGGTAGAGGCAGGTGGATTTCTGAGTTCAAGGCCAGCCTGGTCTACAGAGTGAGTTTCAGGACAGACAGGGCTACACAGAGAAACCCTGCCTAGAAAAAAAAATTGGAACTAGATTGACCTGAAGATCCAGCTATACCACTCCTGGTATATACCCAAAAGATGCCCCAGCCTGTCAGAAGAACATGTACTCCACTATGTTCATAGCAACCTTATTTGTGATAGCCAGAAGCTAATAATCCAGATGTCTCACAACTTTAGAATGGGCACAGAAAATATGGTTCATTTACACAATGGACTACTATTCAGCTATTAAGAACAAAGGTATCATTGGTTTTGCAGGCAAATGAATGGAACTAGAAAATATCCTGAGTGAGGTATCTCAGATCCAAAAGGCCATGCATGTATTCACTAATAAGTGGCTATTAGCCAAAAAAGTAAAGAATACCCAGGATACAATTCACAGAACTCAAAAAAGTTAACATGCCAAATGGTCCACATGAGGATGTGTCCATTCCACTTGGGAGAGAGAGAAAATAGCAGAGGATAGAGGAAGAGAGGGAACTGAGTGGGAGAGCAAAGGAGGAGGGGCAGGGGGAAAGGGGGACATGATAAGGTATTGGGGGAAGGATCAGGAATGAAGTCCTAAGGACCAGCAGAATGAATCAAAATATACAACCTGGGAATGTGGGAGGTGAGGGGACCCTCTAGAATGTACCAGAGACCTGGAATGTGAGAGAATCTCAAGACTCAAAGGAAAGGACCTGAGAAGAAATGCCTAACAGTGGGGACAGGGAACATAATAGAATCCACCTACAGTAGAAAGAGAGGGCATCAAGTGGAGGGATGGGATTGTCATCCCACAGTCAAAAATCTGACCCCAGAATTGTTACTGTCGAAAAGAACAGCAGGGACAAAAATGGAGAAAAGACTGAGGGAAAGAAGGTCCAGTGACCAGCCCAAATTGGGAACCATCTCAAGGACAGTCTCCAAGACCTGACACTATTTCTGATACTATGATGTACTTACAGACAGGAGCCTAGCTTGTATGCTCTCTGAGAGTACCTACAAGCAGCTGACTGAGACAGAAGCAGATACTTACACCTAACCAATGGTCTGAAGTTGGATGATCCCTGTGGTTGAATTGGGGAAAGGATAGAAGAAGTCAGAAATGGGTGCAACCCCATAGAAAGACCAGCAGTCTCACCAAACCTGGACCCCTGAGATGTCTCAGATACTATGCCACTAACCAAGCAGCATACACTAGCTGTTCCAAGGCCCCTGACACAGAGGACTGCCTGGTCTGGCCTTAATGAGAGAAGATGCACCTTACTCTTAACAGGCTTGAGGCCCCAGGGTGTGGGAAGGTCTGGAGGGGCGTTGTGGTGTCAGGACATCCTCTTGGAGACAGCAAAGGAGGAATGGGATGAGGAACTGTTGGAGGACAGAATGGGAGGGGAATAATGACTGGAATGTAAAAAAAATTAAGATTAAAAAATAATAATAACAAAGAGCACTTGCAACAAATATCTTCATTTGGTTCCTAGCATCCATCGATCCTCAAAGGCATGCTATTCAAGGTATCCAGTGCTAAGAGCCATCTAGGAGAAGATTAAAAACTAGCAGGTGGTCTTCCTGGGATACTTCTGCCTTAGACTGTCAATCTATGATGGGTTTGCTTCTTTAGACAAGGCTGAGAAGATTACATCTGAGGAAAGATTCCTGTAATTAGTAGACCTTTCCTGTTATTACTAAATAAATAACAATCACTAGATATTGATCTACCCTATTGAGTAGATTTCTGGAGACTTATAAAGGTGTAGTAGTACTATATGGACAAATAGATAATGAGCCTATAGAATTCCTGATTTGAGTCAAATAATTTTAGGAAGAAAGTTTTTGGAGATTGTCTTAGTTACCTTGCTAGAAATACATAAACATGAATAGAATACATACACACTCCCCATAATAGTAAGTATAGGCTGCATGATAAGAAATACAATGGGCTTTCATAATTACACAAAAAAGAGAAATAGACTTGGGACAAATTTGTATTCAAGAAAAGCATTTAGGTCCAAGGATAAAGTCACAGGTTTACATTACAATAAGGCAAGCCCATGTGAAAACTGCTGCTTTGAACTTATAATGAACATATAGAATAAAACACTGCTTTGAACTTAATATTAGCAACCTTCTGTTACTCCCCTTTTATGTAACATTTTATCTATAAGATGATTCTTTCTTACTTAGAAGACTTTTATGTATTAAGGATATATAAGGTTGAAAACTGCCCCAACCTTCAGGGATAATCTGCAGGGATCTTTTTCAGACCAATCTCACAGTGTTGGTGACACTATGGCAAACTCTGTGAGGATCTTCACTCACTTCTTGATGAAGTGGTGACCCAGTGCTGGTCTTCACACACTTCCTGATGAAGCTGCGACCCTATGTAAAGAGTGATCTCTCTCAGACCCCAGACCTAGAGGCCACATGCTGGGCACCAGTTTGCCCCAACCTTCAGGGATAATCAGCGGGGGACCTAGGGCAGGAGAGAGAGAGAGAGAGAGAGAGAGAGAGAGAGAGAGAGAGAGAGAGAGAGAGAGAGAGAGAGAGGGAGGGACAAGAAACACGAAGAATGGTAGCAAGACAATTGGACTGATCAAGCTCTGATTTTTTTTTTCCTGGGGTGGCAATAGAAGAAAGAGGAGGCTTAAAGGGAGGCAGGAAGAGCCTGGGGGCTCTCTGAAGGTCAGGTGGTAATCTTCAGCTCCTGGAACCAATGGTCACAGTGTCCTCTCTACCCACAAACATTCTTTCTGTTAAAACCATGAATGTTCTCTCAGGGCTGTTTATGTAAGCTAGAAAATTTCCACAAGGCCATGGCTGAGGCCATCGCTCCTGGCAGAAAGCAATGAAGAAGGGTGATGTATTCATTTTCCACTTCATTCAGTGTGCATTTTCTGTATGAGCAATTTTTTTCTTTCCTGGTTTATAAAGAGTTAACCAGCCTAGCCAGAGACATTGTTTCTGGCTGTCTGTACACAGAAAGAAGTGATAGCAATAACTTTTTTACATAATTCACCACTGCTAGGCAACAGGTTTTAATCACTGAATACAGTGATTTTTAATTATAGATCAAACAAGAAAGTTTCTATGATTTTTTACAAAGTTAACGGCAAGAATTCAGAATAGTTAAAGATCTAAAAGGCCAGAGACAGTCAATATTTAAAATTATGTCTAGAGACCATCAGTCTTTGAAGTTACATCTTATGCTATGTCCCACTTCAAACACATTACATTTGGGGCAGACTCATGGCAATTCAGTAAGTGGAAACAAAAATACAAACAAGAAAGCACTGTACCATGGGTTGTAGAAATGAGGTCACAATGTATGCTTCCAATAACATGAATAAAGTTGAAAACATCAACTTTACAGAAGGGACTAGCTCACAAAAGAATACTTGCTGTTTTACTTCCATTTATTTGAAGAAGATTAAACACATTATCAGAGGATGAAAAAAAAAAAAGTAGTTAACTGGAACCTGGGGTTACTAGAGGCATGGTAGAGAAGTGTATATTATGAATAACAATATTTTCCTTTTGATGTCGCAGAATCTATCTTAGCCAGTGCTTTACAATACTTGTGTATGTCTGTATGCTTGCTCAAACCTTTCTGTGGTACAAATAACATGAGTAGTTAAATTGCTTGCTATATAAAATGGCATGTCACATAAATTTTATTGGTTTGTTTGAGAATAGCATTCATAGGCCTATAGTTGAATACACACTCCTCATTTGGTGGAACTCTTTGGGAATATTTATTAAGTGTGGCCTTGTTGGGGGATGTGTGTCACTGAGTCGTATGGGTTGAAATTTTACAATGCCCAGGCTACTTCCAGTTAGCTTTTTTCTCTTTCTGCCTTGTGCTTATAGTTAAAGATATAATCTCTCAGCACCATGGTTGCCTGATTGGGGCCATCCTACTTACCATGATGGTCTTGTATTCTAAACTTCTGAAACTGTGAGTCCAAAATTAAATGCTTTCTTTTATAAGTTACCTTGTCATGATATTTTAGTTGAATAATAGAAAGATAACTAAGCCAGAAGTATAAAGATATTTTATATTTTTACAAAGTAGGGAAGAAATAATGGGGCTCACTGAATAAAGGAATTTATCACTGAGTAGGGACAATCAGGTTAGGTTCAATTCACTGGACCACTTGGTAGAAGGAGAGAACAATTTCCTACAAGTCATCCTCAGAATCTTATGGCACATGCATGCACATACACATGTTCATACACACATATCCTCACACCCCCACCCCACACATATACACACAAAATTAAGTGTACTTTAAAAGAGCTTTTAAAGAAAAAAAGTAAATACTCCTCCTCTATTGCTGGTGAGATGGCAAGTTGGTACAACCACATTGGATATCAATCTAGCGGTTCCTCAGAAAATTGGAAATACATCTACCTAAAGACTCAGTTATACCACTCCTGGGGCATATACCCCAAAGATTCTCCAACATATAACAAGGACACCTGTTTTAATATGTTCACAGCATCCCTATTTATAATAGCCAGAAGCTGGAAACAACCCAGATGTCCCTCAGCAGAAGAAAGGATTTTGTAGGCAAATGGATGGAGATAGAAAATATCATCCCAAGTGAGGTAACCCAGACCCAAAATGACATACATGGTCTGTATTCACTGATAAGTGAATATTAGCCCAAAAGCTCAGAATACCCATGATATACTCACAGACTATATGAAGCTTAACAAGAAAAAATGCAAAAGTGTGGATGCTTTTATCCCACTTAGAAGAGGGAACAAAATAATCACCAGATGTAGAGAGAGGGAAGGGCCTGGGAGGGAGAGATGCTGGCAAGGAAAAAGAAGGGGTAGAGAAGCAGGTATGGGAAGAGACAGGAGAAAGAGAAGTCCAGAGGGTTAGGAGAATGAATTGAAATGTTTTGCAGTGGGTGATGGAGAACATGGAAACAACTAGAAAGATCCAGATGCCAGGAATGAGAGAGGTTCCCATGCCCCAATAGGGATGACGTTAGCCAAAACACCCAACAGTGGGAAGATAGAACGTGAAGAGACCACCTCTGGTAGATAGACATGGCCTCCAATAGAGGGACAGGGTCACTCACCCATATCAAAATCTTTAACCCACAGTTGTTACTGTCTAAAGGAAACATTTAAAATTGGAGCAGAAACTGAAGGAAAGGCCATCCAGAGACCACCCAATCTTGGGATCCACAGACACCAAACCCTGCTGATGCCATAGATGCAGCTGATGGTGAAATGCTTGCAAACAGCCTGCTATAGCTGTCCTATGAGGGGCTCTGCCAACACTTGACTAAGACAGATGCAGCTGTTCATATCCAACCAGTTGACTGAAATGGAAGAGATAGGGGAAGAATTGAAGGATCTGAAGGGGATTTCATCCCCATAGGAAGAACAACAATATCAACTAACTGGACACTTAGCTTCCAGGGACTAAACCACCAACCAAAGAGTATACATGAGTGAGTCCATGGCTCCTGCTATAATAAATAGCAAAGGACTGCCTTATCTGGCATCAATGGAGAGGAGAGGCTTGTTCCTGTAGAGGCTTGTTGGCCAAGTGAAGCGGGATGCTAGAGTGATAAGGTGGTAGTGGGTGGGTGAGTGGGGAAACACCATCTTAGAGGCAAAGGGGAGGGGTGATTGGGGAGGAGGTTTGTGGAGGGGAGACCAGAAAGGGGAACAACAATTGAAATGTAAATAAATAAAATATTAAAAAAAATAGGAATGCTCTGTAACTTAAAGGCACTGGTTTACATTCGCCATTAACAGGTTGTAATGAATTATCACCACTGATTTGATCCAATCAATGAATAGGGGAAAACAGACAATTCCGGGCGCATATTTCTTATTGCTGGCCTTTCAAAGTAAACTATCACTTAACAATGTATTTTGTGTACAGCATGTGATAAAGCTTAGATGTGACAAGTCAGTTCTATGTAAGGGAAATCTTTCTTTTAAATTCCAATTACAGTCTTGTTGAAGTCCCTTGTTGAAGACCTCTGCCTCCTGTCAATGGTTTTCATACATGGCCCCATTGCTACAGAGGAAGAAGTTCCCAGAGAACATAAGGTAGAGTTTGAACTCAAACACTCTGCTAAAGCTGTTGTTTTCTGATTTTTAATAAACCATCCTTCAGTGACCCTTGGTACTCTGTAAATTTTAAATCACTTAGTAAAACAATCACCAAATTACATAATATATATAATTAAGGTGCTCATAAAATAAGCACATTGTACTCACTGTCAACAGTTCATTGGGAGCTAGCCTTTAATCTAGATGTCATACCTATGGAAGTTCAGCAGGAATGCAAGACTTGGTGGTTCTGGAGTATAGGGACTCTTTTCCCACTCTACAGAAGATTAATTTATAGAAAGAGCAACAGGGTCAAGAAGGGCTACGCTGAGCAGAGGGACTAAACTGAACCTTGGAATGATTATCTGTTTCCCTTCCATGTGCAACCGGCTGCTTAAAAGGAGACAGAATGTATATGGCACAGATATTAACATATTGATATCCTGGATTTCAGAATCTAAATGACACTTAGTTTTAAGACTTGGTTCTTATTTCTGCTTATTGATTTCTACACTGACAGCATGAACTGAATTTCGGTCTCAGTACAAAGAGCTAGACTACAAACACTACACTCACAGACACCTTATAGCATCTTCATGAATCAATGACAATATAGAGCAAACTGAATAGTCAACTGAGCAAAAATCACATTGAAAACAGATTTTTCTCATGGTTTTAGTCACACATACACATATGGATTTGAGGAAATGGACACCATTCGCCAGTTCCCTTTGAATGGCACACAGCACATCAGATCTCCTTTGGACTATTTTCATTATTTTGGGGATCACTTGAGGAATTGACAACTAAAATCCAGCTAAGCCAGAAAGAGTGTTTCTTGGATGCCAAGCTAAAAGGAAATATGGGGTACTGCAAGCACATGGCTTATAGAAGCCAACATAATGAGAGATTTGGTGGAATGGAGTGTAAAACAGATTGAAGGCTCAGGGAAGAAATTATGTGAGATTCACATATAGTAAAACATTAGGTGTGTATCAGGTGAACACATAGGAAGTTAGATAGATCCCAGAGAAAATATGTGCCTAGAAAAGCACCCAAAATATCTCCAGCCTCTTAAGAATCAAATGTAAATATTAGATATTGTACCCACACACAATTTCCAGTTGAAGGAGGTAAGCGATATTTTGTTCTAGAGCCACATATAACTGACTGTGGCCCAGGAACACAGATTCATACTGCCTCAAATAACATATTCCAGCATTAAGTTGTATAGTAACAGAACAATAGAAGTAAATTTCAGTTAACTTTCAATTAAAATATATTTAAAAAACCAGTAGATTGAGATGCTATTTGGTGAAATTCTGAACATTCAGGCTGGAGGAAATGAAGAATCTCTTTGTACATTTCAAAGGAATTTATCTTATTTTCACAATGATCAATATTATGTCAAAAAATCCAGCACCCCTTCATGATAAAAGTTTTGGAAAGATCAGGAACTCAAGGCCCATAACTAAACATAATAAAAGTAATATACAGCAAACCAGTAGCCAACATCAAACTAAATGGAGAGAAATTTGAAGCAATCCCACTAGAATGAGGGACTAGACAAGGCTGCCCACTTTCTCCCTACCTATTCAATATAGTACTTGAAGTTCTAGCCAGAGCGATTTGACAACAAAAGGACATCAAGGGGATAGAAATTAGAAAGGAAGAAGTCAAAATATCACTATTTGCAAATGATATGATAATATATATAAGTGACCCCAAAAATTCCACAAGAGAACTCCTAATACTGATAATCAGCTTCAGTGCTGTAGTTGGATATAAAATTAACACAAAGAAATCAATGGCCTTTCTCTACATAAATGATAAATGGACTGAGAAAGAAATTAGGGAAACAACACCCTTCATAATAGTCACAAATAATATAAAATACCTTGGTGTGACTCTAAATAAGGAAGTGAAAGATCTGTATGATAAGAACTTCAAGTCTCTGAAGAAAGAAATTGAAGATCTCAGAAGATGGAAAGATCTCCCATGCTCATTGATTGGCAGGATTAATATAGTAAAAATGGCTATACTGCCATAAGCAATCTACAGATTCAATGCAATCCCCATCAAAATTCCTACTCAATTCTTCACTGTGATAGAAAGGGCAATTTGCAAATTTTTCTGGAAAAATAAATAAATTAGGATAGCAAAAACTTTTCTCAAGGATAAAAGAAACTCTGGTGGAATCACCATGCCTGACATTAAGCTGTACTACAGAGCAATTGTGATTTAAAAATGCATGGTACTGGTACAATGACAGACAGGTAGATAAAGGGAATAGAATTGAAGACCCAGAAATGTATCCACACACCTATGGTCACTTGATCTTTGACAAGGGAGCTAAAACCATCCAGTGGGGGGGGGGGGGGGAAACAGCATTTTCAACAAATGGTGCTGTCACAACTGGCGGTTATCATGTAGAAAAATGTGAATTGATCCATTCTTATCTCCTTGTACAAAGCTCAAGTCTAAGAGGATCAAATACCTCCACATAAGACCAGAGACACTGAAATTAATAGAGGAGAAAGTTTGGAAAACCCTCGAAGATAAGGGCACAAGGGAAAAATTCCTAAACAGAGCAGCAATGGATTATGCTGTAAGATCAAGAATTGACAAATGGGACCTCATGAAATTGCAAAGCTTCTGTAAGGCAAAAAACACTGTCAAGAAGACATAAAGGCCACCAACAGATTGGGAAATGATTTTACCAATCCTAAATCTGATAGGGGACTAATATCCAATATATACAAAGAGCTCAAGAAGCTGGAAATCAGAAATTCAAATAACTCCGTTAAAAAATGGGGTTCAGAGCTAAACAAAAATTCTCAACTGAGGAATACCAAATGGCTGAGAAGCACCTGAAAAAAAAATGTTCAACATCCTTAATCATCAGAGAAATGCAAATAAAAACAACCTTGAGAGTCCCACCTCACACCAGTCAGAATGGCTAAGATCAAAAATTCAGGTGACAGCAGATGCTGGCAAGGATGTGGAGAAAGAGGAACACTCCTTAATTGTTGGTGGGATTGCAAGCTTGTACAACCACTCTGGAAATCAGTCTGGCGGTTCCTCAGAAAATTGGACATAGTACTATGGGGAGATCCAGCAATACCTCTCCTGAGCATATATCCAGAAAATGTTCCAACTGGTAAGAAGGACACATGCTCCACTATGTTCATAGCAGCCTTATTTATAATACCCAGAAGCTGGAAAGAACCTAGATGTCCTTCAACAGAAGAATGGATACAGAAAGTGTGGTACATTTACACAATGGAGTACTACTTAGCTATTAAAAACAATGGATTTATGAAATTCTTGGACAAATGGATGTATCTGGAGGATATCATCCTTAGTGACGTAACCCAATTACAAAAGAAGTCATTAGATATGCGCTCACTGATAAGTGGATATTAGCCCAGAAACAGAACACCCAAGATACAATTTGCAAAACACAAGAAAATCAAGAAGAGGAAAGACCAATGGGTGGATACTTCATTCCTCCTTAGAATAGAGAACAAAATGCCTATGAAAGGAGTTACAGAGACAAAGTTTAGAGTTCAGATGAAAGTATGGACCTTCCAGAGACTACCCCACCCGGGTAGAACAAGTAGATTTCAGAAAAATGATAAAAGAACATGAGAACCTGAACTTAGAATATGAAATCTTTAAAGAACTTGGGATTATCATGGAGCTGAAAATGAGATAACTGAACTAAAACATCATTACAGGAGAATAACACATAATCAAATTTGTCTAGTCAAGTAAAACACAATTTTGAAGCAGATCATCAAATTTATGAATTCGAGGAAGAGGAAAGAAAATGAAGAAACATAAATAATAAATTGCCAAAGAAATCTTTTAATGAAAATATCATATTAAAAGAAGTAAATTATAGCATTTATTAGGACTAAGGACTTGGTAGGTTAAACAATTATTTTATGAGTGTGCTGACCTGATTTTAATCATTAAACAAACATAAAACAGTTGCACATCATGGCATATGCTTGTAGTTCCAGAACTCAAGAGGAGGAGACAAGTGGATTACTGAGGCTCAGTGACCAACCATTCTCACCTTGGGAAGCTTTAAGTTATGTAGAGGTTCAGTTTTAAAAAGATGAATGATACCTAGTAAATGGCATCTTAGGTTTTCATTACACATGTGTATCACCATGCACATTCATGAACATACCCAATATTTGATGTATAATGTGAGGCTTACATTAAATCCTTAAAACAAGCCGGGCATGGTGGTGAATACCTTTAATCCCAGCACTCAGGAGTCAGAGGCAGGCAGATTTCTGAGTTCGAGGCCAGCCTGGTCTACAAAGTGAGTTCCAGTACAGCCAGGGCTACACAGAGAAACCTTGTCTCGAAAAACAAAACAACAAACAAACAAATCCTTAAACCAAGAATGCAGGAAAATGTTTATAATTTTTATGTCAGTGAGCCTACAATTTTATTAATGTGTAAGAGACTATTAACGGTGTGAAAACCAGAAAAATGCAAGTAGTCATTATAAACAGGTGCTGAGGACATAATATAAAAGTTAGAAAATTCATTAAGGCATTATAAAGAGAAAGCATGAAACAGAAGAGAGAGAATAAATTAGCCATAGTAACTAAATACTTAGCAACAATTATCCTAAGTGTAAATGGACAAAATTCGTGAGAAAAGAAATGGGTTCTTTTGTGATTGGGTTACCTCACTCAGGATGATGCCCTCCATATCCATCCATTTGCCTAGGAATTTCATAAATTCATTGTTTGTAGTTGCTGAGTAGTACTCCATTACTTAAATGTACCACATTTTCTGTATCCATTCCTTTCTTGAGGGACATCTGGGTTCTTTCCAGCTTCTGGCTCTTACAAATAAGGCTGCTATGAACATAGTGGAGCATGTGTTCTTATTACCAGTTGGAACGTCTTCTGGATATATGCCCAGGAGTGGTATTGCTGGATCCTCCGGTAGTACTACGTCCAATTTTCTAAGTGGATATTAGCCCAGAAACTTAGAATACCGAAGACACAGTTTGCAAAACTCAAGAAGAAAGAAGAACAAAGTGTGGACACTTGGCCCCTTCTTAGAATTGGGAACAAAACACCCATGGAAGGAGTTACAGAGACAAAGTTTGGAGCTGAGACAAAAGGATGGACCATTCAGAGACTGCCACACCCGGGGGTCCATCCCATAATCAGCCACCAAACACAGACACTATTGCATATGCCAGCAAGATTTTGCTGAAAGGATCCTTATATAGCTGTCTCTTGTGAGGCTATGCCAGTGCCTGGCAAAGACAGAAGTGGATGCTCACAGTCAGCTATTTGATGGAACACAGGGCCCCCAATGGAGGAGCTAGAGAAAGTACCCAAGGAGCTGAAGGGGTCTGCAATCCAATAGGTGGAACAACAATATGAACTAACCAGTACCCCCAGAGCTCATGTCTTTAGCTGCTTATGTAGCAGAAGATGACCTAGTCGACCATCATTGGGAAGAGAGGTTCCTTGGTCTTGCAAACTTTATATGCCCCAGTACAGGGGAATGCCAGGGCCAAGAAGTGGGAGTGGGTGGGTAGCGGAGCAGGGGATGGGGGCAAGGGTATAGGGGACTTTCAGGATAGCATTTGAAATGTAAATGAAGAAAATACCTAATAAAAAATTGGAAAAAAAATGGAACAGCCAAATAAACTTAAAAACAATCAATGATACAATAATTACAAAATTATTTTTATAAATTTCATTTTATATTAAGGAAGACATACAGGCTGAAATTAAAGGGGTAGGGGGCCATGTTCCACATGAGTAGCCACCAAGAAGAGCAGCAGTGACTTTATTTATATGCTATAGAATGAGCTTTAAGGAAGAAGTTGTGAATTAAGACAAAGCGTATTTATTATTATTATTATTATTATTATTATTATTATTATTATTATTATTATATGTACAGTATTGAAATCCCTACAAGTACATAATAATCACTGAGATGTTACTAATAGTAAAAGAACCCAACACCTCATGCTTTGTACAGACAATTCATCATGCAAAAAGCCAGCAAGAAAAAAGCAAAATTGAATACTGCTATAAACAGGATTGACTGAGGTGACAGGTGTAGAACTTTCTACTCATTAACACCAGAATCATGATCCTGCTCCTGTTCACAGAACATTCTCTTATGTTCTAGTATATATTTTATACTAGAACATAAGGAACACCAGAAATCATTTTTTTCTTTTTTATTGGATATTTTCTTTATTTGCATTTCAAATGTTATCTCCTTTCCTGATTTTTCTCTTCCCAGAAACCCCCTATTTCATCCTCCCCTTACTTCTATGAGGGTGTTCCTCCACTCACCCACCCACTCCCACCTCCGTGCCCCAAATTCCCCTATACTGCGGCATCTATTGAGCCTTCATAAGTCCAAGGACCTCTCCTCCCATTGATGCCTGACTATGCCATCCTCTGCTACATATGCAGTTGAAGCCATGTGTACTCCTTGTTCGCTGGGAGCTCTAGGGGGTTCTGGTTGGTTGATATTATTGTTCTTCCTATGGGGTTGCAAACCCCTTCAACTCCTTCAGCCCTTTCTCTAAATCCTCTATTGGGGACCCCATGCTCAATATAATGGTTGACTGTGAGCATCCACCTCTGTATTTGTAAGGCTCTGGCAGGAACTATTAGAAGACAGCCATTTCAGGCTTTAAGTGACCAAAAAAATTCCACTAGAGAACTCCTAAACCTGATAAACAACTTCAGCAAAGTGGATGGATATAGAATTAACTTGAACAAATCAGTAGCCTTTCTCTACTCAAAGAATTAACAGGCTGAGAAAGAAATTAGGGAAACAACACCCTTCATAATAGTCACAAATAATATTACATACCTTGGGTGACTCTAACCAAGCAAGTGAAAGATCTGTATAGCAAGAACTTCAAGTCTCTGAAGAAAGAAATCAAAGATCTTGGAAGATGGAAAGATTTCCCATGCTCATGGATTGGCAGGATTACTACAGTAAAAATGGCCATCTTGCCAAAAGCAATCTACAGATTCAATGCAATCCCCATCAAAATTCCAAATCAATTCTTCATAGAGTTAGAAAGAGCAATTTGCAAATTCATTTGGAATAACAGAAAACCCAGGAAAGCAAAAACAAACACTCCTCCATTGCTAGTGGGATTGCAAGCTGGTACAACCACTCTGGAAATCAGTCTGGTGGTTACTCAGGAAACTGGACATAGTACTACCAGAGGATCCTGCAATACCTCTCCTGGGCATATAGCCAGAAGATGCTCGAATATGTAATAAGGACACATGGTCTATTATGCTCACAGCAGCCTTATTTATAATAACCAGAAGCTGGAAAGAACCTGGATGTCCCTCAACAGAGGAATGGATACAGGAAATGTGGTACATTTATGTAATGGTGTACTACTCAGTTATTAAAAATGATGAATTTATAAAATTCTTAGACAAATGGATGGATCTGAAGGATGTCATCCTGAGCAAGGTAACCAAATCACAAAAGAACACACATGTTATGTATTCACTGATAAATGGATATCAGCCCAAAAGCTCCCAACTATCCAAAATACAGTTCGAAAACACATGAAACTCAAGAAGAAGGAAGACCACAATGTGAGTGCTTCTTTTCTAAGAATGACAAAATACTCACAGGAGCAACTATGGAGATAAAGTGTAGAACAGAGACTGAAGGAAAGGCCATCCAAAAACTCTCCCACCTGGGGATTTATCCCATATACAGTTACCAAACCCAGATACTTGAAAACATTTTTAAAGTTTGCATTTACTTGCTGTATTTTATCTCATTACTCGGGGATGAAAATCAAATAAAAGGAAAAAAAGACAAGAAAATTTTCACAGATATAAGACAATTAAGGCACACTGTAAAATCCATTAGACTATACAAAAATGAAAGAGAAAATTGGTAACTTTCTTTGTGCAGATGGAAATACAATATAGTTTAGGGTCCAGCCATAGTGCTACATAAAGGAAAATTATTACATTGAGTTTGACTTTATACATTATAGTACAGGTGGCTTCCTCATGGGACCTTTGGGAGTCAGGCCTAGTGTGGGTTAGTGAAGTCATTGGAGACCCTTTTTCCAGCAAGGGTTCCTGATAGATGGTGGGCACTGTCCCCAGCAGTGATCCCTGATTCTTCTGGAGCAAATGAATTTCCATAAGAATGGGTTTTATAATGAAAGTCCATCTCTGATTCTGACTCTTCTGTCAGATGAATTCACCATTTTCCTCCACCATATTGTAATATAGACAATACTTACACTGCCCATTCAGTGACATTTTATTACAGTCAACCACAGAATTTTTATACCAATATCTACATAGAAACTAAAGAAAGATACCATGTAAGTAGTTTATATCTATGCTTCAAGGAGCAAAAACAAAGGAGCTTAACTCAAAATTGAAAGAAAGAAGGAACAAATAAACACTAGACCAGATATAAATAAAATATAAAACATCTTCAATTATAAAGAATCTAGTGAATTTAAAGTTGGTGTTTTGAAAATTCTCCTAAATTTACAATAATTTAGAATAATAATAGCAAATGAATCAGTGGGAGGAGAGGCCCTTGGTCTTGCGAAGATTTTATGCCCCAGTATAGGGGAATGCCAGGGCCAGGAAGTGGGAGTGGGTGGGTTGGAGAGCAGGAGGAGGGGGGAAGGGATAGGGGATTTTTGGAGAGGAAACTAGGAAAGGGGATAGCATTTGATATGTAAATGAAGAAAACATCTTTAAAAAAAAGATGTTCTCTATAAAATCAGGCTGTAGACAAGCTTTCAGGTCATTTTCTTAATTAGTGATTGATGGAGGAAGGCTCAGACCATTGTAAGTGGTGCCAGCCCAGGGTTCTATAAGAAAGCAGGCTGATCAAGGCATGGGGAGCAAGCCAGCAAGCAGTATCCTTCCATGGCCACTGTGTCAGCTCCTGCCTCCAGGTTCCAGCCCTGCTTGAGTTCCTATCCTGACTTCTTCTGATGAGCAATGATGTGGAAGAGTAAGCCAGATAAATGCTTTCCTCCCCAGGTTGATTTTGATCATGGTGTTTCATCAAAGCAATACTATCCCAAACTAAGGTAAAACCCAAACAAAGACCCACCCAGTATGCTTTGGGGAGTTCACTATCATAATTTTTTCACATGATAACCTCACAGAGATCCCCTCTGAGGTCCCCAGCCCCTGGGGGATATGAGCTGCTTCCTCCTCAGTGTTGGTGAGCCCTCACACAGCAGATGCTCAGTGTCTGAGAGTCCAATACTCTTCTGACCCAGCAGAGTTTAGTGTAGCATGTATAGGGAGCTCAGCCTCAGAACAAGCTCACAGAGAAGTCATCCAGTCTCTGAGCTTTCCCATGGCTCAACATAGACTAGGCCCCAGGCCAGGTGGCTGGAAAAGACTGGTGTGGGCTATAGAGTAGGACAGAGGGGACAACTGCACATGTTCCAGACACACTAAGCCTTCACCCTCTCAGCCCTGTGTGTTCAACTTCAAATCAGGACTACATCCTACAAAGTCTGAAGGCAGACTCTGTGGAGGACCACACCAGCTATCCTCCTGCCTTAGGTGATACCTAGACAGCTGTATCCACTCCTCTTGTCCCTCTTGCTTCCCTTTCCTAGAGCATGGCAATGTTTCTCTCTTGACATCTCAGCAAGCTTCTTTCTTTCCTTCCTCTGCAAATGACTCTGGCTGTCCTGCTGCCTGTTTTTGTAAATAAAGCTTTGTTGGCACAATTAAAAAAAAAGAGAGAAAGAAAGAAAGAAAGAAAGAAAGAAAGAAAGAAAGAAACAAAGAAAGAAACAAAGAAACAAAGAAACAAAGAAAAAGAAAAGAAAAAGGCTGGCATACAAATCCAAGATGAAACAGGACATACTACCTACCACTGCCCTCAAACAATAAGCCAGATCACAGGAGGTCATGAAGAAATTGTCCAGCTTGTAAAGGAGATTGCTGCTAAGCCTCATGACCCAAGCAATTCACTTTGTGAAAGAGAACCAACTTCAGAAAGCTTCACTCTGACATCTAAGCACAGCCCATTAAATAAATATATAAATGTTATTTTTAAAATGCTAATAGCAAAAACTATTATGAAGAGCTTCTAACAACCAGAGAACATAAAAGAAATGAACTGTTTTCTAGAAAGGAGGAATGAAAATACAAACAAACATGAACAACCCAGAAACTGAAATCCATGTTATTGAAGAACATTCATTCAAAAGTCCTCAGCAAAATTCTCACCAGTTTAATCTGATGACACCTGAAAAGAAAGATAGTAACAAATCAAATTTGTGGCATGTTAAAGCATCTGTGCTATCCCCAAGTGGGACTTATACCATCAATAAAGTACCATTCAATGCACAGAATCAACAATTGTAGTAAATTTATGAACAAAATAAAGGGGAAATCAAGGACAACTAAACTTGCTTGGAGGTAACCCTGTATGATAAAAGCACTCTGGTAACTATAATAGGAGATAATATCTATGTAGTTATGGACTATTATTATATGTTATATAGTAGAAGAATGTCTTTACATAATGTTTTATATATAAAAGTCCTATAATAACAGTATACTTTGTGGAGGAAGTCTGAATGTACTTCTTAAAATGTGGGTAACAAGGTAATATACTTAGCTTTTATTCTTCTATTCAACACAGCAGTAGCAACCAGTAGAAAAACATACAATTATATCTGCTTGAAGATTTGTATTTTCATAATAAGAAGTCTCAAGGATTCCCCAAACATATGTTTCAACTAAGAAAAAGATTCAACAAAATTGATTAATACAAAGTCAAGTTGTGGGGACAGTTGGGAGAGTGTAAGAGAGACACCTGGAATGAAGGGGCACTTTGAGTGGTAGTATGGAAACCTACTGCTATAGAAACATACAGGAATCTATGAGAATGAACCTAGTGAGGATTACTCATAATGGAAGACACAGAGTCTGTACTAGCCATTTTTTTAAGCCAAACAAGGCTTGTAGTGGTAGGCTTGGGTCACATTTGATGGAGGTGCTGACCAAGGGATTCAAACAACACAGGCTGATCCTATGGCAGACAGTTGCTGTCTGAGAACTCATAGCATAGCTCCATTGCTGAGGAAAGCATCCACACAGCCCATTAAACATAAGGAGGTGGAACTGGGACTGTATAGATCTCTTACAACCATGTTCATGTCTCTTTGGTACAGAACGGTATTCTGGAGGCTACCAAAAGGGAAACCTGGACACAAACGCAAACACAAAACTTTAGACCTATAATCTGTCCAGCCTGTTCTGGAAAGAATGTTTGTACAGAATTTGTCGCGTGGTCAATAAATGTCTGTTTAACTTGAGGTCCACTCCATGAGATGGAGATCACTACCTGTATTGCCTGAATGGCCAAAAACTAGAAACTGGGTACCCCAGAGACATTGGGTAGAATCAAAACTATACGCAAAACCAAAAACAAAACAAACACAAAATAAAACAATGAAGTGATTCCTAACAACGTTATTTTCTGATTATCCTCTGATCAATGCCTTGTCTTGTCATCATCAGAGATCCTTCTTCCGGCAGCAGATGGAAGCTGGTGGTGCCAAAACCCATAGTCAGACATCATGTGGAGAGAGAATCTAAACTGAAGATCTCGACTGGATCTGTTTCTCAGAGTATGGGAAATCACATGAAAAGGGAGATGAAAGATTGTAGGAGTCAGAGGACCAAGACACCAGGAGAATATACCCTACTAAAACAACTAAGCAGAGCTTATATGGGCTCACAGAGAGTGAAATGTCGAGCATGCAGCCTCCATGGATCTGCAATAAGTCCTCTGCCTCTGTGTTGGGGCTGTTTGTTTGATGTTTCTGTGGGACTCCTAGCAGTAGGAACAGGTGTGTGTCTGACTCTTCTGCCTGCTCTTTTTACTCCTATTGGGTTGCCTTGTCCAGCCTTAATATAAGGGCTTTTGCCTTGACTTATTGTATTATGTTTTGTCCTGTTTGGTTGCCTCTTGAAGGACTGCTCCTTTCTGAGGGAAAACTAAGTGGAAGTGGATCTGGGAGCACTGGCAATTGAAGGGGAGCTGGGAGGAGTGAAGGGAGGGAAAACTGGTCATTGTGTATTGTATGAGAGAACACCAAAAGTGAAAATAAAAGGCATAAAAATAGGATAAAACCAAAAACATGATAAAAACAAATTCCATAAGGCTAAGGAAACATCACAGAAGATAAGGTAGAAAAGTGTAAAACGAGCCAGGCGTGGTGGTGTTTGCCTTTAATCCCAGCACTTGGGAGGCAGAGGCAGGCGAATTTCTGAGTTTGAGGCCAGACTGGTCTACAGGGTGAGTTCCAGGACCGCCAGGGCTACACAGAGAAACCCTGTCTCAGAAAACAAAACAAAAGAAAACAACCAAAAAAATAAGTGTAAAACCTGGAAGATGTGGAGGAGTGTTGTGAAATGCTGTTTTCTGGACATAGTATGGTCTTGTGGAAACTAGACAAACTTACACAAAAAACCAAGCCTCTCACCTGACACTATACAAAGTCAGTTGAAAATGAATAGAAGACATAAATGAGTGCTAAAGCTAAGACTAGAAAACTCTTGTTATATAACATAAGGGTAAATCCTTGATATTTCTTGGATAGTACCAAAACATGTACAACAAAAGGAAAAAATAAATACATTAAACTATAACTAGAATGCAACTTTTTGTAAATTAATGATTTTTATCAATAGAGTAGTTACAATCTATTGTATGGGAGATAACAACTGTTGCATGTGTAAAATAAGAAGATAAAAAGATGATCAAATCACTAACAAATGAAAATGCAAGTCAAGTCAGGCATGGTGGCACATGTCTTTAATCAGAGCACTCGGGAGGCAGAGGCAGGCAGATTTCTGAGTTCGAGGCCAGCCTGGTCTACAAAGTGAGTTCCAGGACAGCCAGGGCTACACAGAGAAACCCTGTCTTGAGAAACCAAAAAAAGAAAAAGAAAGAAAGAAAATGCCAGTCAATCTTTCATGGTGAGAAGTCATATTTATTCAGATGCCTAATATCAAAACAATACAAATAGAGAAGAATATAACAAGAAAGGGAGGCAACCAACAGTTCTATCCAGCTATTATACGTATGAACTATAAGTGTCAGCATGGAACAACAATTGTAGATGTGAAGTAGCGGCATGAATATCTTCAGAGTAACCAATAGCTCTTTAATTGGACAAAAACCATATTCAATAAGGATGCTATGCGTAATACTGGAAACCTAACTAACCATTCAGTGCTAGCAAAATCAGTGTTATGGTACACAAATTTATTAAAACATCGTAACTTCTAACTCCAATCCATGAACATTTGTGCTGATACTCACAAATAAGTACAATCCTCACCTCTCATCAAGGAAACTTCTCATTACAGAAAGAACAGAACTAATAATAATGTAGTTTTTTGGATCCCAGTCTCGATGGCTACATATGCAAATGATGTTCAGAGAACACTGAAGAATATTGAGTTTAAAAAAATTAATTATAAGAGCTGGAAAGAATCACGGAGCTTTCAATGAGACTGTTTACCCAAATAATATCAAAAGCTATGCCAATAAAATCTCAAAACATCACTACCTTAATGTAAGCCAGTCAAGGATAACATAATGGACAACCCAAACTGAACAAAGAAAAACCTGCGGGGTATAAACACTAGACATGGACCTATGGACAACCACGGAAACCTGGGTAATAGAAGAAATGACCATTACTGGAGAAGAGCACACCAATGACTTTCTAGTCACGCCACAAAACATCTACACAGGTAGCAGTATATATACTGTGTATACTATATCCAAGAATATAACAATTAGTGGAAAAGGGAGGCCGTGAATTTGAAGAAAAACTAGAAGACATATATAGAAAGGTTTCAAGGGAGAAAATGGAAGGGAGAAACGTATTTAAATTATAATATCAGAAAGTTTACATAAAGTGGAAAAACATACACACCAGCAAGAAAATGAAAGAGTTTACATTCTTTTTCATTACATATGAATGTGTAAAATGGTATGCCACCGAAGAAAACAATACAGTTGGGAGGTCATTAAGCATGCATACTGCAGAGGACCTGAGTTCTGTTCTCAGTAGTCACACTAGGTAGCTCACAAAACATTTGTGACTCCAGCTCCAGGGGATGTAATGCCCTCTTCTGGCCTCGGTAGGCACTGCACTTACATGTACCTGTAAATATCCACAGGCAGACAGACAAATTTACACGTACTTTGAAAAATAATAATTATATATAAGTATATATTAAAAATAAAAAAGTATAGATGTTTCCTTTACAACATGAGACAAAAATTATCACGTAAATTGGCAAAATATGAGCTAAGAAAAATTCCACTTTTGCATATATGGTCAAAACAATTAAGAGTAGAAACTCAAGTTGGGTCTGTGAACATGTATGTTCACTGCAGAGGCAGAAAGCTGAAAAGAAATGAGACCACTCATGTTTTATTAACAGCTGAACTGATAATCTGATGTAATGTGACCTGAACAGGCATTAAAATCTTCTGACACTCTTTAAAAAAAAAAAAAAAAAAAAAGAAAAGAAAAGAAAATTTCCAACATGTAACTGGAAGTTGATGTGTATGAGGATCCTAAGCTGTGTATGATAAGGCAGAGGTGAATGGCACGAGATAAATGGTAGGCGAGTGTGGTTGCATAATGCATGGAGACCTGGAAATACCCTCTAGACTGAAAGCAGCATAGTGGTTCCGCAAATGACTGGTAACTGCTGGAAATTATGATGGGTAGCTTTTGGTTTTGTTTTTAATGTGCAATGAATTTTGATTTATGTCTTGATTATTTTATCTATGGCTATGATAAAATATCTCAATAAAGGAAAAAAAGGTAGGGTGCATTTTAGCTCAGTGTCTGAGGGCACATCCAACAAGTATGCTGGAAGGTCTCTAGGCATAACCATGAGTGTCAGGTGTAACATGAGTTACATGTGAGTGTGGCACAGTTTGAGCTGCTGGAGCACTGTCAACCTGGTTAAAGCATCTCTGGCTTTCTAGTGCACAGGCCATGTGGCTCTTTCTGGTAACCTTGTCTGTTTTGCCTTTTACTATACCGTATGTTCCCTCAAATACAACTATGGTAAAAAAAAATATATTGGAAAGGAATTGAGGTCATTACTAGAGAAAGAAATGACTATGATGTCTATTAGGAACAAACTGCTCCGTCCCTGGACATTCAAGCAGCCAACCCAGGCATATCTGGACAAGGGCTTCTGGATTTGGAGGCTGACTGCCTTAATTGTTCTTTGGGAAATTTTAGCCAACTCATGATGATTATGTTGTGCCAGGAAATATTTGAAGCAGAAAATGTCTTTGAGAAACCTGAAGCTTAATAGTTAAGAGAATTGAAGACCTAAGGAAAAGGAACACTGGGCTTAGGTCACTAAAGACAGGGATTTCCGTAGAAAATACAAGAGACAAGAGAAGGGAAGAGATATCTGGGTTTACCTGATTAGTAAGCATGGTAAGATCTCCCACAAGAAAATATACCTAGTAATAGAAAGTTTGACTCAGAAGTATCCAAAAGAGATAAAACAATGGGTAGAAAAGTTTGGACCCCACAAAGGGCCACTGGATTAGTGAACTGATTTTCCCAGAAAGACTGGAACATACTGATGTTACCTAGCATTGCCTACCTAAGGAAATTAGGGTACAAGTTGTAAGAGATAGAATTCGGGCATGTGAAGGAGCACTGAGGGAAGCTACACAAGAAATTAATTTTGCATATGTAAGGGAGTTTGAAAATCACTAAAAAAAATCTACATTATTGGATGTGTGTTCAATAAACCAGAGAAAACTATTCGGTAAATTCAGACAAACTACAGGTGTTAACATTACCCTGACCTGTTTAGCACCTTTCTGCTCTCATGCTAATGCTGTAACCACAAGTTCATGCCCAGATGACCTGCAATTTTGTGTTTTTTCTCTGCCAGTTAAAAGTTAATATATAAAAGTTAATATATAACTTGCTTTTACAGTCACTGAATTGTGACTATGTGTGCATTGTGCTTTCTGCTAAAAGAGTTACATGGAGTTTTTCAGCAAAACTAATGAGTTTGAGGAAAATAATGAAAAGGTTTTGATTATGTATTTTCGTATGACAAGGAATTGTGTAACCAATAAAAGACTGAGGTGAAATCAGAGAGAGAGAGAGAGAGAGAGAGAGAGAGAGAGAGAGAGAGAGAGAGAGAGCTTTCATCTTGCATCCATGTCATTCTAGAGATCCCAGAAATGACTGAGGCTAGTCCTTGGGACATGAAGATATGGGACCGTGAAAGGTAGTCACGTAGGGAAATGCCCAAAGCTCCTGGTATTCTATCGGGACTCTATCCCCATAGTAACCTGGCAACAGCCAGGTAAGCCTGTCCCAATATAAAAGGGGTTGTTTGTCCTCTCCTCTCTTACTCCTGTTTCCCACTTGCTTATCTCTTACCCTCTTGCTCCCCCTCTCTCTGCATTCCATTCCCCACTCTCTCCATGTGCCCATGACTGGCCTCTACTTCCCTACTCTCTCCCTTTCTCTGCCTTTCTACAACAAATGACTGTCTACAACAAATGACTTAAAACCATGGACTGTCTCTTCTCATCGGGATCTACCATGCTGGAACAATGGAACAAGCCTTCCTCTAAAGAGTCGCATCTAATCTCACACAGGAGGCCTCTCTTCATTCTCAGTCATGGTCATCACAAACCCAAGCCTCCAACCAAGCAAGCCAAAGACTCTCCTCCTCTGGAGAACCAGCTGGAGGGGAGGGTTCTCTTCGGTCCCAGGCTAGAGCCAGCCCTCGGGCTTACATCCCATTCACAACATCCAGTGATAGCTGTGGTGCCCATGAGTGCTAACCTGTCATCCTCAGCCTCCATGCCGGCTGGGGCCCCCAAGTCAACTCTGGCAAGTTCCAAGGGGACCTCAGACTGCTCCTCCCCACTCCTGCAGCAAGGTTCTGCAGCTTCTCACAGCCTGACACCCACTGGGTGGCAGCATGGGGTGCATGCAGTCAAATTCCCTGCCTCAATGAGCAGCCCTAGCCTTGTGGCAGGCTGGACACAGGCCACCATTCTAACCCATATGAGGATATTAGCAAAGTTTCATATGCATTCATGAAGCAGAGGTAAAGGTTGTTCCTCAGTTCAATTTATTGATTTTATTTTGTTCATTAACCTAGTCTATAAAATAGTTTTACATATATACAGGATGGATTTTTCCACTTGAATTAACCTAATCTGGAAACTCCTTCAAAGACAAGTCCAGATATCTGCCTCATTGGTGACTCTCAATTCTGTTGTATTGAGAATAAATATTAACCCTACATATTTTGAGAAGATCAAAATGTTTTGGGGTTGGCTGTAGTGATAGGTAACCTTACTATCAAGGGTTGTAAATTTAAAGTGTTTATATATAATCAAAAGAAAAAATGTAAAAGAGTATATTAAATTAAAATAACAAAATTACTATAAAAGTTCCATTAAGAATTTGTTATTTTGGTTGATATTGGTGTTCTTCCTATGGGATTGCAAACCTCTTCAGCTCTTTCACTCCTTCCCTAACTTCTCCACTGGGATCCCCATGCTCAGTCTGATGGTTGGCTGCAAGCATCTGTCTTGGTAAGGCTCTGGAAGAGCATCGCAGGAGACATCCATATCAGGCTCCTCTCAGCAAGCACCTCTTGGTATCAGCAATATTGACTGGGTTTGGTGGCTGCATATGGGATGGATCCCCAGGTGGGGCAGTCTCTGGGCAGTCTGTCCTTCAGTCTCTGCTCCACTCTTTGTCCCTATATTTCCTTTAGACGGGAGCAATTCTGGGTTAAAATTTTAAGAAGGGTTGGTGGTCCCGTCCCTCAACCAGGGGTCATACCTAATCTCTGGATATGGTCTCTACAGGTTCTCTCCCGTTTGTTGGGGATTTCAGTTAATGTCATCCCCTTTGGGTCCTGGGAGCCTCTTGAACAACATATCAATAAAGCAGACCCCCTAGAGCTCCCAGGGACTAAACCATCAACCAAAGAATATACATGGAGAGACCCATGGCTCCAGATGCATATGTAGCAAAGGATGACCTTATCTGACATCAATGAGAAGGGAGGACCTTGATCCTGTGATTCTTGATGCCCCAGCATAGGGGAATTCTAGGGCAGTGAGGCAGGAGTAGGTGGGTGGATGGGTGAGTACCCTCATAGAAGCATGGGGGAGAGGGTAAGATAGGGGATTGGGGAGGGGAAAACAGGAAGGGGGATAACATTTGAAATGTAAATAAATAAAATAACCAATAAAAAATTTTAAATAGTTATTTTGTATTACTAAGAGAAGTTTTAAAAACTAGTGAAACATGAACCTTCCAACAAAAATAGGAGCAAAATTTGACAAAGGACAGGATATAGAAGTTGTGAAATGGAGATAAATAAATAGACATCAGGAAGGAAAGGAAGTGGGAGGGAGGGAAGAATGGAGGTGTTCAGGGAGAAAGAGAAGAAGGAAGGAAGAAGGGAGAGAGGAAAGGAAGGAGGAAGAGAGAGAGGAAGAGGGAAGAAGAAAGGAATAGTGTGAAAGAGGAACATATAGATAAGTAGTTATTAAAAGGAACAAAACAATTTATAATAAAATATTCAAAGACAGGAAGAGAATGATTACAACCAGGTCATTCTAGCGAGCTCTAAGAAAGATTTTTCAAACAATTCTTGTACAATGAGTAGAATTTGGGAGAAAACCTGCTTATCAAAGCTAATTTTTTGGAGACTGTTTCATATGTTAAGAAAAAGGACAGGGATTATATCAGTGACCATTGTTCTCTGCAGAAACTCAGTCAAAAAGTGAGTTTGTCAGAAGAGAAATAAGGATGTATAAAGACCAAATATGACCCCCTTTAAGAAGTTTCTAACAGAGAAATATATTTAAACCTGTCTTCACTAGTAAACAGCTCTTCCTTCTAGGTACATGGATTGTGAGTATTCAGGCTCAAGAATTATGAGAGCCTGGGGGTGTGGTTCAGGTGATGGAATGTTTGTTTAGAAGGCATGAAGTCCTGTATTCATGATCCAGCACCACATAAGATGTGTGTGGTGACATATGTCCCAAATCCCAAAATATGGAAGCTGAAGAAACCGAAGTTCCAGATCATTCGGAGCTACATAAGAAGTCTGGGGCCAGATCTGGATCAAAATGAAAGGAAGAAAATAGGGGAGTGAGCAACAGAGGGAGGGATGAGGACAAGGAGGTAGGAAGAAAAGAGGAAACGAGGAAAGAGAAACAGAAGAAAATGAAAGGAGGGAAGGAAGTGGAAGGAGAAAAGGAAAAATGGATGGAGGGGAGCAGAAATGAGAAAAGGTGAAGAAGATTTACTTTCAGTTCATTGTGTTCACTTGCCTGTGACTGCCTGCCACTCCACATGCACAACCATAGAGAAACTGACATAAAAGGTCCAAGGTGCCTTTGTCTGCTTGGGTTCCAGAGATGTTCTGATGACCAGAGACCCACTTGGAAACTGTCTTTGGTCATACAACATAATTGGAAAAGCTCTTTGATTTTTATTAATCTCTTCAGATTTGGTGGTTTTCTCACAGCTTAATTTAGGCTAATGTGAATTCTACATTATCCCTTATCAAATTTTCTTTGTTAAAAGAGAAACTAAGCAGTCTCTCTTAGGTGACAGATTCCTTCAAAAAGATGATTCATCCTTTGTAAGTAATTTCTTTTCAAACTTAGAGAACAAAATAAAGAAGACAACCAAGAATTGTGTCATGGAGACAGACATAATGGCCACCATAGAGCCCTTGTGTATGTAAAATGTCTCCTGTGAAGTGCTTGGGTGTATATGCTGTATTTGCAGCACCAAGTCAATTTAGCTATTGCTTTGCTGTTTTGTTCCATGAGAGTGTTGTCCTTTGTCTTTACATTTAATAAATAAAATATTGGACTGGAGATATGGATGATTTATTGGTAGAATGTTTATCTCACCAGTTGGAGGACCTAAGTTCAGATTTCCCTGTACCCATATGAAACATAAAATAGGCAGGCATGGCAGTCTCCATCTGTAATCTCAGTGATGGGGAGGTAGACACAAGAGAATCATAGAAGACCACTAGCCAGACACCTACCTGATTAGTGATTTCAACATTCAGTGGGTGACCTTGCCTCAAAAAATAAAGTACAGCTGAGGGAGCTTGCGTGCTTTTAACCCCAGCATTCTGGAAGAAGTGGCAGGAGAATCTCCCTGAGTTGAAGGCTAGTTTGGTTTATACCTAGAGATACACAAAGAAACTTGTCTTGAAAGACCAAAAATGAAAATGAAAAAAAAATTGAGAAAGAAACCTGAAGTTTGTCTCTGACCTCTTTCTACACACACACACACATACACACACACACACAAATATCTAAGCCTTCTTCCGATGAACACACGCATACATAAACATGTGTACCCATGTGACAAAAAGTAAGAAAGAAATATGAAACACAACTTGGAAAAGGCAAAATATTTTATGTATAAAAACTATGAAAATCATACAAAATATGGTCCAACTTTGAAAAGCATTTTGTGGTCTTGGACATGATTTTATTCCTGTGGCTTTGTTAACTTACTATGATATTTGGTGAGAAGCAAATGGCAGATAAAATAATGAGAGAAGAGTACTAACACTAAGAAAAATCATCTATCAACCAAAGAAGACATCATTAAGATTTCAGTTCAAGAGCTGAAAGGGAATTCAGGAATTAAAATACTTCACATGCAAGCACTATCTGACATCACTTACTTCTTGCAAGCAGCCAATATCTGTCTAACTGAACTTAAGATCTACTCAACAGAAAGGAATTTTTGACTGGCACTCTGAAGCTAGCCAACTAGGTTGGTGTGGTCATGGACCCTAGAGAAGACCTACTGCTGCTACTCTCCTAAACCAGTAAAAATTCTAACTACATTCTCAACACTTATCCATATATCCAGAGATAAGTGTACCTGTCATCTTTCATCAAATAAGCTTTTTTTAACAGCAGATGGAAACCACTACAGAAAGCTGCAACTGGTCAAAATTCTGAGAACTGCTAATAGGAGGTGACCAGCACTAGCTGATACAACACAGCCCTTACAACTAACACCCAGGGAACATTATAGAAGGGAGGTCATAAATATTGTAATTCTGGAGACTATAGTGCCTTCTAGTCATTACAGAAAACCTAGATGTTGAATTTGCCTAAACCAATTCTAAACAGTGACATCAGTTGACATGCCAAAGTAGGTAGAGGAGATGTCACAAGGCCCCACCCCTAGGCAGATAGCTATAGGCAAAGAATGAGAGTCAATTTTCTTCAGGGAGGAGCAATATTGTATGTTATCCAATCCCAAATGGACAGTCCTAAACACACACACACACACACACACACACATATATATGTATGTGTGCATATATATATATATATATATATATATATATATATATATATATATGTATGTATATATATATATATATACATATATATAAAATGAAAAATACTGAACAGGGAGAGAGAGAGAGAGAGAGAGAGAGAGAGAGAGAGAGAGAGAGAGAGAGAGAGAGAGAGAATACATATACATGTGTATAACTATTTCTAGAAAAGGTCATCAATTTGCGGGAGATGAGGAACATGGGAAGAACTGGAGGGTATGTGATATAAATACAATACTAATGTATGAAATTCTCATTTAAAAAAAAAGAAAACCAACAAAAAGGTAGGGAGTGATCAAGGAAGATACCTAACATTAACCTCTGGGCTTAACACTAGTCTATAATTGTAACACTCTGCATATCAGTTCCTGACAAACCATTAGTGTACCCTCAAGAAGCTGGTCTGGCTCGGTATGTTGAATAAGAAAGAAGAAAACTTTATGTGCCCCAGTACAGGGGAATGCCAGGGCCAAAAAATGGAAATGGGTGGGTAGGGAAGTGGGGGGGGGGGAGGGTATGGGGGACTTTTGGGATAGCATTCTAAATGTAATTGAGGAAAATACGTAATAATAAAAAATATTTAAAAAAAGAAAGAAGAAAACTCGAAAGTAGTCAGAAAACATGTGTTCTATTCAGTTTGAAAAATCAAATAAAGTCATGTGCAGCTACAGAATGGAGAACAGTCATATGATAAACTGACTAAAACCTCCATATTTAAGTATTTTTTAAACGCACATATGTAATATCTTTTTTATGTTTGTATTGTCTATCCTTTGTATTCTTTTAAAAATTTTTTAATTAGGTATTTTCCTCATTTACATTTCCAGTGCTATCCCAAAAGTCCCCCATACCCTCCCCCCACCTCTACCTATCCACTCCCACTTCTTGGCCCTGGCGTTCCCCTGTACTGAGGCATATAAAGTTTGCACGACCAATGGGCCTCTTTCCACCGATGGCCGGCCAGGCCATCTTCTGATAGATATGCAACTAGAGACACGAGCTCCAGGGGATACTGGTTAGTTCATATTGTTGTTCCACCTATAGGGCTGCAGATCCCTTTAGCTCTTTGGATACTTTCTCTAGCTACTCCATTGGGGGCCCTGTGATCCATCCAATAGCTGACTGTGAGCATCCACTTCTGTGTTTGCTAGGCCGCGCCATAGTCTCTCAAGAAATAGCTATATCAGGGTCCTTTCAGCAAAATCTTGCTAATGTATTCAATGGTGTCTGTGTTTGGTGGCTGATTATGGGATGGATCCCCGAATATGGTAGTTTCTAGATGGTCCATCCTTTTGTCTCAGCTCCAAACTTTGTTTAAATGAAAAAAAAAATAATAAATATAGAAAATGCTAGAAAGAATGCAGTAGCTAGAGGAAGGAGTGGTAGTTCTGTAAAACACTGGCTTCACATAACCATTGCCCTCATGAATTCACAACCCCATCATCATCTGCATGAGATTTGTACAAGAGACTTGCACAGAACTGAGCCCTTCAACATCCCATCATGGAAGAGGGGGTGTCCAATGATGTCTTGCCCTTCTCTGATGATACAGATGCAGTTGAGCATTTTTATCTTTAGAGAGTTTTTATATAGTCAGCACTGGTCTTCTGTAATTGAAATATCATAAGAAAAACCTGACAGCTTTAAGAGGCATCCAGGTACATGTCGAGCAACACTTTAAAAATTTTGCCAAGACAGACATTTTAGTACTTCCAGTGGTACTTTAGTATAAATAGACTTGAGGTACTGAGACTACAAATGAAGAGAGAATGTGAGTGCCTTCCTTGAGGCTGCCCCCAGAGTAATAGCAAGTGGATGCTAACCTACATCCCATGTGCCAAGCCTCACATAGAAATTATGCCCATGTTTCTAATGTGGAGCTACTCACTATGGAGAGGCCTTAGCCCCTATCTGTCCCCATGGAAATGCTACTGTTTGTCCAACTCTCTCCTGTACAGAACTTAAAGCACTACAGTGCCAACCACTTTCCTGGAATATTTCTTTGCATTCCAGTCCTACATAGCTTTTAACTCTCCCAACCCCCACTTTAATTACATTCCTTGTCATGTCCCCTCATCACATACATTGAGTTAAGTGACTAATTACACTCTCCTGCAAGTCATTTTATTAAAGTTCCAACCAAGCATCTCATTATCAGGCTTAGACTCATTTCATTAAACATGGAGACACCATCTCATTATGGTTTTAGAAACAGACACAAACACCTAGGGCTCTGAACACAGATGTCATTAAATTTGCTTTGTTGTACCCCACTGCATATCAATTCCTGACAAATCATTAGTGTACTGCCAACAAGCAAGACTGGCTAAATATGTTGGATCTGAAGGAAGAAAACTAGAAACTAGTCAGAAAACATGTATTATAGTCAATTTAAAATGTCAATGATGTTTTTGTGTAATCATTTGTTAAAGATAAAGTTACGTGCAATTATCAAGATTGAAATATATTCATCTGATAAACTGAAAACAATCTATGTTTAAATATTTTTCTAACACATAGGTGTAACATCTTAATTGAAATGAAAAAAGCAAAATGAATTAATAAATATATAAATGGAAGGAAAGAATGTAAGATCCAGAGAAAGGGATGATAGTACTGTGAAATAGGCTTCACATAGCCATTGCCTTCATGAATCCAGAATGCCTATGATCGTCTACATGATATTTGTACACAGTTGAGCCCATTAACATTCCATCATGGAAGAGGGAGAGGATCATGATGCTTTGCCTTTGCCTTTGCATTTGCCTGGAGATTTATATGTATTTAATTGCTGCCAAGGAAGTGATAGTTGCTTGGTGGTGATGTTGGTATATTGGGCATGCATCTGTAAAATAAACCCTTAATCATGTTTTTGTAAGTAATCTCAATACAGTTCAGATTTCTCTCTCCCTCTTTCTGTCACTCTCTCTGTCTGTCTCTGTCTTGTATCTCCGTGTCTCTGTCTCTCTCTATGTCTCTCTCTGTCCCTGTCTCTGTCTCTCTCTGCCTCTATCTGTCTCTCTGTGTCTCTCTCTCTGTCTCTCTCTGTCTCTCTCTCTCTCTCACACACACACACACACACAAACACACACACACACACACATGTTAGTAGAAGGAGATCTAGAAGTAGCAGCAGGAAGATGAGCTGGAATGGGAACAATGTGATTGAACTACATTATATACATGTGCACAAAGGTCATAATGAACCCTGATAATATATTAATATATAGTAAGCACATGCTAATAAAATTTTCCAAGAGAACTGACAATAATACCATTCAAATATGCTATTGTTTGGATAGGGAATGTTCCCCACTGGCCAATGAGACTAGGAAATATTCTTGGTTTGATGCAATAAGGAGGTGACATAACAGAGGATGTGGGTTCTAACTGATATTGGACCACTGAGAGAGTGGCCAGAAAGATAATTTAATTTGGTCCCTTCCTTTCTCTCCCACATGGCTCCAGGCTTTTTTGATATCATAGTTCTCTGTGCCATGCCTTCCTGTGGTTATCTACTGCCATGGCACAAATTCAAACCAGTGGGATGAATTTGTCATATACTGAAATCTCCAAAACTATGAGCCAAAGTAAAGTTTACTTCTCCCAATGTGTTAGAGAATATATTAAATGACTTACTCACTTGTGCAATAGAACTCAGGCCAACAGGCTTAACAGTAAGCACGATTAGCAATGAGCCATTTGTCCTAGTTAGATTTCTAGTACCATGATAAACACCATGATCAAAAGCAACTTGGAGAGGGAAGGGTTTCTAACACTTTGCCCTTTACATTATCTAAGAAATCCAAAAGAGGAACTCTCAGCAGGAGCTTAAAACAGAAACCAAGGAGAAATGTACCTTAACAGCTTGCTTTATCTGGATTGCTTAATTAGATTCTTTATGTAGCAAAACCCCACCTGCTTAGGGATGTACACACCCACAATGGTGTGGGCACTCCTACATCAATTAGCAATCAAGAAAATGCCCAACAGATATGTCCACAAGCCAATCCACAGGAGGCAATTATCTAATTGAGGTTCATTCTACCCAGGTATGTCAAGTAAGCAAACACAATTACCCATCACACAGTCCCACTGGCCCTCCTTAGAAAGTTGAACTTCTTAGATATTTTTAACAGCAGAAATACAAATGACAATATATAATAAAAAACTTCAGATTGATTATTGTTTTATCCCCATTTAATCACTTGTATATTTGAGCAGAATTAGCACCCCATAAAGTGTTTACTGTCTGATGCCATGACTGTGATATTTCATGTTAGATCAGAAAAAAAAATCCTCTCTAAATGGACACATTGATCAATTGACCCAGATCAACTGATTGGATAGGAAAGTCTATATGTATCATTTTTGTGATCAAGTGAAATCCAGGAGCTATGGAAAACAGAAAAGATATGCAAAAGAGGTACCAGAGAGTTGAGAAGCTGGAATTCATTTACCCAGTCCTTACTGTCTTAGAGGTTTGGTCGGTTCCTATGTATTGTAATAGTAAGTACAGGACTCAAGGCCTGTTTTCCCTCAAGGACAAGAGATTCTGCAAGCAGACCTAAGCAACCCTACTGAACCTTGTCCCTTACGTTATACATGATTGGTGAATACAAATGCCTAAAGCCTGTATCTGGGAAGAACTGAGGTAGGTGGGGTTTGGGGTCATAGGAGAACAATGAGGAAGGGGAAAAGGAGAGAAGGAAGACATCCTGGGTTAGGTGAGTCATAAAAGCATGGCCGAGAGAGCTGGCCAACTGAAGTAAAGAGCAGCCCAGATGGAACATGACAAATTATAATTTGGGGTTATTCATGGGGAAATAGATTTTAATAGCTTAGAGGGTAAATATCTGCCCACCTCTCATGCTGAGTAAGGCTTATTATAGTAATAAAAGTGTATCTTTTATCCAGAAACTAAATGACCAAAGGTGGAGTAGAAATCCCTGATTGACATTAAATAATTTCTACAATAGGAGACTCTATGTGCCTAGGAAACAAAGACATCAATCAAACTATGACAATGATATGACCCTTGCCAATAATGTACATGGGCTTTAAAATAGATTTCCTTTCAGTCTGGGGGGAAAAGGTGTAGATCTGATACTATCTTGACTTTGGCTTTTGAAGACCTTGAACTGATAGTCATTAGATCATGGTTAATTCTGAGCCTACAGATCAAAGACAAAATTCCTAAGTGTTGTCTGATATTGATACATATATCTTTATATGCCATTCATGAATTGAAATCAAATATGATTATGCACATCTTTTGTAAAATTACATTTTATTATGTATCATATTCTGAAATATGTTTATAAGTACATATTGAAAATATTTTTCATATAAAATTTGATTCTGAAATAAAGCAACATGCATAATGATATTTATTTTATTACCTTTAATTTACTTATTACTATCTAATGAAAACAATCATGGATTTAAAGGCATATCAATTATTGTTGTGCATGCTATTAAGAAGGAATAGAATGGTGAAATAAATAGTTCAAAATATGTGTTGTCACTACTTACATATTAGATGAACATATGAATGAAATGGATAATTCATATAAGCAACAAAATTTGGGCTAAATAGCAATTCATAAATTTCATATGAAACAATAATTGAATACATAATTAAAAAATTATTTTGTACACAGAACTGTATTTTTACAGTTACTAAATGTGCATTTTCTTATTTTTACTCTCATTCTCAAGTCCATAACATTTTAGAGCTAATAATTAAAACTATATTTGTATGTGCATAAGTGTGTAAGATACATGTTCATATGTATATGTGTGTGTGCAAATTTGTACAAATAGAGGCCAGAGGACATCCTCTGATATGGCCCACCTTGGTGCTTTTGTTGGTGTTTTGTTTGCTATTGTTTTTACAGATCCTGTCACTGTACTGGAACTCACAGAGTAGACTAAGATAGATATCTAGTGAGTCTTGGGAATCAGGCTCTACCTACCCATCATTGGGATTAAAAGTGTACACCACCCCAACATACCTTCGCAGTTTAGCATGGGCTATAGAGAGTTGAACGCAGTTCTACACACTTGGAAGGTAAGCATTTTTCCAAATGTACTGTCACCCAACCCCAAAGATTTCTTTGGTATATATTCTGTAAGTTAATTAACCAGTTTTTTAAAAAAGCATACTCCAGTTGTTCTCATTGAGAAACAGTCTTGCTGTATACTTAGGGACAGTCTGGCATGTCCTATGAGGCTCAAGACATACTCAGAGTTTTAAATCTTCTGTCTCAGCTCTCCATGAGACTGGTTTATAGATAAAAACATGTACAAGAAAATTGCTTCTGAGTAATGAGTTTATGTAATGTATTCTTCCTTGTATCCTGAAATGGAGACTTACATTGTCAAAGATATCTCTCAGCCACTAAACACACCTGTTCTTTTCCATTATAAAAAAAAGTGGATTTGGGGATACTGCCCAGTTAATGTCCATCAAGAAGCTTTATTTTCCTGAATATATATATTCATTCAGGATATATATACATACATACATATATATATATATATATATATATATATTCCCTTAATCTCAGGAAACTGTTCTTTCCCAATAGGGAGGTGAATGGAATGAGAAATGTTATTTCTAGCTATATGCTCTCTCATCCTAATAACATCCATCCTCATCTGTTCATTAATTTTGAGATTTTTTTATGGATTAATGAAGTATCAAAGTAAACAGCTGCATAGGGGCTGGGAAGTAAGCTTGGCCAATAGAGTGCTTGCCTTAGAAGAATAAGGATCTAAACTTAGCACCTATGCTAAGCACCCATGTTAAAAACTGCAGCAGTGAACACCTGTACCCTTGGTGTTAAAAATGATTGATTGTCACTTTCTCATTCACAATACCTAAGTCAAGTCAATCTCAACTCCTGCAGGCCACAGAACATAGCTCTGTGTGTGTGTGTGTGTGTGTGTGTGTGTGTGTGTGTGTGTGTGTGTATGTGTGAATCTCTGGCATTCATTTGTGTGTATGTGATATATATATATATATATATATATATATATATATATATATATAATATGTGTTGTTTCCACATACAAACATGCACACACACACACACACAAATGTACACAGATATATTTCTTGTGGCCTGCAGGACTTTGAGTTTGTCCTGACTTGAGTAATGAGGAATGAAGAAATGACAATCATGCAGAAAAGCTCAGATCAAGGGGTTGTGTTCTGTCATGGGAACCCCATCAGTCTTCTGAAAAGTCAGCACATTTATTATATATAGCACAAACTAAGATGAGGTGGAGAGTTAGCTAATCTTGTAGAGGCTTTCTATAGCAGAGCAAGTTCAGGCTCTAGTCATCCAGAAGGAAGACGCTGAGGACCAACTACTTTTTGTAAACATTGTTAACAATCTTGATGAGAAAGCTGCAGTTGATAATCTCTGCACATAGTGTCAACATCTGTATTCCAACCAGGGGGATGCCTTGCAATTCTCAGAGATACTGGGATTTTTAACATGGTTTTGCTTATGCCAATAATAAACATTTACTAAAGATTTTACTCCTATAGTCTGGGTTATAAGTTACTATGTGAGAAAGCTATAATAATATGTATTGAACCTTTTTATGTGTATGACTAATATATTCCTCTTGTATTATTTCTTTTTTTTTTTTCCATTTTTTATTAGGTATTTAGCTCATTTACATTTCCAATGCTATACCAAAAGTCCCCCTTACCCACCCACCCCCACTCCCCTACCCACCCACTCCCCCACTTTGGCCCTGGTGTTCCCCTGTACCGGGGCACACAAAGTCTGCTTGTCCAATGGGCCTCTCTTTCCAGTGATGGCCGACTAGGCCATCTTTTGATACATATGCAGCTAGAGTCAAGAGCTCAGGGGTACTGGTTAGTTCATAATGTTGTTCCACCTATAGGGTTGAAGATCCCTTTAGCTCCTTGGGTACTTTCTCTAGCTCCTCCATTGGGAGCCCTGTGATCCATCCATTAGCTGACTGTGAGCATCCACTTCTGTGTTTGCTAGGCCCCGGCATAGTCTCACAAGAGACAGCTACATCTGGGTCCTTTCGATCAAATCTTGCTAGTATATGCAATGGTGTCAGCGTTTGGATGCTGATTATGGGGTGGATCCCTGGATATGGCAGTCTCTACATGGTCCATCCTTTCATCTCAGCTCCAAACTTTGTTTCTGTAACTCCTTCCATGGGTGTTTTGTTCCCACTTCTAAGGAGGGGCATAGTGTCCACACTTCAGTCTTCATTTTTCTTGAGTTTCATGTGTTTAGGAAATTGTATCTTATATCGTGGGTATCCTAGGTTTTGGGCTAGTATCCACTTATCAGTGAGTACATATTGTGTGAGTTCCTTTGTGATTGTGTTACCTCACTCAGGATGATGCCCTCCAGGTCCATCCATTTGGCTAGGAATTTCATAAATTCATTCTTTTTAATAGCTGAGTAGTACTCCATTGTGTAGATGTACCACATTTTCTGTATCCATTCCTCTGTTGAGGGGCATCTGGGTTCTTTCCAGTTTCTGGCTATTATAAATAAGGCTGCTATGAACATAGTGGAGCATGTGTCCTTCTTACCAGTTGGGGCTTCTTCTGGATATATGCCCAGGAGAGGTATTGCTGGATCCTCCGGTAGTACTATGTCCAATTTTCTGAGGAACCGCCAGACTGATTTCCAGAGTGGTTGTACAAGCCTGCAATTCCACCAACAATGGAGGAGTGTTCCTCTTTCTCCACATCCTCGCCAGCATCTGCTGTCACCTGAATTTTTGATCTTAGCCATTCTCACTGGTGTGAGGTGGAATCTCAGGGTTGTTTTGATTTGCATTTCCCTGATGATTAAGGATGTTGAACATTTTTTCAGGTGCTTCTCTGCCATTCGGTATTCCTCAGGTGAGAATTCTTTGTTCAGTTCTGAGCCCCATTTTTAAGGGGGTTATTTGATTTTCTGAGGTCCACCTTCTTGAGTTCTTTATATATGTTGGATATTAGTCCCCTATCTGATTTAGGATAGGTAAAGATCCTTTCCCAGTCTGTTGGTGGTCTTTTTGTCTTATAGACAGTGTCTTTTGCCTTGCAGAAACTTTGGAGTTTCATTAGGTCCCATTTGTCAATTCTCGATCTTACAGCACAAGCCATTGCTGTTCTGTTCAGGAATTTTTCCCCTGTGCCCATATCTTCAAGGCTTTTCCCCACTTTCTCCTCTATAAGTTTCAGTGTCTCTGGTTTTATGTGAAGTTCCTTGATCCACTTAGATTTGACCTTAGTACAAGGAGATAAGTATGGATCGATTCGCATTCTTCTACATGATAACAACCAGTTGTGCCAGCACCAATTGTTGAAAATGCTGTCTTTCTTCCACTGGATGGTTTTGGCTCCCTTGTCGAAGATCAAGTGACCATAGGTGTGTGGGTTCATTTCTGGGTCTTCAATTCTATTCCATTGGTCCACTTGTCTGTCTCTATACCAGTACCATGCAGTTTTTATCACAATTGCTCTGTAGTAAAGCTTTAGGTCAGGCATGGTGATTCCACCAGAGGTTCTTTTATCCTTGAGAAGAGTTTTTGCTATCCTCGGTTTTTTGTTATTCCAGATGAATTTGCAAATTGCTCCTTCTAATTCGTTGAAGAATTGAGTTGGAATTTTAATGGGGATTGCATTGAATCTGTAGATTGCTTTTGGCAAGATAGCCATTTTTACAATGTTGGTCCTGCCAATCCATGAGCATGGGAGATCTTTCCATCTTCTGAGATCTTCTTTAATTTCTTTCTTCAGGGACTTGAAGTTTTTATCATACAGATCTTTCACTTCCTTCGTTAGAGTCACGCCGAGATATTTTATATTATTTGTGGCTATTGAGAAGGGTGTTGTTTCCCTAATTTCTTTCTCAGCCTGTTTATTCTTTGTGTAGAGAAAGGCCATTGACTTGTTTGAGTTAATTTTATATCCAGCTACTTCACCGAAGCTGTTTATCAGGTTTAGGAGTTCTCTGTTGGAATTTTTAGGGTCACTTATATATACTATCATATCATCTGCAAAAAGTGATATTTTGACTTCCTCTTTTCCAATTTGTATCCCCTTGATCTCCTTTTGTTGTTGAATTGCTCTGGCTAATACTTCAAGTACTATGTTGAAAAGGTAGGGAGAAAGTGGGCAGCCTTGTCTAGTCCCTGATTTTAGTGGGATTGCTTCCAGCTTCTCTCCATTTACTTTGATGTTGGCTACTGGTTTGCTGTAGATTGCTTTTATCATGTTTAGGTATTGGCCTTGAATTCCTGATCTTTCCAGAACTTTTATCATGAATGGGTGTTGGATCTTGTCAAATGCTTTTTCTGCATCTAACGAGATGATCATGTGGTTTTTGTCTTTGAGTTTGTTTATATAATGGATTACATTGATGGATTTTCGTATATTAAACCATCCCTGCATCCCTGGAATAAAACCTACTTGGTCAGGATGGATGATTGCTTTAATGTGTTCTTGGATTCGGTTAGCGAGAATTTTATTAAGGATTTTTGCATCGATGTTCATAAGAGAAATTGGTCTGAAGTTCTCTATCTTTGTTGGATCTTTCTGTGGTTTAGGTATCAGAGTAATAGTGGCTTCATAAAATGAGTTGGGTAGAATACCTTCTACTTCTATCTTGTGAAAAAGTTTGTGCAGAACTGGAGTTAGATCTTCTTTGAAGGTCTGATAGAACTCTGCACTAAACCCGTCTGGTCCTGGGCTTTTTTTGGCTGGGAGACTATTAATAACTGCTTCTATTTTTTTAGGGGATATGGGACTGTTTAGAAGGTCAACTTGATCCTGATTCAACTTTGGTACCTGGTATCTGTCCAGAAATTTGTCCATTTCGTCCAGGTTTTCCAGTTTTGTTGAGTATAGCCTTTTGTAGAAGGATCTGATGGTGTTTTGGATTTCTTCAGGATCTGTTGTTATGTCTCCCTTTTCATTTCTGATTTTGTTAATTAGGATTTTGTCCCTGTGCCCTTTAGTGAGTCTAGCTAAGGGTTTATCTATCTTGTTGATTTTCTCAAAGAACCAACTCCTCGTTTGGTTAATTCTTTGAATAGTTCTTCTTGTTTCCACTTGGTTGATTTCACCCCTGAGTTTGATTATTTCCTGCCGTCTACTCCTCTTGGGTGAATTTGCTTCCTTTTTTTCTAGAGCTTTTAGATGTGTTGTCAAGCTGCTAGTATGTGCTCTCTCCCGTTTTTTCTTGAAGGCACTCATAGCTATGAGTTTCCCTCTTAGAAATGCTTTCATTGTGTCCCAAAGGTTTGGGTACGTTGTGGCTTCATTTTCATTAAACTCTAAAAAGTCTTTAATTTCTTTCTTTATTCCTTCCTTGACCAAGGTATCATTGAGAAGAGTGTTGTTCAGTTTCCATGTGAATGTTGGCTTTCTGTTATTTATTTTGTTATTGAAGATCAGCCTTAGTGCATGGTGATCTGATAGGATACATGGGACAATTTCAATATTTTTGAATCTGTTGAGGCCTGATTTGTGACCTATTATGTGGTCAATTTTGGAGAAGGTACCATGAGGTGCTGAGAAGAAGGTATATCCTTTTGTTTTAGGGAAAAATGTTCTGTAGATATCTGTCAGATCCATTTGTTTCATCACTTCTGTTAGTTTCAGTGTGTCCCTGTTTAGTTTCTGTTTCCATGATCTGTCCATTGGTGAAAGTGGTGTGTTGAAGTCTCCCACTATTATTGTGTGAGGCGCAATGTGTGCTTTGAGCTTTACTAAAGTTTCTTTAGTGAATGTGGCTGCTCTTGTATTTGGAGCATAGATATTCAGAATTGAGAGTTCCTCTTGGAGGATTTTACCTTTGATGAGAATGAAGTGTCCCTCCTTGTCTTTTTTGATGACTTTGGGTTGGAAGTCAATCTTATCAGATATTAGGATGGCTACTCCTGCTTGTTTCTTCATACCATTTGCTTGGAAAATTGTTTTCCAGCCTTTCATTCTGAGGTAGTGTCTATCTTTTTCTCTGAGATGAGTTTCCTGTAAGCAGCAAAATGTTGGGTCTTGTTTGTGTAGCCAGTTTGTTAGTCTATGTCTTTTTATTGGCGAGTTGAGACCATTGATGTTAAGAGATATTAAGGAAAAGTAATTGTTGCTTCCTGTTATTTTAGTTGTTAAAGGTGGCATTCTGTTCTTGTGGCTGTCTTCTTTTAGGTTTGTTGAGGGATTACCTTCTTGTTTTTTCTAGGGCGTTGTTCCCGTTCTTGTATTGGTTTTTTTCTGTTATTATCCTTTGAAGGGCTGGATTCGTGGAGAGATAATGCGTGAATTTGGTTTTGTCGTGGAATACTTTGGTTTCTCCCTCTATGATAATTGAGAGTTTGGCTGGGTATAGTAGCCTGGGCTGCAGTTTGTGTTCTCTTAGTGTCTGTATAACATCTGTCCAGGCTCTTCTGGCTTTCATAGTCTCTGGTGAAAAATCTGGTGTAATTCTGATAGGCTTGCCTTTATATGTTACTTGACCTTTTTCCCTTACTGCTTTTAGTATTCTATCTTTATTTAGTGCATTTGATGTTCTGATTATTATGTGTCAGGAGGAATTTCTTTTCTGGTCCAGTCTATTTGGAGTTCTGTAGGCTTCTTGTATGTTCATATGCATCTCATTCTTTAGATTTGGGAAGTTTTCTTCAATAATTTTGTTGAAGATGTTTGCTGGACCTTTGAGTTGAAAATCTTCATTCTCATCCACTCCTATTATCCGTACGTTTGGTCTTCTTATTGTGTCCTGGATTTCCTGGATATTTTGAGTTAGGATCTTTTTGCATTTTCCATTTTCTTTGATTGTTGTGCCGATGTTCTCTATGGAATCTTCTGCACCTGAGATTCTCTCTTCCATCTCTTGTATTCTGTTGCTGATGCTCAAATCTATGGTTCCAGATTTCTTTCCTAGGGTTTCTATCTCTAGAGTTGCCTCGCTTTGAGTTTTCTTTATTGTGTCTACTTCCCTTTTTAGGTCTAGTATGGTTTTGTTCATTTCCATCACCTGTTTGTATGTTTTTTCCTCTTTTTCTGTAAGGACTTCTACCTGTTTGATTGTGTTTTCCTGTTTTTCTTTAAGGACTTGTAACTCTTTAGCAGTGTTCTCCTGTATTTCTTTAAGTGATTTATTAAAGTCCTTCTTGATGTCCTCTACCAGCATCATGAGATATGCTTTTAAATCTAGGTCTAGGTTCTCAGGTGTGTTGGGGTTCCCTGGACTGGGCGAAGTGGGTGTGCTGGGTTCTGGTGATGGTGAGTGGTCTTGGTTCCTGTTAGTAAGATTCCTCCGTTTACCTTTCGCTATCTGGTAATCTCTGGAGTTAGTAGTTATAGTTGACTCTGTTTAGAGATTGTTCTTCTGGTGATTCTGTTACCGTCTATCAGCAGACCTGGGAGACAGATTCTCTCCTCTGAGTTTCAGTGCTCAGAGCACTCTCTGCTGGCAAGCTCTCTTACAGGGAAGGTGCGCAGATATCTTGTATTTGGACCTCCTCCTGGCCGAAGAAGAAGGCCCAAAACAGGACCTTTCTCAGACACTGTGTTGCTTTGGCAGTTCCCAGGTGGTACAGACTCTCACCTAAGCAGACTAAATTCCTAAGTTCCTTGGAGTCCCGGGACCAAGATGGCGACCGCTGCTGCTGTGGCTTAGGTCGCCTCCCCAGCCGGGCGGGCACCTGTCCTCTGGTCCGGAAGGTGGCCGGCTGTCCCCGGCCCACACAGGGTGCTGCCTCAGCGCCTCTGTGCTTCTGCCTGTTCCAGAAGCTGTCAGGTTCTCTGGTGCACCCTCTCACCTGTTCAGACTAATTTCCTAAGTTCGGCGGGTCCCGGACCAAGATGGCGACCGCTGCTGCTGTGGCTTAGGCCGCCTCCCCAGCCGGGTGGGCACCTGTCCTCTGGTCCGGAAGGTGGCCGGCTGTCCCCGGCCCACGCAGGGTGCTGCCTCAGCGCCTCTTCGCCTCTGTGCTTCCGCCTGTTCCAGAAGCTGTCAGGTTCTCTGGCGCACCCTCTCACCTGTTCAGACTAATTTCCTAAGTTCGGCGGGTCCCGGACCAAGATGGCGACCGCTGCTGCTGTGGCTTAGGTCGCCTCCCCAGCCGGGCGGGCACCTGTCCTCCGGTCCGGAAGGTGGCCGGCTGTCCCCGGCCCACACAGGGTGCTGCCTCAGCCCCTCTGTGCTTCTGCCTGTTCCAGAGGCTGTCAGGTTCTCTGGCGCACCCTCTCACCTGTTCAGACTAATTTCCTAAGTTCGGCGGGTCCTGGACCAAGATGGCGACCGCTGCTGCTGTGGCTTAGGCCGCCTCCCCAGCCGGGTGGGCACCTGTCCTCTGGTCCGGAAGGTGGCCGGCTGTCCCCGGCCCACGCAGGGTGCTGCCTCAGCCCCTCTGTGCTTCTGCCTGTTCCAGAAGCTGTCAGGTTCTCTGGCGCACCCTCTCACCTGTTCAGACTAATTTCCTAAGTTCGGCGGGTCCCGGACCAAGATGTTGTATTATTTCTTATCTTGTAGTTCAGGGCATATAAGATATGGCATTACTTAAGCTAATATATGCTCACTTATTCCTGGATGTAAAATACAATTATAAATATAAATTAACCAATAAAAGTTAACACAGGATCATTACTTGCTAATTAGGGGGCTAATTATACTTATGAACAAAAAGCATCTAGAACAGTGCAAACAAAGGTGTGCTAAAGCCTTATGAAAGTGCCACCTTTAATATTTTAATATTAATATTAAAAAGCATTGCTAAATTTTGTTACAATAATATTATTGTGGATTTGTTTGAAAGACTTTTTAACCTACTAGCAACAAAATGTCAAATATTTATAAATGAGCAGTGCATCCTCTAGGACTTGCTTTATATTAATCCTAGAATGAATGAAGGAGTCTGTAGAACACAGTGAGACCCTAGCGAATTTTTCTTTATTGAAGCTAGGTTTGGAAAGCCTCATTGTATAACATTCTCTCCTTCTGCATCTGCTTAAAACTCTCCAAATTAATTCTTCTGGAAAATTGAGTCAATAAGACATGAAGCTATGTAGTTAATGGGACTTAATAGAAAGACTGATCAAGCTGCAAAGACAAAGTTACTGGGGATCCTCCTGCACAAATAAAACATCTGCATCACACACTCTTCTCAAGAAACACAGAAGAGGGGCTAGAAATATTGTAAGAGCCAGAGGTCAGGGAGGACCGAGGTAAAATAGAGTATTCTGCACATAGCAGTGTTATTGTATTCATAAACTCACAGCAGGTGTAGTTACTACAATCAACAATTGTAACATGGACTGAGAGTGGCCACAAGAGCCCCTACCCAAACCGCACAGATCCACACTATCAGGCAGCATGTGTGAGAAAGGCTACAGGAGCCCCTACCCTTAGCTAAGTAGCTTTTGATAGTTGAAAACACTGAGGTGATAGAGTCAGTTCTTTTCATTGATGTGACCCATAGTCAGTTGTCCATGATAAGTGGAGGGTGCCAAAGCCATTCATATAGAAAAATTTCAAACTGGAGACAATGTTATAGAAAAAAAGGAGGAGAGGAAGAAGAGGAGAAAGGGGAGGAAAAGAGGAGGAAAAGGAGGAGAACAACAACCACAACTTGGGAAAAGAATATTCATTTGGGGGATTGATGGAAGTTGTAGGGAGGAAGCTAAGGTATTCATGTCTGAAGCTATCAAAGGATTTTTTTAAAATGTAACAAATTATTAAAGTTTTAGAGAATGGGTTCGAAATAATGATTACATATGGTATTTACAAGACAGAAAAGTTCCTGTTATTATCACTAGAAAGGTATCTATCTAATATATCAAGATTAGAAGCATAGTTTAAGGAACAATCAAGTATAATTTAAAAGATGTCTTAAACAATTTATTAAATTAAAATATATAGGAAACCAAGTCATTCAACAGATGAATAAAATACCTTTCTATTGAAGGTATTCTTAGTATCAGGTATCACTAAGCTCATGACCTAACTCAAATTGAATACCAATAATCAAATAAACCATATTCCACACAAGATACTGCAATAATTATTATGTAGAAAACATAGTGAATTCCATTTAATTATCATGATGAATCAAGTTGCAGGCAGCTATATAAGTTTTATGGCCTGAAAACTATACAGGTTTCTGAGTATACAATAGAAATATATGTATCTTTTACTCTGAAAGAATTTTATATTTTCAAATGGTCTTTTGAATTGTTTCTATTTTTTAAAAAATAGCATTAGAATTTACAAGGATATTCTGTAAGCTGGAAGTACAAATTTATACTTCTTTCTTTATTAGGGACTCTACATCTATAATCTGATCATTGTTTGTTTGTTTTGCTGTAACTGTCGATCTAGATGTCATCCATGTAGTGAGTACAGGAAGAGAGAAAGATTCAGAGTCCATGATGTTCATGCATTCCTGCTGCTACTGCACCAATGCCATCTATCTCAGAAGCTGATCTGCTCAGCATAAACATGAGACAAAGCTGTGGGATGAAAGATAACCTCATATTTTTCATAGCTGGTGGACAGGTATTCACAGTGTCAACCCAATGTCTTCTCAGATTTTGAGCTCTGAATGAAACACAGGTTAATGACTCAATGCCTTTGTTTCACCTGTGTGTCAGTGACATTGACCTAATTACAGAATAGTGAGACCTATAATGCCTTCTTAAGACAAGGATAATAATTATGAAACACATTCACCCAACTCACTAAGCTAATCTGTGACCACAAAGTTCCTTTAGTGCTCCATTGGTCACTTTTCTGTTGCTATGACCACATATCTGTTAAGAGTAACTTAAAGATGAGGGTTGATTTTTTCTCACATTTCCAGGGTAATGATCATCATGCATGTGTAGAGTTTCAGGAAAAGTCATGGCAAAAGGAGCATGAGGCACTTTCATCACTTTTTATCAACAGTCAGGAAGCCGAGAGTAATAAGTGCACCACTTCATGATGAAATGAAACCCTGTGTTAGAGGTGCAATTGTGCATTTTAAGGAGATGGAGGTGTCATGGATGGAGAATGGACAGACCTGAACATTAGGATATCTAGCTTCCCCACACCCATCCTAGAACACATTTTAATGAGCAAGTGTCAAGTTCCTGAGAGATGTTGAATTCAGAACTCTGTCTTCCATAGGCAGCCAGGAGGGGGCTCTCAAAGCTCACTCCCACAGACATAATTCCTCCACCAAGGTCATGCCTATTTCAACAAGGCCACCCCTCCTAATAGTGCCACTTTCCATGGACCAAGAATATTCAAACCAACACATTATACTCCCTGAAACCCATAGGCTTGTTCAGACACATGGATCTATGAAAGTAATACCTTGTCTTACCTAACTATAGCATAATGAAAAATGCACAAGTTTGAAAAGTATATAACAGTCTCAACAATATTAAAAATCCAAATTTCAAAGTCTCCTCCAAGATTCATGCAATCCTTTAACTATAATCACCTATCATATCAAAATTAAGAAGCAGATGACATATTTCCAATATCACAGGATATACATTACTGCTGCAAACATTCTAGTGTGGAAATATTTGATGAACCCATGATAGGACACCAGCTGGGCAAACTCCAAACTCTGCACCTCCTTGTTAGATGTCAAAGCACTCATGAGATCTAGAATATCTTCCATCTTTGTTGACTGGAACAAGTTCTTTCTCTTAGGCTGGTTCCACTCCTTGTTAGGATCTTTCCCTAGCAGATATTGCAAGGCATCTCTAATATATCTTGGGGTATTCAAAATAACTTCAACTTTACAGCTCCTTGTTACAGTGTCTGGGATCCACAAATATTCTTCTGGTTTCTTCCAAACTTTCTGTAGCACTCTAGACTCTGGTTGACTCCAATCTATTGGTGCTGCTGTTTTTGGTGATCATCCTATAGTACTGGTATTGCCAACTCACTGGAGTCTTCCACTGCAACTAGGCTTCACCAATGTCCTCTCATAGGCTTTTTTCTTTAATTTTTTTAATTAGATATTATCTTTATTTACATTCCAAATATTATTCCCTTTCGTAGTTTCCCCTCTGAAAATCCCCTATCCCTTTCCTCCTACACCTGCTCCCCAACCCACCCACTCCCGCTCCTATTCCTGGCATTCCCCTACACTGGGGCCTAGAGCCTTCACAGGACCAAGGACCTCTCCTCCCATTGATGATCGACTAGGCCATCTTCTGCTACATATATAGCTAGAGCCACAAGTTCCACCACGTGTTTTCTTTGATTGGTGCTATAGTTCCAAGGAGCTCTGGGGGTACTGGTTAGTTCATATTGATGTTCCTCCTACAGGGCTTCAGTCCCCTTCAGCTCCCTAGTTATTTCTCTGGCTCCTTCATTGGGGTCTTTGTGCTCCATCCAATGGATGACTGTGAGAATCCACTTCTGTATTTGCCAGGCACCTGCAGAGCCTCACAGGAGACAGCTATATCAGGCTCCTATCAGCAGGCTCTTGTTGGCACCTGCCTACTGATTAGGTTTGGTGGTTGTTTATTGGGTGGATCCCCAAGTCGGGCAGTCTCTGGATGGTTGTTCCTTCAGGCTCTGCTCTGAACTTTGTTTCTGCAACTCCTTCCATGCATATTTTGTTCCCCATACCAAGAAGGATTGAAGTACCCACACTTTGGTCTTCCTTCTTCTTCTTTAGTTTCATGTGTTTTGCAAATTGTATCTTGGGTATTCTAAGTTTCTGGGCTAATATCCACTTATCAGTGAGTTCTCATGTGTGTTCTTTTGTGATTGGGTTACCTCACTCCGTATGATATCCCCCAGATCTATCCATTTGCCTAAGAATTTCATAAATCCATAGTTTTTAATAACTGAGTAGTACTCCATTGTGTAAATGCATCACATTTTCTGTATCCATCTTCTGTTGAGGGACATCTGGGTTCTTTCCAGCTTCTGGCTATTATAAATAAGGCTGCTATGAACATAGTGGATCATGTGATCTTATTACATGTTGGAGCATCTTCTGGGTATATACCTAGGAGTGGTATTACTGGATCTATGGATCTATTACTGGAACTATGTCCAGCTTTCTAAGGAACCGCCAAACTGATTTCCATGGTGCCAAAGCCTCAACTTCTTTGCATGACCCATTCAGTATTCCCTTCTACTCTACTCTAAAACCAGAACCACATCACTGAAGCTGCTAAGTTCTTCTGCTTGCTAGAGACATAACATGGTCCCTTTTTTTCTATTACATTATCTCCAGCTTCTCATTTCCAACTCTTTCACTGCTTAAGCTTTACTGTCCTGGAACTTGCTCTGTAATTTGATCTTGAACTCAGAGATCTGCATGGCTCTGTCTCCTGAATGCTGACTGGGATCAAAGGTGTGTACCACCCTACCTGAACTTAAACTTTTCTCTACTTGGAACTTGCTCTACACCAAGTTCCGGCTGGCCTTGAACTCAGAGATCAGCTTGTCTCTGTGGATTAAGGGTATTAACTCATATTCCTGGTCCAAAGTTTTAGATTATAGATAGCTGGGTGGAATCTACATGGTGGTTTGAATATGCATGGCCAAGGGAGTGGCACATAAGGAGGTGTGGCCTTGTGGCAGGTGAAGTAGCTCCTACTTGTTGGAGGAGGTGTGTCACTGTGGGGTTGGGCATTGAGACCTCTCTCCTATCTACCTGGAAGACAGTCTTCCTCTGGCTAGCTTTGGATCAAGATGCAGAGCTTTTGACTCCTTCTCCAGAGCTGTATCTCCCTGAAAGCTGTCATGTAGCCTGCCATGATGATTATGGTCTGAACCTCTCTAAGTGGAAGACATCCCCAATTAAATGTTGTTCTTTATTAGCTTTGCACTGATCATGATGTCTCTTCACAGCAATAAAAACCTTAACTAAGGCAGAAGTTAGTCCCAGGAGTAGACTTAATCATGTTTATGCTTGAAGGAATATGGATTTTGAAATTTTGGATGGAGCTGAAAGATATATATATATATATATATATATATATATATATATATATATATATATATATATGTATATTTCAGAGAGGTTACTACCTAGGGTGTATATATATATATATATATATATATATATATATATATATATATATGTCAATCTGTGTGTGGGTGTACATATATATATATGTACACCCACACACAGATTGACACACAAATCTACATACATATATATGTATGTAGATATGTGTGCTAGTGTGTGTGTCTGTGTGTGCTCGCACATCCATATGCATGTGTAGGTCTTTCTCTGGCTTGCTTCAGATCAAGGCATAGAAGTTTCAGTTCCTATATACATAGTTGAGCATAGTATAGAATGGAGAAAATAAACCACACATCAGAGAGGTTACTACCTAGGGTGAATAAAGAACTTTAAAAACTCCCCAAAATCTGTTCTTCAAATGCATCAATGAGCAAATGAATCATATAAACAAACAGAACTCCAAAGAAAAAGCACAAATAAATGAATAAATATTTTTCAAAAGTCATCAGGGAAACACAAATTAAAGTTTCTTTGAGATTTGATTCACCCAATAAGAATAGCTACCATTTAAAAAAAAGAAGTAGAAAAAGATAACTGTTACTTAACACATGGGAGGAGAATAACCCACTACAAAGATACTTGCCCACACATGTTTAATACTGAATATCTCATAGTAGTTAAGAATCGACACTTTCCTACAGAATAGAAAGAAAGAAAGAAAGAAAGAAAGAAAGAAAGAAAGAAAGAAAGAAAGGAAGGAAGAAAGAAAGAAAGGGAGAGAGAGAGAGAGAGAGAGAGAGAGAGAGAGAGAGAGAGAGAAAGAAAGAAAGAAAGAAAGAAAGGAAGAAGGGAGGGAGGGAGGGAGGGAGGGAGGGAGGGAGGGAGGGAGGGAGGAAAAGAGAGTGAGGGAAGGAGAAAATGTGATTATGTGCATAATATAAAAAGAAAATAATATTTCTAGAAAATTTGATGCAACTGGAAATTATTTTTGAGTAAAATGAAGAGGATCAGACAACTACCACCCAATTTCCCTGATACATAGAACCTTGGTTTAGTTTATATATACAAGTGGGGGGATTAAAAGGGAACCATTTGATGTGAAGAATAAGATATTTTATAGAATGGAAGGAAAGAAAAGAGACAAGATTACAGCATATATGTGGCATTAAAGCAGTCAGGGGCTACTCCTGGATAGGCAACAAGAAAGAAAGGAGTGTGGAATAGAGGAGATTACAGAGGAAAGTGGACAGATAAGAATGTAGTATACACAAAAATGCTATAGTGAAAACTACTATTCTCACATTTCCACCCAGGAGCTGGTTCAGACAGATGCAGAGACCTACAGCATACATTGGATAGATCTTGGGTAATCTTATGGAAGAGTTGGGGGCAGGATTGAGAGCTTGAAAGGTGATAGGGACTCCACAGGAAGACCAACAGAGTCAAATAACCTGGACATTTGGAACCTCTCAGAGACTGAACCTTCAACCAAAGAACATACACAGTCTGGGCCTAGCTCCCTCACCCCTGCACTCATGTAGCAGATGTGCAGCTCATCTTCATGTGAGACCTGAACAACTAGAGAGGGGCCTATCCCCAGAGCTGTTGTCTGTAGAATTCGTTCCCCTTAACTTCACTGTCTTATCTGGCCTAGAAGAAGTGCCTAGCCATGCAGACACTTGATGTGCCAGGGTTGAGAGATACCCACGGAAAAGGGGGGCTCCACTCTCTCAGAGGAGAAGGGAAGAAATGATGGGGGAAGGGGCTATGGGAGTGAAGGCTGGGAGGGTGGGGAGTGATCAAAATGTAAAGTGAATAAATAAAAAAAGAAAAAAAAGAAGCAAAGAAAGGAACAAAGGAAGAGAGAGAGAGAGAGAGAGAGAGAGAGAGCTAGAACTTCTCCATTTCTTTTGATTCTCAGATTGTACATGTTAACAATAGAGAAAAAGTCTACAATGTGTGTTAAGAAGGGCATAGGTGAACCCTGTTTTCAAAAGTGGGTGTTTCTTCCTTGAAACAACTCAGAGGCTGTGTAGAAGAGAAATTTTTAATTATGGCTAGCATAGTAGATAAGCTAGACCCAAATGAGAAAACAAGTATCCAGCAGGAGCACAGTGCTCTGTACATGTGTGTATACATAAAGGATCATGAATTCAATTACCTATTCATAAGTGTGAATGGATATTTTATTTGTCAGATGCAAGTGTTGTCTCTGAGGTTTATTACTGCATTTGCTTAACCCTTCTCCCTCTTTCTGCACTATGCCTGATTGGTTCAACTCAGCTGTCATGGCTCAAATTCCCCCTCTCCAAGATGACTGATTTGAACTGGCTTCTCTCAGCTTTTAACCGAATTGTTCTTCTTGGCCACAAACTAGCTCTGGAAATTTGTTCTAATTTTCTGGTTCCTTCTTATTCTCTGGCTTCAGATGCCTCTTCTGACTTGTACTACATGAACTGCACAAACTGAGTAGAACTACAAAATAAACTCAACTGAACTCAAGTGCACTGCATTAACTGCTCTGACTATGCACTGATTGAACTGAACGCATCGCCTGAACTCAACTGATTATACTGATCCAACCTCTCTCCCTGAAATTATCCTAAATAATTTCTCCTTGTCTGTTGTTGTGTGAGTTGGGTGTATTCTACTTCTAACTCATTCTGTCTAATTTTTCTCTGATTTGCCACTGTCCCTCAAGCCCATTCAAGTACTTCCTTCCAAAACTAATTTCATCTTCATTCTTTGGCATTAAAGCCATGTACTAAGAACATGTCTATGTTCCAGACAAAGGCATTAAAGGTGTATCATTCCAGCCAGATCACACAGACCTAGAAGATCTGTGGTTGCGATCACTTACCAAAGCAGCCATGTTGCTGGATGAACATTCCTTTACAAGTAAGAACTTTTTAAAAATACTGTATGAGTATTTTTCTAAAAAAAAAAATGGGAAAATGTGTACTGTTACTTAGTTACTTACTTACACAGAAATAGAGAGGCAGGGGAGAGAAAGAGAGAGACACACAGACAGACAGACAGGCAAACAGACAAACATAAACACATAAACACACACACAGTCATAACAATCAAAAGCATGACATGTCCCCAAAATTAATATCTAAATTACCTGAATATTTTAAACATTGTTCCTTGACACATGGGAAGACAATCAGCTCAGGATGAAGAGCTGATTATTTCAGATACAGAAGACTTTACAAGTGTTTAAATTTTAGTCCATGACACAGTTTCTGTTATATCAGAAGTGGACTTGAACCTATGCTTGATGGTTTTAAATAAGTAAGCGTCACAATTTCATTTTTCTTGCTATTGTTAGAGGAACAATTCATATTAGTGAAGAAGTAGTAGGACACCATGAGAAAGAGAGGATACTTTGAGCAAGTACAGTTAGGGTCAGAGCCTGGGTTCTTACAGCCCCTTCAAGCCAGGCTTGGCTACCTGTTCTAAGGACATCACTAGAAGGGGAAAAATTAATCAAGGAAAGTAGAGAGTGGGAGGGACTTTGGGGGAAGAGGGGGGGCAGGGGAAGAGGGGAAGAATCAGGTATGGGAGGAAATGTACAGAGGTTCAGAAAATTGAACAGAGGTGTGTAGCAATGGGGGATGAGGAACTAGAGGGTAGCAACCAGAAAGTCTCAGATGCTAGGAAAGCAAGAGCCTCCTAGGACCCCATGGGGATGCCATTAGTTGAAATACCCCACAACAGGGAGGGAGAACCTGTCAAGACCACATCGAGAGATTGGGTATGGTCTCCCTATTTGAGGGATGGGGCTATCCACCTATCTCTAGAATTTTAACCTAGAATTGTTCCTGTCTAAAAGAAATGCATGGACAAAAAGTAGAGCAGAAGGAAAGGCCATCCAGAGACTGCTATACCTGGGGATCCAACCCACACACAGACACCAAACCCAGACACTATTATGGATGTTGATAAATGCTTGCTGACAAGAACCTGATACAACTGTCTCCTGAGAGGCTCTGCCAGATTATGACCAATACAGATGTGGATGCTTACAGAAAACCATTGGACTGAGCACAGAGACCCCAGTGGAGAAGTTAGGGGAAGGACTAAAAGAGTTGAAGGGGCCTTATCTGACAACAATGGGAGGGAGGCCCTTGGTCCTGTGAAGGCTTGATTCCCCACTGTGGTGTAATGCTAGGGTGGTAAGGCCAGAGTGGGTGGTTGGGCAAGGGAACAGGGTAAGGGGGAATTGGATTGTGGGTTTTCAGAGGGGAAACCAGGAAAGGGAATAACATTTAAAGTGCAAATAAATAAAATATCCAATTTTTTTTTTAAAAAGGAAAAAAGAAAAAGGAAAAAAAATGTGAGTAATAGTGTAAAGAAGAAAAGGGGGGAATAGTCAATATGTAAATATTAGGGTCTTGACCTGAAGTTTTAGTTTTAAATGGGATAAATAACAATGCATACCTACACAATACTGGCTAAGATGTATTTCCATCAATGATTCACCCATTATGGTCAGGTCTCTAGTCTGTTCAGCAAGGGACCTGACAATCTGTCAAAACTCTGTAAAATCTATTTTGGGGAGACAAGCACCCTCTTTGCTGGCACAAAACCTTCATCTGTTTATTCTCCCAGCATAGGATTCTGGGGGAAATTCTAATTTCTTGGAATCAGTTGGCTTTATAGTCTCATAACTAAGAAGAATGGCACAAGTGTCACTTCAGAATATCTTCACTGTATGAAAATGTTTACAAAATGACATCCACAGTAAGGTGGGTTTGGGGATTGTTTTAGCCAGTCTTCTATTGCTATGAAGAAACAACATGGTCATGGCAATTTTTATAACGGAAATTATTTAATTTGGGGCTTGCTTACAATTTTAGAGGTTTATTCTATTATCGTCATATTAGGGAGCTCTGTGGTATAGAGGCAGACATGGTGCTGAAGAAGTAGTTGGGCATTCTACATTCAGATCCACAGGTAGATGAAGAGAGCCATCGGACCTGGATTGGGCTTCTGAAACCCCAAATCTTACCTCAGTGACATATTCCCTTCAACAGAACAATACCCCCAATCCTTCTCAGGCAGTACTACTACTACCACTGACTAAGCATTACAAGGTTTAACCCCATGGGGCCATTTTAATTAAACCACCACATCCCAATAACTGACCCCCATGAAGTCATATCATAATGCAAAAATAAATGTAGTTCAACTTCAAATGTCTCCATAGTTGGTATTAGTCTCATACTGTTTAAAAGTTCAATGTTCAAAATCTGTTTTGAGACTCAAGGCAATATCTTAATTGTAACATTTGTAAAATGTCAAAAACCAGCAAGCAGATTTTATAGTTCTAACACACGATGCATAGAATGAACATTATTGTTCCAAAAGGGAGGAAAGCATGAAGAGTAAAGAAATATTGGACCAAAACAAGCATGAGAAACTCCAAAATCTCTATCTCAATATCTGATATTAAACTGCTATTCAGATCTCTAATTCTTTTCAGTGTTGTTGAAAGTAGCATCCTTTCTCCTTGTGCTACTTCTACATTCAGTCCACAGATTTTCTTGACAAATTTACCCTAGCTTTTCGATCTTCAACCTATTTGGATCTCTAACAAAACATAGGCTTCATCTTCAAAATTTCACACAATGGCATCTCTCGGCCTCTATACAGAGATACCTCTGATAAAAGCCTTGCTTTAGCAGCATTCCTTAGTCACAGAGGAAGATACTATACTCCCTTTCTTGTATCTTTGACACTAAAGTTAGAATGATGTGGCTGAAGTTGCCATATTCTTCTGTTTTCTGGGACTGGAATTTGATCCTCTTATTCTAATACATTTTCATTAGCTTTCTGGTTTTGATAGTTTTATTTACTGCTTGTGCTTTCCTTTAATTCCTTTTCAGAAGTTAGAAGCTTAGCTGTGTGGAGTCTTACCCAGAAGTCACCTTTCCCCCTTTCCCTTTATTGTGTTTAGCATCAGGCTTTTCTTTAAACTTTTTATTTCCTTGAGCATTGGATTTAGCTTCAGGACACTTCTCAGTTGTTTTCTTGTTGTTGATGTTGTTGTTGTTTGTTTGTTTTGTTTTCTTGTCAAACTGAGTAATTTTTTGTTAGTTTGTTCCTTTTTATCATAAGAATGACTACCAATATACACAATCAAATGGAACAGTTTTCTTGAAAACTCCTCTGCCAATTCCATAAATCCAAAACTCTTCAATTTAGCCTCAGGCAGATGTTCATAGAGAGGAGCAAAAAGGAGCCACATTTTTCACCAAAATATGACAAAATTGTGTGAAGGCCACATATTAATATTTTTCTCTGAAATCTCTTCCGTCAGGCTCCACAGTTCAAATTACCCTCATTGCCACTGTCTTCCATGTTCCTACTTGTCTTCCATGTTCCACTAATCCCCACTTAATGTTTTAAAAAGTTTTCCTAATTCGAAATCCTAAAGTTTACATTCTGACAACTAGGAGCCTGGTCAGGCCTGTCACAACAAGGCCCCAATCCCTGGTAACAGTTTATGTCACAGTTTATGCTGTTCTATTGCTATGACAAAACACTACACCATGACCATGACAACTGATATAAAAGAGCATTTACTTGTGGCTTGATTACAGTTGCAGGAACTTATCCCATTGCTATATTTGGACACATTGTGGCAGGCAAAAAGGCATAGTGCTGGGGAAGTAGCTGAAAGTTATACATCCATGCTCACAGGAGAGAGAGAGAGAGAGAGAGAGAGAGAGAGAGAGGAGGAGGAGGGAGAGGGGGAAAGGGAGAGGGAGAGGGAAAGGGAGAGGGGGAGAGGGAGAGAGGGGGAGAGGGGGAGGGGGAGAAGGAGAGGGAGAGGGGGAGAAGGAGAGGGAGAGGGGGAGAGGGGAAGAAGGAGAGAGGGGAGAGGGGGAGAGGGGGAGGGGGAGAGGGAGAGGGAGGGAGGGAGAAGGAGGGAGGGAGAGGGGAGGAGGGAGAAGGAGGGAGGGAGAGGGGGAGGGAGATGGGGAGGGAGAGGAGAGAGAGAGAGAGAGAGAGAGAGAGAGAGAGAGAGAGAGAGAGAGAGAGAAAGCACGCACTGGGCCTGGCTTTGGCTTCTGAAACCCCAGTGCTCATCCCCAGTGACACACTTCCTCCAATAAGGAAACATTTACTCCAGTAAGGCTGTGCACTCCAATCCTTTCCAAGTATTGTTACTCCCTGTGAAGGGGACCTTGCATGTGGTGAGAGGGAGGGAAGAAAGTAAACTAGTAAGCAGTGAAAATGAAAACTCAGTTCAGATTGACATTTACAATTTGGATCAAGACTTCAAGGAGTCTAATGTCAAGTGGTTTAGTCTAAACAAATTTAAACCCAGCATAATTTGTGGAAAATGTTTTCTAGTATAATATGATCACTAGTACATAAGGAGGCATAATTACATTAAAACTACACTCAGGGTACATGTCATTTCTTCCAAGAAGATGGCTTCTAGAAATAGGTCACCTGAATCATCTTAAGGGACTGAGGAAGAAGCTGGCTTGGTCTAGGTAAAGCAGATAATGTAGAGGTCATTTGGATTATTAACCATCTCTGTTCGTGGTTGTTAGATCTTGGGGGAGCCTCAGGCCACACAGGAAATGTAAAGGTCATGTAGCCTATTAGGTATTGGCAGTCCTGATCGTGAAAAATTGAGGATCCCTTGGAATGAGGGTCATTTAGATTACTAGTCACCCTCTTCCTGGTTGTAAGTTCTTATGGCCTAGGCCAACAGATAATTCAAATCACTGGGCTATTAATCATCTCTAATTCCTAGCTTTTTTTTTTTAATCGAAGAGCAGGTTTTACACATATTCCATTGGAAAGAAAATTCTGAATTCTTAACATTTGTCATCACCGTGAAGAGCTCTGTGTATAAGGACCTTGTTTCTGTGCTATGAATAGCCCCATTCAAATATAAAGCCTATGGGGGTCATGTTTATGCAACTACCCCAGGGAGCAGGAGAAATTTTCAGAAATACATCAGGGGAAATTTAATACAGATTAAAATGTTAACATACATCATTCCGTTAATAACAAAGTCACTAGGTGTTGTGTGTGTGTGTGTGTGTACATGAGCGCAAACTCATCTACATGCACATACACACACATAAATGCCTGCAGAATAAAGAAGGCAACTGGCAGGGCCATGAAGTATGAAAAGTGTGCTGACTGATGCTCTCCTGAAAACTTTTTTTCTCTTCCAAACTTTCCATGCTGGTGAAGAAGCAATTAAATTCCATTCACTAGCATGTCATCTCAAAAAGAGCTTTAGTTTTTAGGCTGTGTATAACTCTTCTACGGGTAAATAATCTTCTTGGAGAGCTTAGGTTCTCTTTCTTTTCCTCCTGGAGACATACTGGAGTAGCAAGACTACTGATGCTCAAAATGGTGACTATGGTTATAGCAGGTCTAAAGAAATAGGTATAGTTAAGCTGTCTTTGACACAAGATAGAGAAAAGATATTTCTGGAAAGCGAAAAGAGAAAAATGCCTATTTCTACAACTCCAAAGACATCTCCTAAAGGTGTTTTGAAATGGAACAAGCCTGTTCCAGTTACTCTCAGGGTGACTTTGAAAAGGAAACTAGAATCTGCAATGAACTTTCAGTTTCCAAAGGTAATGACTATAACTAGTTCATCTTGCCCTTGCATTTGCCTCAGAGAAAGAGTATGAGATTGTGAGGCTTGACGGGAGGGGAGTCTGAGTCTCAACAGGTCTGAGCTCAGCTTGAAGAGAAAAGATTTAGATCTGGGCCAGGAAAGATAATCGGCAGAGCTTTCCTAGACTCATTGCATCCATGGGCACTCAAAATAGAACTATTCATCTTTATGGAGTGAGGTGGGAGCAGAAGGAGCCTGCCAACCTGCAGTCACTTGATACCACTCTTTCTTTAATGACACTTTCCTCAGACACAACCACAGATAAAGTTTATAAGAACAACTGACATTGAAGTCAACAAGAAACATCCATCATGGGAAACTGGAGAGGTGGTTGCCTAAATACTGGTAATGAAAGAAAGATAAAATTTCAAGACCTGTAAGTCATATAAAGTACTCAGAAATTGCTGGTTGTTTGTGAGCCTAGAGGCTGCCTGGGGCTGAGAAAAAAGAAAAACAAACCCGGGTATGCCCCGTAGTTAAAACATTCCTGGGAAAAGCTTAACCTTAAAGATTAAGAGAAATGTGAGGGCATAACAGGGCTATCTAAACTGAGTCAACAACTCACAGAACTCTGACACCCTGCACGTACATGTAATTTTTCTGCTGATGTATGAATAAGCCAATAGTGTGTCACTATGCTGAATTCCACACCCCTAAGCCCCTTACCTCATAAAAACCCCTAGCTTTCGAGCCTCGTGGCAGACATCCGTTATCTCCTGTGTGTGATGCATGTCAGTCCAGAGCTCCGTCATTAAACTACCTTGTGTAATTACATCAAGGCCTTTTCATGATTCTTTGGGTGCCCACCGAATTGGAAATTGAGTGGGGGTTTCCCCCCACTAGGTTCTATCAGTAAATTTCCACAGGCAGCCATTCCCACATGTGGTTCAATGCCACTGTCTGGTTGGGAACCTCCCTCTAAGTCATTAAGTCGTTTGGTTTAAGGGGTGGCAATGACCAGGTTGATGATCACTATGACCCACAAGTATTGGTCCCATGTAAGATGATACTAGGGTCATCAACTTCAATTTCAGAATGAAGAGCCATGTTTAGCTTTAGTGAGGAGAGAAGAGCCTTTCTGAAGTAGCTACTTTCATATTTAAGAGGTCTGTCAATGGGAAGGTTTTCCTTCTGTAAAGAGTCAACTTCTTGCAGTAGTAAATTGAAAACACTTTAAAAATGACACTAGGTATTCATGGAGTTTGCCATGCAGAAAGTATCCTAAATTTCTAATTTCTGTTTGGTATAGAAAACATCCGACCCCTAAGTGACCTCCTTTAGTCTGTTTCTGCTGACTGGTCTGACTGAAAAACACCCTGATATATTAGAATGGTTTCTATATTCAATACCATGAAAGGATGCCAGCAAGAGGTCTTCATGAAAGGAGAGACTCGGCTACTTTCCAATTTAATACCCAACATCAATATGGAAAGGAACCCAAATATTTCCTGTGGAAATTCTGTAGCATGTGCTTCAGAGTCATATGAAAAATATGTCTTCCAGAATCTGATTCTCCTCCAGGTCTTCAAGGCTCCTATGTGGATCACTTTCTTCCAGGTAGATTTCTGAGGGGTAGGTCAGAGAGTACTCCATGTCCCTGCTGCTCTGGAGGGATGGGGATGAGATTTGGGAGCAGAATTTGGGCTCAGAGACTGAACCAAATCCAAAATAGATGTCTTGTACCTTGAGGTTTTGTTCTGGAATGATGAGGAGGCTGGTGTCAGGGGGTCTTTAGGACCTCGTGTTGACATAGGAAATGTGGATGCATCTTTTCTAACTCCTGTTGCTGTCTCTCTCAGGTCTGCATGTATCATTCTGTTGACATGTCCATTGGATGCCATTTTCCACATGTGACTGAAACTCAACAGCTGTCTTCTTCCTCCAGTTTTGCCCACTGTTTGGAGATTCTGGGCACTTTTTGAAGGATGATGAGGCTCCACACAGCCATCATTTTGGCTTCAATAAACAATTGCAATCCAGTCTATATTGGTGTTGTTACTGCTGCTGTTTTTTCTCTTGTTGAAGCTTTTTCTCTTGTTGGGCCAGGAGATGCTGAGGCATTCCTTTTCAATTTCCAGTTCCATATTCTGAAGCATCAGCTGTTGCCTTCAATCTTCTGAGAGTTGTTTTTCAATGTCAGTTTCTCTGGGTTGCAGTGTCACTCGATCATGCATGAGAGAGGCCCAGGACATCCTACAATGACTGCATGATTCTGGATGTGTCTTACATGTTTGTAGGGATATAGTTCTCATGAACATAAGCTTCACTTTCAGAGCATTTATGCTCTGACTAGTATTGACTAGATGGAGTAGGTGGAAGGTTTGGATAACCCTTTATCTTCAACTCTTCTGGTAGGGCTTTCTCTATTGGGGATGCATACATTCGTCTCCTTCCCAGAGATTCATAAGTACATGTTCTGGTTTCTGTTGACATCCTCTCTAAGTCCTCTTTGGGATGATGAAGTGTTATTGGTTTCAAAGAATTATTCCTTCATGCTGTAAGGGATTCTGAAGCTGAGTCCTGGTTTGCTGACTTAGGCCTTGCCTTGCTCTGACAGTAGGTTTGTGGTTTAGTTGCACTCAGATACGAACCATGCATGTCCATCAGTGAAGACTGGTGAGTGATTTTCTTCTTGGTTATCTGCTGCTCCTGCACACTAGCAGCTCCAAGCTCCGAGAGGAACATGGTAAACTTCTCTTCCTGCTCCAATAAGTACTTCTGGTAAAGACTTTGAAGTTCTTGGCATTCTCTATACTGCAGAGTTGAAGCTCCAGAATGTGGATCCTGGCAGGGAGGGGCCCACCATTCCCACCATCTTTAAGCAATCACCACTCAAGGCAATTTGCTAACTCTTGTTCAAAGAAGTGAAGATAGAAGGCCCACTAAAGCTTGCTACCTAGCTTACCAGAATCAGTAAACCCTAGTGAGAGACACTGTCTCAAAAACAAAGCAGATGCTTCCTGTGGAAAAACATCCAAACACCTAAGGTTGACTGTGGCCTTTGCATGAATCGACACAGACACAGACAAACACACACACACACACACACACACACACCAGTGTATTTTAATATATTATAAAAAAGAGAAATTTGCAGCGTATAGGTTAAGTCTCAAATTCAGGAAAGTAGAAATAATTATAGAGCAAAATTCCAGATCTTGTGTAAGAAGTCTTGGTACAGCATTCATTTGCCAATAAATATTTGTGTGCAATTTTAATGAAGCTCTTTTATGAGTGAACTATATGCACCCATAGTCTGAGTGTTATCATGCTTCTTCTCCTATAAATAAACTGACATCCTTTCTGTCTCTGAACAAAGACATGGTAAGTGTGTAAAAGCTATCCCATCTTAAGAAAGAAGCATGCAGACTTTTCCCTAATTGTTAGTTACCCTCAGCAGAAGTGGAATGTTACTAGCTGTTTTCATCATTGCCAAGTAAATTCTACCAGGGCTTTAAAGAGTAGTTAGAATTTAAAAGTTATGTTAACTCATTGAATTTCATATTCTTCACCTGTTAAATGTTCCCGCTGCATTCTTCGCCCGACAAATACTGGATATCACTTTCATCCAAATTCAGTACAGAACTAATTTCTGCAAAGAACTTTATATATTCATGTGTTCATGTCTGCCTATCCACGGGCATGTGCAGTCCCAGAACTCTATTTCAAATTCTATCACCTATTTTGTTGAGACAGGGTCTCGAACTAGCTTGGCTTGACTGCTTGAGCACTGTGTCTCAGAATACCTGCTTCTTCTTGAAAGTGTTGGGATTGCAGGTAAACATAACCACACCTACTTTATAAATTTGTTCTAAAGAACAAAGTGGGGTCCTTGAACTTATAAATCCATTAACCCAAACCATGTTTTTCTTGATTGTTCTATGTTACACCTTGATGAAGAATAACACAGTGTCCGGTGCAAGGGCAAGCACATCATACAGGGTCAGTGTGGCTCCCTAGAATACAGGTATGATGCAATTAATGAAGATAAGGTTAGTTAGTACAGGATGTATACTTTCATCAGCCATTATTAGCACCTGCTGAAAGCTTGAACTAACTTTTGCCCTGAGATCATCACTGGAAAATGCATCACACTTGGACTGATCCACTAACAGACAGTAGACAGCTAATCTCTTACTGACATCAGCATTAACAAGCAAGCACTCATGAGAAAGAGACAGCTCTTGGTAACTGGTTTCATTCTGCATCCCTAGAAGAACATCCCTTAAAGACCATGGGTGGCAACAGGACATGCTATTGGTATTTGTACTGTTAGTGTCTATGATAACTAAAAGCCCCAAGGATTGGTGGTCTGGGCATGGTATCTATGCAACACACACAGTTGAAAGGTAAAGCACTGATTGATGTTCTGATGTTAGAAGTCCTAAACAGCAAATTCTAGAATAAGTGATATCTGGTGGTGTCATGGTAGAAGAGAAAGAATTTAAAACTGAAAAAGCACACAGACCTGTTGTCTATACTCTGAAATTAATTCCTCATAGTTGTGTTTCTGCTGGTAATTTTGGTTTGAGTCTGAGTCAAACACCTATTTCCTAACTGTGAAATGCTAGGGAAAATTGGCATGTATTATTCCAGGAAGAACAGGCTCATGGATTTCAGTGAGTAAAATCTTTATCTGAGAATACTGATGATGTTAAAGATGGCCCAGTGCTTATGCAGGCCAACTCCTATGATAACCTTCGCCCGCAGCTCTCCTCTTTACCTAGAGCTATTAATAGACTGAATATGCTCCCTTTTTGCTCAAGATTCTATATCCACACACCATTCTTTGCTGACAAGTATTAAAAACCTTAGAGCCTCTTTCAACTGTTAAGAAGGATGCTCAAACATTATCACTGCACATACTTCTCTATCCATGGTTAAGAGAGTCAATCTTAGTTGTCACCTTGATGAGATCTGGAACTAATAGGCAAGCTTCAGGATTCCCTCTGGATTTTCTTGATTTGGATATCTAAAGGGGGAATGTTCATCCTAAGTGTGTGTGACACTTCTTGTCAGTGGCCTAGATTTAAGCACTAAAGTGAAGTCCTTGCTTTTTTGCCTGACTTCCTTTATGCTAGAGTGGTAAATTCATCTATGCTGCTGCTGCTGCTCCTGCTACTCTTGCTGCTCCTGCTGCTCCTGCTGCTGCCACCTCTGTCCTTATCTGACATCAGAATCCTTCTTCTTTACCCTTCCCAGTTTATCAAGAACCAAGAGCTCCCCAGGAATCTGTCAGACTCTTTGTATCACATTGTGATGGCTTAAGCAACACCCTCAAGGATTTAACAGCTACTGGATTCTCAGATGCTCAAGAGAAAACATAACTGTGTTGTTTTTCTTTAAGGCATTGGTTCCAATCTTTTCTAATGCTCCGACCCTTAAATATAGTTTCTTGTGTTGTGGGGACCTGTACCCATAAAATTATTTTTGTTGTTATTTCACAACAGTACTTTTACTATTGTTATGAATCAAAATGTAAATATCTGTGTCTTCCGATGGTGTTACACAACCACTGTGAAAGGTGGTTCAATCCAAAAAGGGATCATGGCCCACAGGTCATATGATACTTCAGAGAGCTCTAATACAAATACCTGGTTGTTATGGAGTTTTAAAAGTTGTTTTTTTATATTTTCCTGATTGTTTGTTTTGGTTTTGTTATATAGTTTTTATATTATATGTTGATTAGTGAGCTGATTGAGCTTTATTATTCTTTCTTTCTTTCTTCTTTCTTTCTTTCTTTTTTTTTTTCTTTTTTCATTAGACAGGGTCTAGGTGCCTAAAAGAGGCCTCAAACTCACAGAAAACCATCAGTCTTCTGAGTGTTTTTGTTTTAAGAGTAGATTCAGTAATCTCTGCTTTTTGGATAAAATTCTCATAGTATTTCTTTATACATCCTTTTTTAACCCCTCTACCCCTTTATAAGAAAGAAAGGATAGAGAAAAGAAAAAGATATCTTGAATCTATCCCCTTTATTTTGTTTCCTCCCTGTGCAAGACCATGATTATTTGTAACCATCCCCTAAATAAGAACACATCTATTTATCATAAAATGACCAAAACCATCCACCCAACCATGAGAGACTGGGACAATGGTAATTTTGGAATTGTTACCTTCTGATTTTCAAAGTAGAAGTCCTTTTGGGGGACCCAAGAAAATTAAAAAATAGTTAGACTTAAGGCAGCTAGTTGTAGCATTTGTTATCTAGACCTTATGGGATTGGCTAGTTTAGGTTTAAGTGAAGTCCTGACTACATCAGTCTACAAGGATAGATGAACCAAGCAGTTTCATTTGTAGCTATCCTCATGGCAAGTTCTGATGAAACAGCAATGGATCATGAAGGACATTAGAACAAACATTCCAGCATTTCATCATCCTTTAGGATGAATTCAGTTAGGTCTGTCCAAACTTTACTGGTGTTTGATTCATCCATTCTGTAACAAACAAACCTTTACAAACAATATATAGTTGTATAAAGATATTTGCATGGAATGTACAGTTTTCATAGATCAAATAAAGATGATTTTCTATTCTTATTTGAGCAGATGAAAGGCATCTGTTTCTCTCTAAAAGTTAGTTTGGATTGTATACCAGACTGTAATATCAATTATTTTATTAGGTATTTTCCTCGTTTACATTTTCAATGCTATCCCAAAGGTCCCCCATACCCACCCCCCCAATCTCCTACCCACCCACTCCCCCTTTTTGGCCCTGGCGTTCCCCTGTACTGGGCCATATAAAGTTTGCAAGTCATTGCCTCTCTTTGCAGTGATGGCCGACTAGGCCATCTTTTGATACATATGCAGCTAGAGACAAGAGCTCCGGGGTACTGGTTAGTTCATATTGTTGTTCCACCTATAGGGTTGCAGTTCCCATTAGCTCCTTGGGTAATTTCTCTAGCTCCTCCATTGGGGGCCGTGTGACCCATCCAATAGCTGACTGTGATCATCCACTTCTGTGTTTGCTAGGCCCCGGCATAGTCTCACAAGAGAGAGCTATATCTGGGTCCTTTCAGCAAAATCTTGCTAGTGTATGCAATGGTGTCAGCATTTGGATGTCTATGCCATTTAAAAGAATGTTTTTTTCCTCATATCTCAATCAGTCTCACAACTGTTTCCAATTAGCAGGTCCAGTGTATGCATTGTCTCTTTTTATTTAATTAACTAATTTATTTGTTTACGCTCCATATTTTATCCCCCCTCCCTGACTGTTTAACATCCCATACCTCCTCTCCACCCCCTGTCTCCAAGTGAATGTCCCGACCTCCCACCCCACCTGACCTTTAAACTCCTTGGGGCCACCAGTCTCTAGAGAGTTAGGTGCATCATCTCTGAACGAACACAGACCCGACAGTCCTCTACTATATATGTTTTGGGGGCCTTATATCAGCTGGTGTAATCTGTCTGTTTGGTGGTCCAAAGTTTGAGGGACTTTAGGGGTCCAGATTAATTGAGATGGCTGGTCCTCCTCCAGGATAGCCCTTCTCAGCTTCTTCAGCCTTCCCTAATTCAACAACAGGGGTCAGCAGCTTCTGACCACTGATTGTGTTCAAATATTTGCATCTGACTCTTCCAGCTGCTTGTTGGGTCTTCCGGAGTGTGCTCACGCTAGTGACCTTTGTGTGAGTGCTCCATAGCCTCAGTAATAGTGTCAGGCCTTGGGACTTCCCCTGGAGCTAGATCCTACTTTGGGCCTGTCGCTGAACTTTCTTTTTAACTCAGGCTCCTCTCCATTTCGATCCCTGTAATTCTTTCAGACAGGAAAAATTATGAGTCAGAGTTGTGACTGTGCGATGCCCCCCCCCTCTCCCTCTGCTCTATCTTCCTGCTGAAGGTGGGCTCAATACGTTCCCTCTCCCTACTGTTGGGCATTTCATCTAAGGTCCCTCCAGAATTTCTCAAGTCTCTGGTGAATTCTGGAGGGTTCCCCCAACCTCCTATCTCCCAAAGTTGCCTGTTTCCATTCTTTCTGCTGGCCCTCGGGGCTTCCATCCATTTTCCTCACCCAATACCAGTAATTGCCTTGTTAATATTGCCAATCTCCCTCTTTTTTTGTCTGTAGCCAAGGTCTTCAGGGAGTCTTCACTGGTCAAACCTTATTTCCAATAGTTTGGATGGAAGGTCTAGCTTTTCTTTTCCTGTTAGGACAAATGTAAAATCTCCCCAAAGTAATAGTTACTTTCTCCTTTCTCCCATTCTGGAATTAAGACTTTTATAGGCTGATTTAATTCAGCAGTCCTTTTTAAAAATCCAGTGTTTTTGTTTTCAACAGTTGTGTTACCTGCCTTATTGATTTTTTAAAAACTCAGTCAACAAAGCAACTTTTAGTCTATCTCTGGGATACTCTTTATCCCCTTTCTCTTTTATGAGCATCTTCTTTAAATTTTGGTCAAATATCTCCACAATTGCTTAACCTATAAGATTATAAGATATAACATTTTGTGTGCCATTAAGTCCAAAATATTGTAATATTCTATTTGATACACCTGCCTGAGCATAATCACTTTTAATCCTCTAAGGCATCTCCAAGATAGCCATAACCTCTATTAAATATGTAATCTCAGAATCATGCCCAACAGAACTCAAGGCGAAACCCACTGAAACTCCAAACATGTATCACCTGTATTATGGATCAATATGTGTACACATCTCAATTCTCCCAACTCTACAAAATGAAACATAAACTCCACCGTGGGACACTGCCTTAACATAGCATCAATTAACAGAGTCTGGATTGTTAAGTCGGTATATTGTATATCTGTGAGTTGCCATGCCAATTTTTTAAACCCCAGTAGAATCTTTACATCTGAAATTACCTTTTTAGATGTTAGTGTAAGTTTCAGATTAAGTTTTTCTGAGGATTTTTGATTTTGACTTAAAGATTCTTTCAACCTCTGTTTTACAGACTCCAATCTAGTATCCAATTTCTAAGTCTCTTCTTTCCCTGTCTATCTTATTTTGATCTCTCTCCAAGAAGACATATAAAACTTAAATCAATGAAACAACAGCCATTTGTATGCTAAGAAGTGAAGCAAGATCATATGGAATCCAGATGTATTGTGTCATTGTGTTTCCCTCCACCCCAAATATAGAAAGCATCTTTTCCTTTTGATTCTAAAATTCCTCCCTAAGGACCTTATTTTTATATTTAAATTAAATATTTCTTTCTATAATTTTTTTATCCCTAGATCTTCTCTTTTTAACTGTTGTTTAAACCTTATGTGAAAATTTTGACTCTATAATTCTTAAAGATATAATATTTTGTCCTATGGAAAAGTGTCTATCTTTCTTCACATACAGCAGTTTGTACTGTTACCTGAGTTATTGACCTCAGCCATTCTGATTGGTGTAAGGTAGAATCACAGGGTCATTTTGATTTTGATTTCCTGCATGACTAAGGATTTTGCTCATTTCTTTAAGTGCTTCTCAGGCATTCCACATTCTTCTGTTGAGGATTCTCTGTTTAGCTCTGTACCCCATTTTTAAATTGGGTTATTTAGGTTTTTGAAGTCTAAACCTATATATATATATATATATATCCTGATTCTGTAGATTACCATTTTGTCCTATTGATAGTGTCCTTTGCCATAAAGAAGCTTTTTAGTTTTATGAGGTCCAATTTAATTGTTGATCTTAGAGCCTGAGACATTGCTGTTATGTTTAGGAAGTTGTCCCCTTAACAATGCATTCAAGTTTCATATTGCACAAAGTACTGTCCAAAATGGACAAACTTAAATGTGGGAGTCAACTGCTTGATTCTGACAAGCCAGGGTAAGCATGTCCTTCATAACCCCTGCTTCACAAATATGTTTGTGAGATATACTGGTCCAGAAAACTGCAGATGGATGTTCCAACTTCATAAAGATTACTGGGTAGTTCTCAAAGCAGCCAGCTGTCTGTTTTTTTTTTTTCTATTATTTTTGAAGATGCTTACTCTGTACTTCCTACATACACCGTTAATATTTATTCCTTCTCATGTCTTCGATGGGTTGACGACTAGATAGTCAGTTTTTCAATCAAATTTAAGATATAAAGCATCTATGAAATGTTTTAGGATCTAAGGAGATGTTTTTCAGATGGTAAATAGAAATTATGAAGGTTGAAGAAATTCTAAATGAATGTTTTTTTTCTTTGTTTGTTTTTTGTGTGTGGAAGTTGTATTTGAGCCCTAAAAGTCAGCTCATCTTTTTTTTTTCTTTTCCATTTTTTATTAGGTATTTAGCTCATTTACATTTCCAATGCTATACCAAAAGTCCCCCATAGCCACCCACCCCCACTTCCCTACCCACCCACTCCCTCTTTTTGGCCCTGGCGGTCCCCTGTACTGGGGCATACAAAGTTTGCATGTCCAATGGGCCTCTCTTTCCAGTGATAGCCGACTAGGCCATCTTTTGATACATATGCAGCTAGAGTCAAGAGCTCCGGGGTACTGGTTAGTTCATAATGTTGTTCCACCTATAGGGTTGCAGATCGCCCTAGCTCCTTGGGTACCCTCCCTAGCTCCTCCATTGGGAGCCCTGTGATCCATCCATCAGCTGATCATGAGCATCCACTTCTGTGTTTGCCAGGCCCCGGCACAGTCTCACAAGAGACAGCTACATCTGGGTCCTTTCGTCAAAATCCCGCCAGTGCATGCAATGATGTCAGCGCCTGGATGCTGACCATGGGGTGGATCCCTGGACATGGCAGTCTCCACATGGTCCATTCCTTCATCCCAGCTCCAAACCCTGTCTCTGTAACTCCCTCCAAGGGTGTTTTGTTTCCACTTCTAAGGTGGGGCATAGTGTCCACACTTCAGTCTTCATTCCTCTTGAGCTTCATGTGTCTAGGAAATTGCATCGTATATCTTGGGTATACCAGGTTTGGGGCTAATACCCACTTATCAGTGAGTACATATTGTGTGAGTTCCTTTGTGAATGTGTTACCTCACTCAGGATGATGCCCTCCAGGTCCATCCATTTGGCTAGGAATTTCATAAATTCATTCTTTTTAATAGCTGAGTAGTACTCCATTGTGTAGATGTACCACATTTTCTGTATCCATTCCTCTGTTGAGGGGCATCTGGGTTCTTTCCAGCTTCTGGCTATTATAAATAAGGCTGCTATGAACATACTGGAGCATGTGTCCTTCTTACCAGTTGGGGCATCTTCTGGATATATGCCCAGGAGAGGTATTGCTGGATCCTCCGGTAGTACTATGTCCAATTTTCTGAGGAACAGCCAGACTGATTTCCAGAGTGGTTGTACAAGCCTGCAACCCCACCAACGATGGAGGAGTGTTCCTCTTTCTCCACATCCACGCCAGCATCTGCTGTCACCTGAATTTTTGATCTTAGCCATTCTGACTGGTGTGAGGTGGAATCTTGGGGTTGTTTTGATTTGCATTTCCCTGATGATTAAGGATGTTGAACATTTTTTCAGGTGCTTCTCTGCCATTAAGTATTCCTAAGGTGAGAATTCTTTGTTCTGTTCTGAGCCTCATTTTTTAATGGGGTTATTTGATTTTCTGAAGTCCACCTTCTTGAGTTCTTTATATATGTTGGATATTAGTCCCCTATCTGATTTAGGATAGGTAAAGATCCTTTCCCAATCTGTTGGTGGTCTTTTTGTCTTACTGACAGTGTCTTTTGCCTTGCAGAAACTTTGGAGTTTCATTAGGTCCCATTTGTCAATGCTTGATCTTGCAGAACAAGTCATTGCTGTTCTGTTCAGGAATTTTTCCCCTGTGACCATATCTTCAAGGCTTTTCCCCACTTTCTCCTCTATAAGTTTCAGTGTCTCTGGTTTTATGTGAAGTTCCTTGATCCACTTAGATTTGACCTTAGTTCAAGGAGATAAGTATGGATTGATTCGAATTCTTCTACATGATAACAACCAGTTGTGCCAGCACCAATTGTTGATAATGCTGTCTTTCTTCCACTGGATGGTTTTAGCTTCCTTGTCGAAGATCAAGTGACCATAGGTGTGTGGGTTCATTTCTGGGTCCTCAATTCTATTCCATTGGTCTACTTGTCTGTCTCTATACCAGTACCATGCAGTTTTTATCACAATTGCTCTGTAGTAAAGCTTTAGGTCAGGCATGGTGATTCCAGCAGAGGTTCTTTTATCCTTGAGAAGAGTTTTTGCTATCCTAGGTTTTTTGTTATTCCAGATGAATTTGAAAATTGCTCCTTCTAATTCGTTGAAGAATTGAGTTGGAATTTTGATGGTGATTGCATTGAATCTGTAGATTGCTTTTGGCAAGATAGCCATTTTTACAATGTTGATCCTGCCAATCCAAAAGCATGGGAGATCTTTCCATCTTCTGAGATCTTCTTTAATTTCTTTCTTCAGAGACTAGAAGTTTTTATCATACAGATCTTTCACTTCCTTAGTTAGAGTCACGCCGAGATATTTTATATTATTTGTGACTATTGAGAAGGGTGTTTTTTCCCTAATTTCCTTCTCAGCCTGTTTATTCTTTGTGTAGAGAAAGGCCATTGACTTGTTTGAGTTTATTTTATATCCAGCTACTTCACCGAAGCTGTTTATCAGGTTTAGGAGTTCTCTGGTGGAATTTTTAGGGTCACTTATATATACTATCATATCATCTGCAAAAAGTGATATTTTGACTTCCTCCTTTCCAATTTGTATCCCCTTGATCTCCTTTTGTTGTTGAATTGCTCTGGCTAATACTTCAAGTACTATGTTGAAAAGGTAGGGAGAAAGTGGGCAGCCTTGTCTAGTCCCTGATTTTAGTGGGATTGCTTCCAGCTTCTCTCCATTTACTTTGATGTTGGCTACTGGTTTGCTGTAGATTGCTTTTATCATGTTTAGGTATGTGCCTTGAATTCCTGATTTTTCCAAAACTTTTATCATGCATGGGTGTTGGATCTTGTCAAATGCTTTTTCTGCACCTAACGAGATGATCATGTGGTTTTTGTCTTTGAGTTTGTTTATATAATGGATTACATTGATGGATTTTCATATATTAAACCATCCCTGCATCCCTGGAATAAAACCTACTTGGTCAGGATGGATGATTGCTTTAATGTGTTCTTGGATTCGGTTAGCGAGAATTTTATTAAGGATTTTTGCATCGATATTCATAAGAGAAATTGGTCTGAAGTTCTCTATCTTTGTTGGATCTTTCTGTGGTTTAGGTATCAGAGTAATAGTGGCTTCATAAAATGAGTTGGTTAGAGTACCTTCTACTTCTATTTTGTGAAATAGTTTGTGCAGAACTGGAATTAGATCTTTGAAGGTCTGATAGAACTCTGCACTAAACCCGTCTGGTCCTGGGCTTTTTTTTGGCTGGGAGACTATTTATAACTGCTTCTATTTCTTTAGGTGATATGGGACTGTTTAGATGGTCAACTTGATCCTGATTCAACTTTGGTACCTGGTATCTGTCCAGAAATTTGTCCATTTCATCCAGTTTTTCCAGTTTTGTTGAGTATAGCCTTTTGTAGAAGGATCTTATGGTGTTTTGGATTTCTTTAGGATCTGTTGTTATGTCTCCCTTTTCATTTCTGATTTTGTTAATTAGGATTTTGTCCCTGTGCCCTCTAGTGAGTCTAGCTAAGGGTTTATCTATCTTGTTGATTTTCTCAAAGAACCAACTCCTCGTTTGCTTAATTCTTTGAATAGTTCTTCTTGTTACCACTTGGTTATTTTCACCCCTGAGTTTGATTATTTCCTGCCGTCTACTCCTCTTGGGTGAATTTGTTTTTTTTTTTTTTTTTTATTTTTCTAGAGCTTTTAGATGTGTTGTCAAGCTGCTAGTATGTACTCTCTCCCATTTCTTCTAGGAGGCACTCAGAGCTATGAGTTTCCCTCTTAGAAATGCTTTCTTTGTGTCCCATAGGTTTGGGTACGTTGTGGCTTCATTTTCATTAAACTCTAAAAAGTCTTTAATTTCTTTCTTTATTCCTTCCTTGACCAAGGTATCATTGAGAAGAGTGTTGTTCAGTTTCCACGTGAATGTTGGCTTTCCATTATTTATGTTGTTATTGAAGATCAGTCTTAGGCCATGGTAGTCTGACAGGATACATGAGACAATTTCAATATTTTTGTATCTGTTTAGGCCTGTTTTGTGACCAATTATATGGTCAATTTTGGAGAAGGTCCCGTGAGGTGCTGAGAAGAAGGTATATCCTTTTGTTTTAGGATGAAATGTTCTGTAGATATCTGTCAGGTCCATTTGTTTCATAACTTCTGTTAGTTTCACTGTGTCCCTGTTTAGTTTCTGTTTCCAGGATCTGTCCATTGATGAAAGTGGTGTGTTGAAGTCTTCCACTATTATTGTGTGAGGTGCAATGTGTGCTTTGAGCTTTACTAAAGTGTCTTTAATGAATGTGGCTGCCCTTGCATTTGGAGTGTAGATATTCAGAATTGAGAGATCCTCTTGTAGGATTTTACCTTTGATGAGTATCAAGTGTCCCTCTTTGTCCTTTTTGATAACTATGGGTTGGAAGTCGATTTTATCTGATATTAGAATGGCAACTCCAGCCTGTTTCTTCAGACCATTTGCTTGGAAAATTGTTTTCCAGCCTTTCACTCTGAGGTAGTGTCTGTCTTTTTCCTGAGATGGGTTTCCTGTAAGCAGCAGAATGTTGGGTCCTGTTTGTGTAGCCATTCTGTTAGTCTATGTCTTTTTATTGGGGAATTGAGTCCATTGATATTAAGAGATATAAAGGAAAAGTAATTGTTGCTTCCTTTTATTTTTGTTGTTAGAGTTGGCATTCTGTTCTTGTGGCTGTCTTCTTTTTGGTTTGTTGAGGGATTACTTTCCTGTTTTATTCTAGGGCATGATTTCTGTCCTTGTATTGCTTCTTTTCTGTTATTACCTTTGAAGGGCTGGATTCGTGGAAAGATATTGTGTGAATTTGGTTTTGTCGTGGAAAACTTTGGTTTCTCCATCTATGGTAATTGAGAGTTTGGCCGGGTATAGTAGCCTGGGCTGGCATTTGTGTTCTCTTAGTGTCTGTATAACATCTGTCCAGGCTCTTCTGGCTTTCATAGTCTCTGGTGAAAAGTCTGGTGTAATTCTGATAGGCCTTCCTTTATATGTTACTTGACCTTTCTCCCTTACTGCTTTTAATATTCTATCTTTATTTAGTGCATTTGTTGTTCTGATTATTATGTGTCGGGAGGAATTTCTTTTCTGGTCCAGTCTATTTGGAGTTCTGTAGGCTTCTTGTATGATCATGGGCATCTCTTTCTTTATGTTTGGGAAGTTTTCTTCAATTATTTTGTTGAAGATATTAGCTGGCCCTTTAAGTTGAAAATATTCATTCTCATCAATTCCTATTATCCATAGGTTTGGTCTTCTCATTGTGTCCTGGATTTCCTGGATGTTTTGAGTTAGGATCCTTTTGCATTTTGTATTTTCCTTGACTGTTGTGTCGATGTTCTCTATGGAATCTTCTGCACCTGAGATTCTCTCTTCCATTTCTTGTATTCTGTTGCTGATGCTGGCATCTATGGTTCCAGATTTCCTTCCTAGGGTTTCTATCTCCAGCGTTGCCTCGCTTTGGGTTTTCTTTATCGTGTCTACTTCCCTTTTTAGTTCTAGTATGGTTTTGTTCATTTCCATCACCTGTTTGGATGTGTTTTCCTGTTTTTCTTTAAGGACTTCTACCTGTTTGGTTGTGTTTTCCTGCTTTTCTTTAAGGGCCTGTAACTCTTTAGCAGTGCTCTCCTGTAATTCTTTAAGTGACTTATGAAAGTCCTTCTTGATGTCCTCTATCATCATCATGAGAAATGTTTTTAAATCTGGGTTTAGATTTTCGGTTGTGTTGAGGTGCCCAGGACTAGGTGGGGTGGGAGTGCTGTGTTCTGATGATGGTGAGTGGTCTTGATTTCTGTTAGTAGGATTCTTACGTTTGCCTTTCGCCATCTGGTAATCTCTGAAGCTAGCTGTTATAGTTGTCTCTGTTAAGAGCTTGTTCTTCAGGTGATTCTGTTAGCCTCTATAAGCAGACCTGGGAGGGTAGCTCTCTCCTTAGTTTGAGTGGGCAGAGTATTCTCTGCAGGCAAGCTCTCTTCTTGCAGGGAAGGTACCCAGATATCTGGTGTTCGAACTGGACTCCTGGCAGGAGTTGTGTTCCACTCACTAGAGGTCTTAGGATCCCGTGTGGAATCCTGTGTGGGCCCTTGCGGGTGTCAGGCGCCTCCGCTGGCAAGGTACCTTGGCGCTCGAGTGGAGCGGAAGGGGCTTGTGCCCCAGGTCAGGCTCAGGTATTCCGCTTCCCTATTTACCGCAGTCTCAGGTTCCGCGCGATTGGATTCGGGCAGGGGCTGTGTTCCACTCACCAGAGGTCTTAGGATCCCGTGGGGAATCCTGTGTGGGCCCTTGCGGGTGTTGGGCGAGACTCTGCTGGCAAGGTACCTCGGGGCTCGAGTGGAGCAGAAGGGCATAAATGAATGTTTTAAGACTCGTAATTGTAATGAAAATTAGAGAATTTAAATTCTTAAGATGATAATAAAAGAAAAGATTTAGGTATAGAACTTTGAAATAACAAATGTGGGAAAATTGCAATATACTTTCTCGTAAGCTGCCAAATACAAAGAAACTGGAAATTATGGATGTAAATATTACACCATAGATTTCATAATTGTTTGATAATTGTTTCTACTATATATAATATCTTATTGTAAGAAAAAGAGCACTTTTATTTAAATAAAAATGGGGAAATTTATTTAAATATAATGGGTTGGTCTAATGCTGTATATTCAAGTACTAACTACTGGCCCCCAAGATCTGGTTGCCCCCAGACAAGAATATCCCTACCAACAATAAGTGATGGTATATAACCTTAATCTCCAAGTTAATTGTTCAATAAAAGGCCAAAGCTGATTAGACAGTAGATAGAGGTAGGCAGGTTTGCGGTTACCTGGCTGGGGTAAGAGGTGCCCAAGGGAAGAGGAAGCTGCATGAGAGGAGGTGGACCATGAGCACATTGTCCAGAAAAACAGCAAGTATCAAGGAACATTATGAGTGATAAATAAGTTAGAATAACTCCAAACCTGACCAATCTAGACTTATGGTTTGTAAATAAAATACCCAGATTATTTGTCTTTTATACAAGGTAGCAAGAATTTATAATTCATTTTATATTATTGCTCATGTATAACTTATTTAATGTTATTTTGTAATCATCACATGTCTTTTAACAGTTGTACTGCTTGTTTTTCTCAGACACTTTCCTTACCTTTCTTTTAACAAATTTATTGATTGTGAAGGATCAAAAATGGTCACAAATTCTTTTGTACCTTTTCATGAAAATTTTGTGACCTGCTTTCTGTATCTTGCCTGGCCCATGAAATGGAATAGAACAGACATTTTCTGTATTTGGATTTAAACTATAAAGTGGGGGAGAAAAGAAATTCTATAAATTTATGAGTACACATATTTGAAACATGTAATTGAAATTCTATAATTGTTTATTAGAATGCAGATACTCACAGCCAACCATTGGACTGAACACTGGGTCCCCAATGGAGGAGTTAGAGAAAGGACTGAAGAACCTGAAGGACAACCCCTTAGGAAGGACAACAATATCAACAAACCAAACACCCCAGAGCTCCCAGGGACTAAACCACCAACCAAAGAGTACACATGGAGAGACCCATGGATCCAGCTGCATATATAGCAGAGGATTGCCTTGTTCTCTTCAAAAGGAAGAGAGGCCATTGGTCCTCTGAAGGCTTGATACCCTAGTGTAGGGAAATGCCTACACTAGGGAGGCAGGAGTGGGTAGATGGGGGAAACACCCTAATAGAAGCAGGGGGAGGGGGAATGGGGTAGGAGGATTCCAGCGGTGGAAAACAAGAAAAGAGATAACATTTGAAATGTAAATAAAGAAAATGTCAAATTAAAAAAAAAAAAAAGAATGCTTAGAGTGGATACTGTCAGCACAGAAGAATTCTGATTATTTGAGGCAGGTGGTTCAAGGTAACCAAACAACTGTTCACATTGCAAGAGATATGATCAACTGCTAGTGCTCTGTGAAGCCACATTTATTGATGGTATATAGTGATTTCCTTTGAGAATAAAACCTTGTATCTCTGAGAGAAGCTCATTAAGACACAGGGTATGTTCAGGGATGTATATAAACAGGATGTTCTAAGAGAAAGCAAAGTATTTAATCATGCAGGGAAGCTCATTAAAACCAGGAAGTTAACAACTCAGGGGCCTCAAAAAGTTTCTAACATTGGCTGGATACACTAGGACCCTTTCTCCTTAAGCATATGTAAGCTCTAAGGAGTGCTGGGAGCCTCTGCTAGAACAGCAGACCTGCCTGAAATAGACTCAGCAAGTACATTCTCCAAAATGATGAACTGACTGCAGGCTCTTCAGCAAACTCTAGCTTCTGTGAGATATCAGCATTGCTGAGGTGTGCTTTGGTGGTACAACTATCTTTATGTCTTCTCTGTCCTTGTATGTAACCTCATACAAGCAGCTAAGCCAAAAAAAAAACTCATTGGTTCATCGATTTAGAGGTTGTTGATATCTTTATTTTGGTCTGTCATCTGTTTCCTATTGAATAAATAAAATTTTGCTCATGTCCCCACTGGAACAGTATCATACAATATTAGGGTAAAATACAACACTGAGGTTAGGTTACCTTTGACAGCCTATGCCAAGGTATAACCCTAAGAAATTGTACCACCCAGTAAATATAGTGTAAGAGGTTTGTTGAGGGAGAAGACAGAAAAAGGGCCAACTCAGAGTGGGGACATGATGAAGAGATAGAGGAAGGCCAGTAGACAGACAGTAAGATGTGTGTTAGAGAGACAGAGAGAGAGAGAGAGAGAGAGAGAGAGAGAGAGAGAGAGAAGAGCTGAGAGAGAGAAGGAGAAAGAGAGGGGGTCTGGGGTCTTTTATCTACAGTACCTAACACATCTGGTGTGCCTGGTGATGGCAAGAAATGTTTTAAGCTGTTGCTAGGTCCCTGAGGGTAAAGCAGAGGGAATACCAGTTTTCTAACAATAGATGCCTTGAGAAACATCCTAGGATTTTACTGGTCAATGTGTAATGCTGCCTCAACAGTAAATCTCAAGTTGTTAATAGCTGGCCAACAAGCTCTCAGGCTCCTCCTGTCTCCATCTCTGCAAGGTTGGGAGTAAAAAGATGTCCCTCAACAGAGGAATGGATACAGAAAATGCGGTACATTTACACAATGGAGTACTACTCAGCTATTTAAAACAATGAATTTATGAAATTCCTAGGCAAATGGATGGATCTGGAGTGTATCATCATGAGTGAGGTAACCGAATCACAAAAGAAGTCACATGATATGCACTCACTGATAAGTGGATATTAGCCCAGATTTGCAAAACACATGAAACTCAAGAACGAAGTCCAAAATGTGTACACTTCGCTCATTCTTAGAATTGGGAACAAAATACACATGGAAGGAGTTACAGAGACAAAGTTTGGAGCTGAGACGAAAGGATGGACCATCCAGACACTGCCCCCCTGCCCCCCGGATCCATCCCATAATCAGCCACCAAACCCAGACACTATTGCAAACGTCAGCAAGATTTTGCTGAAAGGACCCTGATATAGCTGTCTCTTGTGAGGTTATGCCAGTGCCTGGCAAACACAGAAGTGGATGCTCACAGTCAGCTATTGGATGGAACACAGGGCCCCCAATGGAGGATCTAGAGAAAGCACCCAAGGAGCTGAAGGGGTCTGCAACCCTATAGGTGGAACAGCATTATGAACTAACCAGTACCCCCATAGCTCCTGTCTCTTAGCTGCATATGTAGCAGAAGATGGCCTAGTCAGCCATCATTGAGAAGAGAGGCCCCTTGGTCTTGCAAACTTTATATGCCCCAGTACAGGGAACACCAGGGCCAAGAAGTGGGAATGTGTGGGTGGGTGGGGGGGCTGTATAGGGGACTTTGGGGATAGCATTTGAAATGTAAATGAAGTAAATACCTAATAAAATAATTGGAAAAAAAAGTCCGCGCCTCTATCTGCATATGTAGCAGAAGATAGCCTAGTTGGTCATCACTGGGAGCAGAGGCCCTTGGTCTTTCGAACATTCTAGGCCCCAATATAGGGGAATGCCAGGGCCAAGAAGTGGGAGTGGATGGGTTGGGGAGCGGGGGGAGGGGAAAGGGTATAGGGGATTTTCGGAGAGGAAACTAGGAAAGGGGATAGCATTTGAGATGTAAATGAAGAAAACATCTAATAAAAAATAAATCTTTGAAAAAAAAAAAGCAAAAGTACTGCTCACAGTATTGAGTGCTTTTATCCATGTTTGGGGAATTTAAACTCAGGCTTCGGTGCATGTGGGGCTTCCATGCATGTGTGGCATAAGCACTTTACTCCACATCTCATAAACTATTTCAGCCAAACCTTTTACTGTCAGCCTTTCTGAGACACCATGAGATCCATTCCGGAAAGCCCCATGTTTCTCTTTAGTGATCTGCTCTGTGAGGCCCTTTTCATATGACCTATCTTTAATAAAAGTTCCAAAGAACATTGCCACATGTCCTGGTCTCATAATCAACATTAATTTTTATATTTCTTGCTATTTTGATGCTTTTTTAATGGTTTTTGAGAAAACAATGCAGATCAACAAGTGTAACTAATCTTCATGCCACTAAATGCCCTTTATTCATGTTCATTCTTGGCACTGACTATTTTCATTTAAAAGTTGCCATTTTTGATTTAACACTGAAACAAAATGTCCTATTTTTTTTTCAAAACAATAGATGAGAAAATACCGGGAAGGATCAGTGTGTGTTGCATTCAGGAATGTGAATAACATTTTAATGCACGCATATAGTGGTTACAGGGAATGCCCGACAAGCAGCTTTATGTCCTTTATAAATAGCTAAAAACATAAAACGAAATTAATAATAAATAAGAAAAGGTCATGATCAGTAACAACATTGGAGCTACTTCTATTCATGATAAAATGGATACTCATAATATCCCGATCTTACTTCAATAGAAGACTAACATTACAAAGATTATCTTTATTAAAAGCCATAAAGTATATCATCCCCGTGCCTCTGTTGATAAAGGCACTAGACAAAGCAAAGCTTCTGTAGACAAAGCAAAGCTTCTGTAGACAAAGCAAAGCTTCTGCCCTGAGTTTGACACCCAGAACCCACTTAGGAGAAGGAGAGCATCCATTCCATCAGGCTTTCATTGTCTTCCACATGCACAATGTGGTTATGAACATGCATGGACATAGAAAACCCACCCAAATGCATATACACAAACAAATACATGAATGAGCAGAGAGAATTTTTCAAACATTAATTCCCAAGTACATGAATAAAATGATTCTAACAAAATCCAATATGGATTTACAGAGGGCAAGCTATCTGTTGGAATATATGGATCCTAGCACTTCATGGGACAGTAAGTAGGATACTGATAGCTTAATAAAAGCTTTTTGGATTGACTAGAAAATATAATCTGAATTTTATTTTTTGTTGTTTTTAATAATACTACTACAACTTTTGTTGATAGTGTAAATATATTTAATTCTAATATGAAGTTCTGTTGCTCAGTTTAATGGGCTGAATAGTAACTCATTTGCCAGGCTCTCTAAATATTTAGAAAATCTAACATTCTGAAAATAGCTAAAAACATAAATGATTTAAAAGAATATTTAGCACACTGTAGAGTGCAGGTTTTGCATCTGTTTCATATAAATCTGGGATGCTGCAGAGATGGGTCAGTACCTCTTGCAGAGGTTCCAAAGCTCAATTTCCAGAACCTACATCAGGCAGCCCACAACTGCCTATAAATCTAGCTCCAAGAGAGAAAATGCCATCTGCTGGCCACTGTTGGCATTTGCAGTCACATAGTATAGATGAAATCCCATAGACACACAAACACACAACATGCAAATATATACATATTTACATACATACATACATACATACATACATACACATTTAAAAATGACTGGCACCTATGATATGAAAATCAAAACTTGAAGAAATGATTAGGAAAAAAGGAGCCCTTGCTTCTGGTGTTGCTTCTTCCAGAAGCTCCCATGGGATGTTGATTGATTCTATAATTTTTAGGATCAGTGTCTTTAGGGTTAATCCTGAATCCTGTATCACCAGGACAGCAAGCCTCTGGGCATGCCTGTGAGGAGCTTTCTATATTGGGTTAACGAATACAGAAATGAGTACTCTAAACCCTAACACAGAGTAGGTTTTTGGATAACTAAAGTAGAGGAAGTAGGCTGAGCAGCAGCATTCATCACTGCTTCTTGACTGTGGATGTAATGTGACCAGCTGCCTCAAGTTCCTACTGCAATGACTTCCCTTCTATGATGGACTGTACCCTGAAAAACAACAAGAAACAAAACAGAACAAAACTAAAAACATAAGACTGTGGGTCAAAATAAACTTTTCCTTCCCTTTTTTTTAATTAGGTACTTTTGTTATTTACATTTCAAATGCTACCCTGAAATTCCCCTATACCCTCCCCCTGCCTGCTACCCTACCAACCTGCTCCCACTTCTTGGCCCTGGAGTTCCCCTGTACTGGGGCATATAAAGTTTGCAAGACCTAGGGGCTTCTCTTCCAATGATGGCTGACTAGGCCATCTTCTGTTACATATGCAGCTAGAGACAGGAACTCTGGGGGTACTGGTTAGTTCACATTGTTTTTCCACCTATAGGGTTGCAGACCCCTTCAGCTCCTTGGGTACTTTCTCTAGCTCCTCCATTGGGGGCCCTATGTTCCATCTTATAGATGACTGTGAGCATCCACTTCTGTGTTTGCCAGGTACTGGCATAGCCTCACATGAGACAGCTATATCAGGGTCCTTTCAGCAAAATCTTGCTGACATATGCAATAGTGTCTGTGTTTGGTGGCTGATTATGGGATGGATCCCCAGGAAATGGGACCTCATAAAATTGTAAAGCTTCTGTAAGGCAAAAGAAACTGTCTATAAGACACAAAGGCCACCAACAGATTGGGAAAGGATTTTTACCAGCCTTAAATTTGATAGGGAACTAATATCCAATAAATACAAAGAGCTCAAGAAGCTAGACTTCAGAAATTCAAATAACCCCATTAAAAATGGGGCTTAGAGCTAAACAAAGAATTCTCAACTCAGGAATACCAAAGGGCTGAGAAGGACCTGAAAAAATGTTCAACATCCTAAATCATCAGGAAAATGCAAATCAAAACAACCCTGAAATTCCACCTCATACCAGTCAGAATGGCTAAGATCAAAAATTCAGGTGACAGCAGATGCTGGCAAGGATGTGGAGAAAAAGGAACTCTTCTCCATTGCAGGTGGGATTGCAAGCTTGTACAACCACTCCAGAAGTCAGTCTGGTGGTTCCTCAGAAAATTGGACATAGTACTACCAGAAGATCCAGCAATACCTCTCCTGGGCATATATCCAGAAGATGTTCTAACTGGTAATAAGGACACATGCTCCACTATGTTCATAGCAGCCTTATTTATAATAGCCAGAAGCTGAAAAGTACCCAGATGTCCCTCAACAGAGGAATGAATACAGACAATGTGGTACATTTACACAATGGAGTACTACACAGCTATTAAAAACAATGAATTTATGAAATTCTTTGGCAAATGGATGGACCTGGAGGTTATCATCTTGAGTGAGGTAACCCAATCACAAAAGAAGTCACTTGATATGCACTCACTGATAAGTGGATATTAGGCCAGAAATTTAGAATACTCAAGATACAATTTGCAAAACACAAGAAAATCAAGAAGGAAGACCAACATGTGGATACTTTATTCCTCATTAAATTAGGGATCAAAATACCCATGGAAGGAGTTACAGAGACAAAGTTTGGAGCTAAGACGAAAGGATGGACCATCCAGAAACTTTTCCTTCCTTAGTCATTCTTGCCAGATGTTTTCTCATAACAATGAAAAAAATAGATGATACCAATGGCATAAAGCATTTTGAAAATTTTCTCACTGTAAACTCTAAGACTTAGGTAAAATCATAGTGCCTAGATACAGAGTAATAATATCCCCTTTATCTCTTCTTACTGAAGCACTCAAGAGAATGTTGTTTTATACTTGTTATGTTGCATACAAGGCAGGGTAGAGTTATCAAAATGTTATAAAGATCAGAATCACCAGATGTTAAGTTTATCTCTGGATATAACTAAGTCAAATAATAAGATGATAGCCACAATATATACTTGCCTGCCTGCTATACAGAGATCTCATTCCTGTGAATGAGGCTCTTTGATAAGAATTCAAGGAGGCCAACCTTGCTCTCCTGCCAGACTCTTCACTTTTATGATCTAAAGGAGGGAAGAATAGAAGGAGGGAGAGCGGAAATGGAAAGAGGAGAAGCCTTAGTGGTCATGATGGTGTGCTTATTTACCTTGCAGTCTTTATGAGTTTAACATCTACATTTCCTCCTCATTCTCTCTGATGCTGAGGTTGACCTCATTGTACTCCTTAGTGCCTGGTCCATAATAAATTTTCTGTTCATTGTTTTCCTCATTTGTCTCATTTCCACTGTGATTTCTTCCTATTCCTCAACCACTTCACCAACAGTGGGCATGTTTAACCAGTCTGTGAGCAAATGAATAAATTGTAAAACAAAATAAGATTGTGTTAGGAATTTACTTATGTTTGTTTATGTTTCATGTTCTCTCTCTCTCTCTCTCTCTCTCTCTCTCTCTCTCTCTCTCTGTGTGTGTGTGTGTGTGTGTGTGTGTGTGTGTGTGTTTGTGTGTGTGTGTGAGTGCAGCATGGACTTCAATGGATCAAAGAGACTAGATGAGTAGGAAGCCCCAGGAATGCTTCCATCTTTACCTTTCCCAGCACTGTGTTGAAAGGTCAACACTGCATAGTCTAGATTTTTACAAAGGTAGTAGGGATCCAAACTCAAATCCTTAAAAGTGCACAGCAAGCACTTTATCAGTGAGTCTTGCCTAGGCCCTGTCTTTACCTTTAATTAACAGAAAAATGTTGACCATACATATCCTCTCTTTCCTGTTTTTAACCAAACATCCTGTAAAATGGCTATACTTCAATGAACATCACCCAATTTCCCCAGTGACCTTGCCAGCACAGGTCTTTCTAATTTTCACTCAAATCATGATAACAATGTGGCATGTTTTTGCATTAGTGCACATTCCTACCAATTCCTAATGAACTAAGAAAGAAAGGAAGAGAGAAAGAAAGAAAGAAAGAAAGAAAGAAAGAAAGAAAGAAAGAAAGAAAGAAAGAAAGAAAGAGGGGGGAGGGAGGGAGGGAAGGAAGGGAGGGAGGAAGGAAGGGAGGGAGGGAGGGAGGGAGGAAGGAAGGAAGGAAGGAAGGAAGGAAGGAAGGAAGGAAGGAAGAAAGGAAGGAAAGAAGGAAGGACGTGCTATATCAATGCCTCAAGGTTAAGAACACAGGCTGTTCTTCCAGAAGACCTGGGATTGATTTCTAGCCCTTAGATGGAGGCACATAACTACCTGTATCTACAGTTCCAGAGGATCTAAAACCATTTTCTGTCCTCCACAGTTATGGTACATGTGTGGTTCATAGATATTCATGCATGTAAAATGCCCATATACATAATTACTTTTAGGTAAATCAAATTAAAATCAGACATTAGCCACATGAAGATACTTGTCATTTGTGATGATAAGTTTTAAATATTCAGAGAACTCTCACTTTTCTAGTCCTGAACCGGGTCTTTGGATTTGGATAGCCCTTCTATTCTGTCTTGGAGGTACCACATTCCTCTATTCTTCTACCATCAGCCGGTGATACCTCAGACTGACAAACTGCAACTCTGTGACATATGCTCTGCATTCTATCAGTCTGTCTCAAATGAATAAATGGATAAATAATTCCCCCTTATTTTACATTGAAATCACTAAATTCTGAGCTCAAATCATATATTAAGTCCACTACTTTCATGGCAGATCCACATTAAGTCAGTATTTCATTTATTATCTTATTAATAGGTAATAAAATGAAAGTTCCATTAATATTTAAAGGAAAGCATAGATATTATGCAATGCTGGAAATATGAGAAAATATATAGAGACTACAGAAACACGTCAAGTACCCACAGATATATAATAATGATATATAACTTCTTCCTTGCTTGGAAATTCATCCTGAACCAAATATACAGATATTTTTACCAGACAAAATGGAAGCTTTATGATTCAGAAACTTAGAATTAATGATGTAGGAATGTCACCTGTGTGTGCATTTAACTCTCTCACCATTAATTTCTGATCTCCCACAGCAGAGACAGCTTACATACAGGTTCCTTCTTTCTGAGTTTACAACTTCCACTCAATTCATTTTTTATTTTTATTTTTTCCATATCATCTTAGTGTTTAAGTTGCTTAGCTATTCTTTCTGAGTTAGAGAACTATGATAGCAGCTGACTTAGAAGATTTAGACAGCTCTGATAGTAAAATGCTTGCTATGCAAGAATGAAAATGTGGTTTCAGAACTCTAGAACCCACACAGCAAAAGCCAGGTACATGTCTACAACCCCAGAAATTAATGGGCAGAGAGAGTACTATACTAACCAGCTAAGTCTAGCAGAATCAGGGACTTCAGGTTCAATTGGAAACTCTGTCTCAAAAAATTAATGTAAAGAACAAATGGTAAAAAACATGCAGTGCTGACTTCTGCCCTCCACATCTTTGTGTACAAGGCAGTTTTCTCCCATATGAATACATGCAAACAGCACACACACAAAAAAAAAAGAAGAAGAAAAGAAGAAAAGACAAGAATGAAGTAAGAGGAGGGAAGGAAGGGCAGAGGGTGGAGAAAAGCAAAGGAAGAGAAAAGTAATAAAGTGAAGAGTCTGAAGTATAAGTTTATCTCTTGGCCTAGGAAGGAGTTCCTGAGGAAGCTAAATTCTGAGGCTACCTGTCAGTCAGCCAGTATTGACTCTCAATTCTTTTCTGAATACACTTTATTTTAGAAAATTAAATCATTTATATTTTAAATTCAGTAGCATTAGAGTCTCTCTCAATACTCTATTGTTTAAAATAATATTACTAGTGGATTACGATCAACATCCTTATCACTTTTATTCTAAGAGTATAGGAACCCTGTGCTGATGAGCAAACTTCTCACATTCTATGTGATGTGTGCTGAGTTCCTTGCTTTTCTCCTGTCTTCCACTCCAAAGAACAGCAGCCATCTGCCCTATCCCCTTCTCAGATAAGTAAGAAAGTCTCAGGCTATGTCCTTTGTTGTTTATGTTCATCCTTCAATACTAAGAGGGGAAAAAACCACACACACACATTGAATATGTGCACGGATGCTTTGGCAGGGGGTGGGGGAATTCTGTCTCCATGGAGTTCTGTGTTAATATCTATTATATAAAGCAAGCAAGCCCACTATTACTTAAGTCCTATCTGTCTGTAAGTTATAAATACAGAATAGAGAAGGGTGTGGTGTACCACCATGAAGGAAAAGTCAGAAAGTCACCCTAGATTTCACTACAATATTTAAAATAAACTTGTTCATGGTATATAAATATTGGGACATTTTAAAAGGAATTTACTATACAAGTATGAGGACTTATCTCAGTTTCTTAGAAGCAACACAGAAAGCAAGGCATTGTGATATGTATCTATACTTCCAACACTGGAGAAGCAGGATTAACAGAATCTCTCGGGTTTTCTTAAGAGCTATTCTTGTAAAATCTGTTAGCTCCCAGTATAGAATGAGACCACTTCTCAAAAATTAAGGTAGAGGATGATTGAGGAAAAATGTGATATCAAATTTTGGTATACACACACATACACATACTCTCACACACACACACACACCCACACACACACACACTATATATATATATATCTTTTCCACATTCATTCCTTGGTTTTCACCAGTTCATTATATCAATAGTTAAGTGCTTCACTTTTGTGGATTAGCATATCTAAAAGCATTATCAACACCCAGTATGATCTACCTCTACTGCATCACAGAAAGGCAAAAGGAAGTTAGGACCTACTGTTTACATTTCCCTAATTTTGTACTGAAGAGCTTCCAGTGCAGGAATGAACAGTGTTAAAACTAATTAAAGTTTGAAGAAAAAAAATCTCAGACGTGTTGCAATAATCATGGTAGGGGTGGGTGTAACTACTTAGTATTCCCCATCATTTGTCTGCTGACATGAAATTAAGAAGAAATTTGATTGTATGCTGCTAAAAATTATTAAGCACGGAAAGTATAAAATTACCTCTGAAATGCATGCATTTATTTTCCTACTCGGTGATCTTGAACACACAAGACTTAAGGCTCTTATGAAAATTCATCCATCTTGAGATGTCAACTGTCAAACATGGCTTCTTCATAGCACAAAAAGAACACAGCCACTATATGCATACACATGGGGAAATGATACGCTCCTTCTATTAAAGGACATATTGATCCAGCTCTGTTTAAGGCTAGAGGGGAACCTTGAGGTACTTTGCAGAGGCTGTGGGAAACAAGGTGGATGTGTACTAATTCTCTGAAAAGGACATTAAATTGTTGAGTGGTCTATTCTGTGCACAGCCTGTCTTTCTATATTAAAGGTAGTCACAACTACCCTCTACAACAGTAGGATGTAGCTCCTCACCCACTTCACCCATATGCTCACTGCAGACTTTTTTTCAGAAGCTGACAGAGAAAATAATCTCTACCAATCTATCACTAATTCTCTAAAATAAATAGTCTCTAGGAAGATAAAATAATTACAGTTCCTTGATAAGTATCTCATTTGAACCACAAAGGCCCTGACCTATGTGAGCATAGCCAACTTTCATTGGTCCCCTCCAATAATTGAAGAAATGTGCTTTGTTGTCCTGTTGTGCAAATAACTTCTTAATCCTGTGGCAATTGAATGAAGTCTGGAGAAATCTACATCATAATTTGGGTATTTTTAATGTTTTATGCTCTTTTCTTCAACCTTAATTAGTTGGGATTCTTATAGGACTAGCTAAAGCACCACCTACATTATTTTTACACAATGAGTTGGACTCATTTCCATTTCTAGTCAAAATATTCAGCACTTTTAAAAATATTTGAATTTAAATATTGCACTTCTTTCAAACTGTTACCAATTGGGTATTGTACTGTATAGTTTTAATAATTTTGATTGAAACCCTCTAATAACTCTTTGTAAATTTTAACTCATTTTTAGTTGATTTTCAGTACTATTTACATAGGAATTGATTTTTATTAATATAGTAGAAGAGATGTGCTGTATTTTGAGAAAATTCACTTGTATGTGTTGTAATCTCTTAAACAAAGAATGACAAACAGCTTCTTTAAATTAAAAAAAAAAGATTAACAGTAAAAGAAGCCAGTTGGCAGAGAAACTTTGGAAGGTCTCCAACAATGAAATGAATGTGCATGAAAAAGGTACCACCATGTACAATCAGAAGATTAATGTGTACTAGGCACACAACCTAAAACAAGTAAGGTGCCTCTGGCTCAGCCTTTGTGATCTGTTCTGTTAGCTTACTCACTATGTCACATCTTACGATCAGTTTCAATTTCCTAATGACTTATCTCTATTTATTTTTCCAGCCCTGTGTACCTGGTCCAATTATTTACTCAGCAAGTCAAAAACATGAAAATATCAGTAGGTGAAAGCATCACAGGGTATCTACACACTGAATTGAGATTTGCACTTACAACAATATATAAGAACATTCCTAGGGGAGTTTGCAAGATTTGCTGACGTACATCAGTCATTGTGATACTATTCATATGTGAATTGGAAAAGATAAACTGGAGCTATAAGAACATATGAAGACAATGTCAAGAGCTAGCATTGAATTCAAAAAGGTAAAGAAAACAAAGTCTAAGTTGATTTTTCTATTCCTCTGTCCTCAGATAACTGCCTAAAGCTTGTGAAAATGAGATTTTTTTTCTCTGCCATTTAAGCCATCTTTTAATCTGATGGAATATAATAATGTTTATTAGAGGTCAATGTATAATAGCTGAGGCCAGTACTAAGAGCCTTTGCTTGAGAATATCTTTGAAAGAACTGAAATTGGAAAGAAATTGAAATCTCTTCATATAGGTTGTTGATTAGAGAAAGCCATGAAAGGAAGAGAAGCTAAGTCATGAATGCAAATACAATTAGAAAACAAGACAACTGGTAAAGTGGAGGGAATGTGCCAGGACCTGCAACAGACAGATCAAGGGCTAGGCATCATGTAAACAAAGAGCCTAGGAAAAGAGAAACATGGTCCCCACTAGAAAATATGATTTCTCCCAATGGCTTCAGACCTAGTCCAAGACTAGGAGATGAGACCAGAATCAAAGACTGCTAAAGAGGTCATTTTTCAGATGGTTTCTATTTCATGGCATAGCACAATACTGTTTGGGATTGACATTAACTCTGGATAGTAATGACCAGAACAATACTATATTAATAGCCAAGTCTGTGGAAATAGCTGTAGAGCTATTGATGCTCTCTTGTAGAAGGAAGTAGGAGCAGGCCATAATACCTTCATGTGGCCTTCCAATTATTACTCCTTCCTGCCTTCACTCACCTCCAAGTGATCTTGGGAGGTGCTAGATTATGTAAGAAGTAGAGAGTTAACTGAGAATTAACTGCATTGATCTCCATTGTAGCTTCCATGATGTGAACATCCTGATGGGGTGGGTCTTTGTGGAGATACACTGTTTCAGAATCACTTCTGTTCCTTTAATATCTCTCAATAGTGTCCTGTAATTAGATCTAATAAACTTATTGGTTCATCAAGGTGGCTTTTGGTTGAATCATAGTTTCAAAGACTGCTGATATACTATCTGAAGAGAACAGATGCTTGTTTCCCTAGGATGTGGGAATTCATCCAAATAATAGGAGGCTTAGAGAGGGTAACTCAGACCGGAAAACCATCTGGACCAATCACTTATAATTGAGAATTTATCTTTCAACTATGTGATATTGGAGATCAACTTCCAAAAGGTGAAATTTGTCAGCATATCCAAAGAATATACACACAAAAAACAAAAGCCTTGGGTCATCAACAAATATCCAGTCTAAAATATTGAGCTGAAGTTTCCAGAACAAAAAACATCCTTGTCTTAAACATTAACTTTAATTGTATAGTAGGTTGCTCTGATACTGACTGTATTGTAATGATATTGGCTTATCAGGATGCGGTTGCCCCCAACAAGCAGATCCTCAGGTATACCAAGTGATGTTATGTGAATCTTGCTCCCAATTTACCTGCATGCGATTGGGCAGTGGAGGGAAGAAGGTAGGAATTGAGGATCAAGTACAGGGTTGTAGGTAGAGGGAGAAGGAAAAGAATGAAGACAGATGCTGAGGAGGCTGTCATGAGAGGAGGTAGACCATGAGCACATGGGTAAGAGAAACAAGTAACAAGAGACGTAATAGCTCATAAATAAGTTAGAATAGTTTCAAACCTGTTCAATCCAGACTTATGGCTTTTAAACAAAATCCTTGGATTGTGTGTCTTTCATATGGGCTAGCTAGGATTATAAATTCCTTCTACAGAATTGAGTAATTGTAGAGATCTGAAACGTTACAGGTTGATAGGCAAAATTATCTGAAGCTATCTTTAATCACTTTTAAAAATATTTTAAAATTAATTTTAAAACCACTGCAAATAAAAATAGATCAAACTTTGAAGCTAACCAGACCTAAGATGATGCAATGAATGTAAGGACTATGTTTAATTCCCAATTATTGTGGCAAATATGCATGTGTAAATAAACATTCTTGAGACTTAGTTAATCATTCTGAAAGGCTCAGCAGACCCTAGTTTATATGAACCCTGACTTAGAAAGCCACCAGAGAGTAAAGGTCAAAAATTGCCCTTCTTCACTATAACTGCCTACCTGATGCTATCAACAAGTTTGAAAAAGACTTAATTAATTCTTTGTTCTCTTGTTACTACATTGGGACATGGTATCTGGGATATGCTGATTCATTATTCTTGGACACTGGTCACTCATTTGGCTCCATAAAACAAAATTGTATTCCTTCTTGAGATAAGCAATGTTGTATGTGTGTGTGTATGTGTGTGTGTGTGTGTGTGTGTGTGTGAGAGAGAGAGAGAGAGAGAGAGAGAGAGAGAGAGAGAAACAGATAGACAGACAGACAGACAGAGTAAGAGTCAGAGTCAAAGACAGAGACAGAGACAGAAAGACAGAGAGAACAGATGGATGAAAGCTCAGGGATAATTTTCTTTCAAAATATTCCTAGGGAAATAAAGTAGATAAGGATAAATTTTAAAAGCTGCATTTATCTGTTCATTTATTTGCTTACTTCTTTATTCTATGTGTATACGGGTGTTTACATGCACCATGGTACAGATAAAGTTCAGATGTACATTTCAGAATTGGTTACTTTATTCCAACATGTGAGTCTCAGGAGTTAATGTAAAGTTGTCATTTTGGTGGCAAGCTACCTTATCAAATGAGCCTTCTTACAAGCCTAGAGTGAGTAAAATTCCAAATAGATCCTCAAATAGAGATGTTAGTCTCAACAAGTATAAGCATCACAGGAAATTATGTTATGAGCTTAATGTTGCTTAAGAGGTGATGGCAGTAAAGATTATTATACCCACCCCAAAAATTGCAGTGTGCTCTCTGTCAATGGAGGCAGATATATGCTCTTAATTGCAGAGAGAGACTGAGTGAAAGAGTGAGGGGGAAGAGAGAAAGAAAAGCTCGTGAGTGGATGCTGCCCAACTAGGAGGTGAATGCTGCCCAATTTCAGGGAAAAATAAACTCACACACTGTTATGGTTTGTATATTCTTGGACCAGGGAGTGGCACCCTCTGGAGATGTAGCTTTGTTGGGATAGGTGTGGCCTGGTTGGAATAGGTGTGTCATTGTGGGTGTGGGCTTAAGACTCTCACCCTAGTTGCCTAGAAGTCAGTCTTCCACTAGCAGCCTTTGGATGAAGATGTAGAACTCTCAGCTCTGCCTGCACCATGCCTGCCTGGATACTGCCATGCTCCCACCTTGATGATAAGGGACTGAACCTCTGAACCTGTAAGCCAGCCCCAATTAAATGTTGGGGTTTTTATATAAGGCTTGCCTTGGTCATGGTGTCTGTTCACAGCAGTAAAACCCTAACTAAGACAACCTACCTGCCTACCCTTTTGAACAGTAACTCAGCTTCCAATTTAGGAAATAATGCAATGAATCCAGTTAATGTCCATAAAATGCATCCTGAAAACAAGCCAGTAACTTCAGTGACAGATTAGAGGCAAGCAGTGATGTTTCATTAACACAAACAGCAAAAAAGTGGTGTATAATGATGGTGATTTATAACAGAGAAAAGGCTGCAGCATGAAACAAAACAAAAGATAATGCATGAAACCTATGAAAAATTTGCCTGCTCCTCATTGCTTCTGTATTCACAAAGATTAATTTTGTAATATTAAACTATAAAGCCCTAAAAAAAACTCAAGGAAATAAAATTATCTTAAAATTTAAAACCAAATGAAAATTTAATTAAGAATTTAGAGAAATAGAGTTAAAATATAAAATATATCTTCCATAGAGAAAAATCTAAAAAGCAGGTATAGGCACATGCCTGTAGTGTTAGCAATTAAATGGTAGAGATGAAGAGATCATGAATCCAAGGCCCATTTGAACTATATACTAATACTCTTGTCTCAACACAACAGAAACAGAGAGGTGGGAAGAAAGGTACAACAGACAAGAAAAGAAAGAAACATGGAAGTGAGCAGTAGCCAGGTTTAACTGCAGGAAGTCAGGTGACTAACAGGTATCAGAAAAAAAGAAAGGCAAACACATATCTAAAAAATGCACATAGACACACAATAACACAAACTAAAACTCATCTATACAGAAACAAAAGAATCCAAAACCAAACACACATATATGCACACATACAGTCACAAACATACATATACAGTGTCATACTCACACAGACACAAAATGACCCAGAGACACAAAGAGAGAGAGAGAGAGAGACTAAACACATATATACATATCAAAAACGCATAAACAGAAATACACTGTACACACATCTACACATATAGACATATAAATACAAACACACATTCCCACTCACACACATATACATACACTCACATACAACACCAAACACATATACACAAAAATACATACATACACGTAAAAAAGAACCAAAGTATACCCACACAATCATAAATAAAGACACAGACAAACACATTCATATACACCAAATATACATATACAATAGGCCCACAAACACATATACTCTACACACACACACACACTACCACTACCACCACCAGCACCACCAAAAATGAAAAACACCGTTTTCTTGAGTAGTTGAAATTTAATCTTCTGCCTCATTTCTTGTTTTGCAGAAATGTTTTGTTTGTTTCAGAAAACTTAATATGTATGTTATGCTTTTTTCTGATTTTTTATTTTTATTTAATTGCCTTTCTTTTCTTAAAGAAAGAGATAAAGAAAATGTTAATTTGGATGGGATTGGAAGATGAGGGAAGTGTTGGGAGAGGAAACTGTGATCAGACATATTATATGAGAAAATGTTTTCAATTAAAAACTAATGATAAAAATTTAAAAGTTGTGAGTGATAGCTTAACCAGAACAAAATGAAGTGTTTGTATTTAATTACGAGGTAGGGAAAATGACAGCTTTCTACGGCTCATAGTGGAGAATATTTCAGAGGGAAAGCTAGGAAAGGGGATAACATTTGAAATGTAAATAAAGAAAATATCTAATAAAAAATGTCCTAAGTGGCAACATTGCCTGTAAGACTACCCCTTTGTTGCTTGTAGGATCACAGATTCAAAATAAATCTTTAGTTGAGGCCATAGATGACCTGATATTCCATACCAGAATGTGAGAGTTGAGAGAACCAGAGGCTCAGCCACAACTGGAATGTCTCCATCACTGCTTTTCCCCAAGGCTTGGGTTAGGAAGAGTTGGAGAGACAGAAAAGTGAGTCCAGGCTCCTTAAAACGGTGGCTTCTTGATCCCAGAAGGTATTGCAAGGACAGATGACAAGAAGATACTGAAGCAGGTATCCAAAACCATGAATAGAGGAAGAGAAGAACTGAGGAACTTTATAAAGTACCTAACCCAGATTTGGCTTGGCAAATTCCAGCTCTAGGGCCCCAACCAGCCTGAACAGAGCTCTTGCTTGCTTCAGTGAGCCTGTTATGGTTGCCAAGTCTGTATATTCTCCTTCTGCTATTCCTAGATATTCACTTATTTTCCATACCATGGAATGGACTTTGTGATTACTGAGACAAATAATCCCATCACGACAGAGTTCTTAGAAGATGCAAGAAATCACCCTATTTATGGACAGTATGTCTGCCTGGAAAATAACAAAGGAGAACTCAGATGTGAGCATGACTTTTTGAGACTCAATGGATTCCTTCCCTGTGAGGGTGCCCCACCCCCACTAACCATAAGTAGCATGATTAGCATGCCCAGTTATTCTTTGTCTCTACTAGGAGAAAAGAAAGTAGAACTTGATTTCTGATGGAGATCCATTTCTCAACAGAGAATCAGGATGTTTATTTATGCTGGTATTCCTAAACTAAGAGACACTTGGACACGACTCAAATACTTGTCATCTTCCTAGGAAGGAAGTGGAAACGAAAGTTTCCCACTTGGTATGATGGCTCTCTTCCCAGCTCCAGTAGCTTATGCATTTGGTAAAGAATAATGGGAAAGGTCACTCGTCTGCTTTATTGCTTCCTTACTTCATCCCAGACCACTCTGAGACCATGTTACAGGGCTTTTGCCCTTTAGTTGAGACCTTGCAAAACTAACTACTCGTGCTATATTTGTAGGTGCAGAAGCAAGGTCCCTCATTGTCCTAAGACATACTTTTCTGGGTACCCTTTTGGTTGGTTTATATCTGCCACCTAAATGAAGCTTTGCAGTAAAGCTACCACCTAAAGAGAAAGAGTCAAATTTATGATTTTGTAATGCTTTAATATGTGATGAACCTAATGATAGCAAGTTCACAGTGTTCAGTCCTTAGCCTGTTATTGTTCAGCGGCATATATACTGTGTATATATATATATATATATATATATATATATATATATATATATGACATATTTACCATTATTTTTCCAACATTACATTTTCACATGAGACCACACACTGCTTAATCTGTTCCTGGACTGGTTGCTATAGCCAGAAGAACTCTGAAGTTTAAAGGGTATTGTTATCCTAGTGGCCAATAATAACCTTGCAGATGTCTAAGCAGTGGAAGACAGCCTAAAGAGGTGTCTGCTCCTAGAAAGCAACTGAATACAAAAGCCGTAGATAATATGATTTAAAAGGGCCAGTACTCACCACAAGCTGGCAAGCAAACTTGGCAGTTTTGGTCCACTTGGCACTGCTTTTAATGGCATGAAAGATTCAAAAGTGAAGGTATCATTAATTATTCTGTGGTTTCAGAGAAGCATCAAGAACAAACATTGTTTGGCTGTGTGATCCCTGTGTGAAGGCCTGGAAAGTACAGAAACACTGAAAGGCTATTATCGACTGGAGCTGTGAAGGTAAGTAAAGTCCGTACACAAAGTGGTTAAAATGCTGAAGCCATGAGACATCTGACAAGTTGAGTTGCATACAGGGCAGTGGAAAAAAAACCCAAGAGATATGTGTTATAGTCAAGAAAGCTGGAGGGGTGAAGCTAAGTAAACCCTTTGAAATTAAACTTCCAGTATTTGAGGTTCTCCCTGCTGGGTTTTGATCTTTCTTGGATTCATTATTCCGTTAGTATGCACTTACTCCACCATTTTGGAATTATAATGTATATTCTGTGTGTATGGTGAAAGTATATGATTTGGTTTTATTATTATTATTATTATTATTATTATTATTATTATTATTTTATAGTGGTTAATGAGTGAGAGATTGACATAATCCTGTAAAGAAACTTAGGACGTGGAAGGCTTAAACAGCATTGAGACTAAAATATTTTAGGGAATTTTGAGGTGTGATAAAATGCATTTTGTTTTATGAAATGGACATGGTCCTAAAGCTGGGAGGGGCCAGGTTTTGGAATGTGGCACTTTAAATGAGAAATGTCTCCCATAAGTTTACGCATTTGACTACTTGGTCCCCAGTTTATGACCCTGCTTGGGTCTATTGCTGGCGTTTGTAATTCTGTTAAAATAAAGATACTACTTAACATAGCTGTGAGAGTTTAAACCTTACCCCATTCTCAGCTTGCTTTGTACTTTGTGTTTTTGTTGGAGACTTGATCTCCTATTTTCTTTTTTTTTTTCTTTCCATTTTTTATTAGGTATTTAGCTCATTTACATTTCCAATGCTATACCAAAAGTTCCCCATACCCACCCACCCCCACTCCCCTACCCACCCACTCCCCCTTTTTGGCCCTGGCGTTCCCCTGTTCTGGGGCATATAAAGTTTGTGTGTCCAATGGGCCTCTCTTTCCAGTGATGGCCGACTAGGCCATCTTTTGATACATATGCAGCTAGAGTCAAGAGCTCCGGGGTACTGGTTAGTTCATAATGTTGATCCACCTATAGGGTTGCAGATCCCTTTAGCTCCTTGGGTACTTTCTCTAGCTCCTCCATTGGGAGCCCTGTGATCCATCCATTAGCTGACTGTGGGCATCCACTTCTGTGTTTGCTAGGCCCCGGCATAGTCTCACAAGAGACAGCTACATCTGGGTCCTTTCGATAAAATCTTGCTAGTGTATGCAATGGTGTCAGCGTTTGGATGCTGATTATGGGGTGGATCCCTGGATAAGGCAGTCTCTACATGGTCCATCCTTTCATCTCAGCTCCAAACTTTGTCTCTGTAACTCCTTCCAAGGGTGTTTTGTTCCCACTTCTAAGGAGGGGCATAGTGTCCACACTTCAGTCTTCATTTTTCTTGAGTTTCATGTGTTTAGGAAATTGTATCTTATATCTTGGGTATCCTAGGTTTTGGGCTAATATCCACTTATCAGTGAGTACATATTGTGTGAGTTCCTTTGTGAATGTGTTACCTCACTCAGGATGATGCCCTCCAGGTCCATCCATTTGGCTAGGAATTTCATAAATTCATTCTTTTTAATAGCTGAGTAGTACTCCATTGTGTAGATGTACCACATTTTCTGTATCCATTCCTCTGTTAAGGGGCATCTGGGTTCTTTCCAGCTTCTGGCTATTATAAATAAGGCTGCTATGAACATAGTGGAGCATGTGTCCTTCTTACCAGTTGGGGCATCTTCTGGATATATGCCCAGGAGAGGTATTGCTGGATCCTCCGGTAGTACTATGTCCAATTTTCTGAGGAACCGCCAGACGGATTTCCAGAGTGGTTGTACAAGCCTGCAATCCCACCAACAATGGAGGAGTGTTCCTCTTTCTCCACATCCTCGCCAGCATCTGCTGTCACCTGAGTTTTTGATCTTAGCCATTCTGACTGGTGTGAGGTGGAATCTCAGGTTTGTTTTGATTTGCATTTCCCTGGTGATTAAGGATGTTGAACATTTTTTCAGGTGCTTCTCTGCCATTCGGTATTCCTCAGGTGAGAATTCTTTGTTCAGTTCTGAGCCCCATTTTTTAATGGGGTTATTTGATTTTCTGAAGTCCACCTTCTTGAGTTCTTTATATATGTTGGATATTAGTCCCCTATCTGATTTAGGATAGGTAAAGATCCTTTCCCAATCTGTTGGTGGTCTCTTTGTCTTATTGACGGTGTCTTTTGCCTTGCAGAAACTTTGGAGTTTCATTAGGTCCCATTTGTCAATTCTCGATCTTACAGCACAAGTCATTGCTGTTCTGTTCAGGAATTTTTCCCCTGTGCCCATATCTTCAAGGCTTTTCCCCACTTTCTCCTCTATAAGTTTCAGTGTCTCTGGTTTTATGTGAAGTTCTTTGATCCATTTAGATTTGACCTTAGTACAAGGAGATAAGTATGGATCGATTCGCATTCTTCTACATGATAACAACCAGTTGTGCCAGCACCATTTGTTGAAAATGCTGTCTTTCTTCCACTGGATGGTTTTAGCTCCCTTGTCGAAGATCAAGTGACCATAGGTGTGCGGGTTCATTTCTGGGTCTTCAATTCTATTCCATTGGTCTACTTGTCTGTCTCTATACCAGTACCATGCAGTTTTTACCACAATTGCTCTGTAGTAAAGCTTTAGGTCAGGCATGGTGATTCCACCAGAGGTTCTTTTATCCTTGAGAAGAGTTTTTGCTATCCTAGGTTTTTTGTTATTCCAGATGAATTTGCAAATTGCTCCTTCTAATTCGTTGAAGAATTGAGTTGGAATTTTGATGGGGATTGCATTGAATCTGTAGATTGCTTTTGGCAAGATAGCCATTTTTACAATATTGGTCCTGCCAATCCATGAGCATGGGAGATCTTTCCATCTTCTGAGATCTTCTTTAATTTCTTTCTTCAGAGACTTGAAGTTTTTATCATACAGATCTTTCACTTCCTTAGTTAGAGTCACACCGAGATATTTTATATTATTTGTGACTATTGAGAAGGGTGTTGTTTCCCTAATTTCTTTCTCAGCCTGTTTATTCTTTGGGTAGAGAAAGGCCATTGACTTGCTTGAGTTAATTTTATATCCAGCTACTTCACCGAAGCTGTTTATCAGGTTTAGGAGTTCTCTGGTGGAATTTTTAGGGTCACTTATATATACTATCATATCATCTGCAAAAAGTGATATTTTGACTTCCTCCTTTCCAATTTGTATCCCCTTGATCTCCTTTTGTTGTCGAATTGCTCTGGCTAATACTTCAAGTACTATGTTGAAAAGGTAGGGAGAAAGTGGGCAGCCTTGTCTAGTCCCTGATTTTAGTGGGATTGCTTCCAGCTTCTCTCCATTTACTTTGATGTTGGCTACTGGTTTGCTGTAGATTGCCTTTATCATGTTTAGGTATGGGCCTTGAATTCCTGATCTTTCCAGAACTTTTATCATGAATGGGTGTTGGATCTTGTCAAATGCTTTTTCTGCATCCAACGAGATGATCATGTGGTTTTTGTCTTTGAGTTTGTTTATATAGTGGAGTACATTGATGGATTTTCGTATATTAAACCATCCCTGCATTCCTGGAATAAAACCTACTTGGTCAGGATGGATGATTGCTTTAATGTGTTCTTGGATTCGGTTAGCGAGAATTTTATTAAGGATTTTTGCATCGATATTCATAAGAGAAATTGGTCTGAAGTTCTCTATCTTTGTTGGATCTTTCTGTGGTTTAGGTATCAGAGTAATAGTGGCTTCATAAAATGAGTTGGGTAGAGTACTTTCTACTTCTATCTTGTGAAAATGTTTGTGCAGAACTGGAATTAGATCTTCTTTGAAGGTCTGATAGAACTCTGCACTAAACCCGTCTGGTCCTGGGCTTTTTTTGGCTGGGAGACTATTTATAACTGCTTCTATTTCTTTAGGGGATATGGGACTGTTTAGAAGGTCAACTTGATCCTGATTCAACTTTGGTACCTGGTATCTGTCCAGAAATTTGTCCATTTCATCCAGGTTTTCCAGTTTTGTTGAGTATAGCCTTTTGTAGAAGGATCTGATGGTGTTTTGGATTTCTTCAGGATCTGTTGTTATGTCTCCCTTTTCAGTTCTGATTTTGTTAATTAGGATTTTGTCTCTGTGCCCTCTAGTGAGTCTAGCTAAGGGTTTATCTATCTTGTTGATTTTCTCAAAGAACCAACTCCTCGTTTGGTTAATTCTTTGAATAGTTCTTCTTGTTTCCACTTGGTTGATTTCACCCCTGAGTTTGATTATTTCCTGCCGTCTACTCCTCTTGGGTGAATTTGCTTCCTTTTTTTCTAGAGCTTTTAGATGTGTTGTCAAGCTGCTAGTATGTGCTCTCTCCCGTTTCTTCATGGAGGCACTCAGAGCTATGAGTTTCCCTCTTAGAAATGCTTTCATTGTGTCCCAAAGGTTTGGGTACGTTGTGGCTTCATTTTCATTAAACTCTAAAAAGTCTTTAATTTCTTTCTTTATTCCTTCCTTGACCAAGGTATCATTGAGAAGAGTGTTGTTCAGTTTCCACGTGAGTGTTGCCTTTCTGTTATTTTTTTTTTTGTTATTGAAGATCAGCCTTAGTGCATGGTGATCTGATAGGATACATGGGATAATTTCAATATTTTTGAATCTGTTGAGGCCTGTTTTGTGACCTATTATGTGGTCAATTTTGGAGAAGGTACCATGAGGTACTGAGAAGAAGGTATATCCTTTTGTTCCAGGATAAAATGTTCTGTAGATATCTGTCAGATCCATTTGTTTCATCACTTCTGTTAGTATCAGTGTGTCCCTGCTTAGTTTCTGTTTCCATGGTCTGTCCATTGGTGAAAGTGGTGTGTTGAAGTCTCCCACTATTATTGTGTGAGGTTCAATGTGTGCTTTGAGCTTTACTAAAGTTTCTTTAATGAATGTGGCTGCCCTTGTATTTGGAGCATAGATATTCAGATTTGAGAGTTCCTCTTGGAGGATTTTACCTTTGATGAGAACAAAGTGCCCCTCCTTGTCTTTTTTGATGACTTTGGGTTGGAAGTCAATCTTATCAGATATTAGGATGGCTACTCTAGCTTGTTTCTTCATACCATTTGCTTGGAAAATTGTTTTCCAGCCTTTTATTCTGAGGTAGTGTCTATCTTTTTCTCTGAGATGTGTCTCCTGTAAACAGCAAAATGTTGGGTCCTGTTTGTGTAGCCAGTTTGTTAGTCTATGTCTTTTTATTGGGGAGTTGAGACCATTGATGTTAAGAGATATTAAGGAAAAGTAATTGTTGCTTCCTGTTATTTTTGTTGTTAAAGTTGGCATTCTGTTCTTGTGGCTGTCTTCTTTTAGGTTTGTTGAGGGATTACCTTCTTGTTTTTTCTAGGGCATTGTTCCCGTTCTTGTATTGGTTTTTTTCTGTTATTAACCTTTGAAGGGCTGGATTCGTGGAGAGATACTGTGTGAATTTGGTTTTGTCGTGGAATACTTTGGTTTCTCCATCTATGGTAATTGAGAGTTTGGCTGGGTATAGTAGCCTGGGCTGGAATTTGTGTTCTCTTAGTGTCTGTATAACATCTGTCCAGGCTCTTCTGGCTTTCATAGTCTCTGGTGAAAAATCTGGTGTAATTCTGATAGGCTGCCTTTGTATGTTACTTGACCTTTTTCCCTTACTGCTTTTAGTATTCTATCTTTATTTAGTGCATTTGTTGTTCTGATTATTATGTGTCGGGAGGAATTTCTTTTCTGGTCCAGTCTATTTGGAGTTCTGTAGGCTTCTTGTATGTTCATAGGCATCTCTTTCTTTATATTTGGGAAGTTTTCTTCAATAATTTTGTTGAAGATGTTTGCTGGTACTTTGAGTTGAAAATCTTCATTCTCATCCACTCCTATTATCCGTAGGTTTGGTCTTCTCATTGTGTCCTGGATTTCCTGGATATTTTGAGTTAGGATCTTTTTGCATTTTCCATTTTCTTTGATTGTTGTGCCGATGTTCTCTATGGAATCTTCTGCACCTGAGATTCTCTCTTCCATCTCTTGTATTCTGTTGCTGATGCTGAAATCTATGGTTCCAGATTTCTTTCCTAGGGTTTCTATCTCCAGTGTTGCCTCACTTTGAGTTTTCTTTATTGTTTCTACTTCCCTTTTTAGGTCTAGTATGGTTTTGTTCATTTCCATCACCTGTTTGTATGTTTTTTCCTCTTTTTCTGTAAGGACTTCTACCTGTTTGATTGTGTTTTCCTGTTTTTCTTTAAGGACTTGTAACTCTTTAGCAGTGTTTTCCTGTATTTCTTTAAGTGATTTATTAAAGTCCTTCTTGATGTCCTCTACCATCATCATGAGATATGCTTTTAAATCTAGGTCTAGGTTTTCGGGTGTGTTTGGGTGCCCTGGACTGGGCGAAGTGGGAGTGCTGGGTTCTGATGATGGTGAGTGGTCTTGGTTCCTGTTAGTAGGATTCCTACGTTTACCTTTCGCCATCTGGTAATCTCTGGAGTTAGTAGTTATAGTTGACTCTGTTTAGAGATTGTTCTTCTGGTGATTCTGTTACCGTCTCTCAGCAGACCTGGGAGACAGATTCTCTCCTCTGAGTTTCAGTGCTCAGAGCACACTCTGCTGGCAAGCTCTCTTACAGGGAAGGTGCGCAGATACCTTGTTTTTGGACCTCCTCCTGGTTGAAGAAGAAGGCCCAAAACAGGGCCTCTCTCAGAAGCTGTGTTGCTTTGGCAGTTCCCAGAAGCTGTCAGCTTGTGGTGCAGACTCTCACCTGTGCAGACTAAAATCCTAAGTTCCAGGGAGTCCTGGAACCAAGATGGTGACCGCTGCTCCTGAGGCTGAGGCTGCCTCCCGAGCCAGGCGGACACCTGTCCTCTGGTCCGGACGGTGGCTGGCTGTCTGCGGCCCGCCAAGGGTGCTGCCTCAGCGGCTCTGTGCTTCTGCCCGTCCCAGCAGCTGTCCGGTTCTCTGGCGCACCCTCTAACCTGTTCAGACTAATTTCCTAAGTTCTGCTGAGTCCCGGAACCAAGATGGCGACCGCTGCTGCTGAGGCTGAGTCCGTCTCCCGAGGCAGGCGGACACCTGTCCTCTGGTCCGGATGGTGGCCGGTTGTCTGCGGCCCGCCAAGGCTGCTGCCTCAGCGGCTCTGTGCTTCCGCCCGTCCCAGAAGCTGTCCGGTTCTCTGGTGCACCCTCTAACCTGTTCAGACTAATTTCCTAGGTCCCGCGGAGTCCCGGAACCCAGATGGCGACCGCTGCTGCTGAGCGATCTCCTATTTTCTACTGCTGCCATTGCACCATCCCTTTTCTACCACGTTTCCTTCATAAAGGACTCGTCTTTCTCCAAAACCATAAGATAAAATAAACTCTTACTTTGCTAAGTTGCTTTTGTCATATTTTTTATCACTTCAATACATTAGTAAATAATATACCTGCCAAGGGTCTGCTCGTGATCAAGTTAGTCAATATTCCAGCATAGAATAGGGAGAATTTCAGGAGCCTCTATCCCCAACTGAATAGCTATTTATAGTTCATGGTTTCTTCCCCTGTTGGGGGAAATATTAAAAAAAAAATGAACCCGCAAACTTTCTGTGCACTGATTCTCTCAACCCGCCAACTCTCAGGCTCCACTGGGCCACATTACCCCTCAAGTACCAGCACCAGTGGGCCACAACACTATGTCCCGGCAGAGTCCCGCTGGCTCTGTCTCACATCCTAATAACAAAATTGATCTGCCATCTTCGTGGTTTGATAACACAATACCCTGTAACCTGGTAAAATAAGACTCAATGCTCATAGTTAACCAATCAGATTTATATATGAATAAATTCTCAATACACAAGATGCCAATGCAATAATTTCAGAACCAATTAATAATGATAAAAGCTGCCCACCTAGATTAGACAAATTATCCCAATATTCTAACCTTTATGATATCATAACAACCTGTCATAGCCACACTGCTTCACATCTGCCGCCATCTTCCTTTCTTCCTCTACCCTTTGATGCTCCCTGTCTCTGCATCTCTTAGTGCTACCTCCCTTTTCCCCGTCCAGTCATAGGCATCCCGCTCACCTAATGTAATTGGACAAGGAAAATCCTCAACATATAACCCTTTCTGTTTAATTAAATAAATAAAAAATCTTTCTCTCAAAATACAAATTGAGCATAGCTATTATCATTTTGTAATGTATATGGTAGAAGATAAACCTAACACCCAGTCCAATATTTTTGCCAATAAAATTGAACACTCTCCTCTATCCTAATTTAAAAGACTGTCGTTCTGTACCTGGCTTATGTCCCAGCTTCAGATAGAATGCCATCTGAAAACCATTCTCTCAAATCTGTTCTCTCAAAGTAAATAGTCTGGGTTGGCTATGAGGTTATAAGTCTTCAACTCTGTCAGAAATCTAAGAACGACTGATATTAACTGAAAATATATAGGAAGCCTAACACAACTTCCAAAACTTAGTCAATTAATAGAGACCGCTGATCACCTGGACAATCCCAATACTTCAAAACATTGGAGCATGATTCTTCAGCCTTCTGGCCTAGGATCATCTGACAGACAGACCTTAGAGAAACAGGATATTAAGGAATAGCCTATTTTGTCTCGGCAGAACCAAGCTGTCCTAACCTGTAATTGTGTCCTTTCTTTGGACAATATTATGTCTGTAGATTAAATGAGGCAATTCTTGTCTACTGGCTGTCTCGCCACAACTGGAGTAACTCATAGATGCTCAATTTCTTCTCTGAATCCAAGACAGAGAAAGCTTACAGGAGCAGACTAATCTCAATAACAAGTGAATAAATAACATTAAACGTCAGATTCTTTGGATTTCTGATTTTTTGAAAATCAACTATCTATGTAAAGTAATTTGTTCTGTTGTCCATTACTATTCTCAGATATTTCTAATTAAAATCTTGAAAAAACCCTAACAATAAACTCACAGCCATGAATTTGTTATTGGCCCTAAACTCACAGGCTTGACCATCTCAGATCAAATTAAAATAATAGTTATAGAAGGCCTGGGTCTGATCCTTGGACTTACAAAATTTTGTGTTAATAGAAGAAATTTATACCAATGAAACCCTTGATTTTGCATCAAAATAAATTATATACCATTTTAGAAATTATGACTTCAGCTTAGTAACAATTAAAGAGATATTTACCAAATGAGATTATGGCTATGCAATCAATTCTAGCTGTTCCTCCCTGTTCCAATATTACAATTTCTACATTCCCTAGAAAGACAACCTATTAATAACCCTCTCCAGCCCCAAATTGCAGGTAACTGACTCTTCATAATTCCCTCAAGCTGAATATGGGTATTGAGATAGTATGAATTGGGGGGAGCATAGGGAAAAATAGGATTGATTAGTCTCTGATGTCTGTGTCTTGACTGGATCCAGCTGTAAGTCCAACACATCAGGAGTTCAAGCAGGTTAGTTCAGCATGTCTGATGTGGAAATTCACCAAGGCTGTATATTCTATAATATATAAGTCTCAAAACAAAATTTTAATATTATTAAGATATATTTTTTTTGTTTGATTCTCTGGAATCTAGTCCTCTAGAGGTCTCTCTTCATCATATTTGATCCATATAACTCTGGAAGGTGTAAACACCTTAATCATCTTTTCCAAAAACAAAAAGACAAAACCTTTTTCCCAAATCAGAATATCCTTGAGCCAGGAATCAGAAAACCCTTTATTTGATTTGCATTTCCCTGATGATTAAGGATGTTGAACATTTTTTCAGGTACTTTTCAGCCATTCGATATTCCTCAGGTGAGAATTCTTTGTTTAGCTCTGAGCCCCATTTTTTAATGGGGTTATTTGATTTCCTGGAGTCCACCTTCTTGAGTTCTTTATATATCTTGGATATTAGTCCCCTATCTGATTTAGGATAGGTAAAGATCCTTTCCCAATCTGTTGGTGGCCTTTTTGTCTTATTGATGGTGTCTTTTCCCTTACAGAAGGATTTGCAATTTTATGAGGTGCCATTTGTTGATTCTCGATCTTACAACACAAGCCATTGCTGTTCTATTCAGGAATTTTCCCCCTTACCCATATCTTCGAGGCTTTTCCCTACTTTCTCCTCTATAAGTTTCAGTGTCTCTGGTTTTATGTGGAGTTCCTAAATCCACTTAGATTTGACCTTAATACAAGGAGATAGAAATGGATCAATTCGCAATCTTCTACATTATAACAGCCAGTTGTGCCAGCACCATTTGTTAAAAATGCTGTCTTTTTTTTACACTGGATGGTTTTTTGCTCCCTTGTCAAAGATCAAGTGACCATGTGTGTGTGGGTTCAATTCTGGGTCTTCAATTCTATTTCATTGGTCTACTTGTCTGTCGCTATACCAGTACCATGCAGTTTTTATCCACAATTGCTCTGTAGTACAGCTTTAGGTCAGGCATGGTGATTCCACCGGAGTTTTCTTTTTTTTTTTTTTTTTTTGTTTTTTTTTAATCCTTGAGCGGAGTTTTTGCTACCCTAGGTTTTTTGTTATTCCAGATGAATTTGCAAATCGACCTTTCTAATTCGTTGAAGAATTAAGTTGAGATTTTGATGGGGATTGCATTAAATCTGTAGATTGCTTTTGGCAGGATAGCCATTTTTACTATATTGATCCTGCCAATCCATGAGCATGGGAGATCTTTCCATCTTCTGAGGTCTTCTTTGATTTCTTTCTTCAGAGACTTGAAGTTCTTATCATACAGATCTTTCACCTCCTTAGTTAGAGTCACACCAAGGTATTTTATACTATTTGTGACTATTGAGTTTGGTGTTGTTCCCCTAATTTCTTTCTTAGCCTGTTTACCCTTAAACAACCCTAATATTCCACCTCACACCAGTCAGAATGGCTAAATTCAAAAATTCAGGTGACAGCAGATGCTGGCAAGGATGTGGAGAAACAGGAACACTTCTCCATTGTTGGTGGGATTGCAGGCTTGTACAATCACTCTGGAAATAAGTCTGGCGGTTCCTCAGAAAATTGGACATAGTACTACCGGAGGATCCTGCAATGCTTCTCCTGGGCATATAGCCAGAAGATGTTCCAACTGGTAAGAAGGACACATGCTCCACTATGTTCATAGCAGCCTTATTTATAATAGCCAGAAGCTGGAAAGAACCCAGATGCCCTTCAACAGAGGAATGGATACAGAAAATGTGGTACATTTACACAATGGAGTACTACTCAGCTATTAAAAAGAATGAATTTATGAAATTCCTAGCCAAATGGATGGACTTGGAGGGCATCATCCTGAGTGAGGTAATCCAATCACAAAAGAACTCACACAATATGTACTCACTGATAAGTGGATATTAGTCCAGAAACTTAGAATACCCAAGATATAAGATACAATTTGCAAAACACAGGAAACTCAAGAAGAACGAAGACCAAAGTGTAAACACTTTGCCCCTTCTTAGAATTGGGAACAAATCACTCATGGAAGGAGTTACAGAGACAAAGTTTTGAGCTGAGACAAAAATATGGACCATCTAGAAACTGCCATATCCTTGGATCCATCCCATAATCAGCTTCCAAATGTTGATACCATTGCATGCACTAGCAAGATTTTGCTGAAAGGACCCAGATATAGCTGTCTCTTGTGAGACTATGCCGGGGCCTAGCAAACACAGAAGTGGTTGCTCACAGTCAGCTATTGGATGGACCACAGGGCCCCCAATGGAGGAGCTAGAGAAAGTAACCAAGGAGCTAAAGGGATCTGCAACCCTATAAGTGGAACAGCAATATGAACTAACCAGTAACCCCCGGAGCTCATGTCTCTAGCTGCATATGTATCAGAAGATGGCCTAGTCAGCCATCAGTTGAAAGAGAGGCCCATTGGTCATGCAAACTTTATATGCCTCAGTACAGTGGAATTCCAGGGCCAAGAAGTGGGAGTGGGTGGCTAGGGGAGTGGGTAGGGGAGTGGGTGGGGGAGCGTGTAGAGGACTTTTGGGATAACATTGGAAATGTAAATGAAATAAATACCTAATTAAAAAAAAAGAAAACCCTTTATTTAGACTTCTCTTTAAGAGAAATAATATAACCACAAAACTCAAAATCACTCCCATTTTGAAAATCAAAGTAATCTAAAACAGATGAAGTAAACTAATATACTGTATGTGCCTATACTTAGACCTTTCCTATTTTACCAAGCAGGATAAAACACTCAAGATTCCCGAAGAGTCCACATTAGACAGAATATGACCATCCTGTGGTTGGTTAAACAATCTATACCATCTTTGTGTTTGGCTTTCTGCCCAGAGCCACAAACATATTTTATTAATACCTGTATAATATCTGTCTGTTTATCTCTCTACCTAGATCCACAGACATTGATAATTAATACCTGTTCAAAGCAAGCAATGATTATTTCTGTACTCTCTACTCTGGAGTCAGTAGCTAATATTCCCTATCTAGTTATGAACCACAGGCAAAATTTCCCCTGTGATTCAGACAGAATCTGAATATAAATCTATCCTAAAAGCAAATAATACTAATTTTAAATTCACAGTTTAATCCCTCTGCCCTAAGAGGTAGGCAACTTCCATTCTTCTAACTCAAAGCTGCCTGTAATTTTCCATAGCAGGAGGCACCAGAGTTGCTAGCAGTCTCTTTGTTTCAACTTCCCACTTGAGTCACATGACTCATTTTTAGCACTATCCAGTTACTCACTTAACAAAAAATAAAATGAAATAAAACTAGCTCTCAGGATAATAATCTTAAATTTTAGTGGATTCTTTCCCAGACGTTGGTTCAGAACCAATTGATAATGATAAAATCTGCCCAACTAGATTAGACAAATTATCTCAATATTCTAACCTTTATGATCTCATAACAACCTGTGGCTGGTCATAGCCACACTGATTCACATCTGCCTCCATCTTCCACACACACACACACACACACACACACACACACGCGCGCGCGCGCGCGCGCACGCGCTACCTTGGGATGCTCCCTGTCTCTGTAACTCTTAGCTCTGCCTCCCTTTTCCCTGTCCAATCACAGGCTCCTCACTGCCCTAATGTAATTGAAAAGGAAAAAGCTGTGGCATTCCCCAATGAGAAAGAGTTGTCTTTCTTTAATGTTAAGTTGCTTTCTCCAAAATCTAAAAGTTGTAAGGTAGAAGTGCAGGCACACTTAGTAAATACATGTAAGGAACTACAGACTGCATTTTAGTTTTTAATATTATTAAAATAATATTAACATTTGAAATCTAAATAAAAAACCAATAAAAACTATGTGCAACATTCATATGAGTGTAAGTATGTGTTTGGGTGAATATAGATGTATTCAGAATTAAGAAGCAGGGGTGAAATCTCCTGGTACTGCCTGATGTTGATGCTGGGAATCCAATCATCACTAGGCCTTCTGTAAGGCATTTTCTAACTTATTGTCCTATTGGTATGAGGCAACTCTTTAAAAAAGGAACCATTTAATTGATGCCTTGTTTACAGTTTCAGACACCTGTCATCATAACAGTAGCCAACAGTAGCCAAGAGAAAGAAAGAAAGAAAGAAAGAAAGAAAGAAAGAAAGAAAGAAAGAAAGAAAGAAAGAAAGAAAGAAAGAAAGAAAGAAAGAAAGAGAGGTGTTGGGGCTGTCATGGACTGTTGAAACATCAAAACAAGAATACAAATTCATTCAACAGGTCATACCTATTCCAACAAGGCCAAACTTCTTAATCTTATCAAAAAGTTTCTCTCCCTGGTAACTAAGCATTCAAGTATATGAACCTATGGAAGCAATTCTCATTCAAACTACCACATTCTACTCCCTGGCTCTCAAAGGCTTGTCGCCATATCATAGTGTAAAATGCATTCAGTCTAATTTCAAAAGTCTTCATAATCTATCACAATCTCAATGTTGTTTAAAACTCTAACCTTCAAATTGTCTTCTAAGATTCATGCCTATCTCTTAACAACAATCCCTCCATAAAAGCGAAATAAAAAAGATTACATGCTTCCAGCATACAATGGAACAGTATGCACATCACCATTCCAAAATAGAGGAAAGGAAGCATAGTAAGAAGATTTGGGTGCAAAAGTAGAACAAAACTAGCAGACAAAATTCCAAAATCCACAACTTCATGTCTGATGTCAAAGTGCTCTTCAGAACCCCAAATCCTTCCAGATTTGTTGACTGTAACATTTTTCTCTTTCTCTTGGGCTTATTCCACACTTGGTGTTCAGTGCTCTGTAGGTATTCCATGATTATGGCTTCTCAGAGTCTCCAGCATAATCCAGGCTTCACATCCACAGCTTCTTCTAAAGATCTTCATAGATGTAGGCCTCCATGCAATGACACCCCTTACACTCTCCTGGCCTCAGAAGCTTTCCTTAGGCAAAAAGAAAAATTCCATGACCTGTTTCTTGTATCTTTGACTAAAAATCCAAAAGCATGTGGACATAGTTTCTAGGTTCTGCTGTTTGATGGGCCTGACACTTGGCTCCCTCATTCAAGAACATTTGCATCGGCTTTCTGTTGATGATAGTTTCCTCTGCTCCTTAAGCTAAGCTTTAACTTCTTCTCACAAACTGGAATCTTAGCTGGGTCTTTTCCTCAGGTCACTACTCACTTTATTCCACTTTGCAACAGGTTTTTCTTTAATTTATTTTTCTGTTTCAGCACAAAATTTAGCTCTATTACATTTCCTTGTTCTCCTTTTCTCCTCAAACTGAACATTTTGTATTGCTTCTTTTTATTATAATCTGCATAAATTAACAGTAACAACCATCTGACATAGTCCATACAGGCTGTCTTGCTATATCCTCTACCAACACCATTAGTCCAACACTCTTCAATTTAGCCTCAGGCAGATTTGTAAGACAAGGGCATAACTACACATTTTGCCAAAATATCACAGGAATGAGTTCCAGGTTACTCATTAATATTCTGCCCTTCTGAAGTGTCTTTTTCTTTTTTTTTTTTTTTTTTTTTTGGTTTGGTTTTTCTGAGACAGAGTTCCTCTGAATAGCCCTGGCTGTCCTGGAACTCACTTTGTAGACCAGGCTGGCCTCGAACTCAGAAATCTACCTGCCTCTGCCTCCCAAGTGCTAGGATTAAAGGCGTGCACCACCATACCTGGCTCCTTCTGAAGTTTCTTAAGCTGGATACCCACAGCTCAAATTGTTCTCAGTGCTGTCTTCTATGCTGCTACTAGACTGGCTCACATAGTCTCACCTAAAATGTGCAACAGCCTTTATAATCCAGGGTTTCAAAGTCTCCCATATTACTCCAAAAAACTAAAAGGTCAGGCCTAACAGAGCAAAACTCCAGTCTCTGATATGAACTTCTTAGTCACTCTTCTATTGTTGTGAAGAGACACCATGCCCAAATCAACTCTTATAAAAGAAAGCATTTAATTAGGAATTGGGGGCTTGCTTACAGTTTCAGAAGCTTAGTCCATCATCATCATGCCAGGGAGTATGGGGAGTATCAATAGCTAAGCACTACATCCTAATTCTTAGGCAAAGAGAGTGAGGCTGGGTATGGCTTTGAGGGTTTGAAACCTCAAAGCCCACCACTATGGCACACTTTCAACCTATTTAATTCTATGAAAAGGATCTGCGCTTCTTATTGACATTCATAGTTGAATGAGACTGTAATGGACATTCTTATTCAAACCACCACAGAAGTTGACACCTCTCTCCAGTTGTAGTAGCTACAATTAAAAGAAAACAAACAAACAAACAAAAAAAAACCAAAAAACAAAAAAAAAACCCAGAAAATTGTACTCAGTGTTGATACAAACACAGTTAGCTCCAGTTGAGTCCTATCATTAGATTAGACTGTCACTTTTTGCCAATATCTCAGTACAAAAGATAGATAAAATTTTGAGACTGGATTTAACTTTCATCTCAAATATTTAACTCCATTTTCTTTGACTATTAAATTTTCATTGCTTTGTTTTTGTTGCTGTGCTTTTTTTCCCCTCACAGAAGAAGCAAAGTCAAGAAACTGCTTAAGGATTTAAATTACATTTTCTTAGCAAATCAGATTTAGGAGGGAAAAAAAAAAGCAGAAAAGCTTCAAAATTCTTAGTCCTATTTTTGTGCTCTGTGACATCCACACTGTGCTAGAATTGTATTATTTGAGAAAGTGGCCAGAGTGCTTTTGATATGAGATTACCATTTAAAATAATAATGCCAACACATTTTGTAATTCATAAACCAATGTCTTTTCTTTATGTGCTGTGACCTGCTGGCCTGAGGAAGGACTGGTGTCCCAGACTGTGAATGAGGAAACATGGCCTCCTGCCTCTTGTCTGAATGCATAATGAATGTCCATTAAGCTCATTAATTCATGAGCACTCTTTATTTTAACACTCTCAAGTGTCTGTGGCATTTGAGTCACCTTTAGTTTTAAGTTGACATTTACCTTATACCAAAATTAATGAACATTCTGGGACAATTGGAAAAATACAAGAATCCCTTGGGAGTTAGAAACTTTATAGTCAGAGCAGCCTCACATTACTTTTGGCACAGTAGGTTAAAATCAAGATACCTACATCCAACCACATAAGTGACAACTTGCCAAAGTATCATTGTGGCTGGTTGCTTGGTATAGGAGCCTCTACCTTTTCACAGTCTGATATTTTGATGTGATAAGTGTAAGGGCCTGAAATATTCAATATGAATATGATTTCAATATGAATCAATGGACACCATCTGTCTTTCAGTCCTCAAATTCCTAGAACATATAAAGATAACAGACAATATAGAACTAGAAATACAGCGATTGAAATGGCTAATTTATTGAAAACTTTCTGGGTCAAAGTTAACCACTAGCACAAATGCAATCTATTTCAAAGTGACTTATTGTGTATCTTTTTCTGGTGAAATATGAACAGACATCTAGTCAGTCCAAATGTAACTGATGACAAGCCAAAGAAACAATTCCACCAAAGTCTAGTTTAATGAATCACTATACTTTTTAGGGTTGCTTACAGGACTATAGGAAAGATACAGGAACATGGATAACACAATGGCAGCTGCTTCTCTGGCAAACTCCACATCAGCCTGAACAGTTGCTGTGACAATCACATCCTTAGACATTTCTGCACAGCTTGAGGGTTGTCTGGTCTGATGATTTAAATCTAACCTTTCAGGAGCTTCCTGTACCAGTGGTTTTCTTCTACTTTCTAGGTATTATGTTTCTCCTGCTTTCTGAGATTATAAGCCTTGATCTTCCCTCTAGCATGCAACATTGGAAAACAAATAGCAGTGTCTGTCCTTGCTGCTAACCCTAGTATTCAATGCCTTGCTTATGAACCATAACATCATGACAGTAGGGAGTTATGACTTGGACATCTACTCAGCTTATGATGATGGCCAAGAATCAATGTGACAGAGAAGATGGCAGTGGACAAATACATCTTTCAAAGATATACACCCAATATCCTACTTCTTTTAATGAGATTTCACCTGAAAATGGTCATGTTTATGATTCCATTGGAAGATTAAAGGTCTGGAAGATTAAAGGTTGAAACTAGCCTGATACAACAACCTCTCAATACTTTGGCACCTGCACGGCTGCACTGGGATCTATTATGGTTAGTAGCAATTGTCTCCATGGCTGATTTCAGAATAACCTAGAAGACACACCTTTGGGAATGTCTGTGAAAAATGTCTCTAGATGGAGATAAATGAGGTTGAAATATCTAACCTAAATGGTGATGATATTATTTTATGGACAGATATTCACGACTACATTAAAAAGAAAGTTGGCTGGACACCCACATCTCTTTGCTTTCTATGGACTGGGGGCACACTGTGACCTTATGGTTCTGACATCATGTTTTCTATGTATTACGGTTTAACTTCAAATACTGAGTCAAAATATATACTCTACCCTGTCGTTGTTTTGTCAAGTATTTGATCTGAACAATGAAAAGAATTAATGAATACATAGACTAGACATTCACTAGTTGAGCTTCTGAGGGGTGTCCCAGCACTAGACCAGAGCACCTGGGTGGCTTATAATCAGGAGATAACAATTGCCAATCCTGACTAGCCCAACAATGGATGTCTGCTGAAGGAAAGGGCAAGAATCTGGTTTTGTTGAGTCTGAAAAGCTGAATGTCTCATCTTGTCTTCAGTCTACCTCATAATCCCAAAGAAGAAGATTCTAATAACAATGAAAGAATGTCTCATCAACATAGATAAATTTACCAGTGAGAGTGAGTGCAAGCAAGAAAAAACAAAGGACCTCCTTTTTCTCTATCTCATTACATAAGCTGCCACCAGGAGAAGATCAGATTTGGGAATGTTTTTTCACCATCAAATGATCCAGATTTAGGGTTGTTCTCACCTCAAAAATCCAGTCAAGAAAATCCTTCACAAGGCCCAATTATTTGGGTTTTACTTGTTTTCAGAGGTAGTCATGTCAACCAATATTAGCCATCACAGGGAAAAGGAGGACTTGGATGGGGAAAATGAGGGAAAGATATGAGATAGGGAGAAAGAAGGGTACAGAAGAGAGGTAAAAATGAAGATAGAGGAAGAGAATGGAGAAGGTGGAATGGGGAGAAAAGAAGCAATTGGGGAGGAGAAGAGAGTTTTTAGAACTATATATTTCTTCTGAGTTGGAGTCAAGTTGATTTGTTTGTTTGTTTGTTTGTCATATCTGTTCCTTTCCCATTTGATGAAATACAACGACCAATAGCAACTAGTAGATGAAAGTGCCTCTCGTGGTTCTTAATGAAGAGTCACTATTAGTAGTGCAGGTTTGTCCTGGCTGTCTAAGCAGGAAACAGGTGTCAAATGTTTCATCAGTATACAGCAAGCAGAAAAATAAAACTGGATATGGAGTGATGCTATAAACTTTCAAAGCCATGCCCAGAAATTTTCTTTCTTAAGCAAGGCTACATATCATAAAGATTTCATAGCCTCCCTAAACACCACCACCAATTAGGGACACAGTGATTATCAACATGAGCCTATAGAGGATATTTTTCATTCAGATACCACAGTTCATTGTTGTATACAGGTTAAATGACCTCAACAATATTTGTCATGGACTTGCTTAACATAACTTTGATGGCAGGGTGGGAAAGGATCAGAGACAAATGGTAGCCAGCAACAAGAAATCTGGACTATATATCTTTGAATTGATTCTCAGCTATGCGACATCTGTACCTGTGATTCTTATCATGGGTTGACTTGAAGCTACTTATATTCTTATACCAATACTGATTCCTCAAGATCTGATTGCCCCAGAGATCAGAGAGTCTGCACATAGACCCAAGTGATCCTATGTGACCTGCCCCCAAGTTAGTTCTGATTGGTGAATAAAAATGCTGACAGGTGGGCAGAAGAGACATAGGCAGCCTTTAGTATTCCTGGGTTTTGTTTCAGAGGAGAATCACAAAGAGGAAGAAGGTGAATGGAAGAGAAGCTACCATGTGTTAGGTGAGTTATGAAAACATGGCCCTGAGGGTTGGCCAATAGGTCAGTGCTGGTGAAGCATTGAAACATAGTAAGTAATAAATCAAGGTTATCATAACAAAGTAGATTCCAATAAAATATAGGGTAAATATCTGCCCATTTCTTGTACGATTTAAGGCTTATTGTAAATAATAAAAGGTATGTGTCTCTTATCTAGGAACTGAATGGTCAAGGCTGGATAGAAACCCTGGATTGAGATTAAAATTTTCTTCAAAAGTTTTACACTGTGATAAGCACTGAGAACTTTGTATGAAATGTACTCTACCCCAAATTTCTCTTGACACCTAGAACTCTCATTGCTGCTGAACCACTGGAATATATTCTACAGCTTTTCTCCAAAATAGAATTCTTTGCTCATTTAAAGATTATATTGGTGGTTCCAGGATCCCTCAGAGACTAGTATATGCAGGTGAGAGTGTGGACTACAGAAGCAAACTGCTTCTGGGATAGGCAGAAGCTACACAGCTTCTAGGGCAGGCCCTATTTCAGGCTCCAAACATCCGGGCACCTTCCCTGCCAGAAAAGAAGTGTCTACCCGACCCGGGAGGGCTTTGTCAAGGCACCTGGGGGAGCCATCTTGGTTCCTAGATCCCTCAGAGACTAGCCTGCGCAGGTGAGTGTGGACTACAGAAGCTAAGTGCTTCTGGGGCAGGCAGAAGCTACACAGCTTCTTGGGCAGGCCCCATTTCAGGCTCCAGACTTCTGGACTCTTTCCCTGCAAGAGGAGAAGTGTCCGCTGCACCCAGGAGGGCTTTGCCAGGGCACCTGGGGGAGCCATCTCTGGTCCGGGATCTCTCAGAGACTAGACTATGTAGGTGAGAGTGCCAACTACAGAAGCTACACAGCTTCTGGGACAGGCCCTGTTTCAGGCCTTCATCTTCTGCCAGGAGGCAGGTCCGAACTCCAGATATCTGTGCACTTTCCCTGCAAGAGGAGAGCATGCCTGCAGAGAGTGCTCTAACCACTGAACCTCTGGAGAGAGCTAGTCTTCCAGGACTGCTGATAGAGGCTAACAGAATCATAGGAAGAACAAGCTCTAACCAGAGACAACTATAACAGCTAACTCCAGAGATTACCAGATGGCTAAAGGCAAATGTAAGAATCAAACTAACAAAAACCAAGAACACTCACCATCATCATAACCCTGCACTCCCACCTCAGCCAGTCCTGGATACCCCAACACACCCAAAAAGCTAGACCCGGATTTAAAAGCATTTCTCATGATGATGGTAGAGGACATCAAGAAGGACTTTAATAACTCACTTAAAGAAATACAGGAGAACACTGCTAAAGAGGTACAAGTCCTTAAAGAAAACAGAAAAACACAACCAAACAGGTAGAAGTCCTTAAAGAAAAACAAGAAAACACAACCAAACAGGTGATGGAATTGAACAACACCATAAAAGACCTAAAAAGGGAAGTAGACACAATAAAGAAAACCCACAGTGAGGCAATGCTGGAGATAGAAAACATAGGAAAGAAATCTGAAACCATAGATGCGAGCATCAACAACAGAATACAAGACACGGAAGAGAGAATCTCAGGTGCAGAAGATTCCATAGAGAACATGGGCACAACAATCAAAGAAAATGAAAAATGTAAAAAGATCCTAACTCAAAACATCCAGGAAATCTAGGACACAATGAGAAGACCAAAACTACAGATAATAGGAATAGATGAGAATGAAGATTTTCAACTTAAAGGACAAGCAAGTATCTTCAACAAAATTATAGAAGAAAACTTCCCAAACCTAAAGAAAGAGATGCCCATGAACATACAAGAAGCATACAAAACTCCAAATAGAATGGACCAGAAAATGAATTCCTCCTGACACATAATAATCAGAACAACAAACGCACTAAATAAAGATAGAATATTAAAAGCAGTAAGGGAAAAAAGTCAACTAACATATAAAGGCAGCCCTATTAGAATTACAACAGACTTTTCACCAGAGACTATGAAAGCCAGAAGATCCTGGACAAATGTTATACAGACAATAAGAGAACACAAATGCCAGACCAGGCTACTATACCCAGCCAAATTTTCAATTACCATAGATGGAGAAACCAAAGTATTCCATGATAAAACCAAATTCACACAATATCTTTCCACAAATCCAGCCCTTCAAAGGATAATAACAGAAAACAAAAAACAATACAAGGATGGAAACCACAACCTAGAAAAAGCAAGAAAGTAATTCTTCAACAAACCTAAAAGAAGACAGCCACAAAAACAGAATGCCAACTCTAATAATAAAAATAATAGGAATCAAAAATTACTTTTCCTTAATATCTCTTAATATCAATGGACTCAATTCCCCCAATAAAAAGACATAGACTTACAGACTGGCTACACAAACAGGACCCAACAATTTGCTGCTTTCAGGAAACCCATTTCAGGGAAAAAGACATATACTCCCTCAGAGTGAACGGCTGGAAAACAATTTTCCAAGCAAATGGTCCAAAGAAACAAGCTGGAGTAACCATTCTAATATCGAATAAAATCGACTTCCAACCCAAAGTTATCAAAAAGGACAAGGAGGTGCACTTCATACTCATCAAAGTTAAAATCCTTCAAGAGGAACTCTCAATTCTGAATATCTATGCTCCAAATCCAAGGGCAGCCACATTCATTAAAGAAACTTTAGTAAAGCTCAAAGCACACATTACACCTCACACCATAATAGTGGGAGACTTCAACACACCACTTTCATCAATGGACAGATCATGGAAACAGAAACTAAACAGGGAGACAGTGAAACTTACAACTTATGAAACAAATGGATTTATCAGATATCTACAGAACATTTTATCTTAAAACAAAAGGATATACCTTCTTCTCAGCACCTCATGATACCTTCTCCAAAACTGACCATATAATTGGTCACAGAACAGGCCACAACAGATACAAAAATATTGAAATTGTCCCATGCATCCTATCAGATCACCATGGACTAAGGCTGATCTTCAATAACAACATAAATAGTAGAAAGCCAACACTGATGTGAAAACTGAACAACACTCTTCTCAATGATATCTTGGTCAAGGAATGAATAAAGAAAGAAATTAAAGACTTTTTAGAGTTTAATGAAAATGAAGCCACAACATACACAAACTTATGAGACACAATGAAAGCATTTCTAAGAGAAAAACTCATAGCTCTGAGTGCCTCCAAAAAGAAAATAGAGAGAGCACACGCTAGCAGCTTGAAAGCACACCTAAAAGCTCTAGAAGAAAAGGAAGCAACTTCACCCAAGAGGAGTAGAAAGCAGGAAATAATTAAACTCAGGGGCAAAATCAACCAAGTGGAAACAGAACTATTCAAAAACTCAACCAAATGAGGAGCTGGTTCTTTGAGAAAATCAACAAGTTAGATAAACCCTTAGCAAGACTCACTAGAGGGCACAGGGATCCTAATTAACAAAATCAGAAATGAAAAGGGAGACATATCAACAGATGCTGAAGAAATCCAAAACACCATCAGATCCTTCTGCAAAAGGCTATACTCAAGAAAACTGGAGAACCTTGATGAAATGGACGAATTTCTAGACAGATACCAGGTACCAGAGTTGAATCATGTTCATATTAATGACCTAAACAGTCCTATATTCCCTCAAGAAAGAGAAGCAATCATTAATAGTCTCCCAACAACAACAACAAAAAAAGCCCAGGACCAGATGGGTTTAGTGCATAGTTATATCAGACCTTCAAAGAATGTCTAATTACACTTCTTCTCAAACTATTCCGCAAATTAGAAACAGAAGGTACTCTACCCAACTCATTCTATGAAGCCCCAATTACTCTGATGCCTAAACCACAAAAAGACCCAACAAAGATAGAGAAATTCAGACCAATTTCCCTTATGAATATCGATGCAAAAATACTCAATAAAATTCTTGCTAACCGAATCAAAGGACACGTCAAATAATCATCCATCATGACCAAGTAGTTTTCATTCCAGGAAATGGAATGGTTATGGGTTAATATACAGAAATCCAACAACGTAATCCACTATATAAACAAACTCAAAGACAAAAACCACATGACCATCTCATTAGATGCGGAGAAAGCATTTGACAAAAATCCAACACACATTCATGATAAAAGTCTTGGAAAGATCAGGAATTCAAGGCCCATACCTAAACATGATAAAAGCAATCTAGAGCAAACCATTAGCCAACATCAAAGTAAATTGTGAGAAGCTGGATGCAATCCCACTAAAATCAAGGACTAGACAAGGCTGCCCACTTTCTCCGTACCTATTCAACATAGTACTTGAAGTCCTAGGCAGAGCAATTTGACAACAAAAGGAGATCAAGGGGATACAAATTGGAAAGTGAGAAGTCAAAATATCACTTTTTGCAGATGATATGATAGTATGTATAAGTGACCCTAAAAATTCTACCAGAGAACTCCTAAACCTGATAAACAGCTTCAGTGAAGTAGCTGGATTAAAAGTAACTCAAACAAGTCAATAGCCTTTCTCTACACAAAGAATAAACAGGCTGAGAAAGAAATTAGGGAAACAACACCCTACTCAATAGTCACAAATAATATAAAATATCTTTTTGTGACTCTAACTAAGGAAGTGAAAGATTTGTATGATAAGAACTTCAAGTCTCTGAAGAAAGATATAAAAGAAGATCTCAGAAGATGGAAAGATCTCCCATGCTCATAGATTGGCAAGAGCAATATAGTAAAAATGGCTATCATGCCGAAAGCAATCTACAGATTCAATGCAATCCCTATCAAAATTCCAACTATATTCTTCAACGAATTAGAAAGGGAATTTATCAAATTCATCTGAAACAACAAAAAACCTAAGATAGCTAAAACTCTTCTCAATGATAAAAGAACCTCTGGTGGAATCACCATACCTGACCTAAAGCTATACTAGAGAGCAATTGTGGTAAAAACTACATGGTACTGGTATAGCGACAGACAAGTAGACCAATGGAATAGAATTGAAGACCAAGAAATGAACCCACACACCTATGGTCACTTGATCTTTGACGAGGGAGCTAAAACCGTCCAGTGGAAAAAAGACAGCATTTTCGACAAATGGTGCTGGCACTACTGGTGGTTATCATGTAGAAGAAAGCTAATTGATCCATTCCTATCTCCTTTTACTTAGGTTAAATATGAGTGGATCAAAGAATTCCAAATAAAACCAGAGACAGTGAAACTTATAGAGGAGAAAGTGTGGGAGGGCTCGAAGATATGGGTACAGGGGAACATTTCCTGTATAGAACAGCAATGGCTTGTGCTGTGAGATCAAGTATAGACAAATGGGACATCATAAAATTACAGAGCATCTGTAAGGCAAATGACTCCGCCAATAAGACAAAAAGGCCACCAAAAGATTGGGAAATGATTTTGCCAATCCTAAATCAGATGGGGGACTAATGTCCAATATATATGAAGAACTCATGAAGGTGGACTCCAAAAAATGAAATAACCCCATTAAAAAATGGTACTCCTCCGGTAGTATTATGTCCAATTTTCTGAGGAATCGCCAGACTGATTTCCAGAGTGGTTGTACAAGTTTGCAATCCCACCAACAATGGATGAATGTTCATCTTTCTCCACATCCTCGCCAGCATCTGCTGTCACCTGAATTTTTAATCTTAGCCATTCTGACTGGTGTGAGATGGAATCTCAGGGTTGTTTTGATTTGCATTTCTCTGATGATTAAGGATGCTGAACATTTTTTCAGGTGCTTCTCGGCCATTAGGTATTCCTCAGGTGAGAATCCTTTGTTTAGCTCTGAGACCCATTTTTTAATGGAGTTATTTGATTTTCTGGAGTCCACCTTCTTGAGTTCTTTATATATCTTGGATATTAGTCCCCTATCTGATTTAGGATAGGTAAAGATCCTTTCCCAATATGTTGGTGTCCTTTTTGTCTTATTGATGGTGTCTTTTGCCTTGCAGAAGCTTTGCAGTTTCATGAGGTCCCATTTGTCAATTCTCGATCTTACAGCACCAGCCATTGCTGTTCTATTCAGGATTTTTTCCCCCTGTGCCCATATATTTGAGGCTTTTCCAACTGGTAAGAAGGACACATGCTCCACTATGTTCATAGCAGCCTTATTTATAATAGCCAGAAGCTGGAAAGAACCCAGATGTCCCTCAACAGAGGAATGGATACAAAAAATGTGGTACATTTACACAATGGAGTACTACTCAGCTATTAAAAAGAATGAATTTATGAAATTCCTAGGCAAATGGTTGGACCTGGAGGGCATCATCCTGAGTGAGGTAACACAATCACAAAAGAACTCACATGATATGTACTCACTGATAAGTGGATATTAGCCCAGAAACTTAGTATACCCGAGATATAAGATACAATTTGCAAAACACATAAACTGAAGAAGAACGAAGACCAAAGTGTGGACACTTTGCCCCTTCTTAGAATTGGGAATAATCACCCATGGAAGGAGTTACAGAGACAAAGTTTGGAGCTGAGACAAAAGGAAAGACCATCTACAGAATACCATAACCAGGGATCCATCCCATAATCAGCCTCCAAATGATGATACCATTGCATACACTAGCAAGATTTGCTGAAAGGACCCTGATATAGCTGTCTCTTGTGAGACTAGGCTGGGGCCTAGCAAACACATAAGTGGATGATCACAGTCAGCTATTGGATGGATCACAGGGCCTCCAATGGAGGAGCTATAGAAATTATCCAAGGATCTATAGAGATCTGCAACCTGTAGGTGCAACAACATTATGAACTAACCAGTACCCGGGAGCTCTTGACTCTAGCACATATGTATCAAAAGATGACCTAGTTGGCTATCACTGGAAAGAGTGGCCCATTGGACATTCAAACTTTATATGCCCCAGTACAGGGCAACGCCAGGGCCAAAATGTGGGAATGGGTGGATAGGGGAGTTGGGGGGAGGGTATGGGGGACTTTTGGGATAGCATTGGAAATGTAATTGAGGAAAATATGTAATAAAAAATATTTAAATTAAAAAAATGGGGCTCAGAGCAAAACAACGAATTCTCACCTGAGGAATACTGCATGGCTGAGAAGCACCTGAAAAAATGTTCAGCATCATTAGTCAACAGGGAAATGCAAGTCAAAACAATTCTGAGATTCCACCTCACACTCTCAGAATGGCTAAGATAAAAATTCAGGTGACAGCAGATGCTGGCAAGGATGTGGAGAAAGAGGAACACTCCTCCATTCTTGGTGAAATTGCAAGCTTGTACAACCACTCTCAAAATCAGTCTGGTGGTTCCTCAGGAAATTGGTCATAGTACTACTGGAGGATCCTGCAATACCTCTCCTGGGCATATAGCCAGAAGATGTTCCAACTGGTAAGAAGGACACATGCTCCACTATGTTCATACCAGCCATATTTATAATAGCCAGAAGCTTGAAAGAACCCAGATGTCCCTCAACAGAGGAATGGATACAGACAATGTGGTACATTTACACAATGGAGTTCTACTCAGCTATTAACAAGAATAAATTTATGAAATTCCTAGGCAAATGGATGGACCTGGTGGGCATCATTCTGAGTGAGGTAACCGAATCACAATAGAACTCCCATGATATTTTCACTGATAAGTGGATATTAGCCCAGAATCTTAGAATACCCAAGATAGAATATATAATTTGCAAAACACATGAAACTCAAGAAGAACAAAGACCAAAGTGTGGATAATTTGTCCCTTCTTAGAATTGGGAACAAAACACCCATGGAAGGAGTTACAGAGACAAAGTTTGGAGCTGAGACGAAAGTATGGACCATCTAGAGACTGCCATACCTGGGGATCCATCCCATATTCAGCGTCCAAACACAGACATCATTGCATAAGCCAGCAAGATTTTGCTGAAAGGACCCTGATATAGCTGTCTCTTGTGAGTCTATGCTGGGGCCTGGCAAACAGAGAAGTGGATGCTCATAGTCAGCTATTGGATGGAACACAGGTCTCCCAATGGAGTAGCTAAAGAAAGTACTCAAGGACCTAAAGAGTTCTGCAACCCTATAGGTGGCACAACAACATGAACTAACCAGTATCCCTGGAGCTAGTGTCTCTAGCTGCATATTTATCAGAAGATGGCCTAGTAGGCCATCATTGGGAAGATAGGCCCCTTGATCTTCCAAACTTTATATACCTCAGTACGGGGGAATGCCAGGGTCAAGAAGTGGAAGTGTGTGGGTAGGGGAGGGGGGGAGGGTCTGGTGGACTTTTGGGATAGTATTTGAAATGTAAATGAAGAAAATACCTAATTAAAAAAAAGATTATATCGTGGCAAATAAACCTTCCTTGTATACAGTCTTCCCTTGACATCACCAAAATTCCCAATAATATTAACTACTTTCTTATGATTTTTCATTTAAGTCTTTATTGGATCCAATGAGTATTCTCTATGAATATGTTTTGGAAAATTCTTCATGTGATTATTGTTCCTTTCAAAGGTTGATTCCAATATACTCCTTGAAGGACTTGTTGATTTTCTATTGCCTACTGAATGCCTTATTAGTCTAAGCTATAGTGAATGATTCAGATTAAACTTCAACTCTGAATAGTTTTTACTCATAATTTTTGTAATTTCATACTTGTGCATAACACATTATCTCCTTACTCACAACCTCACCTATCATTCTTCCAAACCTGCCAACTCTTCATTCATATTTTCCATTATTTAAATTCTGTCTGCCATCAATGGAAAGTTTTCAACCCGAGTTCATTTGTGAGCACTTTTTAAATTTTTTTCATTTATTTAACTAGATAAGAATATGTATGTTTGCATTTTGTGTTTCCCCATTGCATGCAGAGTCCAGAAAAGAGCATGGGATGCCCTGTAATTAGAGTTACAGAGTAAAGTTTTGCAATGTCAAAAGGCTTGAATTGGACAGCCATGCTAGACTCATGTCTGCAAGCATAACAGTATCATTAGTAGTATATGGGATTGGTGCTCACTCATAGGATGAGTTTCTGGTTGAGCAGGATATTGCTTGGCCATTCCCTTAGTCTCTGCTCCATCCCCTGTCCCTGCAGTTTTGTAAACAGAATACATTTGGGTCAAAATTTTGGTGGGTAGGTTGGTCACCCTATTGCTACACTGGAATTTCTGCCTGGCTACAAGAGATTATCTCTTCAGTTTCCATATCCCCAATTCTGTGAGTCACAGTTAAGGACACCCACATTGATTCTTGGGTGCCTCTCTTATCCCAAGCCTTGGTAACATCCTGGAGATGCCCCCTACCTTAACACCACAGTCAATTACTGATTTCTGTTCATTCTCATTTCCTTCTGGCCAATCCTCATGTTCCTCCCCACACATTATCCTGAAGTCCTCCATTTCACCCCAAATCTCCTCTCAAAACCACTTCCCTTCCTCCATCTCCCTCTTGTTACTATTTTTTATATGATTTTTAATTTATTTTTCTTTAAATTTTTTTGGCTTTACATCCTACTCACTGCCCCCTCCTTGTTATGCCTTCCCTCCCTCCAGAAAATCCTCTACCATTCCCACGCCTTTTCTGCTACAAGTGGGTTGTTCTCCCCTCTGGGTATCTCCCACTCTGGCATTTCAAGTCTCTGCCAGGCTAGGCACTTCCTCTCCTACTGAGGTCAAACAAGGCAGCCGAGCTAGTAGAACATATGCCACATACAGGCAACAGCTTTTGGGATAGCCCCCATTCCAGTTGTTCAGGACACACGTGAATGCCAAACTGCACATATGAGCCAGGAGGCCTAGATATAGATCATGTATGTTCTTTGGTTGGTGGTTCAGACTCTGAGAATCCCAAGTGATGAGGTTAGTTGACCCTGTTGGTCTTTCTGTGGAGTTCCTATTCCCTTCAGGGCTGCAATCCTTCCCCCTATTCTTCCATAAGAGTTCCCAAGCTTTATCTACTGTTTAGCTCTGGGTATCTGTATCTGTATCTGTGTCTGTGTCTGTGTCTGTGTCTGTGTCTGTGTCTGTGTCTGTGTCTGTGTCTGTGTCTGTGTCTGTGTCTGTGTCTGTCTGTGTCTGTGTCATCTGTATCTGTATCTGTATCTGTATCTGTATCTGTATCTGTATCTGTATCTGTATCTGTATCTGTATCTGTATCTGTATCATCTGTATCTGTATCTGTATCTGTATCTGTATCTGTATCTGTATCATCTGTATCTGTATCTGTATCTGTATCTGTATCTGTATCTGTATCTGTATCTGTATCTGTATCTGTATCTGTATCTGTATCTGTATCATCTGTATCTGTATCTGTATCTGTATCTGTATCTGTATCTGTATCTGTATCTGTATCATCTGGTTGAGTCAACTGTTGAGTGGAGCCTTTCAGAGTACAACATGTTCCTGTCTGCAAGCATAACGTAGTTAGTGTAAGGGATTGGTGCTTGACCGTGGGATGGGTCTTAAGATGGGTTGGTTATTGGATGGTGATTTCCTCAGTCTCTGTTCCATCCCCCATGCCTGTATTATCTGTAGACAGAATATATTTTAGGTTGAAAGTTTTGTAAGAGGGTTTGTGTCTCTATTACTCTACTGAGGTTCCTATCTGGAAGATAGCCTCTTCAGGGTTCATATCACCAATGTAGGAAGTCACATCTAAGGTCAACCCCACAGATTCTTGGGCACTGCCTTATCTCAGGTCTCTGTCTCATCCTGGAGATGCTCCCACCTTCTCACCCCAATGGGTTGCAGATTTCCATTCATTTCATGGCCATTTAGACATTTCTCCTGTTCTTCCCATACCAAATCCTGATCCCCTCATTTCCCTCCCCTTACCTCTGCCTCCCAGTTCCCTCCCTCAATCTGCCAAATATGACTATTTTACTTCCTTTTCTAAGTGAGCGGTCCTTGCTTGGACCTTCTTTCCTGTTTACTTTCTCTTCTATGAGATTTATTTTATCTGGTTTTATGTTGAGGTTCTTGATCCACTTGGACTTGAGTTTTATGCAGGGTGATAAGTATGGATCTATTTTCATTCTTCTACATGAAGACAGTACCAATTGTTGAAGATGGTTTCATTTTTCCATTGTATAGTTTTGGCTTCTTTAGCAAAGATCAAATGTCCATAGATGTGTGGATTTATAACTGGATTTCAATTAAATTCCATTGATCAGTGTGGTTCTATGTTTCTGTCTCATGACCGGGGTGTCAGAACCCTGTACAGGGAGGTGAATTTCTGAAGCACTAGGCTATGTTCCTTGGTCCACATTGGAATGACAGGCTCATGGGATGCCAACATGCTGCTCAGGAGAGGCAAAACACAACTTAAGAGAGGTGTCCCAGCCCATATTTCTCCAGATGAGAAACATCAAGTGCTGGGATGGAGGCTCAGTGGCCTCCCAGCAGGTAGCAGTATCTTGAAGAGGAACCAAGGCAGTGGCTGAACAATAGAGTGATCTAGGGAGGCAGGCTCCACCCTAGGTAATCTCCTTAGTGGCAGCAAAGTCGAGGTCTGGCTCAGCCAGCTTCAGGCTTGGGGGAGGTTACAATTTCCTCCCTGTTATTAATATTAAAAAAAAAAAGCTGGACTGAGGCATAAAATTTATTTATGCTCTATAGTTCTGCCTGATTTCTTTGGGCCTAGTGAAGAAACCTGTCTCAGTGGGAATCCCTAACTTTTCTCATGGTAAACCCACCTATTCGCTAGGCCATTGTGTTTAGGTAAGGCTGGTTACTGCCTCAAGTAAACACTCTGCAGACTAGCCCTGAGCTATTCCAGCTTGGTCCTTTGTAATGCTTACCTAGTTACTGAATAGGTAACTTCCTTACTGAATTCCTACTGAATTCAGAGTTTGTTGGCTTCAAGGTCTTTCTAGGACGTTGGAACACTGGCCAAGGCTTAGCTATGTCAGAATTCAATCTTAAAAGGTACTTATAATAAGATAATACTAAAAGAGAGCAAGTGGATCCATACACCAGACAAATGCAGGGATAGGGTAAGAATATATGGGTTATGAGAACACCAGAGTTCCAGGAGGTGAGTTTCCGTGAAACCCTTTGCCTCGTGAGTGCTCCCAGACCTCTTGGCCTGCCAAGCAAACTTCACTGGAGCGTTCACAGCATTCTCCCCCTTTCTTTTCATATTTCTGCCAAAGTTCTGAAGTGTCCCGCCTTGTTGTAGTTACAGATCTCAGGAGTGCTCTAAAGATGAGTGGAAACAACGATTTACTAATAAAATACTGCCAATAATAATATCAAGTAGGAATATATATTGAACCCAATCCAGGGGATTCAATGCACTTAGGTCATTTTTTTTTAATCTCTGGCCAATTCATCAATGTTCCAAGTGTCCAAGTGACTTTTTCTAATATCTGAAATTTCTGCCTTAATATATGCTATGTCCTGCCCTATTGCTAAGACTACTACTTCTAAGACATTAATCTTTGTCTCCAATTCTTTACATGGCTCTGTGGTGTAGTATTAATAAACCATGGCCTCTTGGCATGTACCTCTGCCTAGATTGATATGATTCTGAGATCTGGGTGCCTGTCTTAGACTGTCTGGCTCTCATAGCAAACCTTATTCCCAAATCAGACCAAAAGTCACAATATGTACTTAGAATGCTTCCTCAATGAAGATTAATAACTGCCACCTGCACTGTTGGAGGCAAGAGTGCACACCTGCTGCAGTCAGGCTGAAAAACAAAGTCCAGACAGTGAAAAGCAACAGAAGGAGAGCTTCTTTGGGGAAGTCTAGGTACTCCATTCAATTGCAAATTAGCAACTATCAAGCTGAGACTTAGAGTTCCTGGTGTGGGGGAGGTGGCTTTGAGAATTGCAGAAAGGCTGCAGCTTCTCTGGGAGTGGAGGCTGTGCTCCAAATTAACTTTGCTAGGTAATTAAGATTTTAGCTATCTTCCCTAGGATTCACTAATACTGGAATTATTACTAGACCAGTCCAAGATTGAGTTAGAATAACTGGTCACAATGAGGGAAGGAGAAGAATCACTATAACTCTTTCTTGTGACTAATCTTTCTAAGTCAGATTACACAGTCTCTAATGTTCTATGTCTCATAAGGTATAAAAAGCTTGAAGCAAGGCAGCTTAGCTTGTCCAAACTGGGAAAATAGCAAACAAAGGTGGGTCAAGAACATATACCCAATTCAGCTTTCTTGTCACTACAGTCAGGGCACTCAGCAAATTCACCTGTCATCTTGTCAACAGTAAGAATTAGCCATCATGCTTCTGCAGCGTTCTGTGAAGAGAACCTATGCTTTTCCCCTTCCCAATAAGGTAGCTATTCAGGATCAAGCCATATGCCAATAAGTAGATCCTTTTCATCTCACCTAGACATGATTATGTCTGGTTTTAAGATACTATGAGACATTTATTAAGTTCTTTGACATCCAAATTTCAAAATTCTTAAAATAAAAGTATGATTAAAATAATGTGCTTGGTTATTCAACATTTTAAGACACCATCTACAGCACACAATTTAATTATCTGTATTGAAGCAGGGGGAAGCTAAAAAGAATAGGCGTGTGATCCATTTCACATATACTTTTCTCCCACAGAAGGGCTGTTTTTAAACACAGTAACTGGGATGCATGCAGATATGAATCTCCGGGTAAGTGCCAAGAGTGCAGAGGGGCCTTCTGTGGGAGATTTAGGCAGGGCTCTAAATAACAAAGGCTTCACTTTCAGAGTTCGTTGATGAAGGAGACAGTTCTTGCTTGTCTAAACGACTTATTTATGGGGAAAAAAAAGGATGCATTTGATTTTTTCAGGGTAAACCAGAGAGTAATACCTTTTGCAAGAAGGGATGCTGGGGATGGGAAGCATAGTAACTAAATCCTGGAGGGTTATCTAGATACCTCATGAGCATGGAGAACTCTGGGTTTCTATGCTATGTGACCAGTTTTCTTAGTGGAGTGTCATTGTCACATACTCCAAGACAAGAACCTGATCAGGAGTAGATTTAAATGCCTCCCATTCTCAATTATGAGAATTGCCAGATTTCTTTAATCTGCTTGACATCGCCAGTTTTCTATCTAGTGACACAGTCTAAAGCCCCACAGATCAACTTGTCTGTTTCTGTACCAATACCATGCCGTTTTTATCACTATTGCTCTGTAATACAGACTGCAGTGAGGGATGGCCATTCCTCCAGAAGTTCTTTAATTCTTCAGGATTGTTTTTGCTATCCTGGATTTTTCATTTTTTCATATGAAGTTAGGAATTGCTCTTTTAAGTTCTATAAAAAATTGTATTAGAATTTTCTTGGGTATTGCATTGAATCTGTAGATTGCTTTTTGTAAGATGGTTATTTTCACTATGTTAATACTACCTATCCATGAGCATGGGAGTTCTTTGCATCTTCTGATATCTTCTTTAGCTTCTTTCTTCAGAGAGTGGAGTTCTTGTCATACAAATCTTTCACTTGCTTGGTTAGACTTACACTAAGATATTTAATATTTGTGTTATTGTAAAGGATGTTTCCCTAATTTCTTTCCTGGCCCATTTATCATTTGTATAAAGGCAGGCAACTGAGTTCTTTGAGTTAATTTTGTATCCAGCAATTTTGTTGTAGGTACTTCCCAGCTGCAGGTGTTCTCTGGCAGAATTTTTGGAGTTTCTTAATGTATACTCTAATGTCATCCACAAATAGTGATACTGAAAGACCAGATCTTAAAGAACCTGACCTAAAGTTGAACTCAAGTTAACCAACAATCAGCATCTCCAAGTTACTCCCCAACAAGCTGGAGTCCAGCACCAGTTTCCAGGTTAGTTCCAAACAAGCCTGTACCTCTATGCTACTCTCTTTGACAAGCCTCCCCTGGCACTTCACTTCCTAAAAACCAACAATTAGGAGAAAAACAGAAGTTAAGTTTATGGTTTTGCTCCCAGCACCAGCTAATTCTTTTAAAGGGTGACAATATTCATAATAGACCACCAAACAGATGTATAACAGGTCAGAAAGCCCCTCCTTGGTTGTTTCTTTACCTCTATAAATGTTGGCTTGAAACTAGGCTCTGGGCTTCACCTTCTTGTCCTTCTGAGTCAGGGTCTACTAGGAATCCAAGCTCAAGTTGCATTAAAAAGACTGTAGTGCAATTGCATCTGAAATTGGCCCTTTGGTTGTCTTTTGGACTCACAAATGGGCATTACAATACTTTGACTTCTTCCTTTCCAATTCCCTTGATCTCCTGTAGTTGTCTTATTGCTCTGGCAAGAACTTTAAGAAATATATTGAATAGACTGGGAGAAAGTGAGCAGCAGCCTTGTCTTTTCCCTGATTTTAGTGGAATTGCTTTATGTTTCTTTCCATTTAGTTTGATGTTGGCTATTGGTTTACTGTATATGGCTTTTAATATGTTTATATCCTGTATCCCTGAGTTTTCGAATACCTTTATCATGATAGGGTGTTTCATTTTATCGCAGACTTTTTTAAGCATCTAATGAAATAATCTTATGACTTTTCTCTTTCAATTTGTTTCTAAGGTGGATTATGTTAAAGGTTTTCTGATATTGAACCATCTCTGCATCTCTGGGATGAAGCATACTTGATCTTGTTGGATGATGTCTTTGAGGTATTCTTGGATTCAGTTTGTGAGAATTTTATTCAGTATAATTTCTTTGGTATTCAGAAGGAAATTGGTCTGACATTCTCTTTCTTTCTTGGATCTTAGTATATTTAGGTATCAGGGTGACTGTGGCTTCATAGAATGAGATTAACAGTGTTCCTTCTGTTTCTACATTGTAGAATAGTTTGAAGAGCATTGGCATTAGCTCTTCTTTGAAAGTCTGGTAGAATTCTATACTATAACCACCCAACCCTTCTCATTTTTCTTTTTTTTTTTTTTTTGGTTGGGAGAATTTAAATAACTGCTTCTATTTCTTTATTGGTTATGAGTCTATTTAAATAATTGGTTTAATTTTGATTTAATTTTGGTAAGTAGTATTGGTCTAGAAAATCAGCCACTTCATTAAGGTTTTCCAATTTTTGCGGACTACAGGCTTTTGAAGTAAGACCTAATTATTCTTTTAATTTCCTAAGTGTCAGATTTAGTCTCCCTTTTCATTTCTGACTTCCTTTATTTGGATACTGTTTTTCTGTCTCTTGGTTAGTTTGGCTAAGAGTTTGTCTATCTTGTTGAGTTTCTCAAAGAAGCAACTTTTAATGTTTTGGATTCTTTGTATTGTTTTTGTTGTTTGTTTGTTTGTTTGTTTGTTTCTAACTCATTGATTTTAATCCTGATTTTGACCATTTCCTGACTTCTACACCTCTTTGGTGTGCTTTCTCCTCTTTTTATCTTGAGCTTTCAAGTACACTTTTAAATTGCTAATATGAGAGCTTTCTAATTTCTTTATGGAGGCTCTCAGTGCTGTGAACTTTCCACTTAGCACTGCTTTCTTTGTGTCCCATAAATTTGGGTATTTTGTGCTTTCTTTTTTATTGAATTATAGAAATTCTTAATTTCCTTCTCTATTTCTTCTCTGACCCAGAGTTCACTGAGTAGAGATTTGTTCAATTTCCTTGAATGTGTAGGCTTTCCAGAGTTTCCCTTGTTGTTGAAGTTAAGCTTTAATCCATGGTAATGTGATAAAATAAGATGCATTATTTCAATTTTTTTGTATGCATTGAGGCTTGCTTTGAGACTGACTATATGGTCAACTTTGAAGAAGAATCTATGAAATGCTGAGAAGAAGGTATATTCTTTGTGTTTGAATAAAACATTCTATAGATGTCTGTTTAATTCATAATGTCTGATAGTTTTACTAGTTCTCTGTTTAGTTTTTGTCAAGGTGGCCTGTCAATTGGAGACTTTGGGTTTTTGAAGTCTTTCAGTATTATTGTGTGGGGTTTGACGTACAATTTAAGCTTTAGCAATGTTTCTTTCATAAATGTGGGTGCCCTTGTATTTGGGGCATTGTTGCGTGCCGTCCAGCGGCTCTCGAGGAATGGGGTATGGCTGAAGTCGCAGACTCGGGCTGAAAGAGAGGGAACTAGATGGACAAGAGAAAGAACGGAGCTAAGACAACAAAGGTTCTGATCAAAGCTCATTTTTACTATTTGGGACACTGGGTTATGAAGAAGGGGAGAGGGGTCCATTACCACCAAATCATCCTTGGAGTCCAGTTGCAGGTGACAGCTAGGTGGCAGGTAGTAGCAGTGGGAGTGGCAGAACGATAGGGTGGCAGGCTCCACCCCTGATGCTCTCCTAGTGCTAACAGTTAAACCTGATCAGCAAGATTTCAGGCTGAGGAGGGGAGGTTACAGGGCATAAATGTATGGAATTGAGATATCACTTTGGTTGATTTTTTCCTTTGGTGAGTATGAAGTGGCATTTCCTATCTCTTTTGATTAATTTTGGTTGAATTATTGGTTTTATTAGATATTAAAATTGCAACTCTAGCTTTCTTCTTGTGTCTCTTTGCTTGGAATTTTTTTCCAGGCCTTTACTTTGAGGTAATGTTTATAATTATAGCTGAGGTGTGTTTCTTGTGTTAAGCAAAATGATGGATCCTGTTTTTGCATCCATTCTGTTAGCCTGCATCTTTTTATTGGGGAACTGAGTCCATTGACGTTGCAATATATTAGTGATCAGTGATGGTTGTTTCCTGTTATTTTGAATTTGGTGGTGTTAGTGTGGGGGGGTGGCAGGCTGTTTTTGTGTGGTTTCCTTGTTTTGCTGGTATGGATTTACTTATTTTCTGTGTTTTCTTGAATGTAGTCATCCTTCTTGGGTTGAACTTTTCCTTCTATTATTTTCTGTAGGGCTGGGTTTGTGTATAAATATTGTTTGAATATCAATTTGCTTTGAAATATCTTTTCTCCATCTACGGTGATTGAGAATTTTCCTAGCTATAGTAGTCTAGGTTGAACCAGTGCTTTTTCAGAGGTTGCAGGATTTCTGTACAGGCTCTTCTAGCTTTTAGAGTCTTATTTGAGATATTTACTGCGATTCTGATACGTCTACATCTTTATGTTACCTGGACTTTTTCCCTTGCTGATTTTCTTGGTTCTGTAGATTTTTTGTTTTGATTACTATGTACCAGGAGGCTTTTCTTTTCTGGTCCAGTAAAGTTAATGTGTTATAAGCTTCTTATATGTTTATATGCAACTCTTTCTTTAGGTTGGAAAAGTTTTCTTCTATGATTTTGTTGAGAATATGTTCTGGCCCTTTTTGATCTGGGACTCTTCATTAACTTTTGTCTATTCCTATTATTCATAGATTAGGTCTTTTGATGGTATCCCAGATTTCCTGGATATTTGGTTCCAGGATATTTTTTTTTTTAGATTTAATATCTTTGGCAAATGCATCAATTTCTTCTATTGTATCTTCTACACCTGAGACTTTCTCTTTTGTTTCCTGTATCGTGTTGGTGATGTTGGCATCTGCTATTCCTGTTCTCTTCTCTAGGTTCTACATCTCCAGGCTTTCCTCAGTTTGTATTTTCTTCATTACTTCTATTTTCACTTTCAGGTCTTGCACATTTTTTTAAAAATTATCTTCACATGTTTAGTTGTATTTCCTGTATGTCTTTAAGGGATTCATTTGTTTCCTCCTTAAAGACCTTTGTGTGTTTGATTGTATTTGCCTGTATTTCTTTTTTTTTCCTTTTTTTCCCATTTTTATTAGGTATTTAGCTCATTTACATTTCCAATGCTATACCAAAAGTCCCCCCTACCCACCCACCCCCACTCCCCTACCCACCCACTTCCCCCTTTTGGCCCTGGCGTTCCCCGTTCCCCTGTACTGGGGCATATAAAGTTTGCGTGTCCAATAGGCCTGCCTGTATTTCTTTAAAGTATTTCTACATGTTCTCTTTAAAGGCCTCTATATCTTTATAAATTTGTATTTAAGGTCATTTTCTTGAGTTTAAGTTACATTAGGTTATCAATGTCATTTTGTAGTGGAGTAGCTGTGCTTTGGAGGTGTGATATTGCCCTGGCTTTTGTTGATTGTACTTTTTGAAGGCCTTTAGCTATCAAGATGGTTTTGGTCCTTTGATGTTATTTTCATATTATGTATTGGGAGAGGGGTGAACATCAATGGTCATGCTATGTCAGGCCTCTGATGAATATTCTTGGAATGGATGGCACTACACCTGCAGTTCTGTATGGTTCAGGAGACTTAGGTCTGATGAAATTGGGCAGAGAGGTGGCAGAAATATGGATGTCCCCCTGGTGTTATAGGCTATTTAGAGCAGCTTGGCTTGGCCCAGAAGGCTCAGAGAGCAGGGATGATGTGTGAGGGAAGAGAAGTTTACCTGTATGCTTCAGGTGCTTGGTGGAGTTAGAGGAGAGAAGGTGGGAAAGTGGAGATCCCCATGGAATAGCAGGATGGTCAAGAAACCTTGGCTTGGCCCAGAGGGCTTAAAACCAGGAAAGATGGGGGGTGGGGTATGGAAGCTTACCTGTATGGTTCAGGAAGAGAAGGAGCAGGAGAATGGAGGTCCCCTTGGAATAGCAGGATGTTCAGGGCAACTTGACTTGGCCCAGCTCTTATGATTATTTTATTCACCCTCTTAAGTGAGATTCAACCATCCTCACTTATGCTTTCTTCATATTTAGCTTCTCTGAGTCTGTGTAGTTTAGCATGGCTATCTTGTATTTTATGGTTAAGATCCAAAAGTTCCATCCACTTGCCCACAAAATTCATAATGTCTTTGTTTTTGATAGCTGAATACTATCAGCTGCTGAGAAGCTCTACCCAGTAGCTGACTCAGACAAATGCAGACACCCTCAGTGACACAGTGGATGGACCTTGGAAACTTTTATGGAAGAATAGGTTGAATGATTGCAGCCTTGAAGAGGTTAAGAACTCCACAGGAAGACTAACATAGTCAACTAACCTGAAACTTTGGGGCTCTCAGAGACTGAACCCCCAACCAAACAATATACATGGGCTCTACCTAGGTCTCTCCAAACATAAGTAGCAAGAGTGAAGCTTGGTCTTCATCTGGGTCCTGAATAACTGGAATGAGGGCTATACCAAAAATTATTATCTGTCTATGGAATATGGTCTTCTAGCTGGGCTACCTTGGCTAGCCTCAGTGGGAGAGGATACAACCTCCCCCACAGAGTTGAAGTTCCAGAGTGGGGGTATACATGGGGAGACCCACATGTTCAGAGGAGAAGGAGAGGAGAGATGGGGAAGGATTATAGGAGGGGATGACTGGGAGGACAGCAGTAAGCAGGATGTAAACTGAATAAATTTTAAAATTTAATTAAAAATAAGTTCCATCCATTTGCCCACAAAATTCATGATGTCTTTGTTTTTGATAGCTGAATACTATCAAATGGTCTGTTTGTAACCCTGAACTCATTTCTAACACTAAGCAAGGAAGTAGTACTTTTGACTCCATTTTAATTTCTAAATTTCAGAACCATGAGAAATAAAAATACTTGTATCCTTTTGAGCCCATTTAAGTTTTTCAATTTTTATCATGTGTGTGTGTGAAAGCCACATGCACATGTGCTCATGTTTATACATGCATGCCATTGCACGTATATGAATGTTAAAAGTACAGTCGCCAGGGTTAACCTTCTTAGACTTTGATTAAGATAAAAGTCTCTTGTTTACTGCTGTGTATTCCAGGACTGCAGATTGTATTGTTCAAAGAAGGTAGGGGTTAGATCAGGATGGACAGAGTATATTGAAATAAACGTAAGCTCAGACTGACCTCTCCAGAAACAGAATTCTTAGTAAGAATAAATAAGGTCACTATCCAGGTCAACGGAGTCTGTGGAAACAGAGCACAGGTAGCTTGGGAGTTTTATAAGGTGAAAAAGTTGGGAATGAAAGATTCAATTGGCAGGCCAGTTCCCCTGCGGTCCTAAAGTGGTGAAAGTGGGTCTCCTAATGAGAAGCATCTACAGGGTTTATCAGGCAAGAATTTCTCAGCCTTTCTGGGGCTTTTATGTCATTAACCATGAAGAAATTGATTAGTTGAGTTATTAACACCATGAGAAGACACACAGACAATAGGATGGTAGGGCCTCTGAAGTGTTCAGGCTCCAGAGGCACCTTCACAGAGCTCTGAAGAGAATAAGGCACAGAAGGCAGGGATGGAGAAGAAAGGACTGAAGGTCCCATACAGGAGCCAATGTAAAGTGAGGGAAGGAGCAATGTGTCACCTCCAGTAGCCAGCCTGGTGAGCTTTAGAGAGTTCCTTCAGAGAAATAGAATGTGGAGCCAGAAATTGAGACTATCAAGAAAGGAGCTCAAAGACAAAATTCTGCTAGTCTTTGATGAGCCCCATGAAAACAAAAAGGAAAAACAATAAACAAACACTGGGTGAAATTGGTGAATTAAAGGACTTGGGATGTAGGGTTCTTAGAGAATGCCCTTGTCCCCTTCAGATGAACTTCACTGTAGGAGGTCAATCCCCACACCCTGCCTCCAGATCCTAAAAACACAAAGGTCTTTGGGGGTTAGAACTAGAAACTCAGGATAAAGGAGACCTAGCCACACCTCCCTTGAAATACTGTTCCTTATCCACAGGAACAACAACCACCTAAACAAATATTTTTCTCTTTCTCTCTAAGACTGTAAGTCAGAGTCAGATTGCCTGTGTCTTTAAGCTATGTGTTCTGCATAACCACGCTATACATTAACAAATAGCTCCTACCCCTGGAGAAATGTTAAAAATGTAGCCATTACCAGCTCCAGGCAATTAAAAATTGCTGAGAAAGGGATAATTAGTCTTCTTCAGAGGTGAGCTTGCTGCTGTTAAGCTATCCCTGGTGGCTAGCCCATAATATGTATCAATGAAAATTAAAGAAGAGAGGTTATGGATTCAAAAAGACTGAGAGAGTAAGAGGTTGGAGGGAGAAGGGGGAAATTATATAAGTATATTTTAATTAAATAAAAATAATTTTAAAACCTTAGCTCTTCTCTTTATTCCTGGAGGACTCAGGTATGCCTATCTTCTCACTGCCTTCTTTCAAGGATTCATAAGCATAATGAACTTACACACACACACACACACACACACACACCATAGCCATCAACGAATCCATTTCCTGCTTAACAGAGATGAGATGTGCAGAAGTTCAGATGTTAGCATGAAAGGTGCAGTGAGAAAAGCTATGAACTGCGGCTGTTGATTAGCTTGGTGTCTTGTCTGGAGCTGGGACCCAGTGCAGGGAGAGTTCAGCACTACCTGCTAGGCTGAATTGAGAGTTCAGTGGCTCCCACTATTTCCTCTCAATTAACAGAGAGTTTCTACTCCCAAATGAATGTATAATTCATTTGACACAAGTAACATTTTCTGAGTACTTTTCACAAAACAATTTTTCTACTAATATCAGACAGTGTTTTCATTTCCTATGACCCCACATATTCAGGTTAAGGAGGAAATTTCACTGGCTTCTAGAGGTTTCACTGTGTAATGGCCAGCTAACTACATTATGAAACAAATGCTTATAATATAGCTGACCTTTGCAGACCCCACAGCCTTCCTGAGGAGAGAAGAGAAGTCCCTGTTGGCCTCCTGGATTCAGGAAAGTACCTGACTGTACAGCATTAATATTAAATGTTCAGGTTGCTCCTGCCCTGATACTTAGCTTTTTCAATCATTGTAAAATCTCCCAGGGGACAAGAGGCTTTTTCTTTCCTATGTGCAGTTCTGCAGATCTCTACCAGTGGGGAGGTCTTTTACACTGGAGACTCAGGTCCTGAAAGTCATCAAATAGCTTCCTTGAAATGTGCATCTGCATTTGCTAAATCAGGTGCTTTTCCAAAGGGCTGGGAGTAAAAGGTTGTTGTTAGCAGCACTGAGCAACTGACGTTTACTTTTTATTCTAAACCATCACTAATCCAGGCACACAGAAAGCTGACTCTGCAACTATCAGAATACCTATAATGGACCTTTGTCTAAAGTCAAATCCGTAGGTAGCTACACTTAAGATTTCTATACACATATTATTTGGCATTACCACAGAGAAGTAAAATGTTAGAAAATGAAATTTACTGGAAGATGATTTTATCCCCTATGATAATGACACATATACAGAAAGGTAGGAGGTAGATACCAGAAGATCATTCTATTCACAGGCCAGATTACCTGAAGTATGCAGGTTAGTGTCAAGAGTGACTCTGGCTCAAAATCAATGTTGAAGGAGAGCCACAGATGATCTAGTGGGTAAAGGTTCTTGCCGCCAAGCCTAAAGCTCTCAGATTGATATCGAGAACTCATTTGGTGGAAGAAGAAAACAAACTTCCACAAATTCTATACACATATGCAGAGGCACACCCAATAATAGTGAAAAAAAGTATAAAGATGATATACACAATTCAGGGTTTGAGAGCACCTGCTCTTGGAGGAAGGTACCAGTGTTTGCTCCCAATACCCACATCAGGTAATTCATATCCACCTAAAATATCAGCTCCTAAGCTTACTGGGACAACTGATAAAAAAGTGTTGGGAAGTCTTTCATAGTCCAGATCAGTGGGACATGGACCTGGGCATTTATCTTTGCTTATTTCTGAGAAAGAAAGCACATTATACTGTTGCTTACTTATAACATTTCTATTTATTTTGTATTATAATCTTTTTAAACTTGTATTTATTTATTCACTTTTATAACCCAGGTTCAGCCACACTCTCAGTGTCCCCTCTTGCAAGTCCAACCACCTTCTACCTTCCCCTTTTCTTTTGAGAAGAGGAAGCTACACTCCAGCTGTCATACACCCTCACTAACATTCCCCTTCCCAGACCCCCCAACATACACACATTACACATCAAGTCATTGTAGGACTAGGTACATTCTCTCCAACTTAAGCTAGACAATGTGGTTTGTTTGTGGTAGCAGAATCCACAGGAAAGCAACAGGCTCAGGGACAGGCCCCATTCCAGTTTTTTGGGGACCTACATGAAGACCACATTGCTACATTATGTTCAGGGGGCTGAGATCCAGCCCATGCTTGTTCTTTAGTTGGTGTTTCATCTCTAGAAGGCCTCAAGCATCAAGATTAATTGAGAATGTTGGTATTCCTGTGGAGTTTCTATCCTCTTCAGATCCCCCAGTCTTTCTAAAAATTTTACCTTAAGGCTCTCTGAGCTCCATCTGATGACTGGCTATGATTCTTTGCATCTCTTTCCATTGGCTGATGGGTGAAGCATCTCAGAGAACAATTATGCTAGGTTCCTGTCAGCAAGCACAACAGAGTATCATTACTAGTGTCAGGAATTGGTCCTTGACCATGGGACAGGTCTCAGTTTGGGCCAATCATTGGTTGGTCATTTGTTCAGTTCTCTGTTACATTCTGTGCCTGAACAACTTGTAGGTAGGACACATATTGGGTCTAAGCTTTTCTGCATGAGTTGCTGTACTTATCCCTCCACTAGGAGTCTTTCCTGACTACAGGACGTGGCCACTCCAGGATCCATATTCCACAGTGCTAGTAGTCTTAACTAGAGTTAACCCCATAGACCTTATGGAGCCTCCTTCCATCCTACAGTGGCTGTGCAAGCTTGAGGACCTGGGTTCAAACGTCCAGAATGTACAGAAGCCAGGCTTTGGTTGATTATTCTGTTTGGAATTCTGATGGAGAGAGAATCCTGAGAGGTTCACATTTCAACTGACAAACAACAAGGCAAACAACAAGGAGAGCTTCTCTAAAGCAAGGGTGTGGAGGTGTGGAGTGGGAACTCAAACCAGAAACCCACCTCTGACCTCCACCTGTGTGTTTTGCTGCACATACACAATATCCTTCTGTTACTTCCCAAGATATTGTTCAATGATAGAGTGATTAACAGTATGCCCCAAGGTCTGGGTTCTCCATGTAGCATACAGGTGTTGGAGGAAAGTATGACAAAGATTTCTAAACATACTGTTGAAGATGGTTCATGATTTTCTTTCATAAAACTCTGCTCATTCTTGCTTCTAACTCTGTTAATCCAGCCTCACTTTTTCACCCTTTGTGTGACTGATTTCAGTTCTTCTCACTTGGTTTCCTATCTCTTGCGCGCGCTCAACTGGCCAGGAAGAACGACGCTGCTACAGGATCTTTCTGCACACATTTATTCAGTCCTGTTTCTTCTTGTTTATATCTCCCTTGTTTATATCTCCCTTGTTTATATACCTCCCTTGTTTTTATATCTCCCTTGTTTTTATATCTCCCTTGTTTTTATATCTTCCCTTGTTTTTATATCTCCCCCGAACCCTGGGCCTCTCACTCTTTTATACTCTCAGTTCCCATCCACGCACAGCAGGCCACACCACTTCACCAGGCACGCAGCTTCAGCTAATCAGGGCAGCAGGGGCATATCTCCACCAAATTGGATTCACCTGTATCCTGGTACACCTGCGCAGCACTCAAGATGTTTGTGTCTTATATGAGGAAGTCAGGTGCAAGTCATATGACTTAGCTGCAGTCTCTGGCGCCTTTGGGACTGCCGCCACACCCGCTCCCCACAAATCCCCCTTTTTTCTTTTTTGGCAGAGAGAATGTCTGTAGATAGCCCCCCGCAGCCATGCCCCTTACCCGTCCTTGGGAGACAAACAGCATTGGTTTGATCCCTGTCTTAGGTTGGTGACATGCCCAGGGAGTCTTATCACTGACTACCTCTCTATCATGCCAAGCCACACCTGGGGAGATTGTGTTTTGCTTGTGGCAGGTGCATCAAAAGGCCAGGATATTAATTAACCTATGGCCAGATCTTAATTGCTGCAAGCAAGCCTCATGGGTGAAGGTAGAGGTCTGATCCCCAGTGTGCAAGCATAGGGGCCCTACACAAAACCATCCCTTAGGCTCATCACCCAGAGAGGTCTTGGCCAGCTCCCGTGTCATTTTTCCTGGGGGAAGGGAACTAGGACACTGAACCTTCATGCAATCAGACGTGCCTTCCACAGGATGCCAACAGAAAGCTATCCTCTGTGCAGTGCTTAGCCTTGCACCCCACGGCATAATGCAGCATAATTTCTTTTAGAGCGGCAAACCGAATCTGAGGAGATTGTCCCGCCTCCACTGCAGCAAAAGCCTACGCTACCATGGCGAAAGTGCGGGCCGCACACTCTGCACCTAACACATGTGCCAAACACAAAACACACACACACTATAACAAGCACACATCCCAGGGCTCTCATCCCCGCTCATCTTCCCTGAAGCAAGGAATAGATAGCCAGAGGGGCTATCTCTTTAAGGGGAATTCAGGGATCAAAAAGGCATGAAAAAATTTGAACGTCATGTTGAGCTGGTATCGGCTTCTGGAATACCGAAAGGATCTCTCATCTCGGCTCCATTGTTTGTGCTTGTGGGATCATCCACCACATCCACAGGGGCAACTGGATCAGGAGCCTCATTCTTGTAGCGTCTCACCAATCTCTCCTGCACCCAAAGAGGTTCCGTCTGGTCCTGTGGAAACACACAAACAGACCCTCTCGCCCACGTCAACACCTGATCTACTCGATCCCCAGGGGGGATGGACACAATACCTCGTGGTGATGAGACCATAACCTCAATCACCTTGTGTCCATCTGGGGAGTCAATACGCCAAATCTCTGGACAGAAGGTCCACCTATAGGTGGCTGCTGAGGAGGCATAGGAAGGAGGCACAGAAGCTAATTCGCCTTCCTCCTCCACCTCGGCTCTTTTATTTTGTCCTTTCTGTCCACCTGATAACACTGTGTCTCCTTTCTTTTTCCTTTTTCTTTTTAAGCCCTTCTCTTCCGACATACTTTCTTGTTGCTCTATAAGGATTTTCTGACCTGTCTTGACTGCTTCTACACACAGTTTCAAACAGTAACAGAGTCCATATATCAGAACAAACAAGACCAAAACTATCAGACCTACCCACAAAGGGTCAATGGGAGAAAAAAGCATAACTACACAGCGAGGATCTATTGATCACTACACTGAGGTTATCATACTTCCTTAATCTATCCTGAAACCGGGAACCTTAACTTATCCCAAAACCATGAACCTTTAGTTACCTTGTACCTGCTTCCTGGCAACGTTATATTCGCCTCTATTTTATCGGAGGTCCTTCCCAAACTCCTGGGTTACTTTGTGCCTACTTCCTGGCAACTTTATGCTCACCTCTATTTTATCCGAGGTCCTTCCCAAACTCCTGGGGTCGCAAGTTTCACTCACCGTGAACTTACCCTGCCAGCAACCACTGACTGCTGAAAGTTCTGAACTCGGTGGGGGAGTCGGTTCCCCGTACGGGCCACCAATTGTCGCGCCCGCTCTCGACCAGCAAGAACGACACGACCACCAGTCCTTCTAACAACAGTTTATTCAGTCTTCATCTTTCTTCTTTCTCTTCATCAGTACCGTTCCCCAGCTGAAGAGTTCTGAATCCACGCCGGATCCTTCTCAACAGTCTGTTTTACGGGAACCTTTATTAACCCCTTCTTCCCCGTTATGCAGTTCTGAATCCTCCCTGTAGTAGGGGGTCTTCGCTCATGCCTGAAGATGTTTCTTTTCCCGGGTTTTCTCGTCCCAGGTCTTCTCGTCCTAGGTCTTCTCGTCCCGTCCCGGGTTTCAGCACCACTTCTTGCGCGCGCTCAACTGGCCAGGAAGAACGACGCTGCTACAGGATCCTTCTGCACACATTTATTCAGTCCTGTTTCTTCTTGTTTATATCTCCCTTGTTTATATCTCCCTTGTTTATATACCTCCCTTGTTTTTATATCTCCCTTGTTTTTATATCTCCCTTGTTTTTATATCTTCCCTTGTTTTTATATCTCCCCCGAACCCTGGGCCTCTCACTCTTTTATACTCTCAGTTCCCATCCACGCACAGCAGGCCACACCACTTCACCAGGCACGCAGCTTCAGCTAATCAGGGCAGCAGGGGCATATCTCCACCAAATTGGATTCACCTGTATCCTGGTACACCTGCGCAGCACTCAAGATGTTTGTGTCTTATATGAGGAAGTCAGGTGCAAGTCATATGACTTAGCTGCAGTCTCTGGCGCCTTTGGGACTGCCGCCACACCCGCTCCCCACACCTATCATATGCTTATGTTTCCTTGTCACATTTTCTTTACATGGATAATTAAATGATACAAGCTTGAAATGCTTCTTCTTGGAACACTGTTAAATTTGCCATCAGTTGTTCTGTACCACTTCTGCCTACTCTTTCTTTTATTTTCTTCTAGTACATCCTTCCTTCTATTCTGTTTTCTCTCTTTTCTTTTTTGTCCTGCCTCCCTGTCCATCCTTTCCTCCTCTCTTTCTGACTTCCTTCCTTTTGATTATGGTAGTACTTAACAATATTTGGTTTACACTTTTTTACATGTCTTACATTTCAACCTGAATGATGAACAGAGCTTTTTGTCTGTGGTCTTCACAGCTGAGTCTTCAGCCCCAGAAGTGTTACTTTTTACTCAATGGATGTTCAATAAATTATTGTTGAATTAATGATTTTAGAAAATAGAAAATAAAATGATTAGTAGACCACACATATCAAATAATTACCAAATTTTAAAAATTATGTCACATATGTAGGGTCACAATCCAGAATCTCACCACTGAGAAGCTAAACAGGATTGGGAATTCAAGACCAACTTTGAGCTACATGTCCAGATGTTGTCTCAATAGACAAGAAAAGTTAGGAGAAGTCTCAGTGGGTAAAAGTGCTTCCTGCAAAGTAAGAAGCTTGCTTTTGCTTTATCAGTCTACCCACAAAAGTAAACAAAAAGATAAATGTGTCCTGTGCTTATATCCAACCCATCACTGGGATGAGAAGAAAAGTCAGGAGGATTGATGAGGATTTTTGTTTGTCAGCATAGCTCCAAATTCATTGATGGACCCTAACTCAAAGGAATATGAAAGAGAATGATAGAACAGAACATGTCTTCTTTTTATTTAAAAGTCATGACTAGACATGCACATGCAACTACCATCCAGACATGCACACACAGAGAATTACATATACATACAGAAAAACATAAACAAAAGAATGTATGTACATCACTCAACAAAACTTGGCAATAACACGAGATGCAAAGAAGTTGTGTTGAGTATATGTATATCAGTACTAATATAACAATGTATGAAATAGACAGCATTCAGAGTATATAGCCTTCGGATCCCTGTTCACAGTACCCTGCTATTGATTTTGCTCAATGAAAAAAATCATTGTAAAGAGACCCTTGGGAAATTGTTCATTTGGCACCTAACTCAGGACTGTGTGTTTGTGTGTGTTTGTGGATAGTCCAATGCCTTAAGGAACAGCTGGAAGTAACAGGTGCAGCAGGTGCCAGGATACATCTATTCCATTACACGATCATTAGGGTATAGTTTGACAAAACAGAACAACTAACAATAATATTTTTATGTAAAAGTAGTATAAAGGAATTTAAATCAATGAAAAAACCTGGATAATAAATAAAGAATCAATAACTTGAAGAGATATAGAGAAGAAGGCATGGATTTTGGAAACTATTAGTGCTTGCACATGCTCTAGAATTATGACTTTGAAGAACACAGAATGTGGCATAAAACAAACAAGAGTAATGAATGAGACAATGTCTAATGAAAAGAATTATTTTTTGGACGTAATGGAGATAAAACTAATATATCTCAGAAGATAAAATCATATATATATATATATATATATATATATATATATATGTGTGTGTATATATATATATATATATATATATATTGCTTATTATGAATGAGAACTCATGACACAGAATTCAAGTAAACGTCAGTGACTGACATTTTGGAGCCTTGTCCTTGTCACTCCTTTCACCATGTGGGTATTGGGGGCTGAGGAGTTAATTGAATTCCTCAGACTTGGCAGCAGGCTTCTTTATTGGTCTTGGATTATTGCTATTTTAATATTAAATACCTATATATGAAATCAATATGGTCTCCCTATAACCAACTTTGACAGTTCCTATTAATTGTGCTTGAGATCTTGCTACTCAGCTAGGTGGAGACTTCAAACAACTCTGCGTAAGAGATACCTTTCCTTCCCATGTCTCCATGATTTCTCTGTCTTTCTTTCCTACTTATTGTTTTCAATATCGAAATGACCAACATTTGGAGTAATCTGGATGAGAGACAGAGACAAGTGTTCAGCTGCCTTCTTCCAGAAGCAAAGCATCTAATTTCATCAGGGCAATGCTTGTCTCCTGTAGCCTCCTCAAGATGGAGTAAACCTTGGGGATGGACTTTGCTCTCCATGTGCCATCTTTAGGTCAGTTCTCTCAGGAAACTGAACCCCTGTCTTGGCTGCCTTCATATAACACCATCTCTGTTCTTAAAACCCTTGATATCAACAAACATCATATGTTTTCTAATCCCCAAGCTATGGATGCTCTTTGTCATAAAAATTACAGCAAGTGTTTCAAAGGCTTCAAGTTAAAGGAGAACATTCGGTCTTAAAACACATGAATGGGCAGAGCCAATGGGCCATTCCCTCCCTCACCTTTCACTCACACAATTCTGTAAATACCACTAAAGACAGCCAGATGCTCTTTAGGCAATCAGAGGAGTGAACAGATCATTAAAAAGTGATCAGTGTCTGGGAAATCAGCAGATACATTGTTATATTATTACTGATATACAGGATAGAGAGGAGCCCTGAAGAGTGAGCTTTTGGCTGACATCCTCATTTGCTTTGTAACTTACGCCATGGAGAACTTTGCAAATTTCATAAAATAGTGTAGAAAAATAGCATGTCATTGATAATTTGACCACCCATTTTTTTTTTAAGTACAGCCCAATCTTTTCTTGTGGAGAGACAGTGATTATAGAGACTGTGGAAAGAAGCAAATATCCAAAGAAATATCTCTGTTCTTAAGAATATTCCAGAAGCCTAAGAGATGAACCCCTCAGGTGCATTGGCTTCCAACTCTGTAATGAGTTCTCTCTCTAAGGTATCATATATAATTGCACCTCATCTTTTCTAAGCTCGAAGGCTGCCAGTGGCCAAGGACAGCACCTGGCAAAGTAAACACTTTTACAAGATCATGGTTATTAATCTAAGAGTAATAAGAAATGTATTGTAAATAAAAGTCCACCACATTGTGTTAAAGTAACTAAAGCATGGAGGATTTCTGGTGCCTGTAAGACATTGGGGTGTCTAAACCACAATGCCATCTAATAGAGTAGGAACATGTAATTGTTGGGAGTCTTCTGTGACTTTCAATACACCATAAATATCTCATTTCAGGGTTGTTAGGACACCTTTATAATATAGAATAAAAATACCTAGTACAGTGACTGAAACATCAATATTTCTAAGAGTTATATTTAAGGTATATGTGGGAAAGCACTGATATCAAAGAGATGAGTTAAAAGTAAGAAGCTGCCCCACCCATATCTCAATGTCAATATGATTGTTATTCTTTACTGAAGATTATTCTTAATCCACTTCCTTGTCTCTGTCTGGTCTTATTTCACAATCTCTTAAATAAACAGTTAGTTGACCTCCATTGCTGAAGCATGCCTTTCGCTTTCCCACCAAAACCATTTCTCCGTCTGACACAGTGTTTCTTCTGCACTCAGGTTCTCTATTCTGTTTTAGTATTCACTTTAGCTCAGAGACACTTTCTCCAGGACAGTTCTGCTGAATACCACAATAAAACAACATTTTGGATGCACAGTATTTAATGTAGTGTTTAAGAAGATCAACAAGATGAGCTCTTTGAATAAAGAATCTGCATCTATCACTACCTTGTAGAATACCATGTATCTAAAACAAAAACCATTTTATTTAATTTCATTACAAAATAAATATCACAGATAGTTACTAGGCTTTAATTTTGACTTGTCAATCATTTTTTTCCAGTTTAAAAAAATGGAAAAGTTAAGTAAATAAGTATAAATAAGTAATACAAGGTTAAAAATTAAAATTTTTAATCAGTATCAAAATTTATACCTCTTTTTTGTTGTTGTTGTTTTCAGATATGATGATGTCATGTGGGTCACATTTAAGCAAATGTCACTCTTCGTCCCAGAAAAAAATTTCCATACTGATATGGAAAACATGGTGTCCAAAGGAGATGCAGAGTCATTCTTGTCTCAAGGGTACATAGCTTGGAAAGCTAAGGTGTTTGCCAATTCAACAACCTACCACAATCACACCCAACTAGTGGCTTTTGTATTTTTTCATAAACTCTATGAATGATTTTAAACATAATAATAGCTGGTAGATTTAGAAAGAAGTATATCATGGAATTATAGGTGAGAGTTTAAGAGAGAAATTAAAATGTCAGATATATTTTATAGTAAGAGTGGGTCTTGCAAGTAGGGTTCCATTCACACTACTCTAGAGACTGTTTCTAGGACTTAAGGAAGCAACTGGGGTGAGATTTGGGAAGTGTCAGTCCAGTCCAGATGACTCAGTGCATGGTGTCCAAGTACCCCTCATTCTCAGTCAAATTTTTATTATAACTTATTGATAATGTGTCCAATATAGTCAATATGCCAAGAAACAAGAACCCTCTTCAGGCATGATGAACGAAATCAAGAGTATCTTAGAGTTTCTAGCCAGGAGTAAGAATATTTATTGGGGCCTGCCCTAAACTACCTGATCAGCTTTTATCTCTTGACCCTATCACCATCTAGAAGCCTAAGTCACAAGTCATATGTGCACATGGATCATATAGCAGAAATCACGTAATAGTTGAGCCAATTTCTACAGAATGCAAAGCTTTTCATTCTCTCAGAATCTTTGCTTTGTCTGGTAGCACTGAACTTTCTCACTTCACTCAGCACTGCTTGCAGCATGTTAATGAACTGAATGACTCAAGGAAACGCAACACTGTAAGGAACCCTCTTGCTCCTACCCCACCCAAAGTCTAATACTGTAGATGTATGTTTTCACTTCTCTCTGGCACATCCTGAGTGCACCTGCAAGGTTGATATAAGAAAACTATGCTGTAATAGAAATAGATAAAGTGTTTCCCAAAGGGACTGGGCTATTTTTGTGTTCAAGACCAAACACCAGATATAATGTTTTGGTCTTTACTTTGGATCAGTTGTATGTGTGCGGAGTTGTGCGTTTAGCCATTAAATACACCTGCAGTTATTACATAGCATAATAGATTTAACTTATAATATTATAGTGACAAGTTTTTTTTTCCATTTTTTATTAGGTATTTAGCTCATTTACATTTCCAATGCTATACCAAAAGTCCCCCTTACCCACCCACCCCCACTCCCCTACCCACCCACTCCCCCCCTTTGGCCCTGGCGTCCCCCTGTACCGGGGCACACAAAGTCTGCGTGTCCAATGGGCCTCTCTTTCCAGTGATGGCTGACTAGGCCATCTTTTGATACATATGCAGCTAGAGACAAGAGCTCCGGGGTACTGGTTAGTTCATAATGTTGTTCCACCTATAGGGTTGAAGATCCCTTTAGCTCCTTGGGTACTTTCTCTAGCTCCTCCATTGGGAGCCCTGTGATCCATCCATTAGCTGACTGTGAGCATCCACTTCTGTGTTTGCTAGGCCCCGGCATAGTCTCACAAGAGACAGCTACATCTGGGTCCTTTCAGTAAAATCTTGCTAGTGTATGCAATGGTGTCAGCATTTGGAAGCTGATTATGGGGTGGATCCCTGGATATGGCAGTCTCTACATGGTCCATCCTTTCATCTCAGCTCCATACTTTGTTTCTGTAACTCCTTCCATGGGTGTTTTGTTCCCACTTCTAAGGAGGGGCATAGTGTCCACACTTCAGTCTTCATTTTTCTTGAGTTTCATGTGTTTAGGAAATTGTATCTTATATCGTGGGTATCCTAGGTTTTGGGCTAGTATCCACTTATCAGTGAGTACATATTGTGTGAGTTCCTTTGTGATTGTGTTACCTCACTCAGGATGATGCTCTCCAGGTCCATCCATTTGGCTAGGAATTTCATAAATTCATTCTTTTTAATAGCTGAGTAGTACTCCATTGTGTAGATGTACCACATTTTCTGTATCCATTCCTCTGTTGAGGGGCATCTGGGTTCTTTCCAGTTTCTGGCTATTATAAATAAGGCTGCTATGAACATAGTGGAGCATGTGTCCTTCTTACCAGTTGGGGCTTCTTCTGGATATATGCCCAGGAGAGGTATTGCTGGATCCTCCGGTAGTACTATGTCCAATTATCTGAGGAACCGCCAGACTGATTTCCAGAGTGGTTGTACAAGCCTGCAATCCCACCAACAATGGAGGAGTGTTCCTCTTTCTCCACATCCTCGCCAGCATCTGCTGTCACCTGAATTTTTGATCTTAGCCATTCTCACTGGTGTGAGGTGGAATCTCAGGGTTGTTTTGATTTGCATTTCCCTGATGATTAAGGATGTTGAACATTTTTTCAGGTGCTTCTCTGCCATTCGGTATTCCTCAGGTGAGAATTCTTTGTTCAGTTCTGAGCCCCATTTTTTAAGGGGGTTATTTGATTTTCTGAGGTCCACCTTCTTGAGTTCTTTATATATGTTGGATATTAGTCCCCTATCTGATTTAGGATAGGTAAAGATCCTTTCCCAGTCTGTTGGTGGTCTTTTTGTCTTATAGACAGTGTCTTTTGCCTTGCAGAAACTTTGGAGTTTCATTAGGTCCCATTTGTCAATTCTCGATCTTACAGCACAAGCCATTGCTGTTCTGTTCAGGAATTTTTCCCCTGTGCCCATATCTTCAAGGCTTTTCCCCACTTTCTCCTCTATAAGTTTCAGTGTCTCTGGTTTTATGTGAAGTTCCTTGATCCACTTAGATTTGACCTTAGTACAAGGAGATAAGTATGGATCGATTCCCATTCTTCTACATGATAACAACCAGTTGTGCCAGCACCAATTGTTGAAAATGCTGTCTTTCTTCCACTGGATGGTTTTGGCTCCCTTGTCGAAGATCAAGTGACCATAGGTGTGTGGGTTCATTTCTGGGTCTTCAATTCTATTCCATTGGTCCACTTGTCTGTCTCTATACCAGTACCATGCAGTTTTTATCACAATTGCTCTGTAGTAAAGCTTTAGGTCAGGCATGGTGATTCCACCAGAGGTTCTTTTATCCTTGAGAAGAGTTTTTGCTATCCTCGGTTTTTTGTTATTCCAGATGAATTTGCAAATTGCTCCTTCTAATTCGTTGAAGAATTGAGTTGGAATTTTAATGGGGATTGCATTGAATCTGTAGATTGCTTTTGGCAAGATAGCCATTTTTACAATGTTGGTCCTGCCAATCCATGAGCATGGGAGATCTTTCCATCTTCTGAGATCTTCTTTAATTTCTTTCTTCAGGGACTTGAAGTTTTTATCATACAGATCTTTCACTTCCTTCGTTAGAGTCACGCCGAGATATTTTATATTATTTGTGGCTATTGAGAAGGGTGTTGTTTCCCTAATTTCTTTCTCAGCCTGTTTATTCTTTGTGTAGAGAAAGGCCATTGACTTGTTTGAGTTAATTTTATATCCAGCTACTTCACCGAAGCTGTTTATCAGGTTTAGGAGTTCTCTGTTGGAATTTTTAGGGTCACTTATATATACTATCATATCATCTGCAAAAAGTGATATTTTGACTTCCTCTTTTCCAATTTGTATCCCCTTGATCTCCTTTTGTTGTCGAATTGCTCTGGCTAATACTTCAAGTACTATGTTGAAAAGGTAGGGAGAAAGTTGGCAGCCTTGTCTAGTCCCTGATTTTAGTGGGATTGCTTCCAGCTTCTCTCCATTTACTTTGATGTTGGCTACTGGTTTGCTGTAGATTGCTTTTATCATGTTTAGGTATTGGCCTTGAATTCCTGATCTTTCCAGAACTTTTATCATGAATGGGTGTTGGATCTTGTCAAATGCTTTTTCTGCATCTAACGAGATGATCATGTGGTTTTTGTCTTTGAGTTTGTTTATATAATGGATTACATTGATGGATTTTCGTATATTAAACCATCCCTGCATCCCTGGAATAAAACCTACTTGGTCAGGATGGATGATTGCTTTAATGTGTTCTTGGATTCGGTTAGCGAGAATTTTATTAAGGATTTTTGCATCGATGTTCATAAGAGAAATTGGTCTGAAGTTCTCTATCTTTGTTGGATCTTTCTGTGGTTTAGGTATCAGAGTAATAGTGGCTTCATAAAATGAGTTGGGTAGAATACCTTCTACTTCTATCTTGTGAAAAAGTTTGTGCAGAACTGGAGTTAGATCTTCTTTGAAGGTCTGATAGAACTCTGCACTAAACCCATCTGGTCCTGGGCTTTTTTTGGCTGGGAGACTATTAATAACTGCTTCTATTTCTTTAGGGGATATGGGACTGTTTAGAAGGTCAACTTGATCCTGATTCAACTTTGGTACCTGGTATCTGTCCAGAAATTTGTCCATTTCGTCCAGGTTTTCCAGTTTTGTTGAGTATAGCCTTTTGTAGAAGGATCTGATGGTGTTTTGGATTTCTTCAGGATCTGTTGTTATGTCTCCCTTTTCATTTCTGATTTTGTTAATTAGGATTTTGTCCCTGTGCCCTTTAGTGAGTCTAGCTAAGGGTTTATCTATCTTGTTGATTTTCTCAAAGAACCAACTCCTCGTTTGGTTAATTCTTTGAATAGTTCTTCTTGTTTCCACTTGGTTGATTTCACCCCTGAGTTTGATTATTTCCTGCCGTCTACTCCTCTTGGGTGAATTTGCTTCCTTTTTTTCTAGAGCTTTTAGATGTGTTGTCAAGCTGCTAGTATGTGCTCTCTCCCGTTTTTTCTTGAAGGCACTCATAGCTATGAGTTTCCCTCTTAGAAATGCTTTCATTGTGTCCCAAAGGTTTGGGTACGTTGTGGCTTCATTTTCATTAAACTCTAAAAAGTCTTTAATTTCTTTCTTTATTCCTTCCTTGACCAAGGTATCATTGAGAAGAGTGTTGTTCAGTTTCCATGTGAATGTTGGCTTTCTGTTATTTATTTTGTTATTGAAGATCAGCCTTAGTGCATGGTGATCTGATAGGATACATGGGACAATTTCAATATTTTTGAATCTGTTGAGGCCTGATTTGTGACCTATTATGTGGTCAATTTTGGAGAAGGTACCATGAGGTGCTGAGAAGAAGGTATATCCTTTTGTTTTAGGGAAAAATGTTCTGTAGATATCTGTCAGATCCATTTGTTTCATCACTTCTGTTAGTTTCAGTGTGTCCCTGTTTAGTTTCTGTTTCCATGATCTGTCCATTGGTGAAAGTGGTGTGTTGAAGTCTCCCACTATTATTGTGTGAGGCGCAATGTGTGCTTTGAGCTTTACTAAAGTTTCTTTAGTGAATGTGGCTGCTCTTGTATTTGGAGCATAGATATTCAGAATTGAGAGTTCCTCTTGGAGGATTTTACCTTTGATGAGAATGAAGTGTCCCTCCTTGTCTTTTTTGATGACTTTGGGTTGGAAGTCAATCTTATCAGATATTAGGATGGCTACTCCTGCTTGTTTCTTCATACCATTTGCTTGGAAAATTGTTTTCCAGCCTTTCATTCTGAGGTAGTGTCTATCTTTTTCTCTGAGATGAGTTTCCTGTAAGCAGCAAAATGTTGGGTCTTGTTTGTGTAGCCAGTTTGTTAGTCTATGTCTTTTTATTGGCGAGTTGAGACCATTGATGTTAAGAGATATTAAGGAAAAGTAATTGTTGCTTCCTGTTATTTTAGTTGTTAAAGGTGGCATTCTGTTCTTGTGGCTGTCTTCTTTTAGGTTTGTTGAGGGATTACCTTCTTGTTTTTTCTAGGGCGTTGTTCCCGTTCTTGTATTGGTTTTTTTCTGTTATTATCCTTTGAAGGGCTGGATTCGTGGAGAGATAATGCGTGAATTTGGTTTTGTCGTGGAATACTTTGGTTTCTCCCTCTATGATAATTGAGAGTTTGGCTGGGTATAGTAGCCTGGGCTGCAGTTTGTGTTCTCTTAGTGTCTGTATAACATCTGGCCAGGCTCTTCTGGCTTTCATAGTCTCTGGTGAAAAATCTGGTGTAATTCTGATAGGCTTGCCTTTATATGTTACTTGACCTTTTTCCCTTACTGCTTTTAGTATTCTATCTTTATTTAGTGCATTTGATGTTCTGATTATTATGTGTCGGGAGGAATTTCTTTTCTGGTCCAGTCTATTTGGAGTTCTGTAGGCTTCTTGTATGTTCATATGCATCTCATTCTTTAGATTTGGGAAGTTTTCTTCAATAATTTTGTTGAAGATGTTTGCTGGACCTTTGAGTTGAAAATCTTCATTCTCATCCACTCCTATTATCCGTACGTTTGGTCTTCTTATTGTGTCCTGGATTTCCTGGATATTTTGAGTTAGGATCTTTTTGCATTTTCCATTTTCTTTGATTGTTGTGCCGATGTTCTCTATGGAATCTTCTGCACCTGAGATTCTCTCTTCCATCTCTTGTATTCTGTTGCTGATGCTCAAATCTATGGTTCCAGATTTCTTTCCTAGGGTTTCTATCTCTAGTGTTGCCTCGCTTTGAGTTTTCTTTATTGTGTCTACTTCCCTTTTTAGGTCTAGTATGGTTTTGTTCATTTCCATCACCTGTTTGTATGTTTTTTCCTCTTTTTCTGTAAGGACTTCTACCTGTTTGATTGTGTTTTCCTGTTTTTCTTTAAGGACTTGTAACTCTTTAGCAGTGTTCTCCTGTATTTCTTTAAGTGATTTATTAAAGTCCTTCTTGATGTCCTCTACCATCATCATGAGATATGCTTTTAAATCTAGGTCTAGGTTCTCAGGTGTGTTGGGGTTCCCTGGACTGGGCGAAGTGGGTGTGCTGGGTTCTGGTGATGGTGAGTGGTCTTGGTTCCTGTTAGTAAGATTCCTCCGTTTACCTTTCGCCATCTGGTAATCTCTGGAGTTAGTAGTTATAGTTGACTCTGTTTAGAGATTGTTCTTCTGGTGATTCTGTTACCGTCTCTCAGCAGACCTGGGAGACAGATTCTCTCCTCTGAGTTTCAGTGCTCAGAGCACTCTCTGCTGGCAAGCTCTCTTACAGGGAAGGTGCGCAGATATCTTGTATTTGGACCTCCTCCTGGCCAAAGAAGAAGGCCCAAAACAGGACCTTTCTCAGACACTGTGTTGCTTTGGCAGTTCCCAGGTGGTACAGACTCTCACCTAAGCAGACTAAATTCCTAAGTTCCTTGGAGTCCCGGGACCAAGATGGCGACCGCTGCTGCTGTGGCTTAGGCCGCCTCCCCAGCCGGGTGGGCACCTGTCCTCCGGTCCGGAAGGTGGTCGGCTGTCCCCGGCCCACACAGGGTGCTGCCTCAGCGCCTCTGTGCTTCTGCCTGTTCCAGAAGCTGTCAGGTTCTCTGGCGCACCCTCTCACCTGTTCAGACTAATTTCCTAAGTTCGGCGGGTCTCAGACCAAGATGGCGACCGCTGCTGCTGTGGCTTAGGCCGCCTCCCCAGCCGGGCGGGCACCTGTCCTCCGGTCCGGACGGTGGCTGGCTGTCCCCGGCCCACACAGGGTGCTGCCTCAGCCCCTCTGTGCTTCTGCCTGTTCCAGAGGCTGTCAGGTTCTCTGGCGCACCCTCTCACCTGTTCAGACTAATTTCCTAAGTTCGGCGGGTCCCGGACCAAGATGGCGACCGCTGCTGCTGTGGCTTAGGTCACCTCCCCAGCCGGGCGGGCACCTGTCCTCCGGTCCGGAAGGTGGCCGGCTGTCCCCGGCCCACACAGGGTGCTGCCTCAGCCCCTCTGTGCTTCTGCCTGTTCCAGAGGCTGTCAGGTTCTCTGGCGCACCCTCTCACCTGTTCAGACTAATTTCCTAAGTTCGGCGGGTCCCGGACCAAGATGGCGACCGCTGCTGCTGTGGCTTAGGTCACCTCCCCAGCCGGGCGGGCACCTGTCCTCCGGTCCGGAAGGTGGCCGGCTGTCCCCGGCCCACACAGGGTGCTGCCTCAGCCCCTCTGTGCTTCTGCCTGTTCCAGAGGCTGTCAGGTTCTCTGGCGCACCCTCTCACCTGTTCAGACTAATTTCCTAAGTTCGGCGGGTCCCGGACCAAGATGGCGAATGCTGCTGCTGTGGCTTAGGCCGCCGTGACAAGTTTTAATAAACAACGTTTGTAACTACTATTGTGTGTAACTCTAGACATGTAGTATTTCTTTCTATGTAGTATCCAAATATTTGGTTTTTTGTATTGACGCTTAGCTTTTTCGATTCATAGAAAGTAAATTGACCTTTGCGTTTGGCATATAGTTCTACAAATTTGCTTTTGGTGTACAGTTCTAGAACACCACTGTCACTATGCAACAGAGGTTCAGATGTCTCTGTACTATGCTTTCCCACCAGCAATGAACATGTGTAGCTAAAATCTCCTCATTCATGATTCTTTTCTAGAGTTTCAAACCAATGAAATCATACATGTTTGTGGGGCAGTGAACTGTGCACAGACAACCTGCTTCCCCATCAAGCACAGGATTTTAACCCCGGAGACCTGGTAGGCAGTGACTTCTGCCTTCATGGGACATAGCAGTTCGGCCATACCTCCTGGGTCCCTGGCTCCTGTCACAGCTACAGCCTCCCACAGCCCCTGCAGAGAAGTGTGTGGCCATCAGTCACATAGGCAATGCCCCAAGCTCCTGGTATTCTGTCTGGATTCCACCCCCACAGTTACCTGGCAACAACTAGGTATGCTCCTCCCCCAGTTACCTAGCAGCAGCCTTGGTGGCACAACCCACTATAAAAGCAGCTACTTGCCCCCTTGCTCTTGCTTTCTTAAGTCTTATTCTCTAGCTCCCTTGCTCCCCCTCTCTTTGCCTTCCATTTTTTCCTCTTTACACATGGCCATGGAAGCCCTCTACTTCTCTACACTTCTCCCTCTTTCTGCCTTTCTACAATAAATGCCTTAAACATGGACTGTCTCTTCTCATCAAATCCGCTGTGCTGGAGCAATGGAGAAGGTTTCCCTCTAACAAGCTGCGCCTCTAACCTTCAACCAGGAAGCCTCCCTGCATTCCAGCCATGGTCTCCACCAACCCAAGCTGCCCATGGAGCAAGCTGCCTGAGTAAACTCTCCTCCCTGTAGTAAACTGCCAGAGCTCTCCTCCCTGCCCTTTTCCCTTTTGCCCCTAGGCCAGGGTCTCCCTAAGGGTCCCCACTTTGTTCTCAGCTCTTCCGTGACATACAGCGGCATCTGGGATGTCCCAGAGTGAAAGGGACCCCAGAACTAGCTCTTCCTAGGTGCCCAGTGGTCTGTGGTGCCCGAGAGTCGAAACCTGACTCTGGCAGGTCTGCAGGGACCCCAGACTGTGCCTCCTTCACCCCCAGAGTGGGATCCTTCAGCTTCCCACAGTCCAACTCCCACACAGTCAGACTTCCTGAGTCCTGCCTCACCCAGCGGCCCTAACCCTGAGCAGCGCAGAACCCCATCTTTTGTCCCACACATGTCAAATATATGTAGGGCCTTTTTTCTTAACTAATATAACACTTAAGAGTTTACCGAAGTTATAGTGTGGCCTCTTTAGTGCTGAAAAGTATTCCATTGTAACCACTAAAGAGAGAAAGGAGTAAGTTCAAGAGAAAATTCAAGGGATCCATTAAGAGATGGATAGGCCTTTTGGGATGGGGTATTTAGTAACAACCAGGGTCTGAAAGCATAAAGTTTCAGGACTGAGCCACAAAGTAAAGTTTCTTCTTTCTAAGTTCCCTGTGTGTGTGTGTTTTCTGTTATTATGATAAACATTATGACCTTAAGTGACTTGGAGGCTGGTGTTATTTGATCTACAGATAAGAGGCCACCATGTAAGGAAGCCAAGGCAAGAACTCAAGGCAGGAACTGAAAGGAGAGGCCACAAAGGAATCTGGATAAGTGGCTTATGATGGCACCCTGCACAGTGAGCTGAGCCCTTGTGAGTCAATTACCAGTTACGAAAAATATCCCCCAGAAATGCCCACAGGCAAATCAAATGAGACAATTCATAAAAATAATCTTTTTTGTGTGTATTAAACTATAGCTACATCATTTCCTGCTTCCCCTTCTGCTCTCCAAATTCTCTCATGTACCTCTTTTTTTTTTTTTAAAGATTTATTTATTTATTATATGTAAGTACACTGTAGCTGTCTTCAGACACTCCAGAAGAGGGAGTCAGATCTTGTTACAGATGGTTGTGAGCCACCATGTGGTTGCTGGGATTTGAACTCTGGACCATTCAGAAGAGCAGTCAGGTGCTCTTACCCACTGAGCCATCTCACCAGCCCCTCTCATGTACCTCTTCTTGCTCTCTTTCTAACGTGTAACCTCTTTCTTCATTGATTGTGGGGAGCCGCGCTCACATTTGCCATTATAAGATGGCGCTGACAGCTGTGTTCTAAGTAGTAAATAATCTGCACATGTACAGGGGCAGTTTTCCCGCCATGTGCTCTGCCTTTCTCGCGATGGCAACTGGGCCGATGGGCTGCAGCCAATCAGGGAATGACACGTCCTAGGCGGAGGATAATTCTCCTTAAAAGGGACAGGGTTCTGGCACTCCCTCTCTTCGTCTCTCCCACTCTTTGTCTCTTCGTCTCTGCGACTCTTCGTCTCTTCGCCTCTTCGTCTCTTTCTCTTCGTCTTTACCTCTGCTCTCTTCCTCTGCTCTCTGCCTCTCTCCCACTCTGCCCCTCTCTCTGCCTCTCTCTCTCTCTGTGTCTCTCTGCGTCTCTCTCTCTCTCTCTTCCTCTCTGCCTCTCTCTGCCTCGCTCTTCCTCTCTTGCTCCTGAGTAAGCAATAAAGCTTTGCAGCAGAAGATTCTGGTTTGTTGCGTCTTTCCTGGCCGGTTGCGAACGCGCGTAAGAATTCACTGTGGTTATATCCATATATGTGTATGTATATACATATATATTGTTAAGGTATATAAATACAACCTGCTTAGTCTATATAATGTTAAATGACTGTCTAAATATGAGCTGACCAAGGACAATAACAATGGGTATACTAAGATATGTGTCCTAATTTCATTCCTATTGCTGTAATAAAATATTTTGACATACTGCAACTTAGGGGAGAAAAGTTATTTGGCTTACATATCTATATTTACAGCCCATCATTGAAGAAAATAAGGCAGGAACTTGAACCAACTGGACACATGACATTCTCACTGTCAATGGCAAAAACAAATAAAGGTACACATGCTTAGTACTCAGCTAGCTTTCTCGACTTTCATATAGTCTAATGCACCAAACCAAGTAATGATGGAGCCCACTTTCAGGCTGAGTCATCTCCCATTAACTAAGGCAATCAAGACCATCTCCCAGAGATGCCTACAGGTCATCCTGACCTAGACAATTCTTCATTGAGACTCTTTTCACATGTGATTCTAAGTAGAATCAAGATGGTAATTAAAACTACCCATGACAGTAAGTATATGCCAGTTTGTCATCCATTTTAGGAGATTAAAAGACAGTTTTGGTGAATATGAATATGGTGCATAATATTTGCATATAGTTTTAAACTCTATATATGTGTAGTGTGTGTAGGGATGGGGTCGAGTAGTAAGTATTGTCCACAGAGACTGGAAGTGTGTGTCCTTGTAGTAGGAGTTATACCATGTGGGTACTGGAATATGAGCTCCAGTCTCTGTTGAAGAAATAAGCTATCCTAACCACCAAAGCATCTCTCCAGTACATGTGAGGGAACACTGGAACCACTGAACTAGATTTTGTTGTGGGGAAAAGAACTAGATTTTGTTGTGGGATTATTGGGGAGTCCAACTGCTGGAGCTGGTTCTTGGCATAAGGGGTAGGGATCAGGAAATGGTAGAAAGAGCCTTGCAGGTTTTAAGGGGACAATAAGTGGTGTGAGACGGTATGTGAACTAAAACAATCTGGAGTTAGATCAGCAAAAAAAGTGGAATGTAGGCCACAACAGTGTAGGAATGAGCATGGGGACTTCAAATTCTTAGAAGGTTGAGTTAATTGGAAACTAGACGCCCTTGCCACAGGCAGTTGACTGTAAAGTACAGATAAGGAAGGCAATGCCTTTTCTTGGCAAACCTGCTTTACAAGACTAATTGCTGCAGAGTTTAGGTAGCAATCCTCAATCTGAATCCAGCCTAGCTCAGCCCCAACGATTATTTAAGACTCTGTCAGCAGTACTCCCACTATTGGGCCTACTTTGAACCTAACTTTCAGCCACACGTGTAGTTTGCTTATGTGAACATATGCTTCATTCTCTGGGTAAAGGCCTTGAAAGAGAATTGCTGGTTCTGCCTAGTGTTTACTGCAAGTTGTTTGGTTGTGATCACTGAACTGATTTATTTACATATTGCTCAGAGAAGTTCCATTCAAAAGGGCAGCCAGGCACAGCCTCTGCAAAATGGAGCATGGAAAACTAGATCTGCTTTCTGTGGGCTAGCCTGGGAAAATACAACTTGTCTCACCAGAATCCTAGTCTTAAGGCTTATACATACAATGTCCCTCTTTTCACCTGGCTCTCAGATTTACTCTTTCAATGACACTTCTGCCCCCTAGCCTCTTAGTAGCATATGCAGGAGTTGTGCTCCACAGGCTCACACATTGCTTTATCAGTCGACAAAATGTATGAGTGTGTGTTTGTGTGCATGTGTGTGTGTGTAAATATATTTATGTAACTTAAATGGAAATTACCTACCTGCGTTGACAATGCTTTCCTCAAGAGCCATAGATTATTAAATAAAATACCATCTGGCATGGTTCTCCTAGATACTCCCACAATATTATAGGCTAATTGCTAGCCACTCAGAGATAGAAGCTAAATCTTTATTACTGAAGATACCATGGACTTCTCGCACATGACCCAGAAGACATCGATCCACCTGGAGCCTGTTTTGTAGTACTGAAAAGCCCTATGCAAGCTACCAGTGAAGGAAAGTAATCAATAGTCCAGCCCAACTATGAGGGTTATGAGCCACAAAACAATCAGCAGAGTATAGTAACCCCAAGAGTTTGGGGTTTAAACGTCTAACTAAATACATACTGATGAAGTGATTTGTTCCTAAAAAATACATTTTTATATGATTGGGGCTGTGGCTCAGTTAGAAAGTGCATGTTTAGCATACCTGAAGTCCTGAGCACTAACTAAATCAGATGTAGGCCATACAACTGCAATATCATCATTCAAGAGATAAAGGCAGGAGACTAACAAGTTTTAGGGCACCACTTATATTTTCCAAAAGTATGAGGACAGTCTATGGTACAAGAGACATTGTCACAAACACACAAAACATGTTTCTTCAATCACCTTTTCTGTCCTTGTCATGACTTTGTTTATAATTTTGTCCTCAGCTTTAATATTTTACTTTAGGAAAGGAATTTCTGTTAATAATTTTGTGATTGAATTTTGTTGCCCTGAACATGATTTTTCCAATGTCAAAGGTGGAGGCTTGTTTTGGGACCTGAAGGATGACAACATTCTAATGTTTTTATCAAATTTAGCTGATATATTATTTAATTGGACTGTCTCTATGTGGAGTGGTCCACTAGGTCCTGGTGAGTTAGGGAAGTGTGAATGTCTTTTATTGTGTTATAGACTTTTTGTCAGCTTGCTCTTATACCAAGAAAAAAACATTCAGGTTTGCAATTACAGAAGTAGCTGTCTCTGCCCATGGCTGCATCCTCTTGGCTTTGCATCAATTATTTCACACTCTTTCACTGGAAGCCTGAACACATAAGGATTCTCCATCTTCTTGGTGAATTTATTATATCATTATAAGGAATCCCATATTTGGTAAAATTCATTTCTCTGGGATTTCTGTTTAGTAAGACCTTGATAAATTTTGTTACATTTCCTGAGTGGCCATTATCCTTGTTCAACTTCATGTAAAATATAGTTTTTCTGCCAGAAGCTAGAAAGATTTTCTGTCCCTAAGATTCTTTGAGATTCTGATGGTAATGTACCTTGTTTTCCTTTTCTGTTTTAATAAGCCAGAGGTTCACTGAGCTGTGTTACTCTGTGTTTATAAGTTTCATCAAACGTGGTAAATGGAAAAATGCTCAGAGGATGAAGCCTGTGCCATGGCACCATGAGGACTGGACTGTGAAGCTAAAAATTGCACATGAACATTAGGTGTTCCAGGGCTTTTGTGGTTTCACTGTTCAATAAACAAGCAGTCCACTGAGAAAGATGGCTTAGCTTGCTAGACTATGCTGTAGTGAAAGGAAGGAAGTTCAATTTAGAGGTCCTGTTTCAAGGAATAAGAGAAATAGTCCATCACCTTGGCCTCTACATACATGTGTACCCTCATATATATGCCCACACATGTGAACAAGCATACATACATACATACATACATACATATACAAATAAGTTGTTAAAGTGGTAAACTTTTCCTATCATTTTCTGATTTGAATTTTCTGCCCCCTTTCTCACACTCATTGCATCAGGACTTCAGTCATCCCAAAATAATTGTCCTAGTGTGGGAGACAGAATTATGTTCATTTCATCAGATTTCCTTTGCTTTTTGCTTTAGTTGGGTAATTACACACACATACATACATACATACATACATACATACATACATACATACATACATACATTTCTTTCTGGTCTGATTTTCTTTTAGTTTATTCTGGTGAATTTTTTCCTGGTAATATTTTTCTATGCCTAGAAGGTCTGTTTTCCTCTTCCTCGGTCTGATTTCTATGTGTTGTATTCCAATTTTACTCCACATTTTTATCATATGAAACAATTATAATGAATGTATCAATGTCTCAGTAAATAACTTTACTTAATCTGTCTTTTTAATGTGTTTGTCAACTAATTATTATCCAGTACAATCTTTAGTAGAAATCCTTTTCATTTGAAAAGTACAAAGGTATCATAGTTTAACTTGATAAATCCTGGAGGTTACCTGAAAAGGCAGCTTCAGTTGAGAAAGTGTGCAGATCAGATTGGTGAATGGACATGTCTGTGGGGGACTGACTTGGTTGGTAACTGACTTAGCCCAATGTAGGCAGCACCATTCCTTTGGCAGTTGTTTTGAGATGTATAAGAAAGATAGTTAATTGTGGGTTTGGGAGCTAACTAGTGTTTTCCACAATTCCTGATATACTTTTTTGGATATGAAGTAATATCCAGGGTTGGAGAAAATGTGTGGAATGACAAGCAGGCCTGCTATCAAGTTCCTGCCTTGAGTTCATTCAGTGATGGACTATGGTTTGGAATTCAAATTACTTATTATAATCCCTTTCTTCTCCTAAATTGCTTTTGCTCAAAGTATTTTATCATAGTAACAGAAGTTAAATTAGAACAGGAGGTATAATATTGTGTTGCCAGGTGTGTTTACATAAAGCACTTCTAGGGCTGGGAAGATTGCTCAGCTAATAAAGTGCTTGCTGTGAAAGCATGATGAGTGGATTGAACCAGCTTAGCCTAATCAGTGAGACCACATCTCTAAGAAACCTTGTTTCAAACAACTGGGTAGGTGGCTCCTGTAGAACAACACCCACAGTTTGACCTCTATCTTCTACCTGCATGTGCACATAAATGCACACACACATCCTCTCATGCATACACATAAACTCATTCAAACATACAGAGAAAGTGAGAAACACAGAAACAGACAGAGACAGTGACAGTGACAGAGTTGTGCTGCAAACAACAAGCAGTCATTGTTTTAATTTCAAGATGTATTATTTTGACGTGGTCATTTATTTATTGTTTCATTAGTTTGCATTTAATTCTTCTTTTGATGCTGTCATGCTATAAAACATCATGTTTATTTCTTCATTTCTGTTTTCTGCTATGATCTTATTTACTGTAAGTGAAAAGAGATTTTTGTGGCATTTTTTTTCTTTTATTAAGTAGGTTTCCATTTGGGACATGAAAGGAACTTGAAAAGGAAGAGAGAATGAAATAATCATTATAAGAACACCAGAAAGATTATGTAATTAACCATGCTGCATTGTGGATGTTTAGTTGTTTGTAGAATTAAAATTTCCATAGAGGCAATAGAACATTCTGGAAAGGAGACCATACACAGTAAGAGTATAGACCATTTAATAAATCACACACCATTTAGATAGGTTTAAAAGCCATATAAAATATGTTAGAGCACAAGACAACATTGAATAGGTGAGGAGGGGTAATGAACAGAAGCAAATATTGGCAAATGAGCATTCTAAAGAGAGGGTGGTGTCAGCATTTGCAGAACTGAAAAACATCTGTGAGTCAATCTGTACTAGAATTTTTTCAGGAGTGTAACAAGAATACTTCAATCTTGGGGGGGGGGTAAAGAAAGAGAGAAAGAGAGAGAAGAGGGAGAAGTTATTCTAACTTACAACTTTGAAAGCTGCAAAGTCAAACAGCATGGACCAGCCTCTGAAAATGAGCCCCCAGTGTATATATCAGCTCATAGTAAATGTCACTGGTAAGAGGAAGAGCTCCCATCTCAAGGGAATCCAGAGAAGCTGGGTGGGTGCAAACTCTGGCTTTCTTTGACCCCTTGAATGGAAATTAACAAAGGTCTAACCAGAAATGTCATAATTGCTTTTGAAGGCATACTAACAATTGAGCAAAGGAACTCTGTGGGCTCCTGCTCCTTAAAGGCTTTGCAATAGTGCTAAGTTCTCTTAGTCTGGGAACCAGGTTCAGAACATAGAACTCTCCATGTACAGACTACATCCAACCTATGAAACAATCCATGATGTGAATCAAAACTGCAACAGTGGAGAGACTGGGGAGTCATCAAGGACTAAGTTATTAGGCAGGAACAATACAATAGTGCTTGTTCACTACCAGAAAGTTCCAGTGCATCTTGATCCACTGACACTGAGACTTTGGATGGAGAACTAAGGATTGGGTGGAAACACGATATTTCCTTTTGTAAAACTTAAGGCAGAGAGTAATGAGTGAAGCTCCAGATGCCATTTTCCTCCAAGTGTATATCCGCATGCATGCATATGAAAAAAAACACAGAAACGCAATTCTATAACTGTTTTCAAAGTAATAGTATTACTATTTACCCACTGCTACATCATCTTCTCAAAGTTTCCTTGTCAGATGCGGTTTAGCAGCTCCCAAGACTGAGAACAAAATCCTGTGCTTCACCACATTAGTCATCCTCCTTTGCCTTGAAATCCTGGCAAATAGTACAAATTGTATTGACAAATATTGATACAGGTTTTTCTTTTTAAGAGTATGATAGTAGTAGAACCTTTCAGCAAGTAGCCACTGTAATTGCCATTTTGATTTACATGACCAAGACTAAGGATTTCTTCAGGTCTTCTTATTGTTTCTTGAATTGTTTGATTCCTATTACTGAAATTATTCCACTTTAGAGATTATTTACGACGTGTATGTCCATTTATAAAGAATATCTTGGGTACTTCTGATATTTGACAGTTATGGAGAAAGTTACTGTCAACCCCATGTTCACAATTGTGAGGGAGCATCCTTTTAGGTGCTGCAAATTTTGAGTAATATTTTTCTTAATCTTCTTTCTCTTCAGCCCTCTTCAGAGGCTTCATATAAAGTCAGCCATGGTCTTCAACAACCTCTCCACCTGGAGCAACTTCAGGTACTTGACCTATCATTTCCATTCACTCAGGGATGTAGCTCCAACTGCTCTACTCTTGTTCAGTGTTTAATGAGCCACAGTGACTCTTGCCAGATTTAGTTGTGTGATAATTTCTCTCATTGTTCTGGGTTGTATTGGGAAAAAAAAGTGACTTTCATCAAAAAAATTGCTCCTCAGTAGCCCTTGATTTCTAAATGTTGCATGACTTTTTCCCAAGGATACATAATTAAGTTCCCAATGTCAGACAAAAGGGACAATTCTATTCAAGATGGCCTGCGAAATCAGTTAATTTGTTGAGGTTACTTACAGTAGAGTTGGATCAAAACTTAGAAGCATGTGAGTTACTCCCCAAGAGCTACTTTTCAAAACAATCTGCCCAAGTTTAGATGACAGCTTCTTTTTTTCTTCTAAAATTTTAATGCAATGTTTATAAAAATACTAGCAACTTTTTTGTAGATATAGGAAATCCTATTCTATATTTTATTGGAACTGCACAAACCCTACCACAGCAAAGATACATTTGGCAAAAATAATAAAATACAGTAAGTCATTCTATGTGATATTAATTATACACATAATACAGAAATGGAGATAATGGCAGGGGTATTGACAAACAACACACTGAAAAAGCATGCGCAAATGTATTCATACACATCTTTCAGCTGAAGTTTGAGAAGCCATATATATATGTGTGTGTAAGTATGTATATGTATTTCAATGAAATCTAGTTTGTTGTTCTATTCACAAAGTAATTTTTGAGGTCAAACAACTCTTCCTAGGCCTAGATTCTAGAGATTTTTCTACTAGGGTATTTTTAAGAAGTGTACTTTTTTTTTTTTAAAGATTTATTTATTTATTATATGTAAGTACACTGTAGCTGTCTTCAGACGCACCAGAAGAGGGCATCAGATCTCTGTTACAGGTGGTTGTGAGCCACCATGTGGTTGCTGGGATTTGAGCTTCGGACCTTTGGAAGAGCAGTCGGGTGCTCTTACCCCCTGAGCCATCTCACCAGCCCCAAGACGTGTACTTTTACCTTTTACATTGAAACCCCTGACCATACTTTGAGATAAAATTAGGTGGTTTGTATTTTGAAGCCCCCACTTTGTATATCCAATTGGTTTTACCAATACTTGTTTATTTGACAGCTTCTTAAATGGTCCATAGTTAAAGTTTCTCCTCTCCATCAACATTTTTGCTTCTGTATATGCTGGCAGTATCTATCTGAGATTGTATAGCTGGGGCAAAATTCCTTGCATCTTTGTAGGGAGTGGGAGGGTGTGAGTGGTTGCATATCAAGTGAGCTTCTAAATGTTCTTGCTCAACTCATACAAAAAATGATTTAAAGAAATAGCTGACTCTTATGAGGATCAGTTGTGCATCAACATAGTATCTCTATTTAAAGATAGTAAGACTCATGCTTTGCCCAGATGATACTTGTCCATTACATGAAATCCTCTTGAACATCCTTGTTGTGTCAACTATCTCTGGGGAAATACAAATATTTGTTCATTCACACACATTAAGAGTCCAAAATAATAGTTCAACTAGTGTCCAACTTGCTAAGACAATGTGTTAACTGGACTGACTTATGGAACATGTATGTAGAATGATCATAGATATCTAGATGACCCCTAAATAGTTGATTCACTACAGAATCAAACTATAATATTGATGACAATGTCATGAAAGCTTTATTTTTTTTCTTCTTTTTCCAATTTTTTCTTAGGTATTTTCCTCATTTACATTTCAAATGCTATCCCCAAAGTCCCCTATACCCTCCACCCCTGCTCCCCTACCCACCCACACCCAATTCTTGGCCCTGGTGTTCCCCTGTACTGGGGCCTATAAAGTTTGCAAGACCAAGGGGCCTCTCTTCCCAATGATGGCCAACTAGGCCATCTTCTGTTACATATGCAGCTAGAGACACGAGCTCTGGGGGTACTGGTTAGTTAATATTATTGTTCCACCTATAGGGTTGCAGACCTCTTCAACTTTTGGGTACTTTCTCTAGCTCCTCCATTGGAGGCCCAGTGTTCCATCAAATAACTGACTGTGAGCATCCACTTCTGTGTTTGCCAGGCACTGGCATAGCCTCACAAGAGACAGCTATATCAGGATCCTTTCAGCAAAATCTTGCTGGCATATGCAATAGTGTCTGTGTTTGGTGTCTGACTATGGGTGTGGCAGTCTCTGGATGGTCCATCCTTTTGCCTCAGCTCCAAACTTTGTCTCTGTAACTCCTTCCATGGGTGTTTTGTTCCCAATTCTAAGAAGAGGTGAAGTGTCCACACTTTGGTCTTCATTCCTCCTGAGTTTCATCTGTTTTGCAAATTGTATCCTGGGTATTCTAATATCCACTTATCAGTGAGTACATAGCATGTGAATTGTTTTGTGATTGGATTACCCCTCTCAGGGTGATACATTCCAGGTCCATCCATTTGCCTAGGAATTTCATAAATTCATTCTTTTTAATAGCTGAGTAGTATTCTAATGTGTAAATGTACCACATTTTCTGTATCCATTCCTCTGTTGAGGGATATCTGGGTTCTTTCTAGCTTCTGGCTATTATAAGTAAGGCTGCTATGAACATAGTGGAACATGTGTTCTTTTTGCCAGTTGGAACATCTTCTGGATATATGCTCAGGAGAGGTATTGCTGGATCGTTCGGTAGTACTATGTCCAATTTTCTGAGGAAACGCCAGACTGATCATGAAAGCTTTATTAATAAGTCTCTCTTTCAGATAACTATCTACTTCTGTACACAATACACCTCTCAAGATAACTTACTGCTAGAGAAGGCTAACAAGGAATAATAGCTAAGGTGTACTACTTAAATTTCTCCTTTTGTGATAAAACACCATGACTAAAAGCAACTTATAGGGAAAAAAGTTTCATTTTGTCTTAATGTTTCAGGGGGAGAGTGGGAAAGAATTGAAAGATTGAAAGTGAGGCAAAGCTATTGACTCACAAGGATCATTCCTGATTTCATAATTTGCCTTGCAATGTTCTACCCTCTAAGCAGATTACAACTGCCTTAAGTACAGTTACTAACCGATCACCAAATATCTGCAGACCATTTCTTGTTCAAGCTACCACATTCCAGTCACCCACCCCATAGGCCCATTTTGATATTATAGTGCAAATGCATTGAGTTTCATTTCAAATTTTTCATAGACTTTTCAAAACACAACACTATTATAAAGTTTATATACTCTGTGGAGGCTCTAATCTATAACCCTACATAAAAAATAAAAAAATCAAATTGATTATCTTTAACAGAATCTATATTATTATAAATAATAATATTTGGCAAGGCCAAAACTCAGTGAAATAAATTCCAAATACTGTAGCTCCATGTCTACCATCAGATGGCTTAGATGCTCTCTATTCAAGATTTGCTGCCTACAAAATGCATCTTTGTATTAAGCTTATTGCACTCCATGCCTGGGTCAAGGTCTCCTTGAAAGATGTCCCATGGCTCTCACAGGTCCAATAATCAGGGTCTACACTATAACTCAGCCTTCAAATTCAGAGCTTCATGCAATTGTTTTTCACTGTTTTCTACCATGTTAGAATTCCTGCTTCCCCCACAACACTCTTCCTGGCATCACCAGTTTTGTGATATATACAGGAAGAATCCATGACCCAAAGTAAGTAAAACACCAACAAAATTTCTGAGACCCTATCCTATACTCTTTTACTAGTGAGTGTAAACTCTATTTTCATTATCATACACTTAGCTATCTTTGTTTTGTTTTGCTAACTATTTCCCATGGCTACTAATGCTGTTACTTCAAGGTAGCAATCATACTATGTAGTCCTACATTCCTATGCTTAAAGAGAAGCCTTTTTGTGTCTTCAAGATTTGATCAGTTGAAATGTTTTTTTTTCCTTAGACATTTTCTTTATTTACATTTCAAATGTTATTGATTTTCCTGCCCCCCCAATACCCCTATCCCATCCTGCTCCCCCTACTTCTACAAGGGTGTTCCTCCACCCACCTGCCTTCACTGGCATTCCCCTACACTGGGGCATCTAGTCTTCACAAGACCGAGGGCCTCTCCTCCCAAGGCAAAGGACACTGTCAATAGAACAAAATAGCAACCAACAGATTGGGAGAAGATCTTTACCAATCCTGCACGTGATAGAAGGCTAATATCCAATATATACAAAGAACTCAAGAAGATAAACTTCAGAGAATCAAATAACCCCATTTAAAAATGGGGTATCAACAAATAATTCTCAACTGAGAAATATCAAATGGTTGAGAAGCACCTAAAGAAATGTTCAACATCCTTGGTCATCAGGGAAATGCAAATAAAAACAACCCTGAGATTCCACCTCACACCAGTCAGAATGGCTAAGATCAAAAACCCAGATGACAGCAGATGCTGGTGAGGATGTGGAGAAAGAGGAATATTCCTATATTTGTTGGAATTGTAAGCTTGTACAACCACTCTGAAAATCAGTCTGGCAGTTCTTCAGAAAATTGAACATAGTACTACCTGAGGACCCATCTATACCACTCCTGGGCATATACCCAGAAGATGCTCCAACATATAACAAGAACCACATGGTCCAATATGTACAGCCTTATTTATAATAGCCAATGTCCCTCAACAGAGGAATGGATACAGAAAATGTGGTACATTTACACAATAAATTACACAGCTATTAAAAACAATGAATTCATGAAAATTGTAGGCAAATGATGGAACTAGAAAATATCATCCTGAGTGAGGTAACTCAGTCAAAAGAGAACAAACACAGATAGTATGCACTCACTGATAAGTGGATATTAGCCCCAAATCTTGGAATACCCAAGATACAATTCACTGACCACCTGAAGCTCAAGAAGAAAGAAGACCAAAGTGTGAATGCTTCAGTCCTTCTTAGGAGCAGGAACAAAATACTCACAGGAGGAAATACAAAGGACAAAGTATGGAGCAGAGACTGAAGGAAAAGCCATCCAGAGACTGTCCAACCTGGGACTCCATCCCATATTCAGACACTATTGCGGATGCCAAGAAGTGCTTGCTGACAGGAACCTGAGATAGCTGTCTCCTGAGAGGCTCTTTCAGAGCCTGGCAAATAGAGAGGAGTTTTAATTCTTAAGTATTTGCATTAGTTTGAAACAAACTAATTTTTTTTTGTTCTTGTTTCTTTTTTTTTTTTAAATTTGGTTGTTTTATTTATTTACATTTCAAATGTTTCCCCCCTTGCAGGTTTTTCCTTGCAAACCCCCGTACCATCTGCTCTCCCCTTTGCCCCTATGAGGGTGCTCTCCCATCCACCACTCCATCCTGCCTCACCAGTTTCACCTCCCCTTATGCTGGGGTGTCAAGCCTCAACAGGACCAAGGGCCTCCCCTCCCTTTGATGCCAGATAAGGAAATCCTCTGCTACATATGTACATGGAGCCATGGGCCCCTCCATGTATATTCTTTAGTTGGTGGTTTAGTTCCTGGGATCTCTGGGTTTTAAATCATTGGTCTGCCACTTTAAGATGCTGATTATTCTAAGGGACCAGATATTGCAGGCTGGAAAAATGAGACTGTGTATTCCTTCATTTCTCTCTATGACAGAGTTAATAAGCCTTGTCATAGGGCCTGCAAGGTGGTTCAGTGAGTAAAGATGTTTACCAACAAGAGGTGCTAAGTTTAAAGATCAGAGCAGCAAGTGATCCTCTGGCCTCCACTTGTGCATTTCATCAAATACATTGTATACACACATACACACAAGCACACACACACATAAACAGAGAGAGAGGGAGAGGGGAGGGGAGAGGAGAGGAGAGGGGGAGGGGGGAGAGGGGAGAGGGGAGGAGAGGGAAGAGGGGAGGAGAGGGGGAGGGGGAGAGGGGGGAGAGGGGGAGAGAGGGGAGAGGAGGGAGAGGGGGAAGAGGGGGGAGAGGGGGGGAGAGGGGAGATTCATGAATAAACACATTGTCTTAGTCAGGGTTTCTATTCCTGCACAAACATCATGACCAAGGAGCAAGTTGGGGAGGAAAGGGTTAATTCATCTTACATTTTCCACATTGCTGTTAATCACGAAAGGATGTCAGGACTGGAACTCAAGCAGGTCAGGAAGCAGGAGCTGATGCAGAGGCCACGGAGGGATGTTTTTTACTGGCTTGCTTCCACTGGCTTGCTCAGCCTGATCTCTTATAGAACCCAACACTACTAGCCCAGTGATGGTCCCACCCACAAGGGACCCTTCACACCTTGATCACTAATTGAGAAAATGCCTTACAGTTGGATCTCGTGGAGGCATTTCCCCAACTGAAGCTCCTTTCTCTGTGATAACTCCAGCCTGTGTCAAGTTGACACAAAACTAGCTAGCACACACATATAAATATAATTTGAAAATTAAAAAAAAAGCCTATGTTATTCTGACTTTGTAGTTCTTCCCCTAACAAAATAAAAACTAATACAGAATCATTCATAGGGTATGCTGGCTGCCTTTATATCAACTTGATACAAGAAGCAGTCATTTGGAAAGAGCGACTCTCAATTGAGAAAATACCTCCATGAAACTGGCATTTAGGCAAATCTGTAGTGCATTTGCTTAACTAGTAATTTATGTGTGAGCGTCCCCACCATCATGGGTGGTGGTACCTCTTGGCTGCTAGTCATGTATTCTATAAGAAAGCAGGCCGAGCAAGCCTTGAGAGAAATCAGTAAGCAGAGTTCCTTTATAATCTACGCATTAGGTCCTTCCTCTGGGTTCCTGACTTGAATCCCTGCCTTGGCTTCCCACAGTGATCTGAAAACTGAGAGATGAAATGAACTCCTTTCCCTCAAAATTGCTTTTGGTCTGACTTTTAGTACAGCTATAGAAAACTCAAATATATATGGTATAGATTTTCCTGCCAGTCTCAGAAAATATAAAAGTACGACATCACCATTGTTCATGAAATTTTGCTGAACTTCTCTGCCATCATTTGCTTCTTGGTGTCTCTCCTTCAGCATGTTTTTCAAGATGCTTTATTCCATAATTCTTTACTTTAAGCTGTCCCTTGATTATCTCTTGACAAGGCTTTCTAGATTTCAAAGGGAAGTTTCTCTTTCTCTTTAAGGCCCCAACATACTGTCTCTGCTGTTCTGTTCTTAGTATTCTTCACTTTGGAGCCCTGTCTTGGCTCTTAGCTAAGACTTATGATATAGATTTTCCTGGAAGCCTCCCAGAGATATAAAAGTAAGATACCCTCATTGTTTGTGGAATTTCTCTAAGAACTCTCTTTCCCCAGTCTTCTCTCCTTGAAGTCCCTCCACCAGGCTCTCTCTCCTAATAATGTTCTTTCTGAGGGGTGATTTTGTCAGCCTCTTTCCTGAACTGGCTACTGTTTGTCACCACAGTTGATTTACCATTAATGTTAAATGATTCATACAGAGCTAGAGAGGTAACTCATTGGTTAGGAGCACTGGTTGCTCTTCCAGAGAATCTGGATTCAATTCTGAACAACAACATGGTTACTCAATATCTATCTGTTAGTCCAATTTTAGAGACATTGATGCCCTCTTCTGGCCTCTATGAGAAAATAGACAGACATATAGGCAACTTACCCTGACAGCATCAAATAAGTAAATAAATCTTTAAAAGACTTATATGTTATATACTTATTAAGTCAGTGTTAGATACTGTTACACACCAACATCACATTGGTGTGTGTTATACTTTTGCTCAGTTAGAAGTGTTTGCCTAGCATGAATAAAACCCTACCTAGGTTTGATGAGTAGCGCTGCATAAACTGGGTGTGGCAGCACATTACTAAATCCCAACATTCTGAAGGGGAGGCAGAATCCGAAGTTTTACTCACCACTTGCTGCATAGCAAGTTCAAAGACAACCTGTGGTACATGAAATTGTGAGATTTGGTATCTTTCCTGAGGAGAGCAGGGGTCAGAGGGGCTGGTGGTGCAGGAATGGGAGCAAGAGCAATACTAACGTAATGCTCACCTAAGGCATGACAGGCAGCTTTCTGTGACTGTCTTGAGCCTGTACTCTTGGCTTTTCCAAAAGAGTTCTGCAGACTCTAAAAGTAACCAGACCCTCAAAATAACCAGATCTTAGGAAACTGACAAGAGTCCTACTGTGACCCTGCAATCACATAGCACTAGATCTCCCTCCTCCCCTTAATCCGTTCTTTTGGAAAGCTGAAACAGCTTGACTGCCAGCAAATAATCAGGGCTATTGACTAACTACAAGGAATGGGATCTTCCCGACTCTTCCAGGACTATAGAAGGGCACCACGGTTTTTTTTTTCTAATAGGAATAGACCTCTCCTCAGAGCATCCCCATGTCATCCTGCCATGATGTTAAGAACTCTCCTAATCTTGTATGTCTTAGAGAGTAAAATTGCTTTCCTCCTAAGTCCAGCAACCTAAGTTTGATCTTGTGAACCCAAAATTGTACAGAGGAAAAAAAAAACAATTCCCATAAGTTGTCTTCATACCTTTTCTCTCACTCTGTGGCACGCATACCCACATACATACACACACACAATAGGGTGAACAAATAAAATGAATTAAATAATAACATTCTCAAATCTTACCTAATAAACTTTACTTAAAAGAGCAATTTCACTTAGTGTTCTTCTTAAACACCCATTTGAGCCCCTAGCCCAACACTTGATGCCACCCTGTTCTCTCTACGTATATAATTTGGTGCAAATGGTGTCAGTGACATTTATTTCAGGTTAAGTGAAAACTAACTCTATGGCTGGTGCTATGAGATACTGCTTAGCACATCATCTTATTTGACATTAATGTAATAATCTATATACAAGTAAAATTGTTCCTTAGCATCACACATTCAACAGATAAGATGTCTGTCGGATATTTCTTAAGTTTAACTTCCAATATCTTAGACTTTACAGCAAATCTTATTTCATATCTCATCAATTTATCAATATAAAACTTCACAAGAAAACTTTCTAAATGGACTATTTGAAAAGGTAGCAATTACTCCCACAGAGTGCAGGGCTTATGTCACTTCCTGTTATAGATGAGGAGGCAGTAGGGTGTCAGGTGGGGATGAGGTTTCAAGAAGCATTTTACAAAGTTCTCTGCTATTCTTCCCCCATGCTAGAGAAGGTGAAATTCTCTGTGAAGATGGCAGGACCATTGCAGTCACTGTAAGGTCACATGTTTGTGACCTTCACACATTCCTCTCACAACAAAGTTTAGATGTGCCTTGAAATCAAAGACCTCCTCCTTCCACATCTGTGAACTGATTGTTATGTTTTTATTTATGCTGGAGACAGTTGATAACTCAGAAGCTAGACAATAGCCTAGATCATCTATACTACTGACCTCCAGCCCCATTAGCTATCCTTTTTCTAAAGCTGACATATCATATCAGTACAAATATGAAAACAAAAGGAATTTGAGTGTGGCTGAGATGGGGCTCTATAGGTATAGTGTTTGCTGCACAAATGTGAGAACTTGAGTTTGATATCCAGATAACCAGTTGGATATTAGAAAGGTGTCATAGTCTTGTTATTCCAGCAGTGGTGAGTCACAGCCTGTACCCAACACATCACCATTCCCATCCTTAATAAGTCAATTAAAACATGTCAAATTAATAGTTGAAGCAGAAAAAAGTGGGGTTGTTCAACATGGCAAGTTTTGAAGGAGGACAAAGAAATCCACCATTCCCCACCTAAAAACCATTTTGTAGTTCTGAAGTGAGATTAAAATTTTAATACAGGTCCATCACTGAACCATCATTGTCTAGGATCGAGTCTCATTTTGTATGCTAATCTAACAACATGCTAGAATTCTCAAAAAAAAAAAAAAAAGAATTCTCAATTCTCTTCTCTTTCTCAGAGACAAGTTCCCCTTCTGGTGGGTATTTCTTTTTTCTTCCAACTTTAGAGTTCAGTAGAAATTCTTATTTATTTGTGGACCATTGTTTCAGTGTCTGGAAATCAGACAAAAGTGTTTCTTTAGAATATCTTCATTTCTGCCAGGAGATTTATACTGGGATTGTGGGGACAGTTGAACTAGATTCCTGGAATTTAGTAGCCAACCAGTCTAGCCTACTGGGTGTGCTTAAGACTAATGAAGGATTCAATTTCATAAACCAAGGTGAATGCCTTTTGAGAAACAATCTTTGAAGTGAACCTCACATATGTACATTGACACAGACATACATATGGACACACACACAAACACACATGCACACTCACACTGATATAGAGACAGAAAGAGAGAGGCAGACAGACAGAGAGACAGACAGACAATGATAGAGACAGACATAGAGGCAGATATTTAAAATAAAGAAACTCAAGATTAAATGTATGAACCAAAAATTATGTATCTTCACTTTCAAATCAATGTTATATGTAGATACATTCAGAAGGAAGGTAGAAGCTGAAAAGGGTTTGTAATTCAATTTTATACTTTAATAGAATTTAAAAGCAGAGCCTTGTGCCAGCACCTGACTAAGACAGATGTAGATATTCATAGCTATCCCAGGGACTCAAATGGAAGAGTTAGGGGAAGGAATGAAGGAGCTGAATGGGATTGCAACTCCATAGGAAGAACAACAATATCAACTCACTGGATCCCTCAGAACTTTCAGGGACTAACCATCAACAAAAGTTTCTACATGAGTATACTCTTTCCATGGCTCCTGCTACATATTCAGCAGAAGATTTCTTATCTGTTATCAATGGGAGAGGAAGCACTTGGTTCTATGGAGGCTTATGGCCCCAGTAAAAGGGAATGCTAGAGAGGTGAGGTAGAAGTAGGTGGGTGGGTGGGTGAGCACCCTCTTACAGGCAAAGGGGAGGGAGGATGGGATGGAGGGTTGCAGAGGGGAGACCAGGAATGGGGACAAAATTTGCAATGTAAATAAATAAAATAATCAATAGTTAAAAAGAAAAGAACTTAGAAGAAAAACTGTAATTCTAAAAATTTTTAGGTAAACAAATAAGCAAACAGAACCTTAGCCCCACTGGCAATGCATTTCCCCCAGGCCTTTTCCATTATCTTCAGATGAGATTTCATAGTGTTTCTCTTTCCCATACAAAGATGCTGTTTGCAGGAAATGGATATTCACAATGGACTGTGATCCTGCTATTCATGCCTGTAACTCAGAGGCAACCTTATTACAAAGACATATAGCTGCCTTCTTATTAAGCACATGAGGAGGGGCATCCCTCTCTCAAAACACTGTTTTGTCCCTAGAGACCAATATTTTTAAAAATTTCTGGTTTATGGCTTGTAGTGTTAAAAAAAAAAAGAGCTGTTAATAAATTTCTTACCCTAAAGGGAAATTTAATGTATCACCTTTCTCTTGAATCTCAGCCATCATCCCTAAAGTATATAATTGGAAAGAATGGGTCCTTTCATATATAGGTCTCTCCATATGGCCCCATCCCTTGCTACACATTATTTGGAAACATTCATGTGAAGAATTATATCATAAAGAGGGTCCATTAAAAAGTCACCATCAACAGACAAGCCACCATGAAGATGATTTTTTTTTGTTTTTTTGTTTTTTGTTTTTTGTTTGTTTGTTTTGGTTTTCAGAGACAAGAGTTTCTCTGTGTAGCCCTGGCTGTTCTAGAACTCACTTTGTAGACCAGGCTTGCCTCGAACTCAGAAATCCGCCTGCATCTACATCGCAAGTGCTGGGATTAAAGGCATGCACCACCACTGCCCGGCGAAGATGACTTCTTATATGAATAATTTATATGTTTTTCTTTATAATTTGTACAAAGGCTAGAAGACTTCAAGATATTAGGCCATCAAAGACTTCTCCATTCATATAGCCTTTTCATTAGCTGCCTCGAGTAAAATACTGAACCATATACGTCTGACTGCAGTCATTATTCTTGCTGCTAGCTTCTCATACAAATTTGTAGTACACACCAGAAAATTGCCTAACTTTTCATCAGAATAACAAGTTTAGAGTCATAAAGAAAAAGCCTGATTAATTTGATTAGAAAGAAATAACATAAGTGATATTATTTGACAATACTATATAATAGTCTATAGTTTTTTCTTGACTGACTCATTTTTGTGTTTACTATATTCCAAGAATATGTTGTTTATCTCCTTTATGTTGCATGTATGCTATTTGTGTGTTGCATGTTGTATGCCTCTGTTCATGAGTTACAATAGTATATACATATGAGTGTGTGCATGTGGGTGTACTTGTACATGTGTGAACAAATATGTGGACGTCAAAGACTTCCACTTGCTGTCATCCTCATTCATTCATTGTCCACTTTACTTTTTAGATCATGGTCTCTCCCTGAAGCTGGCACTCACTGATTCAGCAAAATTAGCTGGTCATGAAACCCCAGGGACCCACTTGTGTCTACCTTCTTCCCCCACCACTGTCAGGGTCACAAGCACACACTGTCTTTTAATAGCATGTTAAAGAGTGTTTAAGTGTGTTAACTTTTAACAGTGTGTTAAAGTGCCTAGCTTTTAAGGGGAGTGCTAAAGATCAAACAAAATACCATGCACACAAGCTAAGCAATTTAACAGCTGAACTATGATCCAGATACTTACCTATATTCATGGAAATTTTTTCAATTTTATGCTTTTCAAATATGTAGATTCTGACATGCCCTGAAAAAAATCATATACACCATGCTTCTTTTGCATTTTTTATTATATATTTTCTTTACTTACATTTCAAATGCTATCCCAAAAGTTCCCTGTATCCTCCCCCTGCCCTGCTCCCCTACCCACCCACTCCGACTTCTTGGCCCTGGCTTTCCCCTGTACTGGGGCATATAAAGTTTGCAAGACCAAGGGGCCTCTCTTCCCAATGATGGCCAACTAGGCCATCTTCTGCTAAATATGCAGCTAGAGACACAAGCTCTGGGGGTACTGGTTAGTTCATATTGTTGTTCCACCTATAGGGTTGCAGACCCCTTCAGCTTTTTGGTTACTTTCTCTAGCTCCTTCATTGGGGGCCCTGTGTTCCACCCAATAGATGACTGTGAGCATCCACTTCCGTATTTGCCAGGCACTGGCATAGCCTCACATGAGACAGCTATATCAGGGTCCTTTCAGTGAAATCTTGCTGGCATATGCAATAGTGTCTGGGTTTGGTGGCTGATTATGGGATTTTTCATTATTTCATAGAGAATTTTGAACATATCAAAATTTGTTCACATTTATCATATTTACATATTCACCCAGCAGTCCCCTCCACTGTCTTTAATTATATCCACAATCACCTCTCTACCCACTCAAATTTGTGTTATTTTTTCTTCCTTTTAATAAACATCACCTATTCAAATTTGTTCTGGTTTTAGACATGTAACCTTTCACTGGAGCATAGTATGCCTACCAGTGGGCCCACTGTAACAGTGAGTTTTCCTTTCCTAACAGCTATTAATGGTCAATGGAACATTGTGCTCATCGTATGTTGTCATGCAGAGAGTTTATCTGGCTTGAAGTTAGACAGATCTTGTGTGTGCTAATATGAGTTTATATGTGCAACTGTTTTGCTATGTCCAGACTATATTTCTGTAGTCTTACACTACTTCTAGTTCTTACAATATTTCTACTCCCTCTTCTGTAAAGACTCCTGCGTCTTGGGGGAATGGAATGAGATGCTGTCCTATTTAATCTTGAGTTGCATTCTCTACACTTTGAACAACCGTGAACAACTCTGTGCTATTCAACATATACTGAAGAAGAAGCTTCTCGGATGAATTTTGAAAGATCAGCTAATCTATTGGAATAATAATAAGTCATTAGGAATTTACCTAACATCTTGGCTATTTAGCAAAATAGTTGTCGTACTTCCCTTCCATAGGGCTTACGAAGTGTCTTACTATAGGCTCTTGGGCGGAAGATGGTGCTGAGCATATTTTTCTCTTCTTGAGTGTCTTACAGTTTCTACTGCTGTGAAGAGACACCATGATTATGATAACTCTTATAAAAATTTTTTCATTATGGCTGGCTTATAGTTTCAGAGCTTTAGTCCATTATTATCCTACCAGGAAGCATGGTGATGCATAGGCAGACATGCTGCTAGAAAAGGAGCAGATAAGAGTTCTACACCTAGATCAGCAAGCAACAGTAAGTGAATGTCACACAGGGCACGGCTTGAGCTTCTGTGACCTCTAGTCCCACCTCCTAATGAAATATCTCCTCCAACAAAGTCATACCTACTCCAACAAGGCCATAGCTTCTAATAGTGCCATGCCTTATGGCCAAACATTCAAACCCATTAGTCTAGGAGAGTGATTACTATTCAAACCACCACATTCGGAAAAAAAAAAGTGAAATCTAACCAGAAAGTAGTAGTGTTGTTGTTGTTGCTGTTGTTGTTTTGCTGTGATGATTATACCACTATTGCACCAGTTGGTGTGTCTTTACAGGTCAGCCATTTTTGTAGCTCACAGAGTTCATATCCATGTAAAATTGATGATTACTCTTCTCTTGTAATAGCACACCTCATGGCACTATGAAATTTGCCAGTTCAATACAAGAAAACTTACCTACAGATGAATTAAACAATGTCCCCAAGTATCAGACTTGTAATACACACCCATAAGATCTAGAAGATAATAAATTACCTATTATTTCCAAGTGAGAAAAAAAATCAAATTTACTGAATACAAAGTAAGAATGTGTATTCACAGCATAATGATAGAGAAAAGGCAAATTTCTCTACAAAATATAATCAGTAAGAAAAAATCCACAATCTGCGATGAAAGTTAACCAATTGTGTAAGCAAGACATTAACCAATGTTCAAAATGATTGCCAATAAGCATATAAAAGATGTTCGATTCCAGCCATCCCTGAAGAAATTCACATGAAATGAAAAGATTTTGGGCAATGGGGCCAATATCTGTGCCCCAGGCAGCCCTAATAAACTACTCTTGGCAACCCAGCTTCCATATACCAATAAAATAGCAAAATTAATAGTAAAAAATCAGGAAAAGGTGATGTATTCTGTGTGGCCACTTTGGGAAGAGGAACAAAGTGATCCACTGAGCCCCTAAGTCCATATTGTATTAGTTTATATGTTTGTGTGTGTGTGTGTGTGTGTGTGTGTGTGTGTGTGTGTGTGTGTGTAACATAGGTCTGCCCATTACAGACCCATTGTTGTTGGTTCTGCATAATGATATGACAAATGTCTGGTGGGTACTGCATACAATTCCAATCTCTCCCCTTTTCCAGGAGATATCTCATCCTTTGGCTGGAGAAAAGGGGGTAGGAATCCTCAGCCTTTTCTTTCTCATATAGGCTGGACTTCCTATGAGAAATTCCAGTTCCATAGTTGCTTTGTTTTAACAATATAATAGTGAAATGGATTGGTACCAGTGTCACTTAAGAATATCTTCATTCCTTTCAGGCACAGGAGTTATACTATCAAAAAATAAATAAAAATGGCATGGCTTAATGATTCTCAGCATCAGCAAGTGTGGGAAGCAGCAAGGCCTCTCATAAAAGTTCATGGGAATCTACTCTGGTGTGAAATTTCTGGCGGGCAATTTGGCAGTGACTATTAAAAAGCAAATCTACACAAACTTTAACCCAGCAATCTTATTGCTTAGAATGCATTTTTTCCATTTCTCCTTGTGGGATAATGCCATCATAATGTGCAAGAGATGCTCCTTATAGCACTGTGTGTAACAGCAAAAGCTAGAAACTATTAAATTGTAAATCAATGACTCTAGGAGTTATGGTACATAAATATGATGAAATACTAGTAAATTACCTGACAGCCAACACACTAGGTCATCTTCAATAAAGAACTAACTCTTATAAGCAGAGATCTATGTGTGATGTGCGATTCTTTTTGTATAATCTCTCTTATTTTATTCCAGTTTAAGGATCTTGTGTTTGGGGTTCATCATGTACAGTGAGACAGACTGTCATATTGGCTAGAGGTTTGGTTTTGATTTTTTTTTTGGTGTGTGGTATGGGGTGTGTGTGTGTGTGTGTGTGTGTGTGTGTGTGTGTGTGTGTGTGTGTTTAGAGTTATTAACACCACTGATATACAGAAGCATGATGGGGCCTCTGAGAAAAGTTCAGGCTATGTGGCAGATTGATGATGATTTTAATGTTGGAGTGTTTTTTTAGAGGTCTCACAAGAAGGGGTGTTCTCTGCCACATGACTGACATGTAGTCAAAGCCTGGGCTTTCAGTCAAGCTGTGTCAGAATCAAGGTGAGGATAGCAAAAGTCTACATAGTAAATAGCTGACTACAGAGAGGATGACTTTTCTAAGGGCTAGATAGCTTCCATCTCATCATTGCTTCTTGTGGTGGTGAGAGAAATTGGAATTGGGAAGTCTCTGCTCTGAAGTGAAGAGGGGTATCCTGATCAGGATTAATCAGTGTCAGTAATAAGTCTTTCATCAAAATGAGGAAACACACTCTTAGAGAGTTTGGCCTTGAACTTCAAGAATGTTTAACTTTAAAACAAAGTACTATTAATTTTCTAACACTTGATCACAATGGGACCCAGAAATTTATTGTAATTTGTTTTCTTTTGTATTGGTTATTTTATTTATTTACATTTCAAATGTTGTCTCTCTTCCTGGTTTCCCCTCTGCAAATCCCCCAATCCCATCCTCCCTCGCCTCCCTCCTCTTTGCCTCTATGAGGGTGCTCCTCCACCCACCCACCTACTCCCACATCACTGCTCTAGCATCCCCCTATGCTGAGGCATCAAGCCTCCACAGGACTAAGGGCCTCTCCTCCTGATGCCATATAAGTCTGTCCTCTGCTACATATGTAGCTGGAGTCATGGATCCCTCCATGTACACTCTTTGGTTAGTGGTTTAGTTTGTAGGAGCTCTGAGTAGTCCAGATAGTTGATATTGTTCTTCCTATGGAGTTGCAGTCTCCTTCAACTCCTTCAGTCCTGTAACAATTTTAGTCTTAATTTTATTTGACTGACTTTTCCAGTTGAATTGTTTTGACAGAGATAGGTGACACTACCTTATAGGCTCATTGTACTCCCTGGTTTTGTGTCATCTTCATACAATCAGAGAGGAAGGATCTTTAGTTGAGGACGAGCCTCCATGAGATCCAGACATAAGGCATTTTCTCAATTAGTGACCAGTGGGGGAGATCCCACCCATTATGAGCAGTGCTACCCCTGGACTGTGTGCTATGTGAAAGCAGGCAGAGCAAGCCAATAGGAACAAGACAGTAAACAGCACTCTTCCATGACCTCTACATTAGTTCCTGCCTCCCAGTTTTTGTCCTGCTTGACTTCCTGTCCTGAATTCCTTTTTTAAAGTATTTTATTTACATTTCAAATGTTGATCCTTATCCTGGTTCCCCCTCCATTAGTCCCCCCCACACACCCTTTCCCCCTCCCTTTCACCTCTAAGAGAGTACTCTCCCACCCACCCACTCTTACTTCATCCCCCTACCATCCCCCTTCTTTGGGGCATCAAGCCTCCACAGAAACAAGCGCATCCTCTCCCACTGAAACCAGAAAAGTCATTCCTCTGCTATGTATGTAGCTGGGACCACAGACCAGCCATCTATGCTCTTTGGTTGGAGTTTGAGGTCATCCAGAGACCACCACAATTTAGTGTCCATCCCATGCACAGACACCAAACCCGAACACTATCGCTGATGCCAAGATGTGCTTTCAGACAGAAGCCTGGCATGGCTGTCCTCTGAGAGGCTCTACCAGCACCTGACTGACACAGATGCAGATACTTAAACAGTCAACAATTGGACTGAGCCTAGGGACAAGAGTTGGGGGAAGAACTGAAGGAGCTGAAAAGGATTGCATCCCCATAGGAAGAACAACAGTATCAACTAACCAGAGCCCTCAGAATTCCCCAGGACTAAGCCACCAACCTGACTTGCTTTTGTGATCAATAGCAAAGTGAAAGTGGAAGTTTCCGCCCCAGCTTGCTTTTATGTTGTTTTTGTTGTTGTCATTTAAATCTCATTTTTAAAATTAATTAATTAATTAATTAATTAATTATTTTACATCCCAAATGCTGCTTCCCTTCAGGTACTCCCACACACACATTGTCCATCCTCACTTCCCTTTTCCTCTGAGAGGGTGGGCCCATCCTAGTCGTTCTCCAACCCTGGGGCATCAAGTCTCCGCAGGATTAGGAGCATCATGTCCCACTAAGGACTGACATGGCAGCACTGTTGGAGAACTGATACCACAGTCAGTCAGACTACAGCTTTAAAGACAGTCTCCTCTAGAGACTACCACAACTTGGTATCCATCCCATGTTGATGAACCCACATGGAAACTGAGCTGCACATCTTCTACATATGTGTTGGTGGCCTTGGTGGCTCAGTCTCTGAGAGCTCTGAGGGTCCAGGGTAATTGACTCTGTTGGTTTTCTCTGTTGGTTGTTCCTACCCCATTCAGGGCCTCCAATCCTCCCTTCATGGGGTTTCATTGCCGCTATAGAAGCCCTAACTAAGATACTGATCCACTCAAGATTGGTGGGAAATTTATGGAACTGTAGCATTACCATAATGCCATATTACCATAGTGTGACTAGGAGGACAGGAAGGGGCTTTTGCAAGGATCTTCTTTACCCAGTCCTGTGGGGTTGTGCTTCCCAGGAAGGCTGTGCTTAAGCACATTGAGTATGAGCTTCCACTGCATTCTCAGGCCATTCCAAATACTGACTGCTGCCCTCACAACACATGTTCTTCTTTTGGCCTCAAAACACCAAGTGCCTGGTTATCCCTTTTTCTGTCACCTTTCCCCTTCCTTCCAATGGAGAATTTACCTACAAGTGTTGTTATTAATTGCCAGGTTGGAGGTTTAATTTCAAAGGGGAAAATGAGACAGATTGTCCTTTTGTATATTTTTTGTAGGAGAAATAATAATACCTTGCATAAAGAGAAACATGGTGGAGGTGCTCAAGAAAATACAGGTATAATGTCCTCAATAGAACTTGATGTGAGTTCAGGCCCACAAACAAGAGGCCTTCTTAGAGGTGCCATGCCAAGGGAGAAGCGTTATATACTCAGACTGTCACTGGTAGCAAGGAATGGGGATATAGGGGTCTTGCATTGCCCGGAAAAATGTATGACCCTCTGGCTGTAGGAGAAATAAGAAAGAGGGATATGGCTAATTTAGGTGTACCCATTGCATTGTAGGGAAGATGGGTTTCTGACAGTAACCCTTAGATACCCAAAGTTTAGCAATTTGATGTATATCGTTTCTGTGATGACTTGCAAATATCAATTGCATCCTATCAGTTGGATACATTTTTAAGGAGTCTGTCAATAAGGAGCCTGCCACTTCCTTTAGAGAAGAAAGAAGCTCCTGCGACTGGAGCTGCAAGCTGCTGTGGGTTATGACACTATGATTATTGATTTTCTTATGAATATAAGAAATGCTTCATGCAAACTAAGTTTAAGATACTCCTTTTTAAATCCCATAAAGATCTAAACACAAAAGTGCAAATACATGGTAATTTTCCAGTAGTTTCCCAAGTGAGAGGGGCCACCTGCACTTTCCCTTATATTTCAACTCCCAACTGCTAAAGCAAACAGATAGGAGGAATTAAAAGCATGATTAGTAGAGCTCAGAATTAACTTCATGCCTTGTGGGTTTGGAAAGCAAATAAAGCATATATGCCTACTATGAGTCTCTTCAATAGCTTAATGGCCCAGGCATTAGGAGTCATCATTATCCTACATTATTGGTCAGAGTCTTTCTAGACCCTTGCTTTAAATGACCTACCAAATAAGGCAGATTTTTCCTTCCTTTGTAGAAGAAAAGCAATGAACAAAAGGCTTGTTGATTTTGAATAAATCCTAATATTTGACTAATAAATTTTAGCAGTAAAACAAACATTAGTGTGTAAGATGTATTATTTAATATTTAGCATCAGCAGCTGTTTGGCGATTAACATACAGTCTGACATACACAGTGGAAGCACCTTAGAAAATGAGAGCAGTTTCCTTGTTGTTTGCAATGATAGTCATGTTATTAATTTTTTAAGCCTTCTCCAAGCCATTCAATCACAAATTTGGCATGATCGTGCACATGTGCCAAGAAAAGAAATATGATGAACCATTGTCATGATTACCTCCTCTGTGTTCAGTTTCTGATGTCTGAAACATCTTTAGTGTGTAATTTTGGTAGGGAGTGAAAATAATTTAAATGATAATGTGTTCTGCAAATGTGCCTCTTTACCTCAGCTGTATCTATGAAAAATTTCTCATCCAAATAGTCTTACAGACTCAGCACTTATAGATACCCACCCCTGTTGCTGGAACTTGTTTGTGGTGTCTCTCTCTCTCCCTCTCTTTCTTCCTCTCTCCCTCTCTCCCTTTCTCCCTGTCTCCCTCTCTCTCCTTTACTTTGGGGTGTGTGTGTGTGTGTGTGCATGCATGTGTTATAATAGTGGTACTTATAATATTTTACCAGTAGTTTCTTAGAATTTATTCTTTCAAAATATATTTTTTTAATTCTTTTTTTAAAGATTTATTTATTATTATATCTAAGTACACTGTAGCTGTCTTCAGACACACCAGAAGAGGGCATCAGATCTCAAGACGGATGGGAGCCACCCTGTGGTTGCTGGGATTTGAACTCAGGACCTTCCGAAGAGCAGTCAGTGCTCTTAACCACTGAGCCATCTCTCCAGCCCTCTTTCAAAATATCTTACATATACATGATTTATCTAGAGTAGTTTGGACACATTTTCCACAATTATCTTCTTCCCTTAGATTAAATCCTTCTCTCAATGTCCATCTCTTTTATTCATGTCTCTCTCTCTCTCTCTCTCTCTCTCTCTCTTGATTGTTTGTGGCCCACTGTGCCCTACATTTGTACAAAACAAACCTACCAGGAAAGATGTGCTTGCTACTAAGTAGTGCACAAATGTTTGAGTGTAAGAAACTGTTTTCCACTTTGAAGTAAAGCCTGCCCTGCTGGAAGAATTCATGCCTGCTACTATAATTCTGGTTAGAAATCCATAGAAGATGTATAAACCACAGAAGGGACCTACTACTCTTTTGCTGGATGGACATAATATCAAATACTTTCAAAAGGTTTTTATAATGATGAGGTTATCAGAATTCTTGGATTGCATTCCAAGCTTTATCATCTGTTTTTTCTTCTACCATGCTTTTGTGATAAGGGACAATCTAGAACAATCCCTTTCTTTACGATTTGGAGAAGATGCAGCAGAACATTTTAGTGATTCAATCAATAATAAACCTAGACTTGATGGAAAATAACCCTCAACTGTATGGTCTATACCTCCAGTTGTGACTAATATCCCCATCATTGCTAACATACTAGCTGTGACCATGAGCTACTGTAGAAATTTTTAATCCCAGCCTGGGATTTCTACCATGCCTGTGTCCATTTAGTTCCCAGATAAAAGACACATACAACATTTATATTTACAATAAGCCTTAATCACCCCCAGATTTAGGGTAGATAACTATACTCTATGCTATTAGAATCTACTTTCCTATTGATAGCCCCAAATTATTGCTTACCATGTTTCATCTGGTATGCTCTAGCTTCAGTTGTGCAGCCCTTGGGGCCATGGTTTTATGGATCACCAAACCCATGGCAGTTTCTCTTTCTTCCTTCTCCACCTTCTTCTTTCTCATGCTTCTCTTTTGACCCCAAGTCCAGGAAACTTAAACCCCAACTACATCTCTTTTACCGAGATATTGGCTGTTGGTATCTTTATTTAGCAATCAGAACTAACTTGGGGGCAGTGTCACTTGATTCTAGACGCAGATTCCAGGTCTTGGGGGCCTGCATTAAAAGAGACAGCAAGACCAAATGTTAACAATTCCCCTTTTTAATCCAATAGCTCCTCTTCTCTCAGATATAAATTGAATACAAGTACAACAATTATGGAAAATATAAGGTATGACACACATTTATAACATCCAGTCCATTATATTTGGCAATTTAGATAAAGTATTTTATCATTGCAAGACCTGAGAAAGTGGTTCAAGTCTTTTTCCTGTTTTTGTGACCTTGTCTCAGGCATTTAAGGCTGCCAACCAACAAAATGCTAAGGTTTCTTCATTATATTCACCCTGTACATTTACCTCAGCAAAACAACCCTCATCAAACAGCTGACTTTTAGAAATATTGATACCTCCGACTTTATTTTGTCTCTTCTCTCTACCATGAGAACCATTATAAATGTGTCCCAGGTTTTAGTATTGCTTTTATCATACCCTTCCAGTCATGGTGGATTATTCTATTTTCTGATAGCCTAAGAAGTCAGGATTTGTTTTACAAATGGTGTATGCATTTCAAAATTAATGACACTTTCTTTAAATCTTCTCAGTTTTAACACATCTATGGGTTGCCATTCAAAGTCCTGATAATTTTTGGAAGATTATTGTCTGCTGGTCTTTTATGTATACTAACCAGATCAATTAAAGTTTGTCTTCTGACAACTTCTGATTGGCTTTCTCTAATTCTATCTACTGTCTCTGCTTGAATATTTCCCCTAATTAATATTTTAATAAGAATAATTTAAGGCTGATTAAGGTCTGTGCCCATATTTCTTATCTTGCGAGTGTTTATATCTCTGTCATCTTGGAATTATAGTTTTTTGTAACCTCTCCTCCAAAGTTTGCCCCTAGTTGTCGAATGTTTCGTTTTCTTTTTCATCCTATTCTATAAATTCCTGTATCCTCTGTTCAAGGTTCTGCTTCCATATTTTACTTTTTCTTCATATTGTAATTCTGAAATTCTAATGTCTATTATTTTGACTGATTGATTTTTAGATTATCCTCCAAGTCTTGCTCCCAAATTCTCATTACTTTCTCTCTGCTACTCGATTTAATCTGTGAAATTGTTCATCCTTTGTTCCAGTACCTTCTCCAGCTCCTGTCTCCAACCTTCATTTTCCTCTCTCTGTTGCTTATTTTGACGTATAGAATCCTGTTTCTTTAAATATGATGTTTTCTCTAGGCCATGTTGCCAAGTCTTAATTTTCTCCCTCTGTTATTTGTTCTGCTCTATGAATTCCTGTTTCTGTTCTAGGCTCTGCTTCCATAATTTTAATTTTCTTTATGTTGAAATTATGATCTTTTAGTATCTACCTTATTTTGATTTATTGGCTTTAGAAAAATATTCTCTAGGCTCTGCTTTCAATTTTTATTTCTAACTCTCTGTTGCTCAGTATGATCTATGAAATTCTATATCTTTTGTTCTAGTGGCTTTTCCAGCTCCTGTCTCCAACCTTCATTTTCCTCTCTCTGTTGCTTATCGTGACCTATAAAATTCTGCCCCTTTAGTTCTGGTGTTTCTGCTAGGCTATATTTCCAATTCTCAAAATTCTCTCTGTTGTTTAGTCTGATCTGTGAAGTTCTGCATTTTTTTCTTTTAGAGTATTTTCTAGATACGGTGTCAAATTTTCAGACCTGTTCTCTTCCTGTCTCCCAGTCATCAGAACAGTCTTTGTAGTCTGATTTATAATTTTCTGTATTTTCCCTTCTACTGCCTTGGCATTATTCTCATTCTGTTTCATAAAATCTTTTAATCAGTTTTCTAAAGCTCATGATTTTTTTCTAGGGCCCTGCTTTTTAAGAAGTCATAGTAATCCAAGAAGCTTATATCAGGATATAATTGAAACTTAACATTGTAATAATGATAATAGGCAGGGTGTCAATTCCCTTTAAGTGCATCCCTCTCGAGCCATTCAAAATAGCATTCCATAAAACCTAAAAGGTATTTATTGTATTTATTGTGTTTCTCATCTTTAGGCATCTAATCATCATCATCATTATCATCATCATCAATCACCATCAATTTATAATTCTTAGTACCTGATCAGCAGATTCTTGTACCTTTGTCTCCCTCTAGTGTTCGATTCAGGACATTGTGATCCTCACTGATTGTTTTATTTGTAGTGAGGTGCTGACTGTAGAAAGACTGGTGTTTTCTGTGCTTATGAGCTGTTTCTGCCTTTTTGTCGGGTTGCAGGTAGCAGTGTATGCACCTAGCTCAAGCAGCCTGCAATGCAAGCAATATGGAGAGTGGACCTGGACGTCCCATGTCCTATTTAGGTGTAGGGTATATGGGAAGGCAAGCACAGTTAGGCTGGCTTGGGGAGTAGATGCCCAGATTAGCACACTATGCCTGTGTGAAAGTTAGCTGCGGTATTTTTTTCAACTGTGGATCCTCAGCTGTAAAGGCTGCATTTCAGGCAGCCATGCTCCAGGGTCCTCGGTCCTTCTCTCAGGCTCAGGGAACCCCAATTGTGTTGTGGCATTGGCACCACCTTACATCCCAGCTCCAGGCTAGAGTGCTGCCTCTGGCTGTCATAGTTTGTTTGGAGAAAAAGCCTTTCACTTAGCTCTCTGTAGACCCCTCAAAACCACTCCATGTTTAATTTCCATCTGGTTGCAGCTTTAAAGCATAGCACTGATTGTTCATATTGGCGGAATGGGGATACATTTTAATCTCAGTTCAGTTTGGTTCTTAGCTATACATTGGGTGCCAATTTGTTGCTGGAATTTCCAACCCTAATAAACATATGTAAAAGTCATACAACCAAGGTATTTTAATTATAAACCATATACCTAAATTGGGCAGATCTATGCTAACTTATTTCCCAGCAATAAGACCCCTTGATACTTGCCCTTTTTCCTAATCATGTTCAGCACAGTTCTGGTCCATCGCAACTTCCTCCTCTTCCTCTGATCCCTCTCCTCTTCACTCTTCTTGCCACACCATCTCAAGCCTCTAGGCCAACTTTCCCCTCCACTTCCCAATCACAAGTTCTAACCTTTTACTGACCAGTTAAAATGAGGAGTAGGGCCACATGGCTTCACCTGAGTACATTATGGTCTGCTCATGGGGCAGGGGGTGCAGTGACATCCTCTCTTAAGGAATTAGCATGTGCATTAGAATACAAATAGCATCAGGCCAACCTAGAACAAGGAGCTTCTCTATTTTAAATATGTGACTGTGGCTATTTGATAATTCAATCCTCTGACCTAATTTTTAATAGGCAGAACCTGACCTGTAAGGTACATTTTTACCGTGGATATTTGATTTTAGTGATTAATCTCTCAGGTAGATAAAATTCTGGGAGTTGTGCATATTAATACAGGGTCTACACAGGGCAGCAGTAGGAGGGGGTGCATAGAATTTTAATGATTAGTTTAATGTGAAAAATGTAATGGAGGGGGATTCACAAAGTAAGAAACATTCATTATTGTCATAATAGTCCCATGCCCACGGCATGTTGCATTTAACTCCAGTTAAATTTCAGTATTCTTTTCTCTAATAGTTTTACTGTACATGTGTGACACTTCCATTTGAAGAAAAGTGATTAAGAAAACATCCTTTTTCACAAAAATGTTCTGAGCATATCCTTTAAAAAAATCTATCATGAGCTGACAGATCTTTTTCTGGTTGCTATAATGGTATGATTCATATCCCATTATATAAACTACTGTATAAAAAATAAATCTGATTTTTTTCAATTTGGGTTTTGTCAACTATAAGGGGAACTGAAGAAGTCTTTTCCATTTGATCTGAAATGTATATTCTGTAAGGAAGGATGATGGAAACAGTTTAATCTTATGAAGGGAGACCATAATCATATTTTACTACACATTATGAATTGAGAATTTAAACAAATAAAAACAGGTTCACAGATGATGACAGATTACTGATCTTCCCAGAGAGTGTTCAGGATGAATGAGGGAGAGAGGGCAAGGTGACAGCCAGCACTACCACTTCCTACTGAATGCTTTCTGTATGAAGGGTCAGGATCTGTTATAAAGATGGGCACATGGCCTCTCCTATAAATTCCTTAAAATAATTTCCAGTGAATGTGGGTGGCTTGATGATAACTGAGATTTTAAGTCACAATTTCTGTCCCATGACAGAGTGATAAAAATAAACGTTTTCCAACATTAAAATATAGCAACAGATATAAGACACCACAGCATATAATACGAAGAATAATGTCGCAACAAACTGAGGTACATATCCAACCACTTTCTGTGTCTGTATTTCTGTACTATAATTGTTTATCCAGAGGATGTATATGAGGCAGTTGTGAAGTGTTACAATCCTCCAGTGTCATCAACTTCACCAACATTACTTATTGCTGGCACTGCATTGTCACTGTCCAGTTGAGTCCTATTTATACTCTCTCCAAAATGTATACTCTCTCATGGCATCAGCAAAATATCCTGTGAATCTGCATCACACAACACAACCAAAAACGTCCACTTCATATCTTTGCTTAATTTTTGTCGATATGAATTGCCTATTGGAGGCACTGGAATATTGGAATCATCTGCTATTAATGGGTTGACATTAATTTATGTCTCTAGATCTAAAAGTATATTTTTAAATGAAATTTAATGACACAGAGTTTAGTGCATGAATGGTTAGGATAGACATGTCTTCTTAGTTAACTGTTATTAACTTTGTGTTATCTCTTCTAATCATTTAGTTTGGTCTATTTAGTTTATATTAGAATAGTGATGTCTGCTTGCATCCTGTCCACACTTGGCTGAAGTACTTTCACCTATTTTCTTCACTGTAGGGTGCCTATCTTAAAGCTGAGTTTCTTTTCTTTTTTCATTTTTACTAATTTATTTTTATTCAGCATTATATAAAGAGTAGACCCATCACACTTGACCCTGCAATATCCCTCATATCCAAAAATAAGATTTATTCATATTGACAGCTTTTGTCTGAAGGTAGACTATAAAGAATGCTGTATCTTTCACAATATGAATATTATGGTCACTTAGAAAAATAGTTTAAAAGTGAAAACAACATGACCTTGAATATCTCACCATCTCTGTCAACCTCAGTATCTCCTCCTATCCTGCCTACCTAACAGTAGTTTGAAATTAACTCATAAGTGTGGAGATATATCATTCATAATGCTCATAAAACATGTGCATTACTGTCATTAGTTTAATTTCTCAAGTGTCAGTTGATTATACATAGGAAATTATGTCCTAAATATCAGGACAGGTTAAGTTTTGCAGTTTTACTATCTGACCCTTGAAAAATTAATATACTCTCATTTCTGTTTAATAAACTGAGAAAATTGGGAGATCTTCTTTCTTCCATAATGTCTATTACTTTAATGCCATTTACCTCCTTTTCTCCTTTTATAGTTCATATTTCCCTTTTTATTAGTTTTTTATTTATTTACATTTCAAATGTTATGCCCCATTCCTTGTTTCCCCTCAGCAAACTCCCTAGCCCATCCCCCCATCCCCTGCTTCTATGAGGGTGCTCCCCCACCCACCCACCAACTCCTGCCTGACTGCCCTAGCATCCCCCTATGCTGAGGTATCCAACCTCCAGAAGACCAAGGGCCTCCCCTCTCATTGATGCCAGATAAGGCAGTCCTCTGCTACATATGCTGCTGGAGCCATGGGTCCCTCAATGTGTATTCTTTGGTTCATGGTTCAGTCCCTGGGAGCTCTGGGGGATCTGATTGGTTGATATTGTTGTTTTTCCTATGGGGTTGCAAACATCTTCATAAAGCTGAGTTCCTTGTAGAAGAAAATATGGGTAGATTTTGTTGATCCATTTATTAGGTCTGTGTCTTTTTATTGAATAAAGGAGACCACTTATACTCAAAGTTTTTATTGAAAGATATGTGTTGTTTGCAATCATTAGATTGTTAATTTTTTGTGTTATTTGTGTTCTCACTAGTACTTTGTATTTCAGTAATTATAGCTTTATTTTTATACTAGTATGTCTTTGAGAGTTTCCAAGTGTCTTTTCAAATATATATCTTGCAAAGGCCAGGTCAGACACGGACTCTCCTTTTATTGGAAGAAAAACCAAGAAGAAATAAGTGTCTCTTGTATTGTCAATAAAATCACCTTCTTGGGCAGGCATGTAGCTCAGTTAGTCATATGCTTACAATATGTTTGAGATCTGGCTTCAATCTCCAGCATTGCATGAACTGGGTATAGTGTTTCTCCTTCCTATGATACCAACAGCATGACATGGAAGGTGGAAATGAGAATGTTAGTTCAAGGACATCCTCAGTTTCATGTTAAATTTAAGGCAGCATAGGCTTCAAGAGACTGCATAGAAAACAGAATGGAACATCAGTTGTTTTTTAAAAGTACTCTTAATTGTCTCATAGTTCTCAGAATTTGTTTGTTTAAAGAAAACCAAGCCTTGATGGTTCAAACTCTGAAAAATGTGGTAGTGGATATAGTGGAGAAAGATAGCATAGAAAGTGGTGTTAGAGAGTCAGACTTGCATTTCTCTTCACAATTATTTATTCACCTGTTTTTATACGTATTGCTCTACTAAAATTGTTTACCTTAGGTTTCTTATAAAATTTATTTTATAATAATTTGTATGGCTTTATGTATGTTTATGGGTGTGTACATGTGAGTAAGGATGCCTCAAAGAGGTCAGAGTCATCACATCCCTCTGGAGCCACAGGAGCCTGACATGGGTAGTTGGAACATGTGCTCATAACTGCTAAGCCAACTATCCAGCTTTTAAAATTACATTCGCTAACCTCTGCGCCATATTCCTGTGGTCAGAAGACAATTTAAGGGATTCAGTTATTTCCTGTCACCAACTTGATGTCTGGCATAAAATCTCAGGATCATTGGTCTTGGTGTCGAGTACCTCTGCCCACTGGCCCAATTAGGGGTGCACATTCTGTTTGCTTTTAAGTAGAAGTATTTAATAAGTGCATTCAGAGAATATATATATATATATTTAAACTATTCCAGAATACTTCAATCCAAAAAAATAGTTCCATCAAAGCCTGAAGAAGATAAATACATGAGTGTATTAGCACCCTAGAATTTCTTTGAGGTATTTTATTAGAAGATAGATTTTGCTAGAAAGAAGAAAATACTATCAGAAAAGACTTCATCTAAAAAAAAATATTTGCTCAAAAGTACAGGCTTATCAATGTTCTTCTTAAGGCAGTGATCACAGAAAAAACACTGGGGTGAAAAATGACAGCAAACTCAAAGGTTGCTGACACAGTCCTGTGCGGGATAGAAGGAAAAACAAAATGCAGAGAAAGTATCAGGAGAAAGAAGATATTGTTTGGAGCTTCCACACCATGCCATCAGTCAGTCGCTGATGTAATTGCACCAGATCCATGGCAGCCATTTTTTGCCCATGCTTTAGTGGCATAAGAAGAAATGTGTAGGATATGGTAAGGCAAGGAAGTAAGGAAGGCATATCTGCTGTCTCCTGAGGCATAGGAGGTCATGTAAAACTTGACAACACATGGTCTCTGTATGGTTTTTGGATTAAGGAAATGAGAAATTAAATAAGCCCATGCCTTTATTAAACCTTCTACAAAATTGGGTTATTGATCATGAAACACTGGATTTTGACAGAAGCAGCTTGTATCTTGTTTGAATTTTCTTCCTCTCTAGGACCCAACATCCTGTGGCTATTATGTAAGCCCCATTTGGAAAGCACAAGCATATCCCTGGCCTTCAACAACTAAAGGCTGAAAATATCTAACGATAACATCTAATCTTGTCCTGCATTCATGTCACCAGCTACCTGAGGGACCCACCATACCCTGATTTACCAATGTCTTTGCTGTGCTACTATAGATATTTTATGATTGTTACTATGTTGTAACATAGAGTATGGGGTAGTACAAACATGTTGCTGCGACATGATCAGTCATATTTTCCTTCAGAGTAAGATCCTTATTGTGTTTGATGTAAAAAATGGACATTGTTTTGGAAGCATTATTGCCATACTCACTCATTATTGCCATAGGATGACAAGTAGTGGCTTCATGAACCAGCCTCTGTGAAGGTGCAGTATCTCACCAGCCTTTACTTCACAATTTATATTAAATAATAAAAATGCTTGATAAGCCATTTAGATTAAGGATCCTCACCCTGAGGGGCATTAGGAATCTCACTTCAGTGAGTTTTCCATGATTTTGAACACATAATAAAAATATCTCCTTCTGCATATCTTTCTAGTTTTTGTGGATGGGCAGTTTTGAAGTAGACTTTTATGCTAAGTCAGCCTAAATGAAACCTGCAAGTATAAAAGTAAGATATTTTAAATGGTTATATGATTCCATCTAATTACCATATCATAATGTCCTTTTTAGCTTATAAGTGTAATGAAAGTATAGAAACTTAGAAGACACACTCACACCATGGTTGAGTAGATATCAACAAGGGAAGTTGAATATTTGATAGGTCACTTAGTCTGAAAGCCCATTTTAATATGTAGTTTAATATTTTATTGCTATTGTGTGTATGTATGTGTATGTCCATGGCATGTGTGTGTGTTTATGTGTGTGTGTGTTTGTGTGTGTGTGTGTGTGTGTGTGTGTGTGTGTGTGTGTGTAGGTGTGGGAATATGACTCTTGTTACCATGTCTTCCTTTAAATAGTTATTACAAAAAAATCCTATTGTCTACTTGTGCATTCAGTATGGTACAGCTAGCAGCAATCAAACCAAGTGGGGGAAAAAGGCTGATTAATAAAAAACATGACCCAGTGAAGCCTCTTGGATTGTAGTTATGCTCGGATCTGTCTCCACATGTAAGAGAAGACCACTAATAGTGTCAGGGGTGGGTTATCTCTCATGGCATGGGTCTCAAGTCAGATCAGCCATTGATTGACCATTCCCTCAATTTCTTCTCCATCTTCACCCCTGCATATGTGTAGGCAGCACAAATTGTGGTCTAAGATTTTTGTGGCCAAATAGGTGTTCTAATCCTTCTTGGAAGTGTTGCATGGTTACAGGAATATATTTTTAAGGTTCAATATTCCCCACTTCTAAAAGTCTTAGAAAATGTCACCTTCATAAATTCCTGGGGGTTTCCATTGTAATAGGAGGCTTCACTCAGCAACTGATGAAAACAGATGTAAAAACTAGCAGGCAAGCAATAGGCAGAACTTGAGGAATACTGTGGAAGCAAGGAAGGAAGGATTGGAGGAGCCGGAGAAGTCAAGAAAACCACAAGAAAAACCTACAGACTCAAATAAGCCGGGGACATAGGGGTTAACAGAGACTGAACCATCAAAGAGCATGTTTTAGACAGACCTAGCCCTCTGTACATATAGAACAGTTGTGCACCTTGGTCTTCACATGGGACTCCTAACAATAGAAGCATAGCCTGTCTCTGACTCTATTGCTTGCCTTTGGATCCATTTCCCCTAACTTAGTTGTCTTGTCTAGCCTCAATAGAAGAACATGCATCTAGTCTTACTGCAACTTGATATGCCAAGGTTTGTTGCTATTCAAGGAAGCCCCCTCCCCCTTTCTTAGGAAAGAGAGAGGAAGAAAGAGAGAAGATGGGGGAGAAAGAGATAGATTGGGAGAAGAAACTGCAATTGAGATGTAAAATAATTAATTAGAAAGAAAAAGAGAGAGATATGAAAGAAAGAAAGAAAGAAAGAAAGAAAGAAAGAAAGAAAGAAAGAAAGGAAGGAAGGAAGGAAGGAAGGAAGGAAGGAAGAAAGGGCTCTTAACTGATATGTTCAATCTATATTCCAAAGCAGACAACTGAAATGTACAGTAAAGCTATCATATTTCACTTGCTTTCCAATACTGTAAAAAAAAAAAATCTTCTGGATACTGTTCTACGTGACTTAAGTCCAAGAAGTCAGTTAACAATTCACCTTGGCCTTGGTGTTGTAAAACTTCCCAAATGTCATCCACTTTACAGATGAAGAGATTGAGTCCCTGGTGATATCTTCAATACTGCACAGCTATAAGAGACAGTAGATTGGAAATAGCTGATCTTCTTCTACACAGTCCTCATAGCAGTAGCCACACTGGCAGGAATGAGGCCATTATAGAGAGTTCCTGATAACCACTCCAAATCACCTTAGCTATCCAACTATGGAGAAAATAAGTCCAACAAAATTCCTCTAGGAATCCCATGCTAGGAGAAGAAAAACACTAAAGTCTAATGCCAGCCAAAGGGTCAACTTACTTCCCAGAAAAATATTCCCCACATTTCTATTGCAGAAAGGATTTTTATGTTACTTACCAAGTGATCGCAGAGTAGTGTATACTGTTTACACTTATCTTCCAGGTAAGTTCATTTTACTTAGACATATAATGTAACTTCAAGGAAATTCACACCTATGTATGATTCAATGACAGTTAATGTAAGGTTTCATTTTTGACATATATTTCACATAATCTCTTATAAGAGGTTACCTTTGCTGATGCTACACATATGTAGTTATTGTGACAATGAAATTGAGATAATGGCTAGAGAGTCATCATGGTCAAATATTTTGTGCAAGCATGAAGACCTGAGTTCAGGTGTTTGGTACCAACTTAAAAAAGCCAGGTGTGGTGATGTCTGTTTGTACCCTCAGTGTTGGACACATGCCAACAAGAGGATTCTTGGAGCTTGCTGTTTAGTCAATCTAGATAAACCAGTAAGCTCCAGGGTCAAAAAGAAACCGGTCTCAAAATAATTAGGTAGAGTATGACTGGTGAAGAAACTCAGCATCCCTCTATGGCCTCCACACATATGTACACACTTTAGTGTGCACACAAAAATGCACTTGTACACATACATGCATGCACATACACATATGTACTCACAGAGACATGGAAAGATAATGATATCAGTTGTGACATGAATGTTGGCTAATGACCCCAACTCTTAGGCATACATTTTGGTCTGAAGCACTTCAAAGGCAGGGTGGATCAAAGATTATCAAGAATGAAGTTGAGTGTTGACCAATGACCCCTATTCTTACACCTACATTTTTTTACTCCAAGGGCAGAGTAAGTCATAGGTACACTTTCTCCAGACACTTGAAGTTTATCAGGAGGGTATTTTCAGCACATCTGTGTAGAGAAAACACCCTAATTTTCTTATTTCTCCTTCTTGACAGTTTTCATGCCCTGATGCTAGATTGTAAACTCATCACCTATTCTGATTCCTGATTATGTTCTCAAGTGGAAAAAATAAAAAGAAAGCTCATGTACCGGGCATGATGGCGCATGCCTTTAATCCCAGCACTCAGGCGGCAGAGGCAGGCGAATTTCTGAGTTCGAGGCCAGCCTGGTCTACAGAGTGAGATCCAGGAGAGCCAGGGCTACACAGAGAAACCCTGTCTTGAAAAAACACACACAAAAGAAAGAAAGAAAGAAAGAAAGAAAGAAAGAAAGAAAGAAAGAAAGGAGGGAGGGAGGGAGGGAGGGAGGGAGGGAGGGAGGGAGGGAGGGAGGGAGGGAGGGAGGAAAGAAGGAAGAAAAAGAAAAGGAAAAGGGAAAGGGAAAGGGAAAGGGAAGGGGAAAGGAAAAGGAAAAGGAAAAGGAAGAAAGGAAGAAAGGAAGAAAGGAAGAAAGGAAGAAAGGAAGAAAGGAAGGAAAGGAAGGAAAGAAAAGAAAGGAAAGAAAAGAAAAGAAAAGAAAAGAAAAGAAAAGAAAAGAAAAGAAAAGAAAAGAAAGAAAGAAAGAAAGCTTATTACAAAGCTTCACTTATTCTTTCATCATGTGAAAATCACAGGTGAGGATTAACAAACACATTCAACCAGGTATTTTCTATTTGTCACCTCAATTTAATAATTAATTGTAGCAGACCTGAGTATGGAAACAGAGATCTCTATCATTTTTATTGTATTACTGTTTAGCAGATAGTTTTTATTTTTGAGTGTTCCATAAATAACCACCACTGAAAAGATATAATAAAAAAGTAAGAAGAATGAAGGGCACAGAGATCATCTGTGAGTTTGTCTATTAGAGCATATATTAATCATTTTTAGATTGATAGGTGTTTAAAATATTAGTCCCGATAAACACATCACCAACTCTGCCTTTCATTTTAAATGATTCTCATTTCTTCTGTTTGCATTTCAATCTACTTTAAGGAGTCACAAATAAAATATATTATATCATAAAAGCCATTAAATGCAGGTGTTGGACTGAAAGAGCATCTCAGGGCCTGCATTTTATGGAGATATAAAGGAGATATATAACCCACTTGAAAATTAATTTGCCTCACCTTGTTTCTGCTGAGAAAGAAATTTAAACTTGCCTGATCCACCTAGAGGAAAAACATAAGCTAAACTGTGCCTTTTAAGTGGACAAAATAGAAGAATGGGACTTTGCTTCTGAGGAATAACACCCACAATTGTCATGTTAGTAATAGGGTGATTTCATCAATGTCATCAGTCAAATAAATCAAAATCATGCCATGAATATGGATGTCCTAATTGTCATTTGTTCCCTCATTTGATTTCATGGAAATCAAGTGGGTTACATATATGAAAGTAAGTCACAAGAACCATCCTGGCTGGAATGAAGATGTTCTAAGGGATATTATGTACTTTCTCTTAGCTATTAAATTATTGAGACAATAGACCCCAAGAAACTTGAATCCTTCATGAATCTCAAGATGAGAGCAGAGAAAACCTGAAGCCTCTTACCATTCATAAGACTTGTTCTAGAAAAAGATTTCACACAATGCTGAAAAATTCTCAGAGGGCATTGCAAAATGGGGTCTTGAAGAGGTTAGGTCTATAGAAGATAGAATAACATCTTGACTGGAACCACACCTTGACCACAGATGCTTAGTTTAAAGAATAAACAAACAAAACCTCTGTTCAAAAGTCATCTTGTATTTTTTCCTTTGATGAGTATGAAGTGTCCTTCCTCATCTCTTTTGATTACTTTTGGTTGAAAGTCTATTTTATTGAATATTAGAATGATGACTCCAGCTTGTTTCTTTGGAAAACTTTTAACATGCTCTTTACTCTGAGATAGTTTGTATCATTGTTTCTGTGGTGTGCTTCTTGTATCCTGTTTGTGTATCCAGTCTGTTAGCATGTATCTTTTTATTGTGGAATTAAGTCTGTAGATGTCCAGAGATAATAAAGAACAAAGATTGATTTAGTGCTTGTTATTTTTATTGTTGAAGGTGGTAGTGTGTGTGTGTATGTGTGTGTGTGTTATTCTCTTCTTTCAAGTTTGTTTTGAGATAATTAATTTCTTGCATTTTCTTGGGTATAGTTACCCTCTTTCTGTTGGAGATTTGCTTCTAGTATCCTTTGTAGAGTTTAATTACTAGAAAGATATTGTTTAAATTTGATTTTGTCATGGAATATCTTGGTTTTTCCATCTATGTTTATTGACAGTTTTGATGGCTATAATAGTCTGGTCTGCCATCTGTGGTCTCTTAGGGTCTATATGACATCTGTCTAAGACCTTTTGGCTTTTAGCATCTCTCTTGAGAAGTCTATTGTAATTTTGATAGGTATGCCTTTATTTGTTACTTGACATTTTTGCCTCAAATGCCAAGACACCCGCAATCACAAAAGAAATTTTACTAAGCACAAAACACACATTGAACTTAAAACAATAATAGTGGAGGACTTCAATAACCCACTTTCAGCAATGGATGGATCATTGAAACAGAAGTAAATAGAGACACAGTGAAACTAATAGAAGTTATGAACCAAATGGTTAACAGACATCTACAGAACAATTCACTCCCAAATAAAAGAATATAATTTCTTCTCAGCACCTCATGGAACTTTCTCCAAAACCGATCATATAATTGGACACAAAATAAGCCTCAGCAGATAGAGGTGACTGCAATAATCTCAGGTATTTTATCAAATCACCGGGAACTAAGACTGGAATTCAACAACAACAAACTAACAAACAAAAGAAACAAACAAAAGCAGAAATTCCACATACAAAGGGAAACTGAACAACTCTCTAGTCAATGATAACTTGGTCAGGACAGAAATAAAAAAGAAATTGAAGACTTTTGAGAAATCAATGAAAATGAAAGTATAGCATACCCAAACATATGAAACACAATGAAAGCAGTGCTAGGAGGAAAATTCATAGCACTCAATGCCTTCGTGAAGAAATTGGAGAAATCCTATAATAGCAACTTAACAGCATACCTGAAAGCTCTAGAATAAAAAGAAAGAAACACTCAAGGGGATTAGATGGCGGGAAATAGAAAAACTCAGGGCTGAGATGAACCAACTAGAAACAAAGAGAAAAATACAAGGAACCAATAAAAGAAGAGATGGTTCTTTGAGAAAATCAACAAGATAAATTAAAAACTTAGACAAACTAATGAAAGGGCACAGAGACAGTAACCACATTAACATTCAGAAAAGAAAAAGGAGCTATAACAAGAGAAACTGGGGAAAATAAAAATTCATCAGATCACACTGGAAAACCAATATTTGACAAAACTGGAAAATATAGATGAAATGGATGATTTTCTAGACAAATACTATGTACCAAGGTTAAATCAAGATCAGGTTAGCTATCTAAAAAACATAAATAAATAAAAAAGAAAAATCCCAGGACCAGAAGATTTTAGGGAAGAATTCTACCAGAAATTCAAAGAAGAGTTAACAATACTTCTTAAACTACTCCACCATATAAGAACAGAAGGAACACTACTTCATTCAATGAAGCCATAGTTATTCTGATACTCAAACCAGAGACCCCCAAAAAAGTAAGAGAATTTCAGACATATTTCGCTTAAGAATACCAATGCCAAAACACTCAATAAAATTCTCATATACCAAATCCAAAAACACCTCAAAACCATCATTCACTATGATCAAGTAGACTTCATCCCAGTAATACAGGAAAGGTTCACTATATGAAAATCCATCAATGTAACCCACTATATAATCAAACTTTTAAAATCACATGATCATCTCATTGGATGCTGAAAAAGCCTTTGACAAATATCCAAACACTTCATGTTCAAAGTCCTTGAGAGATCAGAAATCCATAACACATACTTAAATATAATAAAAACCATATACAGCAAAACAACAGCCAACATCAAATTAAATTGAGAGAAATTGAAGCAATCCCACTAAAATCAGGGAGAAGATAAGGTGGTGAGCTTTTTCCTTATATATTAATACAGTACTCAATGTTCTAGCTAGAACAATTATACAATAAAAGGAGATCAAGCAGATACAAATTAGAGCATAAGAAGTCAAACTATCAGTACTTGCAGATGATATGACAATATACATAAGTAACCCCAAATTTTTACCACAGAACTCCTCCTACAGCTGATAAACAACTTCAACAAAGTGGCTGGATACAAAATTAACTCAATGAAAGCAGTAGCATTCCTTCATACAAATGATAAATGGGCTGATAAAGAAATAACTGAAACAACACCCTTCACAATAGTCACAAATAATGTAAAATATCTTGATGTAACACTAACCCAAGAAGTGAACAGTCTGTATTATAAGAACTTCATGTCTCTGAAGAAAGAAATCCAAGAAGACCTCAGAAGATGTTAAGATGCCCTATGCTCATGGATTGGTAGGATTAACATAGCAAAAATGGTCATGCTATCAAAAGCAGACTATACTTTCAGTGTAATGTCTAGCACAATTCCTACACAACTCTTCAAAGACATGGAAAGGGCAATTCTCAATGTCAAAGGGAAAAAAACAAAACAAATCAAAACAAACAAACAAACAAACAAAAAAGAATAGCGAAAATAATTCTGAACAACAAAAGAAATTAAAAGAGAATCTCAATCCATGACCCCAAGCTTTACTACAGAGCAATATTGATTTTTTTTTTAAAAACCATGTGGTGTTGGTACAAAAATACATAGGTCAATCAAGAGAATAGAATTGAAGACCTAGCAATATCTATGGACATTTGATATTTGAGAAAGAAGCCAAAACTATACAGTGGAATAACAAAAGCATCTTCAACAAATGGTGCTGGTCTAACTGGTGGTCTGCATGTAGAAGAATGCAAATTGATCCATATTTATCACCTTGTACAATGCTCAAGTTCAAGAGGATCAAGGACCTCAGCATAAAACCAGATCCTCTGATTCCAATAGAAGGGGAAATGGGAAATAACCTAGAATGTGTTGGTACAGGGGGAAATTTTCCTGAGCGGATCATTAATAGCTAACGCTCTAAGATCAACATTTGACAAATGGGACCTAGTGAAACTGAAAAGTTTCTGTACGGCAGAGGACACTGTCAAGAGGACAAAATGGCAACTTGCAGATTGGGAAAAGATCTTTAGGAACCATTCATCAGATAGATGGCTAATATCAAAAATATACAAAGAACTCAAGAATTTAGACTTCAGAGAACCAAATTAAAAAATGGGTTCAGACATAAAAAGAATTCTCAATTGAGGAATCTCAAACAGCTGCAAAGTAACTAAAGAAATGTTCAACATCCTTAGTAATCAAGTAAATGCACATCAAAACAACCCTGACATACCACCTTACACTAATCAGAATGGCTAATATAAAAAACACAAGTGACAGCACATGGTGGTGAGGATGTGGAGAAAGAGGAACACTCCTCCATTGCTGGTGGGATTGCAAGGTGGTACAATCATTTAGTAGTCAGTCTGGCAATGCCTCAGAAAATTGGAAATAGTTCTTCCAGGAAACCCAGCTATACCACTCCTGGGCATATACCGAAAAGATGCTTACAACAAGGCATATTCTCCAATATGTTCATACCATCCAGGCTCCCAAGTGTCTGTCCTTTCAGTATCAGTGAGCCCCTGTGATTTATTTATTGATTCTGTGGATTTTCTTTCATTGTCCTTGACCTCTCTGTCTCCTACAATCTCTCTTCGCCTCTTCAGGAGACTTCCTTCACTTCTACCTAATGTCTGGCTGTGGGTGTCTGCATCTGTTTCCATCACATCTCTGATGACAATTGGGTTAGGCCCCAGTCTATGAGTACAGCAGATGCCAGCAGATGCTGTTAGGCATCACTTCATTGACTCTTTTCATTTCCTTTATTACTTTTCTTTTTTTTTTTCTTCCTTTATTCCCTTCTCTCTCTCTCTCTCTCTCTCTCTCTCTCTCTCTCTCTCTCTCCCTTTCTTCCTTCCTTTCTTCCTTTCTCTCTCTCTCTCTTTCTTCCTTCCTTTCTTTCTTTCTTTCTTTCTTTCTTTCTTCCTTTCTCTCTCTCTCTCTTTCTTTCTTTCTTTCTTTCTTTCTTTCAGTTTGGCCAGTTTTGGTGGCTTGAACATTTGTCCCAGGGAGTGGCACTATTAGGAGGTCTGACCTTGTTGGAGTAGGTCTGGCCTTGTTGAAGATAGTGTGTCACTGGGGGGGGGGCAATGAGATTCTCTTAACCACATGGAAGCCAGGCTTCTCCTATCAGTCTCCAAATGAAAACGTAGAACTCTTAGCTCCTCTTGCACCATGACTGTCTGGACACTACCATTTTCCTGCCTTGATGATAATGGACTGAAACTCTGAACTGAACCTATAAGCCAGCCACAATTAAATGTTGTTCTTATAAAAGTTGCCTTGGTCATGGTGTCTGTTCACAACAGTAAAACCCTAAGACACCAGTTAGGTCTCTGGGTGAAACAGCCTCTGTTTTCTGCTCTGCCAGACAGTGTCAGAGGTGGACTCCCAATTTGTATGATGGATCTCAGGATGCACTAGTCATTGCTTGTAGGTGGGCTGAGGATTGGTGGGGATTTGAAGTACAGAGATCAGGTGGAGAAAGAACAGAGGGAGAATACTTGGAGAGACAACTAAAATTCAGGGACAATTCAAAGGCAGGACAGAAAACTAGTGCAATGAAAATTTCCAGGAATTTATTAGAGTGACCCTAGCTAAGAATCCTAGCAATGAGGGATACAGAACCTTAAGAAGGAATCTCATATTAGACAAGGGTTCCAGTGGAGGGATTGGGGCACTAACCCAACCACAAAAACTTTGACCTACAATGTGTCCTTCCATAATGATATACTGGGATAAAATTGGGACAGAAATTGTGGAAGTGGCTATACTTTTCTTAAACATATGAAAATATAATAGAAAATAATAAAAGATATATCTTACTTTAAATACATAATATCTTAAATGTTGCTATTCTCTCCTTTTCTTTTTCTTTTGTTTCTTTCTATTATTCTTATTTCTTTCTTTTCTTTGTCCTTAGATAGAGTCTCTTCATACAGACCTGACTTTCCTAGAATTCACTATTGGAGACCAGGCCTACCTCTGTCTCTTGAGTGCTAGGATTAAATCTTTGCTCCCTCATGCTCAACCTAAATGTTTCTGTTTTAAACTAAAGCAGGCTGGTGAGTTGAATTATCAATTAAGAACACTTGCCAAACCAGATGGCCAGTTCAATCTCTGAGTATAAAGCAGAATGAGGGGATTAACTCTTATACTTTATCCTCTAACCTCTACTCAGTGGAGATTATAAAGTGGCCAGAGAGTCCTCAAGGGGTTTCTAAATGACCAATGAGCATGCTTAGCTATCCAGAGATTCCTCAAGAGGTATGTAAATGACCAATGAGCATGCTTAGGTATCCAGAGATTCCTCAAGAGGTATGTAAATGACCAATGAGCATGCTTAGCTATTGAGAATATTAAAGTTATTTGTGATTTCATCTAGACTCTGGCACAATGACAAGGATCAAGAAAACAAAGGATGCTTGCATGATAGGGGAGATAACATGTTCACAAAGGTAGTTTTCCCAATGTGAGGCTTACCTACTACATTCTATATATGCTTATCCCTGCAATTTCCCCAAATCTGGGAAGCTCAACTGCATAATCTCTGGTACAATGGACTGTGCTCATGCTCTCTCCAACCAAAAATAAACTGAGAAAAAAAAACAAAAATGATTATAAATATCAATGGGAACTAAGGAGAGGAAACACATAGCCACTGTTTGTGAGAATACAAACTGGACCAGCCAGTATGGAAAATTAGTATAAAATTTTCTCAGAAACTAATACTAGAATTTTGGACAACTCCTAAACTACCACCCATAGAACTCTATCCTATCACAGAGATACCTGCACATGAATGTTTATTTTCACTCAATTCACAACAGCAAAGAGATAGGATCAACCTAGATTCCCATCAACAAACGAGTTCACAAAGAAAATGTGGTACATGTATATGATGGAATTTTATTCAACCCTATAGAAAAGTGAAGTGATTTAATTCTGAGGGGCACAGATAGACCTGGAAAGTACTGCATTAAGTGAGCTGACCTAGGCTCAGAGAAAACACTGTGATCTTGGTCTCATAAGCAGATTCTAGCTTCTAACTGTCACATAATAGTATTTATGAGAGATTGGCTGTGGAGGCTAGGGAACTATAAAGAAACCCAAGGAGGAGACAAAGGATATATTAAGGTAGGAGGTGAACAGAGTAATAGTACATATGTGACATCAAAGTAAGAATATAAAGAGTAATTAGAAAACAGAACCAGGGAGATGGGGGAAATGGGGTTGTAGAGGTCACACAAGCTAACTACGAGGAAAACGCCATAAAGAAATCTGCTGCTTGTAAATTAATTAAAAAACAAAAACATATGTTCAATTTCATACTCTCAAAAATCAATGTACAGTAGTGTGTCTTCCTTTATACAAAGCACATAGGGTTTGACTGAGCAACTAAAGGTCACAGTGGTGGCATGTGAAAGCACCATGAATCCTTCATATCTTGATGTTGCTGACCACATATCCAGACATTTACAATTATGAACTGAATTGCAACATGAACAGAAGATGAGAGACTCCCCAGGAATTTTTCAGGCCTTCAGTATCAGATTAGGACTGCTAGGACACCCAGCCTCATGAATTAAATAATTCCAGAATTCTCAGGACTCACACAGCCTTTGAAAATTATGAGTAATTGTAGAAAATTCCTTTAATACACATATGTGTGTGAATGTGTGTGTATGTATATTCTCTCATTCCCATTGCTCTTGTGTTGTCTACCACACATTATATACAATGAAAATCACTTTAGAACTGTTTTGTGTGTTCTTTCCACACTATATGTTCTCAGTGCACTGACATTCTCTCCCATTGTGCACTGATTTTTCCTTTAAAAGTAAACTACTTAATTGCTGTCTGATGACAGGAAGACTCACAGTAGAAGTTCTATTGGACATTGCAGGGCACATGCACCTCTCTTCACTTACTGAGCTCTCTGAAACTAAGAGAAGAGAGTCTTCCCAGACAGGAAGCTAACACTGTGAGTGGGAAGGACAGAAAAGGGGACATGAGAAAGGAGGGGTTCTAGACTGAATGCCTCATCACTATGAGTTGGAGTTCTGGCTAGACACAGGCCATGCAGGGTCATGTAATAAAGCTGGCTCCCTATTTAGCCCTTTCCTTAATGTGCTCTCAAGCAAAGTGTGGTGGAATACCCATGGAAAACCCCTGCTGTGTACATACCTCATTTTGATCCAGAACCACTGCACAGTTATCCCCATGGTCTCTGCACACTTCCCTATTGCACTCTGGGAATACAGCCCACAGAACAGGGCCCACTCATTGCCTTGTTGGTTTGATTAAGAGATTGATATTGCAAAGGCATACGTTTGTTAATCATACCTTAGTGTATTATGTCCCACTTTATGAGAAAGTTGATTCTACTGAGTCTCACAAAAAGTTATAGCTAAAAAAACTGATCCTTCAGGCCTCATAAGCTTGATGTCATATAGTCCTTGTGTGGAATTTACTGGGTAGCTGAGGATGGCTTTGTATTTCTGATCCCCCTGACTGTTGGAAATGTAGGTATACACCACTGATGTTAAATAGTCTGTGCTTATTCATTATGCCTAAATTTTGTGTATATGAGGCAGGCATACATTTACAGACTGCCCACTGATTTATTATAAATTTGATTATTCTCAAAGATGCATGTTTAACGCTAGTTGTAATGGGTCTGCATGGGCTACTTTGCTCTTAGCACAAGGAATTGTCTCCAGTTTCACTTCCTGCAGGTTCTCTTTGTCTGATTTGTTGAGGTTTCCCTGGAATCAGCACCAAGTAGGGACCAATGTTGAATATCAATGAGTCTCAAGAGCATTAAGCCTTAGGAATACTCATATTCACATAAACAATTTTATGAGAAATATGCTTAAGCTAAAAATATCTCTTAAAGTCCTGTAGCTCCCTCTTCCAGCACTGTTTCAGTCCAAGCTCTAGAAATATAATTTAACTGGACTCATAGATTCCAATCCATTATTAGTTTGGGTAGAATTTCTGTCATTATAAATTATATTTTTCATCAAAATATTCACCCATCAACCAGTCCACCTAATTCATCTATTTATTAATTGTGATAAGACTTAGCCTATGTTCAAATACCACAATAAGGTGGCAAAATCTTATTTCAGTGTTATTAATAACAAGTATATATTGTGTTTTATAAATAAATGTGTCTTAAGAAGAAAAGTATCATATACTTCAAAATATTTGGTAGTATAATGTATATGTTGGATTAAATGTGAAGAAAGTACATTTACAGGTTTATTCTCTTTTGTGATCATTTCTAATGTTTTTCTAGTCACGTATTGCATATCACACTAAAGAGACACCACTTATCATTAATTTGTATTTGATATAAATGAATGAGTGAATGAATAAATGAAATAATTTAGTAGCCATAAAGTAAATTCCTATTGCATACTAAAAATGCTAAACACTGTTATTTAAGTATTAAATACATAGCATCCTTATTTTCAAAAATGTTGTGCAAATAAACTGCTAACTTGATATGTTCCTGGAAATGTTTTCTATGTAGTCCAAGGTCCTCTTAGAAGTGCCTCCCTTCCATCAAACATTATGGATGACTTATAAAGAAAGAAAACTTTAAGTGGAGTCAATAACCAGAGGCTTTGATGGAGTCTTGGTGGACCAAGACTCTGTGAGTATTTGTTAATAATACTTAATTTTAAGAGATTTTAGAAAAAGAAGATGAAATTAATACGATCATATCTTCAATCCAACAAATGCTTTTGTTGGATTACAATGTGAGCATAGTAAGAGTGATATCTGTGCTTTAATTCTAATGCAATGGAAAGATACGGGTAGAAGAGATTTGTTCATGAGTGAAATGTTGGACTTACAAGCATGATTATCAGAGTTCAATTCTTAAAACCCACATAAAAATGCTGATTGTGAGTTTGATATGCTTGCAATCCAAGTTTTGGGGAAGCAGCAACAGGTACCTCATGAAACTCTCTGGCCAGTCAGTCCAGCAGATTTGGCAAGTGACAAGTCAAGGTTAGTTCCTATTTCAAATAACAAGGTGGATGTCTCCTCCTTGTGTAAGGATACCCCCAGTGCATGCCTATTTTGATAAGTATTTGTATGCTTTTTCAGGTGTGCACATGTACACATATGCATACACAAATTCACGCAGAGATACTAATACAAATGGAAAATATGTTAGGTAGATCAATGTATTATGAGGGTATAAGTGAATGCTAAGACCCAGAAAGTCAAGAGTGTAATTTTAGAATGTGAGATATGGTAGTCAAAGAAACAAAAATGATAACACAACCCATAAGCAGAGACATGAGTGACCTGTGCATGTGAGATATTATGGTTTTATCATTTGAAGCAAACTTAACAGCCCTGGAATCTTAACCTGTATAGTCTGATAATAGACCATTAATGGAAAGACAACATGTAGGGATAAATAGGTGAATTCTTTGAATTCTATCCTAAGTTTGATAGGAATATTGGGCGTGTGGTGAATCTAGAGTGGCAGGATCTGACTCACAGAACTCTCTGGCTTCTACAAGAAAGAAATATCTGGGTCAGATTGCAAAGTGCAGCAAGATTAGCTAAGAAACCATGACTTCTAGGCTCCATGAGAAATGATAGCATCTTGTACAACTCACGGACAGTGGGGACAGTTCCAAGTACATATGAAGATGGTCCTGTCTAGCTAGAACAAGCTATGTGTGTATCATGTGGAAGCATTGATGAAACAGAAAAATTGTGATTCTCTAGAAAATAAAAAAAATCTGTAAAGTTTTTAATCCCCTATTTTAGAACTTTATACATTTTGTTCAATATATTTTGATTATCTTCTTTCAGGTACCCATTAAATATTTTTAAAATTTGTGTGTGATGTATGTAAAATTTGTAAGTGGGTGCACGCATGGAGAAGCAGAGAAGGATGTGAGGTGTCCTGATCTATCGTTTTCTACATTCCTCCCTTTGTCAAGGGTCTCCTATGTGAATATGGAGTTAGGGTGGAAGCCAGCAAGTCCAAGAAATCTGTTTTCACACTGCAGTAGCACTGGGTTATAGGGAAGTATGCAGGCATACCTGGCTTCTCATGTAGGTGGTAGGAACAAGAACTCGGGTCATCAAGACATCACAACAGGCATTCTAACTTACTGATCCATCTCCCCAGCCCATTATAAACTTCTTCTTAAGTTGCAGTAATATTTCCAATGTCAGTTAGGTTTTTGTGAAGAGAGAGAATAGAGGAGTTATTGATTGTCACAAGCTCAGGTGACCTAGAAGACAAAAAGTGTTGTTGATGTGTGTGTGTGTGTGTGTGTGTGTGTGTGTGTGTGTGTGTGTGTGTGAAAGAGAGAGAGAGAGAGAGAGAGAGAGAGAGAGAGAGAGGGGGGGGAGGGAGAGGGAGAGGGAGAGGGAGAGGGAGAGGGAGAGGGAGAGGGAGAGGGAGAGGGAGAGGGAGAGGGAGAGGGAGAGGGAGAGGGAGAGGGAGAGGGAGAGGGAGAGGGAGAGGGAGAGGGAGAGGGAGAGGGAGAGGGAGAGGGAGAGGGAGAGAGATTATACCCTCTGAGGGGCAGTCCATCAGTTCAAAGGTCAGGTATAAACATGAGTGGGGAAAGAATGAAAACAGTGTTATGAACATTGGATGATGCACTGTGTAATCATTAAACTGTTTAAGAATGAGATAGAGGCTATGAAAGGGTGAGTGTGTTTCCTTTAGGGTATGCATATGAGTGTGCTACATGCATGTGTGCATATCTGTATACTTCAATATGTGCATGTGTGTACATGTGAGATTTGAGTGAGTATTATGAGTATACATTTAATGCATGAATATGATTGAGTGTTTGTATTTAGATAAATGTGCATTTTTGCGTGAATGTGTGTATGTTTATGTGAGTGGGTGAATGTGTGTGTGTGTGTGTATGTCTGTTTGCATGTGTGAATATGTGTATATGTACATGCTTGTGTGCATGTATGTATGTGTGTATGGTTGTTATGTATGTACATGCATGTGTGTGTATAAAGAGTAGTTCTCTTTCTACTGCCATGGCTCATTCTGAATACACCTCATCGGCTATTGAATTCTAAGCTATCTAGAGCTCTAGGTTACACTACGTATACAATGGATGCACAGTAACTAAGGGGGGGGACCACTTCTGCAAGTTCCACTTCCTTCACACCTTCATGGTCATGCATTCCTTCCTCTTAATACAACATATGTCCCTCAGGGAGCTTGGGCACCAGCATGTATTGTGGCCTGCTGCTCATCAACCATAGGGCACAGAGGCTTCTGTACTCTATCTTCATGTATGTGAATTCAGAGGCCCTGATATGCTGTATGTTCATATTACAACTTATTTCATAGAAAAATCTCTTACCTCAAAGAACAAACACTCCAAGTATTCTAGTTGAGCCCCAACCTATATCTTTTAGAAAAGTAAGGGATCTGCCATAATGGCTAAAGGCAAGAAAAAGATGTTTGAAATGGGGTGAATCTTCTCTTTGGGGATGTTACTGACCATGGGAAGTAGAGAGACAATGTTTCATGAAGAAACTGAAAGACACAGAAATTCTTTTGAACATAAAAGAAGTAGTAAAGGGCCTGTTTATCACAGTGAAGCAAGATTCTCAGCCTGAGATGGCCCTTTAGGAAAAAAAAATGTGTCACGAGAGCTTGCAAGATGTCTTGGTGGCTGACATGTTTTGTTTACAAGACTGAGGACGTGACTTTGCATGCCCAGTACCATAGGAAAACAGAAAAGGTGGTGCAATCTATAATTCCATCCCTGGAAAACAGTCTAACAGAATCAGCCTTCTGCAAGTTCAGAAAAAACAAGACTGTCCAAAGCATAATCTGGAGAATGAGCAGGTTGGTCTGGCTCCACTAGCATATAAACACATGAGTATGCATGTACATGTACAGATGCCCATACATACAAACACATGCTTGTACATTTACACACATATGCACATATTTATACATATATGCATACACATATATACAAGAATCTCACATAATTCCTGATGCAGATAGAGATAAAAATCACACAACTTGTCTTTTATTTTCACTAGGATGCTAAAGTTTCATAGACCCTGCCCTTAGGTGAGGATTATTTGCAAGACATTAAGAAGCACAAGACACCAGAAATCAGCTTTTCTTCACAATTGCCTCTTATTGAAGTAAAACTAACATGTAAAAACCATCTATTTTTGATGTCTTATCAAGTTGCTATCAACTCATTAATATTCTTTTAGTCTTCCATTTTAACAGTTTAATTTAGTTGATGTTCCTAATTTACATAAGGACAACATCCTTAATTGATTTAATCCAAGCTTCTGTCATTCTAGCAAGCTTATTGCATTTTATTGATTTCATTAATATATGCAGACCTCAGAAACTAGCTTTGCTGGCCCAAATGTCCCTTTTAGGAACTCTACTTTTGTCCCAGAAGTGAACAATTATTTCCCTGGACCTTCTGCTAGTAACCTTATCTGCACTCATTGATTCATTATCAGATATTAATATTCAGTAATTATTTAATGCCCCAAGTAATATACCAGTGTGCTTGTTGTGGTAAGTTGACAATACACAACTACTGGCAAGGGAAAGAGCACCTCTCTGTGTAGTTGAGGGAGTTAGTTCTATTGAAGTGCCACCAGACAGAGCCTAAAGGGAAGATCCCATTCTGTAGAGAGGAATTTCCACAGGGTGGGAAGCAACATGGTAGGGGAAAGCCATAGAGAACAGGCAGCGCAGAGTACTCTGTGCTTGTGGACCACTGGATTATGATGAATGAGTGGGTATCATTCAGTATGCAAGGAACATAAAGAGAGAGCTTTCTGACTATAAAATAGTATGATCCAATTCATATAGAATGGAAGATATACAGAATGATAGTTTTGTTGTCAAACACATAGGCTTACAAGTGTTTATCACAAATATCTTTGATTCCCAGTCCCAGGTACCTACTACATGTGTTAAAATAACTTGATTTTAGGAATGCATTATCATATTTTTATTACAACAATGCATTTATCATGAAAATCTGTTTGATTGCTTTATAATTTTCTGCAAGAGCTGGATATTTGTTGGCCATTCCATTAGTCTCTGCTCCATGCCATGTGAATGTGTTTCCTGTGGACAGAATAAACTTTGGGTTGAAGATTTTGTGGGCAGATTGGTGTCCTTATTGCTCCACTCGGATTACTGCTTGGCTACAGGAGGTGGCCTCTTCAGGTTCTATTTCTCCAGTGCTATGTGTCACAGGTAAGGTCTCCCCCATTGATTCTTGATTGCGTCCCTTTTCACAAGTCTGTTTTGTCCAGGATATGCTCACCCTCCTCCCCACCACCATCAGTTGCAGATTTCCATTAATTCTCAGGGCCACCTGGCCATCTCTCCTGTCCCTCCTCACACCTGATCCTGATCATCTCTGTTTCTCTCCCATCTCCTCTCCCTCCCAGTTTCCTCTCTCCATCTCCCTTCTTAAGGAGAATTTTACGATTGGCAAATAAATTAATATAAAGACTACTTAATAAAATTACTACTGAAACTTCATTGTCTACTGAGTTACTTTCAAAATATTTAATTATAATTTAATTAATATATATGACATAACTTAATGTAATTTAATTAAATTAATTCTAATTTCTTTAATATTTAATGTTATTTTAGGAGATATCAGTAAACAGTACTTAATCTTGGCCTATAGACATGATTAAGAGGATAAAAGCATCGTTCAAAGCACAAGGATATAATTTTGAATCTCTAGATATTAACAGAGTATATTAACACTATAGCTTCAGAAAATCTGTCATATTGTGTTTGTTTGCTTTGTGTGTGTGTGTCTGTGTCTATGACTCTCCCTCTCTCTCTCTCTCTCTCTCTCTCTCTCTCTCTCTCTGTGTGTGTGTGTATGTGTGTGTGTGTGTGTGTGTGTGTTTTAAGACAGGGTTTCTCTGTGTAACAAGCCTTTGCGATCCTGAACTTTCTTTGTAGACCAGGCCAGTCTTGAACTCACAGAGATCCTCCATCACACTCCACACCAGAAACTCCAGAAACTCTAGAAACTCTGCCTTAAAGGAATGAAGTTAACAGGACATTTACATCTTCTCTGACCTCCATGCAAGGCATATCAGAGTACCAATTTCCTCTGAGTTAAAGCACATCAGGTTTAATGAAAGTTCTGGATGTCCTAAAGGGAATAAGATACTCCACCCTCTATGAAAGCTCCTTAAAATTCAGAAAGGAGATATTTCGAAAACTTCAGAATGTTCCTAAAACTGAACAGATTCTCTAGGCTCCTCCCTCCTCCCCAAGAATATATAAGCAGCAAATACTACTAAGAAATACTTTCAAATAAGCACAGATGCATAGAAGAGGCTGAAAGCAACAGAATTGTCTAGTAGAGATGCTCTGTGATATGTTGAACTGCCCACAAGTCAGATAGTGAGGTTCAAGGTTCAAGTTTTCGTGAGCTACTCACATCAGGGTATGCTTTGGTTATACAGCTGTCTTTGAGATACTTCTGCCTCTGTAAGTAACTCCACACCCACATACCTCTAATTAATTCCAATAAAAGTCATTTGTTCAGCAAGCTGGAATTTGATGTTATACTTAGTTTGGTCTTGATTCTTTACCTTAGGTATGTAAACCTTTGTTCATATCTCCCTAGGGATAGTGTCACACATCAATGTACTGGCATGATCACATACATAAACACACACCTGCACATACCACACCCAAGTGCATATATTACACTACACATATACACTACACATCTGTGCATATAACATTTACAGATATGCCACATAGATACTTGTATGCTACACATGCATTGTCACACACACACACACACACACACACACACACACACACACACACACAAGAGCAATACTCAGCCTTATAATATAGGATATGAGAATTGATAGTGCAATGAAGTTCATGGCTTTAACTAAAATAATGTTGAAGAATTGTATCTCAATATTCAATCGTTATATTTTTAAAGCAGCAATCAAATACTTTCTTAAGGTACATGAGAATTTCATGAACAAAATATTTATAGCCTCATATCATTAATTTTATATGTAATATCTAAAATTCAATTATATGTTAAATTATATTTATAGCTTTGACTCCAAATACTTAAATAAAATGTTAGTCAAATAATTTTTTTTAATGCTTTTAGGAATTTAGAGGTGAATAAGCCATTTAATGATTAAATTTTCAGTGGGAAACTGCTTTGCACCACTTAGCAAAACCTGAGGTATAATATGTAACTTTATTATCATTGCAACATAATGCCTGAGAAGAGCAATCCAAGAAAGGAAGGCTTTGGTTTTGGCTCATAAGTCAGAGGTAAAGTTCATCATGGTGGCATAGTCACAGCAGGGAAGTGCTGGGACAGCTGTTCAAATGGCATCCATAGTCAGCAAGCCCACAGATGAATGGCACTGCTCAGCTCACTTTCCTCTTTGTATTCAATCCAGGACACCACCCTATGGGGTGGTGCTGACCACATGTGGTGTGGTCCAACATTTAAGGAAGATGCACCCTGAGTTGACAATTAACTATTCTGAATATTATGACTTAGCACATTTTTTCCCCTTGGTGTATTTGACACAACCCAGACACAGAAATATACACATACACAGTCAAAGTTATGATTATTATTTTATTGATCACAGGTGAACTGAACAGCATCCATAAATATTGAAGCTTTTTATCACACTTGAAATACAAAACAATGTGATATCTTACTAACTAACTCACTCAGAAGCATCAATGTTATCTGTTACATTGTGTCAGCATTCAAAGTATGGAAAATGAGTGAGAAGTGAGGCCACACAAAATTCCTAGATCACTATCACCTACGTCCTCCAGCAATGTTCCATTATCTAAAGGTTCCGCAGCCTTCCCAAATAACCCCAGTACCAGGGATGATGTACTCAAACCCATAAGGCTGTGGGGACAAAACAAATGTAACTAAAAATGAAAGAATGAAGTCTCAAATCTGCTTTTCAAAATATCCCAAAATCATTTTCTTTTTCCAATCGGTGCACAAAACTACAATGTGTGAAATTATGGGAATGAAGTCACATGAGTGCCTTCAACCACATCTTAATGTACAATATGAATATCATTTTGTCTTCACCTTAGGCATTAATATTTAATTAAGAAATCTACTTCATGGCTTCCTTGTTACCATTATCACATATGGTGTCTTGTATGACAGAAGTTCAACATATGACATCATACATCTTTAGCTTGGTCTTGGATTTGCCTTTGGACTTGACTGAATACTGAATTTAACTATTGAACATTGTTAAGTATTTAAACAAAAGAGCCATTAATATTCATTCTCTCTCTCTCTCTCTCTCTCTCCTCATTGCTTTATAAATGCAGATGTAAAATGGACACAAATGCTATACTCATTCTAATTCAAATCATCTTCATGGTATTTGTTATAATCTGTCACAGATTTTGTGAATGAGACAAATACAGTACCATTTAGCCATGGTAGCCTGGGGCCATGACAGGCTGTTTTTGTTTCATTCATTCCATGGAACTGGAACCTCTAGGCTTTCTTTCCTAGTTCATATAAGAGCGTTTTTTAAATTTTCTTAAAATTTAAATAATACATTATTTAAATTTTGAATGATAAAATATGCATATTTATTGGAAATAATTTGAAAAAGAAAATATAATAACAAAACAACCCCAAATCTTTTTACAGAGTTCTCCTAGTGCCTTGGATGTTAAACATCATGCTTCCAAATTTGGAGATACATAGATTTCAATTCGGAATCATATTGTTTACTTTATGCATTGTGGTGAAAAAATGCCTAACAAAAATGACTCAAAACAAAAAAGATTTATCTTGGCTCATGGTTTTAGAGAGATCTACCCAATTCATCACAGTGAAGAAGGCTTAACAGAGTATCTTTGGTTATGCTTAACGGCCCACTCCTACTGACCTAATTCTGTGAGCTTTGCTTGAACTAATAAAGGCTCCACAGCCTTCAAAATAGGACTCTATGCTTGAGACCAAGTGTTTAAAACATTATCCTGTGCCTGATTTTTCAGACTGAATATATAACATAGTTTTTGACTTTTGATTTTACTAGTATTTAATCATCAGTTTCATATTTCACAAATCAAGTTTAATAGCTTCACATTATTCCACTGTCCATGAATACCATATCCTATCATTTGTTTCATATTACATATTTAATAAGACTACCAAACATTCCATTTTCCAAAAGCAAACAATAGTACAAATTTATGTATGATACACACACACACACACACACACACACACACACACACACGTGTGTGTGTGTGTGTGTGTGTGTGTGTGTCTTGGATATATTTAAAGAATACATATTGAATTGAATAGAATAAAGTTTTAAAATTATACTTAACTCTTATTTTATATTGTATTTTATGAACCAACAATAATAGATCAAAGCATTAAATCACATTTTCTAGAAATATATTATTTTCTCCTATTTCTGTTGTATGTCTATGGAAATAAATTTAGAATTTTTAGACTTTAAAATTTGGAAATGAATTTACAATTTTTCTCAAACCAACATAGGAAATCATAAGCACTTTAATATGCATGTTATGATGATTTGTAGACAGATGACAACTACTGTGTTAGTTTTAATGGCAACTTACCACTAGTTAGGATCACATGAATAGGAAGCCTCTATAGAAGATTTACCTTAGTTGATTTAATTGATGTGGAAAGGCTTGTCTTAGAGGTGGTTGTCATCTTCTTGTAACTGACCAGATTAAAAAGGCATTGCAGAAGGAAGATTATTCCTATTGTTTCATTTTCCTTTTTTTCCCCTGCTGACTTGATATACCCTTTTGTTGCTTCTGCTTCTGGTTCCTCTGCAGATATCACAACGTTCCAGGATTCTGTAGTTGACTGAGGAATAGGGTTCTCCAGGAACAATACAGGGCTTCAGAACCAGGTTAAAACTCTGAGGCTTCCAGTTAACACAGACTAAGCTACTACAAGATTGTCAGGTCCTCCAATCTTGTGAGATCCCACCATGCGACTACTCCAACTGCTGAGGTACCAGCCTCAGAATCAAATAACAATAGAGGTTTCAACCATCAGGTATAGTTCTGATGTTGTTAGTCCTTCTGAAAAAATTGTTTTAAATGAATTATTTTAATATATAAAAATATATCTCATCAGTTCTATTCTTATTGAGACTAATACAAATAGATAATTGTTTTAAAGAATTGATTAGTGCAATCAGCAGATTTGCTGGTGGATAGAGAACCTAGAGATGTAGGTAAAAGTTATTGCACCTAAAGTTGAAGATATGCTGGAGGCATAATTCACTTTCCCTTGAGGGACTTTGGTTTCTCTTGTGGCTTTCAATTGTTCCAATGAGGTCCACTCACATGATGTAAGGTGTTGTGTTACTTTAAATCTATAGTATTAGAAATTAATTTTATTTTTAAAAATAGATATATGGTGACAACTAGATTGATCCTACTACAAAAGTCCGTGACACATGTCCTAGTTAACATGACAGGTAAAATTAACTATCATAAGTATTTCAAGACTAGTAAGGCAGAATTCTGAGGTCGAGGCCAGCCTGGTCTACAAAGTGAGTTCCAGGACAGCCAGGGCTATACAGAGAAACCCTGTCTTGGGGGAAAAAAAGACTAGTAAGAAATGATCATGAAATTAATTAAGCAATTATGAAAAGTACTTTTTATAACTCTTTTAACAGAAGAATTTGTAAACTTTTCTATTGAGATACAGGAAATACTATCATCTACTTTATGAAAATGGTTTCTTTTAAAAGTGTCCATAGGAAACAAAACAAAATGTTTGTGGCAAGAAAGAGTGTGCTTCTCTCTCTCTCTCTCTCTCTCTCTCTCTCTCTCTCTCTCTCTCTCTTTCTCTCTCTCTCTGTGTGTGTGTGTGTGTGTGTGTGTGTGTGTTTTGACATCATGAATCTTTCTCTGCCATTATCCACCTTAGATTTTGAGATAGACTCTCCTTGAATCTGGAGCTCATTGATTAGATAGTGTCTTAGTTAGGGTTTTACTGCTGTGAGCAGACACCATGACCAAGGCAAGTCTTATAAAAAACAACATTTAATTGGGGCTAGTTTACAGGTTCAGAGGTTCAGTCCATTATCATCAAGGTGGGAGCATGTCAGTATCCAGGCAGGCATGGCGCAGGAGGAGAGTTCTATGTCTTCATCCAAAGGCTGCTAGTGGAAGACTGACTTCCAGGCTACTAGGGTGAGGATCTTATACCCACACCCACAGTGACACACCCATTCCAACCAGGTCACACCTATTCCAACAAGGCCACACCTTCAGATGGTGCCACTCCCTGGTCCAAGGAAATACAAACCATCACAGATAGTCTAGTAGGGCAGTGATTCTCTATGATGCCCCTACTCTGCACCATGGCACAGGGGCTACATATGCATACTACCATACTCTGACTTTTACTTGAGCCTGGAAAATTTGAATTTAGATCCTCATGTCTGAACAGGAAGTGCATTACCCATTGAGCCATCTCTCCAGCCTCCAGGTGTTCTACAGGTTAAGATTCTTCTGATGGCAGCTTCCTCTGAAGTATGTCTTAAAGCATAAGTCAGTCAAGCCCTAACTATGTGACACTACCATCATATAGCTTTGGTATGGCAGTCTTGACCACTTCTTGCTGCCACACTGAGTTAAGGGCTTAAGTTCTCATCTGTAGCTTCATTATGAAAAGATAAAATCTTAGCACTGTCTTTCAAGCCTCTCGTGATTCTTATATCTCAGAAAACACATAAAATACTAATAAATACAATTTCTGGCACATAGAAAAGATCTGAAACTTGTATTAACTTCTCTTAGTGGCAAAACTTGAACTACCATCTCTTAGAGTTTAAAATAAGTAATGTTATTTATTAAAACATACTCAATTTTCCCACTGTTTCTTCATTATAACTATATTTGAGCCCAGAGAGTAGAGGAAAAGTCTTAATGAGTAATAACTAGTCAAAAGGAATATCTTTGAATACACCCAACCTTCCATGTGTGTGGGAGAGAGATAGACAAACAAATACATAGGCAGAGATATCAATTGCACATACCATTCTTTATGTGGTATCTATTTTTCTCTTTTTGAAACAGGTCCTCTTTGATAATCATATGACAAATGTATACTACTTAATATGCTCACCCTTACCAGGCAAGTGCTTTTTCAATAAAATATGACTCCAACCACAGTGATAGGTCTTAATGTTCATGTACTATTCTACAATGTATAAATATAATTTTCTTTTGGTGGTATATTAAACAATAGTTACAAATGATGAGTCCCTGTTCACTTGTAGAAACAGAATTTGTTTAAGAAAATAAGTAAAAACATAAAGATATAGATATGAAACATTATACTTATTGTTGTGCAGAAAACATGAAGGTTTAAAGGAAGTATAGCAGATATATGTCAGTAACTTGGTACACTTATTTGTAGAAATTTAAAGAAAAATAGAGAATGTAGCAAGCTGTTTCTTGAAGCATCAAGATATGAGCTAGGTCAAAAAGCAACACAGATGTAAAGCAACTGCAATGCCAGTTGGTAAATTGGGCTAAAAAAAAAAAAAAAGTGAAAAAAATAAAGAAACAGATAGAGCTCTTGGACCGAGGAAAGGCTAAGTATGCAATGATCTGCAAATCAAAACAATTTGCGTGAGGTACAAATGATTGTGCATGTTATGGTCCAAGCCCTGTGACTATGTGAAGTAAATGCCTGCCTTAGAGCAATGGACTCATGAATGTTTCACCTGCTTTTAACACACTTTGCCACATTTATGCCAATTCATTTTTGTGTGGCCCCAATGACCTGGAATATTTAGCTTCTAATGGCTCCTATGACTTAGTAGTTATAAAGCCAACAGCACAATTTTTAGAACAGGGTTTCCTAATCACTTTATAAGAAATGTCTTGGTAGTCTCTAAGAAAATATGTATTTGTGTGGGTATAGGGGTACCAAAATCAGGAGGAGGAAGCCCAGAAATGAGCTGTTCTTCAGTGTTTATTTCCCTGTGTCCTCAGTATATAACATGGCATGTGTAAAGCTGTGTATCAGTAAAATACCAGAAAGAATTGTTTCATTACTGGTTAATTGGTTGGTGGCTTGGTTGGTTGATTGGTTAGTTGATTTGTGGTACGTGCACATGTGGGAAGTTACAGGAGTTCTCAGAGGCCTAAAAGTAACCATGTAAGCAGATCTGTCAACACTGTGCCCTAACACTACTCCTTTTCATATTTCCCAAGGTTGGGAGTGATAATTAGACCACTATATCTATCTCTGAGTTCTGAGGATAAAGTCAGGTCTAAGTTTACTGATTAACCATTCTCCTTAAGCCCTGTAGGTAGATTTAGAACACATGATATTGCATTTGCTACATACACTTCCCCATATTGCTTCTGTTTTTCCCTCTTTATTGATAAATTATAATTTCCATTGCTGATTATACAATAGGTAGTACATTTTGTGTTGAGCAGTGTTTTGCTTGGACCAAAACAATAGTTCCAGAAGTGCCCTGTGGTTCCATAAATGTTAAAGAAATTTTACTTCAACTAGCTAGACAAAGGTCTAAGAAAGGAGCTGAGATGTCATTTGATATTTGTCTTCGTTACTTTTTTATTGCTATGACAAAACACCACGCCCAAAAAAGAAAACATTTAATTTGGGAGCTTATGGTTCCAGAGGTTTAAAGTCCATGACTATCATGAGTGGAAGCATGGCCCTGGAGCAGTAGCTGAGAGAAAATACCTGATCTACAGGCACAAGTATGAAAAAAGCAGAGAGAGAGCACTAATGGTGAATGGCAAGGACTTTGAAACCTCAAAACCAGCCTCCCAGTGGCACACTTCCTAATTCTTCCTAAATAGTTCCAGCAAGTAAAAATAAGGTATTCAATATATGATCTTCTCATTCAAATAGCTACCAACCATTTTTTGAAAAGAGTAAAATGCCACCCTCAGACCAGGCAGCAGATAGCTGAAAGACAGTGTAGCCTGGATAAAGCTGACTTTCTCCTTGTCCTACCTGACTGTGAAACCAACGCTGACCAAGTTAAAAATGGTACCAAGTTCCTGATAAAGGATTAAAGACAGCTGCTCAAAAATATTGCTTTTATTATATAGTTGGCCCCAGATAATAAAAACCGAACTTTAGAGGAACTGAGGAGCAGCCTGGTACAGGATCATTCCAGTTTTGTCTACACCCCGAGCCGATCCTGTACCACAGCACTCCATCACAAATACCACCAGGAAAGAGCTGGTCTCTGAGGAGTGCTGACAAACCTGTGAGCACAGGTAAGACCACCACTTCTGCTCAGAGGGTCTTGCACAGAGCTCTCAAGACACAGGAACTAAGGAGCAGCCTGGAACAGAATCCTTCCAGTTTCTGTCTGCACCTGGACCTGATCCAGTGCCACAGCACCCAGAGCTGATCCAGTAGCACAGAGCTCCATACCCAAATACTGTTGGGAGAGAGCTGGTCTACCAGGAGAGCCAAAACAACTATGAACACAGATAAGACCACCACTTCTGCTCAAATTCCCAACTCAAGAGGGACTAGCCCAGAACCATCAGGACACAGGAACCAAGGAACAGCTGTGGACAGGATCCTTCTGGTTTCTCTCTGCACCCCTGAGCTGACCCTGTGCCACAGGACTCCATACCCAAATTCTCCCTGGATAGAACTGGTCTCCCAGAAGTATTGACACGCAAGCTTAAAGGAAGGACAAGCCACAGTCAGAAACAGCAAGATCAGCTAACACCAGATATAACAAAATGGCAAGAGGCAAGGACAAGAACAAGGATAAGCAACAGAAACAAAGGCAACTTGGCATCATCAGAATGCGGCTCTCCTAGCACAGCGAGCCCTGGATACCCCAACACACCAGAAAAGCAAACTCTAATTTGATATCAAATCTCATGATGATATTAGAGGACTTTAAGAAGGACATGCATAACTCCCTTAAAGAAATACAAGAGAACACATGTAAACAGGTAAAGGCCCTTAAAAAGAAAACAACAACAAAAAAATCCCTTAAAGAATTACAGTAAAACACAACCAAACAGGGGAAGAAATTGAACAAAACCATCTAGGATCTAAAAATGGGAGTAGAAACAATAAAGAAATCACAAAGGAAGACAACACTGGAGATAGAAAACCTAGGAAAGAGATCAGGAGTCATAGATGCAAGCATCACCAGCAGAATCCAAGAGATAGAAGAGAAAATCTCAGGTGCAGAAGATACCATAGAAAACATCAATACCACAGTCAAGGAAAGTGCAAAATGCAAAAAGATCCTAGCCCAAAACATCCAGGAAATCCAGGACACAATGAGAAAACCAAACCTAAGGATAATAGGTATAGAAGAGTGTGAAGATTCCCAACTTAAAGGGCAAGTAAATATCTTCAACATAATTATAGAGAAACCTTCCCTAAACTAAAGAAAGAGATGCCCATAAACACACAAGAAGCCTACAGAATTCCAAATAGATTGGACCAGAAAAGAAATTCCTCCTGACACACAATAGCCAAAACACAAAATGCACAAAAAACAATGAAGAATATTTAAAGCAGTAAGGGAAAAATGTCAAGTAACATATAAAGGCAGACCTATCAGAATTGCACCAGACTTCTCACCAGAGACTATGAAAGCTAGAAGATCCTGGGCAGATGTTATACAGACCCTAAGAGAACACAAATGCCAGCCTAGGCTACTATACCCAGCAAAACTTTCAATTACCATAGATGGAGAAAACAAGATATTCCATTGACAAAAACTAATTTACACAATATCTCTCCACAAATCCAACCCTACAAAGGATAATAGATGGGAAACACCAACACAAGGAGGGAAACTACATGCTAGAAAAAGCAAGAAAGTAATCATCTTTCAATAAACCCAAAAGTAGATAGCCACAATAACATAAAAATAACATAAAAAATAACAGGAAGCACCAATCACTATTCCTTAATATCTCAACATCAATGGACTCAATCCCCAATAAAAAGATACAGACTAATAGACTGGAGACATAAACAGGACCCAGAATTTTGTTACATACAGGAAACTCTCCTCAATGTCAAAAACACACACTATCTCAAAGTAAAGGAATGGAAAACAAATTTCCAAGCAAATGGTCCCAAGAAACAAGCTTGAATAAACACTCTAATATCAAATAAAATCAACTTTAAACCAAAAGTTACCAAAAAAGATAAGGAAGGTCACTTCATACTCATCAAAGGAAAAATCTACCAAGAAGAACTTTCAATTTTGAGCATCTATGCTCCAAATGCAATGATACCTACATTTATAAAATAAACTTTACTAAAGCTCAAGCACACATTGTGCCTCACACAATAATACTGGGAGATTCCAACATTCCACTCTCATCAATGGACAGATCATTGAAACATAAACTAAACAGAGACACAATGAAACTAACAAAAGTTATGGACCAAATGAATTTAACAGATATCTATAGGACATTTCATCCTAAAACAAAAGAATATACTTTCTTCTCAGTACCTCACAGTACCTTCTCCAAAACTGGTCATATAATTAGTCACAAAATAGGCCTCAACAGATAAAAGAAGATTGAAATAATCTCATGCATCCTATCAGAACAATATGGACTAAGGTTGGTCTTCAATAGCAACATAACCAACAAAATGCCCACAGACATATGGAAGCTGAGCGATGCTCTACTCAATGATAACTTGGTCTGAAAGAAATTAAAGACTTCTGAAGTTAATGAATATGAAGGCACAGCATTCCCAATCTTATAGGACACAATGAAAGCAGTGCTAAGAGGAAAACCCATAGCTCTGAGTGCCCCCAAAAAGAAACTGAGAGAGAGAGAGCATACACTAGCAGCTTAACAACACATCTGAAAGCTCTAGAACTAAAAGAAGCAAATACACCCAAAAGGAGTAGAGGGCAGTAAATAATCAAAGTCGGGAATAAGATCAACCAAGTAAAAACAGAAAGAACTACACAAAGAATCAAAACAAACAAACAAACAAACAGAAGCTGGTTCTTTGAGAAAATAACAAGATAGATAAACCCTTAGCCAGACTAACCAGAGGGCACAAAGGCAGTACCCAAATTTAAAAAAATCAGAAGTGAAAGGAGAGATATAATAAAAGAAACTGAGGAAATTCAAAAAGCTCATCAAATCCTACTACAAAAGCCTATATTCTATAAAACTGGAAAATCTGGATAATATGTACCTTTTTCTAGGCAGATACCAAATACCAAATTAAATCAGAATCAGCTAAACCATCTAACAAATCCCATAACCCCTAAAGAAGCAGAAGCAGTCATTAAAAGTCTCCCAACCAAGAAAAAAGCCCAGAGCCCGATGGGTTTAGTGCAGAGTTCTATCAGACCTTCAAAGAAGACTTAATACCAGTACTCTTCAAACTATTCCACAAAATAGTAACAGAAGGAACACTACCCAGTTCATTCTATGAAGCCATAGTTAAACTTTGTATTCTCCCTTGGGATAGAATGGTACTTTCTAATCAGGAATATGTCACAATTTCTCATAAGAGATTTTTTTCTACTTCTATCATGTTTAATGTTCCAAATAGATTTTAAAAACTGGCTGAGTGCATATTACTTTTAGCTTCAGAGGTTATCATATATATTTAAGAGGTATTTACCTATTATAAAATTATTTTGATGACTAAAAACGTGTCGATACTTGGTTGTATATTTTAAAATAAATTTTATTCGTTTAATAAAAAAAGAAAATAGAAACTTTAGACGTTAGTAATATTTACAAACATAATTAGGCCTCAAGTATTGCACATTGCCCAAAAGTTTTACATTAACTGTGACTCTCTAGAAAAATAAATTTAAAAAAGGATGAAAGAGATCCCAGAAAAGGAAGCCAGAGACTGTAGAATAGGAAGATGGAAGAAGGATACCCCGCCCTATGTAAGAGATTACAACGGAGGACCTGGATCAAGCACAGGTACCCTAGAAGAGGCCTGTAGCTTATGTGTCCAAAAGACTTCATTCTGTTAGTTGGATGTCTTATTTGTGGGTAGCTGCCTCTAAAGTCATGCTGTAAAAGAAGCTCACAAAGTGACTTTGACAAACTTTGTGGTATTTTTTTTCCTAAGATTTCTAGGAAGTTGCCAAGAGGTTCACAGTCAGGTCCATTCTATTTTTCTTTTTTTTAAAACAATATTTTATTAGATATTTTACTCATTTACATTTCAAATGCTATACCAAAAGTCCCCTATACCCTCCCCAACCCACCTATCCCACTTCCTGGCCCTGGCATTCCCCTGTACTGGGGCATATAATCATCACAAGACCAAGGGCCCTCCCAGTCTGTAGTGTCCCTTCTGAGGGTCACCCCTGAGAGGTGGATAGAATACCCAAATATTGGATTTATAGACACTTATCCTGGACCAGCCCTGAATTCAATTCTGTAAAACTTTAGTCTAGCTACCTTACTACAAGATGAAAACCCAAAAGAGTCTCTCCAATACTGCAGTCAAATTAAAGCCAAAACTCCAACAACCATATAGATGGCACAGCTGTGTGTAGTTCTGTAATGTTGCAGTAGATGCAGTCAGGGTCCCTGGATACTACACCATGTGAAGTAGATGTCAAGGCCCCTCTAGCTCCACTGGCAGAAGCTTAGAGCTCAGCTTGTCCAGGCCTGTGTGAACAATGTGGAAAACACATGTGGCTGCTGTGAAAAATAGATTCAAACAACTTTCCCTCCCACTCGAGACAAGGCCCATGATCCCAGCTACTGCTGCCTCTGCAGCTGCAGCTGCAACTGCTGTATTCCTCATCTACTCCACACAGGTTTTGGCGGGCCAGGAGTATCCAGCTTCAATCTGGATTGCCTGACCCATGATTTCACATGTAAACAATTGATGGTTCAATCTTTCAGACTTGACCTAACAAATATACATCAATGTCAGCAGTTTTGCTCAAAATGAAATCAGGTATATCAGAGCCACAGGTGTCACCTTGGGTAGAATGATGTGGACAGTCACTTAGCTAATGACTTGAGCACAAAGGTCTGAGATTCTGGCATTAATGCAGTCATTAAGTAGGTGAAGGGCATCATGGCGGGCCTGTGCCAGGAGCAGGGAAGCAGAAAACCTGCCTGACCAGGGGCTCAAGTCCCTTCTGGTCAGCACCAGCTCCAGGACACCTTGGGCACGAACTTGGCAGACTGTCCCACAGTCCCCAGACGACTCACCATGAGATCTTAGGATCACTGGTGAGTGGAACACAACATCTGTTCCAAACCAATTGTGACGGGTTTATGACAGCAAGAGAAAGAACATGGGAGCCCTGCCTGACCAGCAGCTCAGATTGCTTCTGATCAGTGCTGGTATACCTTAGTTTCAAACACAAAAGACAGCCTCATGGTCCCCAGCAGAGACACCACTTCCAGGCTTTATAACAAGCCCAAGATCTTAGCATTCCAGGATCCCAGGATAACAGAAGCTTGGTCACACCAGGATCTCAGGGTCTCAGAGGACTTGACTGCCAAAAACTCTGACACACCCAGAATATCAGGTTCACTGGAGCCTGAAATCACAGGATCACAGAGAAAGCTGGACTCTGGGGAGTCCTGAATCAACCTGGGTTATAGGAAGGACAGGCACCAATCAGATATATTGAGGGTAGCAAGCACTTGAGATAACCAGATGGCAGGAGGCAAGCATAAGAACAAGCAACAGTCTGACTGCCAGAGCAGATAAGAGAGCCATCTTATATCCTGGGTACCCCAGAGACCAGTCTGCACAGGAGAGCTCATGGGCTGCAGAAGCAACTTAGCTTCCGGGACAGGGCCCCTTTCCAGCCTTCATCTTCAGCCAGGAGGAAGAGCTGAGCTCCAATCCTCTGTGCACCTTCCCTGCAAGAGGAGAGCTTGTCTGCAGAGAGTACTTTGACCAATGAAACTCAGGAGTTGGACTCCCAGGAGTGCTCCCATCTTGATGATAATGGACTGGACCTCTGAACCAACAAGCCAGACTCAACTAATTACTGTCCTTGTAAGAGTTTCCTTGGCCATGGTATCTGTTTACAGCAGTAAACCCTAAGACAGAAGTTGGTACCAGGCACTGGGGTATTGATGTGATAGGTGTGCCCATGCTTTTGTTTGGAAGAATGTAGATTTGGGGACTTTGATTTATAAACCAGTGGAATGCTTTAAGTGAAGTTTAATGGAATCTCCTAGTAGGAATATGGTCTGGCCAATAAATGTTTGAGTGGAGAATTTCAGTATATGGCATAGAGACTGCCTTTGTAGTATTTTAATTGAATAATTTGGCTGGGTTTTTTTTTTGTTTGTTTGTTTGTTTTTTTGCTTTTGTTTTTGTTTTGCTCAGCAGTCATCTTTGTGTGATGTGCAATGTACAGTGTGTTTTGAGTTTACTTCTGAAATTATTTTTCTTTTATGTTTAAATTAGATACTAGTGTTACTTTCCTAAATGTTGGGGTTTCCTAATGTCTTAATTTTAATAACTTTTATTATAGCTTGTGGTTTTCTATTAGACTCTCTAACTTCCTTTCTCCTTCTTCCACAGAAAGGGCACTATAAGCCTTGCAGTCTGTCTGTCATTGGAACTGGCAGCCTCTGTTGTGGGATCTGTTGTACATGAGAGGCCAGAGGGATAAGGGACATCACCACTCTCTTTTGCAATTCCAAGGTAAGTTTATAGTCCTCTCCAGTGTGGTTTCATACCTGTTGGCACTTAGATGTACCAGGTCAAGGACAATATGAAGAACTTTGCACTGCCCCCCTCCCAAAATCTATGCAAGTAAGACATTTTTTTTGTTTCTCCAGCCCTAAAGAATCTGTTATGGGCTAGAGAGATGGCTCAGCCATTAAAGGCTAGGCTCACAACGAAAAATATAAGAATCTGTGTTATGTTCTGCATCATTCTCTGACTGGTGACTTCCCCCCCCCCCAATGGGCCTTTCCGAGGAAGGCTCACTTACTCAGTTCCTTCACATGCTGCCTTTGGAATAATGCTCTATCTGATCTAATGCTTACCCAGTTCAAGGTCCGTTATTTTCACCCAGCATTATCTCATGGTTAAGGATTCTAAGATGACAATATTTAGATTTTGAAATGACCTATCACATGTGCTGGATAGTTTTATATCAACTGACACAAGTTAGAATTATTTGGGAAGAAGGAACCTCAACTGAGTAACTGTGCCTACCAGAGGCCTGTGGGCAAGGCTGTCAGGAATTTTCTGGATTGACTATTGGTATTGGTGGACAAGGCTCACAATTGGTGATACCACTCACCAGAATGTTGATGTGGGTGCTTTCTTATAGCAAGAGAAACAAGTCAAGAGAAGTAATCTATTAAGCAGTATTCTTCCATAATCTCTGGTTCATCTTCTGCTGCCCAGTTCCCTCCCTGTTTGAATTCCTGTCCTAAGTTCACTCTGGGATGGATTGTGAAGTGAAAGTTTTAAGGTGAAATAAACCCTTTTCTGTGGTATGCCTGTGGGGTCAAGCTGTGGTTTTGTGTCCTCTGTTTCCTCATCCTTCAGGTGTAAATATGCAGCTATCCACAGAGCTGAAAAAAGGTTAAATTGGGGTTCATAGTGTGTGTGGTCTGCAGGATACCAGTCCAGCTAGGAGTGAGTGCTAGGTGTGGAGATGGGGATGGGAGCAGTTCTTCGAAGGTTTTAACAAAATAGACAACCTTAGCTTATACACATATATTTATTCAGGGTGAGCTTGTATGCATCCACCTTATTTGGAGTGGAGCTTTAGAGAGTTGGAAGGAGTTTTCACAATGAATGTAATCATTGGCTGAAGTTTAAACTACTCTGAATGCCTAATTTGTATGAAGAGGCAATCCAGAAATGCTAGGTTGGTTCTGATTGGGAAAGAAGTAGAACTTGTAAGTTTACTAAGGACTAAATGACATTCTTTGGGTAGAAGACTGGTGACCAGGCTCCCCAGATCAGGCACAGAAGAGGAAGCGATGCTAAGAAAGAGTAGTCCTTCATTTTGCCCCAAGCTCAGAGAAGCTATCTGGACATGGTAGACTGCAACCTGAAGTAGCAAGGTATCCCGTCCCGCGGGATTCAGTTATTCGTGGGTGCGAGGGGGACCGCGAACCTGGAAGGAAATGGGAATAAAAGAAAGAAAAGTAGAAGACCAGGAAGGGTACCTATCGAGGTCTCGTTTATTAGGCTGAGGTGCCTTCTTTTTAAAGCATACATCGCGGGGAATATGGGAGGGGTCTAGGGAGAATTATACAAAGAACAAAGAAGTGGGCATCTGCTGACATGGGGGCCGAAGTCAGGCGCCAGGCAGCGGGCACTCTGGATCTTATCTCTGGAACATCGATCCTCCTTGACAGCCTTGGGGGTCAGGCTAGGCTCAGGCGTAACTCATGTCCTTGGATGGCATGGGAACTCAGGAAGAGATAGGGAAGAGGGGACTATAATTCAGCTTTTACAGCCTCAGGTGCCAGGAAAGGAATAGGGAGGAAAGGGGGGTGACAACCAGCTCTCAGTACAAGGCCATTTGGCCTGCTAGGGAGATTGTGAAGGGCTCACTTTCTCACGGGATGGTCTCTGACAGCAAGGTACATCTTTCCTCCAAGTGTTGTTTTTGATTATAGTATTTTATCACAGCAATGGAAATCCTAACTAGGACTAAGACATGGACAGATTTAGGAATATTGATGTCTATTCATGAGAGATTGCTTCAAGGTCTGTACTGTATGTGCTATTTTATAAGAATACCTTGTTACTGGAGTTCTTTTTGTGAGAATCTCATAGTACATGTCTTACCAGTGTTTCTGTAGAAATTTTAGTTTTGGATCTACCATATAAATGAAGTCTTTAATATGTTTCAAGCATATTTGCAAGATTAATAAGCCGGGCGTGGTGGCACACGCCTTTAATCCCAGCACTCGGGAGGCTGAGGCAGTAGGATTTCTGAGTTCGAGACCAGCTTGGGCTACAAAGTGAGTTCCAGGACAGCCAGGGCTATACAGAGAAACCCTGTCTCGAAAAACCAAAAAAAAAAAAAAAACAAACAAAAAAAAAAAAACAAAAAAAAAGATTAATAATAACCTGGTATGGGTGTTTTCTAGGCCTTTCTATACCAAACACTGCATTTTTAGAAGCTTTATCATTTGTGTTTCTCTAGTTTATAAGATTTACATACTACTAAATTTTTACTGATGTATTACTTAACAAATATATAGTATTGTAATTATTTGTAACATCAGAAATTCTTCCTTTGTTTTGCTTTTGAAACAGGGTCTCACTCTGGAGCCTGGTGGATATAAGTGATTCATCATTCATATAAATGCTTAAGTTTTCACTACTTACTAAGAAAAACAATAAAGGAACATATATTCTACTCCTAAATTAAACATCTACCCTTAACTCTTTTCAGATATGCATACATGATTTAATCACATTAAGACTCAAGATGTAAATAAAAGTTACAAGGTTCAAGAAGCAATCAAAGTCACAGAAAGCCCTGAAAACTGATAGATTCATAGATTGCTTCTCCAAACTTATATATACAGTAAGGATAACAAGAGGGAAGACTTGCCACGCATAAGTTGCTTGGAACATACATGTATATACACACGAATGAGAAAAACATATAAATATATATATATATATATATATATATATATATATATATATATATACACAAACTCACATATAAACACACACACACACAGAGGTCATTATTTATTAACATTTAGTAACTTCTTACAAATGGAGGATATGTCTGGGTCATTAAACTATAGCTCAGATTTAATAAGTTGGCATAAAATTTCCTTACAAAGTTAGGTTTCAAAAGCAGATTAAATTCTCTATACTCTGTTGAAACATGGTTCTATGAATAGAATATGGGAGCAGAACTATGAGGAAAGGTTGACCAAATATTGTGCTCCTCAATTATTTTGGAATTACTACCTTATGTTTTCCTGGGATCTCAGCTATCCATTTTTACATTACATTTTTACATGTGGATACAGATTAAACCATGTCTTAATTATCTAGTACTTAGGAAAACTAAAAATAACTCCTCTTCAGAATACCTTCTTCCTTGCCTTCTTAAGTAATGAAAAAATTTACACAGAGATACAAGTGACATATCTCATTCAAAACTGATGACATTGGAAAGTTAGCAGTTCTAAATCATCTTAGGATATTTCTGGATACTAAAGAGCTTCCATTTTCATACAATTGCTCAGTTCTAATGGCTGGATAGCTTGGTGTTCTGTGGTGTTTCTTCCAATGTCCTCCTTGAAAGTCTAGAAAAGATAGTGAACTCCATGCTTATAGTTTTTTTGTCTGAATCAAAGTACTCCCTTCTTTGGGAACACTCATTAAGATTCAAGATATAAATAAAATTTACAAGGTTCAAGAAGCAATCAAAGTCACAGAAAGCCCTGAAAACTGATAGATTCACAGATTGCTTCTCCAAACATATATACACAGTAAGGATAACAACTTATGCTTCACATAAGTTGCTTAGAAGTTGTGTAGGGAACTCCAATGATTCAAGTTTCATGGGTTTTCCCCTATGCTGGTGGAAGAAGCATTTCAGGAATTCCTTTCTTAGAACTATTTCCAAATTTAAACATACATTTTCTCCAATAGAAACTCTTTATCTTCCATATAAGAGCAAAAAGTCATTTTTGCAGAATTGCCTTTCATTTGACTCTAATTTGGACCCACATTTCTGTTAAGTGAGCAGTTCACAATCTGTGAGTCATAATCCCTTAGGGAGTGGCATATCAGATATCCTGAATATCAGATATTTACATTGTAATTCATATTGTAGCAAATTTATAATTCTGAAGTAGCAACAAAATAATTTTTATGGCTGAGGGCTTATTAGAACATGAGGAACTGTATTAAAGGGTTGTGGCATTAGGAAAATGGAGAACCACTGTTGTAAGTAATGTCAATAAACTCAATGTTTCTGTAAGACAGACTTAACAAAATAATTTCTCTGTCATTGGTGCCCAATCAAAAACATGTGTTCATGTGTCCTCTGAAAAAAATGCATAACATAGTCCATTCCAAAGCCTGCTGTTGCAAATTCCCGTTGTATTGCTCTTAACTCTCCAACCTGTTTCTTCTTATTGACCTTCACTGGTGAATGGAAATGTGTGAAGTGTGGTTATTTATGTAGAATTGTACAAATATTATTAAATTAAATCTTTTTATGAGTTCAGGAATTATGATTGTAGACTGATGACAATTTGGACAGAAGAAATGATTAAGATTGGGTGTGAATTGGAAATAAGAATCTGTGAGAGGGACAGAAAGTGAAGGAAAGTGTTTTAGTGATGAATGATAATGAAGCTAAGGAATTTAGAACTTCACTGTTAGAGGAAAGAAATTCAATGTAGGCAAGATTTCTTACTGAAACACTATTTGAGACAACACAAAATTGGTAACCATAAAATTAGTCCTGTCCAAAAAATATTAATCAGTTTTATGGAGAACATATTAATAATTTCACACTTCTACTCCTTGAATATAAGAGATTGAAAAATTTGAAATAATGTTCTAAATAATTCTCTGACTGCTGAATTATTTTTCTAATAAGTTTAGTAATTACTACATGTACTTCATAATTTTATCTTCACTTGTCAGTTCTGCTTTAAATATGACACGGGGAAAGATATTGCTGAATATTAGTCACTAATGTGTTGTGATGTACAGCAAATGGTGTTTAATGTCCCTATAACTAATAATAAAATTATTTTTATTACTTTAAGTTTTCATTTATTTACATTCCAAATGTTTCCCCCTCCCAACCTCCTCTCACAGATTTCTTTTCCCCTTTCTCCCTCCCCCTTTCCTCTTAGACACCCTCCCCCCCATCCTGGGACACTAAGTCTCTATAGGAGTAGGTGCATCCTTTCCCAGTGAGGCTAGAAAAAGGCATTGTCAGACCAGCCAGGTATGCTGTTAGGTTGATTGTTCACATTCTAAGAGCTCCCAGAGATCCAGGTTAGTTGATATTCTTGGTTTTCCTATGGTCATTGCTACCCCTTTCAGTTCTTTCAATACTTCCCCTAACTCTTCTATAGGGGTCCTCAGACTCAATCCAATGCTTGTCTGTGAGTATCTGCATCTATTTCAGGCAGATGATGATAAAGTCTCTCAAAGAAAACCCATTTCAGGCTCTTGTCTACAAGCAAAACATAGCATGAGTAATAGTGTCAAGATTTAGTTTCTGCCCATGGAATAGATCCCAAGTTGGGACAACTCCAAATTAAAAACACAAAAATGCCTATCCATAAACCCAGCCCTACAGAAAATACTAGAAGGAATACTCATATCAAAGGAGGACAATTGCATTCAAGAAAACACAGGGATTATGTATTTACATACCAGCATAAATAATGGAAACACACACACACTCACACTACCATCACCACCACTACCACCATCAAAATAACAGGGAATAACTTATCTACTTCAATAAACTCAGACTAAAAGAAGTGATGCAATAAAGATCGACATTACCTCCGAGTAAAGGGCCAGAAAAAAAGTTTTCCAAGCAAATGGACTCAAGAAATAAGCTGGAGTAACCATTCTAATATATAATAAAATAGACTTTCAACCAAAATTATTCAAAAGAGACAGGGAAAGATGCTTTGTACTCATGAAAGGAAAAAATCTACCAAGATGCTATCTCAATTATGAACATCTATGCCCCAATAGAAGGACACCCATATTTTAAAAACTAACATTTCTAAATCTTAAGTTGCACATCAAACCCCACATGTCATCACCCCAAACTCACCAATCCATAGGTCATCCAGACAAAAAATAAACAGAAATAATGACACTACCAGGCATTATGAATCAAATGGAACTAACAGACATCTATAGACTATTTCATTCAAAGTCAAAAGACTATACCTACTCAGTACCTCATGGATTCCCTCTCCAAAATTGACCATAGAGAGCTGGGTCACAAAGCAAATCTCAACAAATACAAGAAAAGTAAAATAAGGCTTTGTATCTTATCAGGCCACCATGGATAAAACCTGGACTTGAATCACAGCAAAAAAACACCAGAAAGCCTACACACTCATGGAATGTAAACAACTCTTTACTCAATAATCTTTGAATCAGGGGATATATAAAGAAATTTAAGACTTTCTAGAGTTATCCCACCCTGCCAGAACCTTATTGCCCTTCTGGTCTTTACCTCCACCTGCACCTGCACTTGTGGAATGCTGGCATGCCCACTCAGTGATCCCAAAGCCCTGCCTATCTCCCAGAATGTCTTCCCTAACTGGGAACACAGGGGAGACCCTTGCACCAATATCCATGACAGCTGTAAAGACCACAGAGCCCAGTAGACATGGGACCTGACCCACCCTGGCATAACCACCTGGCATAACCCACCTGGCATGGTCCTTCTGGTCTGTATTTCTACCAGCACCAATGGCAGATCAAACTAACTGTTCTCCCACCCCACAGCCCTACCTTTCTTCAAGAAAAAATGTTTAAACCAAAAATACAGGAGGCCTGCTGTAACCAGAGACAATATTGCCTACATCCCAAAAGACCTGATCAAACCCAGGCCACACAGATTCATCTGCCTCTGCTCTAAGCTGAGACACCCAGGCCAATTAATACCAGGGATAACCAAATGGTGAAAGGTGAGATCAAGAACATAAACAACATAAGCCAATGTGATTTGGCACCATAAGAACACAGTTCTCCTAATACAGCAAACCATGGATAACCTAACACACATGAAAAGCAAGATTCTGCCCTAAAATCCCATATCATGAAAGTGATAGAGACCTTTAGGGAGGATAAAAATAATTCCCTTAAAGAAATACAGGAAAACACAGGCAAAAAGGTAGAAGTCCTTAAAGAAGAAACAAATAAATGCTTTAAAGAAATAGCAGAAAGTACAATCAAACAGGTGAAGGGATTGAGCAAAACAGTCCATGACCTAAAAAAGAACAAAGAAATCATAAACAGAGGCAATCTTGGATATGGAAAACCCAGGAAACAGAACAGGAACTGCAGATGCAAGCATCACCAACAAAATATGGGAGGTAGAAGAGAGAATATCAGGCATAAAGGATACCAAAGAAGATATCAATACATCAGTCAAAGAAAATACAAAGGATAAAAAGTTCCTAACACAAACATCCAGGTATCTTGCGAGTCAATAAAAAATCTAAAAATAGAAAGAATAAAAGATGGTGAAGCTTCCAAATTCAAAGGGCCAGAAAACATGTTCAACAAAAATCATAGAATAAAACTTTCCTAACCTACAGAAAGAGATGGCCATAAACATATAAGAATCCAACAAAACACCAAATAAATTGGACCAGAAAAGAAAATCATTCTGTCTTGTAATAATCAAAACACTAACTGTACAAAACAAATAATGAATATTGAAAGCTACAAGGGGAAAAAGCCAAGAAACATATAAAAGCAGAGGATATTAGGAGAAAAACTTCAACACAGAGATTAAGTACACCTAAGAAAACACAAGAAATTAATCATCTCATGACAAACCCAAAAGAAGAGAATCATACACACACACACACACACACACACACACACACACACACACACACTACCACTGCTAAGAACAAAATAACAGGAACAGGAAACAACAATCATTAGCTGTTAATATCTCTTAATATCAATAGACTCAGTTCCCAATAAAAAGACATGGGCTAGCATATTGGATATGTAAACAGTGTCCATCAGTCTGCTGCATACAAGAAACATGTTAGCAACAAAAATAGACACTACCTCAGAGGAAAGGACTAGAAATATGTTTCCAAGAATACAGTTCCAAAACAGAAACAGAGTATCCATTCTAATATCCTATAAAACAGACTTTCATCCAAAAGTAATCAAAAGCGATGAAGATGGTTACTTCATACTCATCAAAATAAATAAATAAATCCATAAAAATGAAGACTCATTTGTGAACATCTATGCCCCAAATGCAATGGCACCCACATTCGTGAAAGCAATTTTACTAAAGCTCAAAACACACATTGGACTTCACACAATAAAAGTCTTCATCACCCCACTCTGACCAATGTACAGGTCATTGAAACAAAAAGTAAGCAGAGACATAGTGAAACTAACAGAAAATATGAACTAAATGAATTTAGCATATGTGTACAAAAAGTTTCACCCCAAAAGAAGAGAATATACCTTCTTCTCAGCACCTCATGATACAGTCTCCAAAACTGACCATATAATCAGACATAAAATAAGCCTCTACAGATACAGGAAGATTGAAATAACCCCTTGCGTTATATCAGATCACTATGAGCTAAGGCTGGATTTCAATAAAAAACAAAAACAACAGAAAGCCCACATACTCATGGAAATTTAGCAACTGTCTACTTAATGATGTCTTGGTCAGGGAAGAAATAAACAGATTAAAGATTACCTACAATTAAAGGAAAGTGAACACAACAATTAAGTTAACCCAAACTTAACTGGACACAACAAAAGCAGCATTAAGGAGAAAATTCATAACACTAAGTGCTTTCATAAAGAAATTGGAAAGATCTTATACTAGCAATTTAACACCACACCTGAAAGCTCTAAAATAAAAAGAAGCAAACACAGCCAAGAGGATTAGTCACTAGAAAATAGTCACACTGAGGGCTGAAAGCAACCAGTAAGAAACAAAGAGAACAATACAAAGAATCACCAAAAGAAGTATTGTTTCTTTAGGAAAAACAAGGAGGCAATAAACCCTTGGCATACTAACTAAAAGGCACAGAAACAGTATCCAAATGAACAAAACCCAAAATAAAAAGGGAAACAAAATAAATAAATAAACAAACTAAGGAAAATCAAAACGAAAAAACCATCAGATCTTACTATAAAGGCCTATACTCAACAAAACTGGAAAATCTACACATCAAAGTTAAATGAAGAGCTGATAAACTATCTCAACAATCTCATAGCCCCTAAGGAAATAAAAGCACTAATTAAACACTCCCAAATAAAAACCAACCAACCAAACAAACAAACAAAACATAAAAAAAATTGCCAGATGGTTTTGTTCAAAACTCTAACAAACGTTCAAAGAAGAGCTAATACTCCTCAAAATATTCAATGAAATAGAAACAGAAGGAACACTACATAATTCATTCTATGAAGCCACAGTTACTCTGATACTTAAACCATAGAGACCAACAAGTAATAGAACTTCAAACTTCACTTACAAACATTGACGCAAAAACATAAGTCAATAAAATTCTTGCAAGACAAACCCAACAGCACATCTAAAATCATTCACCATGATCTAGTACGGTTTATCCAAGGAATGCAGGGAGGGTTCAATATATGAAAATCCATCAATCCAATATAAACAAACTCAAAGAAAGAAATCTCACATTCATCTCATTAGTTGCTGCAAAAGCCTTTGACAAAATCTAATATCACTTCATTTTAAAAGTCTTGAAGAGATCAGGAATTCATGGCAGATGCCTAAACATAATAAAAGCAATATACAGGCTGGTGAGATGGCTCAGTGGGTAAGAGTACCGACTGCTCTTCCAAAGATCCGGAGTTCAAATCCCAGCAACCACATGGTGGCTCACAACCATCCATAATGAGGTCTGACTCCCTCTTCTGGAGTGTCTGAAGACAGCTACAGTGTACTTACATATAATAAATAAATCTTCAAAAAAGCAATATACAGCAAACAAACAGCCAAAATCAAATAAAATGGAGAGAAACTTGAAGAAATCCCACTAAAATCAGGAACAAGATAAGGTGGTCAACTATCTATTCAGTATAGTATGTGAAATTAAGCATAGAACAATAAAAAAATCAAATGTAGATCAAGGGAATACAAATTGGAAAGGAGAAAGTTATGATATCACTGTTCACCTATGATATGATAGTATATGTAAGCAACCTTCAAAATTCTACCTGAGAACTTCTATATCTAATAAACAACCTCAGCAAAGTGGTAGGATATAAAATTAACTCAAACCAGTCAGTAGCCTCCCTTTATACAAAGTATAATCAGACTAAGAAAAAAATAGGGAAGCAACACCATTAATAACAGCCACAAACAATAAGAAATATCTTGGTGTAACTCCTACCAAGCCCACCATTTTGTCCACAGGGACAAAAAATGGAACAGAGACTGAAGGAAAGGCCATCCAGAGATTGTGTCATCTAGGAATCCATGTCATCTGCAGACACCAAGCTCAGACACTACTACTGATGTCAAGAAGCACTTACTGACAAGAACCTGGTATGGCTGTTCACTGAGAGGTTCTACCAGCACCTAACCAATATAGATGAAGATACTCACAGACAAACATCAGACTGAGCTCTGGGACCCCAATGGTAGAGCTAGGGGAAGGACTGAAGGAATGGAAGGGGATTGCAACCCCATAAGAAGAACAATATCAACTAATCTGACCAACCAGACCTCCCAGGGACTAAACCAACAGCCAAAGGGTATGCATGGATGGATCTGTGGCTCCAGATACATGTAGAACAAAGGATGGAAGTAATAGGAGGGGTGGTCCTTGGTCCTATGGAGGTTTAATTCCTCAGTGTAGGGGTATACTAGAGCTATGAGTCTGGAGTGTGTGAATAGTTGGAGGAGCAACCTCATAGAGGCAAACGAGAGGAAGAGAGAGCAGATGGGATGAGGGAATTGTGGAGGGGTAACAAGGAAGTGGGATATTATTTGAAATGTAAACAAATAAAGTGATTAATAAAAGAAAATGTAGTACATCTACACAATTGAATACTATTCAACTATTAAAAACAAAAACACTATGAAATTTTCAGGAAAATGAATGGATCTTGAGACTGTCATCCTGGGTGAGGTAACCCAGTCTCCAAAAGACATGCATGGTATGTACACACTTGTAGGTGGGTATTGACCATAAAGCACAGGATTCCCATGCAACACTCCACAGACCGCATAGAAGCTAAACAAGAAGGAAGGCACAAGTGAGGATGCTTGAATCTCACTTAGAAAGGAAAATGAAATAGTCACAAGAGGCAGATGGAGGGAGGGAACTGGGTGGGAGAGAGGATGAGGAGGAAGATGGAGTGCTCAGGATCAGGTGTGTGGAGAGACTGAAGAGATGGCCAGATGGCCATGAGAATTAATGGAAATCTACCACTGAAAGTTATAGGTAATGGGGAGTATCTCCAAGATGAGAGAGAAACCTAGGATAAGGGAGATGCCCAAGAATCAATAGGAGTGACCTTAGCTGTGACTCACAGCATTGGGGGAATGGAACCTGAAGAGGCTACCTCCTGTAGCCAGGTAGAAACCCCAGTGGAATAATAGAGACACCAACCCACCCAAAAACCTTTCAACCCAAAATTTATCCTGTCAAAAACAAATTCAGGCACTTGCACAGAGATGAGCAGAGACTGAGGGAATGGCCAACCAATAATTGGTCCACCTTGATCCCCATCCCATGGTCAAGCACCAATCCCTAACACTAGTAATGGTTCTAGGTTATGCTTTCAGACAGGAGTATAGCACAGTTGTCCTCTGAGAGACTCCACCCATCAGCTGACTGAGGCAGATGTAGAGATCCACAGCCTAACAGTGAACAGAGCTTGAGGACTCTCATGCTGGCCTCAAAGAGGATAGGAACTTCACAGGAAGACCAACAGAATCAACTAACATGGACCCTTGTGGTTCTCAGAGAGTGAGCCACCAATCTAAAAGCATACATGGGCTGGACCTAGGCTTCTGCTTACAAAAGTAGCAGATGTGAAGCTTTGTCTCCACAGGGGTCCTGAACAACTGGAGCAGAATCTATCTCAAAACCTGCTGACTGGGTGTGGGATATGTACTTATAGCTGGGCTGCCTTGTCTAGCCTAATCTCACACAGACTTGATGTGCCAGGGTGGGGGAATATCCACAGGGACCACCACCAACTCAGAGAAAGAGAGGGGAGAAAGAATTGTTTGGGGGGGTTAACTGGGAGAGAGGCAGTAAGTGGGATATAAAGTAAATAAGTAAAATGAATGAATGAATGAATATATAAATACATAAATAATAAATAAATAAATAAATAAATAAATAAATAAAATGGACAATACACTTAAGTGGAAAAAATGAAGTCCATAAAGGAGGCAAGATCAAGTAGGCACAGTGTTACCTAACAGTATGGACCTAGTGTTTCTGTTCTCGGACTGTTCTCACAGAAGTGCTTTCTTCAAAACTCATTAGAGACTTGGCATCTGTCTGTATTCCACACAAGTGGAACTTTTGTTGTTCTCCTCTGGAGAAAACTGATTTGGGGAAAAGTATAACTTCCACTTTGACATCTTTAATGCATCTGGGTGACATGGAAAACAATGAGAAGTACATAGATGCAGGAGCTCAGCTATAGAAAAGCTGAAATCAAAAAGACTTAACCCATTATTGACCAGAGTAAACATTAAAGGAACCAGTAAAATTTAGATGTTCCAGCATGTGAGGCACAAGAAGAGGCTCAGAAATAAATGATCAACAGTGGTTGAGCACAACAGTAAACTTGGCGTTGTCATCTGAGCATGTGGATTTCCATATAATTTTTTAAAAAGACTCACTTCACAATGAGAAAATATAAAAAAGACCCATCCATTTGCCAGGTCTCTATGCCTGTGACCTGTCAAGAAGACGTGTGGGTCTAGCAGAGAGTATTCCCTCTTCTTCTTCCCTCCTACCTCATATTCTGTGGCCCCTAGTAAGGATCCATGCTTTTCAAAGACAGAGACTCCAGACTCAAATAGTATGTAACAGCAAAGTGAATTTATTCTGCAGAGAACCATCATGCAGGGGTCCACCATACATCAAGATGGAAGACAGAAGTATGGACTTGATTGATTGGCTTTATATCCAGTGTTATGGGTGCCTTTGTGATTGGCTAAAGCTCTGGAGGAAGTGGGGGACTTTTTCAGATATTAACTATACTTAGCTCAGGCTAGGTGGTGGTCAGCTCCTGACAGTTCCTGATTGGCTGTCCATGAGGTTGGCTCAGGCTAAGTGGTGGCATAACTTCCTGATTGGCTGCCCATGATGGGTGTTTTCATGGAATTGACTTGTTTTGGAATTTTTCAGTTCTGGGAAACAGAAACTTAGTCCTAGTCTCCAAAACTGCCAATTTGTCAGCCTGTCGTGGTGTCAGCTTGGCTCTTCTCACTGGGTGAAAATGATAAGGCATACACTAAAGTTTTAAATTATGTAAGCATAGCTGTATAGCTTAACTCTAAAACCTTGATGTCTGTGAGAACTGTGGGAAAGCATATTCTCTTGCTCTTACTGTTAGTATCAAATAAGTTAAGTGTTTTATATTTATGCCTTAATTAATTAGTGTCTATATTGAGTTCACTCTTTTAAGTCTGTGCATATTATATGGCACACATAGAGATCACAATTTGAGAACGTTCAGAAATTGGTTCCCTTTTCCCACCATGTTGGTCTTGTGACCTTTATCTGTTGAACCATCTTACTGACTGCAACTATGGGTTTAGGTATTGATTTATATTATGAGGAGCATTGGAATCAAACATTATTAGCTAATTAGTTCATTATGGTTTGAAGCCATTATGATTAAAAGACATTCATGCTTGGTAATCTTACCTATCTTATGAAACAGTCCCTATACAATAATGATGAGAGAAACAAGATGCTATTTATTATATACTTCTTTTTTTCCCCACACTTTAGTTTGTCCTATTTTGGTAACTTCTTAGATGCTGGTTGGCCAAGAAAGCAGATGAAAAGAATGATTGTGTTATCACCCTCACACCCAGCCTTTATGGAGAAAGAAAGAAGATGAAGATTAACTCCATCACCTACAGCCAATGTTAGTACTTAATGGTACCAGCAGTGGTGATGTGACAGAGGCCTATCTCTGTAATATGACCTTAAGCAATCAGAGTTATATAGCTCTCCTGGGTTCTTGAGGAACTTGACTCAGGTGTAACTCAGGCCAACACAGAAAAGTGTGTCAGGATGAGCTGTTTTAATAAAGAAGAGTTGATATTTTCTTAAAGTTACTTTGATATAGACTTAAGCACAAGAGTTAAAGAAAGAGGTGCTCAGCAGGAAGTGAGACACACTCAAGGGGAAGAATGCAGCCTACTGAAAGACAAGCATCATGAAAAATGACATACTCAAATGTGAGAGCAACCTCTTCAAGGGAGAAACAATAGTATGTCATAGAATTAGCCACATGTACCATTTTGATTGCTCTCAGAAAACATTTTATAAGGTTAGTAAGAATCCCCTTTCCACTCTTCTTTTTCAGCAAACATGATAATTGAGGAGCCTCTAGAGATGCCTCAGAAGTGCTTATAGTCTCATAAGGTTTAACCTGGAGCCACTTAGCTCTTACTGTAAATGGGGTTTCTGGCGAGAGTCCTAGAACACTTCAGCATTACAGCTAGGAATGTAGAAAGGCCTTAAGTAGTTGCTAGTTGTTCTGGAATACTTGCATCTCTACTGGCAAAAGGATTCAACTAGATTCCTTGATGAAGGGCTTTTTTTTCTAGTGTCCCCAAAATATTCCATGTCCATCTATCTTTCCTAGTACTTATATGATATAGTTTACCAAAAGTCCCAAAACACTAGAATTTGGTGAACACCCCAAGGTTCTTTGGGGATAGATTGTGGGTTTTAAATAGGACTCAAAGCTTAAAAACTTTATATGTTGTCCTACTCTGTCCTATTATGCCCTGTGTGTCATTGCTCTTGTTTTTTTTCTCAGCCACAGGGAACTAAACTGCTCCTTAATTTTATGCCCACATAAATTTTCCTAGAAAATTATTTTGAAATAAGAGGAAAAAATTAAGACAAACTTCTAACTTTATCATTACTCCCTTAGTAGCATACCCATACCTATCCTGATGTGGAGATGGCTTGTAAAGTTTAACCCTGTGATGTCTGAGGCAACCTTGGGAAGTTAGAAGTAAATTAAGTTTTGGGATTTCCAGTAAGTTATTAGATAATTGAATAATGAATTGTGTGAGGAAAACTCCCAAGTATTGAATGTCAGAAGTGTTGCCAATTAATAGTTATTAAAATTAATAAATAAAAGACAGAAATGGCTCAGTGGGGAATTCACTTGGCCATAAATGTAAAGTTTTGATTCATATCTCCAGAATAAAAATATGGCTAGGCAGTGCACTGCATATTTGTACTCCCATGGTTTCTACAGCAAGATGAAAGACAGAGACCAGGCACATTTCAGAAATCTTGAACCAGATAGAGTGGTGTGCACAGCAGCAAACAGTGACTCTATCTCAAATAAGCTAGATGATGAAAGCGAACACCAGAGCCTGCCCACTGTTTCCACTCATACATTATGGAATTCACACACCCACACTCACACAACGAGAACAGGCACACAAACAAATATACAACATACACAAAACCATGAAATAAATATGTAATATGGTATTTTCAAAAATTTTCAGAAATCTTTGCACTTTGATTTTATTCATTGAGAAAACTAAAAGATACAATGAAATGCCTATTAACTCTATGAAAGCATATTTTAAAAAATAGAAAATAAAATGCAATTACTTATGTTTCTTTGAGTCCACTGGAGACTCTCACTCCATTGTTTAATAGTCAATATCTATTTCTCTCTTTATGTTTGTTTGTTTGTTTGTTTCTCTATATACTGTTCTTGGTCACCCCAACTTTTCTTCCTCTTTATCATTTTATTTCTCTCACCAACGTTGACTGAAGAATTACATTAGTTGCTTTAGCAGGAATTGTATCTTTATCTTCAATAGTGCTGTGACACAGATAACAAGGACTCATGTCCTTTAGACATTCTATGCTGCAGATATGCTGTCCAACTAAGTACCAAACTAAAGTCTTTAGAAAAGTGCTACAACAGAAGTGACCCACTGAACTGCAAATGTCTGTGCTGTGGCACTGCACACACACACACACACACACACACACACACACACACACACACACATATGCACACTTGTCCTTATATTTAAAGCTTGCTTTTTTTATTAGATATTTTCTTCATTTACATTTCAAATGCCATCCCCAAGGCCCCCTATACCTTACCCCACCCCCCACCCTGCTCTCCAACCCACCCACTCCCTCTTCCTGGCCCCAGCATTCCCCTGTACTGGGGCATATGATCTTTGCAAGACCAAGGGCCTCTCCTCCAATTGATGGCCGACTATTTAAAGTTTCCTACACTCTGGTTAGACTGATGAATGCAAAGTAAGAGTAAGAATAAAGAGCCAGTAAGTTTTAATTCACACACCTGGGACAGACATTGGAGGAAGAAAATGTGAGCAAAGGTTAAAAAGAATAAGCCTTCATTCATGCATTTGCTTATAAATTTTCTGCTCACTACTAAAGAAAAATGTACTTCTTTTTCTTGTACATGCAAAGAATATGAACCCCAGAAAGAATGAGGTGCAAGGAATGTGTCTGCATTCCTGGGTAAGAGTTAGAGACAAGAGGTATAAATAATTGAGTAAAATTTTGCTTTGAATTACGACATGATCATGGTTAAGAATTTATTAATTTATTTTACACATGGTTGGAATTTAATTAAATCCTCTTGTTAAATCAGTGTCACAAAGATTAGAAGATCACACTGGCTGATGATCCTATGAATGAGTACCAGCAGAGAGTCTATCATGCTCATGGTCTCCTGGGGATTGTTTTGTCTTATTTTCATTTCCCCTATGTATTTGTGTCTTATTGGTATATATTAACTATGCATTATTATTATTGGTTTAATTATGGCATGATCATATAACTATATAATGTATTCTGATCATATTCATCTCTCTATCACCTTCTCTTATGTTCCTCTCTTCCTACTGATTCCCATTTCCTTTCCTGTCTGGTTTGCTTCTTTGTTTGTTTTGCTTATGGTAACTCAGTGAGTTTCACTAAGGTTGTGTACTGAGTCTTGGGTATTGGATGTTTACCTGATCACGAGCAAGTTATCAGTAGCTACACCACAGAAGAAATGTTTCTTCCTCCTCCAGCAACCGCCTACAGAGCCTCAGGGATAGGTGGGGCCTCAGGAACCCCACTCCCCTTTTTACTTTAGAGCAGAAATCAGATGCCAGTAGAAACAAATGATATTGATATAGTTTTTCTAAACATGTACAAAAAGTACCCTGCCTTCTTCTTTTCTTTCACCTCCTAATCTTATTTTTAAAATATTTATCTAATTGCAATTATATGTACATATGTGAGTATACCTACAGAGGCTTAAAGATACTACTGGATCTCATGCAGCTGAAGTTACAGGCTCATATGACTTGTCTAATATAAGCTGCACAAATCCTAACCAATCTTCTGTGAGACCAGCAAGCAATCTTAATGCTGGGCCATCTCACTGACCAGCTTCATTAACATTTTTTTCTTTATTTACTTTATTGGGCATTTTCTTTATTTACATTTCAAATGTTATTCCCTTTCCTGGTTTCCCCTCTGAAGACCCCCTCCCCTATCACCTCTCCCCTCCACCAAATCACCAACCCACCCATTCCTGCTTCCTGGCCCTGGCATCACCCTACACTGTGGCATAGAGCCTTCACGGGACCAAGGGCCTCTTTTCCCATTGATATCCAACTAGGTCATCCTCTGCTACATATGCAGTTGGAGCCATGAGTCCCACCATGTGTACTCTTTGGTTGGTGGTTTAGTCCCTGGGAGCTCTGGGGATACTGGTTTGTTCATATTGTTGTTCCTCCTATGGGGCTGCAAACCCCCTCAACTCCTTGGGTCCTTTCTCTGGCTCCTTCATTGGGTACTCTATGTTCAGTCCCATGGATGGCTGTGAGCATCTACCTCTGTATTTGTCAGGCACTGGAAGAGCCTCTCAGGAGACAGCTATATCAGACTCCTGTCAGCTAGTACTTGTTGGCATCCACAATAGTGTCTGGGCTTGGTGATTGTATATGGGATGAATCCCCAGGTGGGGGAGTCTCTAGATGGTCATTCCTTCAGCCTCTGCTCCACACTTTGTCTCTGTATCTCCTTCCATGGCTATATTGTTCCCCCTTCTAAGAAGGGTTGAGAAGTATCCACACTTTGGTCTTCCTTCTTCTTGAGTTTCATGTGGTTTGTGAATTGTATCTTGCCTATTCCGAGCTTCTGGTCTAATATCCACTTATCAGTGAGTGTATATCATGTGTGTTCTTTTGTGATTGGGTTACCTTACTGAGGATGATATCCTCCAGATTAATTCATTTACCTAAGAATTTCATGAATTCATTGTTTTTTAATAGTTTAGTGCTCTGTTGTGTAACTGTACCACATTTTCTGTATCCATTCCTCTTTTGAGGGACATCTGGGTTCTTTCCAGCTTCTGGCTATTATAAATAAGGCTTCTATGAACATAGTGGAACATGTGTCTTTATTACATGTTGGAGCATATAATACAATCTGAAGATCATTCTGTATCACAGACAAGCTCTCTTTGGAGACCATGTTAAGAAACTCAAGCCTGGCGGACACAGATTGAGCCGGATCTACACAGCAACATCCCTGATGCAGATTGATAACAATGCAATGAGAAAGATCCATGGCTATAACTTGCTGAAGGAATATTATAAGGAAAGAGCTGCATGAGGAAGCTGAAGAGTATGTATGCTCCTCTCATGCTGGTTAACACAGTTGACAACCTCTTCATGCACAAGCTTTCTAACATTTCCAAAGTTTCTCTCAGAGAAAAAGGAAAATATCATATTTATGCTGTCTCTGCATGGGGGCCACCTGGGCTTTTTCAAGGGCTCAGTGCTGGTCTCTGCTCCACTGACATGGATAGGTAAGCTGGTGGTGGAGTATGATAATGCCGTTTGTCAATGGGAAAGAAGTAATTCCGAGTGCTCAGACAAGGAGCAGGTGAAGGCTGAGTTAGAATGAAGCCTCGGGACTCTGGTGTGCTCCAGTGCCCCCCCTCTGGAACTCACATCCCTCACATGGCTGTTTCATGTCTCCCAGTGACCTGGATCTGACCTCATACCATTAGTGAAGGGTTACCCATTAAGCAACCTGTCCCAGATAGGTAGCTCTCCCTGGGAACTCCAGGCAATTTTTTGTGCTAAGCTACTGGTTTTCTCCATTGCATTGTTAGTTATGGTGACAAGCTACAAGATTTTCAGTCTTGTCCAGTTTCACTATCTGATTGCTTTCATGCCTGTTACATCTAATTTCACTATTAAGGAACGTGTCTGAAATACAGTTTTGCTTTCCCAACCAAAAGGCCTTTCACTGAGAACAGTGAAGGATGTATGTTACATTGTGATGGTTATATGGGTCCTAGTATAGTCTCCATCAAGAAGTCGGCATCTCTAGAGCTTAAGAAATCACTCAGCTGGGGAGTCTGAGAACCTGGGGCTTCCTGGGCATGGGTTTCGCCTGCAAAGAAAAGGAAATTCTCTGATTCAAAAGCCAAATTTTCCTTCTCACTTTCTCCTAGGACAATTTCTGTCTTTGTCTTGCTGTTCCTGGGAGCTGCATGGGGCACTTGTTTAAAAATGCAGACTCCAAGATCCCTCCCCTCGAAGAAGGGCTCTGGGGATTTAAATTTTTGACAAGTGTCCTATGGAATATTCATCATCCAGCATTATGGCACCTGTAAGTTAGAAACATTTTGGTGGCTCATTTAATTGGTATTCATAAGCCACCATGTCTCTTTGCTCCCAGAGATCTCCAAAGCAGCAAGGTCCATTGTATGATTTGGCTTGCCTTTCTGTGATCTCACTGTAGTGTTCCTAAACCCAAGAAGACATTTGAACTGAGCCCTGGCTCTGATTTCCCCACCTGTATGATACTGGATAAGTCCCTTTAGACTTAGATCTCTTCTTCTATTAAATGGGGGACATGGACCAGGTGGATTGCCTAGATTATCACCAGTTCTAAAGTTCTGTGACAAACTCAGGATGCTGAGGTTTGAGAGAACATCCCTGCAGGGGAGCCTGAGAGTCTGTCTCCCAGACTGAGATTGTAAATGCTTTGATTGCAAAGTTCCCATTTCATATAAAAAGATTTCAGAGCCATAATCGCTCCCTTGTAATTTTGGTTTCATCCCAGGTCCATGCAACATCTAATTGACACCAAACAATGGTAAAGTTGGAACTGAGTTTGAAGAAATATATTTCCAACTAAGAGAATGGAATGTTCCTTTGAAGTCGGTTTGTATTTGTGTGTTGTCTGTTGGGTAGATTGTTCTGAAATGTCTTCTAAGCAGATTTCTCACTCTAGGGTTCAGGCATTCTTCTTCTGGAACCTATGGTACTTCAGTCCCTAAGAACCTGCACTTTGGAAAAATCCACAGTTACTCTTGCGAACTGAATGAGACTATGCGTGAGTTGCTCTGATGCATCCCCATTGACACAAGAACAAACAGAGATATAGTTATTGGTCTGTGTGGATGTTTAAGAAGCCACCTGAGATCCCTTCCAGTTGGCGCCAGCACCGGGTCATCTTGGGCAAAGAGTTGGCAGACACCCCCAAGGTCCCCTAGAGGACTCTCCACACGATCTTAGGATCACCGGTGAGTAGAACACAACCTCTGTTCCAATCCAATCACCAGGGACCTAAGACAGCATTAGGGAAGCAGAAAACCAGGCCTGACCAGGGTCACAAGTCCCTTCCAGTCAACGCCAACACTGGGTAACTTTGGGCACAGAGTCTGTGGACACCCCAAAGGTCCCCTAGAGGATTCTCCACTCAATCTTTGGACCACCGAGATTACCTGATGGTGAAAGGCAAACATAAGAATCGTACAAACAGAAACCAAGACCACTCACCATCATCAGGGACCCAGCACTACCACCTCACCCAGTCCTGGGCACCCCAACAGACCCGAAAAGCTAGGCCCGGATTCAAAACCATATCTCGTGATGATGGTAGAGGACATCAAGAAGGACTTTAATAACTCAATTAAAGAAATAAAGCAGAACACTGCTAAAGAGTTACAAGTCCTTAAAGAAAAACAGGAAAACACATCCAAACAGGCGATGGAAATGAACAAAACCATACTAGACCTAAAAAGGGAAGTAGACACAATAAAGAAAACCAAAAGTGAGGCAATGCTGGAGATAGAAACCCTAGGAAAGAAATCTGGAAAAATAGATGTGAGCATCAGCAACAGAATAAAAGAGATGGAAGAGAGAATCTCAGGTGCAGAAGATCCCATGGAGAACATCGGCACAACAATCAAAAAAAATGCAAAAATGCAAAAAGATCTTAACTCAAAACATCCTGGAAATCCAGCACACAATGAGAAGACCAAACCTGGGGATAATAGGAGTAGATGAGAAAGAAGATTTGCAACTTAAAGGGCCAGCAAATATCTTTAACAAAATTATAGAAGAAAACTTCCCAACCTAAAGAAAGAGATGCCCATGAACATACAAGAAGCCTACAGAACTCCAAATAGATTGGACCAGAAAATAAATTCCTCCCGACAAATAATAATAAGAACAACAAATGTACTAAATAAAGATAGAATAATAAAAGCAGTAAGGTAAAAGGGTCAAGTAACATATAAAGGCAGGCCTATCAGAATTACATCAGACTTTTCACCAGAGACTATGAAAGCCAGAAGATCCTGGTCAGATGTAATACAGACACTAAGAGAATATAAATGCCAGACCAGGCTACTATACCCAGACAAACTTTCATTTACCATAGATGGAGAAACCAAAGTATTCCATGGCAAAACCAAATTCACACATTATCTTACTCAAATCAAGCCCTTCAAAGGAAAATAACAGAGGGAAAAAAAAAACATTACAAGGATGGAAACCATGCCCTAGAAAAAGGAAGAAAGTAATGCTTCAAAAAATCTAAAAGAAGACAGCCACAAGAACAGAATGCCAACTCTAAAAACAAAAATAATAGGAAGCAACAATTACTTTTCCTTAATATCTCTTCATATCAATGGGTTCAATTACCCAATAAAAAGATATAGCCTAACAGACTGGCTACACAAACAGGACCTAACATTTTGCTGCTTACAGGAAACACATATCAGGGGAAAAGAGAGACACTACTTCAGAATGAAAGGCTGGACAACAATTTTCCAATCAAATGGTCTGCAAAAACAAGCTGGAGTAGCCATTCTAATATATAATAAAATCGACTTCCAACCCAAAGTTATCAAAAAAGAAAAGGAGGGATCCGGGCACCTTCCCTGCCAGAGGAGGGAGGTCGTTGGAAGATCATCTGCCAGCGACATCCTTTTTCCCGGATCCTGCCAAGACTAGTCTGCACAGGTGAGAGTGTGGATGACAGAAGCTAACAGCTTCTGGGACAGGCCCTGTTTCTGGCCTTCATCTTCTGCCAGGAGGCAAGTCTGAACAACAGATATCTATGCACCTTCTCTGAAAGAGGAGAGCTTACCTGCAGAGAGTGCTCTAACCACTGAAACTCAGGAGAGAGCTAGTCTCCCAGGGTCTGCTGGTAGAGGCTAACAGAATCATGAAAGGAACAAGCTCTAACCAGAGACATCATTAACAACTCACTCCAGAGATTACAAGATGGCAAGAGGTAGTCGTAAGAATCTTACTAACAGAAACCAAGACCACTCACCATAATCAAAATCAAGCACTCCCAACACAGCCAGTCCTGGGTACAACAACACACCTGAATTATAGACCCGGATTTAAAGGCATATCTCATGATGATGGTAGAGTTCATGAAGAAGGACTTTAATAACTCACTTAAAGAAATACAGGATAACACTGCTAAAGAGTTACAATTCCTTAAAGAAAAACATGAAGACACATCCAAACAGGTAATGGAAATGAACAAAACCATACTAGACCTAAAAAGGGAAGTAGACACAATAAAGAAAACCCAAAGTGAGCAACTCTGGAGATAGAAACCCTAGGAAAGAAATCTGGAAACAGATGTGAGCATCAGCAACAGAATAGAAGAGATGGAAGAGGGAATCTCAAATGCAGAAAATTCCATAGAGAAAATCTGCACAACAATCAAAGAAAATGGAAAATGCAAAAAGATCCTAACTCAAAACATAGAGGAAATCCAGGACACAGTGAGAAGACCAAACCTGGGGATAATAGGAGTAGATGAGAATGAAGATTTTCAACTTAAAGGGCCAGCAAATATCTTCAACAAAATTATAGAAGAAAACTTCCCAACCTAAAGAAAGAAATGCCCATGAACATACAAGAAGCCTACAGAACTACAAATAGACTGAACCAGAAAAGACTTCCTCCTGACACATAATAATCAGAACAACAAATGCACTAAATAAAGACAGAATATTAAAAGCAGTAAGGGGAAAGGGTCAAGTAACATATAAAGGCAGGCCTATCAGAATTACATGAGATTTTTCACCAGAGGTTATGAAAGCCAGAAGATCCTGGACAAATGTTATACAGACACTAAGAGAACACAAATGCCAGCCCAAGCTACTATACCCAGCCAAATTTTCAACTACCATAGATGGAGAAAAAAAAGTATTCCACAACAAAACCAAATTCACACATTACCTTTCCATGAATCCAGCCCTTCAAAGGATAATAACAAGAAAAATACCAATACCAAAACAGAGACGACACCCTAGAAAAAGCAAGAAAGTAATCCTTCAACAAACCTAAAAAAATACAGCCAGAAGAACAAAATGCCAACTTTAGCAACAAAAATAATAGAAAGCAACATTTCCCTTAATATCACTTAATAGCAATGGACTCAACTCCCCAATAAAAATACATAGACTAACAGACTGGCAACACAACCTAGACCCAACATTCTGCTGTGTAGTCTCCCCTCCCCCAGCCTGAAACCTGCTTGCTCAGGGGTGGAGCTTCCTGCTCATTTGTTCTGCCACGCCCACTGATGGAACCTGCCCTTTGCTGTTTGGATCCACACACGTGCTCACCTTTCTACTGGACCAGAGATTATTCGGCAGAAATCGGGTCCCCTCCCCCTTCCTTCATAACTAGTGTCGCAACAATAAAATTTTTTTTTTCATTTTTTTTATTAGGTATTTAGCTCATTTACATTTCCAATGCTATACCAAAAGTCCCCCTTACCCACCCACCCCCACTCCCCTACCCACCCACTCCCCCCCTTTGGCCCTGGCGTTCCCCTGTACCGGGGCACACAAAGTCTGCGTGTCCAATGGGCCTCTCTTTCCAGTGATGGCCGACTAGGCCATCTTTTGATACATATGCAGCTAGAGTCAAGAGCTCAGGGGTACTGGTTAGTTCATAATGTTGTTCCACCTATAGGGTTGAAGTTCCCTTTAGCTCCTTGGGTACTTTCTCTAGCTCCTCCATTGGGAGCCCTGTGATCCATCCATTAGCTGACTGTGAGCATCCACTTCTGTGTTTGCTAGGCCCCGGCATAGTCTCACAAGAGACAGCTACATCTGGGTCCTTTCAGTAAAATCTTGCTAGTGTATGCAATGGTGTCAGCATTTGGAAGCTGATTATGGGGTGGATCCCTGGATATGGCAGTCTCTACATGGTCCATCCTTTCATCTCAGCTCCATACTTTGTTTCTGTAACTCCTTCCATGGGTGTTTTGTTCCCACTTCTAAGGAGGGGCATAGTGTCCACACTTCAGTCTTCATTTTTCTTGAGTTTCATGTGTTTAGGAAATTGTATCTTATATCGTGGGTATCCTAGGTTTTGGGCTAGTATCCACTTATCAGTGAGTACATATTGTGTGAGTTCCTTTGTGATTGTGTTACCTCACTCAGGATGATGCTCTCCAGGTCCATCCATTTGGCTAGGAATTTCATAAATTCATTCTTTTTAATAGCTGAGTAGTACTCCATTGTGTAGATGTACCACATTTTCTGTATCCATTCCTCTGTTGAGGGGCATCTGGGTTCTTTCCAGTTTCTGGCTATTATAAATAAGGCTGCTATGAACATAGTGGAGCATGTGTCCTTCTTACCAGTTGGGGCTTCTTCTGGATATATGCCCAACAATAAAATTTGAGCTTTGATCAGAATAACTGTCTTGGCTACATTTCTTTCTCTCGCCACCTAGCCCCTCTTCTCTTCCAGGTTTCCAAAATGCCTTTCCAGGCTAGACCCCAGGTTGTGGTCTGCTGGCTGGACACAACACTGCTGCTTACAGAAAACCCATCACAGGGAAAAAGACAGATACTACCTCAGAATGAAAGGCTGGAAAACAATTTTCCAAGCAAATGGTCTGAAGAAACAAGCTGGAATAGTCATTCTAATATGGAATAGAATCGAATTCCAACCCAAAGTCATCAAAAAAGACAAGGAGGGACACTTCATACTCATCAATAGTAAAATCCTCCAAGAGGAACTCTCAATTCTGAATATCTATGCTTCAAGTACAAGGGCAGCCACATTCATTAAAGAAACTTTAGGAAAGCTGCAAGCACGTATTGCACCTCACACAATAATAGTGTGATTCTTCAACACACCACTTTCATCAATGGACAGATCATGGAAACAGAAACTAAACAGGGACACAGTGAAACTAACAGAAGTTATGAAACAAATGGATCTAACAGATATCTACAGAACATTTTATCCTAAAATAAAAAGATATACCTTCTTCTCAGCACCACATGGTAACTTCTCCAAAATTTTCCATATAGTTGGGCACAACACAGGCCTCAACAGATACAAAAATATTGAAATTGTCCCTTGCGTCCTAACGGAACACAATGAACTAAGGCTGATCTTCAATAACAACATAAATAATAGAAAGCCAACATTCACGTGGAAACTGAATAACACGCTTCTCAACGATAACTTGTTCAAGAAAGGAATAAAGAAAGAAATTAAGGACTTTTTGAGTTTAATGAAAATGAAGCCACAACATACCCAAACTATTGGGACAAAATAAAAGCATTTCTAAGAGGAAAACTCACAGATCTGAGTGCCTCCAAAAAGAAACTAGAAAGAGCACAAACTAGCAGCTTGACAGCACACCTAAAAGCTCTAGTACAAAAAAAAAAGCAAATTCACCCAAGAGGAGTAGACAGCAGGAAATAATCAAACTCAGGGGCAAAATTAACCAAGTGGAAACAAGAAAAACTATTCAAAGAATCAACCAAAAAGGACCTAGTTTTTTTAGAAAATCAACAAGATAGATAAACCCTTAGCCAGACTCTCTAAAGGGCACAGGGACAGCATCCTAATTAACAAAATCAGAAATGTAAAGGGAGACATAAAAAAAGATCCTGAAAAAAATCCCAAAACACCATCAGATCCTTCTACAAAAGGCTATATATACTCAACAAAACTGGAGAAGCTGGATGAAATGGACAAATTTCTAGACAGATACCAGGTACCTAAGTTAAAGCAGGGTCAGGTTAATGATCTAAGCAGTCCTATATACCCTAAAGAAATAGAAGCAGTCATTACTAGTCTCCCAACCAAAAAAAGCCCAGGACCAGATGAATTTAGTACAGAGTTCTATTAGACCTTCAAAGAAGATCTAATTCCAGTTCTTCACAAACGATTTCACAAAATAGAAGCAGAAGGTACTCTACCCAACTCATTCTATAAAGTCACAATTATTCTGATACCTAAACCACAGAAAGACCCAACAAATATAGAGAACTTCAGACCAAATTCCCTTATGAATATCGATGCAAAAATACTCAATAAAATTCTTGCTACCTGAATCCAAGAACACATCAAAACAATCATCCATCCTGAACCAAGTAGGTTTCATTCCACGGATGCAAGAATAGTTTTATATACAGAAATCCATCAATGTAATCCATTATATAAACAAACTCAAAGACAAAAACCACATAATCATCTCGTTAGATGCTCAGAAAGCATTTGACAAATCCAACACCCATTCATGATAAAAGTCTTTGAAAGATCAGGAATTCGAGGCCCATACCTAAACATGATAAAAGCAATCTACAGCAAACCAGCAGCCATCATCTATGTAAATGGTGAGAAGCTGGAGGCAAGCCCACTAAAGTCAGGGACTAGACACGGCTGCCCACTTTCTCCCTACCTATTCAACATTGTACTTGAAGTCCTAGCCAGAGCAATTAGAGAACAAAAGGAGATCAAGGGGATACAAATTGGAAAGGAAGAAGTCAAAATATCACTTTTTGAAGATGATATGATAGTATATATAAGTGACCCTAAAAATTCCACCAGAGAACTCGTAAACCTGATAAACAGGTTCAATGAAGTATCTAGACATAAAATTATCTCAAACAAGTCAATGGCCTCTCTCTACATAGAGGATAAACAGGCTGATAAAGAAATTAGGGAAGCAACACACTTCACAATAGTAACAAATAATATAAAATACCTTGGCATGAATCTAATTAAGGAAGTAAAAGATCTGTATGATAAGAACTTCAATTCTCTAAAGAAAAAATTGGGTCGCCATCTTGGTTCTGGGACTCAGCAGAACTTTGGAAATTAGTCTGAACAGGTGAGAGGGTGCGCCAGAGAACCGGACAGCTTCTGGGACAGGCGGAAGCACAAAGCCACAGAGCCGCTGAGGCAGCACCCTTGGCAGGCCGCAGACAGCCGGCCACCGGACCAGAGAACAGGTGTCCGCCTGGCTTGGGAGGCGGCCTCAGCCTCAGCAGCAGCGGTCGCCATCCTGGTTTCCGGGACTCAACAGAACTTAGGAAATTAGTCTGAACAGGTGAGGGGGTGCGCCAGAGAACCGGACAGCTTCTGGGACAGGCAGAAGCACAGAGCCACAGAGCCGCTGAGGCAGCACCCTTGGCGGGCCGCAGACAGCCGGCCACCATCCGGACCAGAGGACAGGTGTCCGCCTGGCTTGGGAGGCAGCCTCAGCCTCAGCAGCAGCGGTCGCCATCCTGGTTCCGGGACTCAGCAGAACTTAGGAAATTAGTCTGAACAGGTGAGAGGGTGCGCCAGAGAACCGGACAGCTTCTGGGAACTCCCAAAGCAACACAGCTTCTGAGAAAGGCCCTGTTTTGGGCCTTCTGCTTCGGCCAGGAGGAGGTCCAAAAACAAGATATCTGCGCACCTTCCCTGTAAGAGAGCTTGCCAGCAGAGAGTGCTCTGAGCACTGAAACTCAGAGGAGAGAATCTGTCTCCCAGGTCTGCTGATAGATGGTAACAGAATCACCAGAAGAACAATCTCTAAACAGAGTCAACTATAACTACTAACTCCAGAGATTACCAGATGGCTAAAGGTAAACGTAGGAATCTTACTAACAGGAACCAAGACCACTCACCATCATCAGAACCCAGCACTCCCACTTCGTCCAGTCCAGGAAACCCCAACACACCCGAAAACCTAGATTTAAAAGCATATCTCATGATGATGGTAGAGGACACCAAGAAGGACTTTAATAAATCACTTAAAGAAATACATGAGAACACTGCTAAAGAGTTACAAGTCCTTAAAGAAAAACAGAAAAACACAATCAAACAGGTAGAAGTCCTTACAGAAAAAGAGGAAAAAACATACAAACAGGTGATGGAAATGAACAAAACCATACTAGACCTAAAAAGGGAAGTAGACACAATAAAGAAAACTCAAAGTGAGGCAACACTGGAGATAGAAACCCTAGGAAAGAAATCTGGAACCATAGATTTGAGCATCAGCAACAGAATACAAGAGATGGAAGAGAGAATCTCAGGTGCAGAAGATTCCATAGAGAACATCGACACAACAATCAAAGAAAATGGAAAATGCAAAAAGATCCTAACTCAAAATATCCAGGAAACCCAGGAAACAATGAGAAGACCAAACCTACGGATAATAGGAGTGGATGAGAATGAAGATTTGCAACTCAAAGGACCAGCAAACATCTTCAACAAAATTATTGAAGAAAACTTCCCAAATCTAAAGAAAGAGATGCCTATGAACATACAAGAAGCCTACAGAACTCCAAATAGACTGCACCAGAAAAGAAATTCCACCCAACACATAATAATCAGAACAACAAATGCACTAAATAAAGATAGAATACTAAAAGCAGTAAGGAAAAAGGTCAAGTAACATATAAAGGCAAGCCTATCAGAATTACACCAGATTTTTCACCAGAGACTATGAAAGCCAGAAGAGCCTGGACAGATGTTATACAGACACTATGAGAACACAAATTCCAGCCCAGACTACTATACCCAGCCAAACTCTCAATTACCATAGATGGAGAAACCAAAGTATTCCACGACAAAACCAAATTCACACATTATCTCTCCACGAATCCAGCCCTTCAAACGATAGTAACAGAAAAAAACCAATACAAGAATGGGAACAACGCCCTAGAAAAAACAGGAAGGTAATCCCTCAACAAACCTAAAAGAAGACAGCCACAAGAACAGAATGCCAACTTTAACAACAAAAATAAAAGGGAGCAACAATTACTTTTCCTTAATATCTCTTAACATCAATGGTCTCAACTCCCCAATAAAAAGACATAGACTAACAAACTGGCTACACAAACAAGACCCAACATTTTGCTGCTTACAGGAAACACATCTCAGAGAAAAAGATAGACACTACCTCAGAATAAAAGACTGGAAAACAATTTTCCAAGTAAATGGTATGAAGAAACAAGCTGGAGTAGCCATCCTAATATCTGATAAGGTTGACTTCCAACCCAAAGTCATCAAAAAAGACAAGGAGGGGCACTTCGTTCTCATCAAAGGTAAAATCCTCCAAGAGGAACTCTCAATTCTGAATATCTATGCCCCAAATACAAGGGCAGCCACATTCACTAAAGAAACTTTAGTAAAGCTCAAAGCACACATTGCACCTCACACAATAATAGTGGGAGACTTCAACACACCACTTTCACCAATGGACAGATCATGGAAACAGAAACTAAGCAGGGACACACTGAAACTAACAGAAGTGATGAAACAAATGGAGCTGACAGATATCTACAGAACATTTTATCCTAAAACAAAAGGATATACCTTCTTCTCAGCACCTCATGATACCTTCTCCAAAATTGACCACATAATAGGTCACAAAACAGGCCTCAACAGATTCAAAAATATTGAAATTGTCCCATGTATCCTATCAGATCACCATGCACTAAGGCTGATCTTCAATAACAAAAAAAATAATAGAAAGCCAACACTCACGTGGAAACTGAACAACACTCTTCTCAATGATACCTTGGTCAAGGAAGGAATAAAGAAAGAAATTAAAGACTTTTTAGAGTTTAATGAAAATGAAGCCACAACGTACCCAAACTTTGGGACACAATGAAAGCATTTCTAAGAGGGAAACTCATAGCTCTGAGTGCCTCCAAGAAGAAACGGGAGAGAGCACATACTAGCAGCTTGACAACACATCTAAAAGCTCTAGAAAAAAAGGAAGCAAATTCAACCAAGAGGAGTAGACGGCAGGAAATAATCAAACTCAGGGGTGAAATCAACCAAGTGGAAACAAGAAGAACTATTCAAAGAATTAACCAAACGAGGAGTTGGTTCTCTGAGAAAATCAACAAGATAGATAAACCCTTAGCTAGACTCACTAGAGGGCACAGGGACAGCATCCTAATTAACAAAATCAGAACTGAAAAGGGAGACATAACAACAGATCCTGAAGAAATCCAAAACACCATTAGATCCTTTTACAAAAGGCTATACTCAACAAAACTGGAAAACCTGGACGAAATGGACAAATTTCTGGACAGATACCAGGTACCAAAGTTGAATTAGGATCAAGTTGACCTTCTAAACAGTCCCATATCCCCTAAAGAAATAGAAGCAGTTATAAATAGTCTCCCAGCCAAAAAAAGCCCAGGACCAGACGGGTTTAGTGCAGCGTTCTATCAGACCTTCAAAGAAGATCTAATTCCAGTTCTGCACAAACTTTTTCACAAGATAGAAGTAGAAGGTACTCTACCCAACTCATTTTATGAAGCCACGATTACTCTGATACCTAAACCACAGAAAGATCCAACAAAGATAGAGAACTTCAGACCAATTTCCCTTATGAATATCGATGCAAAAATCCTCAATAAAATTCTTGCTAACCGAATCCAAGAATACATTAAAGCAATCATCCATCCTGACCAAGTAGGTTTTATTCCAGGAAAGCAGGGATGATTTAATATACGAAAATCCATCAATGTAATCCATTATATAAACAAACTCAAAGACAAAATCCACATGATCATCTCCTTAGATGCAGAAAAAGCATTTGACAAGATCCAACACCCATTCATGATAAAAGTTCTGGAAAGATCAGGAATTCAAGGCTAATACCTAAACATGATAAAAGCAATCTACAGCAAACCAGTAGTGAACATCAAAGTAAATGGAGAGAAGATGGAAGCAATCTCACTAAAATCAGGGACTAGACAAGGCTGCCAACTTTCTCCCTACCTTTTCAACATAGTACTTGAAGTATTAGCCAGAGCAATTCGACAACAAAAGGAGATCAAGGGGATACAAATTGGAAAAGAGGAAGTCAAAATATCACTTTTTGCAGATGATATGATAGTATATATAAGTGACCCCAAAAATTCCACCAGAGAACTCCTAAACCTGATAAACAGCTTCAGTGAAGTAGCTGGATATAAAATTAACTCAAACAAGTCAATGGCCTTTCTCTACACAAAGAATAAACAGGCTGAGAAAGAAATTAGGAAACAACACCCTTCTCAATAGTCACAAATAATATAAAATATCTCGGCGTGACTCTAACTAAGGAAGTGAAAGATCTGTATGATAAAAACTTCAAGTCTCTGAAGAAAGAAATTAAAGAAGATCTCAGAAGATGGAAGGATCTCCCATGGTCATGGATTGGCAGGATCAACATTGTAAAAATCGCTATCTTGCCAAAAGCAATCTACAGATTCAATGCAATCCCCATCAAAATTCCAACTCAATTCTTCAACGAATTAGAAGGAGCAATTTGCAAATTCATCTGGAATAACAAAAAACCTAGGATAGCAAAAACTCTTCTCAAGGATAAAAGAACCTCTGGTGGAATCACGATGCCTGACCTAAAGCTTTACTACAGAGCAATTGTGATAAAAACTGCATGGTACTGGTTACTGGTATAGAGACAGACAAGTAGACCAATGGAATAGAAGTGAAGACCCAGAAATGAACCCACACACCTATGGTCACTTGATCTTCGACAAGGGAGCTAAAACCATCCAGTGGAAGAAAGACAGCATTTTCAACAATTGGTGCTGGCACAACTGGTTGTTATCATGTAGAAGAATGCGAATCGATCCATACTTATCTCCTTGTACTAAGGTCAAATCTAAGTGGATCAAGGAACTTCACTTAAAACCAGAGACACTGAAACTTATAGAGGAGAAAGTGGGGAAAAGCCTTGAAGATATGGGCAGAGCGGAAAAATTCCTGAACAGAACAGCAATGGCTTGTGCTGTAAGATCGAGAATTGACAAATGGGACCTAATGAAACTCCAAAGTTTCTGCAAGGCAAAAGACACCGTCAATAAGACAAAAAGACCACCAACAAATTGGGAAAGGATCTTTACCTACCCTAAATCAGACAGGGGACTAATATCCAACATATATAAAGAACTCAAGAAGGTGGACTTCAGAAAATCAAATAACCCCATTAAAAATGGGGCTCAGAACTGAACAAAGAATTCTCACCTGAGGAATACCGAATGACAGAGAAGCACCTGAAAAAATGTTCAACATCCCTAATCATCAGGGAAATGCAAATCAAAACAACCCTGAGATTCCACCTCGCACCAGTCAGAATGTCTAAGATCAAAAATTCAGGTGACAGCAGATGCTGGCATAGATGTGGAGAAAGAGGAACACTCCTCCATTGTTGGTGGGATTGCAGGCTTGTCCAACCACTCTGGAAATCAGTCTGGCGGTTCCTCAGAAAATTGGACATAGTACTACCAGAGGATCCAGCAATACCTCTCCTGGGCATATATCCAGAAGATGCCCCAACTGGTAAGAAGGACACATGCTCCACTATGTTCATAGCAGCCTTATTTATAATAGCCAGAAGCTGGAAAGAACCCAGATGCCCCTCAACAGAGGAATGATACAGAAAATGTGGTACTTCTACACAATGGAGTACTACTCAGCTATTAAAAAGAATGAATTTATGAAATTCCTAGCCAAATGGATGGACCTGGAGGGCATCATCCTGAGTGAGGTAACACATTCACAAAGGAACTCACACAATATGTACTCACTGATAAGTGGATATTAGCCCAAAACCTAGGATACCCAAGATATAAGATGCAATTTCCTAAACACATGAAACTCAAGAAAAATGAAGACTGAAGTGTGGACACTATGCCCCTCCTTAGAAGTGGGAACAAAACACCCTTGGAAGGAGTTACAGAGACAAAGTTTGGAGCCGAGATGAAAGGATGGACCATGTAGAGACTGCCATATCCAGGGATCCACCCCATAATCAGCATCCAAACGCTGACACCATTGCATACACTAGCAAGATTTTTTCGACAGGACCCAGATGTAGCTGTCTCTTGTGAGACTATGCCGGGGCCTAGCAAACACAGCTCACAGTCAGCTCACAGTCAGCTAATGGATGGGTCACAGGGCTCCCAATGGAGGAGCTAGAGAAAGTACCCAAGGAGCTAAAGGGATCTGCATCCCTATAGGTGGAACAACATTATGAACTAACCAGTACCCCGGAGCTCTTGACTCTAGCTGCATATGTATCAAAAGATGGCCTAGTCGGCCATCACTGGAAAGAGAGGCCCATTGGACATGCAAACTTTATATGCCCCAGTACATGGGAACACCAGGGCCAAAAAGGGGGAGTGGGTGGGTAGGGGAGTGGGGGTGGGTGGGTATGGCGGACTTTTGGTATAGCATTGGAAATGTAAATGAGCTAAATACCTAATAAAAAATTTTAAAAAAAGAAAGAAATTAAAGAAGATCTCAGAAGATGGAAAGATCTCCCATGCTCATGGATTATCAGGATCAATATAGTAAAAATGGCTATCTTGTCAAAAGCAATCTACTGATTCAATGCAATCCCCATCAAAATTCCAACTCAAATTTTCAAAGAATTGGAAAGGGCAAATTGCAAATTCATCTGGAATAACAAAAAAACCTAGGATAGCAAAAACTCTTCTCAAGGATAAAAGAACCTCTGGTGGAATCACCATGCCTGATCTAAGGCTGTACAACAGAGCAATTGTGATAAAAATTGAATGGTACTGGTATAGCAACAGACAAATAGACCAGTGGAATAGAATTGAAGACCCAGAAATTAACCCACACAACTATGGTCACTTATATTTGACAAGGGAGCTAAAACCATCCAATGGAAAAAAAGACAGCATTTTCAACAAATGATGCTGGCACAACTGGTGGTTTTTGTGCAAAAGAATGTGAATTGATCCATTCCTATCTCCTTGTACTAAGGTCAAATATAAGTGGATCAAGGAACTCCATATAAATTAGTAGACACTGAATGTTATAGAGGAGAAAGTTGGGAAAAGCCTCAAAGATATGGGCACAGGGGAAAAAATCCTGAATAGAACAGCAATGGCTTGTGCTGTAAGATTGAGAATCGACAAATTGGACCTCATAAAATTGCAAAGCTTCTGTAAGGCAAAAGACACCTTCAATAAGACAAAAAGGCCACCAACAGATTGGGAAAGGATCTTTACCTATCCTAAATTAGATAGGGGACTAATACCCAATATATGTAAAGAACTCAAGAAGGTGGTCTCCAGAAAGTCAAATTACCCCGTTAAAAAATACGGCTTAGAGCTTCACAAAGAATTCTCACGTGCGGAATACCAAATGGCTGAGAAGCACCAGAAAAAACATTCAGCGTCCTTAATCATCAGGGAAATGCAAATTGAAACAACCCAGAGATTCTACCTCAGACCAGTCAAATGGCTAAGATCAAAAATTCAGGTGACAGTAGATGCTGGCGAGGATGTGGAGAAAGAGGAACACTCCTCCATTGATGGTGGGATTGCAAGCTTGTACAACCAATCTGGAAATCATTCTGGTGGTTCCTCAAAAAATTGGACATAGTACTACTGGAAGATCCAGCAATACCTCTCCTAGGCATATATCCAGAAGATATTCCAACCAGTAAGAAGTATACATGCTCCACTATGTTCATAGCAGCTATCATCAGCAACAGAATACAATAGATGGAAGAGAGAAACTCAGGTGAAGAAGATTCCATAGAGAACATTGGCACAACAATCAAAGAAAATGCAAAATGCAGAAAGATCCTAACTCAAAACATTCAGGAAATCCAGGACACAATGAGAAGTCCAAACCTATGGATAATAGGAGTAGATGAGAATGAAGATTTTCGACTTAAAAGGCCAGCAAATATCTTCAACAAAATTATAGAAGAAAACTTCCCAAACCTAAAGAAAGACATGCCCATGAACATACAAGAAGCCTACAGAACTCCAAATAGACTGGACCAGAAAAGAAATTCCTCCCAACACATAATAATCAGAACAACAAATGCACTAAATAAAGATAGAATAAGTAAATAATGCATTAAAATCATTTTGGGGCCCATAAAGAGTTCAAGTAGTCTGACTGTGAACCAGGTTAGATGAAAATGTCCTCTTGCAAATGTGGAAACTTTCTATTTTCTCCATCACTGTGTGTGATGCAGGTATGATTATAATATGCCTGATATTGGGAGGAAAGCTGTGACCGTTCTCTCCTTGATGACACACCTATCTCTATGATGCTGGAGATGCCATCACTACTGTCTACTTAGATGAATGGTCTTGGTGTCATATGCCAACCTTACCAGGAAGTAGCCCCTAGACAGTGAAATGCTGATGGAGCAACAGAGAACAGGATTGTTCTGTTGAGAAACCCCTCTGCCATGAGGTTTTGGTCCCAGATGAGACAGAAAATCTCAGATACAACATAATAGCATTTTCAGATCTTGGGCACATCTCATGGTATTTGTTGAGGGAGTCTCTCCTGCACAAGCCAGGAATTTACCACGAATGCTAGAAAGGCTGTCCCATGAGCACCAAGAATCCACATCACTGTGCTGGGATTACAAGTATGCACCACCCCAGAAAGAATGATGCCACTAGTTCTATGAATTCAACTCATTCGATCAAGGAAAGGACTTCACCAATTGATCCATCTGCTTCATCTCGAGATTCACTTTATATATATATATGTGTGTGTGTGTGTGTGTGTGTGTGTACATATATATATGTTTGTGTGTGTGTATATGGGTACATATTTGTATATATATATATGTACACACAAATTTAACTCAAATATACATATATATTATATTATGGAAAAATATTTCCTTTAGGGAAAAGAAATGGTTCCTTCCAAATGGATACACTCCACTGAAATGATATCAACTCATTCATGGTGATTGAGGCTCCTCACTTTAATCTGTTTATCTGTCTCTTCCTTTGTCTCTAAGTTTCAATGTATCTGGTTTTTCTCTCTTTCTTTTCTTTCTTTCTTTCTCTCTTTTCATTAGCTTTTCATTTTTTTAATTTTTTTTTCTTTTTTTGGTGTATCTTTATGAACATGTGTTTTGCAAACTTATGGAGGCCACAGGACAAGGAGCAGAAATACATATTTTTCCCACCGTGTGGTCTTGGGAAGGAACTTAGGTCTTCAGTCTTGGTGAAAGGCACTATTTTTGGAATGCCATCTGTTCAGTAGAAATGTCCTGTTCTAATTATACAGTCACACTTTTACCACATCAATACTGCCATTAAGTGGACCATGAACCTTTGAGAAACATGTCATCTCCAAATTACAGCACTTGGACAATAATTAATTACGTTTTCAACATTCTCCATATATACACAGTGTTATACATAAGTACCCCTCCACACACACAATTACAACAATAGTTTAAAATATAGTAAGAAGTAATTTAAAGAACGATGGGTTTGTCCTGACTCACAGTTTAAAGTATCAATATATCATAATAAGTAAAATGTGGCACTCTATGGGAAGAGATGGAGACAAAGGAGAAAGATCACATGGTCTCAGTCTTCTTCAGTGAGGAAGTAGATTTGTGTATAAAACCTATTTAGGCATGTCGTATGTCACTCTCACTCTCCATTTTCTATCTTAATTCCACATTTGGTTATACATCTCGAGAAAGAAAGAACACATCACTATTCTTGCATCCCTTAAAGCTCTCAGCCCACTGCCTTTTAATGGTTTGTATTCAACCTATATTCCCTGCTTCATTGGCTGAGCGTCCTTGCAGAGCTCATTTTAAATTAGTGCACCTTCAAGTCAACCTCATTTTGCTGATGTTCCCTTTTCCTGTTCAACCTCACTGTCCAGTCAACAGAGTTCCACCCATGTTTTATTCCTTTACTTGCTGATTGTATTCCATCTTTTCTCTTAAATGACATTTTCCACTTAACTTTGTATTTCTCTCTTAGCTTTTTTCTTTTTTCTTATTTATTAGCTTCTTTCTTTATTTACATTTCAGATATTATCCCCTTTCCTAGTTTCCCCTCCAAAAACCCCCTATACTCTTTCCACTCCCCATGCTCCCAACCTACCCACTCCTGCTTCCTGGCCCTAGCATTTCCCCATACTGGGGCATAGAACATTCACAGGATCAAAGGCCTCTCCTCTCATTGATGTCCAACTAAGCCATCCTCTGCTACATATGCAGCTAGAGCCATGAGTCCCTCCATGTGTTTTCTTTGATTGGTGGTTTAGTCCTAGGGAGCTCTTTGAGTACTGGATAATACATATTGTTGTTCCTCCTATGGGACTACAAGCCCCTTCAACTCATTGGGCTCTCTTACTTTTATTCCAGTTTCTGTTTTTATATTTCATAACAAACATTTCAAACTTGATATATCCGCACTTTTTTTCTTCCATACAGAATGTAATGTAGCATTAACTGTCCTTTGAAAGTACCTAATGTAGTGATGGCTGGCATAGACCTTCTGGTCCACATGCATCAAATTTCCTAAGTACTGACATAGTATCATGTGTCACCTTGTTTTATAAGTTGTTAGGACTTAACCAGAACTTTGCACATACTAACAAAGCATCCTGCCATCTGAAATACTTTTTTTTGGGGGGTGGTAGAGGGGGTGAGACAGGGTTTCACTGTATAGCCCTACCTGTCCTGTAACTCACTTTGTAGACCAGACTGGCCTCGAACTCAGAATTCTGCCTGCCTCTGCCTCCCAAGTGCTGGGATTAAAGGCATGTGCCACCACTGCCCTGCTGAACTACTTTTCTGGGTACTTAAAGATTTCATTTACCATTTCCTGCTTCTGTTATTGTTGGATTATCTTTCTCCATCATTTTCCATATTATATTTTGTTTCTTAAATTTTTTACTGGTTATTTTATTTATTGACAGTTTAAAGGTTATCATTCTCTCAGGTTTCCACTACTAAATACATGCTGTACTGGCTAGTTTTGTGTCAACTTGACACAGCTGTGGTTATCACAGAGAAAGGAGCTTCAGTTGAGGAAATGCCTCCATGAGATCCAACTCTAAGGCATTTTCTCAATTAGTGATCAAGGGGGAAAGGCCCCTTGTGGGTGGGACCATCTCTGGGCTGGTAGTCTTGGGTTCTATAAGAGAGCAGGCTGAGCAAGCCAGGGGAGGCAAGCCAGTAAAGAACATCCCTCCATGGCCTCTGCATAGGCTCCTGCTTTCTGACCTGCTTGAGTTCCAGTCCTAACTTCCTTGGTGATGAACAGCAGAATGGAAGTGTAAGCCGAATAAACCCTTTCCTCCCCAACTTGCTTCTTGGTCATGTTTGTGCAGGAATAGAAACCCTGACTAAGACACGTGCTATCCTATTTCCCATTCCCTTGCTACTTTGAGGGTGCTCTGCTACCGACCCACCATCTCCTGCCTTCCAGCAATAACATTCTCATATGCTGAGATGTCAATCCTTCACAGTACCAAAGGCCTCACCTAGCTATTGATGCCAGATCAGGCAATTCTCTGCTACATATGCTGCTGGAGACATGGGTCCCTTCATGTGGACTTTTGGTTGGTGGTTTACTACTTGGGAGCTCTGGGAGGTCTGTCTGGTTAATATTGTTGTTCTTCCTGTGGGTTGCAAACCCATTTAGCTCTTTAGTCCTCCCCTTCCTCTTCCAATTGGATTCCCATGCTCTGTCTGAGGGTTGACTGTAAGCAACTGTATCTGTATTGTTAAGGCTCTGGCATAGTCTCTCGGAAGACAGCTATATCAGGCTGCTGTCAGCAAGCACGTCTTGGCATCAGCAACAGTGACTGTCTGTGGTGGCTGCATATGGGATGGACCCCAATGTGGGGCATTTTCTGGATGCCCTTTTTTTCAGTCTCTACTCTACTCTTTGTCCCTGTATTTCCTTTAGATGGGAGCAATTGTAGGTTAATATTTGTAAGATGCATGTGTGTCCCCATCCCTCAACCTGGGATGTACCTAACCTCTGGACATGGTCACAACAAGTTCTTTCTCCCCTTTGTTATGTATTTCAGATAATGTCATACTCAATTGGTCCTGAGAGCCTCTTGTTTTCCTAATATCTGGGCCTTTGTAGTGGTTATCACCAGTTCCCCAATCCTCATTGCTACATACCTCTGCTCAATTTACTGACCCTCTGTATTTCTCTCTCTTCTTCTCTCACCCCTGGTCCTGTCCCCATTTTCCCTCCCAATCCCCTCTCCCCCCCACCAAGTCCCTCCCCTACTTTGCCTCCAGTGACTATTTGTTTCCCTCTTTTAAATAGGAATGAAGCATCCACAATTTGTGCTTTCCTTCTTCTTGAGCTTCAAATGGTCTCAGAGTTGTATCATTTTCCACCTGTTAAATTTTATCACATTTATCTAATAGTATACATGTGTGGGCATGTATGTGACATAGTATGTTGGTGAAAACAAGGAAAATTGAGGAAATTGCCTCTCATCTTCTGACATGCACATTCCAGTGATAAACTTTTGCTAGCAGGCTTCAGTACAGAGCCATCTCTTTGCCCACTCCCTTACTTTTCTGGGACAAAGTCTCTCATGCTACCAGGAGCTCAAAATTTTGGTGACAGTAGCTAGCTATGGAGTTTCTGGAATCAGTCAGTATTCACTACTCCCTGTCCCTACTGCTGTGGTTACAGAAACACACCCAACATTCCTAGGATTTATGGGGTACTGAAAATCTGAACTCGAACCCTCTCACTTGTGCTTAATGCAATTCATCTACTGAGACATCTCTTCAGCCTCCTTTTGAAATTTGATTAACCATTTTTCCTACTTAGTAAAGCCAAACCTCTTAACTTTCTTTTAAACTGAGGACCACTACATCAATTTTCTCAATTTAATCCTGATACAAAGACATAGGTCCACTTTCTAAACACAGAAATGCCTAAATTCCTCTACTATCTGTACTTTCTACTAAAAAGTTCATCTTCCATCTACCACTAGATCTAACTGCAATGTTGTAAAAACAAACAAAGCATTGATTTTTAAAGTTTTGTTAGCACATATTAGTTGTTATGAATAGGGATCTCACTTAGAATGGCTAAAGCTTTAAGGAGAGGCTCAGTATCACTTGGGGGTGAGGAGGAACTCGCATGAAAATTGAGCTGCACATCTACAACTTATGTACCAGGAGACTTTTTTCTGTCCTTGAAAGTTTTATGTTTGGTGTTTCAGTCTCTGATAACTCACAAATTAGTTGATTTTCTTGGTCCGACTGTGGGGTTTTCATCCCCTTCAGGGTCTTCCATGCTTCACTCACACTTCCATAACAATCACTTCCCATAAAAGACAATGTCAATAAGACAAAAAGGCCACCAACAGATTGGGAAAGGATCTTTACCAATCCTAAGTCTGTTAGAGGACTAATACCAATATATACGAAGAACTCAAGAATGTAGACTCCAGAAAATCTAATAACCCCATTTAAAAATGGGGTACAGAGCTAAACAACGAATTAGCAACTGGGGAATACTGAATGGCTGAGGAACACCTGAAAAAAATATTCAACATCATTAATCATCAGGGAAATGCAAATAAAAACAACCCTGAGATTTCATCTCACACCAGTCAGAATGGCTAAGGTCAAAAATTCAGGAGACAGCAGATGCTGGCAAGGATGTGGAGAAAGAGGAACACATCACCATTGCTGGTGGTATTGCAAGCTAGTACAAAAACTCTGGAAATCAATCTGGCAGTTCCTCAGAAAATTTGACATAGTACTACAGGAAGACTCAGAAATTCTTCTCCTGGACATATACCCAGAAGAAATTCCAACTTGTCATAAGGACACATGCTCCACTATGTTCATAGCAGCCTTATTTATAATAGCTAGAAGCTGGAAAGAACACAGATGTCCCTCACTAGAGGAATGGATACAGAAAATGTGGTACATTTATGCAATGGAGTACTACACATCTATTAAAAACAATACATTTATGAAATTCTTAGGCAAATGGATGGATTTGAAGTTTATCATCTTGAGTGAGGTAACCCAATCTCAAAAGAACTACCTGATATGTACTCACTGATAAGTGGATATTAGCCCAGAATCGTAGAATATCCAAGATACAATTTGCAAAACACATGAAAGTCAAGAAGAAAGAAAACCAAAATGTGAATACATTGTTCCTTCTTAGAACGTGGAACAAAATACCCAAGGGAGGAGTTACAGAGAAAAAAATTGGGAGCCGAAATGGAAGGAAGGACCATCCAGAGTCTGCCCCACCCAGGGCTCCACCCCATAAACAACCAGGAAACCCAGACATTATTGCATATGCAGGAAAGATTTTGCTGAAAGGACCCTGATATTGCTATCTCTTGTGAGGCTATGTGAGTGCATGACAAATAGAGAAATGGATGCTCACAGGAATCCATTGGATGGAACACAGGTCCCCTAAAGAAGGAGCTAGAGAAAGTGCCCAAGGAGTTAAAGGGTTCTGCAACCCTATAGGTGGAACAAAAATATGAACTAACTAGTATTCCCCAGAGCTTGTGTCTCTGGTTGCATACGTAGCAGAGGATGGCCAAATTGGCCATCAATGGGATGAGAGTCATGTGAAGATTATATGTCCCTGTACAGGGCAATGCCAGGGCCAAGAAGTGGGAGTGGGTGGGTTGGGGAGAAAGATGGCTGGGGGAGATAGGAAAATTTCAGATGGGGAAACTAGGAAAGGGGTTAGTATTTGAAATGTAACTGAAGAAAATACCTAATAAGAAATAATATAGCTGGCCAGGCATGGTGGTACACACCTTTAATCCCAGCATTTAGGAGGCAGAGGCAGTCATATTTCTAAATTGGAAGCCAGCGTGGTTTACAGAGTGAGTTCAAGGACAGCCAGGGCTATACAGAGAAACCCTGTCTCGAAAAACAAAACAACAACAACAATAACAACAACAAAAAATATTATAGCTAAGATTAAAAAAAAGAAAAAAAGAATGAATCACTGACCACTGTCCAAATTTTGGCTCTGTGTATATGCTCCTATTTCAGTCAGCTGCTAGGTAGAGCCTCTCAGAGGACAGTAATGCTAGGCTCCTGTCTGCCACCATAACAGTGTATCAATACTAATTTCAGGTATTTGTTGCTTCCATATGGGATGCGTTTCTAGTTTCATGACAAGCAAAATAATGAAATATACTGCTTAAATAATACTGTTAAAATATTCCTGAAAATGTATGTGGGTTAGAAGCATAAAAGATAGAAAAAGTAGAATGCGAAGATACTCAGACAAAGTTATTATGCATCAAATACAAAACACTGTTTTCATAAATGAAAAAGAAAGACGAACAGCAGCAGGAGGCTGAAGATCATAAATGAGAAGGGCATGAACAACCCAAAATGCATGAAAAGTGTTCAAATTCCTGTGTAGTTAAAGTAATGTGAATATTCAGGAGCACATGTATATACAAGTAGGATACTTGTGCTTCCCTACAGCAGATATCTACCTGCCTCTGCTTCCTAGGAGCCAAAGTTAAAGGAATGTGTCAACACTTGCAAAATGAGTGGTAAGAATTTATTGGAGACAATTACATATAAAAATAGTATTCATTTACTAAACAAATGTGTTTTTAATTTAGAATGTTTCCAATGCACTCCCATACATTTTGAGAAATGGTACCTTCTATTTTCCATGAGCTGAAAGCCTATTCTCCTGAGTATTTTCATCTCCATTTATTGTGCCCTGAGTCTAGATAATGTTAGGTACAATATTCTTTCCTAAGACAAGTCTAATTAAAAGATTGTGTTGATTTAAAAGTACACAATAAAATTTGAAATCTCCTTTTGGTCTAGACCTACACCTTGCATTCCAAAAATATGTGTGTCCTCACATCCCTGGTATGCAGCTTAAAATGCTAAAATAATAGGGAAATGAAAGAGGAAAAGAAGATAAAGAAACATGGAAAATACCAACTAAGCACTTGAATCATAATTTGAGTTTGTATTAGCATTTCCTCTAGAGACTGTTGTTAATTCATTAACATGAGTTATCCAGCAGTGAAGAATGTGTGTCCTTATGTTTTCCAGCATATTCTTTGTAGAAATGAAATGCAATTGGTTGGTAAAGCCACCTTTAATATAATTATGTTTTAAAACTCTTAACAGCTCAAAGTCCCAACAAGGAAGATATTGTAGGAGAATGAAGTTCAGCTGCCTTCAGTGACAGCTGAAGGCATTAAAAATGATGCAGAGGTATCATATCTAGGTAAGAATAGCTAGAGCTTTTGATCACAAATCGAAAAGAAGCAAAGTCCCCATTAAAAGGAAACTGAAGACATAATACAATCCCGGATCTTCCTTCAAAACCAAAAATCATGTTCTTTTAGAACTGGACATAGAGTCCAAAAGTACTATCTCTGTGGATACAGTGGTGAAGCAGGCACGGTTTGTCTCGCTTTTCTTGGCCCCAGTCAATTATATTGGTTACCCAGAAATATCTTCAGCTGAGGTTATCTCACAGATTCTGGCAATTATTGCAAATAGATGCCTCAATTCTGTTTTAATAAACCATCTCAGGTAAAGGCAAGGAAAGAAAGGGTGAATATCAGTTTCAACTGAAAACTGTGCTCAACCTGCATTTACAACTCCAGGCTGCCTATATTGGGTATTTAGCAGTTCACTGCAGTCACATACCCAGGTCTGTAGAGAAATACAACTTCTGGAAAAACAGAGCACCTAAATGTAGAAAACGAAAGTCTTTTGTGTTTTTCTACCTATAGAAGATCACTGTTTCTGCATCTCTTCTCTGGGACGAGTCATAGTGTGTGGTCAGTTTTGATTCCTGCTTTCTACTCTTCAGTTTTACAAGGATCAGGGAGGATCTGCTCCATGTAAATACAGATTGACTTCTGGAATGTAGAAGGCCAATTTTGGTGTGATATTCCCTTCTGAAGGAGAAAGGAAAGATGGCTTCATGTCAGGTAAAGGTGTGCATGATTATGGGAATGGCTGAGTGTTCTTACAGAAATACTTCATAGTCAGAACTTGCAAACCTTCCCTATGTTGATTCACATTTTCAGAACGATTTTGTCCCATGACTTGCAGTATTAACTCTTCAAACTTAGGTAACTGGTGTGCTTAAGACAGGTTATTACTTATTCCAGTCATTTTTCTTTTCAATATAACTTCTATAAATGAAAACGTAATCTGAAAATCTTATAAAGTTTCTGGTGGCAAAGGTGAATATATACTATGACAAAGATGAATGTGTAGTTGATTTCTACAGAGAATCACTTTGGTCACTATTTGGCTGTGAAGAAAGGTTCATGTCTAGTGAATCTTGCATCTGAGTGCATATTGCAGTAATTCTCAGCTTCCCTACTGCTGCAGGCTTGTAACTGAGTGCCTCATGTTGTGGTGATCCCAACTATAATTTTATTTTATTGACAAGTCATATCTGTAATTATGCTACTGTATGTGGCCTAATGTAAATATCTATACTTTCTGGTGTCTTAAGCAACTACCATCAGATCATTTAGAAGACCATGTCATTTGATTACCAAATGGGTTATCAACCACAGGTTGAGAACTGATGTCATATTGAATCTTTGCAGAGAGGTCACAACATTGTCTCATTCAAAAAATAATTTATCAGAAATACATACTAGTTATTGAGAGCAGACCATGATTTATAATTAAGAATATTTCTTTGGGTGAAATATAGAACTTGGCCAATGGACACAAGGGGAAACTGTTCATTTTATTTTTTTATTTACGATTAGCCTAAAAGCATGTTTTATGGTAGGTTACCCTGAATTTCTTTTGCAAATTATCATGGTACTTATCCACTTTCCTTTTTTAAAATTTTTTATTAGATATTTTCTTCATTTACATTTCAAACGCTATACCAAAAGTCACTTATATTCTCCTCACACCCTGCTCTCCTACCAACTCACTCCTGCTTCCTGGCCCTGGAGTTCCCCTGTATTGCAAGAGCAAGGGCCTCTCCTCCCAATGATGGCCAATTAAGGCCTTGTGTTCCATCCAATAGATGACTCTGATCATAACCTCTATTAGTTTCAATGTGTCTCTGTTTAGTTTCTGTTTCCAGGATCTGTCCAATTAGGAAAGTGGCATGTTGAAGTCTCCCGCTATTATTGTGTGAGGTGCAATGTGAGCTTTCAGCTTTACTAAATTTTCCTTAATGAATGTGGCTGCCCTTGCATTTGGAGCATAGATATTCAGAATTGAGAGTGCATCTTGGAAGATTTTACCGTTGATGAGTATGAAGTGCCCCTTCTTCTCTTTTTTGATACTGTTCATTTTAATTTCAGGTTCTATTGACCTTCATGGATGTGGCTTTAGAGTTCTCTAAGGAGGAGTGGGAATGTCTGGATTCTGCTCAGAGGGCTCTGTACAGAGATGTCATGTTGGAGAATTACAACAACCTGGTTTCTATGGGTACTAATATTTTTCTTCCATAATTTCTACTCACATTAGGGATGTCTAAAACTCTTAGTAGTGTTTTGGACTGATTTCCATTAATGATTCACTCTCTTAAATTTTTAAAATTATTGGCTACTATCTTATTTATAGATAACATGTTATATACCTCGATCTTGGTTTTACATTTAACATAATGATCCTTCAGTCTTATACTATTTGGGAATAAGCATTCAGTAGCATTTATATGTGAATCCACTTTGACCAAAACAGTCTTCCTTTTCTAATGATGCCATTTTAAAAAAAATTCAGAATTTTAAAATTGATTGACTTAAAAAGACTCTGAAACATTCTGATGGAAGTGAGTATTAAAAAGCCATTCATGCTGGGCAGTGGTGGCACACTCCTTTAATCCCAGCACTTGGGAGGCAGAGGCAGGTGGATTTCTCAGTTTGGGCCAGCCTGGTCTACAGAGTGAGTTCTAGAACAGGCAGAGCGACGCTGAGAAACCCTGTCTCAAAAAACAAAAAAAAACAAAAAAAACCAAAAAGTCATTCATGTACCTTTTATGCTTTTCCATCTCACCTCCATGGCACTATACTGTGCTAGTGCCCAGCTACAATTAATGGCAAATCTGTATTTCTGAATGGACAGGTGTTGCTGTTTCAAAACCAGAGGTAATTACCTCCCTTGAAGAAAACAAAGATCCATGGATTGTTGATAGGAATGGGACAGAAAGAAGAGCACCAGGTAATCTGAAGTGAAATTACATGTTATGTGATGATGCTAAATCAGGGAGAAGTTTAGTCCTGAATGTACTTAGAAAAGCTATTCAATGTAAATTTTTTTATAGAAGTTTCTTTTTAACAATGCATAAAAGGATTAGAACACCATAGATGCTAAATGATGTTTTGCTTTATTTTAACTTTATAGAGGAAATTTCAAATGAAACATATTGTATATATTTTATAAAGTAGTAGATGATTATCTCATATTCGAATTGAGGTCGGTATATTTCTTTTTTCTTTCTCTTTATTTAATTCTTTAATCATTTTGGACAATCCAGTCTTCATCCCCTTTCCAGAATGCTCCCCATCCCACACCTCCTCCCCTCATCCTAACTATCCTCAAGAGAATGTCCCTATTCTACCACTCCTGCCTCACCAGAGCTGCCCACTCTCTGGGTCCTCAAGTCTCATGGGTTGGGTGCATCTTCTTTCACTGAGGCCAGACCTGGCAGTCCTTTGCTGTATATATGACAGGGGCCTCACAACAGCTGTTGTATCATACCTGGTTGGTGGCTGAGTGTCTGAGAGATTTTGGTGGTTTAGTTCAGTTAAGATCGCTGGTCTTCTGAAAGAATGGACCATACAGAGACTGCCCCACCTGGGGGTCAATCCCATAATCAGCCATCAAAGGCAGACACTATTGCATATGCCAAAAAGATTTTGCTGAAGGGACTCTGATATAGCTGTCTCCTGTAAGGCTTTGCAAGTGCCTGGCAAATACAGAAGTGGATGCTCACAATCATCTATAGGTTGGAACACAGGGCCCCAAATGAAGGAGCTAGAAAAAGAACCCAAGAGCTTAAGGGGTCTGCAACCCTATAGGTGGAACAACAATATGAACTACCCAGTACTCCCAGAGTTCATGTCTCTAGATGCATATGTAGCTGAAGATGGCCTAGTCGGCCATCAGTGGGAAGAGAAGCTCCTTGGTCTAGCAAACTTTATATGCCCCTGTACCAAGGAATATATACCCTGGGAATGCCAGGGCCAAGAAATGGGAGTGGGTGTGTAGGGGAGCAGGGCGGGGGAGGCTATAGGGGACTTTTAGGATAGCATTTGAAATGTAAATAAAGAAAATATCTAATAAAAAAAGAAATGAATTCACATTAGACACCTAAGATTCTTTGACAAGCTTTAGAACACAAGATCATATGAAGAACCATGCAAGTCAGGAGCAGTGGAGCTGTGTGGTAGGTGGTAGAACCCTAAGTAAAATAAATCATGATACCTAAAGGTAATCTCTGAACATCCTTAGACATTGAAATATACAATGTTTGATGTAGCTGCATGATAAGATAGGTAATTTATTGCTGATTTAGTTGTGAAAGATTAAAAATCTTAGTAAGTTTCAATACCATTGTTATTAAAATTATGTTCCTTCACTACCAATTTTTATTAATATGGTACTAAGATTATAGTAAAATATAAAAATTTTTTAAAAATTCACTGGTCTTCCCACGGGTCTACCCTCCTCTTCAGCTTCTCCCAGCTTTTTTCAAATTGGACCATGGGAGTTCCTGGCTTCACTCCATTGATTGGGTGCTAGTATCTGCCTCTGACTCTTTGATCTGCTTGTTGGGACTCTCAGAGGGCAACCATGCTTGGCTTCTGTGTGCAAGTACACTACAGCATCGTAATAGTGTCAGGCCCAGAGGCCTTTCCTTGAACTTGATCCCAGTTTGCACTTGTCACTGGAGCTCCTTTCACTCAGGCTCTTCTTCATTTTTGTCCCGGCAGTTCCTTTAGAAAGGAACAGTTCTGGGTCAGAGATTTTGACTGTAGCATGGCCATCCCATCCCTCCACTTGGTGTCCTGTACCTCGATGGGAGGTGGACTCTACAAGTTCCTTCTCCCCACTGTAGGGCATTTCATTCAATGTCCCTCCCCTTGAGTCCTGAGAGCTTCTCACCTCCAAGGTCTCTGGTGCATTCTAGAGGGTCCCACCACCTCCAACCTCCCAGAGTTGCCTGTTTCCATTCTTGCTGCTGGCCCTCAAGGATTCAGTCATGTTCCTGCTCCAGTACCTGATCATGTTTCCCCCTTCCCTTCCCTGTCCCCTCTCCAAACCAAGTCCCACCGTCTCTGCACCTCCGAGATTTCTTTCTTCTCCTTTCATTGGTATTGAGGCATCCTCATTTGGCCCTTTGACTAATTAACCGTCTTGAGGTCTGTGAATTGTAAACTGGATATTCTGTATTTTTTGGATAATATCCACTTATTTGTGAGGATATGCCATACTTGTCCTTTGGTTCTAAGTTACCTCTCTCAGGATAATATTTTCTAGTTCCATCCAATTGTCTGAAAAATTCAAGATGTTTGTGTGCTTAATGGCTGAGTTGTATCCCATTCTGTAAATGAACCACATTTTCTGTATCCATTCTTCTATTGTGCTACATCTGGGTTGTTTCCAGTTTCTGGCTACCACATGTAAGGCCTCTATGAACATATTGGAGCATGTGCCCCTGTGGCATGGTGGAGTATCCTTTGGGCCTGTGCCCAAGAGTGGTATATAGGTGGGTCGTCAGGTAGATATATTTGCAATTTTCAGAGGAACCTTCAGATTGATTTCCAGAGTGGTTGTACCAGTTTGCAATCCCACCAGCAGTGGAGGAGCGATCATGATGATTTTTCATGTTCACTTATGGTTTTGACTTCCTTTTCAATGTGAAGTGTCTACAGTTGTTTGGATTCATTTCTGGGATTTCCATTCGATTCCATTATCAACTTGATTCATTTTATACCAATACCAGGCAGATTTTACTACTATTGCTCTGTAGTACAGCTTGAAGTCAGGGATGGTTATTTCTCCATAAGATCTTTAACTGTTCAGGATTGATTTTGCAATTCGGGGATTTTTCGTTTACTTAGGAAGTTTAGAATTTTTCTTTCAGGAATTGTGTCAGAATTTTGATGGGCATTGCATTGAATCTGTAGATTGGTTTTGGTAAAATGATCTTTTTTTGCTATTTTAATCACACCTATCCATGAACATGTAAGATCTGACCATCTTCTAATAACTTCTTCAATCTTTTTTCAGAAACTTGAAGTTCATGTCATATCAGGTATTTGCCTTGCTTGATTAGAGTTGCAATAAGATATTTTCTTTACTTCTGACTACTGTGACAGAAGTTGTTTCCCTTATTTCTTCTCAGCCCATTTGTCTTTGAATAAAAGTTGGCTACTGATATTTTTGAGGTAATTTTTTAAGCAGCCATTTTACTGAACACATTTTTAGCTCTAGAAGTTCTCTGATAGAGGCATGTTATCATTTACATATACTATCATATCATATAATCTTCCAATAGCAATATTTTAAGTTCTTCATTTCCAAATTATATCTCCTTGATTTCCTTTATATATCTTACTGTTCTAACTATAAGTTCAAGCACTATATTGAAAAAATAAGAGAGTGGTAAGCCTTACCTTGCTGCTGATTTTAGAAAATTTCATTGAGTTTCTATTTGATTTGATGATGGATACTTGCTTTCTATGAATACAAATTTACATTTTTTAATCTTTAACTATTTCAGTGCATTTTATACATCAAACATATTAATAATATTGTGTATTTTAAGAATCAATTAATACATAAAACTTTGTTCAGCTTTTATATTCATATCCATTTATACCTGAAAAATATCACTAATGAACATTTAATACTTTCTAAAACTAAGGATCCTTCATCTAATATTAAACACTAAATTATTATAGAATTCAGTAGCTAGTGGCTATTATAAATAAGGCTGCTATGAACATACTGGAGCATGTGTCTTTATTACATGTTGGAGCATCTCTTGGTTATAGGCCTAGGAGTGGTATAGATAGGTGTTGAGAACAAATAAAAAAAAGGTGGGGGGAAGAAGCAAATGGAAAAGGGGCCAAACTTCCAGCCAGAGTTCCTGTGCTCTCGGTAGGTGGACTCAAGCAGAGCTGCTGGACACTTTTCCACTCTGCCCCGGGTGAGCATCTGAGGCAGACCCCACTCGGCAGTGGTTGGAGAAGGGACAGCCCCTGACTGGGGAACCTGGACTTACCTTGCTAAAGCCCTGGAGATATAGGAGACAGGGATTAGGGAAGAGGTTCCCAACATCGTCCAGAGTCTGCAGCTGGTCTAGATGGAGCAGAGACTATCTATGGTTTAAGAGCTTTATTATAGAAATGCAGCGGAAAGAGAGGAGAGAGGGGGGGGAGAGGGAGAGGGAGAGGGAGAGGGAGAGGGAGAGGGAGAGGGAGAGGGAGAGGGAGAGGGAGAGGGAGAGGGAGAGGGAGAGAGAGAGAGAGAGAGAGAGAGAGAGAGAGAGAGAGAGAGAAGGTTAGAGAGGAAGACAGAGAAAGAGAGAGAGGGTATAGGAAAGAAGAAGACAAAGAGAAAGGGAAGAGGAGAAGTGAGAGAAGTGAGAGGTGAAGGAACAAAGGAGTAAGAGAGCAAGGTGGGAGCCTAACAGTCCCTTTTATAGTCTTTACTGTTGCTAGGTAACTGGGGAGGCATTTAGCATGAAGTTCAGAAGCTTGGGCCATTGCTTATGTGACTACTGACCATGCTTCTCATGTGGGGACTCTGGGAGATGGTAATTTAGGCAGGGGCCAGAGTTCCAGGAGCATGAGGGAATGCCTACCATGTCATGAAGGTGAATTATGGTGTATTAGTCAGGGTTCTCTAGAGTCACAGAACTTATGGACAGTCTCTAGATAGTAAAGGAATTTATTGATGATTTACAGTCGGCAGCCCAATTCCCAACAATTGTTCAGTCGCAGCTGTGAATGGAAGTCCAAGGATCTAGCAGTTACTCAGTCTCACACGGCAAGCAGGCGAAAGAGCAAGAGCTAGACTCCCTTTTTCCAATGTCCTTATATTGTCTCCAGGAGAAGGTGTAGCCCAGATTAAAGGTGTGTTCCACCACACCTTTAATCCCAGATGAAAAGGTGTAGCCCAGATTAAAGGTGTGTTCCTTAAACGCGGAGATTTAATCTTCTGGAATCCATAGCCACTATGGCTCAAGATCTCCATACCAAGATCCAGACAAGGATCTCCAAGCCTCCAGATAAGGGTCACTGGTGAGCCTTCCAATTCTGGATTGTAGTTCATTCCAAATATAGTCAAGTTGACAACCAGGAATAGCCACTACATATGGCTATCAGGGTTCATACCTCAGCTCAACTGAAACCAGCCTGCAATTCCCCACAGATGAATCCTCAGGTAATACTATGTCAAATTTTCTGAGGAACTGCCAAACTGATTTCCAGAGGGGTTGTGCCATCTTGCACTCCCACAAGCAATGAAGAGTGTTCCCCTTTCTCCACATCCTCACCAGTGTCTGCTGTCACCTGAGTTTTGTTTTTTTGTTGTTGTTGGTTTTGGTTTGTTTGTTTGTTTTTGCCATTCTGATTGGTATGAGGGGGAATCTCTGGGTTGTTTTGATTTTCATTTCCCTAATGACAAAGAATGTTGAACATTTCTTTAGGTGCTTACAAGCCATTCAATATTTCTCAGTTGAAAATTCTTGTTAAGCTTTATACCCCCATTTTATAATAGGGTTATTTGGTTGTCTGGAGATAATGGGCAGATTTGCATTCTTCTACATGCTGATCACCAATTGAACTACCATGATTTGTATATGATTCTGGTATTTTTTTTAATTCATTGGATGCTTTTCTCACCTTTATCAAAGATCAAGTGACCATAGGTGTGTGGGTTCATTTCTGGGTCTTCCATTCTGTTCCAGTGATCTTCCTGCCCGTCTCTGTAACAATACCATGCAGGTTTTATCACTATTCCTCTGTAGTACAGCTTGAAGTCAGGGATGGTGATTCCACCAGATGTCCACTAGCATAGGGTTTCTGTTATTCCAAATGAATTTGTAACTGCTTTTTCTACATCTATGAAGAATTGCTTTGGAATTTTCATTGGGGTTGCATTGAATCTGTAGATTGCTTTTGGCAAGATGGGCATTTTTACTATATTAACTCTGCCAAATGACGAGCATGGGAGATCTTTCCATCTTCTGAGATCTTCTTGATTTCTTTCTTCAGAGACTTGAAGTTCTTGTCATATAGAGATGTCACTACCTTGTTTAGAATCACACCAACATATTTAATATTACTTGTGGCTATTGTAAAGGGTGTCATTTCCTTAATTTCCTTCTCAACTTTTCTATAGTTTGAGTAGAGAAAGACTACTGGTTTGTTTGAGTTGAATTTATACCCAGGCACTTTGCTTAACTTGTTTATCAGCTTTAGGAATTTTGGGGGCCACTTAAGCATAAGATCATATCATCTACAAATAGTGATATTTTGACATCTTCCTTTCCAATTTGTATCCCATTTACCTCTTTTTGTTGTGTAATTGCCCTAGCTGGAACTTCAAGTACTATGTTGAATAGATAGAGAGAGAGTGGGCAACCTTATCTAGTCCCTGATTTTTTGGAATTGCTTCAAATTTCTCTCCATTCAGGTTGTTGTTGGCTACTGGTTTACTATATATTGCTTTTACTATGTTTAGGTATGGTCCTTGAATTCCTGATCATTCCAATACTTTTATCATGAAGGGATGCTGAATTTTGTCAAATGCTTTTTTTCAGTATCTAATGAAATAATCTTGTGATTTTTTCTTTATATTGTTTATCTAGTGGATTACATTGATGGATTTCTGTATATTGAACCATTCCTGCATCCTGGGAATGAAACCTACTTGATCATTGTGAATGATCTTTTTTATGTTCTTGAATTCTGTTAGCAAGAGTTATATTGAGTATTTCTGCATCGACATTCATAACAGATTTATCTAAAGTTCTCTTCTTTTATTTGTTCTTTGTGTAGTTTAGGTATAAGCATAATTGTGGCTTCATACAATGAATTGGATAGTGTCCCTTCTGTTCCCTTCTGTTTCTGTTTTGTGTAGTAGTTTGAATAGTATTATTGGTATTAGGTATACATTGAAGGTCTCCTCCACTAAACTAATCTGGTCCTGGGCTTTTTTTTTGGGGGGGGGGTTGGGAGACTATTAATGACTGCTTCTATTTTTTAGGGGATAAGGGACTGTTTAGGTATTTTATCTGATCCTGTTTTGCCATTGGCACCTTGTATGTGTCTAAAAAATTGTCCATATCATCCAGATCTTCAAATTTAGTTGAGTATAAACTTTTGTAGTAGATTCTTATGATGACATTTTTGAATTTCCACTGCTTCTGTTGTTATGTCTCCCTTTTCATTTCTGATTTTATTAATTTGGATACTGTCACTGTACCCTCTGTTTAGTCTGGGTAAGGGTTTATCTATCTTGTTGACTTTCACAGTGAACAAGATCCAGTTATAGTTGATTCTTTGTATACTTCTTTTTCTTTCTCCTTGGTTGATTTCAGCTCTGAGTTGGATTATAACCTGACTTCTACTCCTCTTGTGTATATTTGCTTCGCTTTGTTCTACAGCTTTCAAGTGTGCTGTTAAGCTACATGTATGCTCTCTGTTCAGTTTCTTTCTGAAAGCACTTAGAGCTATGAGCTTCCCTCTTACCATTTCATTACTTGTGTCCTATAAGTTTTGGAATGATGTGTCTTCATTTTCATTAATTCTTTTCTTCATTTCTTCCTTGACCAAGTTATCATTGAGTAGAGCATTGTTCAGTTTCCATGTGTATGTGTGCTTTCTGTTATTTTGGTGTTAAGATCATCTATAGTCTGTGGAAATCTGATAAGGTGCATGGGATTATTTCAATCTTTGTGTATCTGTGAGGTCTGTTTTATGACTTTTTATATGTTCAGTTTTGGAGATAGCACTATGAAGTGCTGAGAAGAAGGTATACTTTCTTGATTTAGGATGAAATATTCTATACATATATGTTAGATCCATTTGGTTCATAACTGCTGCAAGTTTCACTGTTTTTCTGTTTAGTTTCTTTTTCCATGATCTGTCCATTGCTGAGAGTTGGCTGTTGAAATCGCTCACTGTTATTGTGGGGGTGTGATATGTGCTTTTAGCGAGTAAAGTTTCTTTTAAGAATGTGGGTGCCCTTGCATTTGAAGCAAAAATGTTCAGAATTGAGAGTTTATCTTGATAAATTTTTTTCTTTGACCAGTATAAAGTGTCCTTCCTTATCTTTTTTGATAACTTTTGGTTAAAAATGGATTTTATTTTATAGTAGAATGGCTACTCCAACTTGTTTCTTGGGACTATTTGCTTGGAAAATTGTTTTCAATCCTTTACTCTTAGGTAGTGTCTGCCTTTGTCCCTGAATTATGTTTCCTGTGTGCAGCAAAACGCTGAGTTCTGCTTATGTATCCAGTCTGTCAGTATGTATTTTATTGGAGAATTGAACCCATTGATTTTTAAGGAAAAGTGATTATTACTTCCTGCTATTTTTATTATTAGAAGTAGAAATATGTTTGTTTGGCTATCTTTATTTCCTAAGGAGTTATGGGTATTTTTAGATTGCTTACCTAATCTTAATTTCATTTGGTAATTGGAATCAATCTGGAAATTTGTTCATTTTGTTTAGATTTTCCAGTTTTGTGTAATACAGGCTTTTGTAATAACACCCAAATAGTGTTTGGATTTCCTCAGTGTCTATTGTTATGCCCCATTTTCATTTTCTGATTTTCTTGTTTTGGGGTATGGACTCCCTCATTTTCATTTACTTTGGCTAAGGGTTTGTATATCCTTTTGATTTTTCAAATGCTCCAATTCTTGGTTTTGTTGATTTTTTGTGGTATTCGCTTTTTTTTTCAATTAATTCGTTTTTTTTTTCCCCATGAGTTTGTATATTTCTTGCCATCAACTCCCCTTTGGTGTGTTTATATCTTGTGTTCTGGAGCTTTCAAGTATGCTGTTAAATTGCTAGTATGCGATGTAGCCATTTTCTATAAGACAGCATTTAGAGGCATGACTTTTCTCTTAGCAGTGCTTTCATTGTGTCCCATAAGTTTGGGCATGTTCTGCCTTCTTTTGTCAATGAATTACAAAGTCTTTAACTTCTTCCTTTCTTCTCTCTCTTTCTCTCTTTCTTTCTTTCTTTCTCTCTTTCTTTCTTTCTTTCTTTCTTTCTTCCTTCCTTCCTTCCTTTCTTTCTTTCTTTCTTTCTTTCTTTCATCTTTGACCCATGGTCATTGAGTAGATAATTATTTGATTCCTTTGAGTTTGTAGGCATTATGATAACTGAATCTTATTAAATTCCATTTTGAATGCACGAGGCTCTGAAAAGACGCTAGGTGTTAATTCAATCTTCTTCTGTCTCTTACTGCTTCCATTGTTACTGAGTTCATGATAAGTTTGGGGGAAGGTTCTGTGAGCTTCTGAATGGAGTGTATATGTGTATAATTTATTTGGGTGAAATATTCTGTAGACATATGTTAGGTCCACTTGATTCCTTTGTGTGTGTGTGTGTGTGTGTATGTGTGTGTGACTGTGTATTATTGTCTCAGAATTTTTTTTTTTAGGTATTTTCCTCGTTTACATTTTCAATGATATCCCAAAAATCCCCCATACCCGCCCCCCCCAATCCCCTACCCACCCACTCCCCCTTTTTGGCCCTGGCGTTCCCCTGTACTGGGGCATATAAAGTTTGCATGTCAAATGGGCCTATCTTTACAGTGATGGCTGGCTAGGCCATCTTTTGATACATATGCAGCTAGAGACAAGAGCTCCGGGTACTGGTTAGTTCATATTGTTGTTCCACCTATAAGGTTGCAGTTCCCTTTAGCTCCTTGGGTAATTTCTCTAGCTCCTCCATTGGGGGCCGTGTGACCCATCCAATAGCTGACTGTGATCATCCACTTCTGTGTTTGCTAGGTCCCGGTATAGTCTCACAAGAGAGAGCTATATCTGGGTCCTTTCAGCAAAATCTTGCTAGTGTATGCAATGGTGTCAGCATTTGGAAGCTGATTATGGGATGGATCCCTGCATATGGCAATCACTAGATGGTCCATCCTTTCGTCACAGCTCCAAATTTTGTCTCTGTAACTCCTTCCATGGGTGTTTTGTTCCCATTTCTAAGAAAGGGTAAAGTGTCCACACTTTGGTCTTCGTTCTTCTTGAATTTCATGCGTTTGGCAAGTTGTATTTTATATCTTGGGTATCCTAAGTTTCTGGGCTAATATCCACTTATCAGTGAGTACATATTATGCTAGTTCCTTTGTGATTGGGTTACCTCACTCAGGATGATACACTCCAGGTCCATCCATTTGCCTAGGAATTTCATAAATTCATTTTTTAATAGCTGAGTAGTATTCCGTTGTGTAAATGTACCATATTTTCTGTATCCATTCCTCTGTTGAGGGGCATCTGGGTTCTTTCCAGCTTCTGGCTATTATAAACAAGGCAGCTATGAACATAGTGGAGCATGTGTTCTTCTTACTGGTTGGGACATCTTCTGGATATATTCCCAGGAGAGGTATTGCAGGATCCTCTGGTAGTACTATGTCCAATTTTCTGAGGAACCGCCAGACTGATTTCCAGAGTGGTTGTACAAGCTTGCAATCCCACCAACAATGGAGGAGTGTTCCCCTTTCTCCACATCCTCGCCAGCATCTGCTGTCACCTGAGGTTTTGATCTTAGCCATTCTGACTGGAGTGAAGTGGAATCTCAGTGTTGTTTTGATTTGCATTTCCCTGATGATTAAGAATGTTGAACATTTTTTTCAGGTGCTTCTCTGCCATTTGGTATTCCGCAGGTGAGAATTCTTTGTTCAGCTCTGAGGCCCATTTTTTAATGGGGTTATTTGATTTTCTGAAGTCCACCTTTTTGAGTTCTTTATATATATTGGATATTAGTCCCCTATCTGATTTGGGATAGGTAAAGATACTTTCCCAATCTGTTGGTGGCCTTTTTGTCTTATTGCCAGTATCTTTTGCTTTTCAGAAGCTTTGCAATTTTATGAGGTCCCATTTATCGATTCTTGATCTTATAGCACAAGCCATTGCTCTTCTATTCAGGAATTTTTCCCCTGTACCCATATCTTCGAGGCTTTTCCCTACTTTCTCCTCTATAAGTTTCAGTGTCTCTGGTTTTATGTGGAGTTCCTTAATCCACTTAGATTTGACCTTAGTACAAGGAGATAGAAATGGATCAATTTGCATTCTTCTACAAGATAACCGCCGGTTGTGCCAGCACCATTTGCTGAAAATGCTGTCTTTTTTTCCACTGGATGGTTTTAGCTCCCTTGTCAAAGATCAAGTGACCATAGGTGTGTGGATTCATCTCTGGGTCTTCAATTCTGTTCCATTGGTCTACTTGTCTGTCACTATACCAGTACCATGCAGTTTTGATCACAATTGCTCTGTAGTACAGTTTTAGGTCCGGCATGGTGATTCCACCACAGGTTCTTTTATCCTTGAGAAGACTTTTTGCTATCCTCTGTTTTTTGTTATTCCAGATGAATCTGCCGATTGCCCTTTCTAATTCGTTGAAGAATTGAGTTTGAATTTTGATGGGGATTGCATTGAATCTGTAGATTGCTTTTGGCAAGATAGCCATTTTTACGATGTTGATCCTGCCAATCCATGAGCATGGGAGATCTTTCCATCTTCTGACATCTTCTTTAATTTCTTTCTTTAGAGACTTGAAGTTATTATCATAGAGATCTTTCACTTCCTTAGTTAGAGTCAAGCCAATGTATTTTATATTATTTGTGACTATTGAGAAGGGTGTTTTTTCCCTAATTTCTTTCTCAGCCTGTTTATCCTTTGTGTACAGAAAGGACATTGACTTGTTTGAGTTAATTTTATATCCAACTACTTCATTGAAGCTGTTTATCAGGCTTAGGAGTTCTCTGGTGGAATTTTTCGGGTCACTTATATATACTATCATATCATCTTCAAAAAGTGATATTTTGACTTCTTTTCCAATTTGTATCCCCTTGATCTCCTTTTGTTGTCTAATTGCTCTGGCTAGGACTTCAAGTACTATGTTGAATAGGTAGGAAGAGAGTGGACAGCCTTGTCTAGTCCCTGATTTTAGTGGGATTGCTTCCAGCTTCTCACCATTTACTTTGATGTTGGCTATTGGTTTGCTGTAGATTGCTTTTATCATGTTTAGGTATGGGCCTTGAATTCCTGATCTTTCCTAGACTTTTATCATGAAGGGGTGTTGGATTTTGTCAAGTTCTTTCTCAGCATCTAACGAGATGATCATGTGGTTTTTGTCTTTGCGTTTGTTTATATACTGGATTACATTGATGGATTTCCGTATATTGAACCGTCCCTGCAATCCTGGGATGAAACCTACTTGGTCAGGATGGATGATTGTTTTGATGTGTTCTTGGATTCGGTTAGCAAGAACTTTATTGAGGATGTTTGCATCGATATTCATAAGGGAAATTGGTCTGAAGTTCTCTATCTTTGTTGGGTCTTTTTGTGGTTTAGGTATCAGAGTAATTGTGGCTTCATAGAATGAGTTGGGTAGAGTTCCTTCCGTTTCTATTTTGTGGAATATTTTGTGAAGAACTGGAATTAGGTCTTCTTTGAAGGTCTGATAGAACTCTGCACTAAACCCATCTGTTCCTGGGCTATTTTTGGCTGGGAGACTATTAAATGACTATTTCTATTTCTTTAGGGGATATAGGACTTTTGAGATCATTAACCTGATCTTGATTTAGCTTTGTTACCTGGTATCTGTCTAGAAACTTGTCCATTTCATCCAGGTTTTCCAGTTTTGTTGAGTATAGCCTTTTGTAGAAGGATCTAATGGTGTTTTGGATTTCTTCAGAATCTGTTGTTATGTCTCCCTTTTCATTTCTGATTTTGTTAATTAGGATGCTTTCCCTGTGCCCTCTAGTGAGTCTGGCTAAGGGTTTATCAATCTTGTTGATTTTCTCAAAGAACCAGCTCCTTGATTGGTTGATTCTTTGAATAGTTCTTCTTGTTTCCACTTGGTTGATTTCACCCCTGAGTTTGATAATTTCCTTCCCTCTACTCCTCTTGGGTGAATTTGCTTCCTTTTGTTCTAGAGCTTTTAGGTGTGTTTTCTAGCTGCTAATGTGTGCTCTCTGTAGTTTCTTTTTGTAGGCACTCAGAGCTATGAGTTTCCTCTTAGGAATGCTGTCATTGTGTCCCATAAGTTTTGGTATGTTGTGTCTTCATTTTCATTAAACTCCAAAAAGTCTTTAATTTCTTTCTTTATTCCTTCCTTGACCAAGGTATCATTGAGAAGAGTGTTGTTCAGTTTCCACATGAATGTTGGCTTTCTATTATTTATTTTGTTATTGAAGATCAGCCTTAGTCCATGGTTATCTGATAGGATGCATGGGACAATTTCAATATTTTTGTATATGTTGAGGCTTGATTTGTGACCAATTATGTGGTCAATTTTGGAGAAGGTTCCATGAGGTGTTAAGAAGAAGGTATATATTTTTGTTTTAGGATAAAATTTTCTATAGATATCTGTTAGATCCATTTGTTTCATAACTTATGTTAGTTTCAATGTGTCCCTGTTTAGTTTCTGTGTCCATGATCTGTCATTGGTGAAAGTGGTGTGTTGAAATCTCCCACTATTATTGTGTGAGGTGCAATGTGTGCTTTGAGCTTTACTAAAGTTTCTTTAATGAATGTGGCCGCCCTTGTATTTGGTGCATAGATATTCAGAATTGAGAGTTCCTCTTGGAAGATTTTACCTTTGATGAGTATGAAGTGACCCTCCTTGTCTTTTTTGATGACTTTTGGTTTGAAGTAGATTTTATTAGATATAGAATGGCGAGTCCAGCTTGTTTCTTCAGACCATTTGCTTGGAAAATTGTTTTCCAGCCTTTCATTCTGAGGAATTGTCTGTCTTTTTCCCTGAGATGTATTTCCTGTAAGCAGCAAAATGTTGGGTCCTGTTTGTGTAGTCGGTGTGTCAGTCTATGTCTTTTTATTCAGGAGTTGAGTAAATTGATGTTAAGAGATATTAAGGAAAAGTAATTGTTGCTTCCTATTATTTTTGTTGTTAAAGTTGGCATTCTGTTCTTGTGACTGATTTCTTTTAGGTTTGTTTAGGGATTACCTTCTTGCTTTTTCTAGGACATGGATTCCTTCCTTGTATTGTGTTTTTTCTGTTATTATTTTTTGAAGGGCAGGATTCGTGGAAAGATATTGTGTGAATTTGGTTCTGTTGTGGAATACTTTTGTTTCTCCATCTAAGGTAATTGAAAGTTTGGCTGGTTATAGTAGCCTAGGCTTGCATTTTTGTTCTCTTACTGTCTGTATAACATCTGTTCAGGCTCTTCTGGCTTCCATAGTTTCTGCTGAAAAATCTGGTGTAATTCTGAGAGGCTTGCCTTTATATGTTACTTGACTTTTTCCCTTACTGCTTTTAATATTCTATCTTTATTTAGCACATTTGTTGTTCTGATTATCATGTGTCAGTAGGAATTTCTTTTCTGGTCCAGTCTATTCGGTGTCTGTAGGCTTCTTGTATGTTTATGGGCATCTATTTCTTTAGTTTTGGGAAGTGTTCTTCTATAATTTTGTTGAAGATATTTTCTGGCCCTTTGAGTTGAAAATCTTCATTCTTATCTACTCCTATTATCCGTAGGTTTTGTCTTCTCATTGTGTCCTAGATTTCCTGGATGTTTTGCTTTAGGATCGTCTTGCATTTTCCATTTTCTTTGATTGTTGTTCTGATGTTTTCTATGGAATCTTCTGCACATGAGATTCTCTCTTCCATCTCTTGTATTCTGTTGCTGATGCTCACATCTATGGTTCCAGATTTCATTCCTAGGGTTTCTATCTCCCGTGTTGCCTCACGTTGTGTTTTCTTTATTGTGTCTACTTCCCTTTTTAGGTCTTGGATGCTTTTATTCAATTCCATCACCTTTTGGGTTGTGTTTTCCTGCAATTCTTTAAGGGATTTTTGTGCTTCCTTTTAAGGTTTTCTACCTGTTTAGCAGTGTTCTCATGAATTTCTTTAAGTGAGTCATTAAAGTCCTTTTTGATGTCCTCTACCATCATCATGAGATAGGCTTTTAAATCTGGTTCTATCTTTTCGGGTGTGTTGGAGTACCCTGGACTGGGCGAGGTGGGAGTGCTGGGTTCTGATGATGGTGAGTAGTCTTGGTTTCTGTTAGTAAGATTCTTAAGTTTGCCTTTTGCCATCTGGTAATCTCAGTAAGTAGTTGTTATAGTTTTCTCTGGTTAGAGATTGTTCCTCTGGTTATTCTGTTAGCCTCTATTAGCAGACCTGGGAGACTAGCTCTCTCCTCTGAGTTTCAATGGTCAGAGCACTCTCTGAAGGCAAGCTCTCCTCTCACAGAGAAGGTGCACAGATAGCTTGCGTTCAGACCTCCCTCATGGCCGAAGATGAAGGCCCAAAACAGGAACTGTCCCAGAAGCTGTGTGGCTTCGGCCTGTCACAAATGCTGTTTGACTCTGTAGTCCACACTCTCACCTGCACAGACTAGTCTCGGAGGGATCCGGGAATCAAGATGGTTCCCCCAGTTCCTCCTGCAAGCTCCCCTGGGCCGGGCAGACACCTATCCTCTGGCAGGGAAGGTGCCCGGATGTCTGAAGCCTGAAAAGGGGGCTGCCTCAGAAGCTCTGTGGCTCCTGCCAGTCCCAGAAGCTGTTAGCTTTTGTAGTCCACACTCTCACCTGTGCAGACTAGTCTCGGTGGAGTCATGGAACCAAGATATCTCCCGCAGATACTTAGGCAAAGCCTATGGTTGGTTTTATAAATGAATATTTTTTATTTTTATTAATGGTTATTCAGTGTTTTGATGAACATTGCTTCTGGCCTGACATCTATGTCACTTATGGTTTACAAGACCTCTGCCCAGACTCTTGTGACTTTTAGATTCTCTGTTGAGAAGTCAATTGAAAGTCTGATACGATTGTATTTATATGTTTCTTGTCCTTCAGATCTTAAAGCTTTCAATATTCTTGTTGTTCTATATATTTAATGTTTTGGCTATTATTTGCGTGAAAGAGTTTCCTCTTTTACTCCAATCTCTTTGGTATTATGCAACCTTCTTGTACATTTAAACAATTTTTTCTTTAGATTACAATTTTTTCTATGATTTTGTTAAACATATTTTCTGGTACTTTGAGCTGGGAATCTTCATCTCCTATACATATTGTTTTTAGATTTTTGTCTTTTTATGCTGTCCTTCTCTCCCTTGGTGGGCATTTTGTCTAAGGTCACCCCCATTGATTGGTAAGAATCTTTCACCTCCCTGGACTCTGGTAATTCTAGAGGGTCTGAACAGCTTCCACTGTGGAATCTAAATGACACTTTAATTTATATTTCCCTGATGACTAAGGACTTTGAATATTTCTTTTTATTAGCATTTTATTCCTCCCCTTCCTCTTCTTCCTCATCCTCTTCCTCCTACTCCTCCTTTTCTTCCTCTTCATATCTTTAATCTTACTTTTTAGTCAAGTTATTATCCCCCTCCCAATGTACCCTCTGACTATTCCTCATGCCATTAGTCCTCCCCCTGTCTTGAAGAAGATGCCTCCACCACCACTACACCACCTGTCAGCCCTCTCCACTCTTTGGGGCCTCAAGACTCATGAGAGTTAGGCACCTCTTCTCTCACTAAGGCCAGGCCAGGCAGTCCCCTGCTATATATCTATTGGGGACCTGATATAAGCTAGTGTATGATGGCTACGTGTCTGAGAGGTCTTAGGGGTCTGGGTTAGTAAAAACTTCTGGTCTTCTCATGGGGTCATCCTCCTCAGCTTCTTCCATTCAAACTTCTCCAAATCAACAAGAGGGATTTCCAACTTAAGTCCATTGATTTGAAATAATTTGCTGCATCTCTCTCAGTCAGGTACTTGCTAATCTATGGTTTTTTATTGGGGAATTTATTACATTGATATTAGGAGATAATAAGGGACGGTAATTGTTGCTTTCTGTTATTTGTTATTAGATTTGGAATTCTGTTCATGTGGCTATCTTCTTTTAGGTTATTTGAAAGATTAATTTCCTGCTTTTTCTAGGGTACAGTTTCCCTCCTTATGTTGGAGTTTTCCATTTATTATCCTTTAAAGGGCTGGAATTGTAGAAATATATTATGTAAGTTTATTTTTCTCATCGAATACCTTTCTTTCTCCATCTATGGTAATTGAGAGTTTTGATGGGTATAGTAGACCTGGCTGTCATTTGTATTGTCTCAGGGTCTGTATGATATCTGCCCCGGATCTTCTGGCTTTTAACAGTCTCTTGTGAGTATTCTGGTGTAATTCTGATAGGTGTGCCTTTTCATGTTACCTAACCTGTTTCCCTTACTGCTTTTAATATTCTTTCTTTCTTTTTTTTTTCATTTCATGTTTTCACTATTGAATAATTGGAGGAATTTCTTTCCTGTTCCAGTCTATTTAGAATTTTGTATACTTTTGTACATTCATGGACATATCTTTCTTTAGGTTGGGAAAGTGGTCTTCTATAATTTTGTTGAAAATATTTATTGGACCTTTTATTTTGGAATCTTTGCTCTCTTCTATAAGTGTTTGGCATTCTCATTGTGTTCTGAATTTCCTGGACGTTTTGGATTAGGATCTTTTTCCTTTTTGTACTTTCTTTGACTGTTGTATCAGTGTTTAATATGGTATCTTCTGAACCTGAAATTCTCTCTTCTATCTAGTATATCGTGTTCTGGATGCTTGCATTTATGGCTCCTGATTATTATTATTATTTTTTTTTTTTTGGTTATTCAAGACAGGATATTTCTGTGTAGCCTTGGCTGTCCTGGAACTCATTCTTTACACCAGGCTGGGCTCAAACTCAGAAATTTGCCTTCCTCTGACTCCCAAGTGCTGGGATTAAAGGTGTATGCTACTATGTCCAGCTCAAGATTTTAAATCAGAGGCTTGCTTTTCAGGAATTTGGGGTTATTCAGGGCTTACTTTGGTGGGAAAACTGAGTTCTGATGAAGCCAAAAGCCTTGATTCTGTTGCTTATGTTCTTGCTCTTGTCTGTCATATCTGCTTATCTCTGGTGTTAGCCAGTCTTACTGTCTCCACTGTGGTTTGTCCCTTATGTGAGCTTGTATATCAGCTCTCCTAGAAGAACAGTTCTCTCCAGGAAGAATTTGGGTATGCAGAGTTATGCCAGAGCTCCGTGACATGGAAAAAAAAAAAAACCAGGATGGATCATGTCCATCCCTGGCTTTTTCTTGTTTCCTGGGTCCTGATGGATATGTGTAGGTCACCCTTGGGCCAGGAATTTGAGCAGTAGTGGTGTTCTTACCTGTGCTATCAGGTGTGTCAGCACTCTTGAGAGTCCAGTTCCCTCCCAATAAGATTTGATTGTGGAGACTTGTGGCACAGGGTCAACTCCAGGCATAAATACCTGTTTTGTTTTTAAATAAATATTCTCACTGATTTTAAATCTAATGTTTAATTTCACATTAGTATCACATTATTAAACATGTATTCTAGTACATCCTTTTCATCATTCTGTCATTGGATAGATGATTTGGGTTCATATTGGTCATTGAGTCTCATAGTGTGGAGATTTTCTTTTATTAATGCATGCTAGCTGCAAACATTGTGTTTTGTTGTCTCTTATACAGTGTAATTATGATGAAGTTCATAAATATGAAAATATATCATGTATTTTATGAATACCTTCTAACATATATTGTGTTTATAACATTAATTTTTTTAAGAAAATTGTTGCAATTCTGTGTTGTATGCTTTTCTATGATCCTCAAATTGGTGCTATTTCATACATTATGCATGTATATTATTTTCAACCAATTATAAAATGACATATAATGACATGTACTCATTAATTTTGCCTCTGTCTTGTGATCATATGAAGAAACTATTTCATAGGCACAGGATTATGTTCAGGATGTAATAACAGAAAGATTTGCATGTAATACCTTTAAGTGCTATATAGAAAAAATTCAGGGAATATACTGCTGGTAGTGAAGAGTGTAAAATATATTTTTATGGAAGTGCTCTGTTTGTAAAACACATTTATTTCATTCCTGAAACAGATCAGGAAGCTCCAGATACTCTTCCTGAGAGAACTCAATCCCCAAATCCTAAGACTCACTACAGAATTTCTACTCGAGGGACATTTTACAAATGTACTGAATGTGGGAAATCTTTTACACAGTTATCAAGTCTTAAAGTTCACCAGAGATTACATACTGGAGACAAACCTTACAAATGTAATGAATGTGGAAAATCTTTTAAACATTTGTCAAGTGTTAAAATTCACCACAGATTACATACTGGATACAAACCTTACAAATGTAATGAATGTGGCAAATCTTTTACCAAGTCCTCACATCTTAAAGTTCACCACAGATTACATACTGGAGACAAACCTTACAAATGTAATGAATGTGGAAAATCTTTTACCCAGGTTTCATATCTTAAAGTTCACCAGAGAATCCATACAGGAGACAAACCTTACAAATGTAATGAATGTGAGAAATCATTCTTCCAGTACTCACATCTTAAAATTCACCACAGATTACATACTGGAGACAATCCTTACAAATGTAATGAATGTGGAAAATCTTTTACACGGTATTCAGTTCTAAAAATTCACCAGAGAATTCATACAGGAGACAAATCTTACAAATGTAATGAATGTGAGAAATCATTCTTCCAGTACTCACATCTTAAAATTCACCACAGATTACACACTGGAGACAAACCTTACAAATGTAGTGAATGTGGAAATTCTTTTACATGGTATTCAGTTCTAAAAATTCACCAGAGAATCCATACAGGAGACAAACCTTACAAATGTAATGATTGTGGGAAATCTTTTACAAAGTCCTCAAATCTTAAAGTTCACCACAGATTACATACTGGAGACAAACCTTACACATGTAACGAATGTGGAAAATATTTTACACAGTATTCAGATCTTAAAGTTCACCAGAGAATCCATAGTGGGGACAAACCTTACAAATGTAATGATTGTGGGAAATCTTTTACAAAGTCCTCAAATCTTAAAGTTCACCAGAGAATCCATACTGGGGACAAACCTTACAAATGTAATGATTGTGGGAAATCTTTTACAAAGTTATCAAGTCTTAAAGTTCACCAGAGATTACATACTGGAGACAAACCTTACAAATGTAATGAATGTGGAAAATCTTTTAAACATTTGTCAAGTGTTAAAATTCACCACAGATATCATACTGGATACAAACCTTACAAATGTAATGAATGTGGCAAATCTTTTACCAAGTCCTCACATCTTAAAGTTCACCACAGATTACATACTGGAGATAAACCTTACAAATGTAATGAATGTGGAAAATCTTTTAAACATTTGTCAAGTGTTAAAATTCACCACAGATTGCATACTGGATACAAACCTTACAAATGTAATGAATGTGGCAAATCTTTTACCAAGTCCTCACATCTTAAAGTTCACCACAGATTACATACTGGAGACAAACCTTACAAATGTAATGAATGTGGAAAATCTTTTACCCAGGTTTCATATCTTAAAGTTCACCAGAGAATCCATACAGGAGATAAACCTTACAAATGTAATGAATGAGAGAAATCATTTTTCCAGTACTCACATCTTAAAATTCACTATATATTACATACTGGAGACAATCCTTACAAATGTAATGAATGTGGAAAATCTTTTACACGGTATTCAGTTCTAAAAATTCACCAGAGAATTCATACAGGAGACAAACCTTACAAATGTAATGAATGTGAGAAATCATTTACCTGGTACTCACATCTTAAAATTCACAACAGATTACATACTGGAGACAAAACTTACAAATGTAATGAATGTGGAAAATCTTTTACACGGTTTTCAGATATTAAAGTTCACCAGAGAATCCATACTGGGGACAAACCTTGCAAATGTAATAATTATGGGAAACCATTTACAAAGTCCGCAAATCTTGAAGTTCACCAGAGAATCGAAATGGGGGACAAAACTTATGAATGTAATAAGTATTTAAAATCATTTACACAGTCTTACCAACTTAATGTTCACCACAATATCCATAATAAAAACAAATCTTACAAATGTAATAAGTGTTGTAAATCATTTACAGATTCCTCACCTCTTCAAGTTCACCACAGAATCCATTCTGGAGATATATCTTAAAAATGTATTAAATGTGGCAAATCTTTACACAGTCCTCAGATCTTAAATTTCACTACCAAATCCATACTGGAAACAAACATTACTAATATAATCAATATGACATATCATTTACCAAGTCCTTAAATTTTCAAGTTCACTAGAGAATCCATATAGGTAATCTTCACAAATGAAAAGAGTTGGCAAGTCTCTTTTCTTGTCCTCACCTCTCCAAGTACATCAAAAAGTCAATGTGGGAAAACAGCCTTATAAGTGCAGTAAATGTGGAAAAAAAATCGCCTGTTCCCCCAACACCCCTCGTAAAAGTCATTACAGAATTCATTTTGGAGACAAACATTCCTAATGTAAAGCACGTGGAAATTTATTCACAGTTATGATATCTTCAAACACAGCACAGCATGCATACTGGAGAGAAACCTTACAAACTTAAACAATATGGCAACTCATTTAGCAAAATCTCAAACCTCAGATAAAATAGATTCATGCAGCAGACTAAATTGATATGTAATTATGTTCTAAGTATTTATATAGAAATATGTTATTTTAAATGATAAATATAGTTATAAGAATTTAAACTGTGGTAAAACCTTGCTCATCAGAGAATACTACAAGGTAGCATTACACATAGTAGTAATTGGAAACCCTTACTTTGAAGTAACTGTTATATTCATATGAAATTATTTTATCAACAATAAAATATGAAAATAATCTTTCAGCCACCAATAATCTGATATCACTGATGAATAATCATATAGAATTCATTTTAAAACTCACTAAAGAAATAATATTTTAATGTGTCAGCATATAAACCAAAATAATATTAATAAATATTTTTGTATAAGCATGTTGATTAATTTTCTGTATATTTTAGTATGGTAAAATATTGGGATTTGTGAGATATAATCTCAGTGAAGGTTGTGGTGATGTTAGTCCTTGAGCTTTTATTGAGTAAATTTTAATTTCAAACTAATCCTTTCTTTGTCACATTTATAAATAAATATATTGCAACTGCCTTTTATTACTACTGCCTTGGTGTGATTACTATCAATTTTATGCTGGAATGGCGTCTTATTTAGAGTTTCTATTCCCGTAGAAAACATCATGGCCGACAAGCAAGTTGGAAAGGAAAGAGTTTTCATAGATTACATTTCCAAATTGCTGTTCATCATCAAAGGAAGTCTAGACAAAAACTCACACGGGGCAGGAACTGGTAGGCAGGAGTAGACACAGCAGCCATGGAGGATGTTGCTAATTGCCTTGCTCCCCCTGGTTTGCTCCACTTGCTTTCTTATAGAACCCAGGACTACTAGCCCAGGAATAGCACCATGCAGGGTTAAAGGTCCTGCATCCACTGTGACACAGGGCTCACTTTCTCAGGAAGGCAGGACACATGAGTTGACCTCCCTTACCCCATGCTGTCACCAGGGAGGTGTTGAACAATAGGGAAGCCTCTGAATACTGCCCCAGGATGGGAAAGTGCATGCAATCAGAGACAGCCAGATCTGGCTCCAGGGTCCCAGGGAATGAGACTGTGCCTTCTGGTTTTCAGACACTTGGACATCCCAATGCCTATGAAAGCCATGGAAGATCTGAGAAGAACTGCAACTTTTTTGTGAAGAACTTCTCCATGACTCCCCACAAATGATCCTGATGAAAAGAGGCAGTCTATAGTTTTAAGACATTTATTGCCATGGCAGCAAGTGGTTGTATAAAATCATATCCCACTTTTCAGGATTGGCCTGAGATTATATACCTTTTGCAGGGAGGAATGTCTGGGAAGGAAAACTTTTGAGCTAAGACCACCTGGCCTCAATGTACCTCATTAAAATGGAGATCTGTCTTGAGCCCATGTGACCACAGGCCATATCCTCTACCTGTGGAGATGCTTGGGACATTGCTCTCATGTGACTAATGGCCACAAATATGGGGGGATTCAGCTAGTGACAGGAGCCTTGTACCTAGGAACAGGCCAATTTCAGTGTTTCCTGGGCTTCAAGCCTTAGCTCAATCAGAGAGCAAACTACCTTTAAAGCTCCCAGAATATCTCCCACAATAGGCTAGGCCCTCTTTCTTTGATCATTAATTGAGAAAATGGATTTCATGGAAGCATTTCCTCAAGGGAAGCTCCTTTCTCTGTGATAACTACACAAGACACAAAGTTGTGTTGACAAAAGTTTGATGCAAAGCACTTTCCAGTAAAACTTACCCATTACTTTTTTTTCTCAATCCTATCATGTTTCTAATTAGGTATTTTCTTCATTTACATTTCCAATAGTCCCCCATACCCTCCCGTCCCGAATCCCCTAACCACAAACTCCCTATTCTTGGCCCTGGCATTCACCTGTACTGAGGCATATAAAGTTTGCAATACCTATGGGCCTCTTTTCATTGATGGCCGACTAGGCCAACTGCTGATACATATGCAGCTAGAAACATGAGCTCTGGGGGTTACTGGTTAGTTCATATTGTTGTTCCACCAATAGGGTTGCAGATCCCTTTAGTTCCTTGGATATTTTCTCTAGCTCCTCCACTGTGGGCCCTGTGATCCATCCAATAGCTGACTGTGAGCATCTACTTCTGTGTAGCATAGCCTCACAATAGACAGCTATATCAGGGTCCTTTCAGCACAATCTTGCTAGCATATGAAATGGTGTGAGCATTTGGAGGCTGATTATGGGATGGATCCCTGGGTATGGCAGTCTCTAGATGGTTAATCCTTTTGTCTCAGCTCCAAACGTTGTCTCTGTAACTCCTTCCATGGGTGTACTGTTCCCAATTCTAAGAAGGGGCAAAGTGTCCACACTTTGGTCTTCGTTCTTCTTGAGTTTTATGTGTTTTACAAACTGTATTTTGTACCTTGGGTATTCTAAGTTTCTGGGCTAATATCCACTTATTAGTGAGTACATATCATGTGAGTTCTTTTTTAAAAAATATTTTTATTAGGTATTTTCCTTAATTACATTTCCAATGCTATTCCAAAAGTCCCCCATACTCCCCCAACTCCCCTACTTACCCATTCCCACTTTTTGGCTCTGGAGTTCCCCTGTACTGGGGCATAAAAAGTTTGCATGTCCAATAGGCCTCTCTTTCCAGTGATGGCCGACTAGGCCATCTTTTGATACATATGCAGCTAGAGTCAAGAGCACCGGGGTACTGGTTAGTTCATAATGTTGTTCCACTTACAGGGTTGCAGATCTCTTTAGCTCCTTGGATACTTTCTCTAGCTCCTACATTGTGGGCCCTGTGATACATCAGATAGCTGACTGTGAGCATCCACTTCTGTGTTTGCTAGGCCCCGGGCTAGTCTCAAAAGAGACAGCTATATCAGGGTCCTTTCAGCAAAATATTGCTAGTGTATGCAATGGTATCATCGTTTGGAGGCTGATTATGGGATGGACCCTTGGATATGGCAGTCTCTAGATGGTCCATCCTTTTGTCTCAGCTACAAACTTTGTCTCTATAACTCCTTCCATGGCTGTTTTGTTCCCAATTTTAAGAAGGGGCAAGGAGTCCACGCTTTAGTCTTCGTTCTTCTTCAGTTTCATGTGATTTGCAAATTATATCTTATATCTCTGGTATACTAAGTTTCTGGGCTAATATCCACTTATCAGTGAGTACATATCATTTGAGTTCTTTTATGATTGGGTTACCTCACTCAGGATGAAGCCCTCCAGGTCCATCCATTTGCCTAGGAATTTCATGGATTCTTTCTTTTTAATAGCTGAGTAGAAATCCATTGTGTAAATGTACCACATTTTCTGTATCCATTCCTCTGTTGAGTGACATCTGGGAACTTTCCAGCTTCTGGTTATTATAAATAAGGCTGCTATGAACATAGTGGAGTATGTGTCCTTCTTACTGGTTGGAACATTAGCTGGATATACGCCCAGGAGAGGTATTGTGGTATCCTCTGGTAGTACTATGTCCAATATTCTGAGGAACCACCAGACTGATTTTCAGAGTGGTTGTACAACTTGCAATCCCAACAACAATGGAGGAGTATTCCTCTTTATCCACATCCTTACCAGCATCTGCTGAAACTGACCTCTTGTTACCTTGACACATAACACATCACTTTTAAGCCTCAAGCCTTAATTTCTTATTCATCCACAAGATCTAAATAACTTTAAAATAGGACAGTAATTACAAATTCTTACACACTAAAATTTGTATCCCCTTATAATATCCAATCTATTTTGAAATTCAACGTTTTTCAACAATTCAAAGTCACTTTCCTGTGGGTTCCACTAAAATACGTTCTCACTTAAAGAGGGAAATATATCAAAGCACAATCAATACCAAAAGCTTATCAACTCTAACTGTCTAATATCTGAGATTCACTCACTGTCTTGTGGGGCCCTCCAAGGACTTGGGTCACTCCTCCAGCTCTGCACTTTGTAGCACACACTTTGTCTTCTAGATTCCAGCTGCCTGTACTCCAATGCTGGTGCTGTTCTTGGTGGTTATCTCTTGCTACTGGCATATCCAATACACTGCTGTCTTCCTCTGCAACTAGGCTTCACCAATAGCCTCTCATAGGCTCTTTTCATTGTGCCTGGAAACAGAAAGTAAACAGAGAATCATTAAAACTAACAGAAGTTATGAAACAAATGGATTACACAGATATTTATAGAACATTTTATTCTAAAACAAAAGGATGTACCTTCTTCTTAGCACCAAATTTACCTCCTCCAAAATAGACCATAAAAACAGTCACAAAACAGGCCTTAACATCTTACACGCGTTCGCGACCGGCCAGGAAAGACACAGCAAACCAGAATCTTCTGCGGCAAAACTTTATTGCTTAAATCTTCAGGAGCAAGAATGCAAGAGAGCAAGCAAGAGAGAGAATGATGAAACCCCGTCCCCTTTAAGGAGAATTATCCTCCGCCTAGGACGTGTCACTCCCTGATTGGCTGCAGCCCATCGGCTGAGTTGTCGTCACGGGGAAGGCAGAGCACATGGAGTGAAGAACTACACTTGGCACATGCGCAGATTATTTGTTTACCACTTAGAACACAGGATGTCAGCGCCATCTTGTAACGGCGAATGTGAGGGCGGCTCCCAACATATCCCCCTTTTCTTTTAATAAGAGCAATAGGCCACCCATATTAATGAGAGTGGAGATAGAGGTCAAATCCCCAGTGTGCAGGTAAAGGAGCCGTACACATAACCTCCTCTCAGGCTTATCACCCAGAGGGGTCCTGGTCTGGTCCCGTGTCGTTTTGCCTGGGGAGAAGGACACTTGGACACTCAACCTTCTTGAAAGATGACATGTCTCCCTAGAATAGGCTCATATGTGCCGCAGAGCCCTTCTACTGCAGTGCTTAGCCGTGCAACTCTCTCAGGCTGCTGAAGCACACTCACTCTATCCCGTGCAATGAGACTAGCCTCGTGGGGTGCAAGAGCTGAATGGCCAGCGACCTATTGCTTAAGCATAAATAACCATATATCAGGGGAAGCACCATGTTCTAGAGCTGCAAGCGCCTGGGCAATAACCACCTTGTCTCTCCTAGTTTGGGCCTTAAGCTTACAGACCAACCAGAGAAGCAACACTAATCCACAGCAAAGTATATCTCCAAATAATATCAATCCCACCCATTCTTTAAAGAAGGAAAATGCTGAGGAGATCCAATTGGGTAATCCTTTGGTCAGGGACAGGTCCAAGCGCGTGGAGTTGACCTGAATGATGGCAAGTCTCAATTCCCGAAGGGTCTGTTCAAATTCAGCCATCCAATTCTGTAACATATACTGAGAAAGACTTTTTGACAAATTAGCTGCCCTAGTAAATTTCTCATACTGAATGGAAGTAACGCATAATGAGAGGTCCCCCAAGCTCCCGACAAACCCTGAGCCAGTCTTGTAAACCTTTGTTCTTTCTTGGGGCTATGGCCGCTCGGCACTCCTGTGTGGCTTGCTCATAAATGAGCTGTTCTACCAGAGGTGCGGCTTGCTCTGAATCTCCAAAAATACGCTCTGCTGCCTCTGTCATTCTGGCCACAAAATCTGAAAATGACTCCTGAGGTCTCTGGACGATCTTTGTTAGTTGTCCAGTGGCTTCACCTGCTCGGGAGAGCGCCTTCCAGGCCCTAATAGCCTTTTCATCTGATTCAGAACTATTAAGAACTGGCTCCTTGAGCTCATCTAGTGATGAGTATAGGCTCCTTCTCCTAGAGACCTCTGCTAATTGATCTTTTTTCTTTTCTTTTTCCTTCTCCTTCCTTCCAATCTCTCCCCAGGTATTCTTACCTGACCTAAACTTTTCCTTGGGTTCAAGACCCGTGGAAAGGCCTGTATACTTATTCTGTGCACCATATTTCCTCTTTGCTCCTACTCTCTCTCCCCGCTTTACTTCTGATAGATTGCCCTGAATTTCATCCAGAATTTTCAGCCCTGCCTTAACCGCTTGATAACATGTGAAAAGGAACAAAAAGGCTCCTAACACTAGAAAAAGTTCAAGGCCAAACATACCTTGTAAAGCTATTTCCCACTTTACTTCTGATAGACTGTCTTGAATTTCGTTAGAAAGTTCAAGGCCAGACGTACCTTGTAAAGCTATTTCCCACTTTACTTCTGATAGACTGTCTTGAATTTCGTTAGAAAATTCAAGGCCAGACTTACCTTGTAAAGCTATACTTACGGGTACCCTGTTCCCCAGCTGAAGAGTTCTGAATTCACGCAGTTGAATCCTTCTCAACAGTCTGTGTTGCGGGAACACTTCATTACCACCATTCCCCAGCTGAAGAGTTCTGAATTCACGCAGTTGAATCCTTCTCAACAGTCTGTGTTGCGGGAACACTTCATTACCACCGTTCCCCAGCTGAGGAGTTCTGAATCCAGGCTGGATCCTTCTCAACAGTCTGTTTTACGGGAACACTTCATTACCATGACCCGCAGTTCTGGTTCCGGAATGAGGAATCTTCCTTGCGCCGGTGATGGTAACCTTCCCGGGTTTTCTCGTCCTGGGTTCCGGCACCAACTCTTACACGCGTTCTCGCGACCGGCCAGGAAGAACACAACGAACCGGAATCTTCTGCGGCAAAACTTTATTGCTTACATCTTCAGGAGCAAGAGTGCAAGAGAGCAAGCAAGAGAGAGAATGGCGAAACCCCGTCCCCTTTAAGGAGAATTATCCTCCGCCTAGGACGTGTCACTCCCTGATTGGCTGCAGCCCATCGGCCGAGTTGTCGTCACGGGGAAGGCAGAGCACATGGAGTGAAGAACTACACTTGGCACATGCGCAGATTATTTGTTTACCACTTAGAACACAGGATGTCAGCGCCATCTTGTAACGGCGAATGTGAGGGCGGCTCCCAACATTAACAGATACAAAAATTTTGATATTTTCCCAAGCATCCTATCAGAACATCACAGACTAATGCTGATCTTCAAAAACACCATAAATAAGATAAAGCCAACATTCATGAGGAAGCTGGACAACACTCTGCACAGTGATACCTTGGTCAAGGGAGAAATAAAGAAAGAAATTAAAGACTTTTTTAAAGTTTAATGAAAATGAAACCATAACATTCCCAAATGTATGGGACACAAAAGGGCAGTCATAAGAGGAAAACTTATAGCCCTCAGTTCCTACAAAAAGAAACTAGAGAGAGCAAACACTAGAGGCTTGACAACATACCTAAAAACTCTATAACAAAAGGAGGCAAATTCACTAAATAGGAGTAGACTGAAGGGAATAATCAAATCCAGTGCTGAAAAAAAAAACAGGTGAAAACAAAAAGAACTATTCAAAGAATGAACTAAACCAGGAGCTGGTTCTTAGAGAAAATCAACAAGATAGATAAACCCTTAGCCAGAAACTCGAGGGTACAAGGACATTATCTTACTAAACCAAATCAGAAATGAAAAAGAAGACATGACAATAGAACCTGAGGAAATCCAAAACATTATCAGATCCTACCACAAATGGCTATACTCAACAAAACTGGAAAACATGTATGAAATGGACAACTTCATAGACAGATACCAGGTACCAAAATTAAATCAGGATCAGATTAATGATCTAAATAGTCCCATATCCTCCAAAGAAATAAAAGTCATCATCAATAGTCTCCCAACCGGCCAGAACACCTGGGGGAGCCATCTTGGTTCCTGGATCCCTCTGAGATTAGTCTGCACAGGTGAGAGTGTGGACTACAGAAGTTAACAGCTTCTGGGACAGGCAGAAGTGACACAGCTTCTGAGGCAAACCCCGTTTTAGGATCCCTACATTTCGGCACATTCTCTGACAGAGGAGAGGTGTCTGCCCCGCCAGGAGGGCTTTGCCAGAGCATCTGGGGGAGCCATCTTTGTTCCCAGATCCCACTGAGACTGGTCTGCACAGGTGAGAGGGTGGACTACAGAAGCTAACAGCTTCTGGAACAGGCAGAAGTCACAGAGCTTCTGAGGCAGACCCGTTTTTGGGCTCCAGACATCTGCACACCTTCCCTGGAAGAGGAGATGTGTCCCCCCCTCCACCCCCGCTGATGAGGGCTTTGCTGGAGCACCTGGGGGAGCCATCTCTGGTCCAGGATCTATCAGAGACTAGTCTGTTTAGGTGAGAGTGCTGAATACAAAAGCTACACAGCCTCTGAGACAGGCAGAACCAACACAGCTTTTCGGACAGGCCGTGTTTTAGGCCTTCATGCAAGGAGGCAGGTCCAAACGCCAGATATCTGTGCACCTTCCAGGCAAGGGGAGAGCTTGCCTGGAGAAAGTGCTCTGACCAATGAAATTCAGAAGAGAGCTAGTCTCCCATGTCTGCTGATAGAGGCTAACAGAATCATGGAAGGAACAAGCTCTAACCAAAGACAACTATAACAACTAACTCCAGAGATTACCAGGTGGTAAAAGGCAAACGTAAGAATCTTACTAACAGAAACCAAGACCACTCACCATCATCAGAACCCAGCACTCCCACCTCAGCCAGTCCTGGGCACCCCAACACACCCAAAAACCTAGACCCAGATTTAAAAGCACATCTCATGATGATGGTAGAGGACATCAAGAAGGACATTAATAACTCACTTAAAGAAAGACAGGAGAACACTGCTAAAGAGTTACAAGTCCTTAAAGAAAAACAGGAAAATACAACCAAACAGGTAGAAGTCCTTAAAGAAAAACAGAACAACACCACCAAACAGGTGATGGAATTGAACAAAACCATGCAAGAGCTAAAAAGGGAAGTAGACACAATAAAGAAAACCCAAAGTGGCCCGGGCTACCTTGCCAGCAGAGTCTTGCCCAACACCCGCAAGGGCCCACACAGGACTCCCCACAGGATCCTAAGACCTCTGGTGAGTGGAACACAGCGCCTGACCCAATCCAATCGCGCAGAACCTGAGATTGCGGTACATAGGGAAGCAGGCTACCCGGGCCTGATCTGGGGCACAAGCCCATTCCGCTCCACTCGAGCCCCGGGCTACCTTGCCAGTGGAGTCGCCTGACACCCGCAAGGGCCCACACAGGATTCCACACGGGATCCTAAGACCTCTAGTGAGTGGAACACAACTTCTGCCAGGAGTCTGGTTCGAACACCAGATATCTGGGTACCTTCCCTGCAAGAAGAGAGATTGCCTGCATAGAATACTCTGCCCACTGAAACTAAGGAGAGTGCTACCCTCCAGGTCTGCTTATAGAGGCTAACAGAGTCACCTGAAGAACAAGTTCTTAACAGTGACAACTAAAACAGCTAGCTTCAGAGATTACCAGATGGCGAAAGGCAAACGTAAGAATACTACTAACAGAAATCAAGACCACTCACCATCATCAGAACGCAGCACTCCCACTCCACCTAGTCCTGGGCACCCCAACACAACCGAAAATCTAGACACAGATTTAAAAACATTTCTCATGATGATGATAGAAGACATCAAGAAGGACTTTCATAAGTCACTTAAAGAATTACAGGAGAGCACTGCTAAAGAGTTACAGGCCCTTAAAGAAAAGCAGGAAAACACAGCCAAACAGGTAGAAGTCATTAAAGAAAAATAGGAAAACACATCCAATCAGGTAATGGAAATGAACAAAACCATACTAGAACTAAAAAGGGAAGTAGACACAATAAAGAAAACCCAAAGCGAGGCAACGCTGGAGATAGAAACCCTAGGAAAGAGATCTGGAACCATAGATGCGAGCATCAGCAACAGAATACAAGAAATGGAAGAGAGAATCTCAGGTGCAGAAGATTCCATAGAGAACATCGACACAACAGTCAAAGAAAATACAAAATGCAAAAGGATCCTAACTCAAAACATCCAGGAAATCCAGGACACAATGAGAAGACCAAACCTACAGATAATAGGAATTGATGAGAATGAAGATTTTCAACTTAAAGGGCCAGCTAATATCTTCAACAAAATAATAGAAGAAAACTTCCCAAACATAAAGAAAGAGATGCCCATGATCATACAAGAAGCCTACAGAACTCCAAATAGACTGGACCAGAAAAGAAATTCCTCCCGACACATAATAATCAGAACAACAAATGCACTAAATAAAGATAGAATATTAAAAGCAGTAAGGGAGAAAGGTCAAGTAACATATAAAGGAAGGCCTATCAGAATTACACCAGACTTTTCACAAGAGACTATGAAAGCCAGAAGAGCCTGGACAGATATTAAACAGTCACTAAGAGAACACAAATGCCAGCCCAGGCTACTATACCTGGACAAACTCTCAATTACCATAGATGGAGAAACCAAAGTATTCCACGACAAAACCAAATTCACACAATATCTTTCCACGAATCCAGCCCTTCAAAGGATAATAACACAAAAGGAGGAATACAAGGACGGAAATCACGCCCTAGAACAAGCAAGAAAGTAATCCCTCAACAAACCTAAAAGAAGACAGCCACAAGAACAGAATGCCAACTCTAACAACAAAAATAAAAGGAAGCAAAAATTACTTTTCCTTAATATCTCTTAATATCAATGGACTTAATTCCCCAATAAAAAGACATAGACTAACAGACTGGCTACACAAACAGGACCCAACATTCTGCTGCTTACAGGAAACCCATCTCAGGGAAAAAGGCAGACACTACCTCAGAGTGAAAGGCTGGAAAACAATTTTCCAAGCAAATGGACTGAAGAAATAAGCTGGAGTAGCCATTTTAATATCGGATAAAATCGACTTCCAACCCAAAGTTATCAAAAAAGGCAAGGAGGGACACTTCATACTCATCAAAGGTAAAATCCTCCAAGAGGAACTCTCAATTCTGAATATCTATGCTCCAAATACAAGGGCAGCCACATTCATTAAAGAAACTTTAGTAAAGCTCAAAGCACACATTGCACCTCACACAATAATAGTGGGAGACTTCAACACACCACTCTCATCAATGGACATATCGTGAAAACAGAAACTAAACAGGGACACAGTGAAACTAACAGAGTTATGAAACAAATGGACTTAACAGATATCTACAGAAAATTTTATCCTAAAATAAAAGGATATACCTTCTTCTCAGTACCTCATGGTACCTTCTCCAAAATTGACCATATAATTGGTCACAAAACAGGCCTCAACAGATACAAAAATATTGAAATTGTCCCATGTATCCTATCAGACTACCATGGCCTAAGACTGATCTTCAATAACAACATAAATAATGGAAAGCCAATATTCACGTGGAAACTGAACAACACTCTTCTCAATGATACCTTGGTCAAGGAAGGAATAAAGAAAGAAATTAAAGACTTTTTAGAGTTTAATGAAAATGAAGCCACAACGAACCCAAACCTATGGGACACAATGAAAGCATTTCTAAGAGGGAAACTCATAGCTCTGAGTGCCTCCAAGAAGAAACGGGAGAGAGCACATACTAGCAGCTTGACAACACATCTAAGAGCCCTAGAAAAAAAGGAAGCAAATTCACCCAAGAGGAGTAGACGGCAGGAAATAATCAAACTCAGGGGTGAAATCAACCAAGTGGAAACAAGAAGAACTATTCAAAGAATTAACCAAATGAGGAGTTGGTTCTTTTAGAAAATCAACAAGATAGATAAACCCTTAGCTAGACTCACTAAAGGGCACAGGGACAAAATCCTAATTAACAAAATCAGAAATGAAAAGGTAGACATAACAACAGATCCTGAAGAAATCCAAAACACCATCAGATCCTTCTACAAAAGGCTATACTCAACAAAACTGGAAAACCTGGACGAAATGGACAAATTTCTGGACAGATACCAGGTACCAAAGTTGAATCAGGATCAAGTTGACCATCTAAACAGTCCCATCTCACCTAAAGAAATAGAAGCAGTTATTAATAGTCTCCCAGCCAAAAAAAGCCCAGGACCAGACGGGTTTAGTGCAGAGTTCTATCAGACCTTCACAGAAGATCTAATTCCAGTTCTGCACAAACTTTTTCACAAAATAGAAGTAGAAGGTACTCTAACCAACTCATTTTATGAAGCCACTATTACTCTGATACCTAAACCACAAAAAGACCCAACAAAGATAGAGAATTTCAGACCAATTTCTCTTATGAATATCGATGCAAAAATCCTCAATAAAATTCTCGCTAACTGAATCCAAGAACACATTAAAGCAATCATCCATCCTGACCAAGTAGGTTTTATTCCAGGGATGCAGGGATGGTTTAATATACGAAAATCCATCAATATAATCCATTATATAAACAAACTCAAAGACAAAAACCACATGATCATCTCGTTAGATGCAGAAAAAGCATTACACAAGATCCAACACCCATTCATGATAAAAGTTTGGAAAGATCAGGAATTCAAGGCCCATACCTAAACATGATAAAAGCAATATACAGCAAACCAGTAGCCAACATCAAAGTAAATGGAGAGAAGCTGGAAGCAATCCCACTAAAATCAGGGACTAGACAAGGCTGCCCACTTTCTCCCTACCTTTTCAACATAGTACTTGAAGTATTAGCCAGAGCAATTCGACAACAAAAGGAGATCAAGGGGATACAAATTGGAAAAGATGAAGTCAAAATATCACTTTTTGCAGATGATATGATAGTATATATAAGTGACCCTAAAAATTCTACCAGAGAACTCCTAAACCTGATAAACAGCTTCGGTGAAGTAGCTGGATATAAAATAAACTGAAACAAGTCAATGGCCTTTCTCTATACAAAGAATAAATAGGCTGAAAAAGAAATTAGGGAAACAACACCCTTCTCAATAGTCACAAATAATATAAAATATTTTGGCGTGACTCTAACTAAGGAAGTGAAAGATCTGTATGATAAAAACTTCAAATCTCTGAAGAAAGAAATTAAAGAAGATCTCTGAAGATGGAAAGATCTCCCATGCTCATGGATTGGCTGGATCTACGTTGTAAAAATGGCTATCTTGCCAAAAGCAATCTACAGATTCAATGCAATCCCCATCAAAATTCCAACTCAATTCTTCAACGAATTGGAAGGAGCAATTTGCAAATTCGTCTGGAATAACAAAAAACCTAGGATAGCAAAAAGTCTTCTCAAGGATAAAAGAACTTCTGGTGGAATCACCATGCCAGTCCTAAAGCTTTACTGCAGAGCAATTGTGTGCATGGTACTGGTATAGAGACAGACAAGTAGACCAATGGAATAGAATTGAAGACCCAGAAATGAACCCACACGCCTATGGTCACTTGATCTTCGACAAGGGAGCTAAAACCATCCAGCGGAAGAAAGACAGCATTTTCAACAATTGGTGCTGGCACAACTGGTCGTTATCCTGTAGAAGAATACGAATCGATCCATACTTATCTCCTTGTATTAAGGTCAAATCTAAGTGGATCAAGGAACTTCACATAAAACCAGAGACACTGAAACTCATAGAGGAGAAAGTGGGGAAAAGCCTTGAAGATATGAGCACAGGGGAAAAATTCCTGAACAGAACGGCAATGGCTTGTGCTGTAAGATTGAGAATTGACAAATGGGACCTAATGAAACTCCAAAGTTTCTGCAAGGCAAAAGACACCGTCAATAAGACAAAAAGACCACCAACATATTGGGAAAGGATCTTTACCTATCCTAAATCAGATAGGGGACTAATATCCAACATATATAAAGAACTCAAGAAGGTGGACTTCAGAAAATCAAATAACCCCATTAAAAAATGGGGCTCAGAACTGAATAAAGAATTCTCACCTGAGGAATACCGAATGGCAGAGAGGCACCTGAAAAAATGTTCAACATACTTAATCATCAGGGAAATGCAAATCAAAACAACCCTGAGATTCCACCTCACACCAGTCAGAATGGCTAAGATCAAAAATTCAGGTGACAGCAGATGCTGGCGAGGATGTGGAGAAAGAGGAACACTCCTCCATTGTTGGTGGGATTGCAGGCTTGTACAACCACTCTGGAAATCAGTCTGGTGGTTCCTCAGAAAATTGGACATAGTACTACCGGAGGATCCAGCAATACCTCTCCTGGGCATATATCCAGAAGATGCCCCAACTGGTAAGAAGGACACATGCTCCACTATGTTCATAGCAGCCTTATTCATAATAGCCAGGAGCTGGAAAGAACCCAGATGCCCCTCAACAGAGGAATGGATGCAGAAAGTGTGGTATATCTACACAATGGAGTACTACTCATCTATTAAAAAGAATGAATTTATGAAATTCCTAGGCAAATGGATGGACCTGGAGGGCATCATCCTGAGTGAGGTAACACATTCACAAATGAACTCACACAATATGTACTCACTGATAAGTGGATATTAGCCCCAAACCTAGGATAACCAAGATATAAGATACAGTTTGCTAAACACATGAAACTCAATAAGAATGAAGACTGAAGTGTGTACACTATGCCCCTCCTTAGAAATGGGAACAAAACACCCTTGGAAGTAGTTACAGAGACAAAGTTTTGAGCTGAGATGAAAGGATGGACCATGTAGAGACTGCCATATCCAGGGATCCACCCCATAATCAGCATACAAACGCTGACACCATTGCATATACTAGCAAGATTTTATGGAAAGGACCCAGATGTAGCTGTCTCTTGTGAGACTATGCCGGGGCCTAGCAAACACAGAAGTGGATGCTCACAGTCAGCTAATGGATGGATCACAGGGCTCCCAATGGAGGAGCTAGAGAAAGTACCCAAGGAGCTAAAGGGATCTGCAACCCTATAGGTGGAACCACATTATGAACTAACCAGTACCCCGGAGCTCTTGACTCTAGCTGCATATGTATCAAAAGATGGCCTAATCAGCCATCACTGGAAAGAGAGGCCCATTGGACATGCAAACTTTATATGCCCCAGTACAGGGGAACGCCAGGGCCAAAAAGGGGGAGTGGGTGGGTAGGGGAGTGGGGGTGGGTGGGTGTGGGGGACTTTTGGTATAGCATTGGAAATGTAAATGAGCTAAATACCTAATAAAAAATGGAAAACAAAAAAAAAGAAAACCCAAAGTGAAGCAACACTGAGGATAGAACCCTAGGAAAGAAATCTGGAACCATAGATGCAAACATAAGTTACAGAATACAAGACATGGAAGAGAGAGACTCAGGTGCAGACGATTCCACAGAAAACATGGGCACAACAATGAAAGAAAGTGTAAAATGCAAAAAGATCCTAAAGCAAAACATCCAGGAAATCCAGGACACAATGAGAAGACCAAACCTACGGATATTAGGAGTAGATGAGAATGAAGATTTTCAACTAAAAGATTTAACAAATACCTTCAACAAAATCATAGAAGAAAACTTTCCAAATCTAAAGAAAGACATGCCCATGAACATACAAGAAGCCTACAAAGCTCCAAATAGACTGGACCAGAAAAGAAATTCCTCCGGACACATAATAATCAGAACAACAAATGCACTAAATAAAAATAGAATATTAAAAGCAGTAAGGGGAAAATGTCAAGTAACATATAATGGCAGGCCTATTAGAAATACACCAGTCTTTTCACCAGAGACTATGAAAGAAAGAAGATCCTGGACAGATGTTATGCAGACACTAAGAGCACACAAAGATCAGCCCAGTCTACTATACCCAGCCAAACTTTCAATTACCATAGATGGAGAAACCAAAGTATTCCATGACAAAACCAAATTCACACATTATCTTTCCACAAATCCAACCCTTCAATGGTTAATAACAGAAAAAAATACCAATACAAGGACAGAAACTACATGTTGGGAGCCATTAAGGCAACACAATTGTCCTGATCTCTGAATTGGGCCTCTTCCCCCAAGAAGAAAAAGGCGGTCAAAAGCTGGCCACCAACGCACCACTCCGAGAACAACCACAGATTGTTCCAGCCCTAACTCAGCACCAGATGTCCTGACCTTAAGATGGACCCTGATACCGCCAAGTTCCTGCTTCCCCCTTGTAGTCGCCAAAAGAAAAATTTCCACTGCCCCATCCATCCTGCTGAGGTGCATTTCCGCTGCCCCATTCCTTCTGCTGAGAAATACTTCTCATTTTGCTTGTGTATTTAAACCTTGAGCCTTGCTAATGCAGTCAGACCATGATGCTACTCAGACTGCTTTTGTGTGTTGTTCATTGCACGAGGTTCTAGTCTCTCTCTACCCCCCGTTTGGCTCTTAGGAGAAGGTCCCATCATGACTCTTGAATAACAGGATCTGCTAGACGGGTCAACTATGCCCTAGAAAAAGCAAGAAAGTAGTCCTTCAACAAACCAAAAGAAGACAGATACGAGAACAGACCATAAAATATACTCAATATATTCAAAATATACTCAATAAATGCAAAAAAAAACTCAATAAAAATCTTGCTAACCGAATCCAAGAACACATCAAAACAATCATCCATCCTGACCAAGTAGGTTTCAATCCAGGGATGCAGGGATGGTTTAATATACAGAAATCCATCAACATAATCCATTAAATAAACAAACTCAAAAACAAAAACCACATGATCATCTCGTTAGAGTTGGAGAAAGCCTTTGACAAAATCCAACACCCATTCATGAGAAATGTCTTGGAAAAATCAGGAATTCGAAGCCCATAACTAAACATGATAAAAGCAATCTAGAGCAAACAAGTAGCCAACATCTAAGTAAATGGTGAGAAGCTGGAAGCAATCCCACTAAAATCAGGGACTAGACAATGCTGCCCACTTTCTCCCTACCTATTCAACATAGTACTTGAAGTCCTAGTTAGAGCAAATAGACAACAAAAGAATATCAAAGGGATACTAATTGGAAAGGAAGAAGTCAAAATATCACTATTTACAGATGATATGGAAGTATATATAAGTGACCCTAAAAATTGCACTAGGGAACTCCTAAACCTGATAAACAGCTTCAGTGAAGTAGCTGTATATAAAATTAACTCAAACAAATCAGTGGCCTTTCTTTACAGAGTATAAACCGGATGAGAAAAAAATCAGTGAAACAACAGCCAAACCTTCACTGAGATAGAAAGGTTAAATTGCAAATTCAGCTGGAATAATAAAAAACCTAGGATAGCAAAAAATATTGTCAACAATAAAAGAACCTCTGGTGAAAACTCCATGCCTCACTTCAAGCTGTACCACAGAGCAATTGTGGAAAACAACAACAACAACAACAACAAAACCCTCCATTTTACTGGTACAGGGACAGACAGTTAGATCAATGGAGTCAACTGAAGACCCAGAAATGAACCCACACAGCTATGTTCAAAAATGATCTTTGACAAAGGAGCTGAAACCATCCAGTGGGAAAAAAGACAAAATTTTCAACAAATGGGTCAGGCACAACTGGCAGTTATCATGTAGAAGAATGAGAATTGATCCATTCTTTTCTCCTTGTACAAAGCTCCAATCTAAGTGGATCAAGGAACTCCACACAAAACCAGAGACACTAAAACTTATAGAGGAGAAAGTGGAGAAAAGTCTCAAAGGTATGGACACAGGGGGAAAGTTTCTGAACAGAACAGCAATGGCTTGTGCTGTAAAATCAAGATTTGACAAATGGGACCTCATAAAGTTGCAAAGCTTCTGTAAGGCAAAAGACACTGTCAATAAGACAAAAAGGCACCAACAGCTTGGGAAAAGATCTTTACAAATCCTAAATTAGATAGAGGACTAATATCCAATATATATATATATGATACTGAAGAAGCTGGACTCCAGAAAAACAAGTAAACCTATTAAAAAATGGGACACAGAGCTAAACAAAGAATTTTCAACTGAGGAATAACAAAGGTCTGAGAAACACCTGAAAAAAAGTTCAGCATCCTGAATCATCAGGGAAATATAAATCGAAACATCCTTGATATTACATCTCACACTAGTCAAAATGGCAAAGATCACAAATTCAAGTGACAGCAGAGGATGGCAAAAATGTGGACAAAGAAGAACACTTCTCCATTGTTGGTGGGATTGCAACCTGATACAACCACTTTGGAAATCAGTCTATTGGTTCCTCACAAAATTATACATAGTACTTCCAGAAGTCTCAGCAATACTACTTCTGGGCAAATACACAGAAGATGTTCCAACTTGCAATAAGGACACATGCTCCACTATGCTCATAGCAGCCTTCTTTATAACAGGCAGAAGCTGGAAAGAACCCAGATGTCCCTCAAAAGAGGAATGGATACAAAAATTGTGGTTCATGTACACAATGGAGCACTACTCAGCAATGACAAACAATGAATTTATGAAATTCTTAGGCAAATGAATGGATCTGGAGGATATCATCCTGATTGTGGAAACCCAATAACATAAGAAGACACATGATATGCACTCACTGATAAGAGGACAAGAGCCCAGTAACCTAGACTACCGAAGATACAATGTGCAAACCATATAAAACTCAAGAAAAGGGAAGATCAAAATGTGGATACTTCATTCCTTCTTAGAATGGGGAACAAAATACCCATGGAAGGAGTTACAGAGACAAAGTTCAGAGCTGAGACAGAAGAAAGGACAGTACAGAGACTGCTCCACCCGGGGATCCATACCATATACAACCACAAAACCTAGACAATATTGGATATGCCAGCAAGGTTTTGCTGACAGGACCCTGATATAGCATTTCTTGTGAGGCTATGCCAGTTCGTGGCAAATACAGAAGTGGATGCTCACATTCATCTTTTGGATGGAATACAGGGCCCCTGAAGAAAGAGCTAGAGAAAGTAACCAAGGAGGTAAAGTGGTCTGCAACCCTATAGCAAGATCAACAGTATGAACTAACCAGTACCCCAGAGAACTGTGACTCTAGTTGCATATGTTCCTGGGGATGGCTTAGTCAGCCATCAGTGGGAGGAGAGGCCAATGGTCTTGTGAAGATCCTATGCCCCAGTAGAGGGAAATGGCAGGGCCAGAAAACAGGAGTGGATATGTTGGGGAGCAGGGCAGGGGTGGGTATAGGAGACTTTCAGGATAACACATTTAAATATAAATGAAGAAAATATCCAAGAAAAAAAGAAAAAAATAAGTAAATAAAATAGAGCTCACACACTTTCTACTTTTCCTCAAGTATATGAAGTGAAATTATATATATATATATATATATATATATATATATATATATATATATATGTATATGTATATGTATATATATCCAGCTACTTCACTGAAGCTGTTAATCAGGTTTAGCAGTGGTCTGGTGGAATTTTTAGGGTTACTTATATAGACTATCATATCATCTACAAATAGTGATATTTTGACTTTTTCCTTTCCAATTTGTGTCCTTTTGTTGTCTAATTGCTCTTGCTATGACTTTGAGTACTATATTGAATAGGTAAAAAGAAAGTGAGCAGCTTTGTCTAATTCATGAATTTAGTGGGATTTCTTCCAATTTCTCTCCATTTAGTTTGATGTTGGCTACATGACCACAATGTCTCAAAGGAAACTTGAATGCCAAGAACGCTGACACAACCAGAATCCCATGATCACAGGATCCTGGAATCACAGGATCACAGACTCTGAGGAGGTCTTACTCAACCATGATTACAGGAAGGACAGACTCTAACCAGATATATTGAGGGCGGGGAGCACTTGAGATGTTCAGAGGGTAGAAGGCAAGCATAAGAACAGAAGCAACAGAAACCAACACTATTTGGCAACATCAGAACCCAACTCTCCCACCATAGCAAGTCCTGGATACACCCTTACACCAGAAATGAAAGATATGGATGTAAAGTCATTACTCATGATAATGATGGAGGACTATTAAAAGGACATAAATGGGGCTTGCAAGATGGTTCAGTGAGAGAGAGCACTGACTCCTCTTCTAAAGGTCCTGAATTGAAATGCCAGAAACCACATGGTGGCTCACAACCACCCATAATGATATCTGATGCCCTCTTCTGCTGCATCTAAAGACAGCAACAGTGTACTTATTTATAATGATAAATAACTCTTTTTAAAGAAAAAAAGAGGAAGAAGAAAGACAAAACTCCCTAAAACAAATACAGGATAACACAGGTAAACAGGTACAAGCCCTTAAAAAGGAAACACAAAAGTCCCTTAAAGAATTACAGAAAAAGACAGTCAAACAGGTGAAAGAATTGAACAAAACCATCCATGATCTAAAAATGGAAGTAGAAACAATAAAGAATTCACAAAGGAAGACAATTCTGGAGACAGATCATAGGAAAGAAGTCAGGAGCCATAGATGCTAGCATCACCAACAGAATACAAGATAGAAGAGAGAATCTCAGGTGCTGAAGATAGCATAGAAAACGAGGACACAACAATCAAAGGAAATGCAAGATGCAAAAAGATCCTAACCCAAAATATCGATGAAATCCAGGACACAATGAGAAGACCAAACCTAACGATAATAGGTATAGACAAGAAGAAATATTTCCATTGTAAAAGGCCAGTAAATATCTTTACCAATATTATAGAAGAAAACTTCCATAACCTAAAGAAAAAAAATGCCCATGAACATAAAATAAGCCTACAGAAATCAAATTAGATTGGACCAGATAAGAAAATTCCTCCCATCACATAATAATCAAACCACCAAATACATTATATAAAGGAAGAATATTTAAAGCAGTAAGTGGAAAAGGTCAAGTCACATAAAAAGGCAAACCTATTAAAATTATACCAGACTTCCTACCTGAGACTAAGCAAGCCAGTCGATCCTGGGCAGAGGTCATACAGACCCTAAGAAAACATGAAGTCCACTACGGACAAACTCAGCCAAACTCTCAATCCCCATAGATGGATAAACCAAGGTATTCCATGACAAACCAAATTCACACAATATCTTTCCACGAATCCTGCCCTTCAAAGGATAATAAAGGGAAACCTCCAACACAAGGAGGGGAAGAACACTACAGAAGATGCAAAAACGTAATCTTTCAACAAACATAAAAGAAGATAACTACATGAACAGAATTCCAACTCTAACAACAAAAATAACAGGAAGCAACAATGATTATTCCTTTAATAACTCTTAATATCAGTGGGCTCAATTCCCCAATAAAAGGAAATAAACTAAAAGACTGGTTATGTAAACAGGACCCAACATTTTGCTGCATACAGGAAAGCCACCTCAGGAACAAAGACAGATACTACCTCAGAGATACAGACTGGAAAATAATTTTCAGAACAAGTGAATCCAAGTATCAAGCTGGAGTAGCCATTCTAATATTGAATAAAATGATCTTTTACCTAACTTTATCAAAAAAGATAAGGATGGATACTTCATACTCACCAAAGGTAAAATTTATCAAGATGAACACTCAGTTCTAAATATCTATGCTCCAAATGCAAGGGCATCCTCATTCATTACGGAAACCTTACTAAAGCTCAAAGCACACATTGCACCACACACAATAATAGTGGGAGACTTCAACACCCCACTCTTATCAAGGAACACATGCTGGAAACAGAAACAAAACAAAGACACAGTTAAACTGTCAGAAGTTATGAAACATATTAATTTAAATGACATCTTTATAACATTTTATCCTTAAACAAAAGGCTATAACTTTTTCTCAGTACCTCATGGTACCTTCTCAAAAAATAACCGTATAATTGGCCACAAAACAGGCCTTAACAGATACAAAAATATTGAAACTATCCCATGCATCCTTTCAGATCACCAAGGACAAAGGCTGATCTTCAATAATAACATAAATACTAGAAAGCCAACACACATGTGAAAACTGAACAACATACTACTCAATGATGATTTGATCAAGGAAGAAATAAAGAATGTAATTAAAGACTTTTTAGATTTTAGTGAAAATGAAGTCACTATTTACCCCAACTTATGGGACACAATGAAAGCAGTCATAAGGGGAAAACTCATAGCTCTGAGTGCCTCCAAAAAGAAACCAGAGAGAGCATATATTAGCAGCTTGACAACACATTTAAAAACTGTAAAACAAAAGTAAGCAAATTCATACAAGAAGAAGAGATGGCAGGAAATGATCAAACTCAGGGCTGAAATCAAACAACTGGTACCAAAAAGAATCAACCAAACCAGGAACTGTTTATTTTTTCTTTTTTTTTTTTTTTTTTGGAGAAAATCAATAAGACAGATACACCCTTAGGTAGACTAAGTATAGGACACAGAGACAGTATCCAAATTTTAAAAGTCATAAAATGCTACATCCACTCCAGTGTAGTCTGCTTGGTAGGCCTAAGGTCCTGAAAGCAGTCACAAAGCAAAGAGTTACTCGGAAACAGCCTCCTGGAACCTTGGCATTCTCATAGCCCATTTACTCAAACCCTGTCCCTGCGTTAGTCTGGTGTATGGATCCATGAACCCTCTTTCAGTGTTGTTTCATTATAAGTGCCTTTAAGGAATGATTTTGACATAGCCAAGCCTCCACTAGTATTCCAAAAGCTTCTAGAAAATACTTGAAGCCTACCCTGAGTTTGGAATTCGGTAAGACAGTTACCTATTCAGTAACATTCAAATTCACTTCTGGTAGAAACAGTGAAACTACTTAGGCATTACAAAGATCAAGGGGAGAAAAGCTCAGGGCTAGTCTGCATAGTAATTACTTAGGACAACAGCCAAATCACACCCAAATACAGGAATATGCAATGGCCCAGAAAATAGGTGGGTTCAGTGCAGGTTTTTTCACTAGGTCCAGAGGAATGCATAATCAGGTATTTACTAAAGAACCCCTGGTGGTGGGTTAAACAATAGACTAACATTGCATCACAGCATTCACCTGGCTCCTGTGTATTAGCTGATCATTTTAATTAAGGGTTGTTCCTATTCTCACAGGTAAAGGAGGCCTAGCTTCCACCATCTTTTTATGTATGCATTCTTTTTGTTTGTGTCAATGTAAATTGGCAGAAGTATTCACCAGGCTTTTCTTGTTTTTCTTCTGTATTAAAAGTCTGGTGTTTATTTGCACAAAATGCATTCAGATCTAGCACACTCTCTTATATCTGTGTCTGCCTGTCAATTCTCGCAGAATCCATGCAGACCTGCTGGATCCCCTGATTCCCCACAGATTGAGAGAGGCTGACTGCACCTGGTTCGTGGCAATAAACGGAAAGGGAAACATTACAACAGAATCTAACAGCATAAGTAATATAAAGCCAACATTCATGTGGAAAATGAACTACACTTTAATCAATGATGCTTTGGTCAAGGATGAAATAAAGAAAGAAATTCAAACTTTTTAGAGTTTAATGAAAATGAAAACACAACATACCCAAACGTATGGGACACAATGAAGGCAGTCCTAAGAGGAAAATTCATAGCCCTGAGTGCCTGCAAAAAAGAAACTAGAGAGAGCATACACTAGAAGCACACCTAGAAGCTCTAGAACAAAAGGAGGCATATTCACCCAAGAGGAGTAGACAGCAGAAAAGGATCAAACTCAGGACTGAAATCAACCAAGTGGAAACAAAAAGAACTTTTAAAGAATCAACCAAACCAGGAGCTGATTCTTTGACAATCAACAAGATAGATACACCCTTAGCCAGACTAACAAAAGGGCACAGGGACAGTATTCTAAGTAACAAAATCAGAAATGATAATGGAGACATGACAACAGAACCTTTGAAAATCCAAAACATCATCAGATCTGACTAAAAGGCTATACTCAACAAAACTGGAAAACCTGCATGAAATGGACAACTTCCTAGACAGATAACAGGTAACAAAATTAAATCAGGATCAGATTAATTATCTGAACAGTCCTGATTCCCCTGAAGGAATAGAAGCACTCATCAATAGTCTCCCAATCAAAAAAAAAAAAGCCTAGGACCACATGTGATTTGTGCAGAGCTCTATGAGCCCTTCAAAGAAGACCTAATTCCAACTCTCCTCAAACTATTCCACAAAATAGAAACAGAAGGTTCTATGAAGCCACAATTACTCTTATACCTAAACCACACAAATACCAAAGAAAGAAAGAGAACTTCAGACCAATTTCCCTTTAGAATATCAATGCAAAAATACTCAATGAAATCCTCACAAACAGAATCCAAGAACACATCAAAAAGATCATCCATCATGATCAAGTAGGATTCATCCCAGGAATGCAGTGAAGGTCCAATACACAGAAATCTATCAATATAATACACTATATAAACAAACTCAAGAACAACATGATCATCTTATTAAAGATAAGAAAGCATTGGACAAAAATCTAACACCCATTCATGATAAAAGTTTTGGAAAGATCAGGAATTCAAGGCCCATAGCTAAACATGAGAAAAGCAGTATATAGCAAACCAGTAGACAACATCAAACTAGATGGAGGGAAACTGGAACCAATCCCACTAAAATTAGAAACTAGACAAGGCTGCCCAATTTCTCCCTACCTATTCAATATAGCACTGGAAGCTCTAGCCAGAGCAATTTGAAAACAAAGGAGATCAAGGTGATATAAATTGCAAAGGAAGAAGTCACTATTTCAAACGATATAGTATTATTTATAAGTGACCCTAAATATTCCACTAGAGAAACCATGTGAAATGTAAATGAAGAAAATATCTAATAAAAAAATTTAAATGGGGTAAAGACTTAAAAAAAGAATTCTCAACTCAGGAATACCAAATAGCTGAGAAGCACCTGAAAAAAATGGTCAACACCCTTAGTCATCAGGGAAATGGAAATGAAAACAACCTTGAGATTCCACCTCACATCAGTCTGAATGGCTAAGATCAAAAATTCAGGTGACAGCAGATGGTGGCAAGGATGCGGAGAAAGAGGAACACTCCTCCATTGTTGGTGGGATTACAAGCTTGTACAACCACTCTGGAAATCAGTCTGGTGGTTCCTCAGAAAATAGGGTATAGTACTACTAGAAGATCCACCAATATCTCTCTTGGGCATATACCTAGAAGATGTTCCAACTTGTAATAAGGACACATGCTCCACTATGTTCATAGCAGCCTAACTTATAATAACCAGAAGCTGGAAAGAACCCAGATGTCCCACAGCAGAGGAATTGATATAGAAAATTTGGTACATTTACACAATAGAGTACTACTCAGCAATTAAAAACAATGAATTTAGGAAATTCTTGGGCAAATGGATGTATCTGGTGGATATCATCATCAGGGAGATAACCCAATCACAAAAGAAGTCACTTGATATGCACTCACTGATAAGTGAATATTAGTCCAGTAACCTAAAATACCAAAGATACAATTTGCAAAAAACAAGAAAATCAAGAAGAAGGAAGACCAACATGTGCTTACTTATTATTATTATTTTTTTTTAGAATAGGGAAGAAAATACCCATGGAAGGAGTTACAGAGAGAAAGTTTGGAGCCCAGGTGAAAGGATAGACCATCCAGAGACTACTACACCCAGGGATCCATCCCATAATCAGCCACCAAACACAGACACTATTATATATGCCAACAAGATTTTGCTGAAAGAATCCCTGATATAGCTGTCTCTTTTGTGGCTATGCCAGTGCCTGGCAAAATCAGAAGTGGATGTTCATACTCATCTATATGATGGAACACAGGGCCGCCAATGGAGAACCTAGAGAAAGTATACAAGGAGCTGACGGGGTCTGTGACCCTATAGATGGAAAAACAATATGAACCAACCAGTACCCCCAGAGCTCATGTCTCTAGCTGCATATGTAGCAGAAGAGGACCTAGTCAGCCATCATTGGAAAGAGAGGCCCCTTGGTCTTGCAAATGTTATATGCCCTAGTACAGGGGAATTCCAGGGCCAAGAAGTGGGAGTTGGTGTGTAGGGGAGCAGGGCGGGGGGGGGGGTACAGGGAACTTTGGCGATAGCATTTGAAATGTAAATAAAAAATGTCTAATAAAAAAATTTAAAAATATTAATAAGGTTATAAGATTCCTGAAAATATATGTGGGATAGAACCATAAAAGATAGAAAAAGTAGAATACAAAGATACACAGACAAACTTACTATGCATCAAATACAAAACACTGATTCTCATAAATGAAAAAGAAAGATGAACAGCAGCAGGAGGTTGAGGAAAATCAATGAGAAGGGCATGACAACCCAAAATGCATGAAAAGTGTTCAAATTCCTTTGTAGTTAACGTAATGTGAATATTCAGGAGCACATTTATATTTAAGTGGGTGGGATGGTTTGTATATCCTTGGACCAGGGAGTGGCACCATCTGAAGGTGTGGCCTTGTTGAAATAGGTGTGACCTGGTTGGAATGGGTGTGTCACTGTGGGTGTGGGTTTAAGATCCTCACCCTAGTTGCCTGGAAGTCAGTCTTCCACTAGCAGCCTTTGGATGAAGACATAGAACTCTCAGCTCCTCCTGCACCATGCCTGCCTGGATACTGCCATGCTCCCACCTTGATGATAATGAACTGAACCTCTGAACCTGTAAGCCAGCCTCAATTAAATGTTGTTTTTTATAAAACTTGCCTTGGTCATGGTGTCTGTTCACAGCAGTAAGACCCTAACTAAGACAGCAGTTGGTACCAGAAATGGGGTATTGCTGTGATAGGCCTGACCATGTTTTTATTTGAAAGAATGTGAATTTTGGGACTTTGTATTTGGTAAGCAATGGAATGCTTTAAATTGGGCTTAATGGGTCATCCTAGTAGGAATATGGAAGACTTAGTTGCTGGCAGTAATTTGTACTGTGTTGACCTGGCCCAAGAGATTTCAAAGGAGAAGAATTTCAGAATGTGGCATAAAGACTGCTTTTGTGGTATTTTTGTGAAGAATGTGGCTACTTTTTGCCCTTGTCTGAAAAGTTTGCCTGAGGCTAAGGTGAAGAGACTTGGATAAATTGCAGTGACAAAAGAAGTTTCAAAAATGGACCACAGGGCCCCCAATGGAGGAAGAAAGCACCCAAGGAACTAAAGGGAACTGCAACCGTATAGGTGGAACAACAATATGAACTAAGCAGTACCCCAGAGCTCTTGTCTCTAGCTGCATATGTATCAAAAGATGGCCTAGTCGGCCATCACTGCAAAGAAAGGCCCATTGGACTTGCAAACTTTATATGCCCCAGTACAGGGGAACGCCAGGGCCAAAAAGGGGGAGTGGGTGGGTACGGGAGTGGGGGGGTGGGTATGGGGGACTTTTGGTATAGCATTGGAAATGTAAATGAGCTAAATACCTAATAAAAAATGGGGAAAAAAAGAAGTTTCAAAAAAAGCCCAGCAAAGTCTTTGTTCTCTGGTTAAGTCTTATGAAGAGAAGTTTGAACAAGCATAGCAAGCTTAGAAAGGAAAAACATAAAATATATGGTTCGAGTATATTAAAGGAGTACTAGGAAGTTAAATGGAGCAAAATCTTGTGTTATAGGAGATAACATATTAAGGTAGTGGGACCTTGGGGCAAGATTCTACCCAGCTTAATTAGATCCAGGCATGGTGGTACACACCTTTAATCCCATGAGTCAGGCATGCTGATCTCTGCATTCAAGGTCAATCTACAGAGCAAGAACCAGGATAGCCAAGCTTAGGCAGTAAAGGATTTAGAAAACATAAAGCTAGTGATAATGTAATAGGACAAGGGGATTTTTGCTCGCGTCCGACTCGCCAGCAAGTGAGACGCCACAAAAGGATCCTTCTGCACATGTTTATTGGGAGAGCATTTACTGCATAGGTGAAAGACCCCCAAGCCCAGAACTGGTGCTGCTTATATTGGCCCAGGAGAGGCGTGTCTCACACCCGGATTGGTTTTCCATGGGTTATGCTTACCACCTCATTTGCATGCCTACATCTGATTGGTTAACTTCTCTCTCATCTGATTGGTTAACTTCTCTCTTATCTGATTGGTTAATTCTCAAAACCTCATCTTGGCAAAAAACTTTACTGCCTATGTATGCGTGGTGGCCAGCGGAAGCCAGCACCACCCTGCAACGGAACATGTGGCTTCCCACATCTTCCCCTTTTTGTTTTAATAAAATGAGGCTGGTCTAGGCCTATGCAATTATGCCTATCCGCAGGGGCTCCTGTTTTAGGTCATTCCTCTAATGTCACAGCCTTACCTGTCATAGGGTAACCCTATCGCCACCGGGCCCCACGTCTTAGGTTGGTCTGTGCATGAGGAAAGTTGCCCGTCTCTGGATACCGCAGTGCTGTGTGACAGTAACTGCTAAATGACCTAGGGTGAACTCTGCAAAGAGGCCAGACAAAAATTGAATTAGTGGGGAAATCATGATCACCCTATCACGTGCAATGAGGAAACCTCAGCGATATGCAAGGGCTGATCAATGATTGTCAAGTCTCTCTCATCCCAGTGTAATGGATCTATAAATCTGTGGGGTGCAAGAGCAGAAAACTCAGATGTCAACTAATTCTTGAGCATAGATAACCAAACTTCAGGGGAGGCGCCATTCTCAATAGCTAAAAGTGCCTGAGTTATAATCACCTTGCCACATTTTTGTTGGGTTCTGAATTTGCATACCAACCAGAGCATGAACACCAGTCCATAGCATATGGCAGCACCAAACAAAATCACTCACACCCATTCCTTAAAGTAAGAAAATGCAGAGGTAAGCCAAGAGGTAAAATTGCCAATAATGATGGGTTCTATTCGAGTTCCATTAAGGCTTAAAATCTGGCATTAGATGTAAAGAATTGAGGAAACACCTGAATGCATCAACGGCATGGTTTCAGGAACACAGAGCTCTTCAGTTCTCACTAGCGGGAGCACCCCCAGCCACAGGATCATCCACATCCTCATAGCTCTGCTTGTTTTGAATTGCTCTGGTCAGCCATTCTGGGACCCACAGCTGTTGTCGGTGATCCTGGGGAAACACACAAACAGACCCTCTCGCCCACGTCAACACCATCAACAGTGGTGGGCAATGATTTCCACGCCCTTATGGCAATCTGATTCACCGGCTCAAACACCTGAACTGGATATCCTGTCTGTTGTTGTGCAAAGCGAACTTGACCAAGCAGCATACTCCTATCCCATGCTGGATTTCCTGCAGCAGAGTTAGCCGCTGCCTGTTTATTTGCAAATTCAATAAGGAAGGCTTTCCAATCTAAATACTGCCCAAGTGAAAGGCATGCCTTCACCAAGACTGCCCAATTGGACAGTGTCATGCAGTGTCTATTCAAGGATTCTACTTGAGCCACAGTATAGGAGGCAGTTAAGCTGTATGTCCACACAGACTCAGCCAAATTCCTGATTACTTTGAAATCTAGAGGCTCATGATATCTCTGCCCTGCTTGGTCGGTGAAAATAGGACATCCCAGCAAGGAGAATCTAATCTCTCTCCAAAACTCCGAACAGAAGGTTGAACTAAAGGTGACTGCTGAGGAGGCATAGAGGGGGGCGCAGAAGCTAATTCACCTTCCTCCTCCGCCTCGGCTTTTATTTTGTCCTTTCTGTCCACCTGATAACACTGTGTCTCCTTTCTTTCTTTTTTTTTTCTTTTTAAGCCCTTCTCCTCTTCTGACATACTTTCTTGTTGCTCTATAAGGATTTTCTGACCTATCTTGACTGCCTCTCGATTCAAACAGTAACAGAGTCCATATATCAGAACAAACAAGACCAAAACTATCAGACCTACCCACAAAGGGTCAATGGGAGAAAAAAGCATAACTCATGAACCTTAACTTGTCCCAAAGCCAGAACCTTAACTTGTCCTAAAGCCGGGAACCTTATTGTCTCAATCCTTTCTTTCCTTCTCTTCTCTCTTTCCCTTCTCTCCTTCCTTTCTTTCCTTTCCTTTCTTTCTTTCCTTTCCTTTCTTTCGCTTCCTTTCCTTTCCCTTTTCCTTTCCTTCACTATTTCCTTTCCTTTATCACTGATTCCTTTTATTCTTCCTCCCTTCTCTTTTCCTTTTTTTAAAAAAAACATATCCCCCTTTAACCTGGGGATCAATTTGGGAGACTTACGGTACCACTGTTCCCCAGCTGAAGAGTTCTGAATCCACACAGTCGGATCCTTCTCAGCAGTCTGTTTTACGGGAACACTTTTTTAACCGCCCCTTCCCCGCAATGCAGTTCTGAATCCTCCCTGTATCAGGGGGTCTTTGCTCGTGCCTGAAGATGTTTCTTTTCCCAGGTTTTCAGCACCACTTCTTGCACGCTTGTGCCCGACTCGCCAGCAAGTGAGACGCCACAACAGGATCCTTCTGCACACGTTTATTGGGAGAGCATTGACTGCATAGGTGAAAAACCCCAAGCCCAGAACTGGTGCTGCTTATATAGGCCTAGGAGAGGCGTGTCTCACACCCGGATTGGTTATGCATGGGTAATGCTTACCACCTCATTTGCATGCCTACACCTGATTGGTTAACTTCTCTCTCATCTGATTGGTTAACTTCTCTCTCATCTGATTGGTTAATTCTCAAAACCTCATCTTGGCAAAAAACTTTACTGCCTATGTATTCGTGGTGGCCAGCGGAAGCAAGTGCCACCCTGCAATGGCACATGTGGCTTCCCACAGGGGATCATGTTCTAGTTTCTGTAAGCAGCAGAACTCAGCAGCTTGAGGCATGTGGCTCTGGCTCTAGAGTTAAGAATTGAAGGAACTACTGGGAAAATTGATGCTAGATAGCTGGAGCTAAGGAATTAGCAGTGATTAAGAAGAGACCAGCATCACTAGGTGTAATCTTCTGGAAATTGTTTTCTGGGAGCACAAAGAAGCTGTGTTCCAGAGATACCCAAGGTTGTACCTCATGTTGCGGCTGGACTTGGTAATGTGTAAGAGTCACTCAGGTGGTACTGCTTGTGAAGGAATTAAGGGATCATAGAGAGAAACTGAGACTTAGCACTGTGAGAGGCCAGGGAAGGCCATTGGAGAAGGTGAAGCCTCAGCTGTAGTTGATGGCCCAGGACTGAAGGGGTCATGCAAAGGAGTTGAGTCTTGGCACCCTGAAGAGAGCCTATGAGAGGCTATTGGTGAAGCCTAGTTGGAGTGGAACACCCCAGTGTATTGGAGATGTCAGTACCATGGGATGATCACCAAGAACAGCAGCCATAGTGGAGTGGATCAACCTGAGCATAGAGTGCTAGAGAGGACAGAGATGAAGAAGTGATGCCAGCCCTTAAGAGGAGTCCAAAAGATCAAGTGGAATCCCAGACACTGAAAGAAGAAGCTGTATCATTGAAATTGCCTTGGAGACTCAAAGATGTTAAAGATGCCAGAGCCATGGGATACATGCTAAGGAAAACTGCTAAAAGGGAATGGAACCAGCCCAGGAGGAAACAGTTTGTTGCAGTCAACAAAGATGAAAAAGGAGTAGAGATTGGAAGACCACTTTGACATCAGCCATGGAGATGCAGGGAGTGGCACCATCTGAAGGTGTGGCCTTGTTGAAATAAGTGTGACCTGGTTGGAATGGATGTGTCACTGTGGGTGTGGGTATAAGACCCTCACCCTAGTTGCCTGGACGTCAGTCTTCCACTAGCAGCCTTTGGATGAAGACATAGAACTCTCAGCTCCTCCTGTACCATGCCTGCCTGGATACTGCCATGCTTGATGATAATGGACTGAACCTCTGAACCTGTAAGCCAGCCCCAATTAAATACTGTTTTTATAAGAATTGCCTTGGTCATGGTGTCTGTTCACAGCAGTCAAAACCTAAATAAGACAGTGGGATACTTCTCTTCACTACCACAGATATCTACCTGCCTCTGCTTCCTAGGAGAGAAAGTTAACAAAATGTGTCAACACATGCAGAATCAGTGGTGAGTATTTATTGGAGATAACTGCATATAAAAATAGTATTCATTTATGAAAACAATGTGTTATTATTTTAGAATTTTTCCAATGCAATCTCATACATTATAAGATATAGTACCTTCTATTTGCCAAGAGCTGAAAGCCGATTGTACTGAGTATTTTCATCTGCATTTATTGTGCCCTGAGTCTAGATAATCTTAGGTACAATATTCTTTGCTAATACAAGTCTAATTTAAAGACTGTGTTGATTTAAAAGTACACAATAAAATTCGAAATCTCCTTTTGGGGTAGACCTACATCTTGCATTCCTAAAACATCTGTATCCTCACATCCCTGATATACAGCTGTAGAACGTTAAAATAATAAGAAATGAATGAGAGCAGAAAAGAAAATAAAGAAACATGGAAGATACCAACTAAGCCTTGAAGAACAATTTGAGTATATATTGGTATTTCCTCTAGAGACTGCTGTTAAGGTAAGTTATCAAGCAGAGAAGAATGTGTCTCCTTATGATTTCCGGCATATTCTTTGTAGAAATTAAATGCCATTGGTTGGTAAACCCACCTATAATATAACTATATTTTCAGCCTCTTATCAGCACAAAGTCTCAACAAGGAAGATATTGTAAGAGAATGACATTCAGCTGCCTTCAGTGACAGCTAAAGGCATTAAAAATGATGCAGAGGTATCATATCTAGGTAAGAATAGCTAGAACATTTGATCACGAATCCAAAAGAAGCCGAGTCCCCATTAAAAGGAAATTGAAGACATACTACAATCCCAGATCTTCGGTCAAAACCACAAAATCCTGTTCTTTTAGAACTAGACATAGAGCCCAAAAGTACTATCTCTGTGGATACAGTGGTGAGGAAGGCACTGATTGCCTCGCTTTTCTTGGCCCCAGCCAACTATATTGGTTACACAGAAATACCTTCAGATGGGGTTACATCACAGATTCTGGCAATTATTGCAAATAGAAGCCTCAATTCTGTTTTGATAAACCATCTCAGGTAAAGGCAAGGAAAGAAAGCGTGAAGATCAATTTCGAATGACAGCTGTGCTCAACTTGCATTTACAACTCCAGTCTGCCTATATTAGGTATATAGCAGTTCACTTCAGCCACATACCCAGGTCTGTAGAGAAATACATCTTCTGGAAAAACAGAGCACCTAAGTGTAGAAAACAAAACTCTTTTGTATTTTTCTACCTATAGAAGATCATTGTTTCTGGATCTCTTCTCTGGGACAAGTCATGGTGTGTGGTCAGTTTTGATTCCTGCTTTCTACTCTTCAGTTTTACAAGAAACAGGGAGTATCTGCTCCATGTAAATACAGACTGACTTCTGGAAAGTGGAAGGCCAACTTTGGTGAGATATTCCCTTCTGAAGGAGAAAGGAAAGATGGCTTTGTGTCAGGTAAAGGTGTGCATGATTATGGGAATGGTTGAGTGTTGTTACAGAAATACTTCATTGTCAGAACTTGCAAACCTTCCCTATGCTGATTCACATTTACAGAACTATTTTGTCACATGATTCTCAGTATCAACTCTTCAACACTTAGGTCACTGGTGTGCTTAAGACAGGTTCTTACTTATTCCAGTCTAGTTTTTTTTTTTCAATACAACTTCTATAAATGAAAACATAATCTGAAAATCTTATAAAGTTTCTCATAGCAAAGGTGAATATATGTTATGACAAAGAATAATGTGTATTGATTTCTACAGAGAATCAGTAGAGTCACTATTTGGCTGTGAAGAAAGGTCCATGTATACTGAATCTTCCATCTGAGTGCCTATTGCAGTAATTCTCAGCTCCCCTACTGCTGCAGCCTTGTAACTGAGTTCCTCAGGTTGTGGTGATCACAACTATAATTTTATTTCATTGACAATTCATATCTGTTATATTGCTACTGTATGAGGCCTAATGTAAATATCTCTACTTTCTTGTGCCTTAGGCAATTACCATCAGATCATTAAGGGGACCATACCATTTGATTCCCAAACAGGTGGACACAGACAGGTCGAGAACTAATGTCAAATTGAATCTTTGCAGAGAAGTCACAATATTCTTCATTCAGAAAATAATTTATCAGAAATACATACTAGTTGTTGATAGCAGACCAAGTTTTATAATTAACAAATCTTTCTTTGGGTGAAATATAGAACTTGGCCAATGGACACAAGGAAATACAGTTCATTTTATTTATTTACTTACTTTTAGACTAAAAGCATGTTTTATGCTAGGTCCCCCTGATTGTATTTCACAAATTAGCATGGTACTTATCCACTTCTTTTTTTTCAATTTTTTTATTAGATATTTTCTTCATTTACATTTCAAATGCTATTCCAAAAGTCTCTTATATCCTCTCCCACCCTGCTCTCCTACCCACCCACTACTGCTTCCTGTCCCTAGTGTTCCCCTCTATTGGAGCATATAATCTTTGCAAGAGCAAAGGCCTCTCCTCCCAATGATGGCCAATTAGGGCTGTGTGTTCCATTCAATGCATCACTCTGAGCATAGCTTCTGTTAGTTTCAATGTGTCTCTGTTTGGTTTCTGTTTCCAGGATCTGTCCATTGAGGAAAGAGGGTCACTATTATTGTGTGAGGTGCAATGTGTGCTTTGAGCTTTACTAAAGTTTCCTTAATGAATGTGGCTACCCTTGCATTTGGAGCAAAAGTATTCAGAATTGAGAGTGCATCATCGAAGATTTTACCTTTGATGAGTATGAAGTGCCCCTCCTTCCCTTTTTTGATACTGTTCATTTTTAATTTCAGGTTCTATTGACCTTCATGGATGTGGCTTTAGAGTTATCTAAGAAGGAGTGGGAACGTCTGGATTCTGCTCAGAGGACTTTGTACAGAGATGTCATGTTGGAGAGTTACAACAACCTGGTTTCTGTGGGTACGAATACTTTTCTTCCATAATCTCTACTCACCTTAGGGATGTCTAAAACTCTTACTAGTGTTTTGGTCTGACTTCCATTAATGACTTACTCTCTTAAATTTTTAAAATTATTGGTTACTATCTTATTTATAGCTAACATGTTATATACCTCTATCTTGGTTTTACATTTAACATAATGATCCTTCAGTCTTATACGCTTTGGGAATAAACATTCAGTAGCATTTATATGTGAATACACTTTGACAAACACAGTCTTCTTTTTCTAATGATGTCATTTTAAAAAGAAACTCAGAACTTTAAAGTTGATTGACTTAAAAAGACTCTGAAACATTCTGATGGAAGTGACTATAAAAAATTCATTCATGCTGGGCAGTGGTGGCACACTCCTTTAATCCCATCACTTGGGAGGCAGAGCCAGGGGGATTTCTCAGTTCGGACCAGCCTGGTCTACAGAGTGGGTTCCAAGATGCCTAGAGCTACACTGAGAAACCCTGTCTCAAAAAACAAACAAACAAAAAAAAGTCATTCATGTACCTTTTATGCTTTTCCATCTCACTGACATGGCACAATACTGTGATAGTGCCCAGCTACAATTAATGGCATATCTGTATGTCTGAGTGGACAGGTGTTGCTGTTTCAAAACCAGAGGTAATTACCTGCCTTGAAGAAAACAAAGATCCATGGATTATTGATAGAAATGGGACAGAAGGAAGAGCACCAGGTACTCTGAAGTGAAATAACATGTTATGTGATAATTCTAAATCAGGGAGAAGTTTAATCCTGAATGTACTTAGAAAAGCTATTCAATGAAAATATTTTCTAAGAAGTTTCATTTGAACAATGCATAAAAGGATTACCACACCATGAATGCTAAATGATTTTTGCTTTATTTTAACTTTATAGAGGAAATTTCAAATGTAGCATCTCACACGTTCTATTGTCTCGCCAGCAAGAACACACGAGTGAGAAACCGGATCCTTCTGCAGCAACTTTATTACACCACTTTCAACATGAAGAGGAAGACCCCAAGCACCAAAATGCGCTGCTTATATACACCTTAGTGTGGTGTGTCCACACCTGATTGGCTGCTCTCCCAGAGCCTCATCATCACACCCCGGGATGGGCCATGACTTGGCAGGAAAACACTCTTGCACATGCGCACATTGCTTGTTTACCAATTAGGCCACGCAGGCACAGAGGAAACCACTTCCCACAGTAGTATATATATATATAATAAAGTAGTAGATGATTATCTCATATTCTAATTGAGGTCTGTAATTTTCTTTTTTTCTTTCTCTTTATTTAATTCTTTAATCCTTTTGGACAGTCCAGTCTTCATCCCCTTCCTAGACTGCTCCCCATACCATACTTCCTCCCCTCACCCTAACTATCTTCAAGTGGATGTCCCTATGCTACAACTCCTACCCCACCAGAACTCCCCACTCTCTGGGCCTCAAGTCTCATGGGTTGGGTACAACTTCTTTCACTGAGGCCAGACCAGGAAGTCCTTTGCTGTATATATGATGGGGTCCTCAGATCAGCCGATGTATCATACCTTGTTGGTGGCTGAGTGTCTAAGAAATTTTGGTGGTTTAGTTCAGTTAAGATTGCTGGACTTCTGTAAGAATGGACCATCCAGAAACTGCCCCACCTGGGGGTCCATCCGATAATCAGCCACCATATGCAGACAGTATTGCATAAGGCAGCAAGATTTTGCTGAAAGGACTCTGATATAGCTGTCTCCTGTGAGGCTTTGCCAGTGCCTGGTAAATACAGAAGTGGATGCTCACAGTCATCTATAGGATGGAACACAGGGCTCCCAAGAAAGAGCTAGAAAATGTACCCAAGAGCTTAAAAGGTCTACAACACTATAGGTGGAATAACAATATGAACTAACCAGTACCCCCAGAGCTCATGTTTCTAGCTGCAAATGTAGCTGAAGATGGCCTAATCGGCCATCATTGGGAAGAGAGACCCCTTGGTCTACCAAACTTTATATGCCCCAGTACAGGGGAATGCCAGGGTCAAGAAGTGGGAGTGGCTGGGTAGGGGAGAAGCACAGGGGGAGGGTGTGGGGACTTTTGGTATAGCATTTGAAATGTAAATGAAGAAAACATCTAATAAAAAAAGAAATGAATTCACATTAGACACCTAAGTGTCTTCGACAAGCTTTCAACGCATGATCATATGAAGAACCATGCAATTCAGGAGCAGTGGAGCTACGTGGTAGGTGGTAGAACCCTAAGTAAAATAAATCATGATACCTAATGGTCATCTCTGAACATCCTTAGAAATTGAAATACACAATGTTTGATATATCTGCATGATAAGATAGGTAATTTATTTCTGTTTTAGTTATGAAAGGTTAAAAGTCCTAGTGAGCTACAAATAAATTTTTATTAATATTATGTTATCTCACTACCAATTTTTATTAATATGATGCTACGATTATAGTAAAATACAAAATTAAAAAAAAATACCGGGTCTTTCCATGGGGCTACACTCCTCTTTAGCTTCTTCCAGCTTTTCTCAAATTGGAGCTTGGGGATCCCTGGCTTCACTCCATTGATTGAGTGCTAGTATCTGCATCTGACTCTTTGATCTGCATGTTGGGCCTCTCAGAGGGCAACCAGGCTTGGCTTCTGTGTGCAAGTACACTACAGCATCACTAATAGTGTCAGGTCCATGGGGCCTCTCCTTGCGCTTGATCCCCATTTGCACTGTCACTGGACCTCCTTTCTCTCAGGCTCTTCTCCATTTTTGTCCCTGCAGTTCCTTCAGACAGGAACAGTTCTGGGTCAGAGATTTTGACTGTGGCATGGCATTCCTATCCCTCCACTTGATGTCCTGTCCCTCGATGGGAGGTGGACTCTACAAGTTCCCTCTCCCCACTATAGGGCATTTCATTTAATATCCCTCCCCTTGAGTCCTGAGAATTTCTCACCACCAAGGTCTCTTGTGCATTCTAGAGGGTCCCACCACCTCCAAACTCCCAGGGTTGCCTGTTTCCATTCTTTCTGCTGGCCCTCAAGGATTCAGTCCTGTTCCTGCCCCAATACCTGATCATGTGTCCCCCTTCCCTTCCCTGTCTCCTCTCCAAATCAAGGCCCACCCTCTCTGCCCCCAAAATTGATTTCTTCTCCCTCCCAGGTAGTATTAAGGCATCCTCATTTGGCCCTTTGGCTTATTAACCATCTTGAGGTCTGTGAATTGTGTACTGGATATTCTGTATTTTTTGGCTAATATCTACTTATTTGTGATGATATGCCATGCTTGTCCTTTTGGGTCTGAGTTACCTCTCTCAGGATGATATTTTCTAGTTCCATCCATGTGTCTGAAAAATTCAATATGTTCTTGTGCTTAATGGCTGAGTTGTATTCCATTCTGTAAATGAACCATGTTTTCTGTATCCATTATTCTATTATGCTACATCTGGGTTGTTTCCAGATTCGGGCTATCATATGTAAGGCCTCTATGAACATACTGGAGCATGTGCTCCCATGGCATGGTGGAGCATCCTTTGGGTATATGCCCAAGAGTGGTATATAGCTGAGACATCAGGTAGATCTATTTGCAATTTTCAGAGGAACCTTCAGATTGATTTCCAGAGTGGTTGTACCAGTTTGCAATCTCACCAGCAGTGGAGGAGTGATTATGATGATTTTTCATTTTCACTCATGGTTTTGACTTCTTTTTGAAAGTGAAGGGTCTACAGTTGTTTGGATTCATTTCTGGGACTTCCATTTGATTCCATTATCAACTTGTTTCATTTTATACCAATACCAGGCAGATTTTACTACTACTACTCAGTAGTACAGCTTGAAGTCAGGGATGGTTATTTCTCCATAAGTTCTTCAACTGTTTAGGATAAGTTTTGCAATTCTGGGATTTTTTGTTTATGTAGGAAGTTTAGAATTTTTCTTTAAAGAATTGTGTCAGAATTTTGATGGACATTACATTGAATCTGTAGATTGGTTTTGGTAAAATGACCTTTATTCCTATGTTAATCACACCAATCCATGAACATGTAAGATCTGACCATCTTCTAATAACATCGTAAATTCTTTTTTCAGAGACTGGAAGTTCATGTCATATCAGGTATTTGCCGTGCTTGATTAGAGTTGCAATAAGATCTTTTCTTTACTTCTGACTATTGTGACGGAAGTTGTTTCCCTTATGTCTTCCTCAGCCCAATTATCATTTGAATAAAAGTTGGTTACTGATCTTTTTGAGGTAATTTTTAAGCAGCCATTTTACTGAACACATTTTTAGCTTTAGAAGTTCTCTGATAGAGGCATGTTATCATTTGCATATACTATCATATCATCTTCCAACAGCAATGTTTTAAGTTCTTCATTTCCAAATTATGTCTCCTTGATCTCCTTTATATATCTTACTGTTCTAACTATAATTTCAAGCATTATATTGAAAAGATAAGAAAAGAGTGGACAGCCTTACCTTGCTGCTGATTTTAGCAAAATTTCATTAAGTTTCTCTCTATTTGATTTGATGATGGATACTTGCTTTCTATGAATACACATTTACATTTTTTAATCTTTTATTATTTCAGTGCATTTTATATATCAAACATATAATAATATTGAGTATTTTGACAATCAATTAATACATAAAATATTGTTCAGCTTTTATATTCATATTCATTTATACCTGAAAAATATGACTAATGAACATTTAATACTTTCCATAACTGAGGAACCTACATCTAATATTGAATGCTAAATTATTATAGAATAACAATAGCTACTGGCTTTTATAAATAAGGAGCTATGAATATACTGGAGCATGTATCTTTATTACATGTTGGAGCATCTCTTGGTTATAGGACTAGGATTGGTATAGATGGGTGTTGGGAACAAAAAAAAGGGGGGGGGAGCAGAAGGAAAAGGGCCCAAACTTCCAGCCAGAGTTCCTGTACTCTGGGCAGGTGGACTCAGGCAGAGCTGCCAGACACTTTTACACTCTGCCCTGGGTGAGTATCTAAGGCTGACCCCACTCAGCAGGGGGTAGAGAAGGGGCAGCCCCTGACTGGGGACCCTGGAGCTACCTTCCTAAATCCCCAGAGTTATAGGAGAGAGGGATAAGAGAAGAGGTTCCCAACAATGACCAGAGTGTGCAGCAGGTCTAGATTGAGCAGAGACTATCTATGGTTTAAGAGCTTTATTATAGTAATACAGAGGAGAGAGAGAGAGAGAGAGAGAGAGAGAGAGAGAGAGAGAGAGAGAGAGAGAGAGAGAGGGTTAGAGAGAAAGACAGAGAAAGAGGGAGGGAGAGAGAGGATAGGAAAGAAGAAGACAAAGAAAAAGGGAAGAAGAGACAGAAGTGAGAGAACTGAGAAGTGAAGATCGAAAGGAGTAAGAGAGGAAGGTGGGGGCCTAACAGCCCCTTTTAAAGTCTTTACTGTTGCTAGGTAACTGGGGAGGAGTTTAGCATGAAGTTCAGAAGCTTGGGACATTGCTTATGTGACTACTGACCATGCTTCTCATGTGGGGGCTCTGGGACCTGGTAATTTAGGCAGGGGCCAGAATTCCAGGAGCATGAGGGAACGCCTACTGTGTCCTGAAGGGGAATTATGACCATCAGGGTTCAGACCTCAGCTAGACTGAATACCAGCCTGCAATTCCCCTCAGATGAGTTCTCAGGTAATACTATGTCCAGTTTTTTGTGGAACTGCCAAACTGATTTCCAGAGGGGTTGTGCCATCTTGCACTCCCACAAGCAATGGAGAGTGTTCCCCTTTCTCCACATCCTCACCAGTGTCTGCGGTCACCTGAGTTTTGTTTTTTTTTTCTGTTTTGTGTGTGTGTGTTTTTGGTTGTTTGGTTTGTTTGTTTGTTTGTTTGTTTGTTTTTGCCATTCTCATTGGTGTGAGGGTGAATCTCTGGGTTGATTTGCATTTCCATGATGACAAAGAATGTTGAACTTTTCTTTAGGTGCTTACAAGCCATTCAATATTTCTCAGTTGAAAATTCTTGTTTAGCTTTGTACCCTCATTTTATAATAGGGTTATTTGGCTGTCTGGAGAAAATGGGCAGATTTGCATTCTTCTACATGCTGATCACCAGTTTAACTACCATGATTTGTATATGATTCTGGTATTTTTTTTAATCCATTGGATGCATTTTGCTCCTTTGTCAAAGATCAAGTGACCATAGGTGTGTGGGTTCATTTCTGGGTCTTCCATTCTGTTCCATTGTTCTTCCTGCCTGTCTCTGTAACAATACTATGCAGGTTTTATCACTATTGCTCTGTAGTACACCTTGAGATCAGGGATAGTGATTCCACCAGATGTTCTTTTATTGTTGAAAATACTTTACACTATCATGGGGTTTCTGTTATTCCAAATGAATTTGTAAACTGCTCTTTCTACCTCTATGAAGAATTGCCTTGGAATTTTGATTAGGATTACATTGAATCTGTAGATTGCTTTTGGCAAGATGGCCATTTTTACTAATTACCTCGGCCAAATGTGGAGCATGGGAGATCTTTCCATCTTCTCAGATCTTCTTGATTTCTTTCTTTGGAGACTTGAACTTCTTGCCATATAGAGATGTCACTAGCTTGATTAGAATCACACCAACATATTTAATATTATTTGTGGCTATTTTGAAGGGTGTCATTTCTCTAATTTCTTTCTCAACTTTTCTATCATTTGAGTAGAGAAAGACTACTGGTTTGTTTGAGTTGAATTTATACCCTGGCACTTTGTTTAACTTGTTTATCACCTTTAGGAATTTTGGGGGCCACTTAAGCATAAGATCATATCATCTGCAAATAGTGATATTTTTGACATCTTCCTTTCCAATTTGTATCCCATTGATTTCCTTTTGTTGTCTAATTGTCCTAGCTTGAACTTCAAGTACTATGTTGAATAGATAGAGAGAGAGTGGGCAAACATATCTAGTCCATGATTTTTTGGGATTGCTTCAAATTTCTCTCCATTCAGTATGTTGTTGGCTACAGGTTTACTATATATTGCTTTTACTATGTTTAGGTATGGTCCTTGAATTCCTGATCTTTCCAAGTCTATTATCATGAAGGGATGCTAAACTTTTTCAAATGCTTTTGTAAGCATCTAATGAAATAATCATGTGATTTTTTTCTTTATATTGTTAATCTAGTTGATTACATTGATGGATTTCTGTATATTTAACCATCCCTGCATCCTGGGAATTAAACCTATTTGATCATTGTGAATGATCTTTTTTTTTTTTCTTTTTAGGTATTTTCATTTACATTTCCAATGCTATCCCAAAAGTCCCCCATACCCTACCCCCCACTCCCCTACCCACCCACTCCCAGTTTTTGGCCCTGGCATTTGCCTGTACTGGGACATATAATGTTTGCATGACCAATGGGCCTCTCTTTCCAATGATGACCGAATATTTCATCCTTTCATACATATGCAGCTAGAGAGAAGAGCTCTGGGGTTCTGGTTACTTCATATTGTTGTTCCACCTATAGGGTTGTAGTTTCCATTAGCTCCTTGGGTACTTTCTCTAGCTCCTCCATTGGGGACCCTGTGATCCATCCAATAGCTGAATTGTGAGCATCCACTTCTGTGTTTGCTAGGCCCTGGCATAGTCTCACAAGAGACTGCTATATCATGCTCCCTTTAGCAAAATCTTGCTAGTGTATGCAATGATGTCAGCATTTGGAGGCTATCCTATCAGACCACAATGAATGATCTTTTTTATATATTTCCTGGGACCCTAAGATCCTGGTGTGACCAAGCTCCTGGAATCCTGGGAACCTGGGAGCCTATTATCCCGGTATCTAAGACTGTGTGGGTTTTGTAGGACTGGCTACATAGTTCACACCCAAAGTCTGATCAGGGCACCAGCCCAGACTAGAAAGAACCCGTGCCACTGGTCAGGCAGATTCCTGGCAGTCTGGGTCCCGTTGGTTCACGTGTTCCCTTTTTAGTGATTAGGTATGGTCCTTGTATCCCTAATATTTAAAGAAAGGGGATGGTTATGTCCTGCTATTTATTACTCTAATATTTTAACCGGAAGTGGTATTGGAGTTTTTATGAGGCCTTTTCAGTGTCTAATGTGATTTTTTTTCATTTTATTTAAAATGTAGATTGAGTTGATGGATTTTCATATATTGAAACACGCCTTCATGCTTGTGCTAATGTGTATTTTATTTTGTTGGATGATTTTTTAAAATGTTATTGGATTATGTTTGCAAGTACTTTATTGAGTATTTTTCACCAAAGTTTATAACTGAAAGTGGTCTGGAATTCTGTCTGGTTATTGAATCGTAATGTGGCTTAGGTAACAGGATGACTGTGCCTTCAGAGAATGAGTTTGGCAATGTTCCTTATGTTTCAATTTTGTGGAATAGTTTGAGAATGATTGATATTATATCTTCTTTAAAAGTCTGTTAGAATTGTAAGCTAAAACCATCTGGACCTGAGCTTTTTGTTGTTTTTGCTCTTGTTGTATTTGTTGTTTTGAGATTTTCATGATGTCTTTATTTCCTAAGGAGTTAGGGGTCTTTTTAGATTGCTTACCTAATCTTAATTTCATTTTGGTAAGTGGAATCAATCTGGAAATTTGATCATTTCGTTTAGATTTTCCAGTTTTGTGTAATACAGGCTTTTGTAATAAGACCCAAATAGTGTATGGATTTCCTCAGTGTCTATTGTTATGCCCCATTTTCATTTTCTGATTTTCTTGTTTTGGGGTATGGACTTCCTCGTTTTCATTACCTTGGCTAAGGGTTTGTATATCCTTTTGATTTTTTTCAAATGCTCCAATTCTTGGTTTTGTTGATTTTTTTTGTGGTATTCTCTTATTTCCAATTAACTGTTTTTCCCATGAGTTTATATATTTCTTGCCATCAACTCCCCTTTGGTGTGTTTATATCTTGTGTTCTGGAGCTTTCAAGTATGCTGTTAAATTGCTAGTATGAGAGGTATCCATTTTTTTAAAGACAGCATTTAGAGGCATGACTTTTCTCTTAGCAGTGCTTTCATTGTGTCCCATAAGTTTGGGCATGTTCTGCCTTCCTTTTTGTCAATGAATTACAAAGTCTTTAACTTCTTCCTTCCTTCCCTTTTTCTTTCTTTCTTTTTTCCGCTCTCTCTCTTTCTTTTTTTCATCTTTGACCCCATGGTCATTGAGTAGATAATTATTCGATTCCTTCGAGTTTGTAGGAATTATGATGCCTGAATCTTATTAAATTACATTTGAATTTATGGTGCTCTGAAAAGACGCTAGGTGTTAATTCAATCTTCTTCTGTCTCTTGCTGCTTCCATTGTTACTGAGTTCATGGTCATGTTGGAGGAAGGTTCTTTGAGATGCTGAATGGAGTGTGTGTGTGTGTGTGTGTGTGTATAATTCATTTAGGTGAAATATTCTGTATACATATGTTAGGTCCACCTGATTCCTTATGTCTATTATTTTCATTATTCTACTATTTGTTATTTCTTTTGATCACATCAGCACTGGTGATAGTGTGTCTTGTAATCTCCCACTCTTAAAATGATGGCTTGGAATGTGATTTAAGCTTTAGTAATGTTATTTTATGAATGTGGTAGCCCCAGCATTTTGGCATATATATTCAGGAATGTGATGTTACTTTCATGGCTTTTTCCTTTCATAAAATGTAAAGGGTCATTTTCTATTGTTTTTTATTACTTTTGATTGAATTTCAAAATTATTTGGTATTGGGATGAATACTCCAACTTATTTCACGGGTCCGTTTGCTTAGAAAACCTTTTCCAATCATCTTCTCTGATGGAGTGTTTATCTTTGTTTCTGAGGTATGTTTGGTTTGTGCAGAAAAATGATGGGTCTTACTCTCACTTGCACTGTGGTAGCCTGTGTCTTTTAACTGGGGCATGATAGTAATGACCAATGATTCTTAATTCCTGTTATTTTGATGTTGGTAGTAGTAGTATGCATGTGTGAGAGAGAAATTTATCTTTTTTTCATTTTATTGGTATGAAATCATTCACTCCATGTCTTTTCTTGGATATCCTACTTCATTTATGATTGGTTTTATAAAGGAATGTTTCTCACTTCCATTGATGGTTATTCAGTGTTTTGATGAACATTGTTTCTAGCCTGACATCAGTGTCACTTATGGTTTGCAAGACCTCTGCCCACACTGTTGTGGCTTTTACATTCTCTGTTGAGAAGTCAGTTGAAATTCTGATATGTTTGTCTTTAAATATTTCTTGTCCTTCAGATCTTGCAGCTTTCAATATTCTTTTTGTTCTGTATATTTAATACTTTGTCTATTATTTGCATGAAAGAATTTCATCTTTTACTCCAATCTATTTGGTATTATGCAACCTCCTTATACATTTAAACAATATTTTATTTAGGTGGGAATTATTTTCTATAATTTTGTTAAAGGTAATTTCTGGTACTTTGAGCTGGGAATCTTCTTCTCCTATACCTATTATTTTTAGACTTTGATTTTTATACTGTTTTACTTTCCCTTGCTGAGTATTTTGTCTAAGGTTACCCCCATTGATTGGTAAGAATCTTTCACCTCCCTGGACTTTGGTAATTCTAGAGGGTCTGAACAGCTTCCACTGTGGAATCTAAATGACGTTTTAATTTATATTTCCCTGATGACTAAGGACTTTGAATATTTCTTTTTATTAGCATTTTATTCTTCCACTTCCTCTTCTGATAAGTCTGCCTTTATATGTTACTTGACGTGTTTCCCTTACTGCTTTTAATATTCTTTCTTTATTTTGTGCATTTCATGTTTTCACTATTGAGTAATTGGAGGAATTTCTTTTCTGGTCCAGTCTATTTGGAATTTTGTAGGCCTTTGTACAATCATGGACATATCTTTCTTTAGGTTGGGGAAGTGGTCTTCTATACTTTTGTTGAAGATATTTATTGGCCCGTTAATTTGGGAATCTTTGTTCTCTTCTATAGCTATTATCCTTAGGTTTGGTAATCTCATTGTGTTTTGGATTTCTTGGATGTTTTGGGTTAGAATCTTTTTATATTTTACACTTTCTTTGACTGTTGTATCAGTGTTTAATATGGTATCTTCTTAACCTGCAATTCTCTCTTCTATCTAGTATATTGTGTTGTGGATGCTTGCATCTATGGCTCCTGACTTTTTTTTCTCTTTCTATTTTGTTTTTTTGTTTGTTTGTTTGTTTGTTTTGGTTATTCGAGACAGGATATTTCTGTGTAGCCTTGGCTGTCCTAGAACTTGCTCTGTACACCAGGCTGGCCTCGAACTCAGAAATTCACCTTCCTCTGCCTCCCAAGTGCTGGGATTAAAGGTGTGTGCCACTACATCCAACTCAAGATGTGATTTTAAATCAAAGTATTGCTTTTCAGGAATTTGGGGTTATTCAGGGCTCACTTTTGTAGGAAAACTGAGATCTGATGAGGCCAAGTAGCCTTGATTTTTGTTGCTTATGTTCTTGCTCTTGTCTGTCACATCTGCTTATCTCTGGTATTAGCCAGTCCCACAGTCTCCACTGTGGCTTGTCACTTCTGTGAGCCTGTGTATCAGCTCTCCTAGGAGACCAGTTCTGTCCAGGAGGAATTTGGGTATGCAGAGCTCTGTGACACAGAAAAAAAAAAAAACTGATCGTGTCCATCCCTGGCTTTTCCTTGTTTCATATGTCCTGATGGATCTGTGTAGGTCCCTCTTGGGCCAGGAATTTGAGCAGTAGTGGTGTTCTTACCTGTGCTATCAGGTGTGTCAGCACTCTTGAGAGTCCAGTTCCCTCCCAGTAAGATTTGATTATGGAGAGATGTGACACAGGGTCAACTCCAGGCATAAATACCTGTTTTGTTTTTAAATAAATAATCTCACTGATTTTAAATCTAATGTTTAATTTCCCATTAGTATCCCATTATTTAAAAGGTATTCTAGTACCTCCTTTTCATCATTCTGTTCTTTGGATAGATGATTTGGGTTCATTTTGGTCATTAAGTCTCATAGTGTGGGGATTTTCTTTTATTAATGCATGCTAGCTGCAAAAATTATTTTTTTTTTAAATCAAGGTTCCACTGTATTAGCCAGGCCCGAGGTTTAAATGCACAAGCAAAAGGGGAAGTGCCTTTTAGCAGGAAGGTTTGGAGCAGTAGAATTGCACAAGCAAAAGGGGAAGTACTTCTCAGCAGGAGGGATGGGGCAGCAGAAATTTTTCTTTAGGCAGTTACAGGGGAAGCAAGAACTTGGTAGTATCAGGGTGTGGTCAGGACATTGGTGATAACTTAGGGCTGGAACATTCTGTGGTTGTTCTCTGAACAGTGTGTCAGTGGCCCGCTTTTGACCCCCTTTTCTTCTCGGGAGTCGGGGGTAAAGGCCCAATTCAGAAATCAGGACAATAGAGTTGTCTTAATAGCTCCCAAAATCTCCCCCGTTATAATATTTTTATAAAGGCATATTGTATAATAAATTTGTAGTCACGTTTTTAACAACCGCCTAAACATCTGTTTGCTCACTGGGTGAGTCTCTAAAACCACGAAGGACACAAGGACAAGTCATCTATGAGGCTTGAATTATTGGTTCCAGTCTGTTGGGTATCACCTGGGCTAGCCAAGGGATTTAGGAACAAAGCAAACTCTGTGGGTAGAGCTAGAGGTCTGATCCCCAGTGTGTAATGTTAGGGGCCATGTACAGGATTGACTTTCAGGCCCACAGATTTTTACCCAGAGTAACCCTGACTATGCCGTTTTTTCTTGGGGGAAGGATCCTAGGGCACTCAACCTTCATGCAATCAGACATGCCTCTCAGAGACTGTCTAACAGCTTCCAGACTAATCTCTGTGCAGTGCCTTAGCCTTACAACTCTCATGGGCAATGGCTTCAAGTTCCAATTTTATGATGTGTCTAGCCTGGGATTACAATTTAGTTTCCAATGTGGCTAGAATATATATTACCATGTTGGAAGCACAGACTACTGCAATCTATAAATGATTTGTGGTATGAGACTGATGGCCGAATTTAGGGGGAGGGGAATGATCTTACTTAAGCATGTTATGGAAATTGAATCTCTCTCCCCGAGACGAGGGTGATGAACCAGCATCCATGTCTGACTCTTCTCCAGTAACCTGCTTGTTATAACCAACGTCCAGCCGATGGTAATGAACTGAAACAAATGTGTTTGAAAGAGATGAATCAATTTGAGATTTAATAAATCGGGTCAATTTCTGAAATGCCCAAGGACCGAAGGAAATCAATAATAGGGGCTTATCTCTTATACTGTGTAATTATGATGAAGTTCATACATATGAAAATATATCATGCATTTTATGAATATCTTCTAACATATATTATGCTTATAACATTTACTTCTTTTGAATAAAATTGTTGCAATTCTGTGTTGTATGCTTTTGGCATGATACTCAAATTGGTGCTATTTTATGCATTAAGCATGTATATTGTTTTCAACCAATTGTAAAATGACATATAATGAAATGTTCTCATTAATTTTGCCTCTGTCTTATTATCGTGAAAAGAAATATTTCAAAGGCACAGGATTATGTCCAGGATGAAATAGCAGAAAGATTTGCATGTAATAACCTATCAGTGCTATATAGAAAAATTCAGGGAATATACTGCTGGTAGTGAAGAGTGTGAAATATGTTTTTATGGAAGTGCTCTGTTTGTAAAACACATTTATTTCAATCCTGAAACAGATCAGAAAGCTCCAGATACTCTTCCTGAGAGAACTCAGTCCCCAAATCCTAATGCTCACTACAGAATTTCTACTTGAGTGACATCTTACAAATGTATTGAATGTGGAAAATCTTTTTTTACATGTTTTTATTAGTTATTTTCCTCCTTTACATTTCCAATGCTATCCCAAAAGTCCCCCATACCCACCCCCCACTCCCCTACCCACCCACTCCCAGTTTTTGGCCCTGTCATTCCCCTGTACTGGGGCATATAAAGTTTGCAAGTCCAATGGGCCTCTCTTTCCAGTGATGGCCGACTAGGCCATCTTTTGATACATATGCAGCTAGAGACAAGATCTCCGGGTTCTGGTTAGTTCATATTGTTGTTCCACCTATAGGGTTGCAGTTTCCTTTTGTTCCTTTGGTGCTTTTTCTAGCTCCTCCATTGGGGGCCCTGTGATCCATTCAATAGCTGACTGTGATCATCCACTTCTGTGTTTGCTAGGCCCCGGCATAGTCTCACAAGAGACAGCTATATCTGGGTCCTTTCAGCAAAATCTTGCTAGTGTATGCATTGGTGTCAGCGTTTGGAAGCTGATTATGGGATGGATCCCTGGATATGTCAATCACTAGATGGTCCATCCTTTTGTCACAGCTCCAAATTTTGCCTCTGTAACTTCTTCCATGGGTGTTTTGTTTCCATTTCTAAGAAGAGGCAAAGTGTCCACACTTTGGTCTTCGTTCTTCTTGAGTTTCATGCGTTTAACAAATTGTATCTTATATCTTGGGTATCTTAAGTTTCTGGGATAATATCCACTTATCAGTGATTGAATGTGGGAAATCTTATACAAAGTTATCCAGTCTTAAAGTTCACCACAGATTACATACTGGAGACAAACCTTACAAATGTAATGAATGTGGGAAATCTTTTAAACATTTGTCAAGTGTTAAAATTCACCACAGATTACATACTGGAGACAAACCTTATAAATGTAATAAATGTGGCAACTCTTTTGCCTACTACTCACAGCTTAAATGTCACCACAGAATACTTATTGGAGACAAACTTTACAAATATAATATATGTGGCAAATCTTTTACTTGGTATTCAGATCTTAAAGTTCACCATATAAGCCATACTGGAAACAAACCTTACAAATGTAATGAGTGTGGGAAATCTTTTAAACATTTGTCAAGTCTTAAAGATCACCACAGATTACATACTGGAGACAAACCTTACAAATGTAATGAATGTGGAAAATCTTTTACCCAGGTTTTATATCTTAAAGTTCACCATAAAATCCATACTGGAGACAAACCTTGCAAATGTAATGAATGTGGCAAATCTTTTACAAAACTTCTCAAATCTTAAAGTTCACCAAAGAATCCATACTGGAGACTAACCTTACAAATGTATTGAATGTGGCAAAACTTTTACCTATGTTTCATATCTTAAAGTTCACGAGAGAATCCATACTGGGGACAAACCTTACAAATGTAATGAATGTGGAAAATCTTTTACACAGTTTTCAGATCTTAAAGTTCACCAGAGAATCCATACTGGGGACAAACCTTGCAAATGTAATGATTATGGGAAATCATTTACAAAGTCCTCAAATCTTGAAGTTCACCAGAGAATCGATATGGGGGACAAAACTTATGAATGTAATAAGTATGGAAAATCATTTACCCAGTCTTCCCAACTTAATGTTCACCACAATATCCATAATAAAAACAAATCTTACAAATGTAATAAGTGTTGTAAATCATTTACAGATTCCTCACCTCTTCAAGTTCACCACAGAATCCATTCTGGAGATATATCTTAAAAATGTATTAAATGTGGCAAATCTTTACACAGTCCTCAGATCTTAAATTTCACTACCAAATCCATACTGGAAACAAACATTACTAATATAATCAATATGACATATCATTTACCCAGTCCTTAAGTTTTCAAATTCACTACAGAATCCATATATGAGGAAATCTTCACAAATGAAAAGTGTTGGCAAGTCTCTTTTCTTGTCCTCAACTTTCCAAGTACATCAAAAAATCCATATGGGAAAGCAGCCTTATAAGTGCAGTGAATGTGGGAAATAATTTTCCTGATCCCCCAACACCCCTCGTAAAAGTCATTACAGAATTCATTTTGTAGACAAACATTCCTAATGTATAGCATGTAGAAATTTATTCACAGTTATCGTATCTTCAAAAACAGGACAGCATGCATACTGGAGAGAAACTACAAACGTAAACAATATGGCAAATCATTTAGCAAAATCTCAAACCTCAGATAAAATAGATTCATGAAGCAGACTAAATTGATATGTAATTAAGTTCTAAGTATTTATATAGAAATATGTTATTTTAAAAGATAAATATAGTTGTAAGAATTTAAACTGTGGTGAATACTTGCTCATCAAAGAATACCTACAAGATAGTATTACACATAGTATTAATTGGAAACCCTTACTTTGAAGTAACTGTTATATTCATATGAAATTATTTTATCAACAATAAAATATGAAAAATATCTTTCACCCAGCAATAATCTGATATCACTGATGAATAACCGTATAGAATTCATTTTCAAACTCACTAAAGAAATAATATTTTAATGTGTAAGCATATAAACCAAAATAATATTAATAAATATTTTTGTATAAGCATGTTGATTAATGTTCTGTATAATTTAGTATGGTAGAATATTGGGATTTGTGAGATATAATCTCAGTGAAGGTTATTGTGATGTTAGTCCTTGAGCTTTTATAGAATAATTTTTAATTTCAAACTAATCCCTTCTTTGTCACATGTATCAATAAATATATTACAACTGCCTTTTATTACTACTGCCTTGGTGTGATTACTATCAATTTTATGCTGGAATAGTGTCTTTTTTAGAGTTTCTATTCCCGTAGAAAACATCATGACCAACAAGCAAGTTGGAAAGGAAAGAGTTTTCATAGATTACATTTCCAAATTGCTATTCATCATCAAAGGAAGTCTAGACATAAACTCACACAGGGTAGGAACTTGTAGGCAGGAGTGGACTCAGTAGCCATGGAGGACGTTGCTTATTGGCCTCCTTCCCCTGGTTTGCTCAGCTTGCTTTCTGATAGAACTCAGGACTACTAGCCCAGGGATAGCACCTTGTAGGGTTAAAGGTCCTGCATCCACTCTGCCACAAGGCTCAGCTGCTCAGGAATGCAGGACACATGAGTTGACTCCCTTACCCCATGCTGTCACTAGGGAGGTGATGGGCAGTAGGGAAGCCCCAAGACACTCCTCCAGCATGGGGAAGTGCATGCAGTAGGAGGCAGCCAGATCTGGCTCCAGAGTCCCTGGGCCTGCAATGAGGCTGTGCCTTCTTGTTTCAGACTCTTCCCATCCAAGTGCCTATGAAAGCCATGGAAGAGCTGAAAACAGAGGCCCACAGGCTGGATCTAGCCTGGGGATGGGAAGAGAGGAGAAGAGGGAGCTCCAGCTGGTCCTGTTGGCATTATTCTTGGCTTGATGGTGGTAATGGGCTTGTGATTGCCTTCGCAGTGGTTGTGAATGTTAGGGCTGAGAAGCCTTCTACAGGAAAGAAGACTGTGAATTAAAAAGTGAAGACCTTCTCCATGACTCCCCACAAAAGATCCTGATAAAAAGAGGCAGTCTATAGTTTTAAGGCATTTATTGCCATGGCAAAAAAGTGGTTGTACAAAATCATATCCCACTTCTCAGGGTTGACCTGAGATTATATACTATTGCATGGAGGAATGTTTGGGAAGGAAAGCTTTTGAGATAAGACCACCTGGCCTCAAGGTACATCATTAAAATGGAGATCTGTCTTGAGCCTCTGTGACCACAGGTCGCATTCTCTACCTGTGGAGATGCTTGAGGCATTGCTCTCATGTAACTAATGGCCACAAATATATGTGAGGATTCAGCTAGTGACAAGAGCCTGGTACCAAGGAACAGACAAAACTTCAGTATATCCTGGGCTTCAAGCCTTGGCTCAACCAGAGACCAAACTACCTTTAAAGGTCCCAGAGCATCCCCTACAATGGGCTAGGCCCTCTCCCTTTGATCACTAAATGAGAAAATGGATTTCATGGAGGCATTTCCTCAAGGGAGTCTCCTTTCTCTGTGATAACTACAGGTTGTGTCAAGTTGATGCAAAGCACTATCCAGTAAAACTTACCCATTGCATTTTTTTCTCAATCCTATCATTTTTTTAATTAGGTATTTTCTTCATTTACATTTCAAATAGTCCCCCAATATCCTCCCGCCCCAAACCTCTACCCACCGACTCCCTCTTCTTGGTGCTAGCATTCCCCTGTACTGAGGCATATAAAGTTTGCAAAACCAATGGGCCTCTCTTTCCAATGATGGCAAACTAGGCCAAATGCTGATACATATGCAGCTAGAGACATGAGCTCTGGGGGGATACTGGTTAGTTCATATTGTTGTTCCACCTATAGGGTTGCAGATCCCTTTAGAACCTTGGGTACTTTCTCTAGTTCCTCCATGGGGGCTCTGTGATAAATCCAATAGATGACTGTGAGCATCCACATCTGTGTTTGCTAGGCCCAAGCATAGCCTCAAAAGAGACAGCTATATCAGGGTCCTTTCAGGAAAATCTTACTAGTGTATGCAATGGTGTGAGCATTTGGAGGATGATTATGGGATGGATTCCTGGGAATGGCAGTCTCTAGATGGTCCCTCCTTTTTTCTCAGCTCCAAACTTTGTCTCAGAAACTCCTTCCATGGGTGATTTGTTCCCAATTCTAAGAAGAGACAATGTGTACACACTTTGGTCTTTTTTCTTCTTGACTTTCATGTGTTTTGCAAATTGTACCTTGTATCTTGGGTATTCTAAATTTCTGGACTAATATCCACTTATCAGTGAGTACATATCATTTGAGTTCTTTTATGATTGGGTTACCTCACTCAGGATGATGCCCTACAGGTCCATCCATTTACCTAGGAATTTCATAAATTCATTCTTTTTAATAGCTGAGTAGTACTCCATTGTGTAAATGTACCACATTTTCTTTATCCATTCCACTGTTGAGGGACATCTGGGTTCTTTCCAGCTTCTGGTTATTATACATAAGGCTGCTGTGAACATAGTGGAGCATGTGTCCTTCTTACTGGTTGGAACATTACCTGGATATATGCCCTGGAGAGGTATTGTGGGATCCTCCAGTAGTACTATGGCCAATTTTCTGAGGAACTGACAGACATATTTCCAGAGTGGTGGTACAAATCCCACCAACAATGGAGGAGTCCTTCTCTTTCTCTACATTCTTGCCAGCAACTGTTGAAACTGACCCTTGTTACCTTGACACATAACACATCACTTTTAAGCCTCAACCCTTGCTTTCTTATTCATCCATAAGATCTAAATAACTTTAAAATACAACAGTAATTACAAATTCTTACACACTAAAATTTGAATCCCCTTATAATATCCAATCTATTTTGAAATTCAACTTTTTTCAACAATTCAAAGTCTCTTTACAGTGGGTTCCACTAAAATACTTTCTCACTTAAAGAGGGAAATATATCAGGGCACAATCAATACCAAAAGCATATCAACTCTAACTGTCTAATATCTGAGATTCACTCACTGTCTTATGGGGTCCTCCAAGGACGTGGGTCACTCCTCCAGCTCTGCTCTTTGTAACACACATCTTGTCTTCTAGGTTCCAGCTGTCTGTACTCCAATGCTGGTGCTGTTCTTGGTGGTTATCTCTTGCTACTGGCATCTCTAAGACACTGCTGTCTTCCTCTGCAACTAGGCTTCACCAATAGCCTCTCATAGGCTCTTTTCATGGTGCCTGGAAACAGAAAGTAAACAGAGAATAATTGAAACTAACAGAAGTTATGAAACAAATGAATTTCAAAGATATTTATAGAACATTTTATTCTAAAACAAATGGGTATACCTTCTTCTCAGCACCACACTTTACCTACTCCAAAATAGACCATAAAACGGGCCTTAACAGATACAAAATTATTGATATTTTTCAATATATCCTATCAGATCATCACAGAATAAGGGTATCTTCAATAATACCATAAATAATAGAAAGCCAACATTCATGAGGAAACTGGACAACACTCTACACAATGATAACTAGGTCAACAGAAAAAAAAATAAGAAATTAAAGACTTTTTTACCGTTTAATGAAAATGAAGCCATAACATTCCCAAATGTATGGGAGACAATAAAGGCAGTCATAAGAGGAAAACTTATAGCCCTGAGTGCCTCCAAAAAGAAACTAGAGAGAACAAACACTAGAGGCTTGACAAAGCACCTAAAAGCTCTAAAACAAAAGGAGGCAAATTCACTAAATAGGAGTAGACCCCAGGGAATAATCAAACTCAGGGCTGAAACAAACCAAATGAAAACAAAAAGAACTAATCAAAGAATGAACTAAACCAGGAGCTGGTTCTTAGAGAAAATCAACAAGCAAGATAAAACCTTAGCCAGACAAACTGGAGGGCACAAGATCCGTATCCTAATAAACAAAATCAGAAATGAAAAAGGAGACATGACAACAGAACCTGAAGAAATTCAAAACATCATCAGATCCTACCACAAATGGCTATACTCAACAAAACTGGAAAACATGAATGAAATGGACAACTTCATAGACAGATACCAGGTACCAAAATTAAATCAGGATCAGATTAATGATCTAAATAGTCCCATATCTGCTAAAGAAATAAAAGCCGTCATCAATAGTCTCCCAACCGGACGGAACACCTGGGGCAGCCATCTTGGTTTCCGGATCCCTCTGAGATTGGTTGGCAAAGGTGAGAGTGTGGACTACAGAAGCTAACAGCTTCTGGAACAGTAGAAGCCACAGAGTTTCTGAGGCATACCCATTTTGGGCTCCAGACATCCTGGCACCTTCCCTGCCAGAGGAGAGGTGTCCTCCCCAATCGTGAGGGCTTTGCCGGAGCTCCTGGGGGAATCATCTCTGGTACAGGATATCGCAGAGACAAGTCTGTGTAGTGAGAATGCTGAATACAGAAGCTACACAGCCTCTGGGACAGGTAGAACCAACACAGCTTCTGGGACAGGCCCTGTTTCAGGCCATCATCTTCTGCAAGAAGGCAGGTCCAAACGCCAGATATCTGTGTACCTTCCCAGCAAGAGGAGAGCTTGCCTGCAGAAAGTGTTCTGATCAATGAAATTCAGAAGAGAGCTAGTCTCCCATGTCTACTAATACAGGCCAACAGAATCATGGGTGGAACAAGCTCTAACCAAAGACAACTATAACAAAGAACTCTAGAGATTACCAGATGGCAAAAGGCAAGCTTAAGAATCTTACTAACAGAAACCAAGACCACTCACCATCATCAGAACCTAGCACTCCCACCTCAGCCAGTCCTGGGCACCCCAACAAACCCAAAAAGCTAGACCAGGATTAAGAAGCACTTCTCATGATGATGGTAGAGGACATCAAGAAGGACTTTAATAACTCACTTAAAGAAACACAGGAGAACACTGCTAAAGAGTTACAAGTCCTTAAAGAAAAATAGAAAAATACAACCAAACAGGAAGAAGTTCTTAAAGAAAAACAGGCTCAGCCTCAGCAGCAGCGGTCGCCATCTTGGTTCCAGGACTCAGCAGAACTTAGGAAATTAGTCTGAACAGGTGAGAGGGTGCGCCAGAGAACCAGACAGCTTCTGGGACGGGCGGAAGCACAGAGCCGCTGAGGCAGCACCCTTGGCGGGCCGCAGACAGCCGGCCACCGTCTGGACCAGAGGACAGGTGTCCACCTGGCTTGGGAGGCGGCCTCAGCCTCAGCAGCAGCGGTCGCCATCTGGGTTTCGGGACTCCGAGGGACCTAGGAAATTAGTCTGAACAGATTAGAGGGTGCGCCAGAGAACCGGACAGCTTCTGGGACAGGCGGATGCACAGAGCCGCTGAGGCAGTACCCTTTGCAGGCTGCAGACAGCCGGCCACCGTCTGGACCAGAGGACAGGTGTCCGCCTGGCTCGGGAGGCGGCCTCAGCCTCAAGAGCAGCAGTCGCCATCTTGGTTCCAGGACTCCCTGGAACTTAGGAATTTAGTCTGCACAGGTGAGAGTCTGCACCACAGAAGCTGACAGCTTCTGGGAACTGCCAAAGCAACACAGCTTCTGAGAGAGGCCCTGTTTTGGGCCTTCTTCTTCGACCAGGAGGAGGTCCAAAAACAAGATATCTGCGCACCTTCCCTGTAAGAGAACTTGCCAGCAGAGAGTGCTCTGAGCACTGAAACTCAGAGGAGAGAATCTGTCTCCCAGGTCTGCTGAGAGACAGTAACAGAATCACCAGAAGAACAATCTCTAAACAGAGTCAACTATAACTACTAACTCCAGATATTACCAGATGGTGAAAGGTAAACGTAGGAATCCTACTAACAGGAACCAAGACCACTCACCATCATCAGAACCCAGCACTCCCACTTCGCCCAGTCCAGGGCACCCCAACACACGCGAAAACCTAGACCTAGATTTAAAAGCATATCTCATGATGATGGTTGAGGACATCAAGAAGGACTTTAATAAATCACTTAAAGAAATACAGGAGAACACTGCTAAAGAGTTAAAAGTCCTTAAAGAAAAACAGGAAAACACAATCAAACAGGTAGAAGTCCTTACAGAAAAAGAGGAAAAAACATACAAACAGGTGATGGAAATGAACAAAACCATACTAGACCTAAAAAGGGAAGTAGACACAATAAAGAAAACTCAAAGTGAGGCAACACTGGAGATAGAAACCCTAGGAAAGAAATCTGGAACCATAGATGCAAGCATCAGCAACAGAATACAAGAGATGGAAGAGAGAATCTCAGGTGCAGAAGATTCCATAGAGAACATCGGCACAACAATCAAAGAAAATGAAAAATGCAAAAAGATACTAACTCAAAATATGCAGGAAATCCAGGACACAATGAGAAGACCAAACCTACGGATAATAGGAGTGGATGAGAATGAAGATTTTCAACTCAAAGGACCAGCAAACATCTTCAACAAAATTATTGAAGAAAACTTCCCAAATATAAAGAAAGAGATACCTATGAACATACAAGAAGCCTACAGAACTCCAAATAGACTGGACCAGAAAAGAAATTCCTCTCGACACATAATAATCAGAACAACAAATGCACTAAATAAAGATAGAATACTAAAAGCGGTAAGGGAAAAAGGTCAAGTAACATACAAAGGCAAGCCTATCAGAATTACACCAGATTTTTCACCAGAGACTATGAAAGCCAGAAGAGCCTGGACAGATGTTATACAGACACTAAGAGAACACAATATCCAGCCCAGGCTACTATACCCAGCCAAACTCTCAATTACCATAGATGGAGAAACCAAAGTATTCCACGACAAAACCAAATTCACACATTATCTCTCCACGAATCCAGCTCTTCAAAGGTTAATAACAGAAAAAAACCAATACAAGAACGGGAACAATGCCCTAGAAAAAACAAGAAGGTAATCCCTCAACAAACCTAAAAAAAGACAGCCACAAGAACAGAATGCCAACTTTAACAACAAAAATAACAGGAAGCAACAATTACTTTTCCTTAATATCTCTTAACATCAATGGTCTCAACTCCCCAATAAAAAGACATAGACTAACAAACTGGCTACACAAACAAGACCCAACATTTTGCTGTTTACAGGAGACACATCTCAGAGAAAAAGATAGACACTACCTCAGAATAAAAGGCTGGAAAACAATTTTCCAAGCAAATGGTATGAAGAAACAAGCTGGAGTAGCCAACCTAATATCTGATAAGATTGACTTCCAACCCAAAGTCATCAAAAAAGACAAGGAGGGGCACTTCGTTCTCATCAAAGGTAAAATCCTCCAAGAGGAACTCTCAATTCTGAATATCTATGCTCCAAATACAAGGGCAGCCACATTCATTAAAGAAACTTTGGTAAAGCTCAAAGCACACATTGCACCTCACACAATAATAGTGGGAGACTTCAACACACCACTTTCACCAATGGACAGATCATGGAAACAGAAACTAAACAGGGACACACTGAAACTAACAGAAGTGATGAAACAAATGGATCTGACAGATATCTACAGAACATTTTATCCTAAAACAAAAGGATATACCTTCTTCTCAGCACCACATGGTACCTTCTCCAAAATTGACCACATAATAGGTCACAAAACAGGCCTCAACAGATTAAAAAATATTGAAATTGTCCCATGTATCCTATCAGATCACCATGCACCTAGGCTGATCTTCAATAACAAAAAAAATAACAGAAAGCCAACACTAACATGGAAACTGAACAACACTCTTCTCAATGATACCTTGGTCAAGGAAGGAATAAAGAAAGAAATTAAAGACTTTTTAGAGTTTAATGAAAATGAAGCCACAACGTACCCAAACCTTTGGGACACAATGAAAGCATTTCTAAGAGGGAAACTCATAGCTCTGAGTGCCTCCAAGAAGAAACGGGAGAGAGCACATACTAGCAGCTTGACAACACATCTAAAAGCTCTAGAAAAAAAGGAAGCAAATTCACCCAAGAGGAGTAGACGGCAGGAAATAATCAAACTCAGGGGTGAAATCAACCAAGTGGAAACAAGAAGAACTATTCAAAGAATTAACCAAACGAGGAGTTGGTTCTTTGAGAAAATCAACAAGATAGATAAACCCTTAGCTAGACTCACTAGAGGGCACAGAGACAAAATCCTAATTAACAAAATCAGAACTGAAAAGGGAGACATAACAACAGATCCTGAAGAAATCCAAAACACCATCAGATCCTTCTACAAAAGGCTATACTCAACAAAACTGGAAAACCTGGACGAAATGGACAAATTTCTGGACAGATACCAGGTACAAAAGTTGAATCAGGATCAAGTTGACCTTCGAAACAGTCCCATATCCCCTAAAGAAATAGAAGCAGTTATAAATAGTCTCCCAGCCAAAAAAAAGCCCAGGACCAGACGGGTTTAGTGCAGAGTTCTATCAGACCTTCAAAGAAGATCTAATTCCAGTTCTGCACAAACTTTTTCACAAGATAGAAGTAGAAGGTACTCTACCCAACTCATTTTATGAAGCCACTATTACTCTGATACCTAAACCACAGAAAGATCCAACAAAGATAGAGAACTTCAGACCAATTTCTCTTATGAATATCGATGCAAAAATCCTCAATAAAGTTCTCGCTAACCGAATCCAAGAACACATTAAAGCAATCATCCATCCTGACCAAGTAGGTTTTATTCCAGGGATGCAGGGATGGTTTAATATACGAAAATCCAGCAATGTAATCCACTATATAAACAAACTCAAAACTCAAAAACCACATGATCATCTCGTTAGATGCAGAAAAAGCATTTGACAAGATCCAACACCCATTCATGATAAAAGTTCTGTAAAGATCAGGAATTCAAGGCCCATACCTAAACATGATAAAAGCAATATACAGCAAACCAGTAGCCAACATCAAAGTAAATGGAGAGACGCTGGAAGCAATCCCACTAAAATCAGGGACTAGACAAGGCTGCCCACTTTCTCCCTACCTTTTCAACATAGTACTTGAAGTATTAGCCAGAGCAATTCGACAACAAAAGGAGATCAAGGGGATACAAATTGGAAAGGAGGAAGTCAAAATATCACTTTTTGCAGATGATATGATAGTATATATAAGTGACCCTAAAAATTCCACCAGGAGAACTCCTAAACCTGATAAACAGCTTCGGTGAAGTAGCTGGATATAAAATTAACTCAAACAAGTCAATGGCCTTTCTCTACACAAAGAATAAACAGGCTGAGAAAGAAATTAGGGAAACAACACCCTTCTCAATAGTCACAAATAATATAAAATATCTTGGCATGACTCTAACTAAGGAAGTGAAAGCTCTATATGATAAGAACTTCAAGTCTCTGAAGAAAGAAATTAAAGAAGATCTCAGAAGATGGAAAGATGTCCCATTCTCATGGATTTGCAGGATCAACATTGTAAAAATGGCTATCTTGCCAAAAGCAATCTACAGATTCAATGCAATCCCCATCAAAATTACAACTCAGTTCTTCAACGAATTAGAAAGAGCAATCTGCAAATTCACATGGAGTAACAAAAAACCTAGGATAGCAAAAACTCTTCTCAAGGATAAAAGAACCTCTGGTGGAATCACCATGCCTGACCTAAAGCTGTACTACAGAGCAATTGTGATAAAAACTGCATAGTACTGGTATAGCAACAGAGAAGTAGACCAATGGAACAGAATCGAAGACCCTGAGATGAACCCACACACCTATGGTCACTTGATCTTTGACAAGGGAGCTAAAACTATCCAGTGGAAAAAAGACAGCATTTTCAACAAATAGTGCTGGCACAACTGGTGGTTATCATGTAGACGAAGGTGAATTGATCCATTCCTATCTACTTGTTCTAAGGTCAAATCTAAGTGGATTAAAGAAATCCAGATAAAACCAGAGACACTGAAACTTATAGAGGAGAAAGTGGGGAAAAGCTTCGAAGATATGGGCACAGTGGAAAAATTCCTATATAGAACAGCAATGGCTTGTGCTGTAAGATCAAGAATTGACAAATGGGACCTCATAAAACTGCAAATCTTCTGTAAGGCAAAAGACACCGTCAATAAGACAAAAAGGCCACAAACAGATTGGGAAAGGATCTTTACCTATCCTAAATCAGATAGGGGACTAATATCCAATATATATATATCAAGAAGGTGGACTCCAGAAAAATCAAATAACCCCATTCAAAAGTGGGGCTCAGAGCTAAACAAAGAATTTTCACCGGAGGAATACTGAGCAGCTGAGAAGCACCTGAAAAATGTTCAGCATCCTTAGCCATCAGGGAAATGCAAATCAAAACAACCCTGAGATTCCATCTCACACCATTCAGAATGGCTGAGATCAAAAATTCAGGTACAGCAGATGCTGGCGAGGATGTGGAGAAAGAGGAACACTCCTCCATTGTTGGTGGGATTGCAAGCTTGGACAACCACTCTGGAAATCAGTCTGGAGGTTCCTCGGAAAATTGGACATAGTACTACCGGAGGATCCATCAATACCTCTCCTGGGCATATATCCAGAAATGTCTCAACCGGTTAGAAGGACACATGCTCCACTATGTTCATAGCAGCCTTATTTATAATAGCCAGAAGCAGGAAAGAACTCAGATGCCCCTCATCAGAGGAATGGATACTAAAACTGTGGTACAATTATACATTGGCATACTACTCAGCCATTAAAAAGAATGAATTTATAAAATTCCTAGGCAAATGGTTGGACCTGGAGGGCATCATCCCGAGTGAGGTAACTCAATCACAAAAGAACTCAAATGATATGTACTTACTGATAAGTGCATATTAGCCCAGAAACTTATTATACCCGAGATATAAGATACAATTTGCAAAACACATGAAACTGAAGAAAAACGAAGGCCAAAGTTTGGAAACTTTGACCCTTCTTAGAATTGGAAACAATTACCCATGGAAGGAGTTACAGAGACAAAGGTTGGAGTTGAGACAAAAGGATAGACCATCTAGAGACTGCCATATCCGGGGATCCATCCCATAAATAGCCTCCAAACGATGACAGCATTGCAATCATTAGCAAGAGTTTGCTGAAAGTACCCTGAGATAGCTGTCTCTTGTGAGACTAGTCCAGGGCCTAGCAAACACATAAGTGGAAGCTCACAGTCAGCTATTGGATGGATCACAGGTCTCCCAGTATAGGAGCTAGAAAAAGTATCCAAGGAGCTAAAGAGATCTGCAACCCTGTAGGTGCAACTACATTATGAACTAACCAGTACCCTGGAGCTCTTGACCTAGCTACATATGTATCAAATGATGGCCTAGTCGGCCATCACTGGGATAAGAGGCCCATTGGACATGCAAATTTTATATGCCCCAGTACAGGGGAATGCCAGGGCCAAAAAGTGGGAATGGCTGGGTAGGGGAGTGGGGGGGGGAGGGTATAGGGGACTTTGGGGATAGCATTGGAAATATAATTGAGGAAAATATGTAATAAAAATATTTTAAAAAGACACACTGAAACTTATAGAGGAGAAAGTGGGGAAAAGCATCGAAGATATGGGCACAGTGGAAAAATTACTGTATAGAACAGCAATGGTTTGTGCTGTACGATTGAGAATTGACAAATGGGAACTCATAAAATTGCAAAGCTTCTGTAAGGCAAAAGACACCTTCAATAAGACAAAAAGGCCACAACCAGATTGGGAAAGGATCTTTACCTATCTTAAATCAGATAGGGGACTAATATCCAATATATATATATATATAAAGAACTCAAGAAGGTGGACTCTAGAAAATTAAATAACCCTATTAAAAAATGGGGCTCAGAGCTAAACAAAGAATTCTCACCTGAGGAATACTGAGCGGCTGAGAAGCACCTGAAAAAATGTTCAGCATCCTTAGACATCAGGGAAATGCAAATCAAAACAACCCTGAGATTCCAACTCACACTAGTCAGAATGGCTAAGATAAAAAGTTCAGGTGACAGCAGATGGTGGCAAGGATGTGGAGAAAGAGGAACACTCCTCCATTGTTGGTGGGATTACAAGCTTGTACAACCACTCTGGAAATAAGTCTGGAGGTTCCTCAGAAAATTGGACATAGTACTACCAGAGGATCCAGCAATACCTATATTGGGCTTATATCCGGAAGATGTTCCAACTGGTAAGAAAGACACATGCTCTACTATGTTCATAGCAGCCTTATTTATAATAGACAGAAGCTGGAAAGAACCCAGATGCCCCTTAACAGAGGAATGGATACAAAAAATGTGGTACATTTATACAATGGCATACTACTCAGCTATTAAAAAGAATGAATTTATGAAATTCCTGGGCAAATGATTGGACGTGGAGGGCATCATCCTGAGTGAGGTAACCCAATCACAAAAGAACTCAAATGACATGTTCTCATTGATAAATGGATATTAGCCCAGAAACTTAGAATACCCAAGATATAAGTTACAATTTGCAAAACACATGAAACTGAAGAAGAACGAAGACCAAAGTGTGGACACTTTGCCCCTTCTTAGAGTTGGGAACAAAACACCCATGGAAGGAATTACAGAGACTTAGTTTGCAGATGAGACAAAAGAATGGACCATCTAGAGACTCCCATATCCAGGGATCCATCCCATAGTCGGCCTCCAAATGCTGACACCATTGCATACATTAGCAAGATTTTGCTGAAACGACCCTGATATAGCTGTCTCTTGTGAGACTATGCTGGGGCCTAGCAAATACAGAAGTGGATGCTCACAGTCAGCTATTACCTGGATCACAGGGCCCCCAATGGAGGAGCTAGAGAAAGTACCCAAGGAGCTAAAGGGAACTGTAACCCTATAGGTGGAACAACAATATGAACTAATCAGTACCCCGGAGATCTTGTATCTAGCTGCATCTGTATGAAAAGGTGGCCTTGTCAGTCATCAGTGGAAAGAGAGGCCCATTGGTCATGCAAACTTTATATGTCCCAGTAAAGAGGAACGCCAGTGCCAAAAAGTAGGAGTGGCTGGGTAGGGGAGTGGGGAGGGTGACCCATCCAGCAGGTCCAGTTATTCGAGGATCTTGAGGGGATCTTCTCCTAAGAACCAAATGGGGAGGTAGAGAAAGACGAGAACCTTGTGTAAAGAACGACACATGGAAGCAGTCTGAGTAACATCAAGGTTCCAATGTATTTAGCAAGGCTCAAGGCTTAAATGCTCAAGCAAAAGGGCAAGTTCCATTCTGCAGGAAGGATGCAGCAGTAGAAGTACACAAGCAAAAGAGGAAGTACAGGTACTTATCATTGGGAGGGGTGGGGCAATAGAATTGCACAAACAAAAGGGGAAGTACATATCAGCAGGAGTGGTGGGGCAATAGAAATTTTTCTTTTGGCAGCTACACGGGGAAGCAGGAACTTGGTGGTATCAGGGTGTGTTCAGGACATCTGGCTCTGACTTAGGGCTGGAACATTCTGTGGTTGTTCTCCAAACTGTGTCAGTGGCCCGCTTTTGAACCCCTTTTCTTCTGGGGGGGAGAGGCCCAATTCAGACATCAACACAATAGCGTTGTTTTTAGCTTAATAACTTAATAGCTCCTAACATGGGGGGAGGGTATGGGGGACTTTTGGGATAGCATTGGAAATGTAAATGAGGAAAGTACCTAATAAAAAATATTAAAAAAGAAAAAAAAAGCAGTAAATTGAAAATATCAAGTAACATATACAGACAGGCCCATTAGAATTACACCAGACTTTTCACCAGAGACTATGAAAGCCAGAAGAAAACCAAATTCACACATCATCTTTCCACAAATCCAGCCCTTCTAAGGATAATAACAGAAAAAGAAAAAAAAAAAACCCAATACAGGGACAAAAACTATGCCCTAGAAAAAGCAAGAATCTAATCCTTCAACAAATTAAAAAGAAGACAGCTACAAGAACAGACTATCAAAATATACTCAATATATTCAAAATATACTCAATAAATGCAAAAATACTCAATAAAATTCTTGCTAACTGAATCCAAGAGCACATCAAAACAATCGTCCATCCTGACCAAGTAGGTTTCAATCCAGGGATGCAGGATGGTTTAATATACAGAAATCCATCAACGTAATCCATTATATAAGCAAACTCAAAGACAAAAAACACATGATCATCTCATTAGATTTAGAGAAAGCATTTGACAAAATCCAACACCCATTCATGATAAAAGTCTTGGAAAGATCAGGAATTCGAAGCCCATACTTAAACATGATAAAAGCAATCTACAGCAAACCAGTAGCCAACATCAAAGTATGAAGTGGGAAGCAATCCCACTAAAATCAGGGAGTAGACAAGCCTGCCCACTTTCTCCCTACCTATTCAACTGAGTACTTGAAGTCCTAGCTAGTGCAAATAGACAACAAAAGAAGATCCTAACCCAAAATTTCGAAGAAATCCAGGACACAATAAGAAGACCAAACCTAATGATAATAGGTATAGACAAGAAGAAATATTTCCATTGTAAAGGGAAGACACAACATACCCAAACTTATGGGAAACAATGAAGGCAGTCCTAAGCGGAAAACTCATAGCCCTGAGTGCCTACAAAAAGAAACTAGAGAGCATACACTAGAAGCCTCAAAGCACACATAGAAGCTCTAGAATGAAAGGAAGCAAATTCACCTCAGAAGAGGAGACAGCAGAAAAGGATCAAACTCAGGGCTGAAATCAACCAAGTGGAAACAAAAAGAACTTTTCAAAGAATCAACCAAACCAGAAGCTGGTTCTTTGGAAATCAAAAAGATAGATAAACCCTTAGCCAGACTAACTAAAGGGCACAGGGACAGCATTCTAATTAACAAAATCAGATATGAAAAAGTAGACATGACAACAGAACCTGTGAAAATCTAATACATCATCAGATCCTACTACAAAAGGCTATACTCAACAAAACTGGAAAGCCTTCACGAAATGAACAACTTCCTAGACAGATACCAGGTACCAAAGTTAAATCAGGATCAGATAAATTATCTAAACAGTCCCATTTCCCCTAAAGAAATATAAACAGTCATCAATAGTCTCCCAATCAAAAAAAAAAAAAAAAAAAAAAAAACATCCTAGGACCACATGGGCTTAGTGCAGAGCTCTATGAGACCTTCAAATAAGACCTAATACCAACTCTCCTCAAACTATTCCACAAAATAGAAACAGAAGGTTCTATGAAGCCACAACTACTCTTATACCTAAACCGCACAAAGACAAAAGAAAGAAAGAGAGCTTCAGACCAATTTCCCTTTAGAATATCGATTCAAAAATACTCAATAAAATCCTCACAAATAGAATCCAAGAACACATCAAAAAGATCATCCATCATGATCAAGTAGGATTCATCCCAGGAATGCAGGTATGGTTCAATACACAGAAATCTGTCAATGTAATCCACTATATAAACAAACTCAAGAACAAGGAGATCATCTTATTAGAAGATAAGAAAGCATTTGACAAAAACCCAACACCCATTCATGATAAAAGTTATGGAAAGATCAGGAATTCAAGGCCCATACCTAAACATAAGAAAAGCAATATATAGCAAACTAGTAGCCAACATCAAACTAAATGGAGGGAAACTGGAAGCAATCCCACTAAAATCGGAAACTAGACAAGGCTGCCCACTTCCTCCCTACCTATTCAATATAATACTTGAAGTCCTAGCCAGAGCAATTTGAAAACAAAGGAGATCAAGGTGATACAAATTGGAAAGGAAGAAGTCAAAATATCACTATTTCAAATGATATAGTAGTATATATAAGTGATCCTAAATATTCCACCAGAGATACCATGTGAACTGTAAATGAAGAAAATATCTAATAAAAAACTTTTTAAAAAATGGGGTAAAGACTTAAACAAAGAATTCTCAACAAAGTATTCTCAAGGAATACTTAGTGGCTGACAAGCACCTGAAAAAATTTTCAACACCTTTAGTCATCAGGGAAATGCAAATCAAAGCAACCTTGAGATTCCACCTCACATCAGTCAGAATGACTAAGATCAAAAATTCAGGTGACAGCAGATGCTGGCGAGAATGCGGTGGAAGAGGAACACTCCTCCACTGCGGGTGGGATTGCAAGCTTGTACAACCACTCTGGAGATCAGCCAGGCTGTTCCTCAGAAAATTGGACATAGTACAACCAGAAGATCCAGCAATACCTCTCCTGGGCATATACCCAGAAGATGTTCCAACTTGTAATAAGGACACATGCTCTACTATGTTCAAGCAGCCTCATTTATAACAATCAGAAGCTGGAAAGAACCCAGATGTCCCACAACAGAGGAATTGATCTAGAAAATGTGGTGCATTTACACAACGGAGTACTACTTTGCTATTAAAAACAATGAATTTATGAAATTCTTGGGCAAATGGATGTATCTGGACGATATCATCCTCAGTGAGGTAACCCAATCACAAAAGAAATCACTTGATATGCACTCACTGATAAGTGAATATTAGCCCAGCAACCTGAAATAAACATGCAAAACTCAAGAAAATCAAAAAGAAGGAAGACCAACATGTGGTTACTTCATTTTTCGTTAGAATAGAGAAGAAAATACTCATGGATGGAATTACAGAGAGAAACTTTGGAGCCCAGGCGAAAGGATAGACCATCCAGAGACTATTCCACCCAGGAATCCATCCCATAATCAGTCACCAAACACAGACACTATTGCATATACCAACAAGATTTTGCTGAAAGGACCCTGATATAGCTTTCTCTTTTGTGGCTATGCCAGTGCCTGGAAAAATCATAAGTGGATGCTCATAGTCATCTATAGAATGGAACACAGGGCCCCCAATGGAGGACCGAGAGAAAGTACACAAGGAGCTGAAGGGGTCTGCAACCCTATAGATAGAACAACAATATGAACCAACCTGTACCCCCAGAGCTCATGTCTCTAGCTGCATATGTAGCAGAAGATTGCCTAGTTAGCCATCATTGGGAAGAGAGGCCCCTTGGTCTTGCAAATGTTATATGCCCCAGTACAGAGTTACTCCCGGGCCAAGAAGTAGGAGTGGGTGGGTAGGGGAGCAGGTCTGAGGGAAGGTAAAAGGGAACTTTCGCGATAGCATTTGAAATGTAAATTAAAAAATGTCTAATAAAAAAATTTAAAAAAATAATAATAACGTTATAAGATTCCTGAAAATGTATATGGGATAGAAGCATAAAAGATAGAAAAAGTAGAATGCAAAGATACTCATACTAAGTTACTGTGCAGCAAATACAAAAATCTGATTGTCATAAATGAAAAAGAAACATTAACAGCGGCAGGAGGCTGAGGATAATCAATGAGAAGGGCATGACAACCCAAAATGCATGAAAAGTGTTCAAGTTCCTTTGTAGTTAAAGTAATGTGAATATTCAGGTGCGCATGTATATATAAGAGGGAAACTTGTTCTTCAATACCTCAGATATCTACCTGCCTCTACTTTGTAAGAGCAAAAGTTAGCAGAATGTGTCAAGACATGCAGAATCAGTGGTGAGTATTTATCAGAGACAATTGCATATAAAAATAGTATTCATTTACGAAAACAATGTGTTATTATTTTAGAATGTTTCCAATGCACTCCCATACATTTTAAGAAATGGTACCTTCTATTTGCCATGAGCTGAAAGCCTATTGTCCTGAGTATTTTCATCTGCATTTATTGTGCCCTGAGTCTAGATAATTTTGGGTACAATATTCTTTGCTAAGACAAGTCTCATTACAAGATTGTGTTGATTTAAAAGTACACAATAAATTGGAAATCTGTTTTGGACTAGACCTACATCTTGAATTCCTGAAACATCTGTATCCTCACATCCCTGATGTGAATGTTAAAATGTTAAAATAAGAAATGTTAAAATAATAGGAAATGAATGAAAGAGGAAAAGAAGATAAAGAAACATGGAAAATACCAACTAAGCCTTGAAGCACAATTTGAGTATGTATTGTTATTTCCTCTAGAGACTGTTGTTAATGCATTAAGGCAAGTTATCAAGCAGAGATGAATGTGTCTCCTTATGTTCTTTGTAGAAATTAAATGCCATTGGTTGGTAAACCCACCTTTAATATAACTATATTTTCAGCCTCTTATCAGCGCAATGTCCCAACAACGAAGATATTGTAAGAGAATGACATTCAGCTGCCTTCAGTGACAGCTGAAGGCATTAAAAATGATGCAGAGGTATCATATCGAGGTAAGAATAGCTAGAGCATTAGACCACAAATCGAAAAGAAGCAAAGTCCCCATTAAAAGGAAACTGAAGACATAATACAATCCCAAATCTTCCTTCAAAACCACAAAATCACGTTCTTTTATAACAGGACATAGAGTCCAAAAGTACTATCTCTGTGGATACAGTGGTGAAGCAGGCACTGATTGCCTCGTTTGTCTTGGCCCCAGCCAACTATATTGGTTACCCAGAAATACTTCCAGCTGCAGTTACCTCACAGATTCTGACAATGATTTCAAATATAAGCCTCAATTCTGTTTTGATAAACCATCTCAGTTAAAGGCAAGGAAAGAAAGGGTGAATATCAATTTCAACTGAAAGCTGTGCTCAACCTGCATTTACAACTCCAGTCTGCCTATATTAGGTATATAGCAGTTCACTTCAGCCACATACCCAGGTCTGTAGAGAAATACACCATCTTCTGGAAAAACAGCTCCTAAATGCAGACAATGAAAGTCTTTTGTATTTTTCTACCTATAGAAGATCATTGTTTCTGCATCTCTTCTCTGGGACGAGTCATAGTGTGTGGTCAGTTTTGATTCCTGCTTTCTACTCTTCAGTTTTACAAGGAACAGGGAGGATCTGCTCCATGTAAATACAGACTGACTTCTGGAATGTGGAAGGCCAACTTTGGTGTGATATTCCCTTCTGGAGGAGAAAGGAAAGATGGCTTCGTGTCAGGTAAAGGTGTGCATGATTATGGGAAAGGCTGAGTGTTCTTAAAGAAATACTTCATTGTCAGAACTTCCAAACCTTCCCTATGCTGATTCAAATTTACAGTACTATTTAGTCACATGACTCTTAGTATTAAATCTTCAAAACTTAGGTCACTGGTGTGCTTAAGACAGGTTCTTACTTATTCCAGTCTAATTTTTTTTCAATACAACTTCTATAAATGAAAACATAATCTGAAAATCTTATAATTTTTCTGATAGCAAAGGTGAATATATATCATGACAAACATGAATGTGTAGTTGATTTCTATAGAGAATCACTAGGGTCACTATTTGGCTGTGAAGAAAGGTCCATGTATATTGAATGTTGCATCTGAGTGCCTATTGCAGTAATTCTCAGCTTTCCTACTGCTGCAGCCTTGTAACTGAGTTCCTCATGTTGTGGTGATCCCAACTATACTTTCATTTTATTGACAAGTCATATCTGTAATTTTGCTACTGTATGAGGCCTAATGTAAATATATCTACTTTCTGGTGCCTTAGGCAACTCCCATCAGATCATTTAGGGGACCATGCCATTTGATTCCCAAAAAGGTTATCACCCTCAGGTTGAGAATTGATGTCATATTGAATCTTTGCAGAGAAGTCACAGCATTCTTTCATTCATAAAATAATTCATCAGAAATACATACTAGTTGTTGTTAGCAGTCCAAGTTTTATAATTAACAAATCTTTCTTTGGTGGGGATACAGTTCATTTTATTTACTTTTAGGCTAAAAACATGTTTTATGCTAGGTCCACCTCAAATTATTTCACAAATTAGTATGGTACTTATCCACTTCTCCTTTTTTTTTCAATGTTTTACTAGATATTTTCTTCATTTGCATTTCAAAAGCTATCCCAAAAGTCCCTTATATTCTCCCCACACCCTGCTCTCCTACCTACCCACTCCTACATCCTGACACTGTTGTTCCTCTGTATTGGAACATATAATCTTTGCAAGAGCAAGGGTCTCTCCTCCCAATGATGGCTGATTAGGGCCGTGTGTTCCATCCAATCGATGACTCTGAGCATAACTTCTGTTAGTTTCAATGTGTCTCTGTTTGGCTTCTGTTTCCAGGATCTGTCCATTGAGGAAAGTGGGGTGTTGAAGTCACCCACTATTATTGTGTGAGGTGCAATGTGTGCTTTGAGCTTTACTAAAGTTTCCTTAATTAATGGGGCTGACCTTGCTTTTGGAGCATAGATATTCAGAATTGTGAGTGCATCTTGGAAGATTTTACCTTTGATGAGTATGAAGTGCCCCTCCTTCCCTTTTTTGGTACTGTTCATTTTAATTTCAGGTTCTATTGACCTTCATGGATGTGGCTTTAGAGTTCTCTAAGGAGGAGTGGGGATGTCTTGATTCTGCTCAGAGGGCTTTGTACAGAGATGTCATGTTGGAGAATTACAGCAACCTGGTTTCTGTGGGTATGAATATTTTTCTTCCATATTTTCTACTCACCTTAGGGATGTCTAAAACTCTTACTATTAATGATTCACTCTCTTAAATATTTAAAATTATTGGTTACTATCTTATTTATAGCTAACATGTTATATGCATTTGTATTGCTTTTACATTTAACATAATGACCCTTCAGTCTTATATGCTTTGGGAATAAGCATTCAGTAGCATTTATATGTGAATACACTGTGACTAACACAGTCTTCTTTTTCTAATGATATCATTTTAAAAAGAAATCAGATTTTTAAAGTTGATTGACTTAAAAAGACTCTGAAACATTCTAAAAGAAGTAACTATAAAAACATCACTCATGCTGGGCAGTGGTGGCATACTCCTTTAATCACAGAACCTGGGAGGCAGAGGCAGGGGGATTTCTCAGTTCGGGCCAGCCTGGTCTACAAAGTGAGTTCTACACTGAGAAACCCTGCCTCAATAAAAAAAAAGTCATTCATGTACCTTTTATGCTTTTCCATCTCACCTACATGGCACAATTCTGTGCTAGTGCCCAGCTACAATTAATGGCAAATCTGTATGTCTGAATGGACAGGTGTTGCTGTTTCAAAACCAGAGGTAATTACCTGCCTTGAAGAAAACAAAGATCCATGGATTGTTGGTAGAAATGGAACAGAAGGCAGAGCACCAGGTAATCTGAAGTGAAATAACTTGTTATGTGATGATTCTAAATCAGGGAGAAGTTTAGTCCTGAATGTACTTAGAAAAGCTATTCAATGTAAATTTTTTTCTAAGAAGTTTCTTTTGAACAATGCATAAAAGGATTAAGACACCATGGATGCTAAATGATTTTTGCTTTATTTGAACTTTATAGAGGAAGTTTCAAATGTAGCATATTATATATGTTTTATAAAGTAGTAGATGATTTTCTCATATTCCAATTTAGGTCACTATTTTTCTTTTGTCTTTTTCTTTAATTCTTTAATCCTTTTGGACAGTCCAGTCTTCATCCCCTTCCCAGACTGCTCCCCAGCCCATACCTCCTCCCCTCACCCTAACTATCTTCAAGAGGATGTCCCTACCCTACCACTCCTACCCCACCAGAACTCCCCACTCCCTGGAGCCTCAAGTCTCATGGGTTGGATGCAACTTCTTTCACTGAGACCAGGCAGTCCTTTGCTGTATATATGTCGGGGGCCTCACATCAGCTGATGTATCATACCTGGTTGGTGGCTGAGTGTCAGAGAGATTTTGGTGGTATAGTTCAGTTAAAATTGCTGGTCTTCCGAAAGAATGGACCATCCAGAGACTGCCCCACCTGTGGGTCCATCCCATAATCAGCCACCAAACCCAGACACTATTGCATATGTCAAAAAGATTTTGCTGATGGGACTCTGATATAGCTGTCTCCTGTAAGGCTTTTCCAGTGCCTGGCAAATACAGAATTTCATGTTCACAGTCATCTATAGGATGGAACACAAGGCCCTTATGAAGTAGCTAGAGAAAGTACCTGACAGCTTAAGGGGTCTGCAACCCTATAGGTGAAACAACAATATGAACTAACCAGTACTCCCAGAGCTCATATCTCTAGCTGCATATGTAGCAGAAGATGGCCTAGTCAGCCATCATTGGGAAGAGAGGCCCCTTGATCTAGCAAACTTTATTTGCCCCAGCACAGGGTCAAGAAGTGGGAATGAGTGGGTAGGGGAGCAGGGCAGGGGGAGTCTAGAGGGGACTTTTGGGATAGCATTTGAAATGTCAATGAAGAAAATATCTAAAAAAAAAAAAAAAGAAAAAAAAAGAAATGAATTCACATTAGACAACTAAGTGTCTTCAACAAGCTTTAGAACACAAGATCATATGAAGAACCATGCAAGTCAGGAGCAGTGGAGCTGCGTGGTAGGTGGTAGAACCCTAAGTAAAATAAATCATGATACCTAAAGGTCATCTCTGAACATCCTTATAAATTGAACTATACAATGTTTGATATATCTGCATGATAAGATAGGTAAATTATTTCTTTTAGTTTATTTTGTTTTAGTTATGAAAGATTAAAAATCCTAGTAAGCTAAAAACCATTGTTATTAAAATTAGTTACTTCACAACCAATTTTTATTAATATGGTGCTAAGATTATAGTAAAATGTAATTTTTTTTAAATTGCTGGTCTTCCCATGGGGCTACCCTAATCTTCAGCTTCTTCAAGATTTTCTAAAATTGGACCATGGGGATCCCTGCCTTGAATTCATTGAGTGGGTGCTAGTATCTGCATCTGACTCTTTGATCTGCTTGTTGGGACTCTCAGAGGGCAACCATCCTTGGCTTCTGTCTGCAAGTACACGACAGCATCAGTAATAGTGTCAGGTCCAGGGGCCTCTCCTTGAGCTTGATCCCAGTTTGCAATTGTCATTGGACCTCCTTTCTCTCAGACTCTTCTCCATTTTTGTCCCTGCAGTTCCTTCAGACAGGAACAGTTCTGGGTCAGAGATTTTTACTGTGGCATAGCCATTCTATCACTCCACTTGGTGTCTTGTCCCTCGACTGGAGGTGGAAACTACAAGTTCCCCCTCCCCACTGTAGGGCATTTCATTCAATATTCCTCCCCTTGAGTCCTGAGAGTTTCTCACCTCCAAGGTCTCTGGTGCATTCTAGAGGGTCCCACCACCTCCAACCTCCCATAGTTGCCTGTTTCCATTCTTTCTGCTGGCCCTCAAGAATTCAGTCCTGTTCCTACCCCAATACCTGATCATGTTTCCCCCTTCCCCCCCCATCCAAACCAAGTCCCACCCTCTCTGCCCCCACGCCCCCGAGATTGCTTTCTTCTCCTTTCCAATTGGTATTTAGGCTTCCTCATTTGGGCTCTTTGGCTTGTTAACCTTCTTGAGGTCTCTGGATTGTGTACTGGATAATCTGTATTTTTTTTTACTAATATCTACATATTTGTGAGGTTATGCAATGCTTATCCTTTTGGGTCTGTGTTATTAGACGCGTTCTCACGACCGGCCAGGAAGAACACCACAGACCAGAATCTTCTGCGGCAAAGCTTTATTGCTTACATCTTCAGGAGCAAGAGTGTAAGAAGCAAGAGAGCAAGAAGCAAGAGAGAGAGAAAACGAAACCCCGTCCCTATTAAAGAGAATTCTCCTTCGCCTAGGACGTGTCACTCCCTGATTGGCTGCAGCCCATCGGCCGAGTTGACGTCACGGGGAAGGCAGAGCACATGGAGTAGAGAACCACCCTCGGCATATGCGCAGATTATTTGTTTACCACTTAGAACACAGCTGTCAGCGCCATCTTGTAACGGCGAATGTGGGCGCGGCTCCCAACATCTCCCCCTTTTCTTTTAATAAGAGCAAATAGGCCACCCATATTAATGAGAGTGGAGATAGAGGTCAAATCCCCAGTGTGTAGGTAAAGGAGCCATGTACAGGATTAGCTCTTAGGCTCACAGGCTTTTACCCAGAGCAACCCTGACCTGCTCCCGTGTCGTTTTGCCTGGGGGAAGGGAACTAGGACACTGAACCTTCATGAAAGATGACATGTCTCCCTAGAATAGGCTCATATATGCCGCAGAGCCTTTCCATTGCAGTGCTTAGCCGTGCAACTCTCTCGGGCTGCTGAAGCACACTCACTCCATCCCGTGCAATGAGTCTAGCCTCGTGGGATATAAGAGCTGAGTGGCCAGCGACCTATTGCCTAAGCATAGATAACCATATATCAGGGGGAGCACTATGTTCTAGAGCTGCAAGCGCCTGGGCAATAACCACCTTGTCTCTCCTAGTTTAGGCCTTAAGCTTACAGACCAATCAAAGAAGCAACACTAATCCACAGCAAAGTGTATCTCCAAATAATATTAATCCCACCCATTTTTTAAAGAAAGAAAATGCTGAGGAGATCCAATTGGGTAATCCTTTGGTCAGGGACAGGTCCAAGCGCGTGGAGTTGACCTGAAGTCTCAATTCCCGAAGGATCTGTTCAAATTCAGCCATCCAATTCTGTAACATATACTGAAAAAGACTTTTTGACAAATTAGCTGCCCTAGTAAATTTAACATACTGAATGGAAGTAACACACAATCCCGGAAACTTTTGTTCACATCCCAGCTGAGTTATTTGTCATAATACATCTAGTTGTATCTGGACAAGATCTATGAGTTGATTAACCAGCATGAGACCTCTCTGTATCTTGACATTAGCTGAGGCCTGTTCATCTATGACTGTAGTCACTGAGGCTGACAAAGTGTTAATGGTGTCAGTCGTCTGGACCTGTCCAGACAGAGCCAAGGCTGTCTGAATCAAGGCCAAACCCAGTTCCCAGTTAGTGGTAAAAAAGCAGGAGAATACTTGAGCATTATACATCACCGTCATTGGGAGTGGAAATGTCGACATTATCCCCCAACGCTGCTCTCTCTTTATTATTAACGCCCTGGACATCACCAAGACGAGGGACATTAGTATTCCCTTGGTCAGTCTGGATTTTTCGGGTGAGTCTTTCTGGTAACCAAAATGGGTTGTCTTCATTCTGTGGGAAAACACAGATAGCTCCCCTGGATCTTATCAAAATAGGATCCGGGCCATACCATTTATTATCAAGGACATTTTTCCATTTAACCATCTCATTGGGCCTATCTGGCTCTGTACAATGACGTTCAGCCGCAGTATGGCCATGAGCATCAATATTTAAAAAATTGAGTGTAAAGAGTGCCATAGACACAGACACTCTTGGTGCTCGGGGTACAGTCTCCTCAAAAGTTCCCCTCTTCTGTTTTATAAGATAGGTTTTGAGGGTGCGATGCGCACGCTCAACAATACCCTGTCCTTGAGGGTTGTATGGAAGTCCAGTCAGGTGGGTTACGTCCATCTGACGGCAGAACTGTTGGAATTTTTGAGACGTATAAGCTGGTCCATTATCAGTCTTAAGGAGTCTGGGTTTCCCCCAAGCACTCCATGCCTCAAGGCAATGTTGAATCACATGTGAGGCTTTTTCTCCGGTTAACGGAGAAGCAAACATGATGCCAGAACATGTGTCAATGGACACATGGAGATATTGAAGTTTTCCAAAGGAAGAAACATGTGTAACATCCATTTGCCAGACCTGTAGAGGTCGAATACCGCGTGGGTTAATTCCCACATGAGGAACTGGCAAGAACTCACAGCAGCTTTGACATTGAGTAACAATGTCACGGGCTTCTTTTCTTGTCAAGGAGAAACGACTGCGTAATGTTTCAGCCGTCACATGAAAATTGTTATGAAAATTTCTTGCAGCCTCTACCGGGGATGATAGGGCAGCAGCCACCACTTTAGTGGCCTTATCTGCCAAATCATTTCCCAGAGCCATGGGGCCAGGTAGGCCTGAATGGGCTCTAACATGAGTAATATAAACAGGAAATCTTCTAGATAACAAAACTAATTGTATCTGCTGAAAAATATTGGCAACTCTACTGGAAGGCTTAATCACTCCAGCCACTTCTAAAAGATTTACTGCATTAACCACATAACAGGAATCTGACACAATATTAAGGGGTTCTAAAAAGGTTTTTAAAACTTCTAAGACCACTAAACATTCTACCACTTGAGGTGAATTTTCATTATATTGTTTGGATACCACTTTACCATTAGCCACATAGGCACCTATGCCAGTTTTTGATCCATCAGTATATACCACAATCCCATTTTTAAGTGGATTTCTTACTGTTATTTGTGGAAACACAACAGATTGATTTTGGGCAAACTGTAAGATTGGATGTTTTGGATAATGGTTATCTATTTTTCCTGAAAAGGAGGTAACTAAAACTGCCCAATCATTAGATGTGGCTGCCAAGGTTTGAACCTGTGCAGCGGTATAAGGTACAATTAAAAGATATGGACTTTGCCCAAAGTGGGTGATTGCTGCTTTTAGACCTTTAAGGGCAAGCTGTGCAATTGCATCAGGATACCAATCTATTATTTTAGCTGGGGATACGTTTGGATGGATCCACAACAATGGCCCATTCTGCCACAAAACTGCAGTTGGCAATTGTGCTGTCTTAAAGACACACAAACTGAAAGGTTGCGAATCCTCAATACGTTGTAATTGTGCATTCTGTAAGGCATTTTCCACTTTTTGTAAGGCCTGGTTAGCAGCTAGAGTAAGAGTCCTAGGGGAGGAGATATGAGGATCTCCTTCTAAAATACTAAACAAAGGCCTTAACTCAGCGGAAGGAATCTTTAAAAAAGGTCTAAGCCAATTAATATCTCCCAACAGCTTTTGAAAATCATTTAAGGTATGGAGGTGATCTCTTCTTATCTCTACCTTTTGGGGCACAATCTTATCTGGGGACACCACAGAGCCCAAGAATTGTCCTGTATCAGAAATTTGGACCTTTTCTGTGGCTATCTGTAAACCCCACTGACTTAAAGTTTTAAGTAGAAAAGGATATGCCTTTTGTAGCATGGTAAGGTCTTTATGGCACAGGAGGATGTCATCCATGTAAAGGAGCAAAATTAAAGAGGGGAATTGTTCCCTCACTGGCAAAAGAGCTTCTTGCACATAAAGTTGGCACATTGTAGGACTATTGGACATTCCCTGTGGTAAGACCTTCCATTGATACCTCTTATCAGGTTCCATGTGATTAATAGAGGGGATGGTAAAGGCAAATCTGGGCCTATCTCTTGGACACAAAGGTATAGAAAAGAAACAATCTTTAATATCTATAATAATTAAATTCCAGCCACGTGGTAAGGCGGAAAGTACAGGGAGACCCCTCTGTACTGGGCCAAATAAGTTCATTTGCTCATTAATGGCTCTGAGGTCATGGAGCAGTCTCCACTTTCCTGACTTTTTCTTAATTACAAAAATTGGAGTATTCCAAGGTGAGGTAGAGGGTTTAATATGGCCTAATTTTAATTGTTCCTCTACCAGTTGAATCACAGCTTCTAGTTTTTCAGAGGATAGGTGCCATTGAGGAACCCACACTGGGTCCCCTGTTTTCCATGGTATGGGTCGTGCTGCCCCAATGGCCACTAAGGAAAAACCCAGACCCTGTCTGTCTTGGTTTCCATTAGGTGAGATGGGCTCTATCCTTCCCTGTTCTTGATGTCCTAACCCTTTTCCTTCTTTATAACCCATCTTTGCCATGATATTTTTTGCTTTAGCTGAATACCCTCTTGATGGGGCGTTTTCATTGGACAAAATAAGGCCCAAATGCTGCATAATATCCCTTCCCCAGAGGTTAACCGGGAGTGGGAGCACATAAGGTATGAATTTCCCTTGCTGTCCTTCAGAGGATTCCCACGTCAAGGCAATGGAGCTTATAGTGGGACATGATTGATATCCTAGGCCCTGTAATGAATGAGATGACTCTGTGGTGGGCCATGCTTTGGGCCACCAATGTGTAGAGATTATACTTTTATCTGCTCCGGTATCAAGGATGCCTTCAAACTCTTTTCCGTTGATCTTAAGGCGGAGCTTAGGTCTATCATTTAAAGATACAACCAAATAGGCAGAATCATTTCCTGAGGAGCCCATTTTCTTTATCTCAGGTCCTGCAGATTTTTCCCTGGTATTATCAGGGAGGAGCAGCAGCTGAGCTATCCTATCTCCTTTACTAATAGAAAAAACGCCTTTAGGGCTTGAGCACAGGACCTGTATTTCAGGGGAATGTTGACAATCCATAACTCCAGGGTGGACTACTAAGCCCTGTGAGGTGAGTGAACCCCGGCCGAGAATAAGGCCCATGGTTCCCGGGGGCAAGGATGGTATAGGCTCCACCGGCACCGGCTGAATACTCATTTGAGGCATTAATAGGAAGTCGGAGGCGGCACGCAGGTCCACCCTTGTGGGTCTTCCTGGGTCGCCTCTCTGACTGCTTCCTGGGTCCTGACAAACCGGTTCCCATATCTTTGAGGGCCCTGGGACCGAGGGCCCGATGACCCGTTTTTTGGCACATAAGCTGATTGACTATCAGGTGGGGGAAGGACTCTGCCCTTTATATCTCTCACAGAGCGACACTGGTCAGCTCTATGATAACCCTTGCCACACTTAGAGCAAAGAGTGAGAGTCCCTCCCTGTTTATCTGGAGCTCTGCAATCTTTCTTAAAATGCCCAGGCTTTCCGCAGTTAAAACATGTCCTCTGATTATTTCTGCCCATGGAGCGGTTTTGAGATTGAAGGATGGCAGCCGCTAAACCTGCATTGCTGAGAGGTCCCCCAAGCTCTCGACAGACCCTGAGCCAGTCTTGTAAGCCTTTGTTCTTTCTTGGGGCTATGGCCGCTCGGCACTCCTTTGTGGCTTGCTCATAGATTAGCTGTTCTATCAGAGGCGCAGCTTGCTCTGACTCTCCAAAAATACGCTCTGCTGCCTCTGTCATTCTGGCCACAAAATCTGAGAAGGATTCCTGAGGTCCCTGGATTATCTTTGTTAACTGACCAGTGGTTTCACCTGCTCGAGAGAGCGCCTTCCAGGCCCTAATAGCCGTGGAAGAAATCTGGGCATAAGCTCCCCAATGGTAGTTTGTCTGATCAGCAGAATAAGCTCTCTGACCCGTTAACAAGTCAAAAGTCCAATCTCTCTGCTCTGGAGTCAAAGCAGCTGCGTTTGCTCGGGCCTGCGCTTGTGCAGCTTCGTGCCAAAGCGCTCTCCATTCCATATATTTGCCCATACTAGGGAGAGCGGCTTTTACAACCGTTTGTCAGTCAGCAGGAGTTAGTGCCATGCCGGCGAGCCTGTCTAACTGCACCAAGGTAAAATTAGCATTGGTTCCATATTTACGGACCGACTCGGCAATTTCTTTAATTTGTAAGTATTCTACCGGAGCGTGGACACGCCCACCCTCGGCTCCTTCAAAGACCGGAAATGCCTGTTGTATTTTCCTTTGTTCCTCTCTGGGAATGAATGAGTCTGCGCACTGCCTCTCTGCGCACTGCCTCTCTGCGCATTGTTGACGCACTACGCAGGGCGGGGACTCCGCATAGGGCGGACCTTGAAGCCGACTGCCCTGAGGCCAATCAGCAAACTGGCCTTCGCCAGCCGCTTTTGGCTTTTTTCTTGACCAATTAGCTGGCTGGTAATGGGCTGCTTCTTCCTCCCAGTCTGTTTCCTCAGAGGAGAATTCTTCATCTGCTTCAGAACTACTAAGAGCTGGCTTCCTGAGCTCATCTAGTGACGAGTATCTCCTAGAGACCTCCGCTAATTGATCTTTCTTCTTTTCCCTTTTTCCTCTTTTTCTTCTAATCTCTCTCCAGGTATTCCTACCTAACCTTAACTTTTCCTCGGGTTCAAGACCCTTGGAAAGGCCTGTATACTTATTTTGTGTACCATATTTTCTCTTTGCTCCTACTCTCTCTCCCCGCTTTACTTCTGATAGCTTGTCCTGAATTTCTTCTAGAATTTTCCCTGCCTTAACCACTTGATAACATGTGAAAAGGAACAAAAGGGCTCCTAACACCAGAAAAAATTCAAGGCCAAACATATTCCACTTTACTTCTGATAGACTGTCTTGAATTTCCTTAGAAAGTTCAAGGCCAGGCTTACCTCGTAAAGCTATACTCACTGGTACTCTCGTTCCCCAGCTGAAAAGTTCTGAATTCATGCAGTTGAATCCTTCTTAACAGTCTGCTTTACGGGAACCTTTATTACCGCGACCCGCAGTTCTGGTTCTGGAATGAGGGATCTTCCTTGCGCCAGTCCCGAGTTTTTTCTCGTCCCGGAATTCGGCACCAATTGTTATTAGACGCGTTCTCACGACCGGCCAGGAAGAACACCACAGACCAGAATCTTCTGCGGCAAAGCTTTATTGCTTACATCTTCAGGAGCAAGAGTGTAAGAAGCAAGAGAGCAAGAAGCAAGAGAGAGAGAAAACGAAACCCCGTCCCTATTAAAGAGAATTCTCCTTCGCCTAGGACGTGTCACTCCCTGATTGGCTGCAGCCCATCGGCCGAGTTGACGTCACGGGGAAGGCAGAGCACATGGAGTAGAGAACCACCCTCGGCATATGCGCAGATTATTTGTTTACCACTTAGAACACAGCTGTCAGCGCCATCTTGTAACGGCGAATGTGGGCGCGGCTCCCAACAGGTCTGAGATACCTCTCTCAGGATAATATTTTGTCGTTCTATCCATTTGTCTGCAAAATTCATGATGTACTTGTGTTTAAGTCATGTTTAAGCTGAGTCATTTCCTAAATTTCTTTCTCAACCTTTCTATCCTTTGAGTAGAGAAAGGCTACTGGTGTATTTGAGTTGAATTTATACCCAGGAACTTTGCTTAACTTGTATATCAGCTTTAGGAATTCTGAGGGTCACTTAAGTATAAGATCATAACATCTACAAATAGTGATATTTTAACTTCTTCCTTTCCAATTTGTATCCTGTTGATCTCCTTTTGTTGTCTAAATGCCCTAGCTAGAACTTCAAGTACTATGTTGAATAGATAGATAGAGAGTGGGCAACCTTGTCTAGTCCCTAATTTTTTGAAATGCTTCAATTTTCTCTCCATTCAGATTGTTGATGGCTACTGGTTTGCTATATACTGCTTTTACTATGTTTAGTTATGGTCCGGGACTTCCTGATCTTTCCAAGACTTTTATCATGAAGGGATGCTGAATTATCTCAAATGATTTATTTCAGCATCTAATGGAATAATCATGTGATCATTTTTCTTTCTTTATCTAATGGATTACATTAATGGATTTCTGTATATTGAACCATCCCTCCATCCCTGGAATAAAACCTACTTGATCATTGTGAATGATCTTTTTGATAAGTTCTTGGATTCGGTTAGCAAGAGTTATATTGAGTATTTTTGCATCAATATTCATAACAGAGATTTATCTGAAATTCTCTTTTTTCATTTGTTCTTTGTGTAGTTTAGGTATAAGCATAATTGTGGCTTCATAGAAAGAATTGGGTGGTGACCTTCTGTTACTGTTTTGTGTAAAGTTTGAATAGTATTGGTATTAGGTATTGTTTGAACATCTCATAGAATTCTCCACTAAACTCATCTGGTCCTGGGATTTTTTTTTTGAGACTATTAACGACTGCTTCTATTTCTTAGGGGATATGGGACTGTTTAGGTGGTTTATCTGATCCTGTTTTGACATTGGCACCTTGTATGTGTCTAAAAAATTGTCCATATCATCCAGATTTTCAAATTTAGTTGAGTATAAACTTTTGTAGTAGATTCTGATGATGACATTTTTTGAATTTCCACTGTTTCTGTTTTTATGTCTCCCTTTTCATTTCTTATTTTATTAATTTGGATACTGTCAGTGTACCCTCTGGTTAGTCTGGCTAAGGGTTTATCTATCTTGTTGACTTTCTAAGAGAACAAGGACCAGTTATGGTTGATTCTTTGTATACTTCTTTTTCTTTCTCCTTGGTTGATTTTACCTCTGAGTTTGATTATATCCTGACTTCTACTCCTCTTGTGTGCATTTGCTTCTTTTTGTTCTAGAGCTTTCACGTATACTGATAAGCTACATGTATGCTCTCTGTTCAGTTTCTATTTGGAGGCACTTAGAGCTATGAGTTTTCCTCTTACCATTTCATTCCTTGTGTCCTATAAGTTTTGGAATGATGTGTCTTTTTTTTTCATTCATTCTTTTCTTTATTTCTTCCTTGGCCAAGTTATCATTGAGTAGAGCATTATTCAGTTTCCATGTGTATGTGTGCTTTCTGTTGGTTTTGTTGTTAAGATCATGTTTAGTCTGTGGTGATCCTATAAGGTGCATGGGATTATTTCAATCTTCGTGTATCTGTGAGGTCTGTTTTGATACTGTTTATATATTCAGTTTTGGAGATGATACTATGAAATGCTGAGAAGAAGGTATATTTTCTTGCTTAAGGATGAAATATTCTATACATATCTGTTAGATCCATTTGGTTCATAACTGCTGCAAGTTTCACTGTGTTTCTGTTTATTTTCTCTTTCCGTGATCTGTCCATTGCTGAGAGTTGGCTGATGAAATAGATCAGTGTTATTGTGTAGGGTGTGATGTGTGCTTTGAACTTTAGTAAAGTTTCTTTTAATAATGTGGGTGCCCTTGCATTTGGAGCAAAAAATAATCAGAATTGAGAGTTTATCTTGGTAGATTTTTATCTTTGACCAGTATAAAGTATCTTTTCTTACCTTTTTTGATAACGTTTGGTTAAAAACTGGTTTTATTTGATACTGGAATACCTACTCCACCTTGTTTCTTGGGACTATTTACTTGGAAAATTGTTTTCAACTTTTTACTCTAAGGTAGTGTCTGCCTTTGTCCCTGAGGTGTGTTTCCTGTATGCAAAAAGTGCTGGGTTCTGCTTATGTACCCAGTCTGTCAGTCTATGTATTTTTATTGGAGAAATCAACCCATTGATTTTAAGGAAAAGTGATTATTACATCCTGCTATTTTTGTTGTTAGAAGTGTAAATATGTTTGTGTGTCTATCTTCTTTTGTATTTGTTGAAAGATACTTTCTTTCCTTTTTTCTAGAGTATAGTTTCCCACCTTGTGTTGGTGTTTTCCATCTATTATCCTTTGTAGGGCTGCATTTATGGAAATAAAATGTGTAAATTTGATTTTGTCATGGACTATCCTATTTTCTCCATCTATAGTAATTGAGAGTTTTGCTGGGTACAATAGTCTAGGCTGGCATTTCTGTTCTTTCCTGTATATTTAAAAGAGAGTTATTTATGTCCTTCTTAAAGTCCTCTATCATCATCAAGAGAAGTGATTTTAGATCCAAATCTTGCTTTTCCAGTGTGATGGTTTATCGAAGACTTGCTAAAGTGGGAGAATTGGGTTCTTATGATGCTAAGTAACCTTAGTTTCTGTTCTGTATCTTCTTATGCTTCCCTTCCACCATCTGATTATCTCCTGTGCTCCCTGCCCTTGCTATATCTGACTGAAGACTGGCCTTCCTGTGATCCTAGTTGTGTTAGAACTCCTCAGAGTTCAGCTGTCACTGTGATCCTATGATTCTGTGATCCTGAGATCCTGGGTGTGTCAGAACTGGGAGTCAAACTGTCCCTGGGACCCTGAGATCCTGGTGTGACCAAGCTCCTGGAATCCTGGGAACCTGGGATCCTATTATCCTGTTATCCTGGAATGTTAGAGTACCTGGAAGTAGAGCTTCTTCTGGGTTTTGTGGGACTGGCTGCAAAGTTCACACCCAAGGTCTTATTAGGACACCAGCCCAGACTGGATGGAACCTGTGCCATTGGTCAGGCAGATTCCTGGCTGTCTGGGTCTCGTTGGTTCATGTGTTCCCTTTTCATGATTAGGTATGGGCCTTGTATCCCAAATATTTAAGGAAAGGTGATAATTACTTCCTTCTATTTATTACTCTAATATTTCAAACGGAAGTGATGTTGGAGTTTTTCAGAGGCCTTTTCAGTGTCTAAAGTGATTGTGATTTTTTTCAGTTTATTTAAAGTGTGGATTAAGTTGATGGATTTTCATATATTGAAACACCACTTCATGTCTATGATGATGTCTACTTTATTTTGTTGGATGGTGTTTTTATCTGTTTTCAAGTACTTTATTGAGTATTTTTTCACCAATGTTTATAACTGAAAGTGGTCTGGAATTCTGTCTGGTTATTGAGTCTTAATGTGGTTTAGGTAATTTATATAGACTGTGCCCTCAGAGAATGTGTTTGGCAATGTTCCTTACGTGTCTATTTTGTGGAATAGTTTGAGAAGGATTGAATTTACGTCTTCTTTAAAAGTCTGTTAGAATTTTATGCTAAAACCATCTGGTCCTGAGCTTTTTGTTGTTTTTGCTCTTGTTGTATTTGTTGTTTTGAGATTTTCATGATGTCTTTATTTCCTAAGGAGTTAGAGGTCTTTTTAGACTGCTTACCTAATCTTAATTTCATTTTGGTAAGTGGAATCAATCTGGAAATTTGTTCAATTCGTTTAGATTTTCTAGTTTTGTGTAATACAGGCTTTTGTAATACGACCCAAACAGTGTTTGGATTTCCTCATTGTCTATTGTTATGCCCCATTTTCATTTTCTTATTTTCTTGTTCTTGGGTATGGACTCCCTGATTTTCCTTTACTTTGTCTAAGAGTTTCTATATCCTTTTGATTTTTCAAATGCTCTAATTCTTGGTTTTGTTGATTTTTTGTGGTATTCACTTATTTCCAATTAATTGCTTTTTTCCCCTGAGTTTGTATATTTCTTGCCATCTACTCCCCTTTGGTGTCTTTCTATCTTGTGTTCTGGAGCTTTCAAGTATGCTGTTAAATTGCTAGCATGAAATGTATCCATTTTCTTTAAGACAGCATTTACAGACATGACTTTTCTCTTAGCAGTGCTTTCATTGTGTCCCATAAGTTTGGGCATGTTCTGTCTTCCTTTTTGTCAATGAATTACAAAGTCTTTAACTTCTTCCTTCCTTTCCTCTCTATTTCTTTCCTTCTTTCTTTCTCTCTGTATTTATTTCTTTCTTTCTCTCTTTCTTTCTTTCTTTCTTTCTTTCTTTCTTTCTTTCTTTCTTTCTTTCTTTCTTTCATCTTTGACCCCATGGTCATTGAGTAGATAATTATTCGATTCCTTTGAGTTTGTAGGCATTATGATGCCTGAATCTTATTAAATTCCATTTTTAATACATGGTGCTCTGAAAAGACGCTAGGTGTTAATTCAATCTTCTTCTGTCTCTTGCTGCTTCCATTGTTACTGACTTCATGGTCACATTGGGGGGAAGATTCTTTGAGATGCTGAATGGAGTGTGTGTGTGTGTGTGTGTGTGTGTGTGTATAATTCATTTGGGTGAAATATTCTGTATACATATGTTAGGTCCACTTGATTCCTTATGTCTATTATTTTCATTATTCTACTGTTTGTTATTTCTTTTGATCACATCAGCACTGGTGATAGTATGTGTTGTAATCACACATACTAAAATGTTGGCTTGGAATGTGATTTAAGCTTTAGTATTGATATTTTATGAATGTGGTTGCCACAGCATTTTGACATATATATTCAGTACTTTGATGTGACCTTCATGGCTTTTTCCTTTCATAAAATATAAAGTGTCCTCTATTTTTAATTAGTTTTGGTTGAATTTCAATTTTATTTGGTATTGGGATGAATACTCCAGCTTATTTCCTGGGTCTGTTTGCTTAGAAAACCTTATCCAGTCATTTTCTCTGATTTAGTGCTTATCTTTGTTTCTGAGGTATGTTTTGTTTGTGCAGGAAAATTATGGGGACTACTCTCACTTGCACTGTGGTAGACTGTGTCTTTTAACTGGGGAAATTGAGTCTATTTATGTTGCAGGATAGTAATAACCAGTGATTCTTAACTCCTGTTATTTTGATGTTGGTAGTGGTAGTATGCATGTGTGTGAGAGAAATTTCTCTTTTTTCATTTTACTGGTGTGAAATTATTCACTTCATGTCCTTTCTTAGTTACCCTACTTCATTTATGGTTGGTTTTATAAAGGAATATTTCTCACTTCCATTGATGGTTATTCAGTTTTTGATGAACATTGTTTCTGGCCTGACAACTGTGCCACTTATGGTTTGCAATACCTCTGCCCAGACTCTTCTGGCTTTTACATTCACTGTTGAGAACTCAGTTGAAATTCTGATATGTTTGTCTTTAAATGTTTCTTGTCCTTCAGATCTTGCAGCTTTTAGTATTCTTTTTGTTCTATATATTTAATGTTTTGACTATTATTTGCATGAAAGAATTTCATCTTTTACTCCAATCTCTTTGCTATTATGCAACCTTCTTTTACATTAAAACAATATTTTCTTTAGATTAGAATTTTTTCCTATGATTTTGTTAAACATATTTTCTGGTACTTTGAGCTGGGAATCTTCTTCTCCTATACCTATTATTTTTAGATTTTGTCTTTTATACTGCCCTTCTTTCCCTTGGTGAGCATTTTGTCTAAGGATACCCCCATTGATTTGTAAGAATCTTTCACTTCCCTGGACTCTAGTAATTCTAGAGGGTCAGAACAGCTTCCACTGTGGAATCTAAATGACGTTTTAATTTATATTTCCCTGATGACTAAGGACTTTGAATATTTCTTTTTATTAGCATTTTATTCCTCCCCTTCCTCTTCTTCCTCATCCTCTTCCTCCTACTCCTCCTTTTCTTCCTCTACATATCTTTAATCTAATTTTTTAGTCAAGTTATTATCCCCCTCCCAATGTGCCCTCTAACTATTCCTCATGCCATTAGTCCTCCCCCTGTCTTGAAGAAGATGCCTCCACCACCACCACACCACCTGCCAGCCCTCTCCACTCTTTGGGGCCTCAAGACTCATGAGAGTTAGGCACTTCTTCTCTCACTAAGGCCAGGCCAGTCAGTCCTCTGCTATATATCTGTTGGGAAATTCATATGAGCTAGTGTATGGTGGCTAAGTGTCTGAGAGGTCTTAGGGGTCTGGGTTAGTTAAAACTTCTGGTCTTCTCATGGGGTCATCCTCCTCAGCTTCTTCCATTCAAACTTCTCCAAATCAACAAGAGGGATTTCCAACTTAAGTCCATAAATTTGAAATAATCATCTGCATCTATCCCAGCTACTTGTTAATCTATATCTTTTTATTGGGAATTGAGTCCATTGATATTAAGATATATTAAGGGAAATTAATTGTTGCTTCCTGTTATTTGTTATTAGATTTGGAATTCTGTTCATGTGTCTATCTTCTTTTAGGTGTGTTGAAAGAGTACTTTCCTGCTTTTTCTAGGGCACAGTTTCCCTTCTTTTGTTGGAGTTTTCAATTTATTATCCTTTGAAGGGCTGGATTTGTGGAAATACATTGTGTAAATTTATTTTTCTCATGGAATACCATGCTTTCTCCATCTATGGTAATTGTGAGTTTTGCTGGATACCGTAGACTTGGCTGTCGTTTGTGTTCTTTTAGGGTCTGTATGACATCCGCCCAGGATCTTCTGGCTTTTAACAGTCTCTGGAGAGAATTCAGGTGTAATTCTGATAGGTCTGTCTTTATATAGAACTTGACCTGTTTCCCTTACTGCTTTTCCTATTCTTTCTTTATTTGTGCATTTCATGTTTTTACCATTGAGTAATTGGAGGAATTTCTTCTCTGGTCCAGTCTATTTGGAATTTTGCATGCTTTGGTACATTCATGGACATATCTTTCTTGAGGTTGGGGAAGAGGTCTTCTATAATTTTGTTGAACATATTTATTGGCTTTTTAATTTGAGAATCTTTGCTCTCTTCTATAACTATTATCTTTAGGTTTGGTCTTATCATTTTGTTCTGGATTTCCTGGATGTTTTGGGTTAGGATCTTTTTCCATTTTGCACTTTCTTTGACTTTTGTATCAGTGTTTAATATGGTATCTTCTGAACCTGAGATTCTCTCTTGTATCTAGTATATTTGTTGTTGATGCTTGCATCTATGGCTCCTGATTTTTGTTTTGTTTTCTTTTTGTTTTTAATTTAGTTTAGTTTAGTTTTGTTTTGTTTTGTTTTGTTTTGTTTTGTTTTGTTTTGTTTTGTTTTGTTTTGTTTTGTTGGGGATAGGGTTTTTCTGTGTAGCCTTGTCTGTCCTGGAACTTGTATATACAGCAGGCTGGCCTCGAACTCAGAAATTTGCCTTTCTCTGCCTCCCAAGTGCTGGGATTAAAAGTGTGTGCCACTAAGTACTCAAGATATGATTTTAAATTGAGTTTTGCTTTTCCAGTATTTGGGGGTTATTCAGGGCTTACTTTGGTGGGAAAACTGAGATCTGATGATGCCAAGTAGCCTTGATTTCTGATTCTTATGTTCTTACTCTTTTTTTAATTAGGTATTTTCCTCATTTACATTTCCAATGCTATCCCAAAAGACCCCCATACCCTCCCCCGCACTCCCCTACCCACCCACTCCTACTTTTTGGCCCTGGCATTCCCCTATACTGGGGAATATAAAGATTGCATGTCCAAGGAGCCTCTTTTTCCAGTGATGGCCGACTAGGCCATCTTTTGATACATATGCAGCTAGAGTCAAGAGCTCCGTTGTACTGGTTAGTTCATAATGTTGGTCCACCTATACGATTGCAAATCCCATTAGCTCCTTGGGTACTTTCTCTAGCTCCTCCATTGGGGACCTCGTGATCAATCCAATAGCTGACTGTGAGCCTCCACTTATGTGTTTGCTAGGCACCAGCCAGTCTCACTAGAAACAGCTATATCAGGGTCCTTTCAGCAAAATCTTGCTAGTGTATGTAATGGTGTTAGCGTTTGGAGGCTTCTTATGGAATGGATCCCTGGATATGGCAGTCTCTAGATGGTCCATCCTTTTGCTGAGCCCCAAACTTTGTCTCTGTAACTCCTTCCATGGGTGTTTTGTTCCCAATTCTAAGAAAGGGCAAAGTGTCCACACTTTGGTCTTCATTCTTCTTGAGTTTCATGTGTTTTGCAAATTGTAACTTATATCTTGGGTATTCTAAGTTTCTGGGCTAATATCCACTTATCAGTGAGTACATATCATTTAAGTTCTTTTGTGATTGGGTTACCTCACTCAGGATGATGCCCTCCAGGTCCAACCATTTGCCTAGGAATTTCATAAATTCATTCTTTTTAATAGCTGAGTAGTACTCCATTGTGTAAATATACCACAATTTTTGTATCCCTTCCTCCCTTGAGGGGGATCTTCGGGATATATGCCCAAGAGAGGTATTGCTGGATTCTCCTGTAGTACCATGTCCAATTTTCTGAGAAACCACGAGACTGATTTCATGAAGTGTTTGTACAAGCTTGAAATACCACCAACATTGGAGAAGTGTTCTTCTTTCTCCACATCCTTGCCACCATCTGCTGTCACTTGAAGTTTGATCATAATCATTCTGACTGGTGTGAGATGGAATCTCAGGGTTGTTTTGATTTGCATTTCCCTGATGATTAAGGATGCTGAACTTTTTTCAGGTGTTTCTCAGCCATTTGGTATTCCTCAGGTGAGAAATCTTTGTTTTGCTCTGAGCCACATTTTTTAGTGGAGTTATTTGATTTTGTGGAGTCTACATTCTTAGGTTTTATATATATATTGGATATTAGTCCTCTATCTGATTTAGGATAGGTAAAGATCATTTCTCAGTCTGTTGGTGGCCTTTTTGTCTTATCAACAGTGTCTTTTGCCTTACAGAAGCTTTGCAGTTTCATGAGGCCCTATTTGTAAATACTCGATCTTACAGCACAAGCCATTGCTGTTCTATTCAGGAATTTTTCCCCTGTGCCAATATCTTCAAGGCATTTCCCCACTTTCTCCTCTATACCTTTCAGTGTCTCTGGTTTTATGTGGAACTCCTTGATCCACTTAGACTTGACTTTAGTACAAGGAGATAGGAATGGATCAATTTGCATTCTTCTACATGATAACCACCAGTTCTGCCAGCACCATTTGTTGAAAATGCTGTCTTTTTTCCACTGGGTTGTTTTAGATCCCTTGTCAAAGATCAAGTGACCATAGGTGTGTGGGTTCATTTCTGGGTCTTCAATTCTATTCCATTGGTCTACTTTTCTGTCATTATACCAGTACCATGCCAATTTTACCACAATTGCTCTGTAGTAAACCTTTAGATCAGGCGTGGTGATTCCACCATAGGTTCTTTTATCCTTGAGAAGAGTTTTTGCTATCCTAGGTTTTTTGTTATTCCAGATGAATTTGCAGATTGCCCTTTCTAATTCGTTGAAGAATTAAGTTGGACTTTTGATTGGAATTGCATTGAATCTGTAGATTGCTTTTGGCAAGATAGCCATTTCTACAAAATTGATCCTGCCAATCCATGAGCATGGGATATCTTTCCATCTTCTGAGAACTTCTTTACTTTCTTTCTTCAGAGACTTGAAGTTCTTTTCATAGAGTTCTTTCCCTTCCTTAGTGAGTCACGCCAAGGTATCATATATTATTTGTGACTATTGTGAAGGGTGCTGTATCCCTAATTTCTTTCTCAGTCTATTTATTCTTTGTGTAGAGAAAAGTCATTGACTTGTTTGAGTTAATTCTATATCCAACTACTTCCCCGAAGCTGTTTATCAGGTTTATGAGCTCTCTGGTGGAATTATTAGGGACACTTATATATACTATCCTATCATCTGCAAAAAGTGATATTTTGACTTCTTTTTTTCTAATTTCTATCCCCTTGATCTACTTTTGTTATCGAATTGCTCTGGCTAGGACTTCAAGTACAATGTTGAATAGGTAGGGAGAAAGTGGGCAGCCTTGTCTAGTCCCTGATTTTAGTGGGATTGCTTCCAGCTTCTCACCAGTTACTTTGATGTTGGCTACTGATTTGCAGAAGATTGCTTTTATCATGTTTAGGTGTGGGCCTTGAATTCCTGATCTTTCCAAGACTTTTATCATGAATGGGTGTTGGATTTTGTCAAATGCTTTCTCCGCTTTTAAGGAGATGGTCATGTGATTTTTGTCTTTGAGTTTGTTTATATAATTGATTATGTTGATGGATTTCCATATGTTAAACCACCCCTGCATCCCTGGAATAAAACCTACTTGGTCAGGATGGGTAATTGTTTTACTCTGTTCATTGATTCGAATATCGAGAATTTTATTGAATATTTTTGCATCGATATTCATAAGGGAAATTGCCCTGAAGTTCTATATCTTTTTTTTGTTTGTTTGTTTTTTCTTTCCATTTTTTATTAGGTATTTAGATCATTTACATTTCCAATGCTATACCAAAAGTCCCCCATACCCACCCACCCCCACTCCCCTACCCACCCACTTCCCCTTTTTGGCCCTGGCATTCCCCTGTTCTGGGGCATATAAAGTTTGTGTGTCCAATGGGCATCTCTTTCCAGTGATGGCCGACTAGGCCATCTTTTGATACATATGCAGCTAGAGTCAAGAGCTCCGGGGTACTGGTTAGTTCATAATGTTGATCCACCTATAGGGTTGCAGATCCCTTTAGCTCCTTGGGTACTTTCTCTAGCTCCTCCATTGGGAGCCCTGTGATCCATCCATTAGCTGACTGTGGGCATCCACTTCTGTGTTTGCTAGGCTCTGGCATAGTCTCAAAAGAGACAGCTACATCTGGGTCCTTTCGATAAAATCTTGCTAGTGTATGCAATGGTGTCAGCGTTTGGATGCTGATTATGGAGTGGATCCCTGGATATGGCAGTCTCTACATGGTCCATCCTTTCATCTCAGCTCCAAACTTTGTCTCTGTAACTACTTCCAAGGGTGTTTTGTTCCCATTTCTAAGGAGGGGCATAGTGTACACACTTCAGTCTTCATTTTTCTTGAGATTCATGTGTTTAGGAAATTGTATCTTATATCTTGGGTATCCAAGGTTTTGGGCTAATATCCACTTATCAGTGAGTACATATTGTGTGAGTTCCTTTGTGAATGTGTTACCTCACTCAGGATGATGCCCTCCAGGTCCATCCATTTGGCTAGGAATTTCATAAATTCATTCTTTTTAATAGCTGAGTAGTACTCCATTGTGTAGATGTACCACATTTTCTGTATCCATTCCTCTGTTGAGGGGCATCTGGGTTCTTTCCAGCTTCTGGTTATTGTAAGTAAGGCTGCTATGAACATAGTGGAGCATGTGTCCTTCTTACCAGTTGGGGCATCTTCTGGATATATGCCCAGGAGAGGTATTGCTGGATCCTCCGGTAGTACTATGTCCAATTTTCTGAAGAACCGCCAGACTGATTTCCAGAGTGGTTGTACAAGTCTGCAATCCCACCAACAAGGGAGGAGTGTTCCTCTTTCTCCACATCTATGCCAGCATCTGCTGTCACCTGAATTTTTGATCTTAGCCATTCTGACTGGTGTGAGGTGGAATCTCAGGGTTGTTTTGATTTGCATTTCCCTGATGATTAAGGATGTTGAACATTTTTTCAGGTGCTTCTCTGCCATTCGGTATTCCTCAGGTGAGAATTCTTTGTTCAGTTCTGAGCCCCATTTGTTAATGGGGTTATTTGATTTTCTGAAGTCCACCTTCTTGAGTTCTTTATATATGTTGGATATTAGTCCCCTATCTGATTTAGGATAGGTAAAGATCCTTTCCCAATCTGTTGGTGGTCTCTTTGTCTTATTGACGGTGTCTTTTGCCTTGCAGAAACTTTGGAGTTTCATTAGGTCCCATTTGTCAATTCTCGATCTTACAGCACAAGCCATTGCTGTTCTGTTCAGGAATTTTTCCCCTGTGCCCATATCTTCAAGGCTTTTCCCCACTTTCTCCTCTATAAGTTTCAGTGTCTCTGGTTTTATGTGAAGTTCTTTGATCCATTTAGATTTGACCTTAGTACAAGGAGATAAGTATGGATCGATTCGCATTCTTCTACATGATAACAACCAGTTGTGCCAGCACCAATTGTTGAAAATGCTGTCTTTCTTCCACTGGATGGTTTTAGCTCCCTTGTCGAAGATCAAGTGACCATAGGTGTGTGGGTTCATTTCTGGGTCTTCAATTCTATTCCATTGGTCTACTTGTCTGTCTCTATACCAGTACCATGCAGTTTTTACCACAATTGCTCTGTAGTAAAGCTTTAGGTCAGGCATGGTGATTCCACCAGAGGTTCTTTTATCCTTGAGAAGAGTTTTTGCTATCCTAGGTTTTTTGTTATTCCAGATGAATTTGCAAATTGCTCCTTCTAATTCGTTGAAGAATTGAGTTGGAATTTTGATGGGGATTGTATTGAATCTGTAGATTGCTTTTGGCAAGATAGCCATTTTTACAATGTTGATCCTGCCAATCCATGAGCATGGGAGATCTTTCCATCTTCTGAGATCTTCTTTAATTTCTTTCTTCAGAGACTTTAAGTTTTTATCATACAGATCTTTTACTTCCTTAGTTAGAGTCACTCCGAGATATTTTATATTATTTGTGACTATTGAGAAGGGTGTTGTTTCCCTAATTTCTTTCTCAGCCTGTTTATTCTTTGTGTAGAGAAAGGCCATTGACTTGTTTGAGTTAATTTTATATCCAGCTACTTCACCGAAGCTGTTTATCAGTTTTAGGAGTTCTCTGGTGGAATTTTTAGGGTCAGTTATATATACTATCATATCATCTGCAAAAAGTGATATTTTGACTTCCTCTTTTCCAATTTGTATCCCCTTAATCTCCTTTTGTTGTTGAATTGCTCTGTCTAGGACTTCAAGTACTATGTTGAAGAGGTAGGGAGAAAGTGGGCAGCCTTGTCTAGTCCCTGATTTTAGTGGGATTGCTTCCAGCTTCTCTCCATTTACTTTGATGTTGGCTACTGGTTTGCTGTATATTGCTTTTATCATGTTTAGGTATGGGCCTTGAATTCCTGATCTTTCCAGAACTTTTATCATGAATGGGTGTTGGATCTTGTCAAATGCTTTTTCTGCATCTAACGAGATGATCATGTGGTTTTTGTCTTTGAGTTTGTTTATATAGTGGATTACATTGATGGATTTTTGTATATTAAACCATCCCTGCCTCCCTGGAATAAAACCTACTTGGTCAGGATGGATGATTGCTTTAATGTGTTCTTGGATTCGGTTAGCGAGAACTTTATTGAGGATTTTTGCATCGATATTCATAAGGGAAATTGGTCTGAAGTTCTCTATCTTTGTTGGATCTTTCTGTGGTTTAGGTATCAGAGTAAGAGTGGCTTCATAAAATGAGTTGGGTAGAGTACTTTCTACTTCTATCTTGTGAAAAAGTTTGTGCAGAACTGGAATTAGATCTTCTTTGAAGGTCTGATAGAACTCTGCACTAAACCCGTCTGGTCCTGGGCTTTTTTTGGCTGGGAGACTATTTATAACTGCTTCTATTTCTTTAGGGGATATGGGACTGTTTAGAAGGTCAACTTGATCCTGATTCAACTTTGATACCTGGTATCTGTCCAGAAATTTGTCCATTTCGTCCAGGTTTTCCAGTTTTGTTGAGTATAGCCTTTTGTAGAAGGATCTGATGGTGTTTTGGATTTCTTCAGGATCTGTTGTTATGTCTCCCTTTTCAGTTCTGATTTTGTTAATTAGGATTTTGTCTCTGTGCCCTCTAGTGAGTCTAGCTAAGGGTTTATCTATCTTGTTGATTTTCTCAAAGAACCAACTCCTCGTTTGGTTAATTCTTTGAATAGTTCTTCTTGTTTCCACTTGGTTGATTTCACCCCTGAGTTTGATTATTTCCTGCCGTCTACTCCTCTTGGGTGAATTTGCTTCCTTTTTTTCTAGAGCTTTTAGATGTGTTGTCAAGCTGCTAGTATGTGCTCTCTCCCGTTTCTTCTTGGAGGCACTCAGAGCTATGAGTTTCCCTCTTAGAAATGCTTTCACTGTGTCCCAAAGGTTTGGGTACGTTGTGGCTTCATTTTCATTAAACTCTAAAAAGTCTTTAATTTCTTTCTTTATTCCTTCCTTGACCAAGGTATCATTGAGAAGAGTGTTGTTCAGTTTCCACGTGGGTGTTGGCTTTCTGTTATTTTTTTTGTTATTGAAGATCAGCCTTAGTGCATGGTGATCTGATAGGATACATGGGACAATTTCAATATTTTTGAATCTGTTGAGGCCTGTTTTGTGACCTATTATGTGGTCAATTTTGGAGAAGTACCATGAGTTGCTTAGAAGAATGTATATCCTTTTGTTTTAGAATAAAATGTTCTGAATTTATCTGTGAAGTCCATTTGTTTCATCACTTCTGTTAGTTTCACTGTGTCCCTGTTTAGTTTCTGTTTCCACGTTCTGATCATTGATGAACGTGAAGTGTTGAAGTCTCCCACTATTATTGTGTGAGGTGCAACGTGTGCTTTGAGTTTTACTAAAGTTTCTTTAATGAATGTGGCTGCCCTTGCATTTGGGGCATATATACTCAGAATTGAGAGTTCCTCATGGAGGATTTTACCTTTGATGAGTATGAAGTGTCCCTCCTTGTCTATTTTGATAACTTTGGGTTGGAAGTCGATTTTATTCAATATTAGAATGGCTACTCCAGCTTGTTTCTTCAGACCATTTGCTTGGAAAATTGTTTTCCAGCCTTTCACTCTGAGGAAATGTCTGTCTTTTTCGCTGAGAAGGGTTTCCTGTAAGCAGCAGAATGTTGGGTCCTGTTTGTGGAGCCAGTCTGTTAGTCTAAGTCTTTTTATTGGGGAATTGAGTCCATTGATATTAAGAGATATTAAGGAAAAGTAATTGTTGCTTCCTATTATTTTTGTTTTTAGACTTGGCATTCTGTTCTTGTGGCTGTCTTCTTTTTGGTTTGTTGAGTGATTACTTTCTTGCTTTTTCTAGGGCGTGGTTTCTGTCTGTGTATTGGTTTTTTTTTCTGTTATTATCCTTTGAAGGGCTGGACTCGGAGAGAGATAATGTGTGAATTTTGTTTTGTCGTGGAAAACTTTGGTTTCTCCATCTATGGTAATTGAGAGTTTGGCTGGGTATAGTAGCCTGGGCTGCCATTTGTGTTCTCTTAGGGTCTGTATAACATCTGTCCAGGCTCTTCTGGCTTTCATAGTCTCTGGTGAAATGTCTGGTGTAATTCTGATAGGCCTGCCTTTATATGTTACTTGACCTTTTTCCCTTACTGCTTTTAATATTCTATCTTTATTAAGTATATTTGTTGTTCTGATTATTATGTGTCAGAAGGAATTTCTTTTCTGGTCCAGTCTATTTGGAGTTCTGTAGGCTTCTTGTATGTTCATGGGCATGTCATTCTTTAGGTTTGTGAAGTTTTCTTCTATAATTTTGTTGAAGATATTTGCTGGCCCTTTAAGGTGAAAATCTTCATTCTCATCTACTCCTATTATTCGTAGGTTTGGTCTTCTTATTGTGTCCTGGATTTCCTGGATGTTTTGAGTTAGGATCTTTTTGCATTTTGTATTTTCTTTGATTGTTGTGCCGATGTTCTCTATGGAATCTTCTACACCTGAGATTCTCTCCTCCATCTCTTGTATTCTGTTGCTGATGTTCAAATCTATGGTTCCAGATTTCTTTCCTAGGGTTTCTATCTCCAGCGTTGCCTCACTTTGGGTTTTCTTAATTGTGTCTACCTTCCTTTTTAGGTCTTGGATGGTTTTATTGAATTCCATCACCTGTTTGGTCCTGTTTTCTTGCAATACTTTAAGGGATTTTTTGCTTCCTCTTTAAGGTCTTCTACCTGTTTAGTAGTGTTTTCCTGTATTACTTTAAGTGAGCTATTAAAGTCCGTCTTGATGTCCTCTACCATCATCATGAGATATGCTTTTAAATCCGGGTCTAGTTTTTCGGGTGTGTTGGGGTTCCCAGGACTGGGAAGGGTGGGAGTACACTGCTCTGATGATGGTGAGTGGTCTTGGTTTCTGTTAGTAAGATTCTTACGTTTTCCTTTCGCCACCTGGTAATCTCTGGAGTTAGGTGTTATAGTTGTCTCTGGTTAGATCTTGCTCCTCATGTGTTTATGTTAGCCTCTATCAGCAGACCTAGGAGACTAGCTCTCTCCTGAGTTTCAGTCTTCAGAGTACTCTCTGCAGTTAGGCTCTCCTCTTGCAGGGAAGGTGCCCAGATATCTGGTGTTCGAACCTGCCTCTTGGCAGAAGTTGTGATCCACTCACAGAGGTCTTAAGATCCCGTGGAGGGGCCTGTGAATACCTTATGGGTGTCTGCAGACTCCAAGCCCATGGAACCCCTGTGCTGGCGTGGACAGGAATGGACTTGTGCCCCTGATCAGGCCGGCTTTTTTGCTTCCCTAATTAATGCAGTCTCGGGTCCCATGTAATTGGATTGGAATAGCAGCTGTGTTCCACTCACCAGAGGTCTTAGAATCCCATGGCGGTTTGTGGGTAGCTTGTTGGTGTCAGCTGACTCCGGGCCCTAGCTACCCCAGTGCTGGCAGGACCGGAAGGGCATGTTCTTGCTCTTGTCTGTCACATCTGCTTGCCTCTGGTGTTAGCCAGTCTTACTGTCTCTGATGTGGATTAGCCAGTCTTACTGTCTCCATCTCCACTGTGGCTTGTTCCTCCTGTGAGCCTGTGTTTTAGATCTCCTAAGAGACAATTTCTCTCGAGGAGGAATTTGGGTATACAAAGCTATGCCAGATGTCCATGACACAGAAAAAAAAAAAAAAAAAAAGGATGGACCCTGGCTTTACCTTGTTTCATGTGTCCTGATGGATCTGTGTAGGTCCCTCTTGGGCAAAAAATTTGAGAAGTAGTTGTTGTCTTACCTGTGCTATAAGGTTTGCCAGCACTCTTTAGAGATCATCTCCCTCCCAGTATGGTTTGATTATGGAGAGCTGTGGCTCAGGGTCAGCTCCAGGCATAAATAACTGTTTTGCTTTTTAATAAATATTCTCACTGATTTTGAATCTAATGTTTAATTTTACATTAGTATCCCATTATTAAAAATGTATTCTAGTAACTCCTTTTCATCATTCTGTTATTCGATAGTTGATTTGGGTTCATATTGGTCATTGAGTCTCATAGTGTGGAGATTTTCATTTATTAATGCGTGCTAGCTGCAAAAATTTTGTTTTGTTATCTCTTATACTGTGTAATTATGATGAAGTTCATACATGTGAATATATATCATGCATTTCAGGAATATCTTCTAACATATATTATGTCTATAACATTTATTTCTTTTGAATAAAATAGTTGCAATTCTGTGTTGTAGGCTTTTGCCATGATCCAAAGATTGGTGTTATTTCATGCATTATGAATATATATTATTTTCAACCAATTATAAAATGACATATAATGACATGTTCTCACTAATTTTGGCTCTGTCTTGTGATCATACCAAGAAGTTAATTCCAAAGCACAGGATTATTTCCAGGATGAAATAAGAGAAAGATTTGCAAGAAATAACCTTTCAGTGCTATATAGAAAAAAATTCAGGGAATATACTGCTGGTAGTGCAGAGTGTGAAATATGTTTTTATGGAAGTAATCTGTTTGTAAAACACATTTGTTTCATTTCTGAAACAGATCAGGAAGCTCAAGATACTCTTCTTGAAAGAACTCAGTCACAAAATCTTAAGGCTCACTACAGAATTTCTACTCGAGTGACATCTTACAAATGTAATGAGTGTGGTAAATCTTTTACACAGTCCTCAAGTCTTAAAGTTCACCACAGAATCCACACTGAAGACAAACCTTACAAATGTAAAGAATGTGGAAAATTTTTTAAACACTGGTCAAGTGTTAAAATTCACCACAGATTACATACTGGAGACAAACCTTATAAATGTAATGAATGTGGCAAATCATTTGCCCACTACTCACAGCTTAAATATCACCACAATATCCATACTGGAGAAAAACCTTATAAAGGTGATGTATGTGGCAAATCTTTTACACGGTATTCAGATCTTAAAGTTCACCATAGAAGCCATACTGGAAACAAACCTTACAAATGTAATAATTGTGGCAAATCTTTTACCAAGTCCTCAAATCTTAAAGTTCACCACAGAGTACATACTGGAGACAAACCTTACAAATGTAATGAATGTGGCAAATCTTTTACATGGTATTCAGGTCTTAAAGTTCACCAGAGAAGCCATACTGGAGACAAATCTTACAAATGTAATGAGTGTGGGAAATCTTTTACCCAGTCCTCAATTCTTAAAGTTCACCACAGATTACATACTGGAGACAAACCTTACAAGTGTAATGAATGTGGCAAATCTTTTGGACGGTCCTCAATTCTTAAAGTTCACCACAGATCCCATACTGGAGACAAACCTTACAAATGTAATGAATGTGGCAAATCTTTTGGACGGTCCTCAATTCTTAAAGTTCACCACAGATTACATACTGGAGACAAACCTTACAAATGTAATGAATGTGGCAAGTCTTTTTCACTGTCCTCAAATCTTAAAGTTCACCAGAGAATCCATACTGGGGAGAAACCTTACAAATGTAATAATTGTGGGAAATCTTATACAAAGTCCTCAGGTCTTAAAGTTCACCAGACAATCCATATGGGGGACAAACCTTATGAATGTAATAAGTATGGAAAATCATTTACCCAGTCTTCCCAAATTAATGTTCACCACAAAATTCATAATAAAAGCAAACCTTACAAATGTAATAAGTGTTGTAAATCACTTACAGAGTCCTCATCTCTTCAAGTTCACCGCAGAATCCATACTGGACATATATCTTGAAAATATATTAAATGTGGAAAATCTTTACACAGCCCTCAGATCTTAAATTTCACCATCAAGTCCACACTGGAAACAAACTTTACTAATATAATCACTATGACATATTATTTACCCACTCCTTAAAATTTCAAGTTCACTACAGAATCCATATAAGAGGTAATCTTCACAAATGAAAAGAGTTGGTAAGTCTCTTTCCTTGTCCTCAACTCTCCAAGTACATCAAAAAATCCGTATGGAAAAGCAACCTTATAAGTGCAGTGAATGTAGGAAAAAATTTTCCTTGTCCCCCAACACCCTAAGTCAAAGTCATTACAGAATTCATTTTGGAGACTAACATTCCTAATATAAAGCATGTGGAAATTTATTCACAGTAATCATATCTTCAAACACAGCTCAGCGTGGCTACTGGAGAGAAACCTTACAAATGTAAACAATATGGCAAACCATTTAGCAAAAGCTCAAACCTCAGATAAAATAGATTTATGCAGCAAACTAACTTAATATGTAATTATTTTCTAAGTATTTATATAGAAATATGTTATTTTAAATGATAAATATAGATATAAGAATTTAAACTGTGTTGAAACCTTACTCATCAGAGAATGCCGAAAAGGTAGCATTACACATAGTAGTAATTGGAAACCCTTACTTTGAAGTGACTATTATATTCATATGAAATATTTTATCAACAATAAAATATGAAAAAATCTTCACCCAGCATTAATCTGACATCACTGATGAATAATGGTATAGAATTCATTTTCATACTCACTAAAGAAATGATATTTTAATATATAAGCATTTAAACCAAAATACTATTAATAAATATTTTTGTATAAGCCTGTTGATTGATGTTCTATATTTTAGTATGGTACAATATGAGATTTGTGAGATATAATCTCAGTGAAGGTTATTGTGATGTTAGTCCTTGAGCTTTTATAGAGTAATTTTTAATTTCAAAATAATCCCTTCTTTGTCACATTTGTCAATAAATATATTACAACTGCCTTTTATTACTACTGCCTTGGTGTAAATACTATCAATTTTATGTTGGAATGGTGTCTTATTTAGAGTTTCTATTCTTGTAGAAAACATCATTACCAAGAATCAAGTTGGAGAGGAAAGAGTTTACATAACTTAGACTTCCAAATTGCTGTTCATCATCAAAGGAATTCTAGACAGAAACTCACACAGGGCAGGAACTGGTAGGCAGGAGTAGACACAGTAGCCATGGAGGAATGTTGCTTATTGTTTTCTTCCCCTGGTTTGCTCAGCTTGCTTTCTTGTAGAACCCAAGACTACTAGCCAAGGGATACCATTATGTAGGGTTAGAGGTCTGCCAGAGGGCTCAGCTGTTCAGGAAGATAGGACACATAATTTGACCTCCCTTACCCAATGCTGTCACCAGGCAGATGATGGGCAGTAGGGAAGCCCCCAGACACTCTTCCAGAGTGGGGAAGTGTATGCAGTATGAGGAACCCAGATCTGGCTTGGGAGTCCCAGGGCATGTAATGAGGCTGTGACTTCTGGTTTCAGACCCTTGGACATCCAAGTGCCTATGAAAACCATGGAAAAGCTGGGAACAGAGGCCCACAGGCTGGATCTAGCCTGGGGCTGGGGAGGGAGGAAAGAGGGAGCTCCAGTTGGTCCTGTTGGCATCATCCTTGGCTTGATGGTAATAGTAGGCTTGTGCTTGGATTGGTGTTGGTTGGTAGGGCAGGGAGGCCTTCTACAGAAAATAAGACTGTGACTTTAAAGGTGAAGACCTTCTCAATGACTCCCCACAAAAATCCTAATGAAACAAGGCAGTATATAGTTTTAAGGCATTTATTGCCATGGCAGAAAATGGTTGTATAAAATCATATACCACTTCTCAGGGTTGGCCTGAGATTATATACCTTTTGAAGGGAGGAATGTCTGGGAAGGAAAGCTTTTGAGCTAAGACATCCTGCCCTCAAGGTACCTCATCAAAATGGAGATCTGTCCTGAGCCCATGTGACCACAGGTCACATCCTCTACTTGTGGAGATGCTTGGGGCATTGCACTCATGTGACTAATGGCCACAAATATATGAGAGGATGAAGCTAGTGACAGGAAACTGGTGCCCAGGAACAAGAAAAACTTCAGTGTTTCCTGGGATTCAAGCCTTCCCTCAACCAGAGACCAAGCTACCTTTCAATGTCTGACAGCATCTCCTACAATGGGCTAGGCCATCTCCCTTTGATCGCTAATTGAGAAAATGGATTTGATGGAAGCGTTTCCTCAAGGGAGGCTCCTTTCTCTGTGATAACTACAGCTTGTGTCAAGTTGACACAAAACACTATCCAGTAAAACTGACCACATGTTTTTTTTTTCAATCCTATCTTTTTTTTTTAATTAGGTATTTTCTTCATTTACATTTGAATAGTCCCCCATACCCTCCTGCCCCCAATCTTCTGCCCACTGACTCCCACTTCTTGACCCTGGCATTCCCCTGTACTGAGGCATATAAAGTTTGCAAGACTTTGCACTGGGCCTCTCTTTCGACAGATGGCTGACTAGGCCATCTTCTGATACATATGCAGCTGGAGACATGAGCTCCGGGTAGTAATGGTTAGTTCATATTTTGTTCCACCTATAGGGTTGCATATCCCTTTAGCTCCTTGGGTACTTTCTCTAGATCCTCCATTCTGACTGTGAGTATCCACTTCTTTGTTTGCTAGGCACAACATAGCCTAACAAGAGACAGCTATATCAGGGTCCTTTCAGTAAAATCTTGCTAGTGTATGCAATGTTGTAAGCGTTTGGAGGCTGTTTATTTGATAGAACTCCAGGTATGGCAGTCTCTAGATGGTCCATCCTTTTGTCTCAGCTCCAAACTTTGTCTCTGTAACTCCTTCCATTGGTGTTTTGCTCCCAATTTTAAGAAGGGCCAAAGTGTCCACATTTTGGTCCTAGTTCTTCTTGAGTTTCATGTGTTTTCCAGATTATATATTGTAACTTCGATATTCTAAGGTTCTGGGGTAATAACCAATTATCAGTGAGTACATATCATGTGAGTTCTTTTGTGATTGGGTTACCTCACTCAGGATAATGCCCTCCAGGTCCATCCATTTGCCTAGGAATTACACAAATTCCTTCTTTTTAATAGCTGAATAGTACTCCATTGTGTGAATATATCACATTTTCTGTATCCACTCCTATGTTGAGGGGCATCTGGGTTCTTTCCAGCTTCTGGCTATTATAAATAAGGCAGTTATGAACATAGTCGAGCATGTGTGCTTCTTACCGGTTGAAACATCACCTGGATATATGACGAGGAGAGGAAGTGCTTGATGATCCAGTAATACTATCTTCACTTTTCAGAAGAACTGCCAGAATGATTTCCAGAGTGGTTGTACAAGCTTGCAATCCCACCAACAATGGAGGAGTGTACCTCTTTCTCCAGATCCTAGCCAGCATGTGCTGACTCTGACCCCTTGTTTCCTTGACACATAACACATCACTTTTAAGCCTCAACTCCTACTTTCTTATTCATCCAAAAGAACTAAATAACTTAAAAATACAACAGTAATTACATATTCATACACACTAAAATTTCAATCTCTTCAAAATATCCAATCTATTTTGAAATTCAACATATTTCAACAATGCAAAGTCTCTTTACTGTGGGTTCCAGTAAAATACATTCTCACTTAAAGAGGGGAATATATCAGGGCACAATCAATATCAAAAGCAAATCAACTCTAACTGTCTAATATCTGAGATTCACTCACTGTGTTGTGGGGTCCTCCAAGGACTTGCGTGACTCCTCTAGCTCTGCCCTTTGTAGCACACATCTTTTCTTCTAGGTTCCAGCCACCTGTACTCCAATGCTGGTGCTGTTCTTGGTGGTTATCTCTTGGTATTGGTATCGCAAATACACTGCTGTCTTCCTCTGCAACTAGGCTTCACCAATAGCCTCTCATATGCTCTTTTCATGGTGCTTGAAAACAGAAACTAAAGAGAGACACATTCAAACTAAGAGAAGTTATGAAACAAATGGATTTAACAGATATCTATAGAATATTTTATCCTAAAACAAAAGGATATACCTTCTTCTCAGCATCAAATGTTACCTCCTCCAAAATAGACCATATAAACAGTCACAACAGGCCTCAGGAGATACAAAAATATTGATATTTTCTCATACATCCTATCAGATTATCACAGACTAAGGCTGATCATCAATAACACCATGAATAATAGAAAGCCAACATTCATGAGGAAGCTGGACAACACTCTACTCAATGATACCTTGGACAAGGGAGAAATAAAGAAAGAAATTAAAGACTCTTTTACAGTTTAATGAAAATGAAGCCATAACATTCCCAAATTCATGGGAGACAATGAAGGCAGTCCTAAGAGGAAAAATTATAGCCCTGAGTGCCTCCAAAAAGAAACTAGAGAGAGCAAACACTAGCAGCTTGACAACAGGACTAAAACCTCTATAACAAAAGGAAGAAAATTCACTAAATAGGAGTAGACATCAGGGAATAATCAAACTCAGGGCTGAAATAAACCAAGTGAAAACAAAAAGAACTATTCAAATAATCAACTAAACCAGGAGCTGGTTCTTAGAGAAAATCAACAAGATAGATAAACCCTTAGCCAGAGCAACTAGAGGGCACAAGGACCGTAACCTAATTAACAAAATCAGAAATGAAAAAGGAGACATGTCAACAGAACCTGAGGATATCCAAAACATCATCAGATCCTACTACAAATGGCTATACTCAACAAAACTGGAAAACATGGATGAAATGGACAACTTCCTAGACAGATACCAGGTACCAAAATTAAATCAAGATCAGATTAATGATCTAAATAGCCAATATCCCCTAAAGAAATAACGGCAGTCATCAATAGTCTCCCATTTGGTCTGAACACCTGGAGGAGACATCTTGGTTCTGGGATCCATCCGAGATTAGTCTGCACAGATGAGAGTGTGGACTACAGAAGCTAACAGCTTCTGTGTCAGGCAGAAGCCACAGATCCTCTGGGGTAGACTGCTTTTCTGGCTCCAGACATCCTGTAGAGGCTTTACCACAGCAGCTGGGGAAGCCATCTTGGATTCCCGGATTCCGCCAAGACTGGTTTGTGCAGGTGAGGGTGTGGACTGCAGAGGCTAACAGCTTCTGGGACAGGCGGAAGCCACAGAGCTTCTGCGGCAGACCTTGTTTCAGGCTCCGGACACTCGGGGACCTTCCCTGCCAGAGGAGAGGTGTCCGCCCCGCCCACAGGGCTTTGCCACAGCATCTGGGGGAGACATCTTGATTCCAAGATCCCACTTGAGACTACTCTGCACAGATGAGAGTGTGCACTACAGAAGCTACACAGATTCTGTGAAAAGCCCTTGTATGGGCCTTCAACTTCTACCAGGAGGCAGGTTCAAACACCAGATATCTGTCCACCTTCCCTGCAAGAGGAGAGATTGCCTGAAGAGAGTGCTCTAACCACTGAAACTCAGAAGAGAGGTAGTTTCACAGGTCTGCTGATAGAGGCTAACAGAATCACAAAAGTAACGAGCTCTAACCAGAGACAACTATAACAACTAATTCCAGAGATTACCAGATGGTGAAAAGCAAACATAAGAATCTTACTAACAGAAGACAAGACCACTCACCATTATCAGAACCCAGCACTCCCACCTCAGCCAGACCTGGGTAACCCAACACACCTGAAAAGCTAGAACCAGATTTAAAAGCATATCTCATGATGATGGTAGAGGTCATGAAAAAGGACTTAATAACTCACTTAAAGAAATACAGGAGTACACTGCTAAAGAGTTACAAGTCCTTAAAGAAAAACAGGAAAACAAAACAAAACAGGTAGAAGTCCAAAAAAAAAAAAAAAAAAAAAAAAAAAAAAAAAAAAAAACAAGAAAGCGCATCCAAACAGGAGATGGAAATTAACAAAACCATACTAGATCTAAAAGGGAAGTAGACACAATAAAGAAAACCCAAAGTGAGGTAAAGCTGGAGATAGAAACCTTAGGAAAGGAATCTGGGACCATAGATGTGAGCATCAGCAACAGAATACAAGAGATGGAAGAGAGAATCTCAGGTGCAGAAGATTCCATAGAGAACATCAGCACAAAAATCAAAGAAAATGCAAAATGCTAAAAGGTCCTAACTCAACACATCCAGGAAATCCAGGACACAATGAGAAAACCAAACCTATGGATAATAGGACTAGATGAGAATGAAGATTTTCAACTTAAAGGGCCAGCAAATATCTTGAACAAAATTATAGAAGATAACTTCCCAAACCTAAAGAAAGAGATGCCCATGAACATACATAAAGCCTACAGAACTCCAAAAAGACTAGACCAGAAAAGAAATTCCTCCACACATTAAAACCATAACAACAAATGCACTAAATAAAGATAGAATATTAAAAGCAGTAATGGAAAATGGTCAAGTATCATATAAAGGCATGCAGATCAGAATTACACCAGACTTTTCACCAGAGACTATGAAAGCCAGAAAACCCTGAACAGATGTTATACAGACACTACGAGAACACAAATGCCAGCCAAGGCTACTATACCCAGCCAAACTTTTAATTACCATACATGGCGAAATCAAGTTATTCCATGACAAAACCAAATTCACGCATTATCTTTCCACAAATCCAGCCCTTCAAAGGATAATAACAGGAAAAAAAACAATATAAGGACAGAAACTATGCCCTAGAAAAAGCAAGGAAGTAATCCTTCAACAAACATAAAAGAAGACAGCCACAAGAACAGAATGCCAACTCTAACAACAAAAATAAAAGGAAGCAACAATTGCTTTTCCTTAATGTCTCTTAATATCAATGGACTCAATTCCCCAATAAAAAGGCATAGACTAACTGACATGCTACACAAATAGGACCCAACTTTTTTTTTATCGATCTCCGATCTTTTTTTCTTTTTTCTTATAATTTTTATTACATATTTTCCTCAATTACATTTCCAATGCTATCCCAAAAGTCCCCCATACCCTCCCCCCCACTTCCCTACCCACCCATTCCCATTTTTTTTTTTTTGGCCCTGGCATTCCCCTGTACTGGGGCATAAAAAGTTTGCATGTCAATGGGCCTCTCTTTACAGTGATGGCGGACTAGGCCATCTTTTGATCCATATGCAGCTAGAGTCAAGAGCTCCGGGCTACAGGTTATTTCATAATGTTGTTCCACGTATAGGGTTGCAGATACCTTTATCTCCTTGGGTACTTTCTATAGCTCCTCCATTGGGAGCCCTGTGATCCATCCAATAGCTGACTGTGAGCATCCACTTCTGTGTTTGCTAGGCCCTGGCATAGTCTCACAAAGGACCCAACATTTTGATGCTTACAGGTAACCCATCTCAGGGAAAATGTCATATACTGCCTCAGAAGGAAAGTCTGGAAAACAATTTTCCAAGCAAATGGTCTGAAGCAACAAGCTGGAGTATCCATTCTAATATCTAATGAAATCAAATTCCAACCCAAAGTTATCAAAAAAGACAAGGAGGGGCACTTCATACTCATCAAATGCAAAAATCATCCAAGAGGAACTCTCAATCCTGAATATCTATTCTCCAAATGCAAGGGCAGCCACATTCATTAAAGAAACTTTAGTAAAGCTCAAAGCACACATTGTACCTCACACAATAATAGTGGGAGACATCAACACACCACGTTCATCAATGGACAGATCGTGGAAACAGAAACTAAACAGGGACACAGTGAAACTAACAGAAATTATGAAACAAATCTATTTAACAGATATCTACAGAAAATTTTATCCTAAAACAAAAGGATATACCTTCTTCTCAGCACTGTCCCGGTCTCGGGTCCCCACAGTCTCTAGCCTGCTGTGACAAGAATGACTCAGACACCATGTTGTGTTCACACAACACTTTACTTCAGGCTTTTTCTTTTACAGCTCTCTTGCCCAGCAACTTCTTCTTAAAGCAAGGGCTAAACTATTCCTATTACAACAGCTTCTCTTAATCTACTTCTACTCATGGCAAGAGCTAAAACTACTCTCTTCTGCTGACTCACCTCCTTCGAGCTTTTCACCCCACCTCATCCAATCAGAAATCACACAAGCTCAAGGCACAAGCTCACATCGTTCACAGATAGGCTGACAGGTCCCGATGATGAGGAACAGAACAGCTGGGCAGGCAGCCCATGAAGGCAGCCTCACTGCGCATGCTCGGGCAAGGCAGTAAACAAGTGGGTTTCACAAGGCCTGGGGATGCTTCCCACACAGCACCTCATGGAACCTTCTCCAAAATTGACCATATGTTTGGTCACAAAACAGGACTCAACAGATACAAACAAATTTCAGTATGTTTATATTGGAATTGACCCATGCATCCTATCAGATCACCATGGACTAAGGCTGATCTTCAATAACAACATAAATAATAGAAAAGCCAACATTCATGTGGAAACTGAACAACACTCTACTCAATGATACCTTGGTCAAAGAAGGAATAAAAAATGAAATTAAAGACTTTTTAGAGTTTAATGAAAATGAAGCAACAACATACCCAAACTTATAGGACACAATGAAAGCATTTCTAAGAGGAAAACTCATAGCTCTGAGTGCCTCCAAGAAGAAACTAGAGAGAGCACACACTAGCAGGTTGACAACACACCTAAAAGCTCTAGAACAAGAGGAAGCAAATTCACCCAAGAGGAGTAGATAGCAGGAAATAATCAAACGCAGGGGTGAAATCAACCAAGTGGAAACAAGAGGAACTATTCAAAGAAACAACCAAAGGAGGAGCTGGTTCTTTGAGAAAATCAACCAGATAGATAAACCCTTAGCAAGACTCACTAGAGGACACAAGGACAGTATCCTAATTAACAAAATCAGAAGTGAAAAGGGAGACATAACAGCAGATCCTAAATACTTCCAAAACACCATCGGATCCTTCTCTAAAAGGCTATACTCAAAAACAAAACAAAAAAAAAACAAAAAACAAAAAACAAAAACAAAAACAAAAAAAAAACAAAAACCTGGGAAACCTGGATGAAAGGGACAAATTTCTAGACAGATACCAGATACCAAAGTTAAATCAGGATCAGAATAATGATCGATAGAGTCCTATATCACCTAAAGAAATAGAAGCAGTCATTAATAATCTTCCAACCAAAAGAAGCCCAGGACCAGATGGGTTTTGTGTTTTGTGGAGAGTTCTATCAGACCTTCAAAGAAGATCTAATTCCAATTCTTCAGAAACTATTTCACAAAATAGAAGCAGAAGGTACTCTACCCAATTCATTCTATGATACAATTACTCTGATACCTAAACCACAGAAAGAACCAACAAAGAGAACTTCAGACCAATTTCCCTTATGAATATTGATGCAAAAATACTCTATAAAATTCTCGCTATCCAAATCCAAGAACACATTAAAACAATCACCCATCCTAACCAAGTAGGTTTTATTCCAGGGATGCAGGGATGGTTTAATATAGAGAAATCCATCAATGTAATCCATTATATAAACAAGCTCAAAAACAAAAACCACATGATCATCTCCTTAGATGCGGAGAATGTATTTGACAAAATCTTTTTTTTTTTTTTGTCGTTTTCTTTTTTTTTTTCTTTCCATTTTTTATTAGGTATTTAGCTCATTTACATTTCCAATGCTATACCAAAAGTCCCCCATACCCACCCACCCCCACTCCCCTACCCGCCCACTCCCCCTTTTTGGCCCTGGCGTTCCCCTGTTCTGGGGCATATAAAATTTGTGTGTCCAATGGGCCTCTCTTTCCAGTGATGGCCGACTAGGCCATCTTTTGACACATATGCAGCTTACACCCATTCATGATAAAAGTCTTGGAAAGATCAGGAACTTAATGCCCATACCTAAACATGATAAAAGCACTCTACTGTAAGTCAGTAGCCAAGATCAAAGTAAATGGTGAGAAGCTTGAGGCAATCCCACTAAAATCAGGGACTATACAAGGCTGCCCACTTTCTCCATATCTACTCAACATTGTACTTGACGTCCTAGCCAGAGCAATTTGACAAAAAAAGGTGGGTAGGTAGGGAAACAGGGCGGGGTCAGGGGGTATAGGTAACTTTCAGGATAGCATTTGAAATGTAAATAAAAAATATCTAATAAAAATTTAAAAAATATAATAATGTTATAAGATTCCTGAAAATGTGGGATAGACGCATAAAAGATAGAAAAAAGAATGCAAAGATACTCAGACAAAGTTACTATGCATCAAATACAAAACACTGATTCTCATAAATGAAAAAGAAAGATGAACAGCAGCAGGAGGCTGAGGATAATCAATTAGAAGGGCATGAGCAACGCAAAACGCATGAAAAGTGTTCAAATTCCTTTGTAGTAATGTGAGTGTTCTAGAGCACATTTATAAACAAGTGGGATACTTGTCCTTCAATACCACAGATGTCTACCTGCCTCTGCTTCCTAGGAGCCAAAGTTAAAAGAATGTGTCAACACATGCAGAATCAGTGGTGACTATTTATTGGAGACAATTGCATATAAAAATAGTATTCATGTACAAAACCAATGTGTTATAATTTTGGAATGTTTCCAATGCACTCCCATACATTTTAAGAAATAGTACCTTCTATTTGCCATGAGCTGAAAGCCCATTGTCCTGAATATTTTCATCTGCACTTATTGTGCCCTAAGTCTAAATAACCTTAGCTACAATATTTTTTCTAAGACAAGTCTAAGTACAAGACTGTGTTGATTTAAAGGTACACAACAAAATTTAAAATCTCCTTTTGGGGTAGACCTACATCTTGCATTCCTGAAACATCTGTATCCTCACTTCCCTGATATACAGCTGTAAAATTTTAAAATAATAAGAAATGAATGAAAGAGGAAAAGAAGATAAAAAATAAACATGGAAAATACCAACTAAGCCTTGAAGCACAATTTTAGTATGTATTGGTATTTCCTCTAGAGACTGCTGTTAATGCATTAAAGGCACGTTATCAAGCAGAGATGAATGTGTCTCCTTATGATTTCCTGCGTATTTTTTTTAGAAATTAAATATCATTGGTTGGTCAACCCACCTTTAATATAACTATATTTTCAGCTGCTTATCAGCGCAAAGTCCCAACAACGAAGATATTGTAAGAGAATGACTTTCAGCTGCCTTCAGTGACAGCTGAAGGCATTAAAAATGATGCAGAGGTATCATATCTAGGTATGAATAGCTAGTGTATTTGATCACGAATCCAAAAGAAGCAAAGTCCCCATTAAAAGGAAACTGAAGACATAATACAAGCCCAGATCTTCCTTCAAAACTAAAAATCATGTTCTTTTAGAACTGGACATAGAGTCGAAAAGTACTATCTCTGTGTATACAGTGGTGAAGCAGGCACAGTTTGTCTCGGTTTTCTTGGCCCCAGGCAACTATATTGCTTACCCAGAAATACCTTCAGCTGCGGTTACCTCACAGATTCTAGCAATTATTGCCAATAGATGCTTCGATTCTGTTTTGATAAACCATCTCAGGTAAAGGCAAGGAAAGAACGAGTGAATATCAATTTAAACTGAAAGCTATGCTCAACCTGCATTTACAACTCCAGTCTGCCTATATTAGGTATATAGCACTTCACTGCAGCCACATACCCAGGTCTGTGGAGAAATATACCATCTTCTGAAAAAACACCTAAACGCAGAAAACGAAAGTCTTTTGTATTTTCCTATAGAAGATCATTGTTTCTGAATCTCTTCTCTGGGACAAGTCATGGTGTGTGGTCAGTTTTGATTCCTGCTTTCTACTCTTCAGTTTTATAAGAAACAGGGAGTATCTGCTCCATGTAAATACAGACTGACTTCTGGAATGTGGAAGGCCAACTTTGGTGAGATATTCCCTTCTGAAGGAGAAAGGAAAGATGGCTTCGTGTCAGGTAAAGGTGTGCATGATTATGGGAATGGCTGAGTGTTCTTACAGAAATATCCAATTGTCAGAACTTTCAAACCTTCCCTATGCTGATTCACATTTACAGAACTATTTTGTCACATGACTCGCAGTATTAACTCTTCAAAACTTAGCTCACTGGTGTTCTTAAGACACCTTTTTACTTATTCCAGTCTAGTTTTTTTTTTTCAATATAACTTCTATAAATAAAAATGTAATCTGGAAATCTTATAATGTTTCTGATAGCAAAGGTGAATATATATGATGATTAACGTGAATGTATAGATGATTTCTACAGAGAATCACTAGGGTCACTATTTGGCTGTGAAGAAAGGCCCATGTATAGTAAATGTTGCATCTGAGTGCTTATTGCAGTAATTCTCAGCTTTCCCACTGCTGCACCCTTGTAATTGAGTTCCTCATGTTGTGGTGACCCCAACTATTATTTTATTTTATTGAAAATTCATATCTATTATTTTGCTATTGTATGAGGCCTAAGGTAAATATCTTTACTTTCTGTTGCCTTAGGCAACTACCATCAGATCATTTCGGGGACCATGCCATTTGATCCACAAAGGGATTATCACCCATAGGATGAGAACTGATGTCATACTGAATCTTTGCAGAGAAGTCCCAACATTCTTTCATTCAAAAAATAATTTATCAGAAATACATACTAGTTATTGATAGCAGACCAAGTTTTAACAAATAATTAACAAATCTTTCTTTGGGTGAAATATAGAACTTGGCCAATGGACATAAAGTGATACTGTTCATTTTATTTATTATTTTTTTAGACTAAAAGCATGTTTTATGCTAAGTTCCCATGAATTTATTTTACAAATTAGCATGGTGCTTATCCACTTCTTTTTTTTCAATTTTTTATTAGATATTTTCTTCATTTACAATTCAAATGCTATCCCAAAATTCCCTTATATACTCCCCCCACCCTGTTCTCCTACCCACCCACTCCTGCTTCCTGGCCCTGGTATTCCCCTGTATTGGGGCATATAATCTTTGCAAGAGCAAGGTCCTCTCCTCCCAATGATGGCCGATTAGGCCATCTTCTGCTATATATGCAGATAGAGACATGAGCTCAGTGGGTACTGGTTAGTTCATATTGCTGTTCCTCCTGTAGGTTTACAGACCCCTTCAGTTCCTTTGTTACTTTCTCTAGCTCCTCCATTGGGGGCCAGTGTTCCAACCAATAGATGGCTCTGGACATAACTTCTTTTAGTTTCAATGTGTCTCTGTTTAGTTTCTGTTTCCAGAATCTGTCCAATGAGGAAAGTGGGGTGTTCAAATCTCCCACTATTATTATGTGAGGTGCAATGTGTGCTTTGAGCTTTACTAAAGTTACCTTAATGAATGTGGCTGCCCTTGCTTTTGGAGTGTAGATATTCAGAATTGAGAGTTCATCTTGGAAGATTTTACCTTTGATGAGTATGAAGTGCTCCTTCTTGTCTTTTTTTAAATTTGTTCACTTTAATTTCAGGTCCTATTGACCTTCATGGATGTGGATTTAAAGATCTCTAAGGAGGAGTGGGAACATCTGGATTCTGCTCAGAGGGCTTTGTAGAGAGAAGTCATGTTGGAAAATTACAACACTCTGGTTTCTGTGGGTACGAATATTTTACTTCCATAATTTCTACACACTTTAGGGATGTCTAAAACTCTTTACTAGTGTTTTGGTCTGACTTCCATTAATCATTCAGTGTCTAAAATTTTTAAAATTATTGGTTACTATCTTATTTATATCTAACATGTTATATACCTCTATCTTGGTTTTACATTTAACATAATGATGCTTCATTCTTATATGCTTTGGGAATAAGCATTCAGTAGCATTTATATGTGAATACACTTTGACTAACACAGTCTTTTTCTAATGATGTCATTTTAAAAAGAAATTCAGAATTTTAAAATTAATTGACTTAAAAAGACTCTAAAGCACTCTGATGGAAATGACTATTAAAAAAAAAAAGTCATTTACCTTTTATGCTTTTCCAGCTCACCTACACGGCACAATACTGTGCTAGTGCCCAGCTACATTTAATGGCAAACTGTATGTCTGTTTGAATGTACAGGTGTTGCTGTATCAAAACCAGAGGTAAATTCCTATTTTGAAGAAGACAATGATCCATGGATTGTTGATAGAAATGATACAGAAAGTAGAGCAACAGGTAATCTGAAGTGAAATAACATGTTATGTGATGACTCTAAATCAGGGAGAAATTTAGTCCTGAATGTACTTAGAAACTCTCTTCAATAAAAATTTTTCTAAGAAGTTTTTTTGAACAATGCATAAAATAATTAGTACCATGAAACTCAAGAAGAACGAAGACCAAAGTGTGGACACTTTGCCCCTTCCTAGAAATGGGAACAAAACACCCATGGAAGGAGTTACAGAGGCAAAATTTGGAACTGTGACGAAAGGATGGACCATCTAGTGATTGTCATATCCAGGGATCCATCCCATAATCAGCTTCCAAACGCTGACACCATTGCATACACTATCAAGATTTTGCTGAAAGGACCCATATATAGCTGTCTCTTGTGAGACTATGCTGGGGCCTAGCAAACACATAAGTGGATGCTCACAGTCAGCTATTGGATGGGTCACACGACCCCCAATGGAGGAGCTAGAGAAAGTACCCAAGGAGCTAAAGGGAACTGCAGCCCTATAGGTGGAACAGCATTATGAACTAACCAGTACCCTGGAGCTCTTGTCTCTAGCTGCATATGTATCAAAAGATGGCCTAGTCAGCCATCACTGGAAAGAGAGGCCCTTTGGACTGGCAAACTTTATATGGCCCAATACAGGGTAATGCCGGGGCCAAAAAGGGGGAGTGGGTGGGTAGGGGATTGGGGGGTTGGTATGGGGGACTTTTGGGATAGCATTGGAAATGTAAACAAGGAAAATACCTAATAAAAAAAGAGAAAAAAATAATTAGTACACCATGAATGTTATGTGAATTTTACATTATTTTAACTTTATAGAGGTTATTTCAAAATTATTATATATGTTTTATAAATAGTAGATGATTCTCTCATATTCTAATTGATGTCAGTATTTTTCTTTTTTCTTTTTCTCTTTTTTAATAATTTGATCCTTTTGGACAGTCCAGTCTTCACTGACTGCTCCCCATCCCATACCTCCTCCCCTCACCCTAACTATCTTCAAGAGGATGTCCCTACGCTACAACTCCTACCCCACCAGAACTTCCCACTCCCTGGGGCCTCAAGTCTCATGGGTTGGGTGCCTCTTCTTTCACTGAGGCCAGTCCAGGCAGTCCTTTGCTGTATATATGATGGGGGCCTCACATCTGCTGGTATATCATACCTGGTTGGTGGCTGAGTGTCTGAGAGATTTTGGTGGTTTAATTCAGTTAAGACTGAAGGTCTTCCCATGGGTCTACCCTCCTCTTCAGCTTCTTCCAGCTTTTCTCCAGTTGAACCATGGGGATCCCTGGCTTCACTCCATTGATTGGGTGCTAGTATCTGCACCTGAATCTTTGATCTTCATGTTAGGACTCGCAGAGGGCAACCATGCTAGGCTTCTGTCTGCAAGTATACCACAGCATCAGTAATAGTGTCAGGTCCAAGGAGCCTCTCCTTGAGCTTGATCCCGGTTTGCACTTGTCACTGGATCTTCTTTCTCTCAGGCTCTTCTCCATTTTTGACCCTGTAGTTCCTTCAGACAGGAACAGTTCTGGGTCAGAGATTTTGACTGTGGCATGGATATCCCATCCCTCCACTTGGTGTCCTACCCCTCGACTGGAGGTGGACTCTACAAGTTTCCCCTCCCCACTATAGGGCATTGCATTCAATGTCCCTTCCTTTGAGTCCTGAGTGTTTCACACCTCCAAGGTCTCTGGTGCATTCTAGAGGGTCCCACCACCTCCAACCTCCCAGGGTTGCCTGTTTCCATTCTTTATGCTGGCCCTCAAGGATTCAGTCCTGTTCCTGCCCAAATAACTAATCATGATTTCCCCTTCCCCTCCCTCTCGCAGCTCCAAACCAAGTCCCACCCTCTCTGCCCCCTGAGAGGCAATTGTTATTGAGGCATCCTCATTTGGGCCCTTTGGCTTGTTAACCTTCTTGAGGTCTATGGATTGTGTACTGGATATACTGTATTTTTTGGCTAATATCCACTTATTTGTGAGGATATACAATGCATTTCGTTTTGGGTGAGTTACCTTACTCAGTATGTTATTTTCTAGTTCTGTCCATTTGTCTGCAATCTTCAAGATGTCTTGTTCTTAATAGCTGAGTTGTATTCCATTGTGTAAATATACCACATTTTCTGTATCCATTCTTCTATTCTGGTGCATCTGGGTTGTTACCAGGTTCTGGCTATCACAAGTGAGGCCTCTATGAACATACTGGAGCATGTGCCCCTGTGGCATGGTGGAGCATCCTTTGGGTATATGCTGAAGAGTGGTATAGCTAGGTCTTCAGGTACATTTATTTGCAAATTTCAGAGGAACCTTCAGATTGATTTCCCGAGTGGTTGTGCCGATTTGTAATCCCATCAGCAATAGAGGAGTGTTGATGATGATTTTTAATTTTCACTTATGGTTTTGACTTCTTTTTCAAGGTGAAGTGTCTACAGTTGTTTGGATTCATTTCTAGGACTTTCATTCGATTCCATTATGGACTTGTTTGAATTTATACGAATACCAGGCAGATTTTATTACTATTGTTCTGTAGTACAGCTTTAAGTCAGGATGGTTATTTCTCCAGAAGTTCTTTAACTGTTCAGGTTTGGTTTAGCAATTTTGGATTTTGTGTTTACTGAGGAAGTTTAGAATTTTTCTTTCAGGAATTGTGTCAGAATTTTGATGGGCATTGCATTGAATCTGTAGATTGGTTTTGGTAAAATTACCCTTTTTTGCTATATTAATCACACCAATCAATGAATGTGTGATATCTGTCCATCTACTAATACCTTCTTCAGTTTCTTTTTTCAGAGACTTGAAGTTCATGTCATATCAGGTATTTGCCTTGATTGATTTAAGTTGCAATAAGATATTTTCTTTATTTCTGACTATTGTGAAGGGAGTTATTACCGCCGTTTCTTTCTCAGCCCATTTATCATTTAATAAAAGTTGGCTACTGGTCTTTTTGAGGTAACTTTTTTTTAATCTCAACATATTTTCCATGTATTGATTGTTCCCTTCCTATATCAATACTATTGCACATTTTGATGGTATTATTATACAATTACCATTTCACATATGGGTAAATTGAAACACAAAATAGCCAACTCCATTGCTATTTCTGGCTTTGAGTCTTAGTCATATTGCCCACCATCCAAAAGATTGATTGGTTTCAAGCAGATGACCTTCTTAAAATTTGGTGTTGGCAGGTTGATTCCTTTCTAAATAGGCTGTCTCTATGTGTTGAGCCATTGAGGTAATTTTTTTATTACGTATTTTCTTCATTTACATTTCAAATGCTATCCCAAAAGTCCCCCATACCCCCCCAACCACTCCCCTACCCACCCACTCCCTCTTCTTGGTCCTGGCGTTACCCTATACTAAGGCATACAAAGTTTGTAAGAACAATGGGTCTCTCTTTCCAATGATTGCCAACTAGGCCATCTGATACATATGCAGCTAAAGCCACGAGCTCCGGGGTGGGGGGTACTGGTTGGTTCATATTATTGTTCCTCCTATAGGGTTGCAGATACCTTTAACTCCTTGGGTACTTTCTCTAGCTCCTCCGCTGGGGGCCCTGTGATCCATCCAATAGCTGACTGTGAAAAATATGAAAACCAGCTGGTAAACTCCTAACTCTGCATCTCCGTGTTTGATATCAAAATGCTCTTCACATCTCCAGCTCCTTTCAGCTTTCTTGACTGCAAAACACTTCTTTCTCTTAGGCTGATTGCACTCCCTGGTAGCAGCTTTCCTAGGCAGGTATCCCACAGGTCTGGCATAGATAACCTCTTAGAGTCTCCAGGCCTCCCCTTCATATTTTCACACAAGAGCCTCTCTGGACTTCCATGCAGGGACAGGGACACCTCAGCCACATGCCTAGCCTCAGCAACCTTCTTCAGCTGCAGAGGGAGATTCAAGGATGTTGAATTACCTGGAGCTGGAGTTCCTCCTAGCAGAGGACCTGGGAATTCAATTCAGGTTTTCTCTGTCAAGGACCAGCCTCAGCTTGGAGGGGGGTTCCTGAAAGAAGGGGTGTTTGAGAGCAGAAAAACAAAACAAAACAGAACAAAAAAACGACTCAAAGTCAATCATGGGTACAAGCTGACAGCCAGCCTGTGTTCTGCTCAGGGCAACTCTCTCTCTCTCTTGCTTGAAAACAATTTTGAAAATGCTGGATAGCTCATCTCTTGAACCAATCTTATATTTACATATCAGTTCAATCATTTACCCCAGGTTCCCTTTTGATTATCCCATGAATCAGCATCCCCTGACTCCAGCCCCTTGATTCTTAGAGACAGCAAACACCTTTTTCTTTCTTCTTTCTTTCTTTCTTTCTTTCTTTCTTTCTTTCTCTCTCTATCCTTTCTTTCTTCCTTCCTTTCTTCCTTTCTTTCTTTCTTTCTTTCTTTCTTTGTTTCTTTCTGTCTATCTTTCTCTCTTCTTTCTTTTCTTTCTCCATTGCAAACAAATTCAGAGATCTGTCTTTGTTAAACACAGACAATAACTTTAATTGGGTGGGATCCAGTCCTGAGATGACAATTCCCACCACACCTAGGCCTATCCTTGCTCTGTTCCAGGCTGACATTGAACTCGGGAATCTGCCTGCCTTTGTATCTTTTACAACCTGGGTCATAGCGCAGCTGCTGTTCTTTTAGGTTTGTGAAGCCTCTCTATAATTCATATTGCATCTTTGTATTTTGCATAGTTGTGAAACTATTTATCTTGAACTCACATTTTCTTTCTCACAGCCTTATAGTATAAAGTTTTCTCTTTCTTCCCATTCACAAGGCTCTTCATCTAAGGTGTCCTCTGCTGTTTTTTGTGGCTTGAAGTAGAAAGCTATCCTGCATTCTTTTCCTTCAAATTGCTTGGTGCATGCTCGTGTTCACTGAGGTAAAGTGAGTGGGCATAAAGTGAGTCTCAGCTTACAGTGGGAATCTTCTTACATTTGCTACATTCAAATTGTTCTTATCTGTGTGAGTAATGCTTTGATGTCAAATGAGGTGTAGCTTGCAGGAGAAAGTTTTCCCATACTCTCTAAATTTGTAGGGTCTATCACCTGTGTGAGTTCTTCCATGGACAATGAGCTGTGACTTATAGTAGAAACATTTTCCACACTTTGTACATATATATGTCTTACACGCGTTCACGGCCGGCCAGGAAGAACGCAGCAAACCGGAATCTTCTGCGGCAAAGCTTTATTGCTTACATTTTCAGGAGCCAGAGAGCAAGAGAGCAAGAGAGCAAGAGAGAGAAAAGGAACAAGAACAAGAAAGCAAGAGCAAGAGAGAGAAAAAGCAAGAACAAGAGAGAGAGAAAGAATGGCAAAACCCCGTCCCTTTTAAGGAGAATTATCCTCCGCCTAGGACGTATTACTCCCTGATTGGCTGCAGCCCATTGGCCCAGTTGTCATCATGAGAAAGGCAGAACACATGGCGGGAAAACTGCCCCTGCACGTGTGCAGATTATGTTTACCACTTAGAACACAGCTGTCAGCGCCATCTTGTAATGGCAAATGTGAGGGCGGCTCCTCACAGATCCCCCTTTTCTTTTAATAAGAGCAATAGGCCACCCATATTAATGAGAGTGGAGATAGAGGTCAAATCCCCAGTGTGCAGGTAAAGGAGCCATGTACAGGATTAGCTCTTAGGCTCACAGGCTTTTACCCAGAGCAACCCTGACCTGCTCCCGTGTCGTTTTTCCTGGGGGAAGGGAACTAGGACACTGAACCTTCATGAAAGATGACATGTCTCCCTAGAATAGGCTCATATATGCCGCAGAGCCCTTCTACTGCAGTGCTTAGCCGTGCAACTCTCTTGGGCTGCTGAAGCGCACTCACTCTATCCCGTGCAATGAGACTAGCCTCGTGGGGTGCAAGAGCTGAATGGCCAGCGACCTATTGCTTAAGCATAGATAACCATATATCAGGGGAAGCACCATGTTCTAGAGCTGCAAGTGCCTGGGCAATAACCACCTTGTCTCTCCTAGTTTGGGCCTTAAGCTTACAGACCAACCAAAGAAGAAACACTAATCCACAGCAAAGTATATCTCCAAATAATATCAATCCCACCCATTCTTTAAAGAAGGAAAATGCTGAGGAGATCCAATTGAGTAATCCTTTGATCAGGGACAGGTCCAAGCGCGTGGAGTTGACCTGAATGATGGCAAGTCTCAATTCCCGAAGGGTCTGTTCAAATTCAGCTGTCCAATTCTGTAACATATACTGAGAAAGACTTTTTGACAAATTAGCTGCCCTAGTAAATTTCTCATACTGAATGGAAGTAACGCATAATGAGAGGTCCCCCAAGCTCCCGACAAACCCTGAGCCAGTCTTGTAAACCTTTGTTCTTTCTTGGGGCTATGGCCGCTCGGCACTCCTGTGTGGCTTGCTCATAAATGAGCTGTTCTACCAGAGGTGCGGCTTGCTCTGAATCTCCAAAAATACGCTCTGCTGCCTCTGTCATTCTGGCCACAAAATCTGAGAATGACTCCTGAGGTCTCTGGACGATCTTTGTTAGTTGTCCAGTGGCTTCACCTGCTCGGGAGAGCGCCTTCCAGGCCCTAATAGCCTTTTCATCTGATTCAGAACTACTAAGAACTGGCTCCTTGAGCTCACTTAGTGATGAGTATAGGCTCCTTCTCCTAGAGACCTCCGCTAATTGATCTTTTTTCTTTTTTCTTTTCCTTCCTTCTAATCTCTCCCCAGGTATTCTTACCTGACCTAAACATTTCCTCGGGTTCAAGACCCGTGGAAAGGCCTGTATACTTATTTTGTGTACCATATTTCCTCTTTGCTCCTACTCTCTCTCCCCGCATTACTTCTGATAGATTGCCCTGAATTTCATCCAGAATTTTCAGCCCTGCCTTAACCACTTGATAACATGTGAAAAGGAACAAAAAGGCTCCTAACACTGGAGAAAGTTCAAGGCCAAACATACCTTGTAAAGCTATTTTCCACTTTACTTCTGATAGACTGTCTTGAATTTCGTTAGAAAGTTCAAGGCCAGACTTACGTTGTAAAGCTATACTTACGGGTACCCTGTTCCCCAGCTGAAGAGTTCTGAATTCACGCAGTTGAATCTTTCTCAACAGTCTGTGTTGTGGGAACACTTCATTACCACCATTCCCCAGCTGAAGAGTTCTGAATTCACGCAGTTGAATCCTTCTCAAAAGTCTGTGTTGCGGGAACACTTCATTACCACCGTTCCCCAGCTGAGGAGTTCTGAATCCAGGCTGGATCCTTCTCAAAAGTCTGTTTTACGGGAACCTTTATGACCGTGACCCGCAGTTCTGGTTCCGGAATGAGGGATCTTCCTTGCGCCGGTGATGGTAACCGTACCGGGTTTTCTTGTCCCAGGTCTTCTCGCCCCGGGTCCTCTCGTCTCGGGTCTCAGCACCAACTCTTACACGTGTTCACGACCGGCCAGGAAGAACGCAGCAAACCGGAATCTTCTGCAGCAAAGCTTTATTGCTTACATTTTCAGAAGCCAGAGAGCAAGAGAGCAAGAGAGCAAGAGAGAGAAAAAGAACAAGAACAAGAAAGCAAGAGCAAGAGAGAGAAAAAGCAAGAACAAGAGAGAGAGAAAGAATGGCAAAACCCCATCCCTTTTAAGGAGAATTATCCTCCGCCTAGGACGTATTACTCCCTGATTGGCTGCAGCCCATTGGCCCAGTTGTCATCATGAGAAAGGCAGAACACATGGCGGGAAAACTGCCCCTGCACGTGTGCAGATTATGTTTACCACTTAGAACACAGCTGTCAGCGCCATCTTGTAATGGCAAATGTGAGGGCGGCTCCTCACATATATGGGTGTTCATCTGTATGTACATCAGTAGAGTGAGATGTGATTTGCAATAGAAAACTTCCCCACAGTCTGTGCATGCATAAGACTTCTCACCTACCTGTTTCCTCTGATGTAGAGTGAGTTTTGACTTCTGGTAGAATGATTTCCCACACTCCATACATTCATAGGGCTTCTCACCTGTGTGGGATCATTCATGCACAGTGAGGTCTGACTGGCAGTAAAAGGATTTGTCACACTCTATACATTCAAAGGACTTCTTGTTGGTGTGAATTCTCTGATGTCAAATTAGGTGTGTCTTGTAGTAAAAAGATTTTCCACATTCCATGCACTCAAAAGGCCTCTCACCTGTGTGAGTTTGCTGATGTAGACTAGCTGTGACTGGCAGGAGAAATATTTTTGGCATTCTGTAGAATCATAAGGTTTCTCATTTGTGTGAGTTCTCTGGTGCAGAGTAAGGTGTGATAATTGGTAGAAAGCTTTCCCACATTCAGCACATGTATAAAGCTTCTTGCTCACGTGAATTTTCTGATGCTGAGTGAGGCATGCCTTGTGGGAGAAGGCTTTCCTACATTCTGTACATTCATAGGGCTTCTCACCTGTGTGAACTATTTGATGTAGAGTAAGTTTTCCCTGAGAGCAGAAGGCTTTTCCACATTCCTTACATTTATAGGGCCTCTTATGTATGTGAGTTCTTGGATGACTCGTGAGTTCTGAGTTACAAGAGAAATCTTTTCTGCATTCTGTACATCCACAAAGCTTTGTATCTATAAGAGTTTTCTGACATCTTGTAATGTGTGAGTTCTGGAAGATAGTTTTTCTGCATTCTTCATACACACAGCTCATCTCCCCTCTGTGAGGACTCTGACCTTTAGTGAGAGTTGCCTTGTAATGGAGAGCTGTCTGACGTGTAGGAGACATCTGAATCACAGTGCTCTGTGCTTTCTGAAAAAAAATGTTTTCCCATGTACTTCTCTTTCACAGGATTTTGACCCTTGATGGATCTTCTGTTGCTCCTTTAGCTGTGCAATCTTTTCATTTGATGCCTTGTTTTTGGTGGTTCCAGCTTGCCACATATATGACTTGTGATTTTTCTGGCTGGTCACAATTGGTGTAGTCAGAATGTGAAAATCAGCCCTTTGTTGGTTTTTCAAGACAGGGTTTCTCTGTGCAGTCCTGACTGTCCTGGAACTCACTCTGTAGACCAGGCTGGCCTCAAACTCAGAAATCTGCCTGCCTCTGCCTCCCAAGAGCTTGGATTAAAGGCATGTACCACCAATGCTTGGCTTTTGCTTGTTGTCTTAGTCAGATTTCCATTGCTGAGAGGTTCCTGTCTGAAGCTTATGCTACACTTCATGGCCCAATTCCTTGCTCCAACTTGAAGATCAACTCAGGTGTGTTCATATGGTGCCCCAGGAAAATCAGGCTGCTGTAGGTTTCCAGCATCACATCCCGGGACAGGGTCCTCTGAGCAGCACTCAGGTCTTGTCACTCCTCCCAGGTAAAGTCCACAGCTAGGTCCTCAAATGATATCAGCCCGATCTCGGGATTCCAGGACACCCAGAGTTCTCACTGTGGTTCTCAGTGGGGAAATGTAACACGCAGCAGCAGGAGGAACCTCTCTGGACTTCTGAAGCGAGCACAGAACACCTGGACAGGACCCAACACGGAGAACAGGTAAGACAGTGGGGCAGGAGGTAGTCAGAGCCAAGGACTACACAAGACTTATCTTATTGATCTAATTAAAAATTCAAGCATGATGTTGAAAACTTAAGAAGAGAGTGGACAGCCTTACCTTGCTGCTGCTTTTAGCGAAATTTCATAAAGTTTCTCTCTATTTAATTTGATGATGGCTACTTGCTTTCTGTGAATACCCTTTTACTTTTTTTCTTAAACTTTTTATTATTTCAGTGCATTTTATATATCAAACATATTAATAATATTGACTATTTTGAGAATCAAATTATACATAAAATTTGTTCAATTTTTATATTCATATCCTTTCATACCTGGAAAATATCATTAATGAACATTTAATACTTTCTATAAATGAGGATCCTATATCTAATATTGAATACTAAACTGTTTCAAACATACAAAATATTCTTTGAGAATTAAGCATAGCATAAGAGCATAAATATTAAACATGAATCATAAGATATATTCAAAAGCCCTTATATGATACCACCTGACATAGTGAGAGAGTATTTAAAATGCATTATATACTATGTACATTATCTAACTATAGGTTAACTTTAAAATGATTATCAGTTTTTCTAGGAGAGAAATTATTTTATCAGTAAGTATATTTTAAAGATTTCAAAACAGCAAAAACTCTTTGAAGTTAAACATTAAGAAAATGCTAATTTCAAGCAGAGTCAGAAAAATTATCAATAATATTTCCATGATGTTTGTAGAACATGATTTTAATATTTTTTATTTTTATTGGTCATTTTCTCTATTACATCTCAAATATTATCCCTTTTGCAATTTCCCTCCCTCCAAGAAACACCCTATCACATCCTCCTTCCCCCTGCTTCTATAAGTGTGTTCCACCACCAATCGACCTACTCCCACCTCTCTGCCCTGGATTCCCTTATACTTGTGCATCTATTGAGCCTTTATAGGACCAAGGACCTCTCATTCCATTGAGGACAAGGCCATCCTGTACTACATATGCTACTGAAGACATGTGTATTTCTTTGTTGATGGTTTAGTTTAGTCCCAGGGAGTTCTGAAGGGTCTGCTTTGTCGATAATGTTGTTCTTCCCTTCACCTCCTTCACTCCTTTCTCTAACTCCTCTTTTAGGGCTCCTGTGCTCATTCCAATGGTTGGCTGCTAACAGCTGCCTCTGTATGTGTAAGGTTCTGTCAGGGCCTCTCAGGAGACAGTCATATCAGGCTCCTTTCAATATGCACTTCTTCGAATCCACAATAATGTCTGGGTTTCCTTCTTAGAATTGGGAGCAAAACACCCATGGAAGGAGTTACAGAGACACAGTTTGGAGCTGAGATGAAAGGAATGACCATCTAGAGACTGCCATATTTGGGGATCCATCCCCTAATCAGCCTCCAAATGCTGACACCATTGCACACACTAGCAAGATTTTGCTTGAAAGGACCCTGATATAGCTGTCTCTTGTGAGACTATGTTGGGCCTAGCAAACACAGAAGTGGATGCTCACAGTCAGCTATTGGATGGATCACAGGACCCCCAATGGAGGAGCTAGAGAAAGTACCCAAGGAGCTGAGGGGATCTGCAACCCTATAGGTGGAACAACAATATAAACTAACCAGTGCCCCCCGGAGCTCGTGTCTCTAGCTGCATATGTTTCAGAGGATGGCCTAGTCGGCCATCAGTGGAAAGAGAGGCCCATTGGTCCTGCAAACTTTATATGCCTCAATACAAGGGAATGCCAGGGCCAAGAAGTGGGAATGGGTGGGTAAGGGAGTGGGGGGAAGGTTATGGGGGAATAGAAATGTAAATGAAGAAAATACCTAATAAAAAATTAAAATAATAATAATAATGTCTGGGTTTGATAACTGTATATGGGATGTATCCCCTGGTGGGTCAGTCTCAGGGTAGCCTGTCCTTTAGCCTCTGCTCTATACTTTATCGCCACATTTGCTTCTGTAAGTACTTTGTTCTCCTTCTAAGAAGGACCAAAGCACCCACACTTTAGTCTTCCTTCTTTTTTTTTTTTTGTTTTTTGTTTTGTTTGGTTTGGTTTGGTTTGGTTTGGTTTTTTTGTTTTGTTTTGTTTGCTTTGTTTTGTTTTTTCAAAACAGAGTTTTTCTGTATAGCCTTGGCTGTTCTGGCACTCACTCTGTTGACCAGGATGGCCTCAAACTCAGAAATCCACCTGCCTGTGCCTGCCAAATGCTGAGATTAAAGGCATGTGCCACCACTGCCTGGCTGGTCTTCCTTCTTATTAAGCTTCATGTAGTCTGTGAATTGTATGCTGGGTATTTGTAGCTTTGGGGCTAGTATTCAATTATCAATGAGTACATACCATGTGTTTTCTTTTGAGACTGGGTTCCCTCACTTAGGATGATATTTTCTACTTCTTTCCATTTGCCTAATAATTTCATAAATTCTTCCATTTTAATAGTTGAGTACTACTCCACTGTGTAAATGTAACACATTTCCTGTTTCCATACTTCTGTTGAAGGACATCTAGTTTCTTTGAAGCTCCTATTATAAATAAGACTGCTATGAACATAGTGGAGCATGTATCCTTATTACATCTCTTGAGTATATGCCTAGGAGTGGTATAGCTGTGTCCTCAGGTCCAATTTTCTGAGGAACTGCCAAACTGATTTCCAGAAGGGTTGTACCAGCTTGCACTCCCACCAGCAATGGAGAGTGTTCCTCTTTCTCCACATCCTCACCAGCATCTGCTGTCACCTGAGTTTTTGATCTTAGCCATTCTGACTGGTGTGAGGTGAACACTCAGGGTTGTTTTGATTTGCATTTCCCTGATGACAAATAATGTCAATCATTATTTAGGTGCTTCTCAGCCATTCAATATTTCTCAGTTGAAAATTCTTTTTTAGACCTGCACCAAATTTTTAATAGGGGTATTTGATTCTCTGGAGTCTAATTTCTTTAGTTCTTTGTATATATTGGATATTAGCCCTCTATCATAATGTAGGATTGGTAAAGATCTTTTCCCAATCTGTTGGTTGCCTTTTGGTCTTATTGACAGTGTCCTTTGCCTTACAATAGCTTTGTAATTTTATGAAATCCCATTTGTCATAACACCAAAAGCCATTGGTGTTCTGGTCAGGAATTGTTCCCCTGTGCTCATATGTTTCGGACTCCTCTATAAGTTTTAGAGTATCTAGTTTTATGTGGTTATCTTTGATTAACTTGGACTTGAAATTTGTACAAGAAGAAAATAATAGGTAGATTTGCATTCTTCTGCATGCTGACCACCAGTTGAACCAGCACAATTTGTTTATAATGTAAGGTTTTTTTATCCATTTTTTATTGGATTGTTTTAGCTTCTTTGTCAAAGATCAAGTGATCAAGTGAACATAGGGGTGTGGGTTCATTTCTGGGTCTTAAATTCTGTTCCACTGATCTTCTTGCCTGTCTCTGTACCAATACCATGCATGTTTTATCACTATTGCACTGTAGTACAAGTTTGGGTCAGGGATAGTGATTCCATCAGATGTTCTTTTATTACTGAGAATAATTTTCAGTACCATGAGGTTTCTGTTATTCCAAATGAATTTGTAAATTTCTCTTTCTACTTCTATTAAGAATTGAGTTGGAATTATGATGGGGATTGCAATGAACCTGTAGATTGCTTTGAGCAAGATGGCCATTTATACTATACTATTTCTGTCAATTGACAAACATGGAATATCTTTCCATCTTCTGAGATTTTCTTTACTTCTTTCTACAGAGACTTGAAGTTCTTGGCAGATTAGTGGCTATTGTGAAGGGTATCATTTCCCTAACTAACTTCTTTATCAACCTATTTAAAATTTGAGTAGAGAAAGGCTACTGATTTCTTTGAGTTAATTTTATACCCAGGCACTTTGCTTAACTTGGTTATCATCTTTAGGATTTCCCTGGTGGAATTTTTGGGGCCACATAAGTATAAGATCATATCATCTGCAAAGAGTGATATTTTGACATCTTCCATTCACCTGAATTTTTTATCTTAGCCATTCTGACTGGTGAGAGATGGAATCTCAGGGTTGTTTTGATTTGCATTTCCCTGATGATTGAGGATGCTGAACATTTTTTTCAGGTGCTTCTCAGCAATTCAGTATTCCTTAGGTGAGAATTCTTTGTTTAGCTCTGAGCCCCATTTTTTAATGGGGTTATTTGATTTTCTGGAGTCCACCTTCTTGAGTTCTTTATATATATTGGATATTACTCCCCTATCTGATTTGGGATAGGTAAAGAACCTTTCCTAATCTGTTGATAGCCTTTTTGTCTTATTGACGGTGCCTTTTGCCTTAAAGAAGCTTTGCAGTTTTATGAGGTCCCATTTGTCAATGATCGATCTTACAGCACAAGCCATTGCTGTTCTATTCAAGAATTTTTCTGCTGTGCCCATATCTTCCAGGCTTTTCCCCACTTTCTGCTCTATAAGTTTCAGTGTCTCTGGTTTTATGTGGAGTTCCTTGATCCACTTAGATTTGACCTTAGTAGAAGAAGATAGGAATGGATCAATTCGCATTCTTCTATGTGATAACCACCAGTTGTGCCAGCACCATTTGTTGAAAATGCTGTCTTTTTTCCACTGGATGATTTTAGCTCCCTTGTCAAAGATCAAGTGACCATAGGTGTGTGGGTTCAACTCTGGGTCTTCAATTCTATTCCATTGGTCTACTTGTCTGTTGCTATACCAGTACCATGCAGTTTTTATCACAATTGCTCTGTAGTACAGCTTTAGGTCAGGCATGGTGATTCCACCAGAGGTTCTTTTATCTTTGAGAAGAGTTTTTGCTATCCTAGTTTTTTTGTTGTTGTTGTTATTCCAGATAAATCTGCTGATTGCCCTTTCTAATTCGTTGAAGAATTGAGTTGGAATTTTGATGGGAATTGCATTGAATCTGTAGATTGCTTTTGGCAAGATAGCCATTTTTACTATATTGATCCTGACAATCCATGAGCATGGGAGATTTTTCTATCTTCTGAGATCATCTTCAATTTCTTTCTTCGGAGACTTGAAGTTCTCATCATACAGATCTTTCACTTCCTTAGTTAGAGTCACGCCAAGGTATTTTATATTATTTGTGACTATTGAGAACGGTGTTATTTCCCTAATTTCTTTCTTAGCCTGAGGGTTTTGGGGGTTGTTTTGTTTTGTTTTCTTTTCTTTTTTTCTCTGACTTATTTTTTATTAGATATTTTCTTTATATACATTTCAAATGCAATTCGAATGTTACCTATACACTCCCCTTACCCTGCTCCCCTACCCACCCACTCATGATTCTTGGCCCTGGCATTCCCCTGTACTGGGCAATATAAAGTTTGCAAGACCAAGGGGCCTCTCTTTTCAGTGATGGCCTACTACATATGCTTCAAGAGAAAAGAGCGCTGGGGGTACTGGTTAGTTTATATTGTTGTTCTACCTATAGGGTTGCAGAACCCTTCAGGACCTCAGGAGCTCTCTCTAGCTTCTCCATTGGGGGCCCTGTGTTCCATCTTATAGATTACTGTGAGCATCCACTTCTGTATTTGCCAGGCACTGGCATTGCTTCATAAGAGACAGCTATAACAGGGTTCCTTCAACAAAATCTTTTTGACATATGCAATAGTGTCTGTGTTTGGTGGCTGATTATGGGATGGATCCCTGGGTGGAGTAGTCTCTGGATAGTCCATCCTTCCTTCTTAGTTCCAAACTTTGTCTTTGTAATGCCTTTCATGGGTATTTAGTTCCCTGTCCTAGAGAGGAATGAAGTATCTACCCATTGGTTTTCCCTCTTCTTAATTTCCTTGTTTTTGCAAATTGTATCTTGGGTGTTCTATGTTTCTGGGCTAATATCCACTTATCAGTGAGTGCATATATAATGACTTCTTTTGTGATTGGGTTAACTCACTAAGGATGATATCCTCCAGATACATCCATTAGTCCAAGAATTTCATCAATGCATTGTTTTTCTGTATCTGTTCTTCTGTTGAGGGACATCTGAGTTTTTTCCAGCTTCTAGCTATTATAAATAAAGCTGCTGTAAACATAGTGGAGCATGTCTTCTTATTACCAGATGGAATTTCTTCTGGGTATATGCCCAGGAGTGGTATTGCTGGATCTTCCAGTAGTATTATGACCAATTTTCTGAGAAATATCCAGACTGACTTCCAGAGTGGTTGTACAAGCTGGCAATCCCACCAGCTGTGGAAGAGTGTTCCTCTTTCTCCACATCCTCACCAGCATTTGCTGTCACCTGAATTTTTTATCTTAGCCATTCTGACTGGTATGAGGTGGAATCTCAAGGTTGTTTTGATTGGCATTTTCCTGATAATTAAGGATGTTGAACATTTTTTAGGTGCTTCTCAGCCATTTGGTATTGCTCAGGTAAGAATTCTTTGTTTAGTTTGAAACCCACTTTTTAATGAGGTTATTTGAATTTCTGGAGTCTAGCTTCTTGAGCTCTTTGTATATATTAGATATTACTCCCCTATCAGATTTAGGATTGGTAAAAATCCTTTCCCAATCTGTTGGTGGCCTTTTTGTCTTATTCACAGTGTCTTTTGCCTTACAGAAGCTTTGCCATTTTATGAGGTCCCATTTGTCAATTTTTGATCTTACATCACAAGCCATTACTCTTCTATTTAGGAATTTTTCCCATGGGCCAATACCTTCGAGGCTTTTCTCCACTTTCTCATCTATTAATTACAGTGTCTCTGGTCTTTGATCCACTTAGACTTGAGCTTTGTACAAAGAGATAAGAATGAATCAATTTGCATTCTTCTACATAATAACTGCCAGTTGTGCCAGCACCATTTATTGAAAATGCTCTTATTTTTCCACTGGATAGTCTTACTCCCTTGTCAAATATCAAGTGACCATAGGTGTGTGGATACATTTCTGGGTCTTCAATTCTATTCCATTGATCTACCTGTCTGTCACTGGACCAGTACCATACAGTTTTTATCACAATTGCTCTGTAGTACAGCTTAATGTCAGGCATGGTGATTCCAACAGAGATTCTTTTATTGTTGAGAATAGTTTTTGCTATCCTAGGTTTTTTATTTTTCCAGATGAATTTAAAAATTGCCCTTTCTATCTCAGTGAAGAATTGAATAGGAATTTTGATGGGGATTGCATTGAATCTGTAGATTGCTTTTGGCAGGATAGCCATTTTTACTATATTAATCCTGCCAATACATGAGCATGGGAGATCTTTCTATCTTCTGAGATCCTCTTCAATTTCTTTCTTCAGAGACTTGATCTTCTTATCATACAGATCTTTCACCTCCTTAGTTAGGGTCACACCAAGGTACTTTATATTACTTGCAACTATTGTGAAGGGTGTTGTTTCCCTAATTTCTTTCTCATCTGATTATCATTTGTATAGAGAAAGGCCAATGATTTATTTGAGTTAATTTTATATCCAGCTACTGCATTCAAGCTGTTTATCAGGTTTAGGAGTTCTCTGGTGGAATTTTTAGGGTCACTTATATATACTATCATATCATCTGCAAATAGTGATTTTTGACTTCTTTCTTTTGAATTTGTATCCCCATGAACTCCTTTTATTGTCTAATTGCTCTGGCTAGGACTCCAAGTACTATATTGAATGGGTAGGGAGAAAGTGGGCAGCCTTGTCTAGTGTCTGATTTTAGTGGGATTGCTTCCAGTTTCTCTCCAATACTTTGATGTTCGCTATTGATTTGGTGTATATTATTTTTATCATGTTTAGGTACAGACATTGAATTCCTAATCTTTCCATGGGTGGTGGATTTTGTCAAATGCTTTCTCAGCATCTAAGGAGATGATCATGTGATTTTGATTTGAGTTTGTTTAGATAGTGGATTACGTTGATGGATTTCTGTATATTACACCATCCCTGCATCTCTAGGATGAAGCCAATTTGGTGATGATGGATGATCACTTTGATGTGTTCTTGGATTCAGTTTGTGAGGATTTTATTGAGTATTTTTGCATCGATATTCATTAGGAAAATTGGTCTGAAGTTCTCTATCTTTGTTGGGTCTTTCTGTGGTTTAGGTATCAGAGTAATTGTGGCTTCATAAAATGAATTGGGTAGAGTACCTTCTACTTCTATTTTGTGGAATAATTTTAGAAGAGTTGGAATTAGGTCTTCTTTGAAGGTCTGATAGAACTCTGCACTAAACCCATCTGGTCCTGGTTATTTTTTTTTTTTTTTTTGGTTGCAGGACTATTGATGACTGTTTCTATTTCTTTAGGGGAAATGGAACTATTTAGATCTTTAATCTGATCCTGATTTAACTTTGGTACCTAGTATGCGTCTAGGAAGTTGTCCATTTCATCCATGTTTTCCAGTTTTGTTGAGTATAACCTTTTTAGTAGTATCTGATGAAGTGTTGGATTTCCTCATGTTCTGTTGTTATGTATCCTTTTTCATTTTTTTATTTTGTCAATTAGGATACTGTCCCTGTGCCCTCTAGTTAGTCTGGCTAAGGGTTTATCTATCTTGTTGATTTTCTCATAGAACCAGTTCCTGGTTTGGTTGATTCTTTGAATATTTCTTTTTGTTTCCACTTGGTTGATTTCTGCCCTAAGTTTGACTATTTCCTGCCATCTACTCCTCTTCGGTGAATTTGCTTACTTTAGTTCTAGAGCTTCTAGGTGTGCTGTCAGGCTACTAGTGTTCTCTCTCTCTCTCTCTCTCTCTCTCTCTCTCTCTCTCTCTCTTGGAGGTATTCAGGGATATGAGTTTTCCTCTTAGGACTACCTTCATTGTTTCCCATAAGTTTGGGTATGTTGTTGCTTCATTTTCATTAAACTCGAAAAATTCTTTAATTTCTTTCTTTATTTCATCCTTGACCAAGGATTCATTGAGTAGAGTATTGTTCAGTTTCCATGTGAATGTTGGCTTTCTACTATTTATGTGGTTACTGAAGATCACCCTTAGTCCATGGTGATCATATAGGATTCATGTGATAATTTCAATATTTTTGTATCTGTTGAGGCCTATTTTGTGACCAATTATATGGTCAATTTAGGAGGAGGTACCATATTGTGCTGAGAAGAAGGTATATCCTTTTGTTTTTGGATAAAATATTCTGTATATAAAAATTAAATCCATTTGATTAATAACTTCTGTTAGTGTCCATATGTCTCTGTTTAGTATTTGTTTCCAGGATCTGTCCATTGGTGAGAGTGGGGTGTTGAAGTCTCATACTATTATTGTGTGAGGTGCAATGTGTGCCTTGAATTTTACTAAAGTTTCTTTAATGAATGTGCCTGCACTTGTACTTAGAGCACATATGTTCAGAATTGAGAGTTCATCTTGGTGATTTTTTTTATAACTTTTGGTTGTAAGTCAATTTTATTCGATATTAGAAAGGCTACTCCAGCTTGTTTCTTTGGAGCAGTTCCTTGCAAAACTGTTTTCCAGCCTTTCACTCTGAGCTAATGTCTGTCCTTTTCCCTGAGGTGGGTTTCTTGTAAGCAACAAAATGTTGGTTCCTATTTGTGTAACCAGTCTATTAGTCTATGTCGTTTTATTGTGGAATTGAGTCCATTGATGTTAAGAGAAATTAAAGAAAAGTAATTGTTGCTTCCTTTTATTTTTGTTGTTAACGTTGGAACTCTGTTCTTGTAGCTGTCTTCTTTTAGGTTAACTGAAGGATTACTTTCTTGCTTTTTCTAGGGTGTAATCTCAGTCCTTGTGTTGGTGTTCTCCATTTATTATTCTTTGGAGGGCTGGATTTGTGGTAAGGTATTGTGTGAATTTGGTTTTATCATGGAATACTTTGGTTTCTCCATCTATGGTAATTGAGAGTTTGGCTGGGTATAGTATCCTGGGCTGCCATTTTTGTTCTGTTAGGGTTTTTACAACATCTGTCCAGGATCTTCTGGCTTTCATAGTCTCTGGTGAGAAGTCTTGTATAATTCTAGTAGGCCTGCCTTTATATCTTACTTGGCCTTTTTCCCTTACTGCTTTTAACATTCTATCTTTATTTAGTGCATTTGTTGTTCTGATTATTATGTGTCGAGAGGAATTTCTTTTCTGGTCCAGTCTATTTGGAGTTCTGTAGGCTTCTTGTATGTTCATGGACATGTCTTTCTTTAGGTTAGGGAAGTTTTCTTCTATAATTTTGTTGAAGATATTTTCTGGCCCTTTAAGTTGAAAATCTTCATTCTCATCTACTCCTATTATCTGTAGGTTTGGTTTTCTCATTGTGTCCTGGACTTCCTGGATGTTTTGAGCTAGGATCATATTGCATTTTGCACTTTCTTTGATAGCTGTGCCCATGTTCTCTCCCTATGAAATCTTCTGCACCTGAGATTCTCTCTTCCATCTCTTGTATTCTGTTGCTGATGCTCGCATCTATGGTTCCAGATTTTTTCGTAGGGTTTCCATCTCCAGCGTTTTCTCACATTGGGGTTGCTTTATTGTTTCTACTTCCCTTTTTAGGTCTTGGATGCTGTTGTTCAATTCAATCACCTGTTTGGTTATGTTTTCCTGTATTTCTTTAAGAACTTCTACCTCTTTAGCACTGTTCTCCTGTATTTCTTTAAGTGAGTTATTAGAGCCCTTCTTGATGTCCTCTACCAGCATCATGACATATGATTTTAAATCCCAGTCTTGCTTTTCAAGTGAGTTGGGGTATCCAGGACTGGCTGAGGTGGGAGTGCTGAGTTCTGATGATGGTGAGTGGTCTTGGTTTCTATTAGTAAGATTCTTATGTATGCCTTTCGCCATCTGGTAATCTCTGGCTTGTTTGTTATGGCTGTCTGTGGTTGGAGCTTAGTCCTCCTGTAATTCTGTTATCCTTTGTCAGCAGACCTGGGAGTCTAGCTCTCTCCTGAGTCTCAGTGTTCAGAGTACTCTCTGCATGCAAGCTCTCCTTTTGCAGGGAAGGTGGACAATATCTGGAGTTCAGGCCTGCGTACTGGCTGAAGATAAAGGTCTGAAACAGAACCTGTCCAAGAAGCTCTGTAGCTTCTGCCTGTCCCCAGAAGCTGTGTAGCTTCTGTAGTCCACACTCTCACCTGTGCAGACTAGTATTTGAGGGATCTGAGACCCAAGATGACTCCCCCATCTGCTCAGACAGAGCACTCCCAGGAGGATACTTCTCCTCTGGCAGGGAATGTGCCCAGATGTCTGGAGCCTGTAATGGGGTCTGTCCCAGAATCTGTGTCACTTCTGCCTTTCCCAGAAGCTGTGTCACTTCTGTAGTCCACACTCTCACCTGTGAAGACTAGTCTCTGAGGGATCCGGGACCCAAGATTGGTATTTTATATTATTTTTGACTATTGTGAAGGGTGTTGGTTCCCTAATTTCTTTCTCAGCCTGTTTATCCATTGAGTAGAGAAAGGCCACTGATGTGTTTGAGTTAATTTTTTATCTAGCTACGGCACTGAACTGTTTTTCAATTTTAGGAGTTCCCTGGTGGAAATTTTAGCGTCTCTTTATATATACTATCTGTTGTTTTTGTTATTAAGACCATCCTTACTCTGTGGTGACCTAATAGGGTGTATGGGATTGTTTCAATCTTCTTGTATCTGTTGAGGCCTGTTTTGTGAAATATGTTCAGTTTTGGAGATGCTACTATGAAGTGCTGAGAAGAAGGTATATTCTTCTGCTTTGGGATGCAATATTCTATACATATCTGTTAGATCCATTTGGTTCATACGTGCTGCAAGTTTCACTGTGTCTCTAGTTTCTCTTTCCACAATCTGTCCGTTGCTGAGAGTTGGGTATTAAGGTCGCCCACTATTATTGTGTAGGGTGCGATGTGTGTTTTGAGCTTTAGAAAAGTTTCTTTTAAGAATGTGGGTGCCCTTGCATTTGGAGCAGAAATGTTTAGAATTGAGAGTTCATCTTGGTAGATTTTTCCTTTGACCAGTATGAAGTGTTCTTCCTTATCTTTTTTGATAACTTTTTGTTGAAAACTGGTTTTATTTCATATTGGAATGGCTACTCCAGCTTGTTTCTTGGGACTGTTTGCTTGGAAAATTGTTTTCAAACTTTTACTTTAAGGTAGTGAACTGGCTAGTTTTGTGTCAATTTGACACAGCTGGAGTTATCACAGAAAAAGGAGCTTCAGGTGAGGAAATGCCTCCATGAGATTAAAGTGTAAGGCATTTTCTCAATTAGTGAACAAAGGGAAAAGGCCCCTTGTGGGTGGGACCATCTCTGGGCTGGTAGTCTTGGTTCTATAAGAGAGCAGGCTGAGCAAGCCAGTGGAGGCAAGCCAGTAAAGAGCATCCCTCTATGGCTTCTGCATCAACTCCTGCTTTCTAACCTGCTTGAGTTCCTGTCATGCATCCTTTTGTGCCAAATAAATCCTTTCCTCCCCTACTGCTTCTTGGTCATGATGTTTGTGCAGAAATAGAAACCCTAAGACAGGTAGTGTCTGCCTTTGTCCCTGAGGTATGTTTCCTCTATGCAGAAAAATGCTGGGTTCTGCTTATCTATCCAGTCTGTCAATCTATTTATTTTTATTGCAGAATTGAATTCATTGATGTTAAGAAATTTTGAGGAAAAGTGATTATTACTTCCTGCTATTTTTGTTGTTAGAAGTAGAAATATGTTTGTGTGGCTATCTTCTTTTGGGTTTGCTGAAAGATTACTTTCTTGCCTTTTTTCTAGGGTGTAGTTCCCTCCTTGTGTTGGTATTTTCCAACTACTATCGGTTGTAGGGCTGGATTTATGGAAAGAAAATGTGTAAATTTGTTTTTTTCATGGACTATCTTGTTTTCTCTGTCTATACTAATTGAGACTTTTGCTGGTTACAATAGTCTGAACGTGCATGTGTGTTCTTTCCTGTACTTTTGAAGGGAGTTTTTTATGTAAATCTTAAAGTTCTCTATCATCATCATGAGAAGGGGTTTTTAGATCCAAATCTTGCTTTTCTGATGTGATGGTTTATCTAGGACGCTGGCATTTGTGTTCTTTCCTGTATTTTTTAAGGGAGTTATTTGTCTCTTTCTTAAAGTCCTCTATCATTATCATGAGAAGGGATTTTATATCCAAATATTGCTTTTCCGGTGTGATGGTTTATTCAGAATGCTGGCATTTCTGTTCTTTCCTATATTTTTAAGGGAGGTACTTATGTCCTTCTTAAAGTCCTCTATCATCATCATGAGAAGTGATTTTAGATCCAAGTCTTGCTTGTCCTGTGTGATGGTTTATCCAAGATTTGCTATGGTGTGAAAATTGGGTTGTGATAATGCCGAATAACCTTGGTTTCTGTTGCTTATCTTCTTATCCTTCCCTTCCACCATCTGATGATCTCCAGTGATCTCTACCCTTGCTATATCTGATTGGAGCCTGCCTTTTCTGTGATCCTGGTTGTGTCAGAACTCCTCAGAGTTCAGGTGTCTCTGTGATCCTGTGACTCTGTGATCCTGAGATCCTGGGTGTGTCAGAACTCCTGGGAGTCAACCTGTCACTGGGACCCTGAGATCCTGGTGTGACCAAGCTCCTGGGATCCTGGAATCCTGGGATCCTGGGATTTTATTATCCTGTTATCCTGGTGTGTTATAGTGCCTGGGAGTAAAGCTTCTTCTGGGTTTTGTGGGACTGGATGCAGAGTTCACAACCAAGGTCTGATCAGGGGAACACCCAGACTAGAAGGAACCTGTGCCATTGATCTGGCAGAGTTCATGAGTGTCTAGGTCCCGTTGGTTCATGTATTTCCCTTTTTCATGATTAGATATGGGCCTTTATATCCCTAATATTTAAGGAAAAGTGATCATTACTTCTTGCTATTTATTACTCTAATATTTCAACCACAAGTGGTGTTGGAGTTTTTCAGAGGCCTTTTCAGTGTCTAATGTGATCATGGTTTTTTTTCCAGCTTCTTTAAAGTGTGGATTAAGTTGATGGATTTTCATATATTGAATCACCCCTTCATGCCTGTGCTGATACCTACTTTATTTTGTTGGATGATGATTTTTAAAGTGTTCCTGAATTCTGTTTGCAAGTACTTTATGGAGTATTTTTCATCAATTTTTATAACTGAAAGTGGTCTGGAATTCTGTCTGGTTATTGAGTCTTAATGTGGTAACAGGTAACAGGATGTGTTTAGGTAACAGGATGACTGTGCCCTCAGAGAATGAATTTGGCAATGTTCCTTATGTTTCTATTTTGTGGAATTGTTTGAGAAGGATTGATATTACACCTTCTTTAAAAGTCTGCTAGAATTGTATGCTAAAACCATCTGCTCTTGTGCTTTTTATTGTTTTTGCTCTTGTTGTGGTTGTTGTTTTGAGATTTTTCATGACTTCTTTATTTCCTAAGGATTTATTAGCTCCTTTATTTATTTTAATTAGGTATTTTCTTTTTAGATTGCTTACCTAATCTTAATTTCATTTTGGTAAGTGGAATCAATCTGGAAATTTGTTCATTTCATTTAGATTTTCCAGTTTTGAGTAATACAGGCTTTTGTAATAAGACCTAAATATTGTGTGGATTTCCTCAGTATCTGTAGTTATGCCCCCATTTTCATTTTCTGATTTACTTATTTTTGGGTATGGACTCCCTGAATTTCTTTTTTTTTAATTAGGTATTTTCTCCACCTACATTTCAAATGCTGTCCCCAAAGACCCCTATACTCTCCTGCTTACCTGTTCCCCAACCCACACACTCCCACTTCCTGACTCTGACAACCCCTGTACTGGGGCATATGATCTTCGCAATACCAAGGGCCTCTTCTCCCACTGATGACAGAACAGGCCATCGTCTGCTTCATATGCTACCAGAGACACAGCTCTGGGTGGTACTGGTCATTAGATATCGTCGTTCCTCCTATAGGGTACTGGTTTTCATTTAGTGTGGCTAAGGCTTTGACTATCCTGTTGATCTTTCAAATGGTCCAACTCTTGGTTTTGTTGATTCTTAGTGGTGTTCTCTTGTTTCTAATTAATTGTTATTGTCATGAGTTTGTACATATCTTACCTTCTATTCCCATTTGTGTGTTCTCTCCAGGAGTAATTTGGGTATGCAGAGCTATGCCACAGCTCTGTGACACAGAAAGAAACAGGATGGACCTTGTCCCTGGCTTTTTCCTGAATCCTGTGTCCTGATGGCTCTGTGTAGGTCCCTCTTGGCCCAGGAATTTGAGCATTAGTGGTGGTCTTACCTGTGATATCAGGTGTGTCAGCACTCTTGAGAGACCAGCTCTCTCCAGTAAGATTTAATTATGGAGAGCACAGGGTCAGGTCCAGGCATAGATATTTTTTTTGTTTTAAAATAAATATTCTCACTGATTTTAAATCTAATCTTTAATTTTACATTAGTATTCCAGTATTAAAAATGTATTCTAGTACCTCATTTTCAACATTCTGTCATTGGAGAGATGATTTTGGTTCATATTGGTCATTAAGTTTCATGGTATGGAGGTTTGTTTGTTTTTTGTTTTTTTTTTTTTTTGCTAGGTGCAAAAATTTTGTATTGTTATCTTTTATACTATGAAATTATGTAATTGTGATGAAGTTCATACATATAAAAATATATTTATGTATTTCATGAAATATCTTCTAACATATATTATGTTTATAACATTTATTTCTTTTGAATAGAATTATTGCAGTTCTGCATGGTATGCTTTTGCCATAATCCTCAGATTGGTGCTGTTTCATTTATTTTGCAGGTATATAATTTTCAACCAATTGCAAAATGTCATATAATGACATGCTCTCATTAATTTTGGCTCTGTGTTGTGATGATACCAAGAAGCTAATTCCAAAGGCATGTGCACACGATTATTTCTAGAAGGAAATAACAGAAAGATTTGCATGTAAAGGTCTTTCAGTTCTATATAGAAAAAAATTCAGTGAATATAGAGCTGGTAGTGAAGAGTGTGAAATATGTTTTTATGGAAGAGATCTGTTTGTAAAATACATTTGTTTCAATCCTGAAATGGATCAGGAAGCTCCAGATACTCTTCCTGAGAGAACTCAGTCCCCAAATCTTAAGACTCACTGCAGAATTTCTACTCGAGTGACGACTTACAAATGTATTGAATGTGGGAAATCATTTACAAAGTTATCAAATCTAAAAGTTCACCAAAGATTACATACTGGAGACAAACCTTACAAATGTAATGAATGTGGGAAATACGTTACACAGTCCTCAAGTCTTAAAGTAAACACAGAATTCTTATTAGAGACAAAACTTACAAATGTAATGTATGTGGCAAATATTTTACAAGATATTCATATCTTAAAGTTCACCATAGAATCCATGCTGGAAACAAACCTTAAAAGTGTAACGAATGTGGGAAATCTTTTACACAGTATTCACTTCTTAAAGTTCACAATTAAAATCCATACTGGAGACAAACCTTACAAATGTAATGAATGTGGCAAATCTTTTACAAAGTCCTCAAATCTTAAAGTTCACCAGAGAATCCATACTGGGGACAAACCTTACAAATGTAATGTTTGTGGGAAATCTTTTACAAAGACCTCAAATCTTAAAGTTCACCAGAGAATCAATACTGGAGATAAACCTTATGAATGTAATAAATATGGAATATCATTTACCTAGTCTTCCCAACTTAATGTTCACCACAAAATCCATAATAAAAACAAACCGTAAAAATGTAATAAGTGTTGTAAATCATTTACGGATTCCTCATCTCTTCAAATTCACCACAGAATCTATTCTGGAGATATATCTTTAAAATGTATTAAATGTGGCAAATTTTACACAGTCCTCAGATCTTAAATTTCACCACCAAATACATACTGGAAACAAACTTTACTAATATAATCAATATGACATATCATTTACCCAGTCCTTAAATTTTCAAGTTCACTACAGAATCCATATAAAAGGTAATCTTCACAAATGAAAAGAGTTGACAAGTCTCTTTCCTTGTCCTCAACTCCCCAACTACATCCCAAAATCCATATGGGAAAGCAGCCTTATAAGTGCAGTGAATGTGAGAAATAATTTTCCTGGTCCCCCAACACCCCTTGTAAAAGTCATTACAGAATTCATTTTGGAGACAAACATTCCTAATATAAAGCATGTGGAAATTTATTCACAGTTATGATATCTTCAAGCACAGCATGCATCCTGGAGAGAAACCTTGCAAATGTAAACAATATGGCAAATCATTTAGCAAAAGCTCAAACCTCAGATAAAATAGATTTAAGCAGCAGACTAACTTGATATGTACTTACTTTCTAAGTATTTATATAGAAATATGTTATTTTAAATGATAAATGTAGTTATAAGAATTTAAACTGTGTTGAAACCTTACTGATCACAGAATTCCCACAAGGTAGCATTATACATAGTAGTAATTGGAAACCCTTACTTTGAAGAAACTTTTATATTCATATGAAATTATTTTATCAAAAATAAAATATGAAACAAAAATTCCCCAGCATTAATCTGATATGACTGATGAATAATCATATAGAATTCATTTTCAAACTCACTAAAGAAATGATATTTTAATATGTAAGCATTATACCAAAATAATATTAATAAATACTTTCGTATGAGTATGTTGATTAATGTTCTGTATATTTTAGTATGGTAGAATATTGGGATTAGTGAGATATAATCTCACCAAAATTTTGAGCTCCTGGTAGCATGAGAGACTTTGTCCCAGAAAAGGAAGGGAGTGGGCAAAGAGATGGCTCTGTACTGAAGCCTGCTAGCAAAAGTTTATCACTGGAATGTGCATGTCAGAAGATGAGAGGCAACTTTCTCAATTTTCCTTGTTCTTCACCAACATACTATGTCACATGCATGCCCACACATGTATATTATTAGATAAATGTGGTAAACTTTAACAGATAAAAAATGATACAACTCCGAGACCATATGAAGCTCAAGAAGAAGGAAAGCACAAATTGTGGATGCTTCATTCCTATTTAAATGAGGGAAATAAATAATCACTGGAGGCGAAGTAGGGGAGGGACTTGGTGGGGGGAGAGAGAAGAATGGGAGGGAAAATGGGGCAGGACCAGGGGTGAGAGAAGAAGAGGGAGAAATACAGAGGGTCAGTAAATTGAGCAGAGGTATGTAGCAATGAGGAATGGGGAACTGGTGATAACCACTACAAAGTCCCAGATATTAGGAAAACAAGAGGTTCTGAGGACCAATTGAGTATGACTTTATCTGAAATACATAACAAAGGGGAGAAAGAACTTGTTGTGACCATGTCCAGAGGTTAGGTACATCCCGGGTTGAGGGATGGGGACACACATGCATCTCACAAATATTAACCTACAATTGCTCCCATCTAAAGGAAATACAGGGACAAAGAGTGGAGCAGAGACTGAAGAAAAAGGGCATCCAGAAAATGCCCCACATTGGGGTCCATCCCATATGCAGCCACCACACACAGACACTATTGCTGATGCCAAGAAGTGCTTGCTGAGAAAAGCCTGATATAGCTGTCTTCCGAGAGACTATGCCAGAGCCTTAACAATACAGATACAGTTGCTTACAGTCAACCCTCAGACACAGCATGGGAATCCAAATGGAAGAGGAAGAGGAGGACTAAAGAGCTAAATGAGTTTGCAACCCATAGGAAGAACAACAATATTAACCATCCAGACCTCCCAGAGCTCCCAAGTAGTAAACCACCAACCAAAAGTCCACATGAAATGACCCATGGCTCCAGCAGCATATGTAGCAGAGGATTTCCTGATGTGGCATCAATGGCTAGGGGAGGCCTTTGGTACTGTGAAGGATTGATATCTCAGCATATTAGAATGTTATTGCTGTAAGGCAGGAGATGGTAGGTGGGTAGCAGAGCACCCTCAAAGTAGCAAGGGGATGGGAAATAGGATAGCGTGTATTTAGTAGTGGAAACCTAAGAGAATGATAACCTTTAAACTGTCAATAAATAAAATAACCAGTAAAAGAGTTTAAGAAACACAATATAATATGGAAAATGATGGATAAAGATAATCCAACAATAACAGAAGCAGGAAATGGTAAATGAAATCTTTAAGTACCAAGAAAAGTAGTTCAGCAGGGCACATGCCTTTAATCCCAGCACTTGGGAGGCAGAGGCAGGCAGATTTCTGAGTTCCAGGCCAGTCTGATCTACAAAGTGAGTTCCAGGAAAGGTAAGGCTATACAGTGAAACCCTGTCTCACCCCCTCTACCCCCCCCCCAAAAGTATTTCAGATGGCAGGATCCTTTGTTAGTGTGTGCAAAGTTCTGGTTAAGTCCTAACAACTTATAAAACAAGGTGACACATGCGACTATGTCAGTACTTAGGAAATTTGATGCATGTGGATCAGAAGGTCTATGCCAGCCATCACTACATTAGGTACTTTCAAAGGCCAGTTAATGCTACATTACATTCTGTATGGAAGAAAAAAAAGTGCTGATATATCAAGTTTGAAATGTTTGTTATGAAATATAAATACAGAAACTGGAATAAAAGTAAGAGAGCCCAATGAGTTGAAGGGGCTTGTAGCCCCGTAGGAGGAACAACAATATGTATTAACCAGTACTCGCAGAGCTCCCTAGGACTAAACCACCAATCTAAGAAAACACATGGAGGGACTCGTGGCTCTAGCTGCATATGTTGCAGAGGATGGCTTAGTTGGACATCAATGGGAGGAGAGGCCCTTGATCCTGTGAAGGTTCTATGCCCTAGTATGGGAAAAGGCTAGGGCCAGGAAGCAGGAGTGGGTGGGTTGGGAGCTTGGGGAGTGGGAAGAGTATAGGGGGTTTTTGGAGGGGAAACTAGGAAATGGGATAATATCTGAAATGTAAATAAAGAAAGAAGCTAATAAATAATAAAAAAGAAAAAAGCTAAGAGAGAAATACAAAGTTAAGTGGAAAATGTCATTTAAGAGAAAAGATGGAATACAATCAGCAAGGAAAGGAATAAAACATGGGTGGAACTCTGTTGACTGGACAGTGAGGTTGAACAGGAAAAGGGAACATCAGCAAAATGAGGTTGACTTGAAGGTGGACTAATTTAAAATGAGCTCTGCAAGGACGCTCAGCCAATGTAGCAGGGAATATAGGTTGAATACAAACCATTACAAGGCAGTGGGCTGAGAGCTTTAAGGGATGGAAGAATAGTGATGTGTTCTTTCTTTCTCGAGATGTATAACCAAATGTGGAATTAAGATAGAAAATGGAGAGCAAGAGTGACATACAGACATGCCTAAATAGGTTTTATACACAAATCTACTTCCTCACTGAAGAAGACTGAGACCATCTGATCTTTCTCCTTTGTCTCCATCTCTTCCCATAGAGTGCCATATTTTACTTATTATGATATATTGATACTTTAAACTGTGAGTCAGGACAAACCCATCTTTCTTTAAGTTACTTCTTACTATATTTTAAATTATTGTTGTAATTGTGTGTGTGGAGGGGTGCTTATGTATAACACTGTGGATATATGGAGAATGTTGAAAACGTAATTAATTATGATCCAAGTGCTTTAGTTTGGAGGTGACATGTTTCTCAGTGGTTCATGGTCCACTCAATGGCAGTATTGATGTTGTAAAAGTGTGACTGTATAATTAGAAGAGGAAGTTTCTACTGAACAGATGGCATTCCAAAAATAGTGCCTTTCACCAAGACTGAAGACCTAAGTTTCTTCCCAAGACCACACAGTGGGAAAAATATGTATTTCTGCTCCTTGTCCTCTGGCCTCCATAAGTTTGCAAAACACATGTTCATAAAGATACACACACAAAAAAAGCTAACGAAAATAGAGAAATAAAGAAAGAAAGAAAAGAAAGAGAGAGAAACCAGATACATTGAAACTTAGAGACAAAGGCAGAGACAGATAAACAGATTAAAGTGAGGAGCCTCAATCACTATGAATGAGTTGATATCATTTCAGTGGAGTGTATCCATTTGGAAGGAACAGTTTCTTTTCCTCCTAAGGAAATATTTTTCCATAATATAATATATATGTATATTTGAGTCAAATTTATGTGTACATATATACATACAAATATGTACCCATACACACACACACACATGTATATATGTGTATAAACACACATATACATGTATATGTTTGTATACACACACACACACACACACACACACACACACACACATATGAATCTCGAGATGAAGCAGATAAATCAATTCGTGAAGTCCTTTCCTTGATTGCAGGAGTTGAATTCATAGAACTAGTGGCATCATTCTTTCTGGGGTTGTGCATACTTGTAATCCCAGCACAGTCATGTGGATTCTTGGGGCTCATGGGACAGCCTTTCCAGCATTCATGGTAAATTCCTGGCTAGTGCAGGAGAGACTCCCTCAACAAATTCCATGAGATGTGCCCAAGATCTGAAAATGCTATTACGTTGTATCTGAGATTTTCTTTGTCTCATCTGGGACCAAAACCTCATGGCAGAGGGGTTTCTCAACAGGACAATCCTGTTCTCTGTTGCTCTATCAGCATTTCACTGTCTAGGGGCTACTTCCTGGGCAAGTTGGCACATGACACCAAGACCATTCATCTAGTAGACAGTAGTGATGGCATTTCCAGCATCATAGAGATAGGTATGTCACCAAGGAGGGAATGGTCACAGTCTTCCTCCCAAAATCAGGCATATTATAATCATACCTGCATCACACACAGTGATGGAGAAAATAGAAAGTTTCCCCATTTGCAAGAGGACATTTTCATCTAACCTGGTTCACAGTCAGACTACTTGAACTCTTTATGGGCCCCAAAATGTATTAATGCATTATTTACTTATTCTATCTTCGTTTAGTGCATTTGTTGTTCTGATTATTATGTGTTGGGAGGAATTTCTTTTCTGGTCCAGTCTATTTGGAGTTCTGTAGGCTTCTTGTATGTTCATGGGCATGTCTTTCTTTAGGTTTGGGAAGTTTTCTTCTATAATTTTGTTGAATATATTTGCTGGCCTTTTAAGTTGAATATCTTCATTCTCATCTACTCCTATTATCCGTAGGTTTGGTCTTCTCATTGTGTCCTGGATTTCCTGGATGTTTTGAGTTAGGATCTTTTTGCATTTTGCATTTTCTTTGATTGTTGTGCCAATTTTCTCTATGGAATCTTCTTCACCTGAGTTTCTCTCTTCCATCTATTGTATTCTGTTGCTGATGATAGCATCTATGGTTCCAGATTTCTTTTCTAGGGTTTCTATCTCCAGCGTTGCCACACTTTGTGTTTTCTTTATTGTGTCTACTTCCCTTTTTAGGTCTTGGATGGTTTTATTCAATTCTACCACCTGTTTGGTCGTGTTTTCCTGCAATTCTTTAAGGGATTTTTGTGCTTCCTCTTTAAGATCTTCTACCTGTTTAGCAGTGTTCTCCTGTATTTCTTCAAGTGAGTAATTAAAGTTTTTCTTGATGTCCTCTACCATCATCATGAGATTTGCTTTTAAATCTGGGTCTAGCTTTTAGGGTGTTTTGGGGTGCCCAGGATTGGGTGGGGTGGGAGTGCTGCGTTCTAATGATGGTGAGTGGTCTTGGTTTCTGTTAGTAAGATTCTTATGTTTGTCTTTCGCCATCTGATAATCACTGGAGTTACTTGTTATAGTTGTCTCTGGTTAGATCTTGTTCCTCAGGTGATTATGTTAGTCTCTATCAGCAGACCTGGGGGACTAGTTCTCTCCTGAGTTTCAGTGTTCAGAGTACTCTCTACAGGCAAGCTCTCCTCTTGCAGGGAAGGTGCACAGATATCTGGCGTTCAAATTTGCCCCCTGGCAGAAGTTGTGTTCCACTCACCAGAGATCTCAAGATCTAATGTAGGGTCCTGTGGGAACCTTGCAGGAGTCTTCAGACTCTGCACCCAAGGTAATCTGGTAAACATAATAATGGAAAGCCAACATTCACGTGGAAACTGAACAACACTCTTCTCAATGATACCTTGGTCAAGGAAGGAATAAAGAAAGAAATTAAAGACTTTTTAGAGTTTAATGAAAATGAAGCCACAACATACCCAAACCTATTCGACACAATGAAAGCATTTCTAAGAGGGAAACTCATAGCTCTGAGTTCCTCCAAGAAGAAACAGGAGAGAGCACATACTAGCAGCTTGACAACACATCTAAAAGCTCTAGAAAAAAAAGGAAGAAAATTCACCCAAAATGAGTAGATGGCAGGAAATAATCAAACTCAGGAGTGAAATCAACCAAGTGGAAATAAGAAGAACTATTCAAAGAATTAACCAAATGAGGAGTTGGTTCTTTGAGAAAATCAACAAGATAGATAAACCCTTAGCTAGACTCACTAGAGGGCACAGGGGCAACATCCTAATTAACAAAATCAGAAATGAAAAGGGAGACATAACAACAGATCCTGAAGAAATCCAAAATACCATCAGATTCTTCTACGAAATGCTATACTCAACAAAACTGGAAAACCTGGATGAAATGGACAAATTTCTAGACAGATAACAGGTACCAAAGTTAAATCAGGATCACGTTTAAGATCTAAACAGTCCCATATCCCCTAAGGAAAGAGAAGCAGTCATTAATAGTCTCCCAACCAAAAAAAGCCCACGAGCAGATGGGTTTAGTGCAGAGTTCTACCAGACCTTCAAAGAAGTTCTAATCCCAGTTCTGCACAAACTATTCCACAAAATAGAAGTAGAGGGAACTCTACCCAACTCATTCTATGAAGCCACAATTACTCTTATACCTAAACCACAGAAAGATCCAACAAAGATAGAGAACTTCAGACCAATTTCCCTTATGAATATCGATACAAAAATACTCAATAAAATTCTTGCTAACCGAATCCAAGAACACTTTAAGCAATCATCCATCCTGACCAAGTTGGTTTTATTCCAGGGATGCAGGGATGGTTTCATATACGAAAATCCATCAATGTAATCCATTATATAAACAAACTCAAAGACAAAAACCACATGATCATCTCGTTAGATGCGGAAAAAGCATTCGACAAGATCCAACACCCATTCATGATAAAAGTCTTGGAAAGATCAGGAATTCAAGGCCCATACCTAAACATGATAAAAGCAATCTACAGCAAACCAGTAGCCAACATCAAGGTAAATGTTGAGAAGCTGGAAGCAATCCTACTAAAATCAGGGACTAGACAAGGCTGCCCACTTTCTCCCTACCTCTTCAACATAGTACTTGAAGTTCTAGCCAGAGCAATTCGACAACAAAAGGAGATCAAGGGGATACAAATTGGAAAAGATGAAGTCAAAATATCACTTTTTGCAGATGATATGATAGTATATATAAGTGTCCCTAAAAATTCCACCAGAGAACTCCTAAACCTGATAAACAGCTTCAGTGAAGTAGCTGGATATAAAATTAACTCAAACAAGTCAATGGCCTTTCTCTACACAAAGAATAAACAGGCTGAGAAAGAAATTAGGGAAACAACACCCTTCTCAATAGTCACAAATAATATAAAATATCTCGGAGTGACTCTAACTAAGGAAGTGAAAGATCTGTATGATAAAAACTTAAAGTCTCTGAAGAAAGAAATTAAAGAAGATCTCAGAAGATGGAAAGATCTCCCATGCTCATGGATTGGCAGGATCAACATTGTAAAAATGGTGATCTTGCCAAAAGCAATCTACAGATTCAATGCAATCCCCATCAAAATTCCAACTCAATTCTTCAACGAATTAGAAAGAGCAATCTGCAAATTCATCTGGAATAACAAAAAACCTAGGATAGCAAAATCTCTTCTCAAGGATCAAAGTACCTCTGGTGTAATCACCATGCCTGACCTAAAGCTTTACTACAGAGCAATTGTGATAAAAACTGCATTGTACTGGAATAGTGACAGACAAGTAGACCAGTGGAATAGAATTGAAGACCCAGAAATGAACCCACACACCTATGGTCACTTGATCTTTGACAAGGGAGCTAAAACCATCCAGTGGAAAAAAGACAGCATTTTCAACAACTGGTGCTGGCATAACTGGTTGTTATCAAGTAGAAGAATGCGAATCGACCCGACCCATTCCTCTCTCCTTGTACTAAGGTCAAATCTAAGTGGATCAAGGAACTTCACATAAAACCAGAGACACTGAAACTTATAGAGGAGAAAGTGGAGAAAAGTCTTGAAGATATGGGCACAGGGAAAAAATTCCTGACTAGAACAGCAATGGCTTTTGCTTTAAGATCGAGGATTGACAAATGGGACCTCATGAAACTGCAAAGCGTCTGCAAGGCAAAAGACACCGTCAATAAGACAAAAAGACCACCAACAGATTGGGAAAGGATCTTTACCTATCTTAAATCAGATAGGGGACTAATATCCAATATATATAAAGAATTCAAGAGGGTGGACTCCAGAAAATCAAATAGCCACCTTAAAAGATGGGTCTCAGTGCTGAGCAAAGAATTCTCACCCGAGGAATACCAAAAGGCTGAGAAAGACCTGAAAAAATGTACAACATCCTTAATCATCAGAGAAATGCAAATCAAAACAACCCTGAGATTCCATCTCTCACCAGTCAGAATGGCTAAGATGAAAAATTCAGGTGACAGCAGATGCTAGCGAGGATGTGGAGAAAGAGGAACACTCCTGCATTGTTGGTGGGATTGCAAGCTTGTACAACCACTCTGGAAATCATTCTGGTAGTTCCTCAGAAAATTGGACATAGTACTACCAGAGGATCCCGCAATACCTCTCCTCGGCATATATCCAGAAGATGTCCCAACCGATAAGAAGGACACATGCTCCACTATGTTCATAACAGCCTTATTTATAATAGCCAGGAGCTGGAAAAAACCCACATGTCCCTCAACAGAGGAATGGATGCAAAAAATGTGGTACATTTACACAATGGAGTACTACTCAGCTATTAAAAAGAATGAAATCACGAAATTCCTAGGCAAATGGTTGGACCTGGAGGGCATCATCCTGAGTGAGGTAACCCAATCACAAAAGAACTCCAATGAAATGTACTCACTGATAAGTGGATATTAACCCAGAAACTTAGTATAGCTAGATATAAGGTACAATATGTAAAACATATGAAACTGAAGAAGAAGAAAGACCAAATTGTGGACACTTTGCTCATTGTTAGAATTGGAAACAATCACCCATGGAAAGAGTTACAGAGACAAAATTTGGAGCTGAGACAAAAGGATGGTCCATCTAGAGACTGCCATATCCAGGGATCCATCCCATAATTAGCCTCCAAGCGATGACACCATTGCCTACACTAGCAAGCCTTTGTTGCAAGGACGGAGATATAGCTGTCCCTTGTGAGACTAGGCCGGGGCCTAGCAAACACAGAAGTGGATGCTCACAGTCAACTATTGGATGGATCACAGGGCCCCCAATTGAGGAGCTAGAGAAAGTATCCAAGGAGCTAAAGAGATCTGCAACCCTATCGGAGGAACAACGTTATGAACTAACCAGTACCTCAGAGCTCTTGACTCTAGCTGCATATGTATCAAAAGATGACCTAGTCGGCCATCACTGGAAAGAGAGGCCCATTGGTCAGCCAAACGTTATATGCCCCAGTACAGGGGAATACCAGGGCCAAAAAATGGGAATGGGTGGGTAGGGGAGTTGGCGGGGGCGGGGACTTTTGGGGTATCATTAGAAATGTAATTGAAGAAAATACATAATAAAAAAATGGGGTACAGATCTAAACAACAAATTGGCAACTGGGGAATACTGAATGGCTGAGGAACATCTGAAAAAAAATATTCAACATCATTAATCATCAGGGAAATGCAAATAAAAACAACCCTGAGATTTCATCTCATACCAGTCAGAATGGCTAAGGTCAAAAATTCAGGAGACAGCAGGTGATGGCAAGGATGTGGAGAAAGAGGAACACACCTCCATTGCTGGTGGGATTGCAAGGTAGTACAACAACTCTGGAAATCAATCTGGCAGTTCCTCAGAAAATTGGACATAGTACTACAGAAAGACCCAGAAATTCTTCTCCTGGGCATATACTCAGAAGAAATTCCAACTTCTCATAAGGACACATGCTCCACTATGTTCATAGCAGCCTTATTTATAATAGCTAGAAGCTGGAAAGAACCCAGATGTCCCTAACTAGAGGAATGGATACAGAAAATGTGGTACATTTATGCAATGGAGTACTACACATCTATTAGAAACAATAAATTTATGAAATTATTATGCAAATGGATGGATTTGGAGTTTATCATCCTGAGTGAGGTAACCCAATCTCAAAAGAACTACCTGATATGTACTCACTGATAAGTGGATATTAGCCCAGAATCGTAGAATATCCAAGATACAATTTGCAAATCACATGAAAGTCAAGAAGAAAGAAAACCAAAATGTGAATACGTTGTTCCTTCTTAGAACATGGAACAAAATACCCAAGGGAGGAGTTACAGAGAAAAAATTGGGAGCCGAAATGGAAGGAAGGACCATCCAGAGTCTGCCCCACCCAGGGAACCACCCCTTAAACAACCAGGAAACCCAGACATTATTGCATATGCAGGAAAGATTTTGCTGACAGGACCCTGATATTGCTATCTCTTGTGAGGCTATGTGAGTGCATGACAAATACAGAAGTGGATGCTCACAGGAATCCATTGGATGGAACACAGGTCCCCTAAAGAACGAGCTAGAGAAAGTGCCCAAGGAGTTAAAAGGTTCTGCAACCCTATAGGTGGAACAAAAATATGAACTAACCAGTATTCCCCAGAGCTTGTGTCTCTGGTTGCATATGTAGCAGAGGATGGCCAAATCGGCCATCAACGGGATGAGAGTCTTGTGAAGATTATATGTCCCAGTACAGGGCAATGCCAGGGCCAAGAAGTGGGAGTGGGTGGGTTGGGGAGCAAGATGGCTAGGGGGGGTAGGAATTTCAGATGGGGAAACTAGGAAAGGGGTTAGCGTTTGAAATGTAACTGAAGAAAATATCTAATAAGAAATAATATAGCTGGCCAGGCATGGTGGTACACACCTTTAATCCCAGCATTTGGGAGGCAGAGGCAGGCAGATTTCTGAATTGGAAGCCAGCCTGGTTTACAGAGTGATTTCAAGGACAGCCAGGGCTATACAGAGAAACCCTGTCTCGAAAACAAAACAAAACAACAATAACAACAACAACAAAATATTAGAGCTAAGATTAAAAAAAGAAAAAAAGAATGAATCACTGACCACTGTCCAAATTTTGGCTCTGTGTATATGCACCTATTTCAGTCAGCTGCTAGGTAGAGCCTCTCAGAGGACAGTAATGCTAGGCTCCTGTCTGCCCCCATAACAGTGTATCAATACTAATTTCAGGTATTTGTTGCTTCCATATGGGATGCGTTTCTAGTTTCATGACAAGCAAAATAATGAAATATACTGCTTAAATAATACTGTTAAAATATTCCTGAAAATGTATGTGGGTTAGAAACATAAAAGATAGAAAAGTAGAATGCGAAGATACTCAGACAAAGTTATTATGCATCAAATACAAAACACTGTTTTCATAAATGAAAAAGAAAGACAAACAGTAGCAGGAGGCTGAAGATCATAAATGAGAAGGACATGAACAACCCAAAATGCATGAAAAGTGTTCAAATTCCTTTGTAGTTAAAGTAATGTGAATATTCAGGAGCACATTTATATACAAGTAGGATACTTGTCCTTCACTACTACAGATATCTACCTGCCTCTGCTTCCTAAGATCCAAAGTTTAACGAATGTGTCAACACATGCAGAATGAGTGGTGAGAATTTATTGGAGACAATTGCATATAAAAATAGTATTTATTTACGAAAACAATGTGTTTTTAATTTAGAATGTTTCCAATACACTCCCATACATTTTAAGAAATAGTACCTTCTATTTGCCATGAGCTGAAAGCCTATTCTCCTGAGTATTTTCATCTCCATTTATTGTGCCATGAGTCTAGATAATCTTAGGTACGATATTCTTTCCTAAGACAAGTCTAATTAAAAGATTGTGTTGATTTAAAAGTACACAATAAATTTTGAAATCTCCTTTTGGACTAGACCTACACCTTGCATTCCTGAAATATTTGTATCCTCACATCCATGGTATGCAGCTGTAAAACGCTAAAATAATAAGGAAATGAAAGAGGGAAAGAAGATAAAGAAACATGGAAAATACCAACTAAGCCTTGAAGCACAATTTGAGATTGTATTAGCATTTCCTCTAGAGACTGTTGTTAATTCATTAACATGAGTTATCCAGCAGTGAAGAATGTGTGTCCTTATGTTTTCCAGCATATTCTTTGTAGAAATTAAATGCCATTGGTTCGTAAAGCCACCTTTAATATTATTATATTTTCAAACCCTTATCAATTCAAGTCCCAACAAGGAAGATATTGTAGGAGAATGAAGTTCAGCTGCCTTCAGTCACAGCTGAAGGCATTAAAAATGATGCAGAGGTATTATATCTAGGTAAGAATAGCTAGAGCTTTTGATCACAAATCCAAAAGAAGCAAAGTCCCCATTAAAAGGAAAATGAAGACATACTACAATCCCAAATCTTCCTTCAAAACCAAAAATCATGTTCTTTTAGAACTGGACATAGAGTCCAAAAGTACTATCTCTGTGGATACAGTGGTGAAGCAGGCACGGTTTGTCTTGCTTTTCTTGGCCCCAGACAACTATATTAGTTACCCAGAAATACCTTCAGCTGAGGTTACCTCACAGATTCTGGCAATTATTGCAAATAGATGCCTCAATTCTGTTTTGATAAAACAGATAAAGTCAAGGAAAGAGAGAGTGAATATCAGTTTCAACTGAAAGCTGTGCTCAACGTGCATTTACAACTCCAGGCTGCCTATAATAGGTATATAGCAGTTCACTGCAGCGACATACCCAGGTCTGTAGAGAAATACACCATCTTCTGGAAAAACAGCACCTAAATGCAGAAAATGAAAGTCTTTTGTATTTTTCTTCCTATAGAAGATCATTGTTTCTGCATCTCTTCTCTGAGACGAGTTATGGTGTGTGGCCAGTTTTGATTCCTGCTTTCTACTCTTCAGTTTTACAAGGAACAGGGAGGATCTGCTCCATGTAAATACAGACTGACTTCTGGAATGTGGAAGGCCAACTTTAGTGAGATATTCCCTTCTGGAGGAGAAAGGAAAGATGGCTTCTTGTCAGGTAAAGGTGTGCATGATTATGAGAATGGCTGAGTGTTCTTAAAAAAATACTACATTGTCAGAACTTCCAAACCTTCCCTATGCTGATTCACATTTACAGAACTGTTTTGTCCCATGACTCGCAGTATTAACTCTTCAAACTTAGGTTACTGGTGTGCTTAAGACAGGTTCTTACTTAATCCAGTCAATTTTTTTTTCAATATAACTTCTATAAATGAAAACGTAATCTGAAAATCTTATAAAGTTTCTGGTGGCAAAGGTGAATATATATTATGACAAAGATGAATGTGTAGTTGGAATCACTTTGGTCACTATTTGGCTGTGAAGAAAGGTTCATGTCTAGTGAATCTTGCATCTTAGTGCCTATTGCAGTAATTCTCAGCTTCCCTACTGCTGCAGGCTTGTAACTGAGTGCCACATGTTGTGGTGATCCCAACAATAATTTTATTTTATTGACAAGTCATATCTGTAATTTTGCTACTGTATGTGGCCTAATGTAAATATATCTACCTTCTGGTGTCTTAAGGAACTACCATGAGATCATTTAGGAGACCAAGTCATTTGATTACCAAATGGGTTATCACCCACAGGTTGAGAACTGATGTCATATTGAGTCTTTGCAGAGAAGTCACAACATTGTTTTATTCAAAAAATAATTTATCAGAAATACAAACTAGTTGTTGAGAGCAGACCATGATTTATAATTAAGAATATTTCTTTGGGTGAAATATAGAACTTGGCCAATGGACACAAGGGGATACTGTTCATTTTATTTATTTATTTATTTATTTATAATTAGACTAAAAGCATGTTTTATGGTAGGTTCCCCTGAATTTCTTTTGCAAATTATCATGGTACTTATCCACTTCTCCTTTTTAAAAATTTTTTATTAGATATTTTCTTCATTTACATTTCAAATGCTATCCCAAAAGTCACTTATATCCTCCTCACACCCTGCTCTCCTACCAACCCACTCCTGCTTCCTGGCCCTGGAGTTCCCCTGTATTGGGGCATATAATCCTTGCAAGAACAAGGTCCTCTCCTCCCAATGATGGCCAATTAGGGCCTTGTATTCCATCAAATAGATGACTCTGAGCATAACTTCTGTTAGTTTCAATGTGTCTCTGTTTAGTTTCTGTTTCCAGGACCTGTTCAATTAGGAAAGTGGGGTGTTGAAGTCTCCCACTATTATTGTGTGAGGTGCAATGTGTGCTTTGAGCTTTACTAAAGTTTCCTTAATGAATGTGGCTGCCCTTGCATTTGGAGCATAGATATTCAGAATTGAGAGTGCATCTTGGAAGATTTTACCGTTGATGAGTATGAAGTGCCCCTCCTTCTCTTTTTTGATAATTTTCATTTAATTTCAGGTTCTATTGACCTTCATGGATGTGGCTTTAGAGTTCTCTAAGGAGGAGTGGGAATGTCTGGATTCTGCTCAGAGGGCTCTGTACAGAGATGTCATGTTGGAGAATTACAACAACCTGGTTTCTGTGGGTACGGATATTTTTCGTCCATAGTTTCTACTCACATTAGGGATGTCTAAAACTCTTACTAGTGTTTTGGTCTGACTTCCATTAATGATTCACTCTCTTAAATTTTTAAAATTATTGGCTACTATCTTATTTATAGCTCACATGTTATATACCTCGATCTTGGTTTTACATTTAACATAATGATCCTTCAGTCTTATACTATTTGGGAATAAGCATTCAGCAGCATTTATATGTGAATATACTGTGACTAACAGTCTTCTTTTTCTAATGATGTCATTTTAAAAAGAAATTCAGAATTTTAAAATTGATTGACTTAAAAAGACTCTGAAACATTCTGATGGAAGTGACTATAATAACGACATTCATGCTGGGCAGTGGTGGCACACTCCTTTAATCCCAGCACTTGGGAGGCAGAGGTGGATTTCTCAGTTTGGGCCAGCCTGTTTTACAGAGTGAGTTCCAGGACAAGCAGAGCTACACTGAGAAACCCTGTCTCAAAAAACCAAAAAAAAAAAAAAGTCATTCATGTAACTTTTATGCTTTTCCATCTTACCTCCATGGCACAATACTGGGCTAGTGCCCAGCTACAATTAATGGCAAATCTCTATGTCTGAATGGACAGGTGTTGCAGTTTCAAAACCAGAGATAATTACCTTCCTTGAAGAAAACAAAGATCCATGGATTGTTGATAGGAATGGGACAGAAAGAAAAGCACTAGGTAATCTGAAGTGAAATTACATGTTATGTGATGATGCTAAATCAGGGAGAAGTTTAGTCCTGAATGTACTTAGAAAAGCTATTCAATGAAAAAAAATTTAAGAAGTTTCTTTTGAACAATGCATAAAAGGATTAGCACACCATGGATGCTAAATGATTTTTTGCTTTATTTTAACTTTATAGAGGAAATTTCAAATGAAGCATATTGTATATATTTTATAAAGTACTAGAAGATTATATCATATTCGAATTGAGGTCGGTATATTTCTTTTTTCTTTCTCTTTATTTAATTCTTTAATCCTTTTGGACAGTCCAGTCTTCATTACCTTCCCAGAATCCTCCCCTCATCCTAACTATCCTCAAGAGGATGTCCCTACTCCACCACTCCTGCCTCACCAGAGCTGCCCACTTCCTGGAACCTTCAGTTTCATGGGTTGGGTGCATCTTCTTTCACTCAGGCCAGACCAGGCAGTCCTTTGCTGTACATATGATGGGGGCCTCACATCAGCTGATGTATCATACCTGGTTGGTGGCTGAGTGTCTGAGAGATTTTGGCGGTTTAGTTTAGTTAAGATCGCTGGTCTCTGAAAGAATGGACCATACAGAGACTGCCCCACCTGGGGGTCAATCCCATAATCAGCCACCAAAGGCAGACACTATTGCATATGCCAAAAAGATTTTGCTGAATGGACTCTGATATAGCTGTCTCCTGTAAGGCTTTGCAAGTGCCTGGCAAATACAGAAGTGGATGTTCAAAATCATCTATAGGTTGGAACACAGGACCCCCGATGAAGGAGCTAGAAAAAGTACCCAAGAGCTTAAGGGGTCTGCAACCCTATAGGTGGAACAACAATATGAGCTAACCAGTACTCCCAGAGCTCATATCTCTAGCTCTATATGTAGCTGAAGATGGCCTAGTTGGCCATCAGTGGGAAGAGAAGCCCCTTGGTCTAGCAAACTTTATATGCCCCAGTATCAAGGAACATATACCCTGGGAATGCGAGGGTCAAGAAGTGGGACTGGGTGTGTAGGGGAGCAGGGTGGGGGAGGCTTTAGGGTACTTTTAGGATAGCATTTGAAATGTAAATGAAGAAAACATCTAATAAAAAAAGAAATGAATTCACATTAGACACCTAAGATTCTTTGACAAGCTTTAGAACACAAGATCATATGAAGAACCATGCAGGTCAGGAGCAGTGGAGCTGCGTGGTAGGTGGTAGAACCCTAAGTAAAATAAATCATGATGCCTAAGGGTCATCTCTGAACATCCTTAGACATTGAAATATACAATGTTTGATATAGCTGCATGATAAGATAGGTAATTTATTTCAGCTTTAGTTGTGAAAAATTTAAAATCTTAGTAAGCTACAAAACCATTGTTATTAAAATTATGTTACTTCACTACCAATGTTTATTAATATGGTGCTAAGATTATAGTAAAAAATAAAAATTAAAAAAAAAATTACTGGTCTTCCTACCGGTCTACCCTCCTCTTCAGCTTCTCCCAGCTTTTCTTAAATTGGACCATGGGAGTCCCTGGCTTCACTCCATTGATTGGGTGCTAGTATCTGTATCTGACTCTTTGATCTGCATGTTAGGACTTGCAGAGGGCAACCATGCTTGGCTTCTGTCTGAAAGTACACCACAGCGTCAGTAATAGTGTCAGGCCCAGGGACCTCTCCTTGTTCTTGATCCCAGTTTTCACTTGTCACTGGACCTCCTTTCTCTCAGGCTTTTTTCCATTTTTGTCCCAGCAGTTCCTTCAGAAAGGAACAGTTCTAGGTCAGAGATTTTGACTGTGGCATGGCCATCCCATCCCTCCACTTGGTGTCCTGTCCCTCGATGGGAGGTGGACTCTACAAGTTCCTTCTCCCCACTGTAGGGCATTTCATTCAATGTCCCTCCCCTTGAGTCCTGAGAGCTTCTCACCTCCAAGGTCTCTGGTGCATTCTAGAGGGTCCCACCACCTCCAACCTCCCAGAGTTGCCTGTTTCCATTCTTGCTGCTGGCCCTCAAGAATTCAGTCCTGTTCCTGCCCCAATACTTGATCATGTTTCCCCCTTCCCTTCCCTGTCCCCTCTCCAAATCAAGCCCACCCTCTCTGAACCCCCCAGATTGCTTTCTTCTCCTTTCCAATTGGTATTGAGGCATCCTCATTTGGCCCTTTGACTAATTAACCTTCTTGAGGTCTTTGAATTATATACTGGATATTCTGTACTTTTTGGATAATATCCACTTATTTGTGAGGATATGCCATGCTTATCCTTTGATTCTAAGTTACCTTTCTCAGGATGATATTTTCTAGTTCCATCCAATTGTCTGAAAAATCCAAGATGTTCTTGTGCTTAATGGCTGAGTTGTATTCCATTCTGTAAATGAACCACATTTTCTGTATCCATTCTTCTATTGTGCTACATCTGTGTTGTTTCCAGTTTCTGGCTATCACGTGAAAGGCCTCTATGAAGATACTGGAGCATGTGCCCCCGTGGCATGGTGGAGCATCCTTTGGGCATATGCCCAAGACTGATATATAGGTGGGTCGTCAGGTAGATATATTTGCAATTTTCAGAGGAACCTTCAGATTGATTTCCAGAGCGGTTGTGCCAGTTTGCAATCCCACCAGCAGTGGAGGAGTGATGATGATGATTTTTCATTTTCACTTATGGTTTTGACTTCTTTTTCAAACTGAAGGGTCTAGAGTTGTTTGGATTCATTTCTGTGATTTCCATTCGATTCCATTATCAACTTGATTCATTTTATACCAATACCAGGCAGATTTTACTACTATTGCTCTGTAGTACAGCTTGAAGTCAGGGATGGTTATTTTTCCATAAGATCTTTAACTGTTCAGGATTAGTTTTGCAATTCGGGGATATTTTGTTTACTTAGGAAGTTTAGAATTTTTCTTTCAGGAATTGTGTCAGAATTTTGATGGGCATTGCATTGAATCTGTAGATTGGTTTTGGTAAAATGATATTTTTTGCTATTTTAATCGCACCTATCCATGAACATGTAAGATATGACCATCTTCTAATAACTTTTTCAATCTTTTTTCAGAGACTTGAAGTTCATGTCATATCAGAATTTTGCCTTGCTTGATTAGAGTTGCAATAAGATATTTTCTTTACTTCTGACTATAGTGGTGACAGAAGTTGTTTCCCTTATTTCTTCTCAGCCCATTTATCTTTGAATAAAAGTTGGCTACTGATATTTTTGAGGTAATTTTTTAAGCAGCCATTTTACTGAACACATTTTTAGCTCTAGAAATTCTCTGATAGAGGCATGTTATCATTTACATATACTATCACATAATCTTCCAATAGCAATATTTTAAGTTCTTCATTTCCAAATTATATCTCCTTGATTTCCTTTATATATCTTAAAGAAGATCTCAGAAGACGGAAAGATATCCCATGCTCATGGATTGGCAGGATCAACATTGTAAAAATGGCTATCTTGCCAAAAGCAATCTACAGATTCAAGGCAATCTCCATCAAAATTCCAACTTAATTCTTTAAGGAATTAGAAAGGGCAATCTGCAGATTCATCTGGAATAACAAGAAACCTAGGATAGCAAAAACTCTTCTCAAGGATAAAAGTACCTCTGGTGGAATCACCATGCCTGACCTAAAGCTTTACTACAGAGCAATTGTGATAAAAAACTACATGGTACTGGTATAGTGACAGACAAGTAGACCAATGGAATAGAATTGAAGACCCAGAAATGAACCCACACACCTATGGTCACTTGATCTTCGACAAGGGAGCTAAAACCATCCAGTGGAAGAAAGACAGCATTTTCAACAAATGGTGCTGGCACAACTGGTTGTTAACATGTAGAAGAATGCGAATTGATCCATTCCTATCTCCTTGTACTAAAGTCAAATCTAAGTGGATCAAGGAACTTCACATAAAACCAGAGACACTGGAACTTATAGAGGAGAAAGTGGGGAAAAGCCTCGATGATATGGGCACAGGGCAAAAATTCCTGAGTAGAACAGCAATGGCTTGTGCTGTAAGATCGGGGATTTACAAATGGGACCTCATGAAACTGCAAATCTTCTGCAATGCAAAAGACACCGTCAATAAGACAAAAAGGCCACCAACAAATTGGGAAAATATCTTTACCTATCTTAAATCAGATAGGGGACTAATATCCAATATATATAAAGAACTCAAGAGGGTGGACTCCAGAAAATCAAATAACCCCCTTAAAAGATGGGGCTCAGAGGTAAACAAAGAATTCTCACCCAAGGAATACCCAATGGCTGAGAAGCACCTGAAAAAATGTTCAACATCCTTAATCATCAGAGAAATGAAAATCAAAACAACCCTGAGATTCCATCACACACCAGTCAGAATGGCTAAGATCAAAATTTCAGGTGACAGCAGATGCTAGCGAAGATGTGGAGAAAGAGGAGCACTCCTCCTTTGTTGGTGGGATTGCAAGCTTGTACAACCACTCTGGAAATCAGTCTGGCGGTTCCTCAGAAAATTAGACATAGTACTACTGGAGGATCCCGCACTACCTCTCCTGGGCATATATCCAATAGAGGTCCCAACGGGTAAGAAGGACACATGCTCCACTATGTTCATTGTAGCCTTATTTATAATAGCCAAAAGCTGGAAAGAACCCAGATGCCCCTCAACAGAGGAATGGATACAAAAAATGTGGTACATTTACACAATGGAGTACTACTCAGCTATTAAAAAGAATGAATTTGTGAAATTCCTAGGCAAATGGTGGACCTGGAGGGCATCATCCTAAGTGAGGTAACACAATTACAAAAGAACTCAAATGATATGTACTCACTGATAAGTGGATATTAGTCCAGAAACATATAATACCCAAGATATGAGATACAAATTGTGAAACACATGAAACTCAGTAAGAACGAAGACCAAAGTGTGGACACTTTGCCCCTTCTTAGAATTGGAAACAATCACCCATGGAAGGAGTTACAGAGACAAAGTTTGGAGCTGAGAAAAAAGGTTGGACCATCTAGAGAGTGCCATATCCAGGGATCCATCCCATAATCAGCCTCCAAACGATGACACCATTGCATACACTAGCAAGCGTTTGTTGCAAGGACCGTGATATAGCTGTGTCTTGTGAGACTATGCCGGGGCCTAGCAAACACAGAAGTGGTTGCTTACAGTCAACTATTGGATGGATCACAGGGCCCCCAATTGAGGAGCTAGAGAAAGTATCCAAGGAGCTAACGATATCTGCAACCATGTAGGTGCAACATTATGAACTAACCAGTACCCTGGAGCTCTTGACTCTAGCTGCATATGTATCAAAAGATGGCCTAGTCGGCCATCACTGGAAAGAGATGCCCATTGGACAGGCAAACTTTATATGCCCCAGTACAGGGGAATGCCAGGGCCAAAAAGGGGGAGTGGGTGGGTAGGGTAGTGGGGGTGGGTGGGTATGGGGGACTTTTTGGATAGCATTGGAAATGTAATTGAGGAAAGTACGTAATAAAAAAAATTAAAATTAAAATTAAAAAATTTAAAAAAAGAATGTGGGTGCCCTTGCATTTGAAGCAAAAATATTCAGAATTGAGAGTTTATCTTGATAGATTTTTTCTTTGACCAGTATAAAGTGTCCTTCCTTATCTTTTTTGATAACTTTTGGTTAAAATGGATTTTATTTGATAATAGAATGGCTACTCCAGCTTGTTTCTTGGGACTATTTGCTTCGAAAATTGTTTTCAACCCTTTACTCTTAGGCAGTGTCTGCCTTTGTCCCTGAATTGTGTTTCCTGTGTGCAGTAAAACGCTGAGTTCTGCTTATGTATCCAGTCTGTCAGTATGTATTTTTATTGGAGAGTTGAACCCATTGATTTTTAAGGAAAAGTGATTATTACTTCCTGCTATTTTTGTTATTAGAAGTAGAAATATGTTTGTGTGGCTATCTTTATTTCCTAAGGAGTTATGGGTCTTTTTAGATTGCTTACCTGATCTTAGTTTCATTTTGGTAATTGGAATCAATGTGGAAATTTGTTCATTTCGTTTAGATTTTCCAGTTTTGTGTAATAGAGGCTTTTGTAATAAGACCCAAATAGTGTTTGGATTTCCTCAGTGTCTATTGTTATGCCCCATTTTCATTTTCTGATTTTCTTCTTTTGAGGTATGGATTCCCTCGTTTTCATTTACTTTGCTAAGGGTTTGTATATCCTTTGATTTTTCAAATGCTCCAAGTCTTCGTTTTGTTGATTTTTTGTGGTATTCGCTTTTTTCCAATTAATTGGTTTATTCCCCTGAGTCTGTACATTTCTTGCCATCTACTCCCCTTTGGTATGTTTATATCTTGTGTTCTGGAGGTTTCAAGTATGCTGTTAAATTGCTAGTATAAGATGTATCCCTTTTCTTTAAGACAGCATTTAGAGGCATGACTTTTCTCTTAGCAGTGCTTTCATTGTATCCCATAAGTTTGGGCATGGTTTGCCTTCCTTTTTGTCAATGAATTACAAAGTCTTTAACTTCTTCCTTTCTTCTCTTTCTCTTTCTTCCTTCCTTCCTTCCTTCCTTTCTTTCTTTCTTTCTTTCTTTCTTTCTTTCCTCTTTCTTTCTTTCATCTTTGACCCATGGTCATTGAGTAGATAATTATTCGATTCCTTTGAGTTTGTAGGCATTATGATGCCTGAATCTTATTAAATTCCATTTTGAATGCACGAGGCTCTGAAAAGATGCTAGGTGTTAAATCAATCTTCTTCTGTCTCTTACTGCTTCCGTTGTTACTGAGTTCATGATAAGTTTGGGGGAAGGTTCTGTGAGCTTCTGAATGCAGTGTATGTGTGTATAATTTATTTGGGTGAAATATTCTGTAGACATATGTTAGGTCCACTTGATTCCTTATGCATATTATTTTCATTATTCTACTGTTTGGTATTTCTTTCGATCACATCAGCACTGGTGATAGTGTGTGTTGTAATCTCCCACTCTTAAAATGTTGGCTTGGAATGTGATTTAAGCTTTAGTAATGTTATTTTATAAATGTGGTTTCTCCAGCATTTTGGCATATATATTCAGTACTGTGATGTGACTTTCGTGGCTTTTTCTTTTCATAAAATATAAAGGGTCCTTTTCTATTTTTTTATTAGTTTTTATTGAATTTCAATTTTATTTGATATTGGGATGAATACTCCAACTTATTTCATGAGTCCGTTTGCTTAGAAAACCTTTTCCAATAATTTTCTCTGATTTAGTGCTTATCTTTTTTCTGAGGTATGATTGGTTTGTGCAGAAAAATGATGTGTCCTAATCTCACTTGCACTGTGGTAGCCTGTGTCTTTTAACTGGAGCAGTTGAGTCTATTTAAGTTGCAGGATTGTAATGACCAATGATTCTTATTCCCGTTATTTTAATATTGGTAGTGGTAGTATGCATGTGTGTGCGAGAAATTTCTCTTTTTTTCATTTTACTGGTGTGAAATTATACACTTCATGTCTTTTCTTAGTTACCCTCCTTCATTTATGGTTGTTTTTTTTAAATTAGGTATTTATTTCATTTACATTTCCAATGCTATCCCAAAAGTCCTCCACATGCTCTCCCACCTACTCCCCCACCCTCCCACCCCCACCTCTTGGCCCTGATGTTCCCCTGTACTGAGGCATATAGAGTTTGCACGACCAATGGGCCTCTTTTTCCACTGATGGCCGACTAGGCTATCTTCTGATACATATGCAGCTAGAGACACGAGCTCCGGGGAGTACAGGTTAGTTCATATTGTTGTCCCACCTATACAGAACAATGGTGTCAGCATTTGGAGGCTGATTATAGGATGGATCTCCAGGTATGGCAGTCTCTAGATTGTCCATCCTTTCCTCTCAGGTCCAAACAATGTCTCTGTAACTCCTTCCTTGGGTGATCTGTTCCCAATTCTAAGAAGGGTCAAAGTATCCACACTTTGATCTTCGTTCTTCTTGAGTTTCATGTGTTTCACAATTTGTATCTTATATCTTCGGTATTCTAAGTTTCTGGGCTAATATCCACTTATCAGTGAGTACATATCGTGTGAGTTCTTTTGTGATTCGGTTAACTCACTCATCCATATGCCTAGGAATTTCATAAATTCACTCTTTTTAATATCTGAGTAGTATTCCATTGGGTAAATGTATCACATTTTCTATATCCATTCCTCTGTTAAGTGACATCTGGGTTCTTTCCAGCTTCTGGCTATTATAAATAAGGTTGCTATGAACATAGTGGAGCATGTGTCCTTCGTACTGGTTGGAACATCTTCTGGATGTATGCCCAGGAGAGGTATTGCTAGATCCTCTGGTAGTACTATGTCCAATTTTCTGAGGAACTACAAGACTGGTTTCCAGAGTGGTTGCACAAGCTTGGAATCCCACCATCAATGGAGGAGTGTTCCTCTTTCTCCACATCCTCACCAACATCTGCTGTCACCTGAATTTTTGATCTTAGCCGTTCTGACTGGTGTGAGGTGGAATCCCAGGGTTGTTTTGATTGGCATTTCCATGATGATTAAGGATGTTGAACATTTTTTCAGGTGCTTCTCAGCCATTGGGTATTCCTCAGGTGAGAATTCTTTGTTTAGCTCTGAGCCCCATTTTTTAATGGGGTTATTTGATTTTCTGGAGTCCACCTTGTTGAGCTCTTTATATATATTGGATATTAATCCCCTATCTGATTTAGGATAGTTAAGATCCTTTCCCAATCTGTTGGTGGCCTTTTTGTCTTATTGACAGTGTCTTTTTCCTTACAGGAGCTTTGCAATTTTATGAGGTCCAATTTGTCGATTCTCGATCTTACAGCAGAAGCCATTGCTGTTCTATTCAGGAATTTTTCCCCTGTGCCCATGTCTTTGAGGCTTTTCCCCACTTTCTCCTCTATAAGTTTCAGTGTCTCTGGTTTTATGTGGAGTTCCTTAATACACTTAGATTTGACCTTAGTACAAGCAGATCAGAATGGATCAATTCGCATTCTTCTACATGAAAACTGCCAATTGTGCCAGCACCATTTGTTGAAAATGCTGTCTTTTTTCTATTGGATGGTTTTTGCTCCCATGTCAAAGATCAAGTGACCATAGTTGTGTGGGTTCATTTCTGGATCTTCAATTCTATTCCATTGGTCTACTTGTCTGTCGATATACCAGTACCATGCTGTTTTTATCACAATTGCTCTGTAGTACAGCTTTAGATCAGGCATGGTAATTCCATCAGAGGTTCTTTTATCCTTGAGAAGAGTTTTTGCTATCCTAGGTTTTTTGTTATTCCAGATGAATCTGCAGATTGCCCTTTCTAATTCCTTAAAGAATTGAGTTGGAATTTTGATGGGGATTGCATTGAAACTGTAGATTGCTTTTGGCAGGATAGCCATTTTTACTATATTGATCCTGCCAATCCATGAGCATGGGATATCTTTCCGTCTTCTGAGATCTTCTTTAAATTCTTTCTTTAGAGACTTGAAGTTCTTATCATACAGATCTTTCACTTCCTTATTTAGAGTCACACCAAGGTATTTTATATTATTTGTGACTATTGAGAAGGGTATTGTTTCCCTAATTTCTCTCTCAGCCTGTTTGTCCTTTGTGTACAGAAAACATTGTATAGAGACAAACATTGACTTCTTTGAGTTAATTTTATATCCAGCTACTTCACTGAAGCTTTTTATCAGGCTTAGGAGTTCTCTGGTAGAATTTTATGATCACTTATATATACTATCATATCATCTGCAAAAAGTGATATTTTGACTTCTTCCTTTCTAATTTGTATCCCCTTGATCTCCTTTTGTTGTCGAATTGCTCTGGCTAATACTTCAAGTACTATGTTGAATAGGTAGGGAGAAAGTGGGCAGCCTTGTCTAGTCCCTGATTTTAGTGGGATTGCTTCCAGCTTCTCAACATTTACTTTGATGTTGGCTACTGGTTTGCTGTAGATTGCTTTTATCATGTTTAGTTATAGGCCTTGAATTCCTTATCTTTACAAGACTTTTATCACGAATGGGTGTTGTATTTTGTCAAATGCTTTCTCTGCATCTAGGGAGATGATCATGTGGGTTTTGTCTTTGAGTTTGTTTATATACTGGATTACGTTGATGGATTTCTGTATATTGAACCATCTCTGCATCCCTGGGATGAAACCTACTTGGTCAGGATGGATGATTATTTTGCTCTGTTCTTGAATTAGGTTAGTAAGAATTTTATTGAGTATTTTTGCATTGATATTCATAAGGGTAATTGGTCTGAAGTTCTCTATCTTTGTACTGTCTTTTTGGGATTTAGGTATCAGAGTGATTGTGGCTTCATAGAATGAGTTGGGTAGAGTACCTTTTGCTTCTATTTTGTGGACAGAACTCTGCACTAAACTCATCTGGTCCTCGTTTTTTTTGTTTTTTGTTTGTTTTGGGTTTTGGTTTTTTTTTTGGTTGGGAGATTATTAAAGTCTGCTTCTATTTCTTTAGGGGATATAGGACTGTTTAGATCATTAACCTGATCCTGATTTAACTTTGGTACCTAGTTTCTGTCTAGAAACTTGTCCATTTCATCCAGGTTCACAAGTTTTGTTGAGTATAGCCTTTTATAGAAGGATCTGAAGGTGTTTTGGATTTCTTCAAGATCTGTTGTTATTTCTCCCTTTTCTTTTCTGATTTTGTTAATTAGGATGCTTTCCCTGTGCCCTTTAGTGAGTCTGGCTAAGGGTTTATCTATCTTGTTGATTTTATCAAACAACCAGCTCCTCATTTGTTTGATTCTTTGAATACTTCTTGTTTCCACTTGGTTGATTTCACCCCTGAGTTTGATAATTTCCTGCTGTCTACTTGTCTTGGGTGAATTTGCTTCCTTTTGTTCTAGAGCTTTTAGGTGTGTTGTCAGTCTGCTAATATGTGCTCTCTCTATTTTTTTTTTTTTTTTGGAGACTCTCAGAGCTATGAATTTTCCTCTTAGAAATACTTTCATTGTGTCCCAGAAGTTTGGGTATGTTGTGGCTTCATTTTCATTAAACTCCAAAAAGTCCTTAATTTATTTCTTTATTCCTTCCTTGACCTAGGTATCATTGAGAAGACTGCTGTTCACTTTCCACATGAATGTTGGCTTTCTATTATTTATTTTGTTTTTGAAGATCAGCCTTAGTCCATGGTGATCTGATAAAATGCATGGGAAGATTTCAATGTTTTTGTATCTGTTGAGGCTTGTTTTGTGACCAATTATGTGGTCAATTTTGGAGAATATCCCATGAGGTGCTAAGAAGAAGATATATCCTTTTGTTTTAGGATAAAATGTTTTGTAGATATATGTTAAATCCATTTGTTTCATCACTTCTGATAGTTTCACTGTGTCCCGGTTTAGTTTCTGTGTCCATGATCTCTCCATTTTGAAAGTGGTGTGTTGAAGTCTCCCACTATTATTGTGTGAGGTGCAATATGTGCTTTGAGCTTCACTAACGTTTCTTTAATGAACGTGTCCGCCCTTGTATTTGGAGCATAGATATTCAGAATTGAGAGTTCCTCTTGGAAGATTTTACCTTTGATGAGTATGAAGTGTCCCTCCTTGTCTTTTTTAATGACTTTGAGTTTGAAGTAGATTTTATTACATGTAGAATGGCAAGTCCAGCTTGTTTCTTCAGACCATTTGCTTGGAAATTTTTTTTTCCATCCTTTCATTCTGATGAACTGTCTGTATTTTTCCCTGAGATGTATTTCCTGTAAGCAGCAAAATGTTGGGTCCTGTTTGTGTAGCTTCTGTTAGTCTGTCTTTATTGGGGAGTTGAGTCCGTTGATATTAAGAGATTTTTAAGGAAAAGTAATTGTTGCTTCCTATTATTTTTGTTGTTAAAGTTGGCATTCTGTTCTTGTGACTGATTTCTTTTAGGTTTGTTGAGGGATTACCTTCTTGCTTTTTCTAGGACATGGATTACTTCCTTGTATTGTGATTTTTCTGTTATTATTTTTTGAAGGGCAGGATTCGTGGAAAGATTATGTATGAATTTGGTTCTTTCATGGAATACTTTTGTTTCTCCATCTAAGGTAATTGAAAGTTTGGCTGGGTATAGTAGCCTAGGCTGGCATTTGTGTTCTCTTAGTGTCTGTATAACATCTGTCCAGGCTTCTGGCTTCCATAGTCTCTGGTGAAAAATCTGGTGTAATTCTGATAGGCTTGCCTTTATATGTTACTTGACTTTTTCCCTTACTGCTTTCAATATTCTATCTTTATTTAGTACATTTGTTGTTCTGATTTTCATGTGTCAGGAGGAATTTCTTTTCTGGTCCAGTCTATTTGGTGTTCTGTAGGCTTCTTGTATGTTTATGGGCATCTATTTCTTTAGTTTTGGGAAATTTTCTTCTATAATTTTGTTGAAGATATTTTCTGGCCATTGAGTTGAAAATCTTCATTCTCATGTACTCCTATTATCCATAGGTTTTGTCTTGTCATTGTGTCCTAGATTTCCTGGATGTTTTGCTTTAGGATCTTTTTGCATTTTCCATTTTCTTTGATTGTTGTGGTGATGTTTTCTATGGAATCTTCTGCACATGAGATTCTCTCTTCCATCTCTTGTATTCTGTTGCTGATTCTCGCATCTATGGTTCCAGATTTCTTTCCTAGGGTTTCTATCTCCAGTGTTGCCTCACTTTGTGTTTTCTTTATTGTGTCTACTTCCCTTTTTAGGTCTTGGATGGTTTTATTCAATTCCATCACCTGTTTGGTCGTGTTTTCCTGCAATTCTTTAAGGGATTTTTATGCTTCCTTTTAAGGTTTTCTACCTGTTTAGCAGTGTTCTCCTGAATTTCTTTAAGTGAGCCATTAAAGTCCTTTTTGATGTCCTCTAACATCATCATGAGATATGCTTTTAAATCCCGGTCTAGCTTTTCAGGTGTGTTGGGGTGGGCAAGGTGGGAGTTTTGGGTTCTGATGATGGTGAGTGGTCTTGGTTTCTGTTAGTAAGATTCTTAAGTTTGCCTTTTGCCATCTGGTAATCTCAGGAGTTAGTTGTTATAGTTTTCTCTGGTTAGAGATTGTTCCTCTGGTTATTCTGTTAGCCTCTATTAGCAGACCTGGGAGACTAGTTCTCTCCTCTGAATTTCAATGGTCAGAGCACTCTCTGAAGGCAAGCTCTCCTCTTACAGGGAAGGTGCACAGATAGCTGGCATTCAGACCTCCCTCCTGGCCAAAGATGAAGGCCCAAAACAGGACCTGTCCCAGAAGCTGTGTTGCTTCGGCCTGTCACAGATGCTGTTTGATTCTGTAGTCCACACTCTAACCTGCACAGACTAGTTTCAGAGGGATCCGGGAATCAAGATGGTTCCCCCAGGTCCTCCTGCAAAGCCCTTTTGGGCCGGGTGATCACCTATCCTCTGGCAGGGAAGGTGCCCGGTTGTCTGAATCCTGAAAAGGGGGCTGCCTCAGAAGCTCTGTGGCTCCTGCTTGTCCCGAGGCTGTTACCTTTTGTAGTCCACACTCTCACCTGTGGAGTCACAGAACCAAGATATCTCCCGCATATACGTAGGCAAAGCCTATGGTTGGTTTTATAAAGGAATATTTTTTTATTTCCATTAATGGTTATTCAGTGTTTTGATGAACATTGCTTCTGGCCTGACATCTGTGTCACTAATGGTTTACAAGACCTCTGCCCAGACTCTTTTTTTTTTTTTTTTTTTTTTTTTTTTTTTTTTTTTATATGTGTTTTCTTTTTTTTTTTTTTTTTTTTTCCATTTTTTATTAGGTATTTCGCTCATTTACATTTGCAATGCTATACCAAAAGTCCCCCATAGCCACCCACCCCCTCTCCCCTACCCACCCACTCCCCTTTTACGGCCCTGGCGTTCCCCTGTACTGGGGCATATAAAGTTTGCGTGTCCAATGGGCCTCTCTTTCCAGTGATGGCCGACTAGGCCATCTTTTGATGCATATGCAGCTAGAGTCAAGAGCTCCGGGGTACTGGTTAGTTCATAATGTTGTTCCACCTATAGTGTTGCAGATCCCTTTAGCTTCTTTGGTACTTTCTCTAGCTCCTTCATTGGGGGCCATGTGATCCATCCAATAGCCGACTGTGAGCATCCACTTCTATGCTTGTGACTTTTAGATTCTCTGTTGAGAAATCAGTTGAAAGTCTGATATGATTGTATTTATATATTTCTTGTCCTTCAGATCTTGAAGCTTTCAATATTCTTGTTGTTCTATATATTTAATGCTTTGGCTATTATTTGCATGAAAGAGTTTCCTCTTTTACTCCAATCTATTTGGTATTATGCAACCTTCTTGTACAATTAAACAATTTTTTTCTTTAGATTACATTTTTTTCTATGATTTGGTTAAACATATTTTCTGGTTCTTTGAGCTGGGAATCTTCTTCTCCTATACATATTATTTTTAGATTTTGTCTTTTTATGCTGTCCTTCTCTCCCTTGGTGGGCATTTTGTCTAAGGTCACCCCCATTGATTGGTAAGAATCTTTCCCCTCCCTGGACTCTGGTAATTCTAGAGGGTCTGAACAGCTTCCACTGTGGAATCTAAATGAAGCTTTAATTTATACTTCCCTGATGACTAAGGACTTTGAATATTTCTTTTTATTAGCATTTTATTCCTCCCCTTCCTCTTCTTCCTCATCCTCTTCCTCCTACTCCTCCTTTTCTTCCTCTCCATATCTTTAATCTTACTTTTTAGTCAAGTTATTATCCCCCTCCCAATGTGCCCTCTGACTATTCCTCATGCCATTAGTCCTCCCCCTGTCTTGAAGAAGATGCCTCCACCACCACCACACCACCTGCCAGCCCTCTACACTCTTTGGGGCCTCAAGACTCATGAGAGTTAGGCACCTCTTCTCTCACTAAGGCCAGGCCAGGCAGTCCCCTGCTATATATCTATTGGGGACCTGATATGAGCTAGTTTATGATGGCTAAGTGTCTGAGAGATCTTAGGGGTCTGGATTAGTTAAAACTTCTGGTCTTCTCATGGGGTCATCCTCCTCAGCTTCTTCCATTCAAAGTTCTCCAAATTAACAAGAGGGATTTCCAACTTAAGTCCTTTGAGTTGAAATAATTTGCTGCATCTCTCTCAGTCAGGTACTTGCTAATCTGTGGGGTTTTTTTATTGGGGAATTTATTCCATTGATATTAGGAGATAATAAGGGACGGTAATTGTTGCTTTCTGTTATTTGTTATTAGATTTGGAATTCTGTTCATGTGGCTCTCCTCTTTTAGGTTTGTTGAAAGATTAATTTCCTGCTTTTTCTAGGGCACAGTTTCCTCCTTATGTTGGAGTTTTCAATTTATTATCCTTTAAAGGGCTGGAATTGTAGAATTGTAGAAATATATTATGTAAGTTTATTTTTCTCATGAAATACCTTTCTTTCTCCGTCTATGGTAATTGAGAGTTTTGATGGGTATAGTAAACTTGGCTGTCATTTGTGTTGTCTCAGGGTCTGTATGATGTCTCCCAAGTCTCTGGTGAGAATTCTGGTATAATTCTGATAGGTCTGCTTTATATGTTACCTGACCTGTTTCCCTTACTGCTTTTAATATTCTTTCTTTATTTTTTGCATTTCATGTTTTCACTAATGAATAATTAGAGGAATTTCTTTTCTGGTCCAGTCTATTTAGAATTTTGTAGGCTTTTGTACATTCATGGACATATCTTTCTTTAGGTTGGGGAAGTGGTCTTCTAAAATTTTGTTGAAGATATTTATTGGACCTTTAATTTTGGAATCTTTGCTCTCTTCTATAACTGTTTGGCATTCTCATTGTGTTCTGTATTTCCTGGATGTTTTGGATTAGGATCTTTTTCCTTTTTGCTCTTTCTTTGACTGCTGTATCAGTGTTTAATATGGTATCTTCTGAACTTGAGATTCTCTCTTCTATCTAGTATATTGTGTTGTGGATGCGTGCATGTATGGCTCCTGACCTTTTTTTTTTTTTTTTTTTTGTTATTCAAGACAGAATATTTCTGTGTAGCCTTGGCTGTCCTGGAACTCATTCTTTACACCAGGCTGGCCTCAAACTGAGAAATTCACCTTCCTCTGCCTCCCAATTGCTGGGATTAAAGGTGTGTGCCACTACATCCAGCTCAAAATTTTAAATCAGAGGCTTGCTTTTCAGGAATTTGGGGTTATTCAGGGCTTACTTTGGTGGGAAAACTGAGTTCTGATGAGGCCAAGTAGCCCTGATTCTGTCGCTTATGTTCTTGCTCTTGTCTGTCATATCTGCTTATCTCTGGTGTTAGCCAGTCCTACTGTCTCCACTGTGGCTTTTCCCTTCTGTGAGCTTGTATATCAGCTCTCCTAGGAGACCAGTTCTCTCCAGGAAGAATTTGGGTATGCAGACCTATGGCAGAGCTCTGTGACATGGAAAAAAAACAGGATGGATCATGTCCATCCCTGACTTTTCCTTGTTTCTGGGTCCTGGTGGATCTGTGTAGGTCCCTCTTGGGCCAAGAATTTGAGCAGTAGTGGTGTTCTTACCTGTGCTATCAGGTGTGTCAGCACTCTTGAGAGTCCAGTTCCCTCCCAATAAAATTTGATTATGGAGACCTGTGGCACAGGGTCAACTCCAGGCATAAATACCTATTTTGTTTTTAAATAAATATTCTCACTGATTTTAAATCTAATGTTTAATTTCACACTAGTATCCCATTATTGAAAAGGTATTCTAGTACCTCCTTTTCATCATTCTGTCATTGGATAGATGATTTGGGTTCATATTGGTCATTGAGTCTCATAGTATGGAGATTTTCTTTTATTAATGCATGCTAGCTGCAAATATTGTGTTTTGTTATCTCTTATTCTGTATAATTATGATGAAGTTCATACCTATGAAAATATATCATGTATTTTATGAATATCTTCTAACATATATTATGTTTATAACATTAATTTCTTTTGAAGAAAGTTGTTGCAATTCGGTGTTGTATGCTTTTCCATGATCCTCAAATTGGTGCTATTTCAAGAATTATGCATGTATATTATTTTCAACCAATTATAAAATGACATATAATGACATGTACTCATTAATATTTCCTCTGTCTTGTGATCATATGAAGAAACTATTTCAAAGGCACAGGATTATGTTCAGGATGAAATAACAGAAAGATTTGCATGTAATACCTTTAAGTGCTATATAGAAAAAATTCAGGGAATATACTGCTGGTAGTGAAGAGTGTGAAATGTGTTTTCATGGAAGTGTTCTGTTTGTAAAACACATTTGTTTCATTCCTGAAACAGATCAGGAAGCTCCAGATACTCTTCCTGAGAGAACTCAGTCCCCAAACCCTAAGGCTCACTGCAGACTTTCTACTCACGTGACATCTTACAAATGCATTGAATGTGGGAAATCTTATACGAAGTTATCAAGTCTTAAAGTTCACCAGAGATTACATACTGGAGACAAACCATACAAATGTAATGAATGTGGCAAATATTTTACCAAGTCCTCAAATCTTAAAGTTCACCACAGATTACATACTGGAGACAAACCTTACAAATATAATGAATGTGGAAAATTTTTTACCCAGGTATCATATCTTAAAGTTCACAAGAGAATCCATACAGGAGACAAACCTTACAAATGTAATGAATGTGAGAAATCATTCTTCCAGTACTCACATCTTAAAATTCACCACAGATTACATACTGGAGACAAACCTTACAAATGTAATGAATGTGGAAAATCTTTTACACAGTATTCAGATCTTAAAGTTCACCAGAGAATCCATACAGGAGACAAACCTTACAAATGTAATGAATGTGAGAAATCATTTACCAGGTACTCACATCTTAAAATTCACCACAGATTACATACTGGAGAAAAACCTTACAAATGTAATGAATGTGGAAAATCTTTTGCACAGTATTCAGATCTTAAAGTTCACCAGAGAATCCATACTGGGGACAAACCTTACAAATGTAATGATTGTGGGAAATCTTTTACAAAGTCCTCAAATCTTAAAGTTCACCAGAGAATACATACTGGGGACAAACCTTGCAAATGTAATGATTGTGGGGAATCTTATACAAAGTTATCAAGTCTTAAAGTTCACCAGAGATTACATACTGGAGACAAACCATACAAATGTAATGAATATGGAAAATCTTTTAAACATTTGTCAAGTGTTAAAATTCACCATAGATTGCATACTGGATACAAACCTTACAAATGTAATGAATGTGGCAAATCTTTTACCAAGTCCTCAAATCTTAAAGTTCACCACAGATTACATACTGGAGACAAACGTTACAAATGTAATGAATGTGGAAAATCTTTTACCCAGGTATCATATCTTAAAGTTCACCAGAGAATCCATACAGGAGACAAACCTTAAAAATGTAATAAATGTGAGAAATCTTTCTTCCAGTACTCACATCTTAAAATTCACCACAGATTACATACTGGAGACAAACCTTGCAAATGTAATGATTATGGGAAATCTTTTACAAAGTCCTCAAATCTTGAAGTTCACCAGAGAATCCATATGGGGGAAAAAACTTATGAATGTAATAAGTATGGAAAATCGTTTACCCAGTCTTCCCAACTTAATGTTCACCACAAAATCCATAATAAAAACAAATCTTACAAATGTAATAAGTGTTGTAAATCATTTACAGATTCCTCATCTCTTCAAGTTTACAACAGAATCCATTCTAGAGATATATCTTTAAAATGTATTAAATGTGGCAAATCTTTACTCAGTCCTCAGATCTTAAATTTCACTACCAAATCCATACTGTAAACGAACATTACTAATATAATCAATATGAAATATCATTTACCCAGTCCTTAAATTTTCAAGTTCACTACAGAATCCATATAGGAGGTAATTTTCACAAATAAAAAGAGTTGGCAAGTCTCTTTTCTTGTCCTCAACTCTCCAAGTACATCAAAAAATCCATATGGGAAAGCAGCCTTATAAGTGCAGTAAATGTGGGAAAAAATTTGCCAGTTCCCCCAACACCCCTCGTAAAAGTCATTACAGAATTCATTTTGGAGACAAACATTCCTAATGTAAAGCACGTGGAAATTTATTCACAGGTATGATATCTCAAACACAGCACAGCATGCATACTGGAGAGAAACCTTACAAACCTAAACAATTTAGCAAATCATTTAGCAAAATCTCAAACATCAGATAAAATAGTTTCATGCACCAGACTAAATTGATATGTAATTATGTTCTAAGTATTTATATAGAAATATGTTATTTTAAATGATAAATATAGTTATAAGAATTTAAACTGTGGTGAAACCTTGCTCATCAGAGAATACCTACAAGGTAGCATTACACATAGTAGTAATTGGAAACCAATTTGAAGTAACTGTTATATTCATATGAAATTATTTTATCAGCAATACAATATGAAAATAATCTTTCAGCCAGCAATAATCTGATATCACTGATGAGTAATCGTATAGAATTTATTTTCAAACTCACTAAAGAAATAATATTTTAATGTGTCAGCCTATAAACCAAAATAATATTAATAAATATTTTTGTATAAGCATGTTGATTAATGTTCTGTATATTTTAGTATGGTAGAATTTTGGGATTTGTGAGATATAATCTCAGTGAATGTTATTATGATGATAGTCCTTGAGCTTTTACTGAGTAAATTTTAATTTCAAACTAATCCTTTCTTTGTCACATTTATAAATAAATATGTTGGAACTGCCTTTTATTACTACAGTCTTGGTGTGATTGCTATCAATTTTATGCTGGAATGGCTTCTTATTTAGAGTTTCTATTCCCGTAGAAAACATCATGGCCAACAAGCAAGTTGGAAAGGAAAGAGTTTTCATAGATTACATTTCCAAATTGCTGTTCATCATCAAAGGAAGTCTAGACAAAAACTCACACAGGGCAGGAACTGGTAGGCAGGAGTAGACACAGTAGCCATGGAGGATGTTGCTAATTGCCTTGCTTCCCCTGGTTTGCTCCACTTGCTTTCTTATAAAACCCAGGACTACTAGCCCAGGGATAGCACCATGCAGGGTTAAAGGTCCTGCATCCACTGTGACACAGGGCTCACTTTCTCAGGAAGGCAGGACACATGAGTTGACCTCCCTTACCCCATGCTGTCACCAGGGAGGTGTTGAACAATAGGGAAACCTCTGAATACTGCCCCAGGATGGGAAACTGCATGCAATCAGAGGCAGCCAGATCTGGCTCCAGGATCCCAGGGAATGAGGCTGTGCCTTCTGGTTTTCAGACACTTGGACATCCCAATGCCTATGAAAGCCATGGAAGATCTGAAAAGAACTGCAACTTTAAAGGTGAAGAACTTCTCCATGACTCCCCACAAATGATCCCGATGAAAAGAGGCAGTCTATAGTTTTAAGGCATTTATTGTCATGGCAGAAAGTGGTTGTATAAAATCATATCCCACTTTTCAGGATTGGCCTGAGATTATATACCTTTTGCAGGAAGGAATGTCTGGGAAGGAAAGCTTTTGAGCTAAGACCACCTGGCCTCAAGGTACCTCATTAAAATGGAGATCTGTCTTGAGCCCATGTGACCACAGGTCATATCCTCTACCTGAGGATATGCTTGGGACATTGCTCTCATGTGACTAATGGCCACAAATATATGGGGGGATTCAGCTAGTGACAGGAGCCTTGTACCCAGAAACAGGCAAAACTTAAGTGTTTCCTGGGTTTCAAGCCTTAGCTCAACCAGAGACCAAGCTACCTTTAAAGTTCCCAGAGCATCTCCCACAATAGGCTAGGCCCTCTTTCTTTGAATACTAATTGAGAAAATGGATTTCATGGAGGTATTTCCTCAAGGGAAGCTCCTTTCTCTGTGATAACTACACAAGACACAAAGTTGTGTTGACAAAAAGTTGACACAAAGCACTATCCAGTAAAACTTACCCATTACTTTTTTTCTCAATCCTATCATGTTTCTAATTAGGTATTTTCTTCATTTACATTTTCAATAGTCCCCCATACCATCCCGTCCCAAATCCCCTAGCCACCAACTTCCGTTTCTAGGCCCTGGCATTCCCCTTTACTGAGGCATATAAAGTTTGCAATACCTATGGGCCTCTTTTCATTGATGGCCGACTAGGCCAACTGCTGATACATATGCAGCTAGAAACATGAGCTCTGGGGGTTACTGGTTAGTTCATATTGTTGTTCCACCAATAGGGTTGCAGATCCCTTTAGTTCCTTGGATATTTTCTCTAGCTCCTCCACTGTGGGCCCTGTGATCCATCCAATAGCTGACTGTGAGCATCTACTTCTGTGTAGCATAGCCTCACAATAGACAGCTATATCAGGGTCCTTTCAGCAAAATCTTGCTAGCATATGAAATGGTGTGAGCATTTGGAGGCTGATTATGGGATGGATACCTGGGAATGGCAGTCTCTAGATATTCAGTCCTTTTGTCTCAAGTCCAAACTTTGTCTCTGTAACTCCTTCCATGGGTGTACTGTTCCCAATTCTAAGAATGGGCAAAGTAACCACACTTGGGTCTTTGTTCTTCTTGAGTTTTATGTGTTTTGCAAACTGTATTTTGTACCTTGGGTATTCTAAGTTTCTGGGCTAATATTCACTTATCAGTGAATACATATAATGTGAGTTCTTTTTTTAAAATATTTTTATTAGGTATTTTCCTTAGTTAAATTTCCAATGCTATTCCAAAAGTCCCCCATAACCCCCCCCAACTTCCCTACCCACACATTCCCACTTTTTGGCCCTGGTGTTCCCCTGTACTGGGGCATAAAAAGTTTGCATGTCCAATTGGCCTCTCTTTCCAGTGATGGCCGACTAGGCCATCTTTTGATACATATGCAGCTAGAGCTCCCGGGTACTGGTTAGTTCATATTGTTGTTGCACCTACAGGGTTGCAGATCTCTTTAGCTCCTTGGATACTTTCTCTAGCTCCTACATTGTGGGCCCTGTGATACATCAGATAGCTGACTGTGAGCATCCACTTCTGTGTTTGCTAGGCCCCGGGCTAGTCTCAAAAGAGACAGCTATATCAGGGTCCTTTCAGGAAAATCTTGCTAATGTATGCAATGGTGTCATCATTTGGAGGCTGATTACGGGATGGATCCCTGGATATAGGAGTCTCTAGATGGTCCATCATTTCGTCTCAGCTCCAACCTTTGTCTCTGTAACTCCTTCCATGGGTGTTTTGTTCCTAATTCTAAGAAGGGGCAAGGAGTCCACACTTTGGTCTTCGTTCCTCTTCAGTTTCATGTGTTTTCCAAATTGTATCTTACATCTCAGGTATACGAAGTTTCTGGGCTAATATCCACTTATCAGTGAGTACATATCATTTGAGTTCTTTTATGATTGGGTTACCTCACTCAGGATGATGCCCTCCAGGTCCATCCATTTGCCTAGGAATTTCATGGATTCTTTCTTTTTAATAGCTGAGTAGAACTCCATTGTGTAAATGTACCACATTTTCTGTATCCATTCCTCTGTTAAGTGACATCTGTGATCTTTCCAGCTTCTGGTTATTATAAATAAGGCTGCTATGAACATAGTGGAGCATTTGTCCTTCTTACTGGTTGGATGATTACCTGGATGTACGCCCAGGAGAGGTATTGTGGTATCCTCTGGTAGTACTATGTCCAATTTTCTGAGGAACCACCAAACTGATTTCCAGAGTGGTTGTACAACTTGCAATCCCACCAACAATGGAGGAGTATTCCTCTTTCTCCACATCCTTCCCAGCATCTGTTGAAACTGACCCCTTGTTACATTATTATCCAATCTATTTTGAAATTCAACCTTTTTCAACAATTCAAAGTCACTTTCCTGTGGGTTCCACTAAAATACTTTCTCACTTAAAGAGGGAAATATATCAGAGCACAATCAATACCAAAAGCTTATCAACTCTAACTGTCTAATATCTGAGATTCACTCACTGTCTTGTGGGATCCTCCAAGGACTTGGGTCACTCCTCCAGCTCTGCCCTTTGTAGCACACATCTTGTCTTCTAGGTTCCAGCTGCCTGTACTCCAATGCTGGTGCTGTTCTTGGTGCTTATCTCTTGCTACTGGCATCTCCAATACACTGCTGTCTTCCTCTACAACTAGGCTTCACCAATAGCCTCTCATAGGCTGTTTTGATGGTGCCTGGAAATAGAAAATTAACAGAGACTAATTGAAACTAACAGAAGTTATGAAACAAATGGATTACACAGATATTTATAGAACATTTTATTCTAAAACAAAAGGATATACTTCTTCTCAGCACCAAATTTACCTCCTCCAAAATAGACCATATAAACAGTCACAAAACAGGCCTCAACAGATACAAAAATATTGATATTTCACAAACAACCTATTAGATCATCACAGACTAATGCTGATCTTCAAAAACACCATAAATAATAGAAAGCCAACATTCATGAGGAATCTGGACAACACTCTGCACAGTGATACCTTGGTCAAGGGAGAAATAAATAAAGAAATTAAAGACATTTTTAAAGTTTAATGAAAATGAAGCCATAAAATGCCCAAATGTATGGGACACAAAAAGGCATTCATAAGAGGAAAACATATAGCCCTCAGTGCCTACCAAAAGAAACTAGAGAGAGCAAACACTAGAGGCGTGACAACACACCTAAAAACTCTATAACAAAAGGAGGCAAATTCACTAAATAGGAGTAGACTGAAGGGAATAATCAAATCCAGTGCTGAAAAAAAAAAAAAAACAAGTGAAAACAAAAAGAACTATTCAAAGAATGAACTAAACCAGGACTGGTTCTTAGACAAAATCAACAAGATAGATAAACCCTTAGCCAGACAAACTGGAGGGTACAAGGACATTACCTACTAAACCAAATCAGAAATGAAAAAGGAGACATGACAACAGAACCTAAGGAAATCCAAAACATCATCAGATCCGACCACAAATGGCTATACTCAACAAAACTGGAAAACATGTATGAAATGGACAACTTCCTAGACAGATACCAGGTACCAAAATTAAATCAGGATCAGATTAATGATCTAAATAGTCCCATATCCCCCAAAGAAATAAAAGCCGTCATCAATAGTCTCCCAACTGGCCAGAAAACCTGGGGGAGCCATCTTGGTTCCTGGATCCCTCTGAGATTAGTCTGCACAGGTGAGAGTGTGGACTACAGAAGCTAACAGCTTCTGGGACAGGCAGAAGTGACACAGCTTCTGAGGCAGACCCCATTTTAGGCTCCCTACACCTGGGCACCTTCCCTGACAGAGGAGAGGTGTCTGCCCCGCCAAGAGGGCTTTGCCACAGCATCTGGGGGAGGCATCTTGGTTCCCAGATCCCCCTGAGACTGGTCTGCACAGGTGAGAGGGTGGACTACAGAAGCTAACAGCTTCTGGAACAGGCAGAAATCACAGAGCTTCTGAGGCAGACCCGTTTTGGGCTCCAGACATCCGGGCACCTTCCCTGGAAGAAGAGAGGTGTCTCCCCCCAACTCATGAGGGCTTTGCTGGAGCACCTGGGGAGTCATCTCTGGTCCAGGATCCATCAGAGACTCGTCTGTTTAGGTGACAGTGCTGAATACAGAAGCTACACAGCCTCTGAGACAGGGGGAAACAACCCAGCTTTTGGGAAGGCTTGGTTTTAGTATTTCATCTTCTGCAAGAAGGCAGGTGCAAACGCCAGATATCTGTGCACTTCCGGGCAAGAAGAGAGGTTACCTGGAGAAAGTGCTCTGACCAATGAAATTCAGAAGAGAGCTAGTCTCCCATGTCTGCTGATAGAGGCTAACAGAATCATGGGAGGAACAAGCTCTAACCAAAGGCAACTATAACAAGTAACTCCAGAGATTACCAGGTGGGGAAAGGCAATCGTAAGAATCTTATTAACAGAAACCAAGACCACTCACTATCATCAGAACCCAGCACTCCCACCTCAGCCAGTCCTGGGCACCCCAACACACCCAAAAAGCTAGACCCAGATTTAAAAGCACATCTCATGATGATGATAGAGGAAATCAAGAAGAAAGTTAATAACTCACTTAAAGAAATACAGGATAACACTGCTAAAGAGTTACAAGTCCTTAAAGAAAAATAGGAAAACACAACCAACCCGGTAGAAGTCCTTAAAGAAAAGCAGGACAACACCACCAAACAGGTGATGGAATTGAACAAAACCATGCAAGACCTAAAAAGGGAAGTAGACACAATAAAGAAAACCCAAAGTGAAGCAACACTGGAAGATAGAAACCCTAGGAAAGAAATCTGGAACCACAGATGTAAACATCAGCAACAGAATACAAGACATGGAAGAGAGAAACTCAGGTGCAGAAGATTCCATATAAAACATGGGCACAACAATGAAAGAAATTGCAAAATGCAAAAAGATCCTAAAGCAAAACATCCAGGAAATCCAGGACACAAAGAGAAGACCAAACCTATGGATATTAGGAGTAGATGAGAATGAAGATTTTCAACTAAAAGATCTAGCAAATATCTTCAACAAAATTATAGAAGAAAACTTCCCTAACCTAAAGAAAGAGATGCCCATGAACATACAAGAAGCCTACAAAGCTCCAAATAGACTGGACCAGAAAAGAAATTTCTCCCGACACATAATAATCAGAACAACAAATGCACTAAATAAAAATAGAATATTAAAAGCAGTAAGGGGAAAATGTCAAGTAACATATAAAGGCAGGCCTATTAGAATTATACCTGTCTTTTCACCAGAGACTATGAAAGCCTGAAGATCCTGGACAGATATTATACAGACACTAAAAGAACACAAGGGTCAGCCCAAGCTACTATACCCAGTCAAACTTTCAATTACCATAGACGGAGAAACCAAAGTATTCCATGACAAAACCAAATTCACACATTATCTTTCCACAAATCCAGGCCTTCAAAGGATAATAACAGAAAAAAAATACCAATACAAGGACAGAAACTACATGTTGGGAGCCATTAAGACAACACAATTGTCCTGATCTCTGAATTGGGCCTCTTCCCCTGAAAAGAAAAGGGGGTCAAAAGTGGGCCACCAAAGCACCGCTCTGAGAACAACCACAGATTGTTCCAGCCCTAAGTCAGCACCGGATGTCCTGACCACAAGATGTACCCTGATACCGCCAAGTTCCTGCTTCCCCCTTGTAGTCGCCAAAAGAAAAATTTCCACTGCCCCATCCATCCTGCTGAGGTGCATTTCCACTGCCCCATTCCTCCTGCTGAGAAGTACTTCCTCTTTTGCTTGTCCATTTAAACCTTGAGCCTTGCTAATACAGTCGGACCTTGATGCTACTCAGATTGCTTTTCTGTGTTGTTCTATGCACAAGGTTCTAGTCTCTCTCTACCCCCCATTTGGCTCTTAGGAGAAGATCCCCAAGTGACTCTCGATTAACAGGACCTGCTAGACGGCTCAACTACGCCCTAGAAAAAGCAAGAAAGTAATCCTTCAACAAACCAAAAGAAGACAGATACGAGAACAGACAATCAAAATATACTCAATATACTCAAAATATACTCAATAAGTGCAAAAAAAACTCAATAAAATTCTTGCTAACCGAATCTAAGAACACATCAAACAATCATCCATCCTGACCAAGTAGGTTTCAATCCAGAGATGCAGGAATGGTTTAATATACAGAAATCCATCAATGAAATACATTATATACAAACTCAAAGACAAAATCCACATGATCATCTCGTTAGAGTTGGAGAAAGCATTTGACAAAATCCAACACCCATTCATGATAAAGGTCTTGAAAAGATCAGTAATTCGAAGCCCATACCTAAACATGATAAAAGCAATCTAGAGCAAACAAGTGGCCAACATCAAAGTAAATGGTGAGAAGCTGGAAGCAATCCCACTAAAATCAGGGACTAGACAATGCTGCCCACTTTCTCCCTACCTATTCAACATAGTACATGAAGTCCTAGCCAGAGCAATTTGACAACAAAAGGAGATCAAGGGGATACAATTGGAAAACATGAAGTCAAAATATCACTATTTACAGATAATATGATAGTATATATAAGTGACTCTAAAAATTCCACCAGGGAACTCATAAACCTGATAAACAGCTTCAGTGAAGTAGCTATATATAAAATTAACTTAAACAAATCAGTGGCCTTTCTTTACACAGAGTATAAACCGGATGAGAAAGAAATCAAGGAAACAACAGCCTTCACAAGAATCACACATAATATAAAACACCTTGGTGTCACTCCAACAAAGAATAAAAGATCTGTATGATAAGAACTTCAAGTCTCTTAAGAATGAAAATGAAGATCTCTGAAGATGGAAAGATCTGCTATGCTTATGGATTGGCAGTATTAACATAGTCAAAATGGCTATCCTGCCGAAAGCAATCTACAGATTCAATGCAATCCCCATCAAATTTCCAACTCAAACCTTCACTGAGATAGAAAGGGTAAATTGCAAATTCAGCTGGAATAATAAAAAACCTAGGATAGCAAAAACTATTGTCAACAATAAAAGAACCTCTGGTGAAAACTCCATGCCTCACTTCAAGCTGTACCACAGAGCAACTGTGGAAACAACAACAACAACAACAACAACAACAACAACAACAACAACAAAAAACTCCATTTTACTGGTATAGAGACAGACAGGTAGATCAATGGAGTAGAATTGAAGATCCAGAAATGAACCCACACACCTATGTTCACTTGATCTTTGACAAAGGAGCTAAAACCATCCAGTGGGACAGAAGACAAAATTTTCAACAAATGGGGCTCGCGCAACTGGCAGTTATCATGTAGAAGAATGAGAATTGATCCATTCATTTCTCCTTGTACAAAGCTCCAGCCTAAGTGGATCAAGGAACTCCACATAAAACCAGAGACACTAAAACTTATAGAGGAGAAAGTGGGGATAAGCCTGGAAAATATGAGCACAGGGGAAAAATTCCTGAACAGAACAGCAATGGCTTGTGCTGTAAAATCAAGAATTGACAAATGGGACCTCATAAAGTTGCAAAGCTTCTGTAAGGCAAAAGACACTGTCAATAAGACAAAAAGGCACCAACAGCTTGGGAAAGTATCTTTACCAATCCTAAATTAGATAGAGGACTAATATCCAGTATATATAAGATACTGAAGAAGCTGGACTCCAGAAAAACAAGTAAACCTTTTTAAAAATGGGACACAGAGCTAAACAAAGAATTCTCAACTGAGGAATAACAACGGTCTGAGAAACACCTGAAAAAAAGTTCAACATCCTGAATCATCAGGGAAATGTAAACCGAAGCAACCTTGATATTGCATCTCACACCAGTCAAAATGGCAAAGATCACAAATTCAAATGACAACAGAAGCTGGCAAGGATGTGGACAAAGAAGAACACTTCTCCATTGTTGGTGGGATTGCAACCTGATACAACCACTTTGGAAATCAGTCTATTGGTTCCTCACAAAATTGGACATAGTACTACCAGAAGACTCAGCAATACTACGTCTGGGCAAATACACAGAAGATGTTCCAACTTGCAATAATGACACATGCTCCACTATGTTCATAGCAGCCTTCTTTATAACAGGCAGAAGCTGGAAAGAACCCAGATGTTCCTCAAAAGAGAAATTGATACAAAAAATGTGGTTCATGTACACAATGGAGCACTACTCAGCAATGACAAACAATGAATTTATGAAATTCTTAGGCAAATGGATGGATCTGGAGGATATCATCCTGATTGTGGAAACACAATAACAAAAGAAGACATATGATATGTACTCACTGATAAGAGGACATTAGCCCAGTAACCTAGACTACCGAAGATACAATGTGCAAACCATATAAAACTCAAGAAAAGGGAAGATCAAAATGTGGATACTTCATTCCTTCTTAGAATGGGGAACAAAATACCCATGGAAGGAGTTACAGAGACAAAGTTCAGAGCTGAGACAGAAGAAAGGACAGCCCAAGACTGCTCCAACCGGGGATCCATACCATATACAACCACAAAACCTAGACAATATTGCATATGCCAGCAAGGTTTTGCTGACAGGACCCTGATTTAGCATTTCTTGTGAGGCTATGCCAGTGCCTGGCAAATACAGAAATGGATGCTCACATTCATCTATTGGATGGAATACAGGGCCCCTGAAGAAAGAGCTAGAGAAAGTAACCAAGGAGGTAAAGGGGTCTGCAACCCTATAGCAAGATCAACAGTATGAACTAACCAGTACCCCACAGAGCTGTGACTCTAGTTGCATATGTAGCTGAGGATGGCTTAGTCGGCCATCGGTGGGAGGAGAGGCCCTTGGTCTTCTGAAGATCCTATGCCCCAGTAGAGGGAAATGGCAGGGCCAGGAAGCAGGAGTGGATATGTTGGGGAGCAGGGCAGGGGTAGGTATAGGAGACTTTCAAGATAACAATTTTAAATGTAAATGAAGAAAATATCCAAGAAAAAAAGAAAAAATTAAATAAATAAAATAGAGCTCACACACGTTCTGGATATATATATCCAGCTACTTCACTGAAGCTGTTTATCAGGTTTAGCAGTGGTCTGGTGGAATTTTTAGGGTCACTTATATAGACTATCATATCATCTACAAATAGTGATATTTTGACTTCTTCCTTTCCAATTTGTGTCTCTTTGAACTCCTGTTGTTGTCTAATTGCTATTGCTAGGACTTTGAGTACTATATTGAATAGGTAAAAAGAAAGTGAGCAGCTTTGTCTAATCCCTGAATTTAGTGGGATTTCTTCCAATTTCTCTCCATTTACTTTGATGTTGGCTACAGGACCACAGTGTCTCAAAGGAAACTTGAATGCCAAGAACTCTGACACAACCAGAATCTCATGATCACAGGATCCCGGAATCACAGGATCACAGACTCTGAGGAGGTCTGACTCAACCATGATTACAGGAAGGACAGACTCTAACCAGATATATTGAGGGCGGGGAGCACTTGAGATGTTCAGAGGGTAGAAGGCAAGCATAAGAACAGAAGCAACAGAAACCAACGCTAATTGGCAACATCAAAACCCAACTCTCCCACCATAGCAAGTCCTGGATACACCCTTACACTAGAAATGAAAGATATGGATGTAAAGTCATTACTCATGATAATGATGGAGGACTATGAGAAGGACATGAATGGGGCTGGTAAGATGGCTCACTGGGAGAGAGCATTGACTCCTCTTCCAAAGGTCCTGAATTCAAATGCCAGAAACCACATGGTGGCTCACAACCACCCATAATGATATCTGATGCCCTCTTCTGCTGCATCTAAAGACAGCTACAGTGTACGTATTTATAATGACAAATAAATCTTTTTAAAGAAAAAAATAGGAAGAAGAAGGACAAAACTCCCTAAAACAAATACAGGATAACACAGGTAAACAGGTACAAGCCCTTAAAAAGGAAACACAAAAGTCCCTTAAATAATTACAGAAAAACATAGTCAAATAGGTGAAAGAATTGAACAAAACCATCCATGATAAAAATAGAAGTAGAAACAATGAATTCACAAAGGGAGACAACTCTGGAGACAGAAAACCTAGGAAAGAAGTCAGGAGCCATAGATGTTAGCATCACCAACAGAATACAAGATAGAAGAGAGAATCTTGGGTGCTGAAGATAGCATAGAAAACATGGACACAACAATCAAAGGAAATGCAAGATGCAAAAAGATCCTAACCCAAAATATCAAAGAAACCCAGAACACAATGAGAAGACCAAACCTAACGATAATAGGTATAGACAAGAAGGAATATTTCCATTGTAAAAGGCCAGTAAATATCTTCACCAATATTATAGAAGAAAACTTCCATAACCTAAAGAAAAAATACCCATGAACATAAAATAAGCCTACAGAAATCAAATTAAATTGGACCAGATAAGAAATTCCTCCCATCACATAATAATCAAACCACCAAATACATTAAATAAAGAAAGAATATTTAAAGCAGTAAGTGGAAAAAGTCAAGTCACATAAAAAGGCAGACCTATTAAAATTATACCAGACTTACTACATGAGACTAAGCAAGCCAGTCGATCCTGGGCAGAGGTCATACAGACCCTAAGAGAACATGAAGTCCACTCCAGACAAACTCAGCCAAACTCTCAATCCCCGTAGAGGCAGAAACCAAGGTATTCCATGACAAACCAAATTCACACAATATCTTTCCACAAATCCTGCCCTTCAAAAGATAATAAAGGGAAAACTCCAACACAAGGAGGGAAAGTACACTACAGAAGATGCAAAAACGTAATCTTTCAACAAACATAGAAGATAGCTACATGAACAGAATTCCAATTCTAACAACAAAAATAACAGGAAGCAACAATGATTGTTCCTTAATATCTCTTAATATCAGTGGGCTCAATTCCCCAATAAAAGGAAATAAACTAAGAGACTGGTTATGTAAACAGGACCCAACAGTTTGCTGCATACAGGAAAACCACCTCTGGAACAAAGACAGCTACTACCTCAGAGATACAGACTGGAAAATAATTTTCCAAACAAGTTAATCCAGGTATCAAGCTGGACTAGACATTCTAATATAGAATAAAGTGAATTTCTGCCTAACTTTATCAAAAAAGATAAGGAGGACACTTCATAGGTAAAATTTATCAAGATGAACTCTCAATTCTAAATATCTATGCTCCAAATGCAAGGGCATCCACATTCATTAAAGAAACTTTCTAAAGCTCAAAGCACACATTGCACCACACACAATAATAGTGGGAGTCTTCAACACCCCACTCTCATCAATGGACATATGCTGGAAACAGTAACTAAACAGAGACACAGTTAAACTAACAGAAGTTATGAAACATATGGATTTCAATGATATCGACATAACATTTTGTCCTAAAACAAAAGGCTATAACTTTTTCTCAGAACCTCATGGTACCTTCTCAAAAACTGACCGTATAATTGGTCACTAAACAGGCCTTAAGAGATATAAAAATATTGAAATTATCCTACGCACCCTTTCAGATCACCAAGGACTAAGGCTGACCTTCAATAATAACATAAATACTAGAAAGCCCACATACACGTGGAAGCTAAACAACATTCTACTCAATGATGACTTGCTCAAGAAGAAAAGAAAGAAAGAAATTAAAGACTTTTTAGATTTTAGTGAAAATGAAGTCAAAATATACCCAAACTTATGGGACACAATGAAAGCAGTCCTAAGGGGAAAACTCATAGCTCTGAGTGCCTCCAAAAAGAAACTAGAGATTATATATTAGCAGCTTGACAACACACTTAAAAACTCTAAAACAAAAGGAAGCAAATTCGTCCAAGAGGAAGAGATGGCAGGAAATGATCAAACTCAGGGCTGAAATCAAACAACTGAAACCAAAAAGAATCAACCAAACCAGGAGCTGTTTTGTTGTTGTTTTTTTTTTTTTTTTTTTTTAGAAAATCAAAAAGACAGATACACCCTTAGGCAGACTAAGTATAGGACACAGGGAGAGTATCCTAATTTAAAAAATCATAAAGTGCTACATCCACTCCAGTGTAGTCTGCTTGGTGGGCCTAAGGTCCTGAAAGCAGTCACGAGTCAAAGAGTTTCACAGAAACAGCCTCCTGGAAACTTGGCATTCTCATGGCCCATATACTCAAACCCTGTCCCCACATTAGTCTGGTGTATGGATCCATGAACCCTCTTTCAGTATTGTTTTATTATAAGTGCCTTTAAGGATTGATTTTGACATAGCCTAGCCTCCACCAGTATTCCAAAGGTTTCTAGAAAATACTTGAAGCCTACCCTGAGCTTGGACTTCAGTAAGAAAGTTGCCTATTCAGTAACATTCAAATTCACTTCTAGTAGAAACAGTGAAACTAATTAGGCATTACAAAGAACAAGGGGAGAAAAGCTCAGGGCTAGTCTGCATAGTAATTACTTAGGACAACAGCCAAATCACACCCAAACACAGGAATACACAATGGCCCAGAAAATAGGTGGGTCCAGTGCAGGTTTTTTTCACTAGGTCCAGAGGAATAGCATAATCAGGAGTTTACTAAAGAACCCCTGGTGGTGGGTTAAACAATAGACTAACATTGCATCACAGCATTCACCTGGCTCCTGTGTATTAGCTGATCATTTTAATTAAGGGTTGTTCCTATTCTCACTGGTAAAGGAGGCCTAGCTTCCACCATCTTTTTAATTTTGCAGTCTTTTTGTTTAGTGTCAATGTAAATTGGCGGATGTATTCACCAGGCTTTTCTTGTTTTTCTTCTGTATTAAAAGTCTGGTGTTTATTTGGACAAAATACATTCAGATATAGCACACACTCGTATGTCTGTGTCTGCCTGTCAGTTCTCGAAGAATCCATGCAGACCTGCTGGAACACCTGATTCCCCACGGATTGAGAGAGGCTGACTGAGCCTGGTGTGGGGCAATAAAGGGAAAGAGAAACATTACAACAGAATCTAATAGCATAAGTAATAAAAAGCCACCATTCACGTGGAAATTGAACTACACTCTAATCAATGATGCTTTGGTCAAGGATGAAATAATGAAAGAAATTAAAGACTTTTTAGAGTTTAATGAAAACGAAGACACAACATGCCCAAATGTATGGGACACAATGAAGTCAGTCCTAAGAGGAAAACTCATAGCCATGAGTGCCTGCAAAAAGAAACTAGAGAGAGCATACACTAGCAGCCTCAAAGCACACCTAGAAGCTCTAGAACAAAAGGAGGCATATTCACCCAAGAGGAGTAGACAGCAGAAAAGGATCAAACTCAGGACTGAAATCAACCAAGTGGAAACAAAAGAACTTTTCAAAGAATCAACCAAACCAGGAGCTGGTTCTTTGAAAATCAACAAGATAGAAAAACCCTTAGCCAGACTAACTAAAGGGCACAGGGACAGTATTCTAATTAACAAAATCAGAAATGATAATGGAGACATGACAACAGAACCTGTGAAAATCCAAAACATCATCAGATTCGACTACAAAAGGCTAGACTCAACAAAACTGGAAAACCTGCATGAAATGGACAACTTCCTAGACAGATAACAGGTACCAAAATTAAATCAGGATCAGATTAATTATCTAAACAGTCCGGATTCCCCTGAAGAAATTGAAACACTCATCAATAGTCTCCCAATCAAAAAAAGCCTAGGACCACATGGGATTAGTGCAGAGCTCTATGAGACCTTCAAAGAAGACCTAATTCCAACTCTCCTCAAACTATTCCGCAAAATAGAAACAGAAGGTTCTATGAAGCCACAATTACTCTTATACCTAAACCACGCAAAGACCAAAGAAAGAAAGTGAACTTCAGAGCAATTTCCCTTTAGAATATCAATGCAAAAATACTCAATGAAATCCTCACAAACAGAATCCAAGAACACATCAAAAAGATCATCCATCATGATCAAGTAGGATTCATCCAAGGAATGCAGTGAAGGTCCTATACACAGAAATCTATCAATATAATCCACTATATAAACAAACTCAAGAACAACGTGATCATCTTATTAAAGATAAGAAAGCAATGGACAAAAATCTAACACACATTCATGATAAAAGTTATGGAAAGATCAGGAATTCAAGGCCCATAAGAAAAGCAGTATACAGAAAACCAGTAGCCAACATCAAACTAGATGGAGAGAAATTGGAAGCAATCCCACTAAAATTAGAAACTAGACAAGGCTGCCCACTTTCTCCCTACCTATTCAATATAGCACTGGAAGCCCTAGCCAAAGCAATTTGAAAACAAGGGAGATCAAGGTGATCTAAATTGCAAAGAAAGAAGTCAAAATATCACTATTTCAAATGATATAGTAGTATATATATATAAGTGACCCTAAATATTCCACCAGAGAAACCATGTGAAATGTAAATGAAGAAAATATCTAATAAAAAAATTTTTTTAAATGGGGTAAAGACTTAAAAAGAGAATTCTCAAATGAGGAATACCAAATAGTTGAGAAGCACCTGAAAAAATGTTCAACACCCTTAGTCATCAGGGAAATGGAAATGAAAACAACCTTGAGATTCCACCTCACATCAGTCAGAATGGCTAAGATCAAAAATTCAGGTGACAGCAGATGCTGTCAAGGATGCGGAGAAAGAGGAACACTCCTCCATTGTTGGTGGGATTGCAAGCTTGTACAACCAACCACTCTGGAATTCAGTCTGGCGGTTCCTCGGAAAATTGGACATAGTACTACCAGAAGATCCACCAATACCACTCCTGGGCATATACCCAGAAGATGTTGCAACTTGTAATAAGGACACATGCTTGACTATGTTCATAGCAGCCTAATTTTTAATAACCAGAAGCTGGAAAGAACCCAGATGTCCCACATCAGAGGAATTGATACAGAAAATTTGGTACATTTACTCAACGGAGTACTACTCAGCAATTAAAAACAATGAATTTATGAAATTCTTGGGCAAATGGATTTATCTGGAGGATATCATCACTGAGGTGAACCAATCACAAAAGAAGTCACTTGATATGAACTCACTGATAAGTGAATATTAGTCCAGTAACCTAAAATACCCAAGATACAATTTGCAAAACACAAGAAAATCAAGAAGAAGGAACACCAACATGGCTTACTTCATTTTTTTTTTAGAATAGGGAAGAAAATACCCATGGAAGGAGTGAAAGAGAGAAAGTTTGGAGCCCAGGTGAAAGGATAGACCATCCAGAGACTACTACACACAGGGATCCATCCCATAATCAGCCACCAAACACAGACACTATTGCATATGTCAACAAGATTTTGCTGAAAGGACCCTGATATAGCAGTCTCTTTTGTGGCTATGCCAGTGCCTGGCAAAATCAGAATTGGACGCTCATACTCATCTATATGATGGAACACAGGGCCCCCAATGGAGGACCTAGAGAAAGTATACAAGGAGCTGAAGGGGTCTGCAACCCTATAGATGGAAAAACAATATGAACCAACCAGTACCCCCAGAGCTTATGTCTCTAGCTGCATATGTAGCAGAAGATGGGCCTAGTCAGCCATCATTGGGAAGAGAGGCCCCTTAGTCTTGCAAATGTTATATGCCCCAGTACAGGGGAACTCCAGGGCCAAGAAGTAGGAGTGGGTGGGTAGGGGAGCAGTACGGGGGGGGGGGAGGGGTAATAGGGAACTTTCGGAATAGCATTTGAAATGTAAGTAAAAAATATCTAATGAAAAATTTAAAAATAAATATAATGTTATAAGATTCCTAAAAATGTATGTGGGATAGAAAATAAAAGATAGAAAAAGTACAATACAAAGATACTCAGACAAATTTACTACGCATCAAATAAAAAACACTGATTCTCATAAATGAAAAAGAAAGATGAACAGCAGCAGGAGGTTGAGGATAATCAATGAGAAGGGCATGACAACCCAAAATGCATGAAAAGTGTTCAAATTCCTTTGTAGTTATAGTAATGTGATTATTCAGGAGCACATTTATATATAAGTGGGTGTGATAGTTTGTATATCCTTGGACCAGGGAGTGGCACCATCTGAAGGTGTGGCCTTGTTGAAATAGGTGTGGCCTGGTTGGAATGGGTGTGTCACTACGGGTGTGGGTATAAGATCCTCACCCTAGTTGCCTGGAAGTCAGTCTTCCACTAGCAGCCTTTGGATGAAGACAGAACTCTCAGCTCCTCCTGTGTCATGCCTGCCTTGATACTGCCATGCTCCCACCTTGATGATAATGGACTGAACCTCTGAACCTGTAAGCCAGCCCCAATTAAATGTTATTTTTTATAAAACTTGCCTTGGTCATGGTGTCTGTTCACAGCAGTAAAACCCTAACTAAGACAGCAGTTGGTACCAGGAGTGGGGTATTGCTGTGATAGGCCTGACCATGTTTTTATTTGAAAGAATGTAGATTTTGGGACTTTGGATTTGGAAAGCAGTGGAATGCTTTAAATGGGGCTTAATGGATCATCCTAGTAGGAATATGGAAGACTTAGTTGCTGGCAGTAATTTGTACTGTGTTGACCTGGCCCAAGAGATTTCAAAGGAGAAGAATTTCAGAATGTGGCATAAAGACTGGTTTTGTGGTATTTTGGTGAAGAATGTGGCTACTTTTTGCCCTTGTCTGAAAAGTTTGCCTGAGGCTAAGGTGAAGAGACTTGGATTAATTTCAGTGAGAAAAGAAGTTTCCAAAAAAAACCGAGCAGACACTTTGTTCTCTGGTTAAGTCTTATGAAGAGAAGTTTGAACAAGCATAGCAAGCTTAGGAAGGATAAAATATAACATATATGGTTTGAGTATTAAAGAAGTACCAGGAAGTGAAATAGAGCAAAATCTTGTGTTATAGGAGATAAAGATTAAGGGAGTGGGACTTTGGGGCAAGATTCTACCCAGCTTAATTAGATCCAGGCATGATGGTACACACCTTTAATCCCATGAGACAGGCATGCTGATCTTTGCATTCAAGGTCAATCTACAGAGCAAGAACCAGGATAGCCAAGCTTAGGCAGTGAAGGATTTAGAAAACATAAAGCTAGTGATAATGTAATAGGACAAGGGGATCATGTTCTAGTTCCTGTAAGCAGCAGAACTCGGCAGCTTCAGGCATATGGCTCTGGCTCTAGAGTTAAGAATTGAAGGAACTACTGGGAAAATTGATGCTGGTTAGCTGGAGCTAAGGTATTAGCAGTGATTAAGCAGAGACCAGCATCACTAAGGTGAAATCTTCTGGAAATTGTTTTCTGGGAGCACAAAGAAGCTGTGGCCCAGAGATACCCAAGGTTGTACCTCATGCTACAGCTGGACTTGGTAATGTGTAAGAGTCACTCAGGTGGTACTGCTTGTGAAGGAATGAAGGGACAATGTAGAGAAGCTGAGGCTTAACACTGTGAGAGACCAGGGAAGGCCATTGGAAAAGGTGAAGCCTCAGCTGTAGTTGATGGCCCAGGACTGAAGGGGTCATGCAAAGGAATTGAGGCTTGGCACCCTGAAGAGAGCCTATGAGAGGCTATTGGTGAAGCCTAGTTGGAGTGGAACACCCCAGTGTATTGGAGATGTCAGTACCATGGGATGATCACCAAGAACAGCAGCCGTAGTGGAGTGGATCAACCTGAGCATAGAGTGCTACAGAGGACAGAGATGGAGAAGTGATGCCAGCCCTTAAGAGGATTCCAAAAGATCAAGTGGAATCCCAGACACTGAAAGAAGAAGCTGTAACATTGAAATTGCCTTGGAGACTCAAAGATTTTAAAGATGCCAGAGCCTTGGGATACATGCTAAGGAAAACTGCTAACAGGGAGGGGAACCAGCCCAGGAGAAAGCAGTTTGTTGCAGTCAACAAATATGAAAAAGGAGTGGAGATCTGAAGACCGCTTTGACATCAGCCATGGAGATGCATTGTTTGGAGTTTGCCCAGCTGGTTTCCTGCCTTGCCTTGGGGATTACAGTTAATTAAGTTGAATAAATCTCAGAAGAGACCTTGAACTTTGGACTTTTAACATTGTTGCAACTGCTATAGACTATGAGGACTTTGAAAGTTGGAATAAATGCATTTTGCATTAAGCTATGTTTAAGTATGGTCCCCATAGACTCATGTTTTTGAACAAGACTATGGGGACCAGGGAGTGGATTGTGATGGTTTTTATATCCTTGGACCAGGGAGTGGCACCATCTGAAGATGTGGCCTTGTTGAAATAGGTGTGACCTGGCTGGAATGTGTGTGTCACTGTGGGTGTGGGTATAAGATCCTCACCCTAGTTGCCTGGAAGTCAGTCTTCCACTAGCAGCCTTTGGATGAAGACATAGAACTCTCAGTTCCTCCTGCGCCATGCCTGCCTGGATACTGCCATGCTCCCACCTTGATGAGAATGGACTGAACCTCTGAACCTGTAAGCCAGCCCCAATTAAATGTTGTTTTTATAAGACTTGTCTTGGTCATGGTGTCTCTTCACAGCAGTAAAACCCTGAATAAGACAGTGGGATACTTGTCCTTCACTACCACAGATACCTACCTGCTTCTGCTTCCTAGGAGAGAAAGTTAACAGAATGTGTCAACACATGCAGAATCAGTGGTGAGTATTTATTGGAGACAATTGCATATAAAAATAGTATTCATTTACGAAAACAATGTGTTATTGTTTTAGAATGTTTCCAATGCAATCCCATACATTTTAAGAAATAGTACCTTCTATTTGCCATGAGCTGAAAGCCTATTGTACTGAGTATTCTCATCTGCATTTATTGTGCCTTGAGTCTAGATAATCTTAGGTACAATATTCTTTGCTAAGACAAGTCTCATTACAAGATTGTGTTGATTTAAAGGTACAAAATAAAATTGGAAATCTCCTTTTGGACTACACCTACATCTTGCATTCCTGAAACATCTGTATCATCACATCCCTGACATACAGCTGTAAAATGTTAAAATAATAAAAAATGAATGAAAGAGGAAAAGAAGATAAAGAAACATGGAAAATATCAACTAAGCCTTGAAGTACAATTTGAGTATGTATTGGTATTTCCTGTAGAGACTGCTGTTAATGGATTAAGGCAAGTTAACAAGCAGAGAAGAATGTGTCTCCTTATGATTTACAGCATATTCTTTGTAGAAATTAAATGCCATTGGTTGGTAAACCCACCTTTAGTATAACTATATTTTCAGCCTCTTATCAGCGCAAAGTCCCAACAAGGTAGATACTGTATGAGAATGACTTTCAGCTGCCTTCAGTGACAGCTGAAGGCATTAAAAATGATGCAGAGGTATCATATCTAGGTAAGAATAGCTAGAGCATTTGATCACGAATCCAAAAGAAGCAAAGTCCCCATTAAAAGGAAACTGAAGACATAATACAATCCCAGATCTTCCTTCAAAACCACAAAATCATGTTCTTTTAGAACAGGACATAGACCGCCCGGCCCGGGAGGCTTCTGCCTCAGGCTCCGCAGGAGTCACCTTTGTTCCAGGACTCCGCGGCGGGCAGTCTGCAGGTGAAAGTGTGGACTACAGAGGCTAGCAGCTTCTGGGACAGGCGAGAGCCACAGAGCTCCTGAGGCAGCGCAATTTTCGGCTCCAGACAACCAGCCACCTTTGGGGCCAGAGGACAGGTGTCCACCCGGCCCAGGTGGCTCCTGCCTCAGGTTCCGCGGTAGCCATCTCAGTTCCAGAACTCCATGGCAGGAAGTCTGCACAGGTGAGAGTGTGGACTACAGAGGCTATCAGCTTCTGGGACAGGCGAGAGCCACAGAGCTTCTGGGGTAGCGCAGTTTTCTGGCTCCAGACATCCGACCACCTTCCTGGCCAGAGGGCAGGTCTCCACCCAGCCTGGGAGGCTTCTGCACAGGTTCATAGGGAGCCATCTTGGTTTCAGGACTCCACGGAAAGTAGTCTACACAGGTGAGAGTGTGGACTACTGAAACAATGGCTTTTGTGACAGGCCAAAGCAACACAGCTTCTCAGAAAGATCCTGTTTTGGGCCTTCATCCTCAGCCAGGAGGAGGTCCAAATGCTAGATAACTGTGCACCTTCCCTGAAAGAGGAGAGCTTGCCTGCAGAGACTGCTCTGACCACTGAAACTCAGAGGAGAGAGCTAGTCTCCTAGGTCTGCTGATAGAGGGTAAGAAAATGACCAGAAGAACAATCTCTAAACAGAGACAACTATAACAACTAAAGGCAGAGATTACCAGATGGCGAAAGGTAAACAAGAATCTTACTAACAGAAACCAGGACCATTTACCATCATCAGAACCCAGCACTCCCACTTCGCCCAGTCCAGGGCACCCCAACACACCCGAAAACCTAGACCCAGATTTAAAAGCATATCTCATGATGATGGTAGAGGACATCAAGAAGGACCTTAATAACTCATTAAAGAAATACAGGAGAACAATGCTAAAGAGTTACAAGTCCTTAAACAAAAACAGGAAAACACAACCAAACTGGTAGAAGTCCTTATAGAAAAACAGGAAAACACATCCAAACAGGTGATGGAAATGAACACAACCATACTAGACCTAAAAAGGGAAGTAGACACAATAAAGAAAACCCAAAGTGAGGCAACACTGGAGATAGAAACACTAGGAAAGAAATCTGGAATCATAGACGCGAGCATCAGCAACAGGATACAAGAGATGAAAGAGAGGATCTCAGGTGCAGAAGATTCCATAGAGAACATTGGCACAGCAATAAAAAAAATGGAAAATGCAAAAAGATCCTAACTCAAAACATCCAGGAAATCCAGGACACAATGAGAAGACCATACCTACAAATAATAGGAGTGGATGAGAATGAAGATTTTCAACTCAAAGAACCAGCAAATATCTTAAACAAAATTATAGAAGAAAACTTCCCAAATCTAAAGAAAGAGATGCCCATGAACATACAAGAAGCCTACAGAACTACAAATAGACTGGACCAGAAAAGAAATTCCTCCCGACACATAATAATCAGAACAACAAATGCACTAAATAAAGATAGAATACTAAAAGCAGTCAGGGAAAAATGTCAAGTAACATATAAAGGCAAGCCTATCAGAATTTCACCAGATTTTTCACCAGAGACTATGAAAGCCAGAAGAGCCTGGACAGATGTTATACAGACACCAAGAGAACACAAATGGCAGCCCAGGCTACTATACCCAGCCAAACTCTCAATTACCATAGATGGAGAAAGCAAAGTATTCCATGACAAAACCAAATTCACACATTACCTTTCCACGAATCCAGCCCTTCAAAGGATAATAACAGAAAAAAAAATCAATACAAGGACGGAAACCAAGCCCTAGAAAAAGCAAGAAGATAATACATCAACAAACCTAAAAGAAGACAGCCACAAGAACAGAATGCCAACTTAAACAACAAAAATAATGGGAAACAACAATTACTTTTCCTTAATATCTCTGAATATCAATGGACTAAACTCCCCAATAAAAATATATAGACTAACAAACTGGCTACACAAACAAGACCCAACATTTTGCTGCCTACAGGAAACTCATCTCAGGGAGAAAGACAGACACTACCGCAGAGTAAAAGGCTGGAAAACAACTTTCCAAGCAAATGGTGTGAAGAAACAAGCTGGAGTAGCCATTCTAATATCTAACAAAATCAACTTCCAACCAAAAGTAATGAAAAAAGACAAGGAGGGGCACTTCATACTCATCAAAGGTAAAATCTCCCAAGAGGAACTATCAATTCTGAATATCTATGCTCCAAATACAAGGGCAGCCACAAAGACACTTTAGTAAAGCTCAAAGCACACATTGCACCTCACACAATAATAGTGGGAGACTTCAACACACCACTTTCACCAATGGACAGATCCTGGAAACAGAAACTGAACAGGGACACAGTGAAAATAAGAGAAGTGATGAAACAAATGGACCTGACAGATATCTACAGAACATTTTATCCTAAAAAAAAAAGAATATACCTTCTTCTCAGCACCTCACGGGACCTTCTCCAAAATTGACCATATAATTGGTCACAAAACAAGCCTCAACTGATACAAAATTATTGAAATTGTCCCATGCATCCTATCAGATCACCATGGACTAAGGCTGATCTTCAAAAACAAAATAAATGATAGAAAGCCAACATTCACGTGGAAACTGAACAACACTCTTCTCAATGATAACTCGGTCAAGGAAGGAATAAAGAAAGAAATTAAGGACTTTTTGGAGTTTAATGAAAATGAAGCCACAATATACCCAAACTTCTGGGACACAATGAAAGTATTTCTAAGAGGAAAATTCATAGCTCTGAGTGCCTCCAAAAAGAAACTAGAGAGAGCAGACATTAGCAGCCTGACAACACACCTAAAAGCTCTAGAACAAAAGGAAGAAAATTCACCCAAGAGGAATAGAAGGCAGGAAATAATCAAACTAAGGGGTGAAATCAACCAAGTGGAAACAAGAAGAACTATTCAAAAAATCAACCAATCGAGGAGCTGGTTCTTTGAGAAAATCAACAAGATAGATAAACCCTTAGCCAGACCCACTAGAGAACACAGGGAAAGCATCCTAATTAACAAAATCAGAAATGAAAAGGGAAACATAACAACAGATCCTGAAGAAATCCATAACACCGTCAGATCCTTCTACAAAAGGCTATACTCAACAAAACTGGAAAATCTGGATGAAATGGAAAAGTTTCTAGACAGATACCAGGTACCAAAGCTAAATCAAGATCAGGTTAATGATCTAAACAGTCCTATATCCCCTAAAGAAATAGAAGCATTCATTAATAGTCTCCCAACCAAAAAAAACCCAGGACCAGATGGGTTTAGTGCAGAGTTCTATCAGACCTTCAAAGATCTAATCCCAGTTCTTCACAAACTATTCCACAAAATAGAAACAGAAGGTACTCTACCCAACTCATTCTATGAAGCCACAATTACTCTGATACCTAAACCACAAAAAGACCCAACAAAGATAGAGTACTTCAGACCAATTTCCCTTATGAATTTCGATGCAAATATCCTCAATAAAGTTCTTGCTGACCGAATCCAAGAACACATTAAAACAATCATCTATCCTGACCAAGTAGGTTTCATCCCAGGGTTGCAGGGATGGTTCAATATACGGAAATACATCAACGTAATCCAGTATATAAACAAACTCAAAGACAAAAACCACATGATCATCTCGTTAGATGCTGAGAAATCATTTGACAAATCCAACACCCATTCATGATAAAAAGTCTTGGAAAGATTAGGAATTCAAGGTCCATACCTAAACATGATAAAAGCAAACTACAGCAAACCAGTAGCCAACATCAAAGTAAATGTTGAGAAACTTGAATCAATCCCACTAAAATCAGGGACTAGACAAGGCTGTCCACTCTCCCTACCTATTCAACATTATACTTGAAGTCCTAGCCAGAGCAATTCGACAACAAAAGGAGAACAAGGGGATACCAATTGGAAAGGAAGAAGTCAAAATATCACTCTATGCAGATATAGTATATATAAGTGACCCTAAAAGTTCCACCAGAGAACTCCTAAACCTGATAAACAGCTTCGGTGAAGTAGCTGGATATAAAATTAACTCAAGCAGGTCAATGGCCTTTCTGTACACAAGGGATAAACAGGCTGAGAAAGAAATTAGGGAAACAACAACCTTCTCAATAGTCACAAATAATATAAAATATCTTGGCCTGACTCTAACTAAGGAAAAGAAAGATCTGTATGATAAGAACTTCAAGTCTCTGAAGAAAAAAATTAAAGAAGATCTCCGAAGATGGAAAGATCTCCTATGCTCATGGATTGGCAAAATCAACATTGTAAAAATGGCTATCTTGCCAAAAGCAATCTACAGATTCAATGCAATCCCCATCAAAATTCCAACTCAATTCTTCAGCGAATTAGAAAGGGCAATCAGAAGAATCATCTGGAATAAAAAAAATCCTAGGATAGCAAAAACTCTTCTCAAGGATAAAAGAACCTATGGTGGAATCACCATGCCTGACCTAAAGGTTTACCAAAGAGCAATTGTGATAAAAAACTGCATGGTACTGGTATAGTGACAGACAAGTAGACCAATGGAACAGAATAGAAGACCCAGAGATAAACCCACACACCTATGGTCACTTGATCTTTGACAAGGGAGCTAAAACCATCCAGTGGAAAAAAGACAGCATTTACAACAAATGGTGCTGGCACAACTGGCAGTTATCATGTAGAAGAATGAGAATTGGTCCATTCCTATCTCCTTGAACTAAGGTCAAATATAAGTGGATTAAGGAACTCCACATAAAACCAGAGACACTGAAACTTATAGAGGAGAAAGTAGGGAAAAGCCTCCAAGATATGGGTACAGGGGGAAAATTCCTGAATAGAACAGCAATGGCTTGTGCTGTAAGATCAAGAATCGATAAATGGGACCTCATAAATTTGCAAAGCTTCTGCAAGGTAAAAGACACTGTCAATATGACAATAAGACCACCAACAGATTGGGAAAGGATCTTTACCTATCCCAAATCAGATAGGGGACTAATATCTAATATATATAAAGAACTCAAGAAGATGGGCTCCATAAAATCGAATAACCCCATTAAAAAAATGGGGCTCAGAGCTGAAAAAAGAATTCTCACCTGAGGAATACCGAATGGCAGAGAAGCACCTGAAAAAATGTTCAACATCCTTAATCATCAGGGAAATGCAAATCAAAACAACCTTGAGATTCCACCTCATGCCAGTCACAATGACTAAGATAAAAAACTCAGGTGACAGCAGATGCTGGCAAGGATGTGGAGAAAGAGGAATACTCCTCCATTGTTGGTGGCATTGCAAGCTTGTATAAACACTCTGAAATCAGCCTGGCGATTCCTCAGAAAATTGGACATAGTACTACCAGAGGATCCCACAATACCTCTCCTGGGCATATATTCAAAAGATGTCCCAACCACTAAGAAGGACACATGCTCCACTATGTTCATAGCAGCCTTGTTTATAATAGCCAGAAGCTGGAAAGAACCCAGATGCCCCTCAACAGAGAAATGGATACAGAAAATGTGGTACATTTACACAATGGAATACTACTCAGCTATTAAAAAATGTATTTATGAAATTCCTAGGCAGATGGATGGACCTGGAGGGCATCATCCTGAGTGAGGTAACCCAATCACAAAGGAACTCGCACAATATGTACTCACTGATAAGTGGATATTAGCCCAGAAACTTAGGATACCCAAGATATAAGATACAATTTGTGAAACTCATTAAAATCAAGAAGAACGAAGACCAAAGTGTGGACACTTTACCCTTTCTTAGAAATGGGAACAAAACACCCATGGAAGGAGTTACAGAGACAAAATTTGGAGCTGTGACGAAAGGGTGGACCATCTAGTGATTGCCATATGCAGGGATCCATCCCATAATCAGCTTCCAAATGCTGACACCATTGCATACACTAGCAAGATTTTGCTGTAAGGACCCAGATATAGCTGTCTCTTGTGAGACTAGGCAGGGGCCTAGCAAACACAGAAGTGGATGCTCACAGTCAGCTATTGGATGGGTCACAGGGCCCCCAATGGAGGAGCTATATAAAGTACCCAAGGAGCTAAAGGGAACTGCAACCCTATATGTGGACAACAATATGAACTAACCAGTAGCCCGGAGCTCTTGTCTCTAGCTGCATATGTATCAAAAGATGGCCTAGTCAGCCATCACTGGAAAGAGATGCCCTTTGGACTTGCAAACTTTGATGCCCCAGTACAGGGGAACGCCAGGGACAAAAAGGGGGAGTGGGTGGGTAGGGGATTGTGGGGATGGGTATGGGGGACGTTTGGGATAGCATTGGAAATGTAAACGAGGAAAATACCTAATAAAAAAAATAATAAAAAGAACAGGACGTAGAGTCCAAAAGTACGATTTCTGTGGATTCAGTGGTGAAGCAGGCACTGATTGCCTCGTTTTTCTTGCCTAAGGCAACTATATTGGTTACACAGAATACCTTCAGCTGCAGTTACCTCACAGATTCTGGCAATTATTGCAAATAGAAGCCTCAATTCTGATTTGATAAACCATCTCAGGTAAAGGCAAGGAAAGAAAGGGTGAATATCAATTTCAACTGAAAGCTGTGCTCAACCTGCATTTACAACTCCAGTCTGCCTATACTATGTATTTAGCAGTTCACTGCAGCCACATACCCAGGTCTATAGAGAAATACACCATCTTCTGGAAAAACAACACCTAAATGCAGAAAACGAAAGTCTTTTGTATTTTTCTACCTATAGAAGATCATTGTTTCTGCATCTCTTTTCTGGGACAAGTCATAGTGTGTGGTCAGTTTTGATTCCTGCTTTCTACTCTTCAGTAGTAGGGAGAATCTGCTCCATGTAAATACAGACTGATTTCTGGAATGTGGAAGGCCAACTTTGGTGAGATATTCCCTTCTGAAGGAGAAAGGAAAGATGGCTTCGGGTCAGGTAAAGGTGTGCATGATTATGGGAATGGCTTAGTGTTCTTACAGAAAAACCCAATTGTCAGAACTTCCAAACCTTCCCTATGCTGATTCACATTTACAGAAATATTTTGTCACATGACTCGCATTATTAATTCTACAAATCTTAGGTGTGCTTAAGACATCTTTCTACTTATTCCAGTCTAGTTTTTTTTTCAATATAACTTTTATAAATGAAAACATAATCTGAAAATCTTATAAAGTTTCTGATAGCAAAGGTGAATATATATCATAACAAAGATGAATGTATAGTTGATTTCTACAGAGAATCAGTAGAGTCACTATTTGGCTGTGAGAAAGGTCCATGTATACTGAATCTTGCATCTGAGTGCCTATTGCAGTAATTCTCAGCTTTCCTACTGCTGCAGTCTTGCAACTGAGTTCCTCAAGTTGTGGTGATCCCAACTATAATTTTATTTTATTTACACTTCATATCTGTTATTTTGCTACTGTATGAGGCCTAATGTAAATATCTCTACTTTCTGGTGCCTTAGGCAACTACCATCAGATCATTTCGGGGACCATGCCATTTCATTCCCAAACAGGTTATCACCCACAAGTTGAGAACTATGTCATATTGAATCTTTGCAGAGAAGTCACAACACTTTTCATTCAGAAAATAATTTATCAGAAATACATACTAGTTGTTGATAGCAGACCAAATTTTATAATAAACAAATCATTCTTTGGGTAAATTATAGAACTTGGCCAATGGACACAAGGGAAGACTGTTTATTTATTTATTTATTTATTTATTTATTTACTTTTAGACTAAAACCATGTTTTATGCTAGGTTCCCCCTGAATTTATTTCACAAATTAGCATGGTACTTATCCAATTCTCCTTTTTAAAAATTTTTATTAGCTATTTTCTTCATTTACATTTCAAATGCTATCCCAAAAGTCTCTTATATGCTTCCCCACCCTGCTCTCCTACCCACCCACTACTGCTTCCTGGCATTAGTGTTCCCCTCTATTGTAGCATATAATCTTTGCAAGAGCAAGGGCCTCTCCTCCCAATGATGGCCAATTAGGGCCGTGTGTTCCATTCAATACATCACTCCGAGCATAACTTCTGTTAGTTTCAATGTGTCTCTGTTTGGTTTCTATTTCCAGGATCTGTCCAATGAGGAAGGTGGGGTTTTGAAGTCTCCCACTATTATTGTGTGAGGTGCAATATGTGCTTTCAGCTTTACTAAAGTTTCCTTAATGAATGTGGCTGCCCTTGCATTTGGAGCGTAGATATTCAGAATTGAGAGTGCATCGTCAAAGATTTTAACTTTGATGAGTATGAAGCGCCCCTTCTTCTCTTTTTTGGTACTGTTCATTTTAATTTCAGGTTCTATTGACCTTCATGGATGTGGCTTTAGAGTTCTCTAAGGAGGAGTGGGAACGTCTGGATTCTGCTCAGAGAGCTTTGTACAGAGATGTCATGTTGGAGAATTACAACAAGCTGGTTTCTGTGGGTACGAACACTTTTCTTCCATAATTTCTACTCGCCTTACGGATGTCTAAAACTCTTACTAGTGTTTTGGTCTGACTTCCATTAATGACTCACTCTCTTAAATTTTTAAAATTATTGGTTACTATCTTATTTATAGCTAAAATGTTATATACGTCTATCTTGGTTTTACATTTAACATAATGATCCTTCAGTCTTATATGCTTTGGGAATAAGCATTCAGTAGCATTTATATGTGAATACACTGTGACTAACACAGTCTTCTTTTTCTAATGATGTCATTTTAAAAAGAAATTCAGAATTTTAAAGTTGATTGACTTAAAAAGACTCTGAAACATTCTGATGGAAGTGACTATAAAAAATTCATTCATGCTGGGCAGTGGTGGCACACACCTTTAATCCCAGCACTTGGGAGGCAGAGGCAAGGGGATTTCTCAGTTCGGACCAAACCAAAAAAAACCAAAACCAGAAAAAAAAAAGTCATTCATGTATCTTTTATGCTTTTCCATCTCACCTACATGGCACAATAATGTGCTAGTGCCCAGCTCCAATTAATGGCAAATCTGTATGTCTGAATGGACAGGTGTTGGTGTTTCAAAACCAGAGGTAATTACCTGCCTTAAAGAAAGCAAAGATGCATGGATTATTGATAGAAATGGGACAGAAGGAAGAGCACCAGGTACTCTGAAGTGAAATAACATGTTATGTGATGATTCTAAATCAGGGAGAAGTTTAGTCCTGAATGTACTTAGAAAAGTTATTCAATGTAAATTTTTTCTAAGAAGTTTCTTTTGAACAATGCATAAAAGGATTACCACACCATGAATGCTAAATGATTTTGCTTCATTTTAATTTTATAGAGGAAATTTCAAATGTACCATATTATATATATTTTATAAAGTAGTAGATGATTATCTCATATTCTAATTGAGGTTGCTATTTTTCTTTTTTTTTTTCTCTTTATTTAATAATTTAATCCTTTTGGACAGTCCAGTCTTCATCCCCTTCGTAGACTGCTCCCCATACCATACCTCCTCCCCTCACCCTAACTATCTTCAAGAGGATGTCCCTATCCTACCATTCCTACCCCACCAGAACTCCCCACTCCCTGGGGCCTCAAGTCTCATGGGTTGGGTACATCTTCTTTCACTGAGGCCAGACCAGGAAGTCCTTTGCTGTATATATGATGGGGGCCTCAGATCAGCTGATGTATCATACCTGGTTGGTGGCTGAGTGTCTAGGAAATTTTGGCAGTTTAGTTCAGTTAAGATTGCTGGTCTTCCGAAAGAATGGACCATCCAGAGACTGCCCCACCTCAGGATCCATCTGTTAATCAGCCACCAAACCCAGACAGCATTGTATAAGGCAGCAAGATTTTGCTGAAAGGACTCTGATATAGCTGCCTCCTGTGAGGCTTTACCAGTGGCTGATAAATACAGAAGTGGATTCTCACAGTCATCTATAGGATGGAACACAGGGGCCCCAATGAAGGAGCTAGAAAAAGTACCCAAGAGCCTAAGGGTTCGCAACCCTATAGGTGGAACAACAATATGAACTAACCAGTACCCCCAGAGCTCATGTCTCTAGCTGCATATGTAGCTGAAGATGGCCTAGTCAGCCATTATTGGGAAGAGAGACCCCTTGGTCTACCAAACTTTATATGCCCCAGTACAAGGGAATACCAGGGCCAAGAAATGGGAGTGGGTGGGTAGGGGAGAAGGACGGGGGAGGGTGTAGGGGACTTTTGGGATAGCATTTGAAATGTAAATGAAGAAAATATCTAATAAAAAAAAGAAATGAATTCACATTAGACACCTAGGTGTCTTCGACAAGCTTTCAACACATGATCATATGAAGAACCATGCAATTCAGGAGCAGTGGAGCTACGTGGTAAGTGGTAGAACCCTAAGTAAAATAAATCATGATACCTAAAAGTCATCTCTGAACATCCTTAGAAATTGAACTACATAATGTTTGATATATCTACATGATAAGATAGGTAATTTATTTCTGTTTAGTTATGAAAGATTAAAAATCCTAGTAAGCTACAAAACCATTGTTATTAAAATTATGTTATTTCACTACCAATTTTTATTAATATGATGCTAAGATTATAGTAAAATATAAATTTTTTAAAAAAAATTCCTGGTCTTCCCATGGGGCTACCCTCCTCTTCAGCTTCTTCCAGCTTTTCTCAAATTGGACCGTGGGGATCCCTGGCTTCACTACATTCAGTGGGTGCTAGTATCTATATCTGACTCTTTGATCTGCTTGTTGGACCTCTCAAAGGGCAACCATGCTTGGCTTCTATCTGCAAGTACACCACAGCATCAGTAATAGTTTCAGGCCTAGGGGGCCTCTCCTTGAACTTGATCCCAGTTTGCACTTGTCACTGGACCTCCTTTCTGTTAGGCTCTTCTCCATTTTTGTCCCTGCAGTTCCTCAGACAGGAACAGTTCTGGGTCAGAGATTTTGACTGTGGCATGGCATTAGTATCCCTCCACTTGATGCCCTGTCCCTCAAAGGGAGGTGGACTCTACAAGTTTTCTCTCCCCACTATAGAGCATTACATTCAATATCCCTCCCCTTGAGTCCTGAGGAATTCTCTTCTCCAAGGTCTCTGGTGCATTCTAGAGGGTCCCATCACCTCCAACCTCACAGGGTTGCCTGTTTCCATTGTTTCTGCTGGCCCTCAAGGATTCAGTCCTGTTCCTGCCCCAGTACCCGATCATGTTTTCCCCTTCCCTTCCCTGTCCTCTCTCCAAATCAAATCCCACACTCTCTGCCCCCCAAAATTGATTTCTTCTCCTTCCCAAGTGGTACGAAGGCATCCTCATTTGGACCTTTGGCTAATTAACTTTCTTGAGGTCTGTGAATTGTGTACTAGATATTCTGTATTTTTTGGCTAATATCCACTTATTTGTGAGGATATGCCATGCTTGTCCTTTTGGGTCTGAGTTACCTCTCTCAGGATAATATTTTCTAGTTCCATCCATTTGTCTGAAAAATTCAAGATGTTCTTGTGCTTAATAGCTGAGTTGTATTCCATTCTGTAAATGAACCATGCTTTCTGTATCCATTCTTCTATTGTGCTACATCTGGGTTGTTTCCAGGTTCTGGCTATCACATGTAAGGCTTCTTTGAACATACTGGAGCATGTGCCCCCATGGCATGGTGGATCATCCTTTGGGTATATGCCCAAGAGTGGTATATAGCTGGGTTTTCAGGTATATCTATTTGCAATTTTCAGAGGAACCTTCAGATTGATTTCCAGAGCAGTTCTACCAGTTTGCAATCCCACCAGCAGTGGAGGAGTGATGATGATGATTTTTCATTTTCACTCATGGTTTTGACTTCTTTTTGAAAGTGAAGTGTCTACAGTTGTTTGGATTCGTTTCTGGGACTTCCATTTGATTCTATTATCAAGTTGTTTCATTTTATAACAATACCAGGCAGATTTTACTACTATTGCTCTGTAGTACAGCTTGAAGTCAGGGATGGGTATTTCTCCATAAGTTCTTTAACTGTTCAGGATTAGTTTTGCAATTCTGGGATTTTTTGTTTATGTAGGAAGATTCAAATTTTTCTTTCAGGAATTGGGTCAGAATTTTGATAGGCATTGCATTGAATCTGTAGATTGGTTTTGGTAAAATGACCTTTTTTCCTATGTTAATCACACCAATCCATGAACATGTAAGATCTGACCATCTTCTAAAAACTTCTTCAATTTTTTTTTCAGAGACTTGAATTTCATGTCATGTCTGATATTTGCCTTGCTTGATTAGAGTTTCAATAAGATATTTTCTTTACTTCTGACAATTGTGACTGGAGTTATTTCCCTTATTTCTTTCTCAGCCCATTTATCATTTGAATAAAAGTTGGCTACTGATCTTTTTGAGGTAATTTTTTAAGCAGCCATTTTACTGAACACATTTTTAGCTCCAGAACTTCTCTTATAGAGGCATGTTGTCATTTGCATATACTATCATATCATCTTCCAATAGCAATGTTTTAAGTTCTTCATTTCCAAATTATGTCTCCTTGACCTCCTTTATATATCTTACTGTTCTTACTGCTGAACTATAAGTTCAAGCATTATATTGAAAAGATAATAAGAGAGTGGACAGCCTTACCTTGCTGCTGATTTTAGCAAAATTTCATTAAGTGTCTCTCTATTTTATTTGATGATGGATACTTGCTTTCTATGAATACACATTTACGTTTTTAATCTTTTATTATTTCAGTGCTATTTATACATCAAACATATTAAATAATATTGAGTATTTTGACAACCAATTAATACATAAAAAATTGTTCAGCTTTTATATTCATATCCATTTATACCTGAAAAATATCATTTAATACTTTCCATAAATAAGGAACCTACATCTAATATTGAATGCTAAATTTTTATAGAATAACAATAGCTACTGGTTATTATAAATAAGGCTGCTCTGAACATACTGGAGCATGTGTCTTTATTACATGGTGGAGTATCTCTTGTGTATTGGCCTAGGAGTGGTACAGATGGGTGTTGGGAACAAAAAAAGGGGGGGGGGAGAAGCAGAAGGAAAAGGGGCCAAACTTCCAGCCAGAGTTCCTGTACTCTGGGCAGGTGGACTCAAGCAGAGCCGCCAGACACTTTTGAACTCTGCCCTGTGTGAGGATCTAAGGATTAACCCACTTAGCAGGTGGTGGAGAAGGGGCAGGCCCTGACTGGGGACCCTGGAGCTACCTTCCTAAAGCCCCGGAGTTATAGGAGACACGGATAAGGGAAGAGGTTCCCAACACTGATCAGCGGGTCTAGATTGAGCAGAGACTATCTATGGTTTAAGAGATTTATTATAGAAATGCAGGGGAAAGAGAGAAGAGAGAGAGACAGAGAGACAGAGAGAGAGACAGAGACAGGCAGACAGAGACAGAGAAAGAGACAGAGACATAGAGAGAAGGTTAGAGAGAAAGACAGAGAAAGAGGGAAGAGAGGGGGGATAGGAAAGAAGAAGACAAAGAAAAAGGGAAGAGGAGAGAGAAGTGAGAGAAGTGAGAGGTGAAGATTGAAAGGAGTAAGAGAGCAAGGTGGGGGCCTAACAGTCCCTTTTAAAGTCTTTACTGTTACTAGGTAACTGGGGAGGAGTTTAGCATGAATTGCAGAAGCTTGGGCCATTGCTCATGTGACTACTGACCATGCTTCTCATGTGGGGGCTCTGGAAGCTGGTAATTTAGGCAAGGGACAGAGTTCCAGGAGCATGAGAGAATGCCTACTGTGTCATGCAGGTGAAATATGAACATCAGAGTTCAGACCTCAGCTAAACTGAATACCAGCCTGCAATTCCCCCCAGATGTGTCCTCAGGTAATACTATGTCCAATTTTCTGAGGAACTGCCAAACTTATTTCCAGAGGGGTTGTGCCATCTTGCAATGCCACAAGCAATGGAAAGTGTTCTCCTTTCTCCGCAACCTCACCAGTGTCTGATGTCACCTGAGTTTTGTTTTGTTTTGGGTTTTTTTGGTTGTTTGGTTTGTTTGTTTGTTTGTTTGTTTTTGCCATTCTCATTGGTGTTAGGGGGAATCTTTGGGTTGATTTGATTTGCATTTCCATGATGACAAAGAATGTTGAACTTTCCTTTAGGTGCTTACAAGCCATTCAATATTTCTCAGTTAAAAATTCTTGTTTAGCTTTGTACCCCAAGTTTATAATAGGGTTATTTGGTTGTCTGGAGATAATGGGCAGATTTGCATTCTTCTATATGCTGATCATCAGTTGAAACACCATGATTTGTATATAATGCTGGGATTTTTTTTAATCCATTGGATGCTTTTTGTTCCTTTGTCAAAGATCAAGTGACCATAGGTGTGTGAGTTCACTTCTGGGTCTTCCATTCTGTTCCATTGTTCTTCCTGTCTGTCTCTGTAACAATACCATGCAGGTTTTATCACTATTGCTCTGTAGAACAGCTTGAGGTCAGGGATGGTGATTCCACCAGATGTTCTTTTATTGTTGAAAATACTTTACACTATCATAGGGTTTCTGTTATTTCAAATGAATTTGTAAACTACTATTTCTACATCTATGAAGAATTGCCTTGGAATTTTGATTGGGATTGCATTGAATCTGTAGATTGCTTTTGGCAAGATGGCCATTTTTACTATATTAACTCTGCCAAATCGAGCATGGGAGATCTTTCCATCTTCTCAGATCTTTTTGATTTCTTTCTTCAGAGACTTGAAGTTCTTGTCATATAAAGATGTCACTACCTTGATTAGAGTCACACCAACATATTTAATATTATTTGTGGCTATTGTGAAGGGTGCCATTTCCCTAATTTCTTTCTCAACTTTTCTATCATTTGAGTAGAGAAAGGCTGCTGGTTTCTTTGAGTTGAATTTATACCCAGGCACTTTGCTTAACCTGTTTATCAACTTTACGAATTTTGGGGGCCACTTAAGCTTAAGATCATATCACCTGCAAATAGTGGTATTTTTATATCTTCCTTTCCAATTTGTATCCCATTGATTTCCTTTTGTTGTCTAATTGCCCTAACTCGAACTTCAAGTACTATGTTGAATAGATAGAGAGAGAGTGGACAAACTTATCTAGTCCCTGATTTTTTGGGATTACTTCAAATTTCTCTCCATTCAGGTTGTAGTTGGCTACTGGTTTACTATATATTGCTTTTACTATGTTTAGGTATGGTCCTTGAATTCCTGATCTTTCCAAGGCTTTTGTCATGAGGGGTTTGCTAAATTTGTCAAATACTTTTTTCAGCATCTAATGAAATAATCATGTGATTTTTTTTCTTTATATTGTTTACATTGATGGATTTCTGTATATTGAACCATCCCTAAATCCTGGGAATGAAACCTACTTGATCATTGTGAATGATCTTTTTTTTTTTTAGGTATTTTCATCATTTACATTTCCAATGCTATCCCAAAAGTCCCCCATACTCTCCCCCCACTGCCCTACACACCCACTCCCATTTTTGGCACTGGCATTCCCCTGTACTGGGGCATATAAAGTTTGTATGACCAATGGGCCTCTCTTTCCAGTAATGGCCGACTAGGCCATCTTTTCATACATATGCAGCTAGAGACAAGAGCTCTGGGGTTCTGGTTAGTTCATATTGTTGTTCCACCTATAGGGTTGCAGTTCCCTTTAGCTCCTTGGGTACTTTATATAGCTCCTCCATTGGGGGCTCTGTGATCCATCCAATAGCTGAATTGTGAGCATCCACTTCTGTGTTTGCTAGGCACCAGCATAGTCTCACAAGAGACAGCTATATCTGGGTCCTTTCAGCAAAATCTTGCTAGTGTATGCAATGGTGTCAGCGTTTGGAGGCTGATTATGGGATGGATCCCTGGATATGGCACTCTCTAGATGGTCCATCCTTTGGTCTCATCTCCAAATTTTGACTCTGTAACTCCTTCCATGTGTGTTTTGTTCCCAATTATAAGAAACAAAGTATCTACACTTTGGTCTTCATTCTTCTTGAGTTCCATGTGTTTTGCAAATTGTATCTTATATCTTGGGTATTCTAAGTTTCTGGGCTAATATCCACATATCAGTGAGATCATATCATTTGAGTTCTTTTGTGATTGGGTTACCTCACTCAGAATGATGCCCTCCAGGTCCAAACATTAGTCTAGGAATTTCATAAATTCATTGTTTTTAATAGCTGAGTAGTACTCCATTGTGTAAATGTACCACATTTTTGTGTCCAGTCCTCTGTTGAGGGGCATCTGGGTTCTTTCCAGATTCTGGCTATTATAAATTAGGCTGCTATGAACATAGTGGAGCATGTGTCTTTCTTACCAATTGCAACATCTTCTGGATATATGCCTAGGAGAGGTATTTCAGGATCCTCCGGTAGTACTATGTCCAATTTTCTGAGGAACTGCCTGACTGATTTCCAGAGTGCTTGTACAAGCTTGCAATCCCAGCAAAAATGGAGTGTTCCTCTTTCTCCACATCCTCAGCAGCATCTGCTGTCACCTGAATTTTTGATCTTTCCCCCGTGCCCATATCTTCGAGGCCTTTCCCCACTTTCTCCTCTATGGTGATTCCAGCAGAGGGTGTATTATCCTTGAGAAGATTTTTTGCTATCCTAGGTTTTTTGTTATTCTATATGAATTTGCAGATTGCTCTTTCTAATTCGTTGAAGAATTGAGTTGGAATTTTGATGGGGATTCCATTGAATCTGTAGATTGCTTTTGGCAAGATAGCCATTTTTAAAATGTTAATCCTGCCAAACCATGAGCATGAGAGCATCCTCCAAGAGGAACTCTCAATTCTGAATATCTATGCTCCCAATGCAAGGGTAGCCACATTCATTAAAGAAACTTTAGTAGAGCTCAAAGCACACATTGCACCTCACACAATAATAGTGGGAGACTTCAACACACCACTTTCATCAATGGATGGTTGTGGAAACAGAAACTAAACAGGGACACAGTGAAACTAACAGAAGTTATAAAACAAATTGACTCAACAAATATCTACAGAACATTTTATCCTAAAACATAAGGATATATCTTCTTCTCAGCACCTCATGGTACCTTCCTCAAAACTCACCATATAATTGGTCACATAACAGGCCTCAACAGATTCAAAAATATTGAAATTGTCCCATGCATCCTATCAGACCACCGTGAATGATCTTTTTTATATGTTCTTGAATTAGGTTAGCAAGAGTTATATTGAGTATTTCTGCATATATATTCATAACAGAGATTTACCTAAATTTCTCTTTTTTCATTTGTTCTTTGTGTAGTTTAGGTATAAGCGTAATTGTGGCTTCATACAATGAATTGGGTAGTGTCCCTTCTATTTCTGTTTTGTGTAATAGTTTGAATAGTATTGGTATTAGGTATTCTTTGAAAGTCTCATAGAATCCTCCACTAAACTCATCTGGTCCTGGGCTTTTTTTGGGGGGGTGGGGGTTGGGAGACTATTAATGGCTGCTTCTATTTCTTAGGGGACATGGGCCTGTTTAGGTGATTTATCTGAACCTGTTTTGACATTGGCACCTTGTATGTATCTAAAAAATTTTCTATATCTTCCAAATTTTCAAATTTAGTTGAGTATAAAATTTGTAGTAGATTCTGATGATGACATTTTTTGAATTTCCACTGTTTCTGTTGTTATGTCTCCCTTTCCATTTCTGATTTTATTAATTTTGATACTGCCACTGTACCCTCTGGTTAGTCTGGCTAAGGGTTTATCTATGTTGTTGACTTTCTCTGAGAACAAGCTCCAGTTATGGTTGATTCTTTGTATACTTCTTTTTTTTATCCTTGGTTGATTTCACCTCTGAGTTTGATTATATCCTGACTTATACTCCTCTTGTGTGTATTTGCTTCTTTTTGTTCTAGAGCTTTCATGTGTGCTGTTAAGCTTCATGTACACTCTCTCTTCAGTTTCTTTTTGGAGGCATTTAGAGCTATGAGCTTTCCTCTTACCTTTTCGTTCCTTGTGTCCTATAAATATTGGAATGATGTGTCTTCATTTTCATTAATTCTTTATTTCTTCCTTGACCAAGTTATCATTGAGTAGAGCATTGTTCAATTTCCATGTGTATGTGTGCTTTCTGTTGGTTTTGTTGTTAAGATCATCTTTAGTCTTTGGTGATCTGATAAGGTGCATGGATTATTTCAATCTTCATGTATCTGTGAGGTCTGTGTTGTGACTATTTATATGTTCAGTTTTGGAGATGGCACTATGAAGTGCTGAGAAGAAGGCATATTTTCTTGCTTTAGGATGAAATATTCTATACATATCTGTTAGATATATTTGGTTCATAACTGCTGCAAGTTTCACTGTGTTTCTGTTTAGTTTCTTTTTCCATAATCTGTCCATTGCTGAGAGTGGGCTCTTGAAATCGCTCACTGGTATTGTGGGGATGTGATGTGTGCTTTGAGCTTCAGTAGTTTCTTTTAAGAATGTGGGAGCCCTTGCATTTGAAGCAGAAATGTTCAGTGTCATGCCCACTTTGTCCAGTAAGGAAGACACAACTCAGTCCGATTCTTCTCAACAACTTTATTGCAGGAATGCCTCAATGCTGCTACAGGAACCCTGGGCACCCAGGGAGGACTCCTTATATACACACCAGAGCACAGGGAAAAGCTTTGTGTCCTCCTGGGATTGGTCAGTCTGCTGGCACCTTATTTTGCATGCACCCACTCAGGTGGGGTTGGCACCAGATTCGGGCTAGCACCTGCACAGTGGTGTTGTTTACTGCGATGGTGTACCTGAAACCGGCGCCATCCTTTAGGCATCGGCTGCCTACATCTCCCCCTTTTTGTTTAATAATATGATGCTGGACTAGGTCTAGGCAAGTCTGTCCATCGGCCATGGCTCCTGTCTTAGGTCGATCCTTTCATGTCATAGCCTTACCCGTCCAGGCCCCATGTCTTAGGTTGGTCTGTGCATAAGGAAAGTTGCCTGTCACTGGATACCGTGGATCTGTGTGACTACAACTGCCAGACGACCTAGGGTGAACTCTTAATTTTTTAAAGAGGCCAGCCAAACATTGGGAGATGCACCATCTTCAATCGCCATCAATGTTTGGTACACCACTGCCTTATGTTGAGCGTGCTCTTGTTTGAGTCAACACAGTAGTCAGATACAAAAGACACAACCCAGGAGGACCACTGCCCCCTAGGCCAACATTCCCACCCACTCCTTTAAAAATGAGAAGGCATTGGTGATCCAGGATGTGAAGTCCCCCAAGATGACGGGGTCTAGTCAAGTACCGTTAAGTTTGGCAATCTGGAGGAGCAGCTTTCTGGACAACTGCTCCACTTTACCTGACCAATTTCCTTTACGGTACTTAGATAAGAGGTGACTCTGTTCAAGAGACTGAGAGAAATTTGCTTGTAGAGGGATAATATACAAACCTTTAAGAGATGAGACACAGGACATTGGACAACTTTATACAATTCTTCAACCTGTTCTTGAACTAAGTCTATTCTTATGGAATTCTTCAAGGTTGCAAGGAGAAATAAGAGAGAGTCCCATCTGCTTTGATATGATTGAGGAGGCATACATGACAAAATGTGGCCACAGCTTTTGCTACAAGTGTATTCATCAGAGTTTGGAGGACAATAATAGACGTCCCAAGTGTAATTATGTTGTGGACAATATTGACCATCTCTATCTTAATTTCTTGGTGAATGAACTCATTCTCAAACAGAAGCAAAGATTTGAGGAAAAGAGGTTCAAATTGGACCATGCAGTGAGTAGCACCAATGGGCATAGGTGGCAAATATTTCAAGATCTACTAGGAACTGATCAAGATAACCTTACTTTGGCCAATGTCAACCTCATGTTGGAATTATTAGTGCAGAAGAAGAGTAAAAGCAAAACGTTCGCTATCACAGGATGCAAGGGAAATAGAGAAAAAACAGTCCTTAATATCAATTGTTATTATAGGCCAATCAGCAGGCAGGCTAGAGAGCAGGGGCAGGCCTCTTTGTATTGGGCCCATAATTTGCATTTGATTTTTAAAACCTCTAAGATTGTATAAAAGCCTTCATTTACCTGATTTTTTCTTGATTACAAATATAGGGGTGTTCCATGGTGACTGGGAGGGTTTAATATGTCCTAACTCCAATTGTTCCCTTACTAATTCCCTGGCTGCTGCCAATTTTTCAGAGGAAAGAGTCCATTGAGGAACCCATACAGGCTCCTCTGTTTTCCAAGTAATGGGTATACTGCCCTCAACGGCCCCTAGGAAAAGCCCAATCGCTTTTTATCTTGTTTGAACTTAGTTGGTACTGACATAGTTATGCCTTGTAATGACTTTCCTAACCCTTTTCCTGGAGTGTAGCCCATACTAGACATAATTTCTTGGGCTTGTGGGGAATAATCATTATTTAATCTAAGATCCATCTGGTTAAGACATCCCTGCCCCATAGGGTAACAGCTATGTTCACAGTGTGAGGAAAAAATTCCCTGACTTACCTTCCTTGTTTCTCCAAGTTCCTGTATAATCAGGATTAAAGGGTGGAGCTGTCAGCACTTTCGATTTTACTCTTTTGCCAGCCGACCCCCCCCCCCCTTTTTTTGAAGGATTGGTTTTGTATGACCAATCTGGATCATACCTATCCCTCTCATACTGAGCTGCCTCTTCTTCTAGGTCAGCTTCTTCATCTTTACTAAGCTCTGAGTCATTGGAAGCAGAGCTTGATAAATTTAAATCCTTTAGAGAGGGATATATCTTCACTATTTCCTTTTCTTTATCGCTGATTACTTTTATTTTCCCTCATTTTTCTTTTCCTTTTTCTTTCTCGCCCCCTTTGCCCTTTTTCTTTTTTCTGCTCCTTATCTACCTCTGACATACTTTCTTGTTGTTCTGTAAGAATTTTCTGACCTGCCTTTACTGCTTCAATACACCACTTATCTTCTAAACAAGCTCGTACCATGCACCAAAGCGGTTTCATGCCGGGTTTAAAAAAAAAAAACAAAACAACAATGGCAAGAGCTACCCACACTGGGTCTATGGACGAGAAAAACGTCCCCCTTAAACCCGGGGATCAATTTGGGAGACTTACCGGTACCGCCGTACCTCAGCTGGAGTTCTGAATCCACGAGATCCTCGAGTCCCTGTGTGGGCCACCAATTTGTCACATCCACCTCATCCAGCAAGGAAGACACAACACAGTCAGATTCTTCTCAACAGCTTTATTGCAGGAATGCCTCGATACTGCTACAGGAACCCCGGGCACCCAGGGAGGACTCCTTATGTACACCCCAGCACAGGGAAAAGCTTTGTGTCCTCCTGGGATTGGTCAGTCGGCCGGCACCTTAATTTGCATCCACATGCTCAGGAGGGGTTAGTGCCAGGTGTACCCAAAACCGGCACCATCTTTTAGGTGTCTGCTGCCTACAGTTCAGAATTGAGAGTTTATCTTGGTGGATATTTTCTTTGACCAGTATACATTGTCCTTCCTTATCTTTTTTGATAACTTTGGGTTAAAAACTGATTTTATTTGATACTAAAATGGCTACTCCATCTTGTTTCTTGGGACTATTTGCTTGGAAAATTATTTTCAAACTTTTACTCTAAGGTACTAAGGGCCTTTGTCCCTGAGGTGTGTTTCCCGTATTCAGCAAAACGCTGGGTTCTGCTTATGTAACCAGTCTGTCAGTCTATGTATTTTTATTGGAGAATTGAACCCATTGATTTTTAAGGAAAAGTGATTATTACTTCCTGCTATTTTTGTTGTTAGAAGTAGAAATAAGTTTGTGTGGCTATCTTCTTTTGGGTTTGCTGAAAGATATTTTCTTGCCTTTTTTCTAGGGTATAGTTTCCCACCTTGTGTTGGTGTTGTCCATCTATTATCCTTTGTAGGGCTGCATTTATGGAAAGAAAATGTGTAAATTTGGTTTTGTCTGGACTATCCTGTTTTCTCCATCTATAATAATTGAGAGTTTTGCTGGGTACAGTAATCCTGGCTGGCATTTCTTTTCTTTCCTGTATTTTTTAAAGGGAGTTATTTCTGTAATTCTTAAAGTCCTTTCTCATCATCAAGAGAAGTGATTGTAGATCCAAATGTTGCTTTTCCAGTGTGATGGTTAATCGCAGACTTGTTATGGTGGGAGAATTGGGTCCTGATAATGCTAAGTAACCTTGGTTTCTGTTGTGTATCTTCTTTTGCTTCCCTTCCTCCATCTGATTATCTCCAGTGCTCCCTGCCCTTGCTATACCTGACTGAAGACTGGCCTTCCTGTGATCCTAGTTGTGTCAGAACACCTCAGAGTTCAGCTATATCTGTGATCCTATGATTCTGTGATCCTGAGATCCTGGGTGTGTCAGAACTCCTAGGAGTCAAACTGTCCCTGGGACCCTAAGATCCTGGTGTGACCAAGCTCCTGGAATCCTAGGAACCTGGAGCCTATTATCCTGGTATGTTAGAGTGCCTGGGTTTTGTAGGACTGGCTGCAGAGTTCATACCCAAGGTCTGATCAGGGCACCAGCCCAGACTAGAAAGAACCTGTGCGACTGGTAAGGCAGATTCCTGGATGTCTGGGTCCCGTTGGTTCATGTGTTCCCTTTTTTGTGATTAGGTATGGTCCTTGTATCACTAATATTTAAAGAAAGGTGACCATTACTTCCTGCTATTTATTACTCTAATATTTCAACCGGAAGTGGTATTGGAGTTTTTAAGAGGCCTTTTGAGTGTCTAATGTGATCGTGATTTTTTTTTCATTTTATTTAAAAAGTGTGGATTAATTTGATGGATTTTCATATATTGAATCACCCCTTCATGCCTGTGCGGATGTGTATTTTATTTTGTTGGATGATTTTTTTAAAAGTGTTCCTGGATTATGTTTGCAAGTTCTTTATTGAGTATTTTTCACCAATGTTTCCTGACTGAGCCCAGCAAGGCTGGATACACAAGGTTTGACAGTGAGATGCCTGGAGGAACAATAAGCAGCCTGATTTCAGCTTATAGGACCCCCTTGTCGAATGAGAGCCAGGCACAGTGAAAGAGGGGCCTTGGAACACAAGATCCAAAAAGATGGCTGTTGTTTTGGTTTAAGAAAGAGCCTAGAGATCAGAAAGGACAGTGGGCATTGGAAAGCATCGCATCATCATGATGCCCAAGGAGAAACAGAAAAACAAAACAGGACATGTCTTCTATCGTTCACCACTCAGGACTCAAACTGATGACCTGATGACCTACCTTCCCAGGCTTTTTCCAGTTCCTCCAGTTTGTCCAAAACTCTCCTCCTTACAGGAATGTGTTACAGCCAAATCAGAGGACTTACAAATGCTTACAGGGACTCTACACTAGGTCGGCCATTGTTCAAACTATTCTATATATTACCGCTTTGAAGAACAACTCCAAGAAGGACTTGTACAGTCTTTATTTCTTTGGTGATGATAGGACATTAAGTGACACAAAGCCTATGTTTAATCCCCCAATGTTTGGACCTGGGAATTACTTACTCTCTTATTTCACTTTATTTGTCTTCCATTAATTGATTAAATGGTTGATTGATAAAAAAAAAAAAAGAAAGTGGTCTGGAATTCTGTCTGGTTATTGAGGCTTAATGTGGTTTAGGTAACAGGATGACTGTGCCTTTAAGGAATGAGTTTGGCAATGTTCCTTATGTTTCTATTTTGTGGAATAGTTTGAGAAGAATTGATATTACGTCTTCTTTAAAAGTCTGTTAGAATTTTATGATAAAACCATCTGGTCCTGAGCTTTTTGTTGTTCTTGCTCTTGTTGTATTTATTGTTTTGAGATTTTCATGACGTCTTTATTACCTAAGGAGTTATGGGTCTTTTTAGATTGCTTACTTAATCTTAATTTCATTTTGGTAACTGGAATCAATGGGGAAATTTGTTCATTTCGTTTAGATTTTCCAGTTTTGTGTAATAGAGGCTTTTGTAATAAGACCCAAATAGTGTTTGGATTTCCTCAGTGTCTATTGTTATGCACCATTTTCATTTTCTTGTCTATTGTAATTCCCCATTTCATTTTCTTACCTTGGCTAAGGGTTTGTATATCCTCCTGATTTTTTCAAACGCTCCAATTCTTGGTTTTATTAATTTTTTTGTGGTATTCTCTTATTTATTTTATTTATTTTCAATTAATTGGCTTTTTCCCATAAGTTTGTATATTTCTTGCCATCTACTCCCCTTTTTCTGTGTTTACATCTTGTGTTCTGGAGCTTTCAAGTATGCTGTTAAATTGCTAGTATGAGATGTATCCATTTTCTTTAAGACAGCATTTAGAGGCATGACTTTTCTCTTAGCACTGCTTTCATTGTGTCCCATAAGTTTGGGCATGGTCTGCTTCCTTTTTGTCAATGAATTACAAAGTCTTTAACTTCTTCCTTCCTTCCCTCTTTCTTTCTTTCTTTCTTTCTTTCTTTCTTTCTTTCTTTCTTTCTTTCTTTCTTTCTTCCTTTCTTTCTTTCTTTCCTTCTTTCTTTCTTCCTTTCTTTCTTTCTTTCTTTCTTTCTTTCTCTCTCTCTTTCTTTCTTTCATCTTTGACCCATGGTCTTTGAGTAGATAATTATTTGATTCCTTCGAGTTTGTAGGTATTATGATGCCTGAAAATTATTAAATTCCATTTTGAATGCACGAGGCTCTAAAAAGATGCTAGGTGTTAATTCAATTTTCTTCTGTCTCTTACTGCTTCTGTTGTTACTGAGTTCATGATCAGTTTGGGGGAAGGTTCTGTGAGCTTCTGAATGGAGTGTATGTGTGTATAATTTATTTGGGTGAAATATTCTGTAGACATATGTTAGGTCCACTTCATTCCTTATGTCTATTATGTTCATTTTTCTACTGTTTGGTATTTCCTTTGATCACATCAGCCCTGGTGATAGTGTGAGTTGTAATCTCCCACTCTTAAAATGATGGCTTTGAATGTGAATTAAGCTTTAGTAATGTTATTTTATGAATGTGGTAGCCCCAGAAATTTGACATATATATTCAGGACTATGATGTGACCTTCATGGCTTTTTCCTTTCATAAAATATAAAGGGTCATTTTTCTATTTTTTTTATTACTTTTGATTGAATTTCAATTTTATTTGATATTGGGATGAATACTCCAACTTATTTCATGGGTCCCTTTGCTTAGAAAACCTTTTCCAATCATCTTCTCTGAGTGAGTGTTTATCTTTGTTTCTGAGGTATGTTGGGTTTGTGCAGAAAAATGATGGGTCCTACTCTCACTTGCACTGTGGTAGCCTGTGTCTTTTAACTGGGGCAGTTGAGTCTATTTATGTTGCAGGATAGTAATGACCAATGATTCTTAATTCCTGTTATTTTGATGTTGGTAGTGGTAGTATGCATGTCTGTGAGAGAAATTTCTCTTTTTTTCATTTTACTGGTGTAAAATTATTCACTTCGTGTATTTTCTTAGTTACCCTACTTCATTTATGATTGGTTTTATAAAGGAATATTTCTCACTTCCATTGATGGTTATTCAGTGTTTTGATGAACATTGTTTCTGGCCTGACATCTGTGTCACTTATGGTTTGCAAGACCTCTGCCCACACTGTTGTGGCTTTTACATTCTCTTTTGAGAAGTCAGTTGAAATTATGATATGTTTGTCTTTAAATGTTTCTTGTCTGTCAGATCTTGCAGCTTTTAATATTCTTTTTGTTCTGTATATTTAATGCTTTGGCTATTATTTGCATGAAAGAATTTCATCTTTTACTCCAATCTATTTGGTATTATGCAACCTTCTTATACATTTAAACAATATTTTCTTTAGATGAGAATTTTTTCTATGATTTTGTTAATGGTATTTTCTGGTACTTTGAGCTGGGAATCTTCTTCTATACCTATTATTTTTAGGTTTTTGTCTCTTTATACTGTCCTTTATTCCCTTGGTGAGCATTTTGTCTAAGGTTAGCACCATTGATTGGTAAGAATCTTTCACCTCCCTGGACTTTGGTAATTCTAGAGGGTCTGAACAGCTTCCACTGTGGAATCTAAATGACGTTTTAATTTATATTTTCCTGATGACTAAGGACTTTGAATATTTCTTTTTATTAGCATTTTATTCCTCCCCTTCCTCTTCTTCCTTATCCTCTTCCTCCTACTCCTCCTTTTCTTCCTCTCCATATCTTTAATCTGACTTTTTAGTCAAGTTATTATCCCCCTCCCAATGTGCCCTCTGACTATTCCTCATGCCATTAGTCCTCCCCCTGTCTTGAAGAAGATGCCTCCATCACCACAACACCACCTGCCATCCCTCTCCACCCTGTGGGGCCTCAAGACTCATGAGAGGTAGGCACCTCTTCTATCACTAAGGCCAGGCCAGGCAGTCCCCTGCTATATATCTGTCGGGGACCTGATATGAGCGAATGTGTGGTGGCTAAGTGTCTGAAAGATCTTAGGGAGGTCTGGGTTAGTTAAAACTTCTGGTCTTCTCATGGGGTCATCCTCCTCAGCTTCTTCCATTCAAAATTCTCCAAATCAATAAGAGGGATTTCTAACTTAATTCCACTGATTTGAAATAATTATCTCTATCCATCTCAGTCAGCTACTTGTTAATCTATGTCTTTTTATTTGGGGATTGAGTCCATTGATATTAAGAGATATTAAGGGAAGTAATTGTTGCTTCCTGTTATTTTTGTTATTAGATTTGAATTCTGTTCATATGGCTATCCTCTTTTAGGTTTTTTGAAAGATTAATTTCCTGCTTTTTCTAGGGCACAGTTTCCCTCCTTATGTTGGAGTTTTCCATTTATTATCCTTTGAAGGGTTGTAATTGTGGAAATTTATTATGTAAATTTCTTTTTCTCATGGAATACCTTTCTTTCTCCATCTATGGTAACTGAAAGTTTTGCTGGGTATAGTAGACTTAGCTGTCATTTGTGTTGTCTCAGGGTCTGTATGACATCTGCCCAGGATCTTCTGGCTTTTAACAGTCTCTGGTGAGAATTCTGGTGTAATTCTGATAAGTCTGCCTTGATATGTTACTTGACCTGTTTCCCTTATGCTTTTAATATTCTTTCTTTATTTTGTGCATTTCATGTTTTCACTATTGAGTAATTGGAGGAATTTCTTTTCTGGTCCAGTCGATTTGGAATTTTGTAGTCTTTTGTACATTCATGGAGATATCTTTCTTTAGGTTGGGAAAGTGATCTTCTATACTTTTGTTGAAGATATTTATTGGCCCTTTAATTTGGGAATCTTTGCTCTCTTCTATAACTATTATCCTTAGGTTTGGTAATCTCATTGTGTTCCGAATTTCTTGGATGTTTTCGGTTAGGATCTTTTTTACATTTACACTTTCTTTGACTGTTGTATCAGTGTTTAATATGGTATCTTCTTAACCTGCGATTCTCTCTTCTATCTAGTATGTTGTGTTGTGGATGCTTGCATCTATGGCTCCTGACTTTTTTTTTTCTCTTCCTGTTTTGTTTTTTTGTTTGTTTGTTTGTTTGTTTGTTTGTTTTGGTTATTCGAGACAGGATATTTCTGTGTAGCCCTGGCTGTCCTAGAACTTGCTCTGTACACCAGGCTGGCCTCGAACTCAGAAATTCGCATTACTCTGCCTCCCAAGTGCTGGGATTAAAGGTGTGTGCCACTACATCCAACTCAAGATGTGATTTTAAAACAGTCTTGCTTTTCAGGAATTTGGGGTTATTCAGGGCTCACTTTGGTAGGAAAACTGAGTTCTGATGAGGCCAAGTAGCCTTGATTTTTGTTGCTTATGTTCTTGCTCTTGTCTGTCATAGCTGCTTATCTCTGGTGTTAGCCAGTACTACTGTCTCCACTGTGGCTTGTCTCTTCTGTGAGCCTGTGTATCAGCTCTCCTAGGAGACCAGTTCTCTCCAGGATGAATTTGGGTATGCAGAGCTCTGTGACACAGAAAAAAAAAAAACAAACAGGATGGATCGTGTCCATCCCTGGCTTTTCCTTGTTTCCTGGGTCCTGATGGATCTGTGTAGGTCCCTCTTGGGCCAGGAATTTGAGCAGTAGTGGTGTCCTTACCTGTGCTATCAGGTGTGTCAGCACTCTTGAGAAATCCCAGTAAGATTTGATTATGGAGGGCTGTGGCACAGGGTCAACTCCAGGCATAAATATCTGTTTTGTTTTTAAATAAATAATCTCACTGATTTAAAATCTAATGTTTAATTTCACATTAGTATCCCATTATTGAAAAGGTATTCTAGTACCTCCTTTTCATCATTCTGTCATTGGATAGATGATTTGGGTTCATATTGGTCATTGAGTCTCATAGTGTGGAGATTTTCTTTTATTAATGCATGCTAGCTGCAAAAATTATGTTTTGTTATCTCTCTCTCTCTCTCTTTTTTTTTTTTTTTTTTTTTTGCATCATGGTTCCACTGTATTAGCCAGGCCCAAGGTTTAAATGCACAAGCAAAAGGGGAAGTGCCTTTCAACAGGAAGGGTGGGGCAGTAAAATTGCACAAGTAAAAGGGGAAGTACTTCTCAGCAGGAGGGATGGGGCAGCAGAAATTTTTCTTTAGGCAGTTACCCGAGAAGCAGAAACTTGCTGGTATCAGGGTGTGATCAGGACATTGGTGATGACTTAGGGCTAGAACATTCTGTGGTTGTTCTCGAAACGATATGTTGGTGGCCTGCTTTTGACCCCCTTTTTTTCTCTGGGGGAGAGGCCCAATTCAGAGATCAGGACAATAGAGTTGTCTAAATAGCTCCCAACATCTCCCCTGTTTTAATATTTTTATAAAGGCATATTGTATAATAAATTTGTAGCCACGTTTTTAACGACTGCCTAAACATTTGTTTGCTCACCGGGTGATTCCCTAAAACCATGAAGGACACAAGGACAAGTCATCTATGAGGCTTGAATTAATGGTTCCAGTCTGTTGGGTATAACCTGGGCTAGCCAAGGGATTTAGGAACAAAGCAGACTCCGTGGGTAGAGGTAGAGGTCTGATCCCCAGTGTGTAATGTTAGGAGCCATGTACAGGATTGACTCTCAGGCTCACAGTTTTTTACCCAGAGTAACCCTGATCTGTTCCTGTGCCGTTTTTCTTGGGGGAAGAACCCTAGGGCACTCAACCTTCATGCAATCAGACAGGCCTCTCAGAGACTGTCTTACAGCTTCCAGACTAATCTCTGTGCAGTGCCTTAGCCTTACAACTCTCATGGGCGACGGCTTCAAGTTCCAATTTTACAATGTGTCTAGCATGGGATTACCATTTAGGTTCCAATGTGGCGAGAATATATATTACCATGTCGGAAGCATAGAACACGGCAATCTATAAATGATTCCTGGTATGAGACTGATGGCCGAATTTAGGGGGAGGGGAATGATCTTACTTAAGCATTTTATGGAAATTGAGTCTCTCTCCCCAAGATGAGGGTGATGAAGTGGTATCCATGTCTGACTCTTCTCCAGTAACCTGCTTGTTATCGCCAAAGTCCAGCCGATGGTAATGAACTGAAAGAGATACGCTTGAAAGAGAGGAATCAATTTGAGATTTAACAAATCCGGTCAATTTCTGAAATGCCCAAGGACCAAAGGAAATCAATAATAGGAGTCCCAATAGGGGCTTATCTCTTATACTGTGTAATTATGATGAAGTTCATACATATGAAAATATATCATGTATTTTATGAATATCTTCTAACATATATTATGTTTATAACATTAATTTCTTTTGAATAAAATTGTTGCAATTCTGTGTTGTATGCTTTTGGCAGGATCCTCAAATTGGTGCTAATTCATGCATTAAGCATTTATATTATTTTCAAACAATTGTAAAATGACATATAATGACATGTTCTCCTTAATTTTGCCTCTGTCTTGTTATCATATGAAGAAACTATTTCAAAGGCACAGGATTATGTCCAGGATGAAATAACAGAAAGATTTGCATGTGATGCCCTTTCAGTGCTATATAGGAAAACTCAGGGAATATACTGCTGGTAGTGAAGAGTGTGAAATGTGTTTTCATGGAAGTGCTCTGTTTGTAAAACACATTTGTTTCATTCCCGAAACAGATCAGGAAGCTCCAGATACTCTTCCTGAGAGAACTCAGTCCCCAAATCCTAAGGCACACTACAGACTTTCTACTCGAGTGACATCTTACAAATGTAATGAATGTGGGAAATCTTTTACAAAGTTATCAAGTCTTAAAGTTCACCAAAGATTACATACTGGAAACAAACCTTACAAATGTAATGAATGTGGAAAATCTTTTAAACATTTGTCAAGCGTTAAAATTCACCACAGATTACATACTGGAGACAATCCTTGTAAATGTAATGAATGTGGCAACTCTTTTGCCCACTACTCACAGCTTAAATATCACCACAGAATACTTATTGGAGACAAACCTTACAAATGTAATAGATGTGGCAAATCTTTTACATGGTATTCAGATCTTAAAGTTCACCATATAAGACATACTGGAAACAAACCTTACAAATGAAATGAGTGTGGGAAATCTTTTAAACATTTGTCGAGTCTTAAAGTTCACCACAGATTGCATACTGGATACAAACCTTACAAATGTAATGAATGTGACAAATCTTTTACCAAGTCCTCAAGACTTAAAGTTCACCACAGATTACATACTGGAGACAAAGCTTACAAATGTAATGAATGTGGAAAATCTTTTACACAGTATTCAGATCTTAAAGTTCACCAGAGAATCCATACTGGGGACAAACCTTACAAATGTAATGATTGTGGGAAATCTTTTACAAAGTCCTCAAATCTTAAAGTTCACCAGAGAATCCATACTGGGGACAAACCTTACAAATGTAATGATTGTAGGAAATCTTTTACAAAGTCCTCACATCTTAAAGTTCACCAGAGAATCCATATGGGGGACAAACCTTATGAATGTAATAAGTATGGAAAATGATTTACCCAGTCTTCCCACTTAATGTTCACCACAAAATCCATAATAAAAACAAACCTTACAAATGTATTAAGTGTTGTAAATCATTTACATATTCCTCATCTCTTCAAGTTCACCACAGAATCCATACTGGAGATACAAGATTGTATCTTGTATCTTGGTTATTCTAAGTTTCTGGGCTAATATCTACTCATCAGTGAGTAAATATCATGTGAGTTCTTTGATGATTGGGTTACCTCACTCAGGATGATGCCCTCCAGGTCCATCCATTTGCCTAGGAATTTCATAAATGCATTCTTTTTAATAGCTGAGTAGCACTCCATTGTGTAAATATACCACATTTTCTGTATCCATTCCACTGTTGAGTGACATCTGGGTCCTTTCCAGCTTCTGGTTATTATAAATAAGGCAGCTATGAACATAGTAGAGCATGTGTCCTTCTTACCGGGTGGAACACTACCTGGATATACGCCCAGGAGAGGTATTGTGGTATCCTCTGGTAGTACTATGTCCAATTTTCTGAGGAACCACCAGACTGATTTCGAGAGTGGTTGTACAAATCCCACCAACAATGGAGGAGTGTTCCTCTTTCTCCACATCCTTGCCAACATCTGCTGAAACTGACCCCTTACCTTGACACATAACAAATCACTTTTAAGCCTTAACCCTTGCTTTCTTATTCATCCACAAGATCTAAATAACTTTAAAATACAACAGTAATTACAAATTCTTATACACTAAAATTTGAATCCCCTTAAAATATCCAATCTATTTTGAAATTCAACGTTTTTCAACAATTCAGTCTCTTTTCAGTGGGTTCCAATAAAATATTTTCTCACTTAAAGAGGGAAATATATCAGGGCACAATCAATACCAAAAGCATATCAACTCTAACTGTCTAATATGTGAGATTCACTCACTGTCTTATGGGGTCCTCCAAGGACTTGGGTCACTTCACCAGCTCTGCCCTTTGTAGCACACATCTTGTCTTCTAAGTTCCAGCTGCCTTTACTCCAATGCTGGTGCTGTTTTTGGTGGTTATCTCTTGCTACTGGCATCTGCAATACACTGCTGTCTTCCTCTGCAACTAGGCTTCACCAATAGCCTATCATAGGCTCTTTTCATGGTGCCTGGAAACAGAAACTAAACAGAGACACACTGAAACTAACAGAAGTTATGAAACAAATGGATTACACAGATATTTATAGAACATTTTATTCTAAAACAAAAGGATATACCTTCTTCTCAGCACCACATTTTACCTACTCCAAAATAGCCCATCTAAACAGTCACAAAACAGGTCTCAACAGATACAAAATTATTGATACTTTTTAATATATCCTATCAGGTCATCAGAGACTAAGGGTGATCTTCAATAACACCATTAATAATAAAAAGCCAACATTCATGAGGAATCTGGACAACATTCTACACAATGATACTTAGGTCAATGGAGAAAAAAAGAAAGAAATTAAAGATGTTTTTACAGTTTAATGAAAATGAACCCATAACTTCTCCAAATGTATGGGACACAATAAAGGCAGTCATAAGAGGAAAACTTATACCCTGAGTGCCTCCAAAAAGAAACTAGAGAGAGCAAACACTAGCGGCTTGACAAAATACCTAAAAGCTCTATAACAAAAGGAGCCAAATTCACTAAATAGGAGTAGACCCCAGGGAATAATCAAACTCAGGGCTGAAACAAACCAAGTGAAAACAAAAAGAACTATTCAAAGAATCAACTAAACCAGGAGCTGGTTCTTAGAGAAAATCAACAAGATAGATAAAACCTTAGCCAGACAAACTGGAGGGTACAAGAACCGTATCCTAATAAACAAAATCAGAAATGAAAAAGGAGACACGATAACAGAACCTGAAGAAATCCAAAACATCATCAGATCCTACCACAAATGGCTATACTCAACAAAACTGGAAAACATGAATGAAATGTACAACTTCCTAGACAGATAGCAGGTACCAAAATTAAATCAGGATCAGATTAATGATCTAAATAGTCCCATATCCGCTAAAGAAATAAAAGACATCATCAATAGTCTCCCAACCGGCCAGAACACCTGGGGGAGCCATCTTGGTTCCCAGATCCCTCTGAGATTGGTCGCAACAGGTGAGAGTGTGGACTACAGAATCTAACAGCTTCTGGAAAAGGCAGAAGGCACAGAGCTTCTGAGGCAGACCCATTTTGGGCTCCAGACATCCTGGCACCTTCCCTGCCAGATGGGAGGTGTCCTCCCCAATTGAGAGGGCTTTGCTGGAGAACATGGGGGAATCATCTCTGGTACAGGATATCTAAGAGACTAGTCTGTGTAGGTGAGAGTGCTGAATACAGAAGCTACACAACCTCTGGGACAGGCAGAACAAACACAGCTTCTGGGACAGGCCCAGTTTCAGACCATTATCTTCTGCAAGGAGGCAGGTCCAAACGCCAGATATCTGTGCACCTTCCCAGCAAGAGGAGAGCTTGTCTGCAGAAAGTGCTCTGACCAATGAAATTTAGAAGAGAGCTAGTCTCCCATGTCTGCTGATAGAGGCTAACAGACTCACGGGAGCAACAAGCTCTAACCAAAGACAACTATAACAAAGAACTCCAGAGATTACCAGATGGCAAAAGGCAAACTTAAGAATCTTACTAACAGAAATCAAGACCACTCACCATCATCAGAACCTAGCACTCCCACCTCAACCAGTCCTGGGCACCCCAACACACCCAAAAAGCTAGACCAGGATTTAAAAGCACATCTCATGATGATGGTAGAGGACATCAAGAAGGACTTTAATAACTCACTTAAAGAAATACATAACACTGCTAAAGAGTTACAGTCCTTAAAAAAAATAGAAAAATACAACCAAACTGGTAGAAGTCCTTAAAGAAAAACAGGACAACACAACCAAACAGGTGATAAAATTGAACAAATCTATACAAGGCCTAAAAAGGGAAGTAGACACAATTAAAAAAAATGAGGCAACACTGGAGATAGAAACCCTAGAAAAGAAATCTGAAACCATAGATGCGAGTATCAAGAACAGAAATCAAGAGATGAAAAAAAGAAACTAAGGTGCAGAATATTCAATAGAAAACATGGGCACAACAATGAAAGAAAGTGCAAAATGCAAAAAGATGCTAACTCAAAACATCCAGGAAATCCAGGACACAATGAGAAGACCAAACCTACGAATAATAGAAGTAGATGAGAATGAAGATTTTCAACTGAAAGGGCCAGCAAATATCTTCCACAAAATTATAGAAAAAAACTTCCCAAACCTAAAGAAAGACATGCCCATGAACATATAAGAAGCCTACAGAACTCCAAATAGACTGGACCAGAAAAGAAATTGCTCCCAACACATAATAATCAGAACAACAAACGCACTAAATAAAGAAAGAATATTAAAAGCAGTAAGGGGAATCGCCTGGGACCTGAGAGAGCATTAATTAGGGAAGCAGAAAACCCGGCATAACCAGGGTCACAAGTCTCTTCCGGTTGGCACGAGCACTGACGTACCTTGGGCACGGAGTCTGCGGACACCCCCAAGTTCGCCACAGGATTCTCCACGGGATCTTAGGACCTCTGATGAGTGGAACTTCTGCCAGGAGGCAGGTTCGAACACCAGATATCTGGGCACCTTCCCTGCAAGAGGAGAGCTTGCCTATAGAGAGTACTCTGACCACTAAAACTCAGGAGAGAGATAGTCTCCCAGATCTGCTGATAGAAGCTAAAATAATCACCTGAGGAACAAGCTCTAACCAGAGACAACTGTAACAACTACCTCCAAGAGAGTTATAGTCCATTACCAGATGGCAAAAGGCAAATGTAAGAATCTTACTAACAGAAAACAAGGTCACTCACCATCATCAGAACGCAGCACTCCCTCCCTGCCCAGTCCTGGGCACCCCAACACACCCAAAAAGATAGACCCGGATTTCAAAGCATATCTAATAATGATGGTACAGGACATCAAGAAGGACTTTAATAACTCACTTAAAGAAATACAGGTGAACACTGCTTAACAGGTAGAAGACCTTAAAGAGGCAGCACAAAAATCCCGTAAAGAATTCAAGGAAAACACAACCAAACAGTTGATGGAATTGAGTAAAACCATCCAAGACCTAAAAAGGGAAGTAGACACAATAAAGAAAACACAAAGTGAGGCAATGCTGGAGATAGAACCCTAGGAAAGAAATCTGGAACCATAGATGGAAGCATCAGCAACAGAATACAAGAGATGGAAGAGAGAATCTCAGGTGCAGAAGATTCCATAGAGAACATTGGCACAACAATCATAGAAAATACAAAATGCAAAAAAACCCCAACTCAAAACATCCAGGAAATCCAGGACACAATGAGAAGACCAAACCTACATACAATAGGAGTAGATGAGAAAGAAGATTTTCAACTGAAAGGGCCAGCAAATATCTTCAACAAAATTATAGAAGAAAACATCCCAAACCTAAAGAACCACATACCCATGAACATACAAGAAGCCTACAGAACCCCAAATAGACTGGACCAGAAAAGAAATTCCTCCCAACACATAATAATCAGAACAACAAATGCACTAAATAAAGATAGAATATTAAAAGCAGAAAGAGAAAAGGGTATAGTAACATATAAAGGCAGGCCTATCAGAATTACACCAGATTTTCACCAAAGACTATATAAGCCAGAAGATCCTACACAGATGTTATACAGACACTAAGGAAACACGAATGCCAGCCCAGGCTACTATACCCAGCCAAACTCTCAATTAATAACAGAAAAAAACCAATGCAAGGACAGAAACAACTTCGTAGAAACAGTAAGAAACTAATCCTTCAACAAAACAAAAAGAAGACAGCCACAAGAACAGAATGCCAAGTCTAAAAACAAAAATAATAGGAAGCAACAATTACTTTTCCTTAATATCTCTTAATATCAATGGACTCAATTCCCAAATAAAAAGACATAGACTACAGACTGGTTACACAAACAGGACCCAACATTTTGCTGCTAACAGGAAGCCCATCTCAGGGAAAAAGACAGACACTATCTCAGAGTGAAAGGCTGGAAAACAAATTTCCAAGCAAATGGACTGAAGAAACAAAGTTGAGTAAACATGCTAATATCGAATAAAATCAACTTCCAACCCAAAGTTATCAAAAAAGACAAGAACGGACAGTTCATACTCATCAAAGGTAAAATCCTCCAAGAAAACTCTCAATTCTGAATATCTATGCTCCAAATGCAAGGGCAGCCACATTCATTTAAGAAACATTAGTAAAGCTCAAAGCACACATTGCACCTCACACAATAATAGTGGGAGACTTCAACAGACCACTTTCATCAATGGACAGATCATGGAAACAGAAACTAGAGGAACACAGTGAAAACTAACAGAAGTTATGATGCAAATGGACTTAACTGATATCTACAGAACATTTTATCCTAAAAGAAGAGGATATACCTCTTCTCAGCACCTCATGGTACCTTCTCCAAAATTGACCATATAAATGGTCACAAAACAGGCCTCAAACGATACAAAAATATTGAAATTGTCCCATGCATCATATCAGATCATAATGGACTAAGGCTGATCTTCAATAACAACATAAATAATGGAAAGCCAACATTCACATGGAAAATTAACAATACTCTTCTCAATGATACCTTGGTCAAGGAAGGAATAAAGAAGGAAATTAAAGACATTTTAGAATTTAATAAAAATGAAGCCACAGCATACCCAAACTTATAGGACACAATGAAAGCATTTCTAAGAGGGAAACTCATAGCTCTGAGTGCCTCAAAAAAAAATTGAGGGAGCACACACTAGCAGCATGACAACACACCTGAAAGCTCTAGGAAAAAAAAGGAAGCAAATTCACTCAAGAGGAGTAGAGGGCAGGAAATAATCAAACTCAAGGGCAAAATCAACCAAGTAGAAACAAGAAGAACTATTCAAAGAATCAACCAAAAGAAGAGCTGGTCCTTTGTGAAAATCAACAAGAGAGATAAACCCTTAGCCAAGACTCATTTAAGGGCACAGCATCCTAATTAACAAAATCAGAAATTAAAAGTGAGAGATAACAACAGATACTGAAGAAATCCAAAACTCCATCACATGCTTCTACAAAAGGCTATACTCAACAAAACTGGAAAACCTGGATGAAATGGACAAATTTCTAGACAGATACCAAGTACCAAAGTTAAATCAGGATCAAGATAACGATCTAAACAGTCCCATATCCCCTAAAGAAATAGAAGCAGTCATTAATAGTCTCCCAACCAAAAAACAACCCAGGACCAGATTGGTTTAGTGCAGAGTTCTATCAGACCTTCAAAGAAGATATAATTCCAGTTCTTCAGAATTATTCCATAAAATAGAAGTAGATTTTCTACACAACTCATTCTATGAAGCCAGAATCACTTTGATAACTAAACCAGAGAAAAATCCAACAAAGATAGAGCACTTCAGACCAATTTCCCTTATGAATATCGATACAAAAATACTCAATAAAATTCTTGCTAACTGAATCCAAGAACACATAAAAACAATCATCCATTCTGACCAAGTAGGTTTTATTCCAGGGATGCAGGGATGGTTTAATATATAGAAATCCATCAACATAATCCATTATATAAACAAACTCGAAGACAAAAACCACATGATCATCTCTTTAGATGCAGGAAAAGCATTCGACAAGATCCAACACCCATTCATGATAAAAGTCTTGGAAAGATCAGGAATTCAAGGCCCATAGCTAACCATGATAAAAGCAATCAACAGCAAACCAGTAGCAAACATCAAACTAAATGGTGAGACGCTTGAAGAGATCCCTCTAAAATCAGGGACTAGACAAGGCTGTCCACTCTCTCCATACCTATTCAACATTGTATTTGAAGTCCTAGCCAGAGCAATTCGACAACAAATGGAGATCAAGGGGATACAAATTGAAAAGAGGAAGTCAAAATATCACTTTTTGCAGATGATATAATAGTATATATAAGTGACCCTAAAAATTCCACCAGAGAACACCTAACCCTGATAAACAGCTTCGGTGAAGTAGCTGGATATAAAATTAACTCAAACAAGTCAATGGCCTTTCTCTACACAAAGAATAAAGAGGCTGAGAAAGAAATTATGGAAACAACACCCTTCTCAATAGTCACAAATAATATAAAATATCTTGGTGTGACTCTAACTAAGGAAGTGAAAGATCTGTATGATAAAAACTTCAAGTCTCTGAAGAAAGAAATTAAAGAAGATCTCAGAAGATGGAAAGATCTCCCATGCTCATGGATTGGCAGGATCAACATTGTAAAAATGGCTATCTTGCCAAAAGCAATCTACAGATTCAATGCAATCACCATCAAAATTCCAACTCAATTCTTCAAAGAAAGAAAGAGCAATCTGCAAATTCATCTGGAATAACAAAAAAACCTAAGATAGCAAAAACTCTTCTCAAGGATATAAGAACCTCTGGTGGAATCACCATGCCTGACCTAAAGCTGTACTACAGAGCAATTGTGATCAAAACTGCATGGTACTGGTATAGTGACAGACAAGTAGACCAATGGAATAAAATTGAAGACCCAGAAATGAACCCACACACCTGTGGGCACTTGATCTTCGACAAGGGAGCTAAAACCATCCAGTGGAAGAAAGACAGCATTTTCAACAATTGGTGCTGGCACAACTGGTTGTTATCATGTAGAAGAATGCGAATCGATCCATACTTATCTCCTTGTACTAAGGTTAAATCTAAATGGATCAAAGAACTTCACATAAAACCAGAGACACTGAAACTTATAGAGGAGAAAGTGGGGAAAAGCCTTGAAGATATGGGCACAGGGGAAAAATTCCTGAACAGAACAGCAATGGCTTGTGCTGTAAGATCGAGAATTGACAAATGGGACCTAATGAAACTCCAAAGTTTCTGCAAGGCAAAAGACACCGTCAATGAGACAAAGAGACCACCAACAGATTGGGAAAGGATCTTTACCTATCCTAAATCAGATAGGGGACTAATATCCAACATATATAAAGAACTCAAGAAGGTGGACTTCAGAAAATCAAATAACCCCATTAAAAAATGGGGCTCAGAACTGAACAAAGAATTCTCACCTGAGGAATACCGAATGGCAGAGAAGCACCTGAAAAAATGTTCAACATCCTTAATCGTCAGGGAAATGCAAATCAAAACAATCCTGAGATTCCACCTCACACCAGTCAGAATGGCTAAGATCAAAAATTCAGGTGACAGCAGATGCTGGCGAGGATGTGGAGAAAGAGGAACACTCCTCCATTGTTGGTGGGATTGCAGGCTTGTACAACCACTCTGGAAATCTGTCTGGCGGTTCCTCAGAAAATTGGACATAGTACTTCCGGAGGATCCAGCAATACCTCTCCTGGGCATATATCCAGAAGATGCCCCAACTGGTAAGAAGGACACATGCTCCACTATGTTCATAGCAGCCTTATTTATAAAAGCCAGAAGCTGGAAAGAACCCAGATGCCCCTCAACAGAGGAATGGATACAGAAAATGTGGTACATCTACACAATGGAGTACTACTCAGCTATTAAAAAGAATGAATTTATGAAATTCCTAGGCAAATGGATGGACCTGGAGGGCATCATCCTGAGTGAGGTAACACATTCACAAAGGAACTCACACAATATGTACTCACTGATAAGTGGATATTAGCCCAAAACCTAGGACACGCAAGATATAAAATACAATTTCCTAAACACATGAAACTCAAGAAAAATGAAGACTGAAGTGTGGACACTATACCCCTCCTTAGAAGTGGGAACAAAACACCCTTGGAAGGAGTTACAGAGACAAAGTTTGGAGCTGAGATGAAAGTATGGACCATGTAGAGACTGCCTTATCCAGGGATCCACCCCATAATCAGCATCCAAACGCTGACACCATTGCATACACTAGCAAGATTTTATCGAAAGGACCCAGATGTAGCTGTCTCTTGTGAGACTATGCCGGGGCCTAGCAAACACAGAAGTGGATGCCCACAGTCAGCTAATGGATGGATCACAGGGCTCCCAATGGAGGAGCTAGAGAAAGTACCCAAGGAGCTAAAGGGATCTGCAACCCTATAGGTGGATCAACATTATGAACTAACCAGTACCCCGGAGCTCTTGACTCTAGCTGCATATGTATCAAAGGATGGCCTAGGCGGCCATCACCGGAAAGAGAGGCCCATTGGACACACGAACTTTATATGCCCCAGAACAGGGGAACGCTAGGGCCAAAAAGGGGGAGTGGGTGGGTAGGGGAGTGGGGGTGGGTGGGTATGGGGGACTTTTGGTATATCATTGGAAATGTAAATGAGCTAAATACCTAATAAAAATGAAAAGAAAAAAAAAAGAACTCAGGAAGGTGGACTCCAGAAAATCAAATAACCCCAATAAAATGGGGCTCAGAACTGAACAAAGAATTCTCACCTGAGGAATACCGAATGGCAGAGAAAGATCAGGAATTCAAGGCCCATACCTAAACATAAGAAAAGCTGTATAAAGCAAACCAGTAGCCAATATCAAGCTAAATGGAGGGAAACTGGAAGCAACCCCACTAAAATTGGAAACTAGACAAGGCTGCCCACTTCCCCCCTTCCAATTCAATATAATACTTGAAGTCCTAACCAGAGCAATTTGAAAACAACGGAGATCAAGGTGATACAAATTGGAAAGGAAGAAGTCAAAATATCACTTTCAAGTGATATAGTAGTGTATATAAGTGACTCTAAATATTCCACCAGAGATACCATGTGAACTGTAAATGAAGAAAATATCTAATAAAAACCTTTTTTAAAAATGGGGTAAAGACCTAAACAAGGAATTCTCAACTGAGGAAAACAAATGGCTGACAAGCACCTGAAAAAATGTTCAACACCTTTAGTCATCAGGGAAATGCAAATCAAAACAACCTTGAGATTCCACCTCAAATCAGTCAGAATGGCTAAGATCAAAAATTCAGGTAACAGCAGATGCTGGCGAGGATGTGGTGAAAGAGGAACACTCCTCCACTGCGGGTGGGATTGTAAGCTTGTACAACCACTCTGGAAATCAGTCAGGCTGTTCCTCAGAAAATTGGACATAGTACTACCAGAAGATCCACCAATACCTCTCCTGGGCATATACCCAGAAGATGTTGCAACTTGTAATAAGGACACATGCTACACTATGTTCAAACAGCCTCATTTATAACAACCAGAAGCTGGAAAGAACCCAGATGTCCCACAGCAGAGGAATTAATCTAGAAAATGTGGTATATTTATACAAGGGAGTACTACTTTGCTATTAAAAACAATGAATTTATGAAATTCTTGGGCAAATGGATGTATCTGGACGATATTATTCTCAGTGAGGTAACCCAATCACAAAAGAAATCACTTGATATGCACTCACTGATAAGTGAATATTAGCCTAGTAACCTAAAATAAACAAGATACAATTTGCAAAACACAAGAAAATCAAAAAGAAGGAAGACCAACATGTGGTTACTTCATTTTTCGTTAGAATAGGGAAAAAAATACCCATGGATGGAATTACAGAGAGAAACTTTGGAGCCCAGGCGAAAGGATAGACCATCCAGAGACTATTCCACCCAGGAATCCATCCCATAATCAGTCACCAAACACAGACACTATTGCATATACCAACAATATTTTGCTGAAAGAACCCTGATATAGCTGTCTCTTTTGTGGCTATGCCAGTGCCTGGAAAAATCAGAAGTGGATGCTCATACTCATCAATATGATAGAACACAGGGCCCCCAATGGAGGACCGAGAGAAAGTACACAAGGAGTTGAAGGGGTCTGCACCCATATAGATGGAACAACAATATGAACCAACCTGTACCCCCAGAGGTCATGTCTCTAACTGCATATTTAGCAGAAGATTGCCTAGTCAGCCAATATTGGGAAGAGAGGCCCCTTGGTCTTGCAAACTTTATATGCCCCAGTACAGGGATATTCCAGGGCCAAGAAATGGGAGTGGGTGGGTAGGGGAGCAGGTCTGAGGGAAGGTTAAAGGGAACTTTCGGGATAGCATTTGAAATGTAAATTTAAATATATTTAGTAAACAATTTTAAAAAAATAATAATGTTATAGGATTCCTGAAAATGTATATAGAATAGAAGCATAAAAATAGAAAAAGTAGAATGCAAAGATACTGGGACTAAGTTACTGTGCAACAAATACAAAAATCTGATTCTCATAAATGAAAAAGAAAGATGAACAGTAGCAGGAGGCTGAGGATAATCAATGAGAAGGGCATGACAACCCAAAATGCATGAAAAGTGTTCAAGTTCCTTTGTAGTTAAAGTAATGTGAATATTCAGGAGCACATTTATATATAAGTGGGAAACTTGTCCTTCACTACCATATATATCTACTTGTCTCTGCTTCCTAAGGGCCAAAGTTAACAGAATGTGTCAACACATGCAGAATCAGTGGTGAGCATTTATAAGAGACAATTGCATATAAAAATAATACTCATATATGAAAACAATGTGTTATTATTTTAGAATGTTTCCAATGCACTCCAATACATTTTAAGAAATGGTACCTTCTATTTACCATGAGCTGAAAGCCTATTGTCCTGAGTATTTTCATCTGCATTTATTGTGCCCTGAGTCTAGATAATTTTGGGTACAATATTCTTTGCTAAGACAAGTCTCATTACAAGATTGTGTTGATTTAAAAGTACACAATAAATTGGAAATCTGTTTTGGACTAGACCTACATCTTGAATTCCTGAAACATCTGTATCCTCACTTCCCTGATATACAAGTGTAAAATGTTAAAATAATAGGAAATGAATGAAAGAGGAAAAGAAGATAAAGAAACATGGAAAATACCAACTAAGCTTTAAGCACAATTTGAGTATGTATTGGTATTTCCTCTAGAGACTGCTGTTAATGCGTTAAGGCAAGTTATCAAGCAGAGAAGAATGTGTCTCCTTATGTTCTTTGTAGAAATTAAATGCCATTGGTCTGTAAATCCACCTTTAATATAATTATATTTTCAAACAATTATCAGTGCAAAGTCCCAACAAGGAAGATATTGTAGAAGAATGGTGTTCAGCTGCCTTCAGTGACAGCTGAAGGCATTAAAAATGATGCAGAGGTATTATATCTAGGTAAGAATAGCTAGAGCATTAGACTACGAATCCAAAAGAAGCAAAGTCCCCATTAAAAGGAAAATTAAGACATAATACAATCCCAGATCTTCCTTCAAAACCACAAAATCATGTTCTTTTAGAACAGGACATAGAGTCCAAAAGTACTATCTCTGTGGATATAGTGGTGAAGCAGGCAATGATTGCCTCGTTTTTCTTGACCCAGCCAACTATACTGCTTACCCAGAAATACCTCCAGCTGCAGTTACCTCACAGATTCTGACAATGATTTCAAATAGAAGCCTCAATTCTGTTTTGATAAACCATCTGATGTAAAGGCAAGGAAAGAAAGGGTGAATATCAATTCCAACTGAAAGCTGTGCTCAACCTGCATTTACAACTCCAGTCTGCCTATATTACGTATATAGCACTTCACTGCAGCCACATACCCAGGTCTGTAGAGAAATATACCATCTTCTAGAAAAACAACACCTAAATTCAGAAAACAAAAGTCCTTTGTATTTTACTACCTATAGAAGGTCATTGTTTCTGCATCTCTTCTCTGGGACGAGTCATGGTGTGTGGTCAGTTTTGATTCCTGCTTTCTACTCTTCAGTTTTACAAGGAACAGGGAGAATCTGCTCCATGTAAATACAGACTGACTTCTGGAATGTGAATGTCCAACATTGGTGTGATATTCCCTTCTGGAGGAGAAAGGAAAGATGGCTTCATGTCAGGTAAAGGTGTGCATGATTATGGGAATGGCTGAGTGTTCTTATAGAAATACTTCATTGTCAGAACTTCCAAACCTTCCCTATGCTGATTCAAATTTACAGTACTATTTAGTCACATGACTCTTAGTATTAACTCTTCAAAACTTAGGTCACTGGTGTGCTTAAGACACCTTTCTACTTATTCAAATCTAATTTTTTTTTTCAATATAACTTCTACAAATGAAAACCTAACGTGAAAATCTTACATAGTTTCTGATAGCAAAGGTGAATATATATCATGACAAAGATGAATGTATAGATGATTTCTACAGAGAATCACTTTGATCACTATTTGGCTGTGAAGAAAGGCCCATGTATAGTGAATCTTGCATCTGAGTGCCTATTGCAGTAATTCACATCTTTCCTACTGCTGCAGCCTTGTAACTGAGTTCTTCATGTTGTGGTGATCCCAAATATAATTTTATTTTATTGACAATTCATATCTGTTATTTTGCTACTCTATGAGGCCTAATGTAAATATCTGTAATTTCTGGTGCCTTAGGCAACTACCATCAGATCATTTAGGGGACCATGCCATTTGATTCCCAAACAGGTTATCACCCACAAGCTGAGAACTATGTCATATTGAATCTTTGCAGAGAAGTCACAAAAATATTTCATTCATAAAATAATTTATCAGAAATACATACTAGTTGTCGATAGCAGACCAAGTTTTATAATTAACAAATCTTTCTTTGGTGGGGATACAGTTCGTTTTATTTATTTATTTATTTATTTATTTATTCATTTACTTTTAGGCTAAAAGCATGTTTTATGCTAGGTCCACCTCAATTTATTACACAAATTAGCATGGTACTTATCGACTTCTCCTGTTTTTTCAATTTTTATTAGATATTTTCTTCATTTACATTTCAAATGTTATCCCAAAAGTCCCTTATATCCTCCCCAAACCCTGCTCTCCTACCCACCCACTCCTACATCCTGGCCCTGTTGTTCCTCTGTATTGGAGCATATAATCTTTGCAAGAGCAAGGGTCTCTCCTCCCAATGATGGCTGATTAGGGCCTTGTGTTCCATCCAATAGATGACTGAGCATAGCTTCTGTTAGTTTCAATGTGTCTCTGTTTGGCTTCTGTTTCCAGGATCTGTCCATTGAGGAAAGTGGGGTGTTGAAGTCACCCACTATTATTGTGTGAGGTGCAATGTGTGCTTTGAGCTTTACTAAAGTTTCCTTAATGAATGGGGCTGACCTTGCTTTTGGAGCATAGATATTCAGAATTGTGAGTGCATCTTGGAAGATTTTACCTTTGATGAGTATGAAGTGCCCCTCCTTCCCTTTTTTGGTACTGTTCATTTTAATTTCAGGTTCTATTGAACTTCATGGATGTGGCTTTAGAGTTCTCTAAGGAGGAGTGGGAATGTCTGGATTCTGCTCAGAGGGCTTTGTACAGAGATGTCATGTTTGAGAATTACAACAACCTGGTTTCTGTGGGTACGAATATTTCTCTTCCATAATTTCTACTCACCTTAGGGATGTCTAAATCTCTTACTAGTGTTTTGTTCTGACTTCCATTAATGATTCACTCTCTTAAATATTTAAAATTATTGGTTACAATCTTATTTATAGCTAACATGTTATATACGTCTATCTTGGCTTTACATTTAACATAATGATTCTTCAGTCTTATATGTTTTGGAAATAAGCATTCAGTAGCATTTATATATGAATACACTGTGACTAACACAGTCTTCTTTTTCTAATGATGTCATTTTAAAAAGAAATTCAGAATTTTAAAGTTGATTGACTTAAAAAGACTCTGAAACATTCTGATGGAAGTAACTATAAAAACGTCATTCATGCTGGGCAGTGGTGGCACACTCCTTTAATCACACTTGGGAGGCAGAGGCAGATGGATTTCTCAGTTTTGGCCAGCCTGATCTACAGAGTGAGCTCCAGGACAGGCAGAGCTACACTGAGAAACCCTGCCTCAATTAAAAAAAAGTCATTATGTACCTTTTATGCTTTTCCATCTCACCTCCATGGCACAATAATGTGCTAGTGCCCAGCTACAATTAATGGCAAATCTGTATTTCTGAATGGACAGGTGTTGCAGTTTCAAAACCAGAGGTAATTACCTGCCTTGAAGAAAACAAAGATCCATGGATTGTTGATTGAAATGGGACAGAAGGCAGAGTACCAGGTAATCTGAAGTGAAATAACATGTTATGTGATGATTCTAAATCAGGGAGAAGTTTAGTCCTGAATGTACTTAGAAAAGCTATTCAATGTAAATTTTTTCTAAGAAGTTTCTTTTGAACAATGCATAAAAGGATTAAGACACCATGGATGCTAAATGATTTTTGCTTTATTTAAACTTTATAGAGAAAATTTCAAATGTACCATATTATATATGCTTTATAAAGTAGTAGATGATTCTCTCATATTCTAATTGAGGTTGGTATTCTTTTTTCTTTTTCTTTATTTAATTCTTTAACCCTATGGGACAATCCAGTCTTCATCCTTTTCCTAGACTGCTCCCCATACCATACCTCCTCCCCTTACCCTAACTATCTTCAAGAGGATGTCCCTACCCTACCACTCCTACCCCACCGGAACTCCCCACTCCCTGGGGCCTCAAGTCTCATGGGTTGGGTACATCTTCTTTCACTGAGGCCAGACCAGGAAGTCCTTTGCTGTATATATAATGGGGGCCTCAGATCAGCTGATGTATCATACCTGGTTGGTGGCTGAGTGTCTAAGAAATTTTGGCGGTTTAGTTCAGTTAAAATTGCTGGTCTTCCGAAAGAATGGACCATCCAGAGACTGCCCCACCTCGGGTTCCATCTGATAATCAGCCACCAAACCCAGACAGTATTGCATAAGGCAACAAGATTTTGCTGAAAGGACTCTGATATAGCTGTCTCCTGTAAGGCTTTGCCAGGGCCTGGCAAATACAGAAATGGATGCTCACAGTCATCTATAGGATGGAACACAGGGCCCCCAATGAAGGAGCTAGAGAAAGTACCCGAGAGCTTATGGGGTCTGCAACACTATAGGTGGAACAACAATATGAACTAACCAGTATTCCAGGAGTTCATGTCTCTAGCTGCATATGTAGCTGAAGATGGCCTAGTCAGCCATCAGTGGGAACAGAAGCCCCTTGGTCTATCAAACTTCATATGCCTCAGTACAGGGGAATGCCAGGGCCAAGAAGTGGGAGTGGGTGGGTAGGGTAGCAGGGAAGAGGGAGGGTATAGGGGACTTTTGGGATAGCATTTGAAATGTAAATGAAGAAAATATATTTAAAAAATGAATTCACATTAGACAACTAAGTGTCTTCGCAAAGCTTTAGAACACAAGATCATATGAATGACCATGCAAATCAGGATCAGTGGAACTGCATGGTAGGTGGCAGAACCCTAAGTAAAAATAAATCATGATACCTAAAGGTCATCTCTGAACATCCTTAGACATTGAAATATACAATGTTTGATATAGCTGCATGATAAGATAGGTAATTTATTTCTGCTTTAGTTATGAAAGATTAAAAATCCTAGTAAGCTACAAATCCATTGTTATTAAAATTATGTTACTGCACTACCAATTTATATTAATATGGTGCTAAGATTATAGTAAAATATAAACATTTTAAAAAAATTGCTGGTCTTCCCATTGGGCTACCCTCCTCTTCAGCTTCTCACGGCTTTTCTCAAATTGGACCATGGGGATCCCTAGCTTCACTCCATTGAGTGGGTGCTAGTATCTGCATCTGACTCTTTGATCTGCCTGTTGGGACTCTCAGAGGGCAACCATGCTTGGCTTCTGTCTGCAAGTATACCACAGCATCAGTAATAGTGTTAGGCCCAGGGGCCTCTCCTTGAGCTTGATCCCAGTTTGCACTGTCACCGGACCTTCTTTCTCTCAGGCTCTTCTCCATATTTGTCCCTGCAGTTCCTTCACACAGGAACAATTTTGGGTTAGAGATTTTGATTTTGGCATGGCCATCCCATCCCTCCACTTGGTGTCCTGTCCCTCAATGGGAGGTGGAATCTACAAGTTCACTCTCCCCACTATAGGGCATTTCATTCAATGTCCCTACCCTTGAGTCCTGAGAATTTCTCACCCCCAAGGCCTCTGGTGCATTCTAGAGGGGGTCCCACCACCTCCAACCTCCCAGAGTTGCCTGTTCCCATTCGTTCTTCTGGCCCTCAAGGATTCAGTCCTGTTCCTGCCCAAGTACCTGATCATGTTTCCCCCTTCGCTTCCCTGTCCCCTCTCCAAATCAAGTCCCACCCTCTCTGCCCCCCAAAATTGCTTTCTTCTCCTTCCCAAGTCGTATGAAGGCGTTCTCCTTTGGATTATTAACTGTCTTGAGGTCTGTGAATTGTGTACTAGATATTCTGTATTTTTTGGCTAATATCAACTTATTTGTGAGGATATGCCATGCTTGTCCTTTTGGGTCTGAGTTACTTCTCTCAGGATGATATTTTCTAGTTCCATCCATTTGTCTGATAAATTCAAGATGTTCTTGTGCTTAATGGCTGAGTTGTATTCCATTCTGTAAATGAACCACGTTTTCTGTATCCATTCTTCTATTATGCTACATCTGGATTGTTTCCTGGTTCTGGCTATGACATGTAAGGCTTCTATGAACATACTGGAGCATGTGCCCCTGTGGCATGGTGGAGCATCCTTTGGGCATGTGCCCAAGAGTGGTATATAGCTGGGTCTTCAGGTAGATCTATTTGCAATTTTCAGAGGAACCTTCAGATTGATTTCCAGAATGGTTGTACCAGTTTGCAATCCCACCAGCAGTGGAGGAGTGATGATGATGATTTTTCATTTTCACTTATGGTTTTGACTTCTTTTTGAAAGTGAAGTGTCTACAGTTGTTTGGATTCATTGCTAGGACTTCCATTCAATTCCATTATCAACTTGTTTGAATTTATACCAACACCAGGCAGATTTTATTACTATTGTTCTGTAGTACAGCTTGAAGTCAGGGATGGTTATTTCTCCAGAAGTTCTTTAACTGTTCAGGATTAGTTTTGCAATTTGGGAATTTTTTGTTTATGTAGGAAGTTTAGAATTTTTCTTTCAAGATTTGTGTCAGAATTTTGATGGGCATTGCATTGAATCTGTAGATTGGTTTTGGTAAAATGATCTTTTTTGCTAGGTTAATCACACAAATCCATGAACATGTGAGATCTGTCCATCTTCTAATAACTTCTTCAATTTCTTTTTTCAGAGACGAAGTTCATGTCATATCAGGTATTTGCCTTGCTTGATTAGAGTTGCAATAAGATTTTTTTTTACTTCTGACTATTGTGACAGAAGTTGTTTCTCTTATTTCTTTCTCAGCCCATTTATTATTTGAATAAAAGTTGACTACTGATCTTTTTGAGGTAATTTTTTAAGCAGCCATTTTACTGAACACATTTTTAGCTTTAGAAGTTCTCTGATAGAGACATGTTATCGTTTGCATATACTATCATAACATCTCCCAATAGCAATGTTTTAAGTTCTTCATTTCCAAATTATATCTCCTTAATCTCCTTTATATATCTTACTGTTCTAACTATAATTTCAAGGACTATATTGAAAAGATAAGAAGAGAGTGGACAGTCTTACCTTGCTGCTGATACTAGTAAAATGTCATTAAGTTTCTCTCTATTTGATTTGATGATGGATACTTGCTTTCTGTGTATACCCTTTTACATTTTTAAATATTCTATTGCTTCAGTGCATTTATACATCAAACATATTAATAATATTGAGTATTTTGAGAATCAATACATAAAAATTTGTTCAGCTTATATATTCCTATGCTTTTATACCTGGAAAATATTACTAATGAACATTTAATACTTTCCATAACTGAGGATCCTACATCTAAAATTGAAGACTAAATGGTTATAGAATAACAATAGCTACTGGCTATTATAAATAAGGCTGCTATGCACATACTGGAGCATGTGTCTTTATTACATGTTGGAGCATTCCTTGGGTATAGGCCTAGGAGTGGTATAGATGGGTGATGGTAACAAAAAAAGGGGAAGAAGCAGAAGGAAAGGGGGGCCAAAATTCTAGCTAGTGTTCCTGTGCTCTGGGCAGGCAGACTCAAGCAGAGCTGCTGGACACTTTTCTACTCTACCCTAGGTGAGCATCTAAGGCTGACCCCACTCGGCAGGGGGTGGAGAAGGGGCAGCCCCTGACTGAGGACCCTGGAGCTACCTGGCTAAAGCCCCAGACTTATAGGAGAAAGGGATAAGGGAAGAGGTTCCCAACACTGACCAGAGTGTACAGCAGATCTAGATGGAGCAGAGACTATCTATGGGTTAAGAGCTTTATTATAGAAATGCAGGAGAAAGATAAAAGGGACAGACAGAGACAGAGACAGAGAGAGAGAGAGAGAGGAAGAGAGAGAGAGAGAGAGAAAGTAGGTTAGAGAAGAGAGAGAAAGAAGGAGAGAGGATAGGAAAGAAGAAGACAAAGAGAAAGGGAAGAGGAGAGAGAAGAGAGAGAAGGGAGAAGGGAGAGGTGAAAGAACAAAGGAGTAAGAGAGCAAGGTGGGGGGCTAACAGTCCCTTTTATACTCTTTATGGTTCCTAGGTAACTGGGAAGGAGTTTAGCATGAAATTCAGAAGCTTGGGCCATTGCTTATGTGACTATTGACCATGCGTCTCTTGTTGGGCTCTGGGAGCTGGTAATTTAGGCAGGGGACAGAGTTCCAGGAGCATGAGAGAATGCCTACCATGTCATGTAGGTAAATTATGACCATCAGGGTTCAGACCTCAGCTAGACTGAATACCAGCCTGCAATTCCCCACAGATGGGTCCTCAGATAATACGATGCCCAATTTTCTGAGGAACTACCAAACTGATTTCCAGAGGGGTTGTGCCATTTTGCACTGCCACAAGCAATGGAAAGTGTTCCCCTTTCTCTACATCCTCACCAGTGTCTGCTATCACGTGACTTTTGTTTTTGTTTGTTTGTTTGTTTGTTTGTTTGTTTTTGCCATTCTGATTGGTGTGAGGGGGAATTTCTGGGTTGTTTTGATTTGCATTTCCCTGATGACAAAGAATGTTGAACATTTCTTTAGGTGCTTACAAGCCATTCAATATTTCTCAGTTGAAAATTCTTGTTTAGCTTTGTACCCCCATTTTAAAATAGGGTTATTTGGTTGTCTGAATAAAATGGGCAGATTTACATTCTTCTACATGCTGATCACCAGTTGAACCACCATTATTTGTACATAATGCTGGGTTGTTTTTTTTTAATCCGTTGGATGGTTATCGCTCCTTTGTCAAAGATCAAGTGACTATAGGTGTGTGGGTTCATTTCTGGGTCTTCAATTCTGTTCCATTAATCTTCCTGCCTGTCTCTGTAAAAATACCATGCAGGTTTTATCACTATTGTTCTGTAGAACAGCTTGAGGTCAGGGATGGTGATTCCACAAGATGTTCTTTTATTGTTGAAAATACTTTACACTATCATGGGGTTTCTGTTATTCCAAATGAATTTGTAAACTGCTCTTTCTACCTCTATGAAGAATTGCGTTGGAATTTTGATTGGGGATTGCATAGAATCTGTAGATTGCTTTTGGCAAGATGGCCATTTTTACTATATTAATTCTGCCAAATGAGGAGCATAGGAGATCTTTCCATCTTCTGAGATCTTCTTGATTTCTTTCTTCAGAGACTTGAAGTTCTTGTCATATAGAGATGTCACTACCTTGATTAGAGTCACACCAACGTTTTTAATATTATTTGTGGCTATTGTGAAGGGTGTCATTTCCCCAATTTCTTTCTCAACCTTTCTATCATTTGAGTAGAGAAAAGCTACATGTTTGTTTGAGTTGAATTTATACCCAGGCACTTGGCATAACTTGTTTATCAGCTTTAGGAATTTTTGGGGCCACTTAAGCATAAGATCATATCATCTGCAAATAGTGATATTTTTACATCTTCCTTTCCAATTTGTATCCCTTTGATCTCCTTTTGTTTTCTACTTGCCCTAGCTCAAACTTCAAGTACTATGTTGAATAGATAGAGAGAGAGACAGTAGGCAACCTTATCTACTCCCTGATTTTTTGGGGGTATTGCTTCAAGTTTCTCTCCATTCAGGTTGTTATTGTCTACTAGTTTACTGAATATTGCTTTTACTATGTTTCAGTATGGTCCTTGGATTCCTGATCTATCGAAGACATTTATCATGAAGGGATACTGAATTTTGTCAAATGCATCTCTCAGCATCTAATGAAATAATCGCATGATTTTTTTCTTTATTTTGTTTATCTAGTGGATTACATTGATGGATTTCTGTATATTGAACCATCCCTGCATCCTGGGAATGAAACCTACTTGATCATTGTGAATGATCTTTTTTATATGTTCTTTTTTTTTCCATTTTTTATTAGGTATTTAGTTCATTTACATTTCCAATGCTATACCAAAAGTCCCCCATATCCACCCACCCCCACTCCCCTGCCCACCCACTCCCCCTTTTTGGCCCTGGTGTTCCCCTGTACTGGGGCATATAAAGTTAGCAAGTCCAATGGGCCTCTCTTTCCAGTGATGGCCGACTAGGCCATCTTTTGATATATATGCAGCTAGAGTCAAGAGCTCCGGGGTACTGCTTAGTTCATAATGTTGTTCCACCTATAGGGTTGCAGATCCCTTTAGCTCCTTGGCTACTTTCTCTAGCTCCTCCATTGGGAGCCCTATGATCCATCCATTAGCTGACTGTGAGCATCCACTTCTGTGTTTGCTAGGCCCCGGCATAGTCTCACAAGAGACAGCTACATCTGGGTCCTTTCAATAAAATCTTGCTAGTGTATGCAATGGTGTCAGCGTTTGGATGCTGATTATGGGGTGGATCCCTGAATATGGCAGTCTCTACATGGTCCATCCTTTCATCTCAGCTCCAAACTTTGTCTCTGTAACTCCTTCCATGGGTGTTTTGTTCCCAAATCTAAGGAGGGGCATAGTGCCACACTTCAGTCTTCATTCTTCTTGAGTTTCATGTGTTTAGCAAATTATATCTTATATCTTGGGTATCCTAGGTTTGGGGCTAATATCCACTTATCAGTGAGTACATATTGTGTGAGTTTCTTTGTGAATGTGTTACCTCACTCAGATGATGCCCTCCAGGTCCATCCATTTGGCTAGGAATTTCATAAATTCATTCTTTTTAATAGCTGAGTAGTACTCCATTGTGTAGATGTACCACATTTTCTGTATCCATTCCTCTGTTGAGGGGCATCTAGGTTCTTTCCAGCTTCTGGCTATTATAAATAAGGCTGCTATGAACATAGTGGAGCATGTGTCCTTCTTACCAGTTGGGGCATCTTCTGGATATATGCCCAGGAGAGGTATTGCTGGATCCTCCGGTAGTACTATGTCCAATTTTCTGAGGAACCGCCAGACTGATTTCCAGAGTGGTTGTACAAGCCTGCACTCCCACCAACAATGGAGGAGTGTTCCTCTTTCTCCACATCCACGCCAGCATCTGCTGTCACCTGAATTTTTGATCTTAGCCATTCTGACTGGTGTGAGGTGGAATCTCAGGGTTGTTTTGATTTGCATTTCCCTGATGATTAAGGATGTTGAACATTTTTTCAGGTGCTTCTCTGCCATTCGGTATTCCTCAGGTGAGAATTCTTTGTTCAGTTCTGAGCCCCATTTTTTAATGGGGTTATTTGATTTTCTGAAGTCCACCTTCTTGAGTTCTTTATATATGTTGGATATTAGTGCCCTATCTGACTTAGGATAGGTAAAGATCCTTTCCCAATCTGTTGGTGGTCTTTTTGTCTTATTGACGGTGTCTTTTGCCTTGCAGAAACTTTGGAGTTTCATTAGGTCCCATTTGTCAATTCTCGATCTTACAGCACAAGCCATTGCTGTTCTGTTCAGGAATTTTTCCCCTGTGCCCATATCTTCAAGGCTTTTCCCCACTTTCTCCTCTATAAGTTTCAGTGTCTCTGGTTTTATGTGAAGTTCCTTGATCCACTTAGATTTGACCTTAGTACAAGGAGATAAGTATGGATCGATTCGCATTCTTCTACACGATAACAACCAGTTGTGCCAGCACCAATTGTTGAAAATGCTGTCTTTCTTCTCCTGGATGGTTTTAGCTCCCTTGTCGAAGATCAAGTGACCATAGGTGTGTGGGTTCATTTCTGGGTCTTCAATTCTATTCCATTGGTCTTCTTGTCTGTTTCTATACCAGTACCATGCAGTTTTTATCACAATTGCTCTGTAGTAAACCTTTAGGTCTGGCATGGTGATTACGCCAGAAGTTCTTTTATCCTTGAGAAGACTTTTTGCTATCCTAGGTTTTTTGTTATTCCAGACAAATTTGCAAATTGCTCCTTCCAATTCGTTGAAGAATTGAGTTGGAATTTTGATGGGGATTGCATTGAATCTGTAGATTGCTTTTGGCAAGATAGCCATTTTTACAATGTTGATCCTGCCAATCCATGAGCATGGGAGATCTTTCCATCTTCTGAGATCTTCCTTAATTTCTTTCTTCAGAGATTTGAAGTTTTTATCATACAGATCTTTCACTTCCTTAGTTAGAGTCATGCCAAGATATTTTATATTATTTGTGACTAGTGAGAAGGGTGTTGTTTCCCTAATTTCTTTCTCAGCCTGTTTATTCTTAGTGTAGAGAAAGGCCATTGACTTGTTTGAGTTTATTTTATATCCAGCTACTTCACCGAAGCTATTTATCAGGTTTAGGAGTTCTCTGGTAGAATTTTTAGGATCACTTATATATACTATCATATCATCTGCAAAAAGTGATATTTTGACTTCCTCATTTCCAATTTGTATCCCCTTGATCTCCTTTTGTTGTCGAATTGCTCTGGCTAATACTTCAAGTACTATGTTGAAAAGGTAGGGAGAAAGTGGGCAGCCTTGTCTAGTCCCTGATTTTAGTGGGATTGCTTCCAGCTTCTCTCCATTTACTTTGATGTTGGCTACTGGTTTGCTGTAGATTGCTTTTATCATGTTTAGGTATGGGCCTTGAATTCCTGATCTTTCCAGAACTTTTATCATGAATGGGTGTTGGATCTTGTCAAATGCTTTTTCTGCATCTAAGGAGATGATCATGTGGTTTTTGTCTTTGAGTTTGTTTATATAATGGATTACATTGATGGATTTTCGTATATTAAACCATCCCTGCATCCCTGGAATAAAACCTACTTGGTCAGGATGGATGATTGCTTTAATGTTTTCTTGGATTCGGTTAGCGAGAATTTTATTGAGGATTTTTGCATCGATATTCATAAGAGAAATTGGTCTGAAGTTCTCTATCTTTGTTGGGTCTTTCTGTGGTTTAGGTATCAGAGTAATAGTGGCTTCATAAAATGAGTTGGGTAGAGTACCTTCTACTTCTATTTTGTGAAATAGTTTGTGCAGAACTGGAATTAGATCTTCTTTGAAGGTCTGATAGAACTCTGCACTAAACCCATCTGGTCCTGGGCTTTTTTTGGTTGGGAGACTATTAATAACTGCTTCTATTTCTTTAGGTGATATGGGACTGTTTAGATGATCAACTTGCTCCTGATTCAACTTTGGTACCTGATATCTGTCCAGAAATTTGTCCATTTCGTCCAGGTTTTCCAGTTTTGTTGAGTATAGCCTTTTGTAGAAGGATCTGATGGTGTTTTGGATTTCTTCAGGATCTGTTGTTATGTCTCCCTTTTCATTTCTGATTTTGTTAATTAGGATTTTGTCCCTGTGCCCTTTAGTGAGTCTAGCTAAGGGTTTATCTATCTTGTTGATTTTCTCAAAGAACCAACTCCTCGTTTGGTTAATTCCTTGAATAGTTCTTCTTGTTTCCACTTGGTTGATTTCACCCCTGAGTTTGATTATTTCCTGCCGTCTACTCCTCTTGGGTGAATTTGCTTCCTTTTTTTCTAGGGCTTTTAGATGTGTTGTCAAGCTGCTAGTATGTGCTGTCTCCCGTTTCTTCTTGGAGGCACTCAGAGCTATGAGTTTCCCTCTTAGAAATGCTTTAATTGTGTCCCATAGGTTTGGGTACGTTGTGGCTTCATTTTCATTAAACTCCAAAATGTCCTTAATTTCTTTCTTTATTCCTTCCTTGACCAAGATATCATTGAGAAGAGTGTTGTTCATTTTCCACATGAATGTTGGCTTTCTATTATTTATTTTGTTATTGAAGATCAGCCTTAGTCCATGGTGATCTGATAGGATGCATGGGACAATTTCAACATTTTTGTATCTATTGAGGCCTGTTTTGTGACCAATTATATGGTCAATTTTGGAGAATGTCCCGTGAGGTGCTGAGAAGAAGGTATATCCTTTTGTTTTAGGGTAAAATGTTCTGTAGATATCTGTCAGGTCCATTTGTTTCATAACTTCTGTTAGTTTCACTGTGTCCCTGTTTAGTTTCTGTTTCCACGATCTGTCCTTTGAAGAAAGTGGTGTGTTGAAGTCTCCCACTATTATTGTGTGAGGTGCAATGTATGCTTTGAGCTTTACTAAAGTGTCTTTAATGAATGTGGCTGCCCTTGCATTTGGAGCGTAGATATTCAGAATTGAGAGTTCCTCTTGGAGGATTTTACCTTCGATGAGTATGAAGTGTCCCTTCTTGTCTTTTTTGATAACTTTGGGTTGGAAGTCGATTTTATCCGATATTAGAATAGCTACTCCAGCTTGTTTCTTCAGACCATTTGCTTGAAAAATTGTTTTCCAGCCTTTCACTCCGAGGTAGTGTCTGTCTTTTTCCCTGAGATGGGTTTCCTATAAGCAGCAGAATGTTGGGTCCTGTTTGTGTAGCCAGTCTGTTAGTCTATGTCTTTTTATTGGGGAATTGAGTCCATTGATAGTAAGAGATATTAAGGAAAAGTCATTGTTGCTTCTTTTTATTTTTGTTGTTAGAGTTGGCATTCTGGTCTTGTGGCTGTCTTCTTTTTGGTTTGTTGAGGGATTACTTTCTTGCTTGTTCTAGGGTGTGATTTCCATCCTTGTATTGCTTCTTTTCTGTTATTATCCTTTGAAGGGCTGGATTCCTGGAAAGATATTGTGTGAATTTGGATTTGTCATGGAATACTTTGATTTCTCCATCTATAGTAATTGAGAGTTTGGCCGGGTATAGTAGCCTGGGCTGGCATTTGTGTTCTCTTAGTGTCTGTATAACATCTGTCCAGGCTCTTCTGGCTTTCATAGTCTCTGGTGAAAAGTCTGGTGTAATTCTGATAGGCCTTCCTTTATATGTTACTTGACCTTTCTCCCTTACTGCTTTTAATGTTCTATCTTTATTTACTGCATTTGTTGTTCTGATTATTATGTGTCGGGAGGAATTTCTTTTCTGGTCCAGTCTATTTGGAGTTCTGTAGGCTTCTTGTATGGTCATGGGCATTTCTTTCTTTATGTTTGGGAAGTTTTCTTCTATTATTTTGTTGAAGATATTAGCTGGCCCTTTAAGTTGAAAATCTTCATTCTCATCAATTCCTATTATCCGTAGGTTTAGTCTTCTCATTGTGTCCTGGATTTCCTGGATGTTTTGAGTTAGGATCCTTTTGCATTTTGTATTTTCTTTGACTGTTGTGTCGATGTTCTCTATGGAATCTTCTGCACCTGAGATTCTCTCTTCCATTCCTTGTATTCTGTTGCTGATGCTCGCATCTATGGTTCCAGTCTCTTTCCTAGGGTTTCTATCTCCAGCGTTGCCTCGCTTTGGGTTTTCTTTATTGTGTCCACTTCCCCTTTTAGTTCTAGTATGGTTTTGTTCATTTCCATCACCTGTTTGGATGTGTTTTCCTTATTTTCTTTAATGATTTCTACCTGTTTGGCTGTGTTTTCCTGCTTTTCTTTAAGGGCCTGTAACTCTTTAGCAGTGCTCTCCTGTAATTCTTTAAGTGGCTTATGAAAGTCCTTCTTGATGTCCTCTATCATCATCATGAGAAATGTTTTTAAATCTGGGTCTAGATTTTCGGGTGTGTTGGGGTGCCCAGGACTAGGTGGGGTGGGAGTGCTGCGTTCTGATGATGGTGAGTGGTCTTGATTTCTGTTAGTAGGATTCTTATGTTTACCTTTCGCCATCTTGTAATCTCTGAAGCTAGCTGTTTTAGTTGTCACTGTTAAGAGCTTGTTCTTCAGGTGACTCTGTTAGCCTCTATAAGCAGACCTGGAGGGTAGCACTCTCCTTAGTTTCAGTGGGCAGAGTATTCTCTGCAGGCAAGCTCTCTTCTTGCAGGGCAGGTACCCAGATATCTGGTGTTCGAACCAGACTCCTGGCAGAAGTTGTGTTCCACTCACTAGAGGTCTTAGGATCTCGTGTGGAATCCTATGTGGGCCCTTGCGGGTGTCAGGCGACACCGCTGGCAAGGTAGCCCGGGGCTCGAGTGGAGCGGAAGGGGTTTGTGCCCCAGATCAAGCCCAGGTAGCCTGCTTCCCTATGTACTGCAGTCTCACGTTCTGCGCGATTGGGTTGGGGCAGGCGCTATATTCCACTCACCAGAGGTCTTAGGATCCCGTGGGGAGTCCCGTGTGGGCCCTTGCGGGTGTTGGGCAAGACTCTGCTGGCAAGGTAGCCCGGGGCTCGAGTGGAGTTGAAGGGACTTGTGCCCCAGATCAGGCCCGGGTAGCCTGCTTCCCTATGTACCGCAGTCTCAGGTTCTGCGCGATTGGATTGGGGCAGGCGCTGTGTTCCACTCACCAGAGGTCTTAGGATCCCGTGGGGGGTCCCGTGTGGGCCCTTGCGGGTGTTGGGCAAGACTCTGCTGGCAAGGTAGCCCGGGGCTCGAGTCGAGCAGAAGGGACTTGTTTTTATATGTTCTTGAATTCAGTAAGCAAGAGTTATATTGAGTATTTCTGCATCGATATTCATAATAGAGATTTACCTAAAGTTCTCTTTTTTCATTTGTTCTTTGTGTAGTTTAGGTGTAAGCATAATTGAGGCTTCATACAATGAATTGGTACTGTCCCTTCTCTTTCTATTTTGTGTAATTGTTTGTATAGTATTGGTATTAGGTATTCTTTGAAGGTCTCATAGAATTCTCCACTAAACTCAACTGGTCCTGGAATTTTTTTTTTTTTTTTGGTTGGGAGACTATTAATGACTGCTTCTATTTCTTAGGGGAAATGGGACTGTTTAGGTGATTTATCTTATCTTGTTTTGACATTGGCACCTTGTATGTGTCAAAACATTTTCCATATCATCCAGATTTTCAAACTTAGTTGAGTATAAAATTTGTAGTAGATTCTGATGATGACATTTTTTGAATTTCCACAGTTTCTGTTGTTCTGTCTCCCTTTCCATTTCTGATTTTATTAATTTGGATACTGTCACTATACCCTCTGGTTAGTCTGGCTAAGGATTTATCTATCTTGTTGACTTTCTCAGAGAACAAGCTCCAGTTATGGTTGATTCTTTGTATACTTCTTTTTCTTTCTACTTAGTTGATTTCAGCTCTGAGTTTGATTATATCCTGACTTCTACTCCTCTTGTGTGTATTTGCTTCTTTTTTTCTAAAGCTTTCATATATGCTAAGCTACATGTATGCTCTCTGTTCAGTTTCTTTTTGGAAACATTTAGAGCTATGAGCTTTCCTCTCACCATTTCATTCCTTGTGTCCTATAAGTTTTGGAAGGATGTGTCTTCATTTTCATTAATTCTTTTCTTTATTTCTTCCTTGACCAAGTTATCATTGAGTAGAGCATTGTTCAGTTTCCATATGTATGTGTGCTTTCTGTTGTTTTGGTGTTAAGATCATCTATAGTCTGTGAAGATCTGATAAGGTGCATGGGATTATTTCAGTCTTTGTGTATCTGTGAGGTCTGTATTGTGACTGTTTATATGTTCAGTTTTGGAGATGGCACTATGAAGTTCTAAGAAGAAGGTATATTTTCTTGCTTTAGGATGAAATATTCTATTCATATCTGTTAGATCCATTTGGTTCATAACTGCTACTGTTTCTCTTTCGTTTCTCTTTCCATGATCTCTCCATTGCTTAGAATTGGCTGTTGAACTCGCTCACTGTTATTGTGTGGGGTGTGATATGTGCTTTGAGCTTTAGTAAAGTTTCTTTTAAAAATGTGGGTGCCCTTGCATTTGAATTAGAAATGTTCAGAATTTGAGAGTTTATCTTGGTAGATTTTTTTTTCTTTGACCAGTATAAAGTGTCCTTCCTTATCTTATTTGATAACTTTTGGTTAAAAACGGATGTTATTTGATACTAGAATGGCTACTCCAGCTTGTTTCTTGGGACTATTTGCTTGGAGAATTGTTTTCAACCTTTTACTGTAAGGTAGTATCTGCCTTTGTCCCTGAGGTGTGTTTCCTGTATGCAGCAAAATGCTGGGTTCTGCTTATGTATCCAGTCTGTCAGTCTATATATATTTATTGGAGAATTGAATCCATTGATTTTTAAGGAAAAGTGATTATTACTTCCTGCTATTTTTGTTGTTATAAGTAGAAATATGCCCTTCAGGTCAGCCCCAGCATTGGGTCACCTTAGGCGCAGAGTCGGCAGACAACCCCAAGGTCCCCAGAGCACTCTCGATGGGATGGTAGGACCTCTGGAGAGTGGAACACAACTTCTGTTCCAATCCAATCGCGGGGGACCTGAGACGGCATTAATTGGGGAAGCAGATAACCCGGACTGACCAGGGTCACAAGTGTCTTCTGGTTGGCTCCAGCACCGGGTCACCTTGGGTGCAGGGTTGGCAGACACCCCTAAGGTCCCCAGAGCACTCTCCATGGGATCTTAGGACCTTTGGTGTATGGAACACAACTTCTGCCAGGAGGCAGGTTCGAACACCAGATATCTGGGCATCTTCCCTGCAAGAGGAGAGCTTGCCTGCAGAGAGTGCTCTGACCACTGAAACTCAGGAGAGAGCTACTCTCCCAGGTCTGCTGATAGAGACTAACAGAATCACGGGAGGAACAAACTCTAACAAGAGACAACTATAAGAACTGACTCCAGCCTTCTGGCCCACTGCAGCACCGGGGTCCCTGGCCTGGGTAGTCTGCGGACACCTGCAAGGACCCACACAGGATTTGGCACGGGATCCTAAAACCTCTGATGAGTGGAACACAGCTCCTGCTCCAATCCAATCGAGTGGGAGCAGAGACTGCATTAATTAAGGAAGCAGATAACCCGGCCTTATCCAGGGCTCAAATCCCTTCCGGCCCACTGCAGCACTGGGGTCCCTGGACCGGGTAGTCTCCGGACACCCACAAGGACCCACACAGGATCCGCCACGGGATCCTAAGACCTCTGGTGAGTGGAACACAACTTCTGCCAGGAGGCAGGTTCAAACACCAGATATCTGGGCACCTTCCCTGCAAGAGGGGAGCTTTCCTGCAGAGAGTACTCTGACCACTGAAACTAAGGATAGATCTAGTCTCCCAGGTCTGCTGATAGAGGCTAACATAATCACCTGAGGAACAAACTCTAACCAGAGACAACTATAACAACTAGCTCCAGAGAATACCAGAAGGCGAAAGGCAAACATAAGAATCCTCCTAACAGAAATCAAGACCACTCACCATCATCAGAACGCAGCACTCCCACCCCACCGAGTCCTGGGCACCCCAACACAACCGAAAAGCTAGACCCAGATATAAAAGCATATCTCATGATGATGGTAGTGGACATCAAGAAGGACTTTAATAACTCACTTAAAGAAATATAGGAGAACACTGCTAAAGAGTTACAAGTCCTTAAAGAAAAACAGGAAAACACAACCAAACAGGTAGAAGTCCTTATAGAAAAACAGGAAAACACATCCAAACAGGTGATGGAAATGAACAAAACCATACTAGACCAAAAAAGAGAAGTAGACACAATAAAGAAAACCCAAAGTGAGGCAACGCTGGAAATAGAAACCCTAGGAAAGAAATCTGGAACCATAGATGCAAGCATCAGCAACAGAATACAAGAGATGGAAGAGAGAATCTCAGGTGCAGAAGATTCCATAGAGAACATCGGCACAACAATCAAAGAAAATGCAAAATGCAAAAAGATCCTAACTCAAAGCATCCAGGAAACCCAGTACACAATGAGAAGACCAAACCTACGGATAATAGGAGTTGATGAGAATGAAGATTTTCAACCTAAATGACCAGCAAATATCTTCAACAAAATAATAGAAGAAAACTTCCCAAACCTAAAGAATGACATGCCCATGAACATACAAGAAGCCTACAGAACTCCAAATAGACTGGACCAGAAAAGAAATTCCTCCCGACACATAATAATCAGAACAACAAATGCACTAAATAAAGATAGAATATTAAAAGCAGTAAGGGGAAAAGGTAAAGTAACATATAAAGGAAGGCCTATCAGAATTACACCAGACTTTTCACCAGAGACTATGAAAGCTAGAAAAGCCTGGACAGATGTTATAAAGACACTAAGAGGGGCTGGTGAGATGGTTCAGCGGGTAAGAGCACCCGACTGCTCTTCCGAAGGTCCAGAGTTCAAATCCCAGCAACCACATGGTGGCTCACAACCACCTTTAACAAGATCTGACTCCCTCTTCTGGTGTGTCTGAAGACAGCTACAGTGTACTTACATATAATAATAAATAAATTAAAAAAAAAAAAGACACTAAGAGAACACAAATGCCAGCCCAGGCTACTATACCCGACCAAACTCTCAATTACCATAGATGGAGAAACCAAAGTATTCCACGACAAAACCAAATTCACACATTATCTTTCCACGAATCCAGCCCTTCAAAGGATAATAACAGAAAAAAAAAAATACAAGGATGGAAATCGCCCTAGAAAAAGCAAGAAAGTAATCCCTCAACAAACCAAAAAGAAGACAGCCACAAGAACAGAATGCCAACTCTAACAACAAAAATTAAAGGAAGCACCAAATATTTTCCTTAATATCTCTTAATATCAATCGACTCAATTCCCCAATAAAAAGGCATAGACTAACAGACTGGCTACACAAAGAGGACCCAACATTCTGCTGCTTACAGGAAACCCATCTCAGGGCAAAACACAGATACTATCTCAGAGTGAAAGGCTTGAAAACAAGTTTACAAGCAAATGGTCTGAAGAAACAAGCTGGAATAGCCATACTAATATCAGATAAAATCGACGTCTAACCCAAAGTTATCAAAAAAGACAAGGAGGGACACTTCACACTCATCAAAGGTAAAATCCTCCAGGAACTCTCAATTCTGAATATCTATACTCCAAATGCAAGGGCAGCCACATTCATTAAAGACACTTTAGTAAAGTTCAAAGCACACATTGCACCTCACACAATAATAGTGGGAGACTTCAAAACACCATTTTCATCAATGGACAGATCGTGGAAACAGAAACTAAACATGGACACAGTGAAACTAACAGAAGTTATGAAACAAATGGATCTGACAGATATCTACAGAACATTTTATCCTAAAAGAAAATGATATACCTTCTTCTCAGCACCTCATGGGAACTTCTCCAAAATTGACCATATAATTGGTCACAAAACAGGCCTCAACAGATACAAAAATATTGAAATTGTCCCAGACATCCTATCAGACCACCATGGACTAAGGCTGATCTTCAATAACAACATAAATAAGGGAAATCCAACATTCCTGTGGAAACTGAACAACACTCTTCTCAATGGTACCTTGGTCAAGGAGTGAATAAAGAAAGAAATTAAAGACTTTTTAGAGTTTAATGAAAATGAAGCCACAACATACCCAAACCTATGGGACACAATAAAAGCATTCCTAAGAGGGAAACTCATAGCTCTGAGGGCCTCCAAGAAGAAACTGGAGAGAACACACATTAGCAACTTGACAACACATCTAAAAGCTCAAGAAAAAAAAGAAAGAAAATTCACCCAAGAGGAATAGACAGCAGATAACAATCAAACTCAGGGGTGAAATCAACCAAGTGGAAACAAGAAGAACTATTCAAAGAATTAACCAAACGAGGAGTTGGATCTTTGAGAAAAATCAACAAGATAGATAAACCCTTAGCTAGACTCACTAGATGGCACAGGGACAACATCCTAATCAACAAAATCAGAAATGAAAAGGGAGACATAACAATAGATCCTGAAGAAATCCAAAACACCATCAGATCCTTCTACAAAAGGCTATACTCAACAGAACTGGAAAACCTGGACGAAATGGACAAATTTCTAGACAGATAACAGGTACCAAAGTTAATACAGGATCAAGTTAACGATCTAAACAGTCCCATATCACCTAAAGAAATAGAAGCAGTCATTAATAGTCTCCCAGCAAAAAAAAAAGCCCAGGAACAGATGGGTTTAATGCAGAGTTCTATCAGACCTTCAAAGAAGATATAATTCCAGTTCTGCACAAACTATTCCACAAAATAGAAGTAGAGGGAACTCTACCCAACTCATTCTATGAAGCCACAATTACTCTGATGCCTAAACCAGAGAAAGATCCAACAAAGATAGAGAACTTCAGACCAAAATCCCTTATGAATATCGATGCAAAAATACTCAATAAAATTCTCAATAACCGAATCCAAGAACACATTAAAACAATCATCCATCCTGACCAAGTAGTTTTTATTCCAGGGATGCAGGGATGGTTTAATATACGAAAATCCATCAATGTAATCCATTATATAAACAAACTCAAAGACAAAAAACACATGATCATCTCATTAGTTGCAGAAAAAGCATTCGACAAACTCCAACACCCATTCATGATAAAAGTTCTGGAAAGATCAGGAATTCAAGGCCCATACCTAAACATGATAAAAGCAATCTACAGCAAACCAGTAGCCAACATCAAAGTAAATGTTGAGAAGCTTGAAGCAATCCCACTAAAATCAGGGACTAGACAAGGCTGCCCACTTTCTCCCTACCTATCCAACATAGTACATGAAGTCCTACCCAGAGCAAATCTAAGTGAATCAAGGAACTTCACATAAAACCAGAGACACTGAAACTTATAGAGGAGAAAGTGGGGAAAGCCTTGAAGATATGGGCACAGCAGAAAAATTCCTGAATAGAACAGCAAAGGCTTGTGCTGTAAGATCAAGGATTGACAAATGGGACCTCATGAAACTACAAAGCTTCTGCAAGGCAAAACACACCGTCGATAAGACAAAAAGGCCACCAATAGATTGGGAAAAAATCTTTACCTATCTTAAATCAGATAGGGGACTAATATCCAATATATAAAGAACAAAAGAGGGTGGACTCCAGAAAATCAAATAACCCCTTTAAAAAATGGGGCTCAAAGCTAAACAAAGAATTCTCACCTGAGGAATACTGAATGGCTGAGAAGCACCTGAAAAAATGTTCAGCATCCTTAATCATCAGAGAAATGCAAATCAAAACAACCCTGAGATTCCATCTCACACAAGTCAGAATGGCTAAGATCAAAAATTCAGGTGACAGCAAATGCTGGCGAGGATGTGGAGAAAGAGGAACACTACTCCATTGTTGGTGGGATTGCAAGCTTGTACAACCACTCTGGAAATCAGTCTGGCAGTTCCTCAGAAAATTGGACATAGTACTACTGGATGGTCCTGCAATACCTCCCCTGGGCATATATCCAGAAAATGTCCCAACGGGTAAGAAGGAAACATGCTCCACTATGTTCATAGCCGCCTTATTTGTAATAGCCAGAAGCTGGAAAAAACCCAGACGCCCCTCAACAGAGGAATGGATACAAAAAAAAAGTGGTACATTTACACAATGGAGTACTAATCAGCTATTAAAAGGAATGAATTTGTGAAATTCCTAGGCAAATGGTTGGACCTGGAAGGCATCATCCTGAGTGAGGTAACACAATCACAGAGGAACTCACACAATATGTACTCACTGATAAGTGAATATTAGCCCAGAAACTTAGTATAGTGAGATATAAGGTACAATTTGCAAAACACATGAAACTGAAGAAGAACGAAGACCAAAGTGTGGACACTTTGCCCCTTCTTAGAATTGGAAACAATCACCCATGGAAGGAGTTACAGAGACAAACTTTGGAGCTGAAACAAAAGGATGGACCATCTAGAGATTGCCATATCCAGGGATCCATCCCATAATTAGCCTCCAAACGATGACACCATTGCATACACTAGCAAGTGTTTGTTGCAAGACCCGTGATATAGCTGTCTCTTGTGAGACTAGACCGGGGCCTAGCAAACACAGAAGTGGATGCTCACAGTCATCTATTGGATGGATCACAGGGCCCCCAACGGAGGAGCTAAAGAAAGTATCCAAGGAGCTGAAGAGATCTGTAACCCTGTAGGTGCAACATTATGAAATAACCAGTACCCCGGAGCTCTTGCCTCTAGCTGCATATATATCAAAAGATGGCCTAGTCGGCCATCACTGGAAAGAGAGGCCCATTGGACAGGCAAACTTTATATGCCCCAGTACAGAGGAACACCAGGGCCAAAAAATCGAAATGGGTGGGTACGGAAGTGGGGGGGGGTACTTTTGGGATAGCATTGGAAATGTAATTGAGGAAAATGTGTAATAAAAAAAAAGAGAGAAAAAAACTGACTCCAGAAATTACCAGATGGTGAAAGGCAAACACAAGAATCTTACTAACAGAAACCAAGACCACTCACCATCATCAGAACCTAGCACTCCCACCTCACCCAGTCCTGGGAACCCCAATACACCTGAAAGGCTAGACCCGGATAAAAAGCATATCTCATGATGATGGTAGAGGACATCAAGAAGGACTTTAATAATCACTTAAAGAAATATAGGAGAACACTGCTAAAGAGTTACAAGTCCTTAAAGAAAAACAGGAAAACACAAACAACCAGGTAGAAGTCCTTAAAGAAAAACAGGAAAACACATCCAAACAGGTGTTGGAGATGAAAAAAAACCATAGTAGAACTAAAACGCGAAGTAGACAAAATAAAGAAACCCCAAAATTAGTCAACGCTAGAGATAGAATCCCTAGGAAAGAAATCTGAAACCATAGATGCAAGCATCAGCAACAGAATACAAGAGATGGTAGAGAGAATCTCGGGTGCAGAAGATTCCATAGAGAACATCAGCACAACAATCAAAGAAAATGCAAAATGTGAAAAGATCCTAACTCAAAACATCTAGGAAATCCAGGACACAATGAGAAGACCAAACCTACAGATAATAGGAGTTGATGAGAATGAAGATTTTCAACTTAAAGGGCCAGCAAATATCTTCAATAAAATAATAGAAGAAAACCTCCCAAACTTAAAGAAATAGATGCCCGTGAACATACAAGAAGCCTACAGAACTCCAAATAGACTGGACCAGAAAAGAAATTCCTCCCAACACATAATAATCAGAACAACAAATGCACTAAATAAAGATGGAATATTAAAAGCAGTAAGGGGAAAAGGTCAAGTGACATATAAAGGTAGGCCTATCAGAATTACACCACACTTTTCACCAGAGACTATGAAAGCCAGAAGATCCTGGACAGATGTTATACAGACACAAAGACAACACAAATGCCAACCCAGGGTACTATACCCAGCCAAACTCTCAATTACCATACATGGAGAAACCAAAGTATTCCATGGCAAAACCAAATTCACACGTTATATTTCCATGAATCCAGCCCTTCCATGGATAACAGAAAAAAAAAGAAAAAAAAAAAAAACAATACAAGGACAGAAACTACTCCCTAGAAAAAGCAAGAAAGTAACTTTCAACAAACCTAAAAGGAGACAACCACAAGAACAGAATGACAATTTTAACAACAAAAATAATAGGAAGCAACAATTACTTTTCCTTAATATCTCTTAATATCAATGGACTCAATCCCCCAATAAAAAGACATAGACTAACAGACTGGCTACACAAACAGGACCCAACACTTTGCTGCTTACAGGAAACCCATCTTAGGGAAAAAGACAGACACTACCTTAGTGAAATGCTGGAAAACAATTTCCAAGCAAATGGTCTGAAGAAACAAGCTGGAGTGGCCATGCTAATATCATATAAAATCGACTTCCAAACCAAAGTTATCAAAAAAACAAACAAAAAAAAACAAGGAGGGACAGTTCATACTCATCAAAGGTAAAATCCTCCAAGAGGACCTCTCAATTCTGAATATCTATGCTCCAAATACAAGGGCAGCCACATTCATTAAAGAAAGTTTAGTAAAAGCTCAAGAAGAACGAAGAGCAAAGTGTGAACACTTTGCCCCTTCTTAGAATCGGGAACAAAACACTTATAGAAGGAGTTACAGAGAAAAAGTTTGGAGCTGAGACAAAAGGATGGACCATCTAGAGACTACCATATCCGGGGATCCATCCCATAATCAGCATCCAAACGCTGACACCATTGCATACACTAGCAAGATTGTGCTGATAGGACCCAGATATAGCTGTCTCTAGTGAGACTATGCCAGGGCCTAGCAAACACAGAAGTGGATGCTCACAGTCAATTATTGGATGGATCACAGGGCCCCCAATGGAGGAGCTAGAGAAAATACCCAAGGAACTAAAGGGATCTGCAACGCTATAGGTGGAACACCAATATGAACTAACAAGTACACCCTGGAGCTCATGTCTCTAGCTGCATATGTATCAGAAGATGACCTAGCCAGCCATTAGTAGAAAGAGAGGCCCCTTGGTCGTGCAAACTTTATACTCCTCAGTACAGGGGAACTCCAAGACCAAGAAGTGGGAGTGGGAGGGAGAATATGGAGTACTTTTGATATAGCATTTGAAATGTAAATGAGGAAAATACCTAATAATTTTTAAAAAAAAAAAGAAGTAGAAATATGTCTGTGTGGCTATCTTCTTTTGGGTTTGCTGAAAGATATTTTCTTGCCTTTTTTTCTAGGGTATAGTTTCCCACCTTGTGTTGGTATTGTCCATCTATTATCCTTTGTAGGGCTGCATTTATGGAAAGAAAATGTATAAATTTGGTTTTTTCATGGACTATCCTGTTTTCTCCATCTATAATAATTGAGAGTTTTGCTGGGTACAATAATCTGGGCTGGCATTTGTGTTCGTTCCTGTATTTTTTAAAGGGAGTTATTTATGTCCTTCTTAAAGTCCTCTATCATCATCAAGAGAAGTGATTATAAATCACTTCCAAATTTCCAAATCTTGCTTTTCGATTGTGATTGTTTATCGAAGACTTGCTATGGTGTGAGAATTGGGTCCTGATAATACTAAGTAACCTTGGTTTCTGTTGTGTATCTTCTTATGCTTCCCTTCGACCATCTGATTATCTCCAGTGCTCCCTGCCATTGCTATATCTGACTGAAGACTGGCCTTCCTGTAATCCTAGTTGTGTCAGAACTCCTCAGAGTTCAGCTAACTCTGTGATCCTATGATTCTGTGATCCTGAGATCCTGGGTGTGTCAGAACTCCTAGGAGTCAAACTGCCCCTGGGACCCTGCGATACTGGTGTGACCAAGCTCCTGGAATCCTGGAAACATGGGATCCTATTATCCTGGTATGTTAGAGTGCCTAGAAGTAGAGCTTCTTCTGCGTTTTGTGGGACTGGCTGGCTACAGAGTTCAAACTCAAGGTCTGATCAGGGCACCAGCCCAGACTGGAAAGGACCTGTGTCACTGGTCAGGCAGATTCCTGACTGGCTGGGTCCCATTGGTTCATGTGTTCCCTTTTTGATGATTAGGTATGGGCCTTGTATCCCTAATATTTAGAGAAAGGTGATCATTACTTCCTGCTATTTATTACTCTAATATTTCAACCAGAAGTGGTGTTGGCATTTTTCAGAGGCCTTTTAAGTGTCTAATGTGATTGTGATTTTTTGTTCAGTTTATTTAAAGTGTGAATTAAGTTGATGGATTTTCGTATATTGAATCACCCCTTCATGCCTGTGCTGATGCCTACTTTATTTTCTTGAATAATGTTTTTGAAAGTGTTCCCGGATTCTGTTTGCAAGTACTTTATTGAGTATTTTTTCACCAATGTTTATAACTGAAAGTGGTCTGGAATTCTGTCTGGTTATTGAGTCTTAATGTGGTTTAGGTAACAGGATGACTGTGCCCTCAGAGAATGAGTTTGGCAATGTTCCTTATGTTTCTATTTTGTGGAATAGTTTGAGATGGACTGATATTATGTCTTCTTTAGAAGTCTGTTAGAATTTTATGCTTAAAACCATCTGGTCCTGAGCTTTTTGTTGTTTTTGTTCTTGTTGTATTTGTTGTTTTGAGATTTTCATGACGTCTTTATTTCCTAAGGAGTTATGGGTCTTTTTAGATTGCTTACCTAATCTTAATTTCATTTTGGTAAGTGGAATCAATCTTGAAATTTGTTCATTTCGTTTAGATTTTCCAGTTTTGTGTAATAGAGGCTTTTGTAATAAGACCCAAATAGTGTTTGGATTTCCTCAGTGTCTATTGTTATGCCCCATTTTCATTTTCTGATTTTCTTGTTTTGGGGTATGGTCTCCCTCGTTTTCATTTACTTTGGCTAAGGGTTCATATATCCTTTCAATTTTTCAAATGCTACAAGTCTTGGTTTTGTTGATTTATTTGTAGTATTTGCTTATTTGCAATTAATTGGCTTTTTTCCCATGAGTTTGTATATTTCTTGCCATCTACTCCCCTTTGGTGTGTTTATATCTTGTGTTCTGGAGCTTTCAAGTATGCTGCTAAACTGCTAGTATGAAATGTATCTATTTTCTTTAAGACAGCATTTAGAGGCATGAATTTTTTTCTTAGCAGTGCTTTCATTGTATCCCATAAGTTTGGACATGGTCTGCCTTCCTTTTTGTCAATGAATTACAAAGTCTTTAAATTCTTCCTTCCTTCCCTCTCTCTTTCTTTCTCTCTTTCTCTCTTTCTCCCTTTCTCTCTTTCTTTCTTTCTTTCTTTCTTCCTTTCTTTCTTTCTTTCTTTCATCTTTGACCCATGGTCATTGAGTAGATAATTACTGGATTCCTTTGAGTTTGTAGGCATTATGATCCCTGAATCTTATTAAATTCCATTTTGAATGCATGGTGCTCTGAAAAGATACTAGGTGTTAATTCAATCTTCTTCTGTCTCTTACTGCTTCTGTTGTTACTGGGTTCATAGTCAGTTTGGGGGAAGGTTCTGTGAGCTTCTGAAGGGATTGTATGTGTGTGTATAATTTATTTGTGTGAAATATTTTGTAGACATAGGTTAGGTCCACTTGATTCCTTATGTCTATTATTCTGTCTATTATTTTCATTATTCTACTGTTTGGTATTTCTTTTGATTACATCAGCACTGGTTATTGTGTGTGTTGTAATCGCCCACTCTTAAAATGGTGGCTTGGGATGTGATTTAATCTTTAGTAATGTTATTTTATGAATGTGGTTGCCCCAGCATTTTGGCATATATATTCAGGACTGTGATGTGACCTTCATGGCTTTTTCCTTCCATAAAATATAAAGTGTCCTTTCCTATTGTATTTTATTAGTTTTGATTGAATTTCAATTTTATTTGATATTGAGATGAATACTATAACGTATTTCATAGGTCCGTTTGCTTAGAAAACCTTTTCCAGGCATTTTCTCTGATTTAGTGCTTATCTTTGTTTCTGAGGTATGTTTTGTTTGTGCAAAAAAATGATGGATCCTACTCTCACATTCACTGTGGTAGCCTGTGTCTTTTAAATGAGGCAAATGAGTCTATTTATGTTGCAGGATACTAATGACCAATAATTCTTAATTCCTGTTCTTTTGATGTTGGCATTGGTAGTTTGCATGTGTGTGAGAGAAATTTCTCTTTTTTTCATTTTTTAATCACTTCATTCTTTTCTTAGTTACCCTCCTCATTTACGGTTGGTTTTGTAAAGGATTATTTTTTATTTCCATTAATGGTTATTCAGTGGTTTGATGAACATTGTTTCTAGCCTGACATCTGTGTCACTTTTGGTTTGCAAGACCTCTGCGCAGAGTCTTGTGGCTTTTAGAATCTCTGTTGAGAAGTCAGTTGAAATTCTGATATGTTAGTCTTTACATGTTTCTTGTCCTTCAGATCTTGAAGCTTTCAATATTCTTTTTGTTCTGTATATTTAATGCTTTGGCTATTATTTGCATGAAAGTGTTTCCTCTTTTACTCCAATCTATTTGGTATTATGCAACCTTCTTGTACATTTAAACAATATTTTCTTTAGATTACAATATTTTTCTAAGTTTTTTTAAAGATATTTTCTGGTACTTTGAGCTGGGAATATTCTTCTACTATACCTATAATTTTTAGATTTTGTCTTTTTATACTGTCCTTTTCTCTCTTGGTGGGCATTTTGTCTAGGGTCACCCACATTGATTGGTAAGAACCTTTCACCTTCCTGGACTCTGGTAATTCTAGAAGGTCTGAAAAGCTTCCACTGTGGAATCTCAAGGAAGTTTTAATTTATATTTCCCTGATGACTAAGGACTTTGAATATTTCTTTTAGCATTAGCATTTTATTCCTCCCCTACCTCTTCTTCCTCATCATCTTCCTCCTACTCCTCCTTTTCTTCCTCTTCATATCTTTAATCTTATTTTTAGTCAAGTTATTATCCCCCTCCCAATGTGCCCTCTGATCATTCTTCATGCCATGAGTCCTCTCCCTGTCTTGAAGAAGATGCCTCCACCACCACCACACCACCTGCCAGCCCTCTCCACTCTTTTGGGCCTCAAGACTCATGAGAGTTAGGCACCTCTTCTCTCACTAAGGCCAGGCCAGGCAGTTCCCTGCTATATATCTGTTGGGGACCTGATATGAGCTATTGTATGGTGGCTAAGTGTCTGAGAGGTCTTAGGTGTCTGGGTTAGTTAAAAATTCTGGGCTTCTCATGGGGTCATCCTCCTCAGCTTCTTCCATTCAAAGTTCTCCAAATTAACAAGAGGGATTTCCAACTTAAGTCCATTGATTTGAAATAATTATCTCTCTCTGTCTCAGTCAGCTACTTGTTAATCTATGTCTTTTTATTGGGGAATTGATATTAAGAGATATTAAGGGAAGTAATTGTTGCTTCTTGTTATTTTTGTTAGTAGATTTGGAATTCTGTTCATGTGGCTATCTTCTTTTAGGTTTGTTGAAAGATTAATTTCCTGCTTTTTCTAGGGCACAGTTTACCTCCTTATGTTGGAGTTTTCCATTTATTATCCTTTGAAGGGCTGGAATTGGGGAAATTTATTATGTAAATTTATTTTTTTCATGAAATACCTTTCTTTCTCCATCTATGGTAACTGAAAGTTTTGCTGGGTATAGTAGACTTGGCGGTCATTTGTGTTGTCTCGGGGTCTGTATGACATGCGCCCAGGATCTTCTGGCTTTTAACAGTCTCTGGTGAGAATTCTGGTGTAATTTTGATAGTCTACCTTTATATGTTACTTGACCTGTTTCCCTTACTGCTTTTAATATTCTTTCTTTATTTTGTGCATTTCATGTTTTCACTATTGAATAATTGGAGGAATTTCTCCTCTGGTCCAGTCTATTTGGAATTTTGTAGGCTTTTGTACATTCATGAACATATCATTCTTTAGGTTGAGGAAGTGGTCTTCTATACTTTTGTTGAAGATATTTATTGGACCTTTCATTTGGGAATCTTTGCTCTCTTCTATAACTATTATCCTTAGGTTTGGTCTTCTCATTGTGTTCTGGATTTCCTGGATGTTTTCGGTTAGGATCTTTTTACATTTTACACTTTCTTTGACTGTTGTATCAGGGTTTAATATGGTATCTTCTGAACCTGAGATTCTCTCTTCTATCTAATATATTGTGTTGTTGATGCTTGCATCTATGTCTCCTGACTTTTTTTTTCTTTTTGGTTATTCAAGCCAGGGTTTTTCTTGTAGCCTTGGCTGTCCTGGAACTTACTCTGTACACCAGGCTGGACTCAAACTCAGAAATTCACCTTCCTCTGCCTCCCAAGTGCTGGGATTAAAGGTGTGTGCCACTACATCCAGCTCAAGATGTGATTTTAAATCAGAGTCTTGCTTTTCAGTAATTTGGTATTATTCAGGGCTTACTTCGTTGGGAAAAATGAGATCTGATGAGGCTAAGAAGCCTTGATTTCTGTTGCTTATGTTCTTGCTCTTGTCTGTCACATCTGCTTATCTCTGGTATTAGCCAGTCCCACAGTCTCCACTGTGGCTTGTCCCTTCTGTAAACCTGTGTATCAGCTCTCCTAGGAGACCTGTTTTCTCCAGGAAGAATTTGAGTATGCAGACCTATGCCAGAGCTCTGTGACACAGAAAAATACCAGGATGGATCTTGTCCATCCCTGGCTTTTCCTTGTTTCCTGTGTCCTGATGGATCTGTGTAGGTTCCCCTTGGGCCAGGAATTTGAGCAGAAGTGGTGTTCTTACCTGTGCTATCAGGTATGTCAACACTCTTGAGACACCAGCTCTCTCCCAGTAATATTTGATTATGGAGAGATGTGGCACAGGGTCAGCTCCAGACAAAAATACCTGTTTGGTTTTTAAATAAATATTCTCACTGATTTTAAATCTGATCTTTAATTTTACATTAGCATCACATTATTAAAAAGGTATTCTAGTACCTCCTTTTCATTATTCTATCATTGAATAGATGATTTGGGTTCATATCGGTCATTGAGTCTCATAGTGTGGACATTTTCTTTTATTAATGCATGCTAGCTGCAAAAATTTTGTTTTGTTATCTCTTATACTGTGTAATTATGATGAAGTTCATACATATGAAAATATATCATGTATTGTGTGAGTATCTTCTAACATATATTATGTTTATAACATTTATTTCTTTTGAATAAAATTGTTGCAATTCTATGTTGTATGCTTTTGCCATGATCCTCAGATTGGTGCTATTTCATGCATTATGCATGTATATTATTTTCAACAAAATGTAAAATGACATGTAATGACATGTTCTCATTAATTTTGGCTCTGTCTTGTCATCATACAAGGAAACTATTTCAAAGGCACTGGACTATTTCCAGGATGAAATAACAGAAAGATTTGCATGTAATAACCTTTCAGTGCTATATAGAAAAAAATCAGCGATTATACTGCTAGTAGTGAAGAGTGTGAAATATGTTTTTATGGAAGTGCTCTGTTTGTAAAACACATTTATTTCATTCCTGAAACAGATCAGGAAGCTCCAGATACTCTTCCTGAGAGAACTCAGTCCCCAAATCCTAAGGCTCACTGCAGAATTTCTACTCGAGTGACATCTTACGAATGTATTGAATGTGGGAAACCTCTTACAAGGTTATCAAGTCTTAAAGTTCACCAAAGATTACATACTGGAGACAAACCTTACAAATGTAATGAATGTGGGAAATCTTTTAACAAGTCCTCAAGTCTTAAAGTACACCACAGATTACATACTGGAGACAGACCTTACAAATGTAATGAATGTGGCAAAACTTTTACCCACGTAAAAGTTTTCATATCTTAAAGTTCATGAGAGAATCCATACTGGGGACAAACCTTACATATGTAATGAATGTGGAAAATGTTTTACAAAGTCCTCAAATCTTAAAGTTCACCAGAGAATCCATACTGGGGACAAACCTTATAAATGTAATGAATGTGGGAAGTCATTTGCCCACTACTCACAGGTTAAATATCACCACAGAATAATTATTGGAGACAAACCTTACAAATGTAATGTATGTGGCAAATCTTTTGCACGGTATTCAGATCTTAAAGTTCACCATAGAAGCCATACTGGAAACAAACCTTACAAATGTAATGAATGTGGGAAATCTTTTACCAAATCCTCAAGTCTTAAAGTTCACCACAGATTACATACTGGAGACAAACCTTACAAATGTAATGAATGTGGCAAAACTTTTACGCAAGTTTCATTTCTTAAAGTTCACGAGAGAATCCATACTGGGGACAAACCTTACAAATGTAATGAATGTGGAAAATGTTTTACAAAGTCCTCAAATCTTAAAGTTCACCAGAGAATACATACTGGGGACAAACCTTACATATGTAATGATTGTGGGAAATATTTTTCAAATTCCTCAGGTCTTAAAGTTCACCAGAGAATCCATACTGGAGACAAACCTTATGAATGTAATAAGGATGGAAAATCATTTGCCCAGTCTTCCCAACTTAATGTTCACCACAAAATCCATGATAAAAACTAACCTTACAAATGTAATAAGTGTTGTAAATCATTTACAGATTCCTCATCTCTTCAATTTCACCACAGAATCCATACTGGAGATATATCTTAAAAATGTATTAAATGTGACAAATCGTTACACAATCCTCAGATCTTAAATTTCACTACCAGATCCATACTGGAAACAAACTTTACTAATATAATCAATATGACATATCATTTACCGAGTCCTTAAATTTTCAAGTTCACTACAGAATCCATATAAGAGGTAATCTTCACAAATGAAGAGTTGGCAAGTCTCTTTCCTTGTCCTCAACTCTCCAAGTACATCAAAAAATCCATATGGGAAAGCAGCCTTATAGTGCAGTGAATGTGGGAAAAAATGTTCCTGGTCCCCCAACACCCGTCGTCAAAGTCATTACAGAATTCATTTTGGAGACAGCATTCCTAATGTAAAGCATGTGAAAATTTATTCACAGTAATCATATCTTCAAGCACAGCACAGCATGCATACTGGAGAGAAACCTTGCAAATGTAAACAATATGGCAAATCATTTAGCAAAAGCTCAAACCTCAGATAAAATAGATTCATGCAGCAGACTTTATTGATATGTAATTATATTCTAAGTATTTATATAGAAATATGTTATTTTAAATGATAAAAATATTTATAAGAATATAAACTGTGGTGAAACCTTGCTCATCAGAGAATACCTACAAGGTAGCATTACACATAGTAGTAATTAGAAACCTTTACTTTGAAGTAACTGTTATATTCATATGAAATTATTTTATCAACAATAAAATATGAAAAAATCTTTCACCCAGCAATAATCTGATATCTCTGATGTATGATGATATAGAATTCATTTTCAAACTCACTAAAGAAATGACATTTTAGTGTGTAAGCATTTAAACCAAAATAATATTAATAAATATTTTTGTATAAGCATGTTGATTAATGTTCTGTATATTTTAGTATGGTAGAATATTGGGTATTGTGAGATACATTCTCAGTGAAGGTTATTATGATGTTAGTCCTTGAGCTTTTATTGAGTAATTTTAATTTCAAGCTAATCCCTTCTTCATCACATTTATCAATAAATATATTACAACTGCCTGTTATTACTACAGTCTTGGTGTGATTACTATCAATTTTATGCTGGAATGGTGTCTTATTTAGAGTTTCTATTCCTGTAGAAAACATCATGACCAAGAAGCAAGTTGAAGAGGAAAGAATTTACATAGCTTAGACTTCCAAATTGCTGTTCATCACCAAAGGAAGTCTAGACAGAAACTCACACAGGGTAGGAACTTGTAGGCAGGAGTGGAGTCAGTAGCCATGAAGGAATGTTGCTTATTGGCTTCTTCCCCTGGTTTTCTCAGCTTGATTTCTTATAGTACACAAGACTACTAGCCCAGGGATGGCACAATGTACGGTTAAAGGTCCTGCATCCTCTCTGCCACAGGGCTCAGCTGTTCAGGAAAGCAGTACACATTACTGCACCTCCCTTACCCCATGCTGTCACCAGGCAGGTGTTGAACATTAGGGAAGCCTCTGAATACTGCTCCGGAATGGGAAAGTGCATGCAATAAGGGGCAGCCAGATCTGGCTCCGGGATCCCAGGGCCTGCAATGAGGCTGTGCCTTCTGGTTTTCAGACACTAGGACATCCCAGTGCCTATGAAAGCCATGGAAGATCTGAGAATAGGGGCCCTAAGGATGGACCTAGCCTGGGGCTCGGGAGGGAGGAAAAGAGGAAGCTCCAGCTGGTCCTACAGGCATCATCTTTAGCTTGATGGTGATGGTTGGCTTGTGCTTGGCTTGATGGTGGTTGTGGTTGGGAGTACAGGGAAGCCTTCTACAGGAGATAACACTGCGACTCAAAAGGTAAAGACTTTCTCCATGACTCCCTACAAAGGATCCTGAGGAAAAGAAGCAGTCTATAGTTTTAAGGCATCATTTATTGCCATGGCAGAAAGTGGTTGTATAAAATCATATCCCACTTCTCAGAGTTGGCCTGAGATTATATACCTTTTTCAGGGAGGAATATCTGGAAAGGAGAGCTTATTAGCTAAGACTTCCAGGCCTCTAGGTATCACATTAAAATGGAGATCTGTCTTGAGCCTATATGACCACAGGTCACATCCTCTACCTATGGAGGGCCTTCGGGCATTGCTCTTATGTGACTAATGGCCCCAAATATATGGGGGGATGCAGCTAGTGGCAGGAGCCTGGCCCAGGAACAGTCGAAACGTCAGTGTTTCATAGGCTTCAAGGCTTAGCTCAACCAGAGACCAAGCTACATTTCAAGGTCCCACATCATCACCCACACTAGGCTAGGCCCTCTCCCTTTGATCACTAATTGAGAAATTGGATTTCATCGAGGCATTTTCTCAAGGGAGGCTCCTTTCTCTATGATAATTACAGCTTGTATCAAGTTGACACAAAACACTATCCAGAAAACTGACCCTCTGTTACCTTGACATAAAACACATCACATTTAAGCCTCAACTCTTAATTTCTTATTCATCTACAAGATCTAAATAACTTTAAAATACAACCGTAATTACACATTCTTACACACTAAAATTTCAATCCCTTTAAAATATTCAATTTATTTTGAAATTCAAAGTATTTCAACAATTCAAAGTCTCTTTACTGTGAGTTCCACTAAAATACTTTTTTGCTTAAAGAGGGAAATATATCAGGGCATAATCAATATCAAAAGCAAAATCAACTCTAATATCTAATATCTAGGATTCACTCACTGTCTTGTGGGATCCTCCAAGGACTTGGGTCACTCCTCCAGCTCTGCGCTTTGTAGCACACACTTTGGCTTCTAGGTTCCAGCTGCCTGTACTCCAATGCTGGTGCTGTTCTTTGTGGTTATCACGGGGTACTGGCATCTCCAATACACTGTTGTCTTCCTCTGCAACTCGGCTTCATCAATAGCCTCTCATAGGCTCTCTTCATGGTGCCAAGCTTCACCTTCTTTGCATGACCCCTTAAATCTTGGGTCATCAATTACAACTGAGGCTGCATCTTCACCAATGGTCTTTTGTCTCCTCTAGTATTATAAGAGAGATTATAAGAGAGATAGTGAAAGAAAACAGGCATTACTATCTACTACATAGAGTTAGAAACTCATGGCTAGCTTAGCAATGTAAATTTAGGATTCTTATTATAGTTATGTATGGCAGACTACACTGCTTATTAGTAGAAAGTCCCCCATACACAATCACTTAGAATAAAAGCTGAGTCACTCCCATATACAGGAATTTACAATGGTTTAGGAAGTATATTGGGCTGTGATTTAAGGAGGAACTAGAGTATTGCATTATTCATGAGAAGCTAACTCCTTAATTAGAACTATGGCTTTGACATAAAACACTTGCCCCAGGAGTGTAAAGAACTCACACCTGGCTTCTAATAATATAGCTGACCTTAGATAAAACTGACCTTGTCTCAGTTGTTTTATTGCCCAGTTCCTGCCAGACTTTATGTTTGCATTACTTTGTTTTTGTAAGAGTCATTAAGCATCTGGTATCCTCATTTTACCTTGACTGATATGTCACATATCTTCCCTATATTTTTCTGTATTAAAATTCTGATCCTCAAGCCATCTTGGTTCCTGGATACCTCCTAGACTAGTCTGCACAGGTGAGAGTGTGGACTACAGAAGCTAACAGTTTCTGGGACAGGCAGAAGCGACACAGCTTCTGAGGTAGATGCCATTTCAGGCTCCAGACATCTGGGCACATTCCCTGCCAGAAGAGAGGGTTCCGCCCCACCCGGGAGGGCTTTTCCAGAGCACCTGGGGAAGCCATCATGGTTCCTAGATCCCTCCGAGACTAATCTGCACAGGAGAGAGTGTGGACTAAAGAAACTAACGGCTTCTGTGACAGGCCCTGTTTCTGGCCATATCTTCTACCAGGAGGCAGGTCCGAACACCAGATATCTGTGCACATTTCATGCAGGAGGAGAGCTTGCCTGCAGGAAGTACACTAGACACTGAAACTCAGGAGAGAGCTAATCTCCCAGGAAAGTTGATAGAAGCTAACAAAATCACGGGAGGAACAAGTTCTAACCAGGGACAACAATAACAACTGAATCCAGAGATTACCAGATGGTGAAAGGCAAACATAAGAATCTTACTAACAGAAAACAAGACCACTCACAATCATCAGAACCCAGTACTCCCACCTCAGCCAGTCCTGAGCACCTCAACACACCCAAAAACCTAGACCTTGATTAAAAAAGAATATCTCATGATGATGATAAAGGACATCAAGAAAAATATAATAACTCACTTAAAGAAATACAGGAGTACACTGCTAAATAGTTAAACTCCTTAAAGAAAAACAGGAAAACACAACCAAACAGGTAGAAGTCCTTAAAGAAAAACAGGAAAACACAAATAGGTGATGGAATTGAACAAAACCATACTAGATCTAAAAGGGGAAGGAAGGAGACACAATAAAGAAAATGCAAAGTGAGGCAATGCTGGAGATAGAAACCCTAGGAAAGAAATCTGGAAACATAGATGCAAGCATCAGCAACATAATACAAGAGATGGAAGAGAGCATCTCAGGTGCAGAAGATACCATAGAGAACTTAGGGAAAAAATGAAATGAAGTACAAAATGCAAAAACATCTCAACTCAAAATATCCAGGAAATTCAAGACACAATGAATAGACCAAACCTATGGATAATAGGAGTAGATGAGAATGAAGATTTTTCAACTTAAAGGGCCAGCAAATATCTTCAACAAAATTATAGAAGAAAACTTCCCAAACCTAAAGAAAGACATGCCCATGAACATACAAGAAGCCTACAGAACTTCAATTACACTGGACAAGAAAAGAAATTCCACCCGACATATAATAATCAGAACAACAAATGCACTAAATAAAGATAGAATACTAAAAGCAGTAAGGGAAAAGGGTCAAGTAACATATAAAGACAGGCCTATCAGAATTACACTAGACTTTTCAGCAGAGACTATGAAAGCCAGAAGATCCTGGACAGATATTAGACAGACACTAAGAGAACAAAAATGCCAGCCCAGCTACTATGCCCAGCCAAACTTTCAATTACCATAGATGGATAAACCAAAGTATTCCACGACAAAACCAAATTCACACATTATCTTTCCATGAATCTAGCCCTTCAAAGGATAACAGTAAAAAAAAAAAAAAAAAAAAAAAAAAAAAAAAAAAAAAAAAAAAAAAAAAAACAATGCAAGGACAGAAACTATACATTAGAAAACACAAGAAAGTAATCCCTCAACAAGCCTAAAAGAAGACAGACACAAGAACAGAATACCAACTCTAACAACAAAAATAATAGGAAGCAACAATTACTTTTCCTTAATATATCTTACTATCAATGGACTCAATTCCCCAATAAAAAGACATAGACTAACTGACTGGCTACACAAACCGGACCCAATATTTTTCTGCTTAAAGGAAACCCATCTCAGGGAAAAAGACAGACACTACCTCAGAATGAAAGGCTGGAAAACAACTTTCCATGCAAATGGTCCAAAGAAACGAGGTGGGGTAGCCATTCTAATATCGAATGAAATCGACTTCCAACCCAAAGTTATTAAAAAAGAGAAGGAGGGGAACTTCATACTCATCAAAGGTCAAATCTTCCAAGAGAAACTCTCAATTCTGAATATCTATACTCAAAATGCAAGGGCAGCCACATTCACTAATGAAACTTTAGTAAAGAACAAAGCACACATTGCACCTCACACAATAATAGTGGGAGACTTCAAAACCTACTCTCACCTAATAGACAGATCGTGTAAACAGAAACTAAACAGAGACGCATGGAAACTAACAGACATTATGAAACAAAGAGATTTAACAGATATCTACAGAACATTTTATCGAAAACAAAAGGATATACCTTCTACTCAGTGCCACCTGGTACATTCTACAAAATTGACAATATAATTGGTCACAAAATAAGCTTCCACAGATACAAAAATATTGAAATTGTCCCATGCATCCTATCAGATCACCATGGACTAAGGTTGATCTTCAATAACAACATAAATAACAGAAAGCCAACATTCACGTGGAAACTAAACAACACTCTGCTCAATGATTCCTTGGTTAAGGATGAAATAAAGATATAAAGGACTTTTTAGAATTTAATGATCATGAAGCTACAACATACACAAACTGAAGGAAGACAATGAAGGCAGTTCTAAGAGGAAAACTCATACACCTGAGTGTCTCCAAAAAGAAACTAGAGAGAGCAGACACTAGCAGCCTGACAGCACACTTAGAATCTCTAGAACTAAAGGAAGCAAACTCACCCCAGAGGAGTAGACAGCAGGAAATAAACTCAGGGCTGAAATCAACCAATTGGAAACAAAAATAATTATTCAAAGAATCAACCAAACCAGGAGCTGGGTCTTTGAGAAAATCAACCAAATAGATAAACCCTTAACCAGACTAACTAGAAGGCACAGGGACAGTATCCTAATTGACAAAATAAAAAATTAAAAAGGAGACATAACAATAGAACCTGAGGAAACCCAAACATCATCAGATCCTACTACAAAAGGCTATACTGAACAAAACTAGAAATCGTGGATGAAATGGACAAATTCCTAGACAGATACCAGGTACCAAAGTTAAATCAGGATCAGAAAAAACGTTCTAAACTTTCTCATTTCCAGTAAAGAAATAGAAGCAGTCATCAATAGCCTCTCCCCTCCCCCCAAAAAAAATCGCAGGACCAGCTGGGTTTAGTGCAGAGTTCTATCAGAATTTGAAAGAAGACCTAATTACAACTCTCCTCAAACTATTCCACAAAATAGAAACAGTGGGTACTCTACACAATTCATTCTATGAAGCCACAATTACTCTGATACCTAAACCATACAAAGATCCAACAAAGAAAGAGAAATTCAGACCAATTTCCCTTGTGAATATCAATGCAAAAATACTCAATAAAATCCTCACAAACCGAATCCAAGAACACATCAAAACAATCATCCATCCTGACCATGTAGGCTTCTTCCCGGGATGCAGAGATGGTTTAGTATACGTAAATCCATCAACATAATCCACTATATAAACAAACTCAAAGAAAAAAACCACATGATCATCTTGTTAGATTCTGGGAAAGCATTTGACAAAATCCAACACCCCTTCATGATAAACGTCTTCAAAAGATCAAGGATTCAAGGCCCATACCTAAAAATAATTAAAGCAATCTATAGCAAACCAGTGGCCATCATCAAACTAAATGGAGTGAAACTCGAGGCAATCCCACTAAATTCAAGGAATAGACAAGGCTGCCCAATTTCTCCCTACCTATTCAATATAGTACTTAAAGTCCTAGCCAGAGAAATTCGACAATAAAAAAAGATCAAGGGGATACAAATTGGGAAGGAAGAACTCAAAGTATCACTATTTGTAAATGATATAATAGTATACATAAGTGATTCCAAAAGTTTCACCAGAGAACTCCTAAATCTGATAAACAGCTTCATTGCAGTAGCTGGATAAGATCAAGAATAGACAAATGGGACCTCATAAAATTGCTAAGCTTCTGTAGGGCAAAAGATACTCTCAATAAACAAAGAGGCCACCAACAGATTGGGAAAGAATTTTTAACAATCCTAAATCTGATAGGGGACTAATATCCAATATATACAAAGAACTCAAGAAGCTGGACTCCAGAAATTCAAATAACCCCATTAAAAATGAGGTACAGAGCTACACAAAGAATTCTCAACGGAGGAATATCAAAGGGCTGAGATGCACTTGAAAAAATGTTCAACATCCTTCATCATCAGGGTAATGCAAATCAAAACAACCCTAAGAGTCCACCTCACACTAGTCAGAATGGCTAAAATAAAAAAAATTCAGGTGACAGCAGATGTTAGTAAGAATGTGGAGAAAGAGGAACACTCTTCCACTGTTGGTGGAATTCAAGCTTGTACAACCACTCTGGAAGTCAGTTTGGCCATTCCTCAGAAAATTGGATAGTACTACCAGTAGATCCTCTAATACCTCTCCTGGGCATATACCCAGTAGATGTTCCAACTGATAATAAAGACACATACTCCAATATGTTCATAGTGGGCCTATTATAATAGCCAGAAGCTAGAAAGAGCACAGATGTCCCTCAACAGAGGAATGGATACGACAAATATGATACATTTACACAATGGAGTACTACTCGGGTATTAAAAACAGTGAATTTATAAAATTCTTGAGCAAATGGATGTATCTGGAAAATATCATCCTGAGTGAGGTAACCCAATCACAAAAGAAGTCACTTGATATGCACTCACTGATAAGTGAATATTAGTAGCCCAGAAAATAAGAATACCCAAGATACAACTTCCAAAACACAAGAAATCAAGAAAGAAGACCAACCCATGGATAATTCATTCCTCCCTAGAATACGGAATAAAATATAAATGGAAGATGTTGCAGAGACCAAGTCTGGAGCTAAATTGAAAGGATGGACCATCCATAAACTGCCCCACCCAGGGGTCTATCCCATAATCAGCCACCAAATGCAGACACTATTATATATGCCAGCAAAATTTTGCTGAAGGGACCCTAATATAGCTGTCTCCTGTGAGGTTTTGCCAGTTTCAGGAAATACAGAAGTGGGTGGTCAAAGTCATCTATTGGATGGAACACAGGGCCCCCAATATAGGAGCTAGAAAAAGTACACAAGAGCTGAAGGGGGCCTTCTGGTCCATGGCAGCACCAGGGTACCTTGGGCACGGAGTCTGTAGACAACCGCATGGTCCCCCACAGGACCCTCCACGGGCTATTAAGACCTGTGGTGAGAGAAACACAGCCTCTGTTCCAATCCAATCATGCTGTACCTGAGACTGCATTAATTAGGGAATCAGAGAAAACGGGCTGATCAGGGTCACAGGTCCCTTCCGGTCCATACCAAACCCGGATTACCTTGGGCACAGAGTCTGCAGACTCCTGCAAGATCCCCACAGGACCCTCCATGGGATCTTATGATCTTTGGTAAGTGGAACACAACTTCTGCCAAGGGGGAGATTTGAACGCAAGATATCTGTGCACCTTCCCTGCAAGAGGAGAGCTTGCCTGTAGAGAGTACTCTGAACACTGAAACTCAGGAGAGAACTAGTCTCCCAGATCTGCTGATAGAGACTAACATAATCACCTGAGGAACGAGCTCTAACAAGAGACAACTATAACAACTAACTCCAGTGATTATCAGATGGTGACACAATGAGAAGACCAAACCTAGAGAAAATAGGAGTAGATGAAAAATTAAGATTTTCAACTTGAAGGGCCAGCAAATATCTTCAACAAAATTATAGAAGAAAACTTCCCAAACCTAAAGAAAGACATGTCCATGAACATATAAGAAGCCTACAGAACTCCAAATAGACTGAACCAGAAAAGAAATAGCTCCCGACACATAATAATCAGAACAACAAATGCACTAAATAAAGATAGAATATTAAAGGCAGATACAAAAATATTGAAATTGTCCCATTCATCATATCAGACCATCATGGACTAAGGCTGATCTTCAATAACAATATAAATAATTGAAAGCCAACATTCACGTGGAAAATGAACAATACTCTTATCAATGATACCTTGGTCAAGGAAGGAATAAACAAGGAAATTAAAAACTTTTTAGAGTTTAATGAAAATGAAGCCACAACATACCCAAACTTATGCGACACAATGAAAACATTTCTAAGAGGGAAACTCATAGCTCTAAGTGCCTCCAAAAAAAAAAAAAAAAAAAAAAAAAAAAAAAAAAAAACTAGAGAGAGCACACACTGGCAGGTTGACAACACACCTAAAAGCTCTAGAACAAAAGGAAGCAAATTCACCTAAGAGGAGTACAGGGCAGGAAATAATCAAACTCAAGGACTAAATCAACCAAGTGGAAACAAGAAGAACTAGTCAAAGAATCAACCAAAAGAAGAGCTGGTTCTTTGAGAAAATCAACAAGAGAGATAAACCCTTAGCCAAGACTCACTAGAGGGCACAGGGACAGCATTCTAATTAACAAAATCAGATGAAAAGTAAGAGATAACAACAGATCCTGAAGAAATACAAAACTCTATCAGATCCTTCTACAAAAGGCTAGACTCAACAAAACTGGAAAACCTGAACGAAATAGACAAATTTGTAGACAGATACCAGGTACCAAAGTTAAATCAGGATCTAGTTAACTATCTAAACAGTCCCATATCACCTAAAGAAATAGAAGCAGTCATTAATAGTCTCCCAACCAAAAACAACCCAGGACCAGATTGGTTTAGTGCAGAGTTCTATCAAACCTTCAAAGAAGATCTAATTCCAGTTCTTCACAACTATTCCATAAAATAGAAGTAGAAGGTACTCTACCCATCTCATTCTATGAAGCAAGAATCACTTTGATAACTAAACCACAGAAAAATCCAACATAGATAGAGAACTTCAGACGAATTTCCCTTATGAATATCGATAAAAAAATACTCAATAAAATTCTTGCTAACTGAATCCAAGAACACATTAAAACAATCATCCATCCTGACCAACTAGGTTTCATTCCAGGGATGCAGGGATGGTTCAATATATGGAAGTCCATCAACGTAATACACTATATAAACAAACAAAAACAAAAACCACATGATCATCTCATTAGATACAGAGAAAGCATTTGCAAAATCCAACACCAATTCATGAAAAAAAGTCTTGGGAAGATCAGGAATTCAAGGCCCATACCTAAACATGATAAAAGCAATCAACAGCAAACCAGTAGCCAACATCAAAGTAAATGGTGAGAAGCTGGAAGCAATCCCACTAAAATCAGGGACTAGACAAGGCTGCCCACTTTCTCCCTAGCTCTTCACCATTGTACTTGAAGTCCTAGCCAGAGCAATTGGACAACAAAGGGAGATCAAGGGAATACAAATTGGAAAGGAAGAAGTCAAAATATAACCTTTTGCAGATGATATGATAGTATATATAAGTGACCCTAAAAATTCCACTAGAGAACTCCTAAACCTGATAATCAGCTTCGGTGAATTAAGGGGATATAAATTTAACTCAAACACGTCAATGGCCTTTCTCTACACAAAGAATAAACAAGCTGAGAAAGAAATTAGGGAAACAACACCCTTCTCAATAGTCACAAATATTATAAAATCCCTTGGCATGTCACTAATTAAGGAAGTGAAAGATCTTTATAAGAACTTCAAGTCTCTGAATAAAGAAATTAAAGAAGATCTCAGAAGATGGAAAGATCTCCCATGCTCATGGATTGGCAGGATCAACATTGTAAAAATGGCTATCTTTCCAAAAGCAATCTACAGATTCAATGTAATCCCCATTAAAATTCCAACTTAATTCTTCAATGAATTAAAAGGAACAATCTTCAAATTCATATGGAATAACGAAAAACCTAGGATAGCAAAAACTCTTCTCAAGGATCTGGTGGAATCACCATGCCTGACCTAAAGCTTTACTACAGAGCAATTGTGATAAAACTGCATGGTACTGGAATAGTGACAGAAAAGTAGACCAATGGAATAGAATTGAAGACCTAGAAATAAACCCACACACCTATGGTCACTTGATATTTGACAAGGGATCTAAAACTATCCAGTGGAAAAAAGACAGCATTTTCAACAAATGGTGCTGGGACAACTGGTTGTTATCATGTAGAAGAATGCAAATTGATCCATTCCTATCTCCTTGTACTAAGGTCAAATCTAAGTGGATCAAGGAGCTCCACGTAAAACCAGAGACACTGAAACTTATAGAGGAGAAAGTGGGGAGAAGCCTGGAAGATATGGACACAGGGGAAAAATTCCTGAATAGAAGAGCAATGGCTTGTGCTGTAAGATTGAGAATTTACAAATTGGACCTCATGAAACTGCAAAGCTTCTGTAAGGCAAAAGACACCGTCAATAAGACAAAAAGGCCACCAACAGATTGGGAAAGGATCTTTACCTATCCAAAATCAGATAGAAGACTAATATCCAATATATATAAATAACTCAAGAAGGTGAACTCCAGAAAAATCAAATAAGCCTATTAAAAAATGGGGCTCAGAGCTAAACTAAGAATTCTTACTTGAGGAATACAGAATGGATGAGAAGGCACCTGAAAAAATGTTCAGCATCCTCAATCATCAGGGAAATGCAAATCAAAACAACCTTGAGATTCCATCTAACACCAGTGAATATGGCTAAGATAAAAAATTTAGGTGACAGCAGATGCTGGCAAGGATGTGGAGAAAGAGGAACACTCCTCCACTGTTGGTGGGATTGCAAGCTTGTACAAAGACTCTGGAAATCAGTCTGGCAGTTTCTCAGAAAATTTGACATGGTACTACTGGAGGTTCCAGCAATACCTCTCCTGGGCATATATCCAAAAGTTATTCCAATTGGTAAGAGAGACACATGCTCCACTATATCCATAGCAGCCCTATTTATAATAGCCAGAAGCTGGAAAGAACCCAGATGCCCCTCAACAGAGGAATGGATACAAAAAAAAATGTACATTTACACAAGGGAGTACTACTCAGTTATTAAAAAGAATGAATTGATGAAATTACTAGGCAAATGGTTGGACATGGAGGGTATTATCCTGAGTGAGGTAACCCAATCACAAAAGAACTCCAATGATATACTTTCACTGATAAGTGGATATTAGCCCAGAAACATAGAATACCCAAGATATAAGTTACAATTTGCAAAACACATGAAACTCAAGAAGAACGAAGACCAAAGTGTGGACACATTGCCCCTTCTTAAAATTGGAAACAAAACACCCATGGAAGGAGTTACAGAGACAAAATATGGAGCTGAGACAAAAGAATGGACCATCTAGAGACTTCCATATTCAGGGATCCATCCCATAATCAGCCTACAAACGCTGATACCATTGCATACACGAGCAAGATTGTGCTGATAGGACCATGATATAGCAGTCTCTAGTGATACTATGCCGGAGCCTAGCAAACACATAAGTGGAAGCTCACTGTCAGCTATTGGATGGATCACAGGGCCCCCAATGGAGGAGCTAGAGAAAATACACAAGGAGCTAAAGAGATCTGCAACCCTGTAGGTGCAACAACATCATGAACTAACCAGTACCCCGGAGCTCTTGACTCTAGCTGCATATGTATCAAAAGATGGCCTAGTCGGCCATCACTGGAAAGAGAGGCCCATTGGACTTGCAAACTTTATATGCCCGAGTACAGGGGAACGCCCAGACCAAAAATTGGGAGTGGGTGGGTAGGGGGTGGGGGGAGAGTATGGGGGACTATTGGAATAGCATTGGAAATGTAAATGAGTAAAATACCTAATTAAAAAAGTTGATTCATAAAGAAAAATAAATAAAAACAAAAAAATAAATAAAATAAAATTAACTCAAACAAATCAATGGCCTTTCTCTACACAAAGAATAAACAGACTGAGAAAGATACTAGGGAAACAACACCTTTCTCAATTGTCACAAATAATATAAAATACCCTGGTGTGACTTTAACTAAAGAAGTGAAAGATCTGTATGATAAGAACTTCAAGTCTCTGAAGAAAGAAATTAAAGATCTCAGAAGATGGAAAGATCTCCCATGCTCATGGATTGGCAGGATCAACATTGTAAAAATGGCCATCTTGCCAAAAGCAATCTACAGATTCAATGCAATCCCCATCAAAATTCCAACTCAATTCTTCAACAAATTAAAAACAGCAATCTGCAATTTCATAAGGAATAACAAAACAACCTAAGATAGCAAAAACTCTTCTTAAGTATAAAAGTACCTCTGGTGGAATCACCATGCCTGACCTAAAGCTTTACTACAGAGCAATTGTGATAAAAACTGCATGGTACTGGTATACTGACACACAAGTAGACCATGGAATAGAATTGAAGAACCAGAAATGAACCCACATGCCTATGGTCACTTGATCTTCGACAAGGGAGCTAAAACCATCCAGTGGAAGAAAGACAGCATTTTCAACAATTGGTGCTGGCACAACTCGTTGTTATCATGTAGAAGAATGTGAATCGATCTATACTTATCTCCTTGTACTAAGGTCAAATCTAAGTGGATCAAGGAACTTCACATAAAACCAGAGACACTGAAACTTATAGAGGAGAAAGTGGGGAAAAGCCTCAAAGATATGGGTACAGGGGAAAAACTCCTGTATAGAACAGCAATGGCTTGTGCTGTAAGATCAAGAATTGACAAATGGGACCTCATGAAACTGCAAAGCTTCTGTAAGGCAAAAGACACCGTCAATAAGACTAAAAGACCACCAACAGATTGGGAAAGGATCTTTACCTATCCTAAATCAGCTGGGGAACTAATATCCAATATATATGAAGAAAGCAAGAAGGTGGACTCCAGAAAATCAAATAACCCGATTAAAAAATGGGGCTCAGAGCTAATAAAGAATTCTCACCTGAGGAATACCGAATGGCTGAAAAGCACCTGAAAAAATGTTCAGCATCCTTTATCATCAGGGAAATGCAAATCAAAACAACCCTGAGATTCCACCTCACACCAGTCAGAATGGCTAAGATCAAAAATTTAGGTGACAACAAATGCAGGGGAGAATGTGGAGAAAGAAGAACACTCCTCCATTGTTGGTGGGATTGCAAGCTTGTACAACCACTCTGGAAATCAGTCTGGCAGTTCCTCAGAAAATTGGACATAGTACTACCGAAGGATCCAGCAATACCTCTCCTGGGCATATATCCAGAAGATGTTCCAATTGGTAAGAAAGACACATGCTCCACTATGTTCATAGCAGCCTTATTTATAATAGCCAGAAGCTGGAAAGAACCCAGATGCCCCTCAACAGAGGAATGGATTTAAAAAATGTGGTACATTTATACAATGGAGTACTACTCAGCTATTAAAAAGAATGAATTTATGAAATTCCTAGGCAATTGGATGGACCTGGAGGGCATCATCCTGAGTGAGGTAATCCAATCACAAAAGAACTCAAATGATATGTTTTCATTGATAAGTGGATATTAGCCCAGAAACTTAGAATACCCAAGATACAAGATACAATTTGCAAAACACATGAAACTCAAGAAGAACAAAAACCACAGTGTGGACACTTTGCCTCTTCTTAGAATTGGGAACAAACACCCATGGAAGGAATTACAGAAACAAAGTTTGGAGATGAGACAAAAGTATGGACCATCTAGAGACTGCCATATCCAGGGATCCATCCCATAATCAGCCTACAAACGCTGACACCATTGCATACACTAGAAAGATTTTCCTGAAAGGACCCTGATATAGCTGTCTCTTGAGACTATGCCGGGGCCTAGCAAACACAGAAGTGGATGCTCACAGTCAGCTATTGGATGGATCACAGGGCCCCCAATGGAGGAGCTAGAGAAAGTACCCAAGGAGCTAAAGAGAACTGCAACCCTATAGGTGGAACAACAATATGAACTAACCAGTAGCCCGGAGCTCTTTTCTCTAGCTGCATATGTATCAAAAGATGGTCTAATCGGCCATCACTGGGAAGAGAGTCCTATTGGTCATGCAAACTTTATATGCCCCAGTACAGGGGAATGCCAGTGCCAAAAAGTAGGAGTGGATGGGTAGGGGAGTTGGGGGGGGGAGGGTATGGGGGACTTTTGGGATAGCATTGGAAATATAAATGAGGAAAATACATAATAAAAAATATTTTAAAAGAAAAAAAAATTGAACGATTCAAAGATGAAATAAATACAACTCCATTACAGACAATGCTAAACCATATTTTAAAAAATTAAATGCAAAATGATACCAGGAATATTGACAATGTTTGTACAGCCATGAAAGCAAGTAATGATATATGCCCCATTACAGGGGAATGCCAGGGTCAAAAATTGGGAGTGGGTAGGTTGGGGAATGGGGGTGTGACCTGTCCAGCAGGTCTAGTTATTCGAGGGTCTTGAGGGGACCTTCTTCTAAGAACCAAATGGGGGTGGGGGGATAGAGAGAGATGAAAACCTTGAGTAAAGAATGACACATGGAAGCAGTCTGAGTAACATCAAGGTTCCAATGTATTCAGCAAGGCCCAAGGCTTAAATGCACAAGCAAAAGGGGAAGTTCCTTTCTGTAGGAAGGATGGGGCAGTAGAATTGCACAAGCAAAAGTGGAAGTACAGGTACTTATCAGCAGGAGGAGTGGGGCAATAGAATTGCACCTGCAAAAGGGGAAGTACTTATAAGCAGGAGTGGTGGGGCAATAGAAATTTTTCTTTTGGCAGCTACACAGTGAAGCAGGAACTTGGTTTTATCAGGGTGTTGTCAGGACATCTGGCTCTGACTTAGGGCTGGAACATTCTGTGGTTGTTCTCCAAACGGTGTGTCAGTGGCCCGCTTTGACCCCCTTTTCTTCTTGGGGGAGAGGCCCAATTCAGAGATCAACACAATAGAGTTGTCTTAATAGCTCCCAACAAGGGGGGGGGGAGGGTATGGGGGACTTTTGGGATAGCATTGGAAATGTAAATGAGGAAAGTACCTAATAAAAAATATTTAAAAAGAAAAAAAATGCAGTAAGGGGAAATATTAAGTAACATATAAAGACAGGCCTATTAGAATTACACCAGACTTTACACCAGAGACTATGAAAGCCAGTAGAAAACCAAATTCACACATCATCTTTCCACAAATACAGCCCTTCAAAGGATAATAAAAGAAAAAAAAACAATACAGGGACAGAAATTACACCCTATAAAAAGCAAGAATCTAATCCTTCAACAAATCTAAAAGAAGACAGCCACAGGAACATCAAAATATACTCAATATACACAAAATATACTCAATAAATGCAAAAATACTCAATAAAATTCTTGATAACCGAATCCAAGAGCACATCAAAACAATCGTCCATCCTGACCAAGTAGGTTTCAATCCAGGGATGCAGGATGGTTTAATATACAGAAATCCATCAACGTAATCCATTATATAAACAAACTCAAAGACAAAAACCACATGATCATCTCCTTAGATTCAGAGAAAGCATTAGACAAAATCCAACACCCATTCATGAAAAAAGTCTTGGAAAGATCAGGAATTCAAGGCCCATACCTAAACATGATAAAAGCAATCTACAGCAAACCAGTAGCCAACAACAAAGTAAATGGTGAGAAGCTGGAAGCAATCCCACTAAAATCAGGGACTAGACAAGGCTGCCCACTTTCTCCCTACCTATTCAACTGAGTACTTGAAGTCGTAGCTAGTGCAAATAGACAACAAAAGAAGATCCTAACCCAAAATTTCGAAGAAATCCAGGACACAATGAGAAGACCAAACCTAAAGATACTAGGTATAGACAAGAAGGAATATTTCCATTGTAAATGGCAAGTAAATATCTTCACCAATATTATAGAAGAAAACTTCCATAACCTAAAGAAAAAAAAATGCCCATGAACATAAAATAAGCCTACAGAAATCAAATTAGATTGGACCAGATAAGAAATTCCTCCAATCACATAATAATCAAACCACCAAATACATTATATAAAGGAAGAATATTTAAAGCAGTAGTGGAAAAGGTCAAGTCACATAAAAAGGCAAACCTATTAAAATTATACCAGACTTCCTACCTGAGACTAAGCAAGCCAGTCGATCCTGGGCAGAGGTCATACAGACCCTAAGAAAACATGAAGTCCACTACGGACAAATTCAGCCAAACTCTCAATCCCCATAGATGGATAAACCAAGGTATTCCATGACAAACCAAATTCACACAATATCTTTCCACGAATCCAGCCCTTCAAAGGATAATAAAGGGAAAACTCCAACACAAGGAGGGAAACTACACTACAGAAGATGCAAAATCGTAATCTTTCAACAAACGTAAAAGAAGATAGCTACATGAACAGAATTCCAACTCTAACAACAAAAATAGCAGGAAGCAACAATGATTTTTGCTTAATATCTCTTAATATCAATGGACTCAATTCCCCAATAAAAGGAAATAAACTAAGAGACTGGTTATGTAAACAGGACCCAACATTTTGCTGCATACATGAGAGCCACCTCAGGAACAAAGACAGATACTACCTCAGAGATATAGACTGGAAAATAATTTTCCAAACAAGTGAATCCAAGTATCAAGCTGGAGTAGCCATTCTAATATAGAATAAAATGAACTTTTACCTAACTTTATCAAAAAAGATAAGGAGGGACACTTCATACTCACCAAAGGTAAAATTTATCAAGATGAACACTCAGTTCTAAATATCTATGCTCCAAAGGCAAGGACATCCACATTCATTAAGGAAACCTTACTAAAGCTCAAAGCACACATTGTACCACACATACAAATAGTGGGAGACTTCAACACCACATGTTCATCAATGAACATATGCTGGAAACAGAAACTAAACAGAGACACAATTAAACTAACAGAAGTTATGAAACATATGGATTTAAATGACATCTATATAACATTTTATCCTAAAACAAAAGGATATAACTTTTTCTCAGCACCTCATGGTGCCTGCTCAAAAAAATGACCATATAATTGGTCACAAAACAGGCCTTAACAGATACAAAAATATTGAAACTATTCAATGCATCCTTTCAGATAACCAAAGACAAAGGCAAATCTTCAATAACAACATAAAAACTAGAAAGCTAACATACACGTGGAAACTGAAAAGCATTCTACTCAATGATGATTTGGTCAAGGAAGAAATAAAGAATGAAATTAAAGACTTTTTAGATTTTAGTGAAAATGAAGTCACAATCTACCCAAACTTATGGGACACAATGAAAGCAGTCCTAAGGGGAAAACTCATAGCTCTGAGTGCCTCCAAAAAGAAACTGGAGAGAGCATATATTGGCAGCTAGACAACACACCTAAAAGCTCTAGAACAAAAGGAAGCAAACTCATCCAAGAGGAACAGATGGCAGGAAATAATCAAAATCAGGGCTGAAATCAAACAAGTGGAACCAAAAAGAATCAACCTAACCAGGAGCTGTTTTTTTTTTTTTTTTTTTGAGAAAATCATTAAGAAAGATTAAACACTTAGGCAGACTAAGTATAGGACACAGGGACAGTATCCTAATTTTAAAAGTCATAAAATGCTACATCCACTCCAGTGTAGTCTGCTTGGTAGGCCTAAGGTCCCGAAAGCAGTCACTAGCAAAAAGTTTCATGGAAACAGCCTCCTGGAACCTTGGTATTCTCATAGCCCATTTACTCAAACCCTGTCCCCGAGTTAGTCTGGTGTATGGATCCATGAACCCTCTTTCAGTATTGTTTTATTATAAGTGCCTTTAAGGATTGATTTTTACATAGCCAAGCCTCCACCAGTATTCCAAATGTTCCTAGAAAACCCTTGAAGCCTATCCTGAGCTTGGACTTCATTAAGAAAGTTACCTATTCACTAACATTCAAACTCACTTCTAGTAGAAACAGTGAAACTAATTAGGCATTACAAAGAACAAGGTGAGAAAAGCTCAGGGCTAGTCTGCATAGTAATTACTTAGGACAACAACCAAATCACACCCAAACACAGGAATACACAATGGCCCAGAAAATAGGTGGGTTTGGTGTAGGTTTTGTCACTAGGTCCAGAGGAATAGCATAATCAGGTATTTACTAAAGAACCCCTGGTGGTGAGTTAAACAATAGACTAACATTGCATCATAGCATTCACCTGGCTCCTGTGTATTAGCTGATCTTTTTTTTCCCATTTTTTATTAGGTATTTAGCTCATTTACATTCCCAATGCTGTACCAAAAGTCCCCCATACCCACCCACCCCCACTCCCCTACCCACCCACTCCCCCTTTTTGGCCCTGGTGTTCCCCTGTACTGGGGCATATAAAGTTTGCGTGTCCAATGGGCCTCTCTTTCCAGTGATGGCCGACTAGGCCATCTTTTGATACATATGCAGCTAGAGTCAAGAGCTCCGGGATACTGGTTAGTTCATAATGTTGTTCCACCTAAAGGGTTGCAGATCCCTTTAGCTCCTTGGGTACTTTCTCTAGCTCCTCCATTGGGAGCCCTGTGATCCATCCACTAGCTGATTGTGAGCATCCACTTCTGTGTTTGCTAGGCCCCGGCATAGTCTCACAAGAGACAGCTACATCTGGGTCCTTTCGATAAAATCTTGTTAGTGTATAAAATGGTGTCAGAGTTTGGATGCTGATTATGGGGTGGATCCCTGGATATGGCAGTCTCTACATGGTCCATCCTTTCATCTCAGCTCCAAACTTTGTCTCTGTAACTCCTTCCAAGGGTGTTTTGTTCCCACTTCTAAGGAGGAGCATAGTGTCCACACTTCAGTCTTCATTTTTCTTGAGTTTCATGTGTTTAGGAAATTGTATCTTATACCTTGGGTATCCTAGGTTTTGGGCTAATATCCACTTATCAGTGAGTACATATTGTGTGAGTTCCTTTGTGAATGTGTTACCTCACTCAGGATGATGCCCCCAAGGTCCATCAATTTGGCTAGGAATTTCATAAATTCATTCTTTTTAATAGCTGAGTAGTACTCCATTGTGTAGATGTACCACATTATCTGTATCCATTCCTCGGTTGAGGGGCATCTAGGTTCTTTCCAGCTTCTGGCTATTATAAATAAGGCTGCTATGAATATAGTGGAGCATGTTTCCTTCTTACCAGTACTACTCCTCCAGTAGTACTATGTCCAATTTTCTGAGGAATCGCCAGACTGATTTCCAGAGTGGTTGTACAAGCCTGCAATCCCACCAACAATGGAGGAGTGTTCCTCTTTCTCCACATCCACGCCAGCATCTGCTGTCACCTGAATTTTTGATCTTAGCCATTCTGACTGGTGTGAGGTGGAATCTCAGGGTTGTTTTGATTTGCATTTCCCTGATGATTAAGGATGTTGAACATTTTTTCAGGTGCTTCTCTGCCATTCGGTATTCCTCAGGTGAGAATTCTTTGTTCAGTTCTGAGCCCCATTTTTTAATGGGGTTATTTGATTTTCTGAAGTCCACCTTCTTGAGTTCTTTATATATGTTGGATGTTAGTCCCCTATCTGATTTAGGGTAGGTAAAGATCCTTTCCCAATCTGTTGGTGGTCTTTTTGTCTTATTGACGGTGTCTTTTGCCTTACAGAAACTTTGGAGTTTCATTAGGTCCCATTTCTCAATTCTCGATCTTACAGCACAAGCCATTGCTGTTCTGTTCAGGAATTTTTCCCCTGTGCCCATACTACCGAGGCTTTTCCCCACTTTCTCCTCTATGAGTTTCAGTGTCTCTGGTTTTATGTGAAGTTCCTTGATCCACTTAGATTTGACCTTAGTACAAGGAGATAAGTATGGATCGATTCGCATTCTTCTACATGATAACAACCAATTGTGCCAGCACCAATTGTTGAAAATGCTGTCTTTCTTCCACTGGATGGTTTTAGCTCCTTTGTCGAAGATCAAGTGACCATAGGTGTGTGGGTTCATTTCTGGGTCTTCAATTCTGTTCCATTGGTCTACTTGTCTGTCTCTATACCAGTACCATGCAGTTTTTATCACAATTGCTCTGTAGTAAAGCTTTAGGTCAGGCATGGTGATTCCACCAGAGGTTCTTTTATCCTTGAGAAGAGTTTTTGCTATACTCGGTTTTTTTGTTATTCCAGATGAATTTGCAAATTGCTCCTTCAAATTCTTTGAAGAATTGAGTTGGAATTTTGATGGGGATTGCATTGAATCTGTAGATTGCTTTTGGCAAGATAGGCATTTTTACAATGTTGATCCTGCCAATCCATGAGCATGGGAGATCTTTCCATCTTCTGAGATCTTCTTTAATTTCTTTCTTCAGAGACTTGAAGTTTTTATCATACAGATCTTTCACTTCCTTAGTTAGAGTCACGCCGAGATATTTTATATTATTTGTGACTATTGAGAAGGGTGTTGTTTCCCTAATTTCTTTCTCAGCCTGTTTATTCTTTGTGTAGAGAAAGGCCATTGACTTCTTTGAGTTAATTTTATATCCAGCTACTTCATTGAAGCTGTTTATCAGGCTTAGGAGTTCTCTGGTGGAATTTTTAGGGTCACGTATATATACTATCATATCATCTGCAAAAAGTGATATTTTGACTTCCTCTTTTTCCAATTTGTATCCCCCTGATCTCCTTTTGTTGTCGAATTGCTCAGGCTAATACTTCAAGTACTATGTTGAAAAGGTAGGGAGAAAGTGGGCAGCCTTGTCTAGTCCCTGATTTTAGTGGGATTGCTTCCAGCTTCTCTCCATTTACTTTGATGTTGGCTACTGGTTTGCTGTAGATTGCTTTTATCATGTTTAGGTATGGGCCTTGAATTCCTGATCTTTCCAAGACTTTGATCATGAATGGGTGTTGTATCTTGTCAAATGCTTTTTCTGCATCTAACGAGATGATCATGTTTTGTCTTTGAGTTTGTTTATATAATGGATTACATTGATGGACTTTCGTGTATTAAACCATCCCTGCATCCCTGGAATAAAACCTACTTGGTCAGGATGGATTATTGCTTTAATGTGTTCTTGGATTCGGTTAGCGAGAATTTTATTGAGGATTTTTGCATCAATATTCATAAGAGAAATTGGTCTGAAGTTCTCTATCTTTGTTGGGTCTTTCTGTGGTTTAGGTATCAGAGTAATAGTGGCTTCATAAAATGAGTTGGGTAGAGTACCTTCTACTTCTATTTTGTGAAATAGTTTGTGCAGAACTGGAATTAGATCTTCTTTGAAGGTCTGATAGAACTCTGCACTAAACCCGTCTGGTCCTGGGCTTTTTTTTAGCTGGGAGACTATTAATAACTATTAATAACTAATAACTAGATATGGGACTGTTGAGATGGTCAACATGATCCTGATTCAACTTTGGTACTTGGTATATGTACAGAAATTTGTCCATTTCGTCCAGGTTTTCCAGTTTTGTTGAGTATAGCCTTTTGTAGAAGGATCTGATGGTGTTTTGGATTTCTTCAGGATCTGTTGTTATGTCTACCTTTTCATTTCTGATTTTGTTCATTAGGATTTTGTCCCTGTGCCCTCTAGTGAGTCTAGGTAAGGGTTTATCTATCTTGTTGATTTTCTCAAAGAACCAACTCCTCGTTTGGTTAATTCTTTGAATAGTTCTTCTTGTTTCCACTTGGTGATTTCACCCCTGAGTTTGATTATTTCCTGCCGTCTACTCCTCTTGGGTGAATTTGCTTCCTTTTTTTCTAGAGCTTTTAGATGTGTTGTCAAGCTGCTAGTATGTGCTCTCTCCTGTTTCTTCTTGGAGGCGCTCAGAGCTATGAGTTTCCCTCTTAGAAATGCTTTCATTGTGTCCCATAGGTTTGGGTACGTTGTGGCTTCATTTTCATTAAACTCTAAAAAGTCTTTAATTTCTTTCTTTATTCCTTCCTTGACCAAGATATCATTGAGAAGAGTGTTGTTCAGTTTCCACGTGAATGTTGGCTTTCCATTATTTATGTTGTTATTGAAGATCAGTCTTAGGCCATGGTGGTCTGATAGGATACATGGGACAATTTCAATATTTTTGTATCTGTTGAGGCCTGTTTTGTGACCAATTATATGGTCAATTTTGGAGAAGGTCCCGTGAGGTGCTGAGAAGAAGGTATATTCTTTTTTTTTAGGATAAAATGTTCTGTAGATATCTGTCAGGTCCATTTGTTTCATAACTTCTGTTAGTTTCACTGTGTCCCTGTTTAGTTTCTGTTTCCATGATCTGTCCATTGGTGAATGTGGTGTGTTGAAGTCTCCCACTATTATTGTGTGAGGTGCAACGAGTGCTTTGAGCTTTACTAAAGTGTCTTTAATGAATGTGGCTGCCCTTGCATTTGGAGCGTAGATATTCAGAATTGAGAGTTCCTCTTGGAGGATTTTACCTTTGATGAGTATGAAGTGTCCCTTCTTGTCTTTTTTGATAACTTTGGGTTGGAAGTCGATTTTATCCGATATTAGAATAGCTACTCCAGCTTGTTTCTTCAGACCATTTGCTTGAAAAATTGTTTTCCAGCCTTTCACTCCGAGGTAGTGTCTGTCTTTTTCCCTGAGATGGGTTTCCTATAAGCAGCAGAATGTTGGGTCCTGTTTGTGTAGCCAGTCTGTTAGTCTATGTCTTTTTATTGGGGAATTGAGTCCATTGATAGTAAGAGATATTAAGGAAAAGTCATTGTTGCTTCTTTTTATTTTTGTTGTTAGAGTTGGCATTCTGGTCTTGTGGCTGTCTTCTTTTTGGTTTGTTGAGGGATTACTTTCTTGCTTGTTCTAGGGCGTGATTTCCATCCTTGTATTGCTTCTTTTCTGTTATTATCCTTTGAAGGGCTGGATTCCTGGAAAGATATTGTGTGAATTTGGATTTGTCATGGAATACTTTGATTTCTCCATCTATAGTAATTGAGAGTTTGGCCGGGTATAGTAGCCTGGGCTGGCATTTGTGTTCTCTTAGTGTCTGTATAACATCTGTCCAGGCTCTTCTGGCTTTCATAGTCTCTGGTGAAAAGTCTGGTGTAATTCTGATAGGCCTTCCTTTATATGTTACTTGACCTTTCTCCCTTACTGCTTTTAATGTTCTATCTTTATTTACTGCATTTGTTGTTCTGATTATTATGTGTCGGGAGGAATTTCTTTTCTGGTCCAGTCTATTTGGAGTTCTGTAGGCTTCTTGTATGGTCATGGGCATTTCTTTCTTTATGTTTGGGAAGTTTTCTTCTATTATTTTGTTGAAGATATTAGCTGGCCCTTTAAGTTGAAAATCTTCATTCTCATCAATTCCTATTATCCGTAGGTTTAGTCTTCTCATTGTGTCCTGGATTTCCTGGATGTTTTGAGTTAGGATCCTTTTGCATTTTGTATTTTCTTTGACTGTTGTGTCGATGTTCTCTATGGAATCTTCTGCACCTGAGATTCTCTCTTCCATTCCTTGTATTCTGTTGCTGATGCTCGCATCTATGGTTCCAGTCTCTTTCCTAGGGTTTCTATCTCCAGCGTTGCCTCGCTTTGGGTTTTCTTTATTGTGTCCACTTCCCCTTTTTAGTTCTAATATGGTTTTGTTCATTTCCATCACCTGTTTGGATGTGTTTTCCTGTTTTTCTTTAAGGACTTCTACCTGTTTGGTTGTGTTTTCCTGCTTTTTTTTTTAAGGGCCTGTAACTCTTTAGCAGTGCTCTCCTGTAATTCTTTAAGTGACTTATGAAAGTCCTTCTTGATGTCCTCTATCATCATCATGAGAAATGTTTTATCTGGGTCTAGATTTTCGGTTGTGTTGGGGTGCCTAGGACTAGGTGGGGTGGGAGTGCTGTGTTCTGACGATCGTGAGTGGTCTTGATTTCTGTTAGTAGGATTCTTACGTTTGCCTTTCGCCATCTGGTCATCTCTGAAGATAGCTGTTATAGTTGTCACTGTTAAGAGCTTGCTCTTCAGGTGACTCTGTTAGCCTCTATAAGCAGACCTGGGAGGGTAGCTCTCTCCTTAGTTTCAGTGGGCAGAGTATTCTCTGCAGGCAAGCTCTCTTCTTGCAGGGAGGGTACCCAGATATCTGGTGTTCGAACCAGACTCCTGGCAGAAGTTGTGTTCCACTCACTAGTGGTCTTAGGATCCCGTGGGGAATCCTGTGTGGGCCCTTGCGGGTGTCAGGCGAGTCCGCTGGCAAGGTACCCTCGGGCTCAAGTGGAGCGGAAGGGGCTTGTGCCCCAGGTCAGGCCCGGGTAGCCTGCTTCCCTATTTCCCGCTGTCTCAGGTTCCACGCGATTGGATTGGGGCAGGCGCTGTGTTCCACTCACCAGAGGTCTTAAGATCCCGTGGGGAATCCTATGTGGGCCCGTGGGGGTGTTGGGCCAGTCCCTTAGCTGATCTTTTTAATTAAGGGTTGTTCATATTCTCACTGGTAAAAGAGGCCTAGCTTCCACCATCTTTTTATGTATGCATTCTTTTTGTTTTGTGTCAGTGTAAATTGGCGGTGGTGTTCACCAGGCTTTTCTTGGTTTTCTTCTGTATTAAAATTCTGGTGTTTATTTGAACAAAATACATCTAGATCTATCACACTCTCTTATGTTTGTGTCTGCCTGTCAATTCTCACCAAATCCAAGCAGACCTGCTGGAATCCCTGATTCCCCATGGATTGAGAGAGTCTGACTGAGCCCGGTCTGTGGCAATAAAGGGAAAGGGAAACATTACAACAGAATATAATACCATAAGTTATAGAAAGCCAACATTCACGTAGAAATTGAACAACACTCTAATCAATGATGCCTTGGTCAAGGATGAAATAAAGAAAGAAATTAAAGACTTTAGAGTTTAGTGAAACTGAAACCACAACATACCCAAACTTATGGGACACAATGAAGGCAGTACTAAGTGGAAAATTGATAGCCCTGAGTGCCTGCAAAAAGAAACTAGAGAGCATACACTAGAAGCCTCAAAGCACACATAGAAGCTCTAGAATGAACGGAAGCAAATTCACCTCAGAAGAGGAGACAGCAGAAAAGGATCAAACTCAGGGTGAAATCAACCAAGTGGAAACAAAAAGAACTATTCAAAGAATCAACCAAATGAGGAGCTGGTTCTTTGAAAATCAACAAGATAGATAAACCCTTAGCCAGACTAACTAAAGGGCACAGGAACAGCATTCTAATTAACAAAATCAGATATGAAAAAGGAGACATGACAACAGAACCTGTGAAAATCCAACACATCATCAGATCCTACTACAAAAGGGTATACTCAACAAAACTGGAAAACCTGCATGAAATGAACAACTTCCTAGACAGATACCAGGTACCAAAGTTAAATCAGGATCAGATTAATTATCTAAACAGTCCCATTTCCTCTAAAGAAATAGAAACAGTCACCAATAGTCTCCCAATCAAAAAAAGCCTAGGACCACATGGGCTTAGTACAGAGTTCAATGAGACCTTCAAACAAGACCTAATACCAACTCTCCTCGAACTATTCCACAAAATAGAAACAAGAGGTTCTATGAAGCCACAATTACTCTTATACCTAAACCACACAAAGTCCAAAGAAAGAGAACTTCAGACCAATTTCCCTTTAGAATATCGATTCAAAAATAATCAATAAAATCCTCACGAATAGAATCCAAGAACACATCAAAAAGATCATCCATCATGATCAAGTAGGATTCATCCCAAGAATGCAGGGATGGTTCAATACACAGAAATCTATCAATGTAATCCACTATATAAACAAACTCAAGAACAACGAGATCATCTTATTAGAAGAAAAGAAAGCATTTGACAAAAATCCAATACCCATTCATGATACAAGTTATGGAAAGATCAGTAATTCAAGGCCCTTACCTAAACATAAGAAAAGCAATATACAGCAAACCAGTAGCCAACATCAAACTAAATGGAGGGAAAGTGGAAGCAATCCCACTAAAATCGGAAACTAGACAAGGCTGCCCACTTCCTCCCTACCTATTCAATATGATACTTGAAGTCCTAGCCAGAGCAATTTGAAAACAGAGGAGATCAAGGTGACACAAATTGGAAAGGAAGAAGTCAAAATATCACTATTTCAAATGATATAGTAGTATATATAAGTGACTCTAAATACTCCACCAGAGATACCATGTGAACTGTAAATGAAGAAAATATCTAATAAAAAACTTTTTTAAAAATGGGGTAAAAACTTAAACAAAGAATTCTCAACTGAGGAATAACGAATGGCTGACAAGCACCTGAAAAAAATGTTCAACACCTTTAGTCATCAGGGAAATGCAAATCAAAACAACCTTGAGATTCCACCTCACATCAGTCAGAATGGCTAAGATCAAAAATTCAGGTAACAGCAGATGCTGGCGAGGATGTGGTGAAAGAGGAACACTACTCCACTGCGGGTGGGATTGCAAGCTTGTACAACCACTCTGGAGATCAGCCAGGCTGTTCCTCAGAAAATTGGACATAGTACTACCAGAAGATCCAGCAATACCTCTCCTGGGCATATACCCAGAATATGTTCCAACTTGTAATAAGGACACATGCTACACTATGTTCAAACAACTTCATTTATAACAACCAGAAGCTGGAAATAACCCAGATGTCCCACAACAGAGGAATTGATCTAGAAAATGTGGTACATTTACACAATGGAGTTCTACTTTGCTATTAAAAACAATGAATTTATGAAATTCTTGGGCAAATGGAATTATCTGGACGATATCATCCTCAGTGAGGTAACCCAATCACAAAAGAAATCACTTGATATGTACTCATTGATAAGTGAATATTAGCCCAGTAACCTACAATAAACATGCAAAACACTAGAAAATCAAAAAGAAGGAAGACCAACATGTGGTTACTTCATTTTTTGATAGAATAGGGAAGAAAATACTCATGGATGGATTTACAGAGAGAAACTTTGGAGCCCAGGCGAAAGGATAGACCATCCAGAGACTATTCCACCCAGGAATCCATTCCATAATCAGTCACCAAACACAGACACTATTGCATATACAAACAAGATTTTGCTGAAAGTACCCTGATATAGCTGTCTCTTTTGTGGCTATGCCAGTGCCTGGAAAAATCAAAAATGGATTCTCATACTCATCTATATGATGGAACACAGGGCCCCCAATGGAGGACTGAGGGAAAGTACACAAGGAGCTGAGGGGGTCTGCAACCCTATAGATGGAACAACAATATGAACCAACCTGTACCCCCAGAGCTCATGTCTCTAGAGTCCAAAAGTACTATCTCTGTGGATACAGTGGTGAAGCAGGCACTGATTGCCTCGTTTGTCTTGGCCCCAGCCAACTATATTGGTTACCCAGAAATACTTCCAGCTGCAGTTACCTCACAGATTCTGACAATGATTTCAAATATAAGCCTCAATTCTGTTTTGATAAACCATCTCAGGTAAAGGCAAGGAAAGAAAGGGTGAATACCAATTTCAACTGAAAGCTGTGCTCAACTTGCATTTACAACTCCAGTCTGCTTATATTAGGTATAGAGCAGTTCACTGCAGCCACATACCCAGGTCTGTAGAGAAATACACCATCTTCTGCAAAAACAGCTCCTAAATGCAGAAAATGAAAGTCTTTTGTATTTTTCTACCTATAGAATATCATTGTTTCTGGATCTCTTCTCTGGGACGAGTCATGGTGTGTGGTCAGTTTTGATTCCTGCTTTCTACTCTTCAGTTTTACAAGGAACAGGGAGGATCTGCTCCATGTAAATACAGACTGACTTCTGGAATGTGAATGTCCAAAATTGGTGTGATATTCCCTTCTGGAGGAGAAAGGAAAGATGGCTTCGTGTCAGGTAAAGGTGTGCATGATTATGGAAAAGGCTGAGTGTTCTTAAAAAATACTTCATTGTCAGAACTTCCAAACCTTCCCTATGCTGATTCAAATTTACAGTACTATTTAGTCACATGACTCTTAGTATTAAATCTTCAAAACTTAGGTCACTGGTGTGCTTAAGACAGGTTCTTACTTATTCCAGTCTAATTTTTTTTTCAATACAACTTCTATAAATGAAAACATAATCTGAAAATCTTATAATTTTTCTGATAGCAAAGGTGAATATATATCATGACAAACATGAATGTGTAGTTGATTTCTACAGAGAATCACTAGGGTCACTATTTGGCTGTGAAGAAAGGTCCATGTATATTGAATGTTGCATCTGAGTGCCTATTGCAGTAATTCTCAGCTTTCCTACTGCTGCAGGCTTGTAACTGAGTTCCTCATGTTGTGGTGATACCAACTATACTTTTATTTTATTAACAAGTCATATCTGTAATTTTGCTACTGTATAAGGCCTAATGTAAATATCTCTACTTTCTGGTGCCTTAGGCAACTCCCAACAGATCATTTAGGGGACCATGCCATTTGATTCCCAAAAAGGTTATCACCCTCAGGTTGAGAATTGATGTCATATTGAATCTTTGCAGAGAAGTCACAGCATTCTTTCATTCATAAAATAATTCATCAGAAATACATACTAGTTGTTGTTAGGAGTCCAAGTTTTATAATTAACAAATCTTTCTTTGGTGGGGATACAGTTCATTTTATTTACTTTTAGGCTAAAAACATGTTTTATGCTAGGTCCACCTCAAATTATTTCACAAATTAGTATGGTACTTATCCACTTCTCCTTTTTTTTTCAATGTTTTACTAGATATTTTCTTCATTTGCATTTCAAAAGCTATCCCAAAAGTCCCTTATATTCTCCCCACACCCTGCTCTCCTACCTACCCACTCCTACATCCTGACACTGTTGTTCCTCTGTATTGGAGCATATAATCTTTGCAAGAGCAAGGGCCTCTCCTCCCAATGATGGCTGATTAGGGCCGTGTGTTCCATCCAATCGATGACTCTGAGCATAACTTCTGTTAGTTTCAATGTGTCTCTGTTTGGCTTCTGTTTCCAGGATCTGTCCATTGAGGAAAGTGGGGTGTTGAAGTCACCCACTATTATTGTGTGAGGTGCAATGTGTGCTTTGAGCTTTACTAAAGTTTCCTTAATGAATGGGGCTGCCCTTGCTTTTGGAGCATATATATTCAGAATTGTGAGTGCATCTTGGAAGATTTTACCTTTGATGAGTATGAAGTGCCCCTCCTTCCCTTTTTTGGTACTGTTCATTTTAATTTCAGGTTCTATTGATCTTCATGGATGTGGCTTTAGAGTTCTCTAAGGAGGAGTGGGGATGTCTTGATTCTGCTCAGAGGGCTTTGTACAGAGATGTCATGTTGGAGAATTACAGCAACCTGGTTTCTGTGGGTACGAATATTTTTCTTCCATATTTTCTACTCACCTTAGGGATGTCTAAAACTCTTACTATTAATGATTCACTCTCTTAAATACTTAAAATTATTGGTTACTATCTTATTTATAGCTAACATGTTATATGCATTTGTATTGCTTTTACATTTAACATAATGACCCTTCAGTCTTATACGCTTTGGGAATAAGCATTCAGTAGCATTTATATGTGAATACACTGTGACTAACACAGTCTTCTTTTTCTAATGATGTCATTTTAAAAAGAAATCAGATATTTAAAGTTGATTGACTTAAAAAGACTCTGAAACATTCTAAAAGAAGTAACTATAAAAATATCACTCATGCTGGGAAGTGGTGGCATACTCCTTTAATCACAGAACCTGGGAGGCAGAGGCAGGGGGATTTCTCAGTTCGGGCCAGCCTGGTCTACAAAGTGAGTTCTACACTGAGAAACCCTGCCTCAATAAAAAAAAAGTCATTCATGTACCTTTTATGCTTTTCCATCTCACCTACATGGCACAATTCTGTGCTAGTGCCCAGCTACAATTAATGGCAAATCTGTATGTCTGAATGGACAGGTGTTGCTGTTTCAAAACCAGAGGTAATTACCTGCCTTGAAGAAAACAAAGATCCATGGATTGTTGGCAGAAATGGAACAGAAGGCAGAGCACCAGGTAATCTGAAGTGAAATAACATGTTATGTGATGATTCTAAATCAGGGAGAATTTTAGTCCTGAATGTACTTAGAAAAGCTATTCAATGTAAATTTTTTCTAAGAAGTTTCTTTTAAACAATGCATAAAAGGATTAAGACACCATGGATGCTAAATGATTTTTGCTTTATTTGAAGTTTATAGAGGAAATTTCAAATGTAGCATATTATATATGTTTTATAAAGTAGTAGGTGATTTTCTCATATTCTAATTTAGGTCACTATTTTTCTTTTGTCTTTTTCTTTAATTCTTTAATCCCTTTGGACAGTCCAGTCTTCATCCCCTTCCCAGACTGCTCCCCAGCCCATACCTCCTCCCCTCACCCTAACTATCTTCAAGAGGATGTCCCTACCCTACCCCTTCTACCCCACCAGAACTCCCCACTCCCTGGAGCCTCAAGTCTCATGGGTTGGATGCAACTTCTTTCACTGAGACCAGGCAGTCCTTTGATGTATATATGTCGGGGGCCTCACATCAGCTGATGTATCATACCTGGTTGGTGGCTGAGTGTCAGAGAGATTTTGGTGGTATAGTTCAGTTAAAATTGCTGGTCTTCCGAAAGAACGGACCATCCAGAGACTGCCCCACCTGTGGGTCCATCCCATAATCAGCAACCAAACCCAGAAACTATTGCATATGTCAAAAAGATTTTGCTGATGGGACTCTGATATAGCTGTCTCCTGTAAGTCTTTTCCAGTGCCTGGCAAATACAGAATTTCATGTTCACAGTCATCTATAGGATGGAACACAAGGCCCTTATGAAGTAGCTAGAGAAAGTACCTGACAGCTTAAGGGGTCTGCAACCCTATAGGTGAAACAACAATATGAACTAACCAGTACTCCCAGAGCTCATATCTCTTGCTGCATATGTAGCAGAAGATGGCCTAGTCAGCCATCATTGGGAAGAGAGGCCCCTTGATCTAGCAAACTTTATTTGCCCCAGCACAGGGTCAAGAAGTGGGAATGAGTGGGTAGGGGAGCAGGGCAGGGGGAGTCTAGAGGGGACTTTTGGGATAGCATTTGAAATGTCAATGAAGAAAATATCAAAAAAAAGAAAAAGAAAAAAAAGAAATGAATTCACATTAGACAACTAAGTGTCTTCAACAAGCTTTAGAACACAAGATCATATGAAGAACCATGCAAGTCAGGAGCAGTGGAGCTGCGTGGTAGGTGGTAGAACCCTAAGTAAAATAAATCATGATACCTAAAGGTCATCTCTGAACATCCTTATAAATTGAACTATACAATGTTTGATATATCTGCATGATAAGATAGGTAAATTATTTCTTTTAGTTTATTTTGTTTTAGTTATGAAAGATTAAAAATCCTAGTAAGCTAAAAATCATTGTTATTAAAATTAGTTACTTCACAACCAATTTTTATTAATATGGTGCTAAGATTATAGTAAAATGTAAATTTTTTTTAAATTGCTGGTCTTCCCATGGGGCTACCCTAATCTTCAGCTTCTTCAAGATTTTCTAAAATTGGACCATGGGGATCCCTGCCTTGAATTCATTGAGTGGGTGCTAGTATCTGCATCTGACTCTTTGATCTGCTTGTTGGGACTCTCAGAGGGCATCCATCCTTGGCTTCTGTCTGCAAGTACACGACAGCATCAGTAATAGTGTCAGGTCCAGGGGCCTCTCCTTGAGCTTGATCCCAGTTTGCAATTGTCATTGGACCTCCTTTCTCTCAGGCTCTTCCCCATTTTTGTCCCTGCAGTTCCTTCAGACAAGAACAGTTCTGGGTCAGAGATTTTTACTGTGGCATAGCCATCCCATCACTCCACTTGGTGTCTTGTCCCTCGACTGGAGGTGGACACTACAAGTTCCCCCTCCCCACTGTAGGGCATTTCATTCAATATTCCTCCCCTTGTGTCCTGAGAGTTTCTCACCTCCAAGGTCTCTGGTGCATTCTAGAAGGTCCCACCACCTCCAACCTCCCATAGTTGCCTATTTCCATTCTTTCTGCTGGCCCTCAAGAATTCAGTCCTGTTCCTACCCCAATACCTGATCATGTTTCCCCCTCCCCCCCCCATCCAAACCAAGTCCCACCCTCTCTGCCCCCACGCCCCCGAGATTGCTTTCTTCTCCTTTCCAATTGGTATTTAGGCTTCCTCATTTGGGCTCTTTGGCTTCTTAACCTTCTTGAGGTCTCTGGATTGTGTACTGGATAATCTGTATTTTTTTTTACTAATATCTACATATTTGTGAGGTTATGCAATGCTTATCCTTTTGGGTCTGAGATACCTCTCTCAGGATAATATTTTGTAGTTCTATTCATTTGTCTGCAAAATTCATGATGTACTTGTGTTTTAGTCATGTTTAAGCTGAGTCATTTCCTTAATTTTTTCTCAACCTTTCTATCCTTTGAGTAGAGAAAGGCTACTGGTGTATTTGAGTTGAATTTATACCCAGGAACTTTGCTTAACTTGTATATCAGCTTTAGGAATAATGGGGGTCACTTAAGTATAAGATCATAACATCTACAAATAGTGATATTTTAACTTCTTCCTTTCCAATTTGTATCCTGTTGATCTCCTTTTGTTGTCTAAATGCCCTAGCTAGAACTTCAAGTACTATGTTGAATAGATAGATAGAGAGTGGGCAACCTTGTCTAGTCCCTAATTTTTTGAAATGCTTCAATTTTCTCTCCATTCAGATTGTTGATGGCTACTGGTTTGCTATATATTGCTTTTACTATGTTTAGTTATGGTCCGGGACTTCCTGATCTTTCCAAGACTTTTATCATAAAGGGATGCTGAATTATCTCAAATGATTTTTTTCAGCATCTAATGGAATAATCATATGATCATTTTTCTTTCTTTATCTAATGGATTACATTAATGGATTTCTGTATATTGAACCATCCCTCCATCCCTGGAATAAAACCTACTTGATCATTGTGAATGATCTTTTTGATAAGTTCTTGGATTCGGTTAGCAAGAGTTATATTGAGTATTTTTGCATCAATATTCATAACAGAGATTTATCTGAAATTCTCTTTTTTCATTTGTTCTTTGTGTAGTTTAGGTATAAGCATAATTGTGGCTTTATAGAAAGAATTGGGTGGTGACCTTCTGTTACTGTTTTGTGTAAAGTTTGAATAGTATTGGTATTAGGTATTGTTTGAACATCTCATAGAATTCTCCACTAAACTCATCTGGTCCTGGGATTTTTTTTTGAGACTATTAACGACTGCTTCTATTTCTTAGGGGATATGGGACTGTTTAGGTGGTTTATCTGATCCTGTTTTGACATTGGCACCTTGTATGTGTCTAAAAAATTGTCCATATCATCCAGATTTTCAAATTTAGTTGAGTATAAACTTTTGTAGTAGATTCTGATGATGACATTTTTTGAATTTCCACTGTTTCTGTTTTTATGTCTCCCTTTTCATTTCTTATTTTATTAATTTGGATACTGTCAGTGTACCCTCTGGTTAGTCTGGCTAAGGGTTTATCTATCTTGTTGACTTTCTAAGAGAACAAGCACCAGTTATGGTTGATTCTTTGTATACTTCTTTTTCTTTCTCCTTGGTTGATTTTACCTCTGAGTTTGATTATATCCTGACTTCTACTCCTCTTGTGTGCATTTGCTTCTTTTTGTTCTAGAGCTTTCACGTATACTGATAAGCTACATGTATGCTCTCTGTTCAGTTTCTTTTTGGAGGCACTTAGAGCTATGAGTTTTCCTCTTACCATTTCATTCCTTGTGTCCTATAAGTTTTGGAATGATGTGTCTTTTTTTTTCATTCATTCTTTTCTTTATTTCTTCCTTGGCCAAGTTATCATTGAGTAGAGCATTGTTCAGTTTCCATGTGTATGTGTGCTTTCTGTTGGTTTTGTTGTTAAGATCATGTTTAGTCTGTGGTGATCCTATAAGGTGCATGGGATTATTTCAATCTTCGTGTATCTTTGAGGTCTGTTTTGATACTGTTTATATATTCAGTTTTGGAGATGGTACTATGAAATGCTGAGAAGAAGGTATATTTTCTTGCTTAAGGATGAAATATTCTATATATATCTGTTAGATCCATTTGGTTCATAACTGCTGCAAGTTTCACTGTGTTTCTGTTTATTTTCTCTTTCTGTGATCTGTTCATTGCTGAGAGTTGGCTGATGAAATAGCTCAGTGTTATTGTGTAGGGTGTGATGTGTGCTTTGAACTTTAGTAAAGTTTCTTTTAATAATGTGGGTGCCCTTGCATTTGGAGCAAAAAATAATCAGAATTGAGAGTTTATCTTGGTAGATTTTTATCTTTGGCCAGTATAAAGTGTCTTTCCTTACCTTTTTTGAAAACTTTTGGTTAAAAACTGGTTTTATTTGATACTGGAATACCTACTCCACCTTGTTTCTTGGGACTATTTACTTAGAAAATTGTTTTCAACCTTTTACTCTAAGGTAGTGTCTGCCTTTGTACCTGAGGTGTGTTTCCTGTATGCAAAAAGTGCTGGGTTCTGCTTATGTACCCAGTCTGTCAGTCTATGTATTTTTATTGGAGAAATCAACCCATTGATTTTAAGGAAAAGTGATTATTACATCCTGCTATTTTTGTTGTTAGAAGTGTAAATATGTTTGTGTGTCTATCTTCTTTTGTATTTGTTGAAAGATACTTTCTTTCCTTTTTTCTAGAGTATAGTTTCCCACCTTGTGTTGGTGTTTTCCATCTATTATCCTTTGTAGGGCTGCATTTATGGAAATAAAATGTGTAAATTTGATTTTGTCATGGACTATCCTATTTTCTCCATCTATAGTAATTGAGAGTTTTGCTGGGTACAATAGTCTAGGCTGGCATTTCTGTTCGTTCCTGTATATTTAAAAGAGAGTTATTTATGTCCTTCTTAAAGTCCTCTATCATCATCAAGAGAAGTGATTTTAGATCCAAATCTTGCTTTTCCAGTGTGATGGTTTATCGAAGACTTGCTAAAGTGGGAGAATTGGGTTCTTATGATGCTAAGTAACCTTAGTTTCTGTTCTGTATCTTCTTATGCTTCCCTTCCACCATCTGATTATCTCCTGTGCTCCCTGCCCTTGCTATATCTGACTGAAGACTGGCCTTCCTGTGATCCTAGTTGTGTTAGAACTCCTCAGAGTTCAGCTGTCACTGTGATCCTATGATTCTGTGATCCTGAGATCCTGGGTGTGTCAGAAATCCTGAGAGTCAAACTGTCCCTGGGACCCTGGTGTGACCAAGCTCCTGAAATCCTGGGAACCTGGGATCCTATTATCCTGTTATACTGGGATGTTAGAGTGCCTGGAAGTAGAGCTTCTTCTGGGTTTTGTGGGCCTGGCTGCAGAGTTCACACCCAAGGTATTATCAGGGCACCAGCCCAGACTGGATGGAACCTTTGCCACTGGTCAGGCAGATTCCTGGCTGTCTGGGTCCCGTTGGTTCATGTGTTCCCTTTTTCATGATTAGGTATGGGCCTTGTATCCCTAATATTTAAGGAAAGGTGATCATTACTTCCTGCTATTTATTACTCTAATGTTTCAACTGGAAGTGATGTTAGAGTTTTTCAGAGGCCTTTTCAGTGTCTAAAGTGATTGTGATTTTTTTCAGTTTATTTAAAGTGTGGATTAAGTTGATGGATTTTTATATCTTGAATCACCACTTCATGTCTGTGCTGATATCTACTTTATTTTGTTGGATGGTGTTTTTAAAGTGTTCCTGAATTCTGTTTTCAAGTACTTTATTGAGTATTTTTTCACCAATGTTTATAATTGAAATTGGTCTGGAATTCTGTCTGGTTATTGAGTCTTAATGTGGTTTAGGTAATAGAAAGACTGTGCCCTCAGAGAATGAGTTTGGCAATCTTCCTTACGTTTCTATTTTGTGGAATTTACATCTTCTTTAAAAGTCTGTTAGAATTTTATGCTAAAACCATCTGGTCCTGAGCTTTTTGTTGTTTTTGCTCTTGTTGTATTTGTTGTTTTGAGATTATCATGATGTCTTTATTTCCTAAGGAGGTATGAGTCTTTTAGATTGCTTACCTAATCTTCATTTCTTTTTGGTAAGTGGAATCAATCTGGAAATTTGTTCAATTCGTTTAGATTTTCCAGTTTTGTGTAATACAGGCTTTTGTAATAAAGCCCAAACAGTGTTTGGATTTCCTCAGGGTCTATTGTTATGCCCCATTTTCATTTTCTTATTTTCTTGTTCTGGGGTATGGACTCCCTGATTTTCCTTTACTTTGTCTAAGAGTTTCTATATCCTTTTGATTTTTCAAATGCTCCAAGTCTTGGTTTTGTTGATTTTTTTTGTGGTATTCACTTATTTCCAATTAATTGGTTTTTTCCCCTGGGTTTGTATATTTCTTCCCATCTACTCCCCTTTGGTGTCTTTATATCTTGTGTTCTGGAGCTTTCAAGTATGCTGTTAAATTGCTAGCATGAAATGTATCCATTTTCTTTAAGACAGCATTTACAGGCATGACTTTTCTCTTGGCAGTGCTTTCATTGTGTCCCATAAGTTTGGGCATGTTCTGTTTTCCTTTTTATCAATGAATTACAAAGTCTTTAACTTCTTCCTTCCTTCCCTCTCTATTTCTTTCTTTCTTTCTCTCTTTCTTTCCTTCTTTGACCCCATGATCATTGAGTAGATAATTATTCGATTCCTTTGAGTTTGTAGGCATTATGATTCCTGAATCTTATTAAATCCCATTTTGAATGCATGGTGCTCTGAAAAGATGGTAGGTGTTAATTCAATCTTCTTCTGTCTCTTGCTGTTTCCATTGTTACTGAGTTCATGGTCACGTTGGGGGAAGGTTCTTTGAGATGCTGAATGGAGTGCACGTGTGTGTGTGTGTGTGTGTGTGTATAATTCATTTGGTTGAAATATTCGGTATACATATGTTAGGTCCACTTGATTCCTTATGTCTATTATTTTCATTATTCTACTGTTTGGTATTTCTTTTGATCACAACAGCACTGGTGATAGTATGTGTTGTAATCACACATACTAAAATGTTGGCTTGGAATGTGATTTAAGCTTTAGTATTGATAGTTTATGAATGTGGTTGCCACAGCATTTTGGCATATATATTCAGTACTGTGATGTGACCTTCATGGCTTTTTCCTTTCATAAAATATAAAGTGTCCTTCTCTATTTTTTATTAGTTTTGATTGAATTTCAATTTTATTTGATATTGGGATGAATACTCCAGCCTATTTCATGGGTCTGTTTGCTTAGAAAACCTTTACCAGTCATTTTCTCTGATTTAGTGCTTCTCTTTGTTTCTGAGGTATGTTTTGTTTGTGCAGGAAAATTATGGGGACTACTCTCACTTGCACTGTGGTAGCCTGTATCTTTTAACAGGGGAAATTGAGTCTATTTATGTTGCAGGATAGTAATAATCAATGATTCTTAACTCCTGTTATTTTGATGTTGGTAGTGGTAGTATGCATGTGTGTGAGAGAAATTTCTCTTTTTTTCATTTTACTGGTGTGAAATTATTCACTTCATGTCCTTTCTTAGTTACCCTCCTTCATTTATGGCTGGTTTTATAAAGGAATATTTCTCACTTCCATTGATGGTTATTCAGTGTTTTGATGAACATTGTTTCTGGCCTGACCACTGTGCCACTTATGGTTTGCAATACCTCTGCCCAGACTCTTCTGGCTTTTACATTCACTGTTGAGAACTCAGTTGAAATTCTGATATGTTTGTCTTTAAATGTTTCTTGTCTGTCAGATCTTGCAGCTTTTAATATTCTTTTTGTTCTGTATATTTAATGCTTTGGCTATTATTTGCATGAAAGAATTTCATCTTTTACTCCAATCTCTTTGGTATTATGCAACCTTCTTTTACATTTAAACAATATTTCCTTTAGATTAGAAATTTTTCTATGATTTTGTTAAACATATTTTCTGGTACTTTAAGCTGGGAATCTTCTTCTCCTATACATATTATTTTTAGATTTTTGTCTTTTTATACTGTCCTTCTTTCCCTTGGTGAGCATTTTGTCTAAGGATACCCCCATTGATTTGTAAGAATCTTTCACCTCCCTGGACTCTGGTAATTCTAGAGGGTCAGAACAGCTTCCACTGTGGAATCTAAATGACGTTTTAATTTATATTTCCCTAAGGAAATAGTCCCTAAGGACTAAGGACTTTGAATATTTCTTTTAGCATTAGCATTTTATTCCTCCCCTTCCTCATCCTCTTCCTCCTACACCTCCTTTTCTTCTTCTTCATATCTTTAATCTTACTTTTTAGTCAAGTTATTATCCCCCTCCCAATGTTCCCTCTGACTATTCCTCATGCCATTAGTCCTCCCCCTGTCTTGAAGAAGATGCCTCCACCACCACCACACCACCTGCCAGACCTCTCCACTCTTTGGGGCCTCAAGACTCATGAGAGTTAGACACCTCTTCTCTCACTAAGGCCAGGCCAGGCAGTCCTCTGCTATATATCTGTTGGGTAACTCATATGAGCTACTGTATGGTGGCTCAGTGTCTGAGAGATCTTAGGGGTCTGGGTTAGTTAAAACTTCTGGTCTTCTCATGGGGTCATCCTCCTCAGCTTCTTCCACTCAAACTTCTCCAAATCAACAACAGGGATTTCCAACTTAAGTCCATTGATTTGAAATAATTATCTGCATCTATCCCAGTCAGCTACTTGTTAATCTATGTCTTTTTATTGGTGAATTGAGTCCATTGATATTAAGAGATATTAAGGGAAATTAATTGTTGCTTCCTGTTATTTGTTATTAGATTTGGAATTCTGTTCATGTGGCTATCTTCTTTTAGGTGTGTTGAAAGAGTACTTTCCTTCTTTTTCTAGGGCACAGTTTCCCTTCTTTTGTTGGAGTTTTCCATTTATTATCCTTTGAAGGGCTGGATTTGCGGAAATACATTGTGTAAATTTTTTATTCTCATGGAATACCATGCTTTCTCCATCTATAGTAATTGTGAGTTTTGCTGGGTACAGTAGACTTCGCTGTCGTTTGTGTCGTTTGTGTCGTTTCTTTTAGGGTCTGTATGACATCTGCCCAGGATCTTCTGGCTTTTAACAGTCTCTGGAGAGAATTCAAGTGTAATTCTGATAGGTCTGTCTTTATATGGAACTTGACCGGTTTCCCTTACTGCTTTTCCTATTCTTTCTTTATTTTGTGCATTTCATGTTTTTACTATTGAGTAATTGGAGGAATTTCTTCTCTGGTCCAGTCTATATGGAATTTTGTATGCTTTGGTACATTCATGGACATATCTTTCTTGAGGTTGGGGAAGTGGTCTTCTATAATTTTGTTGAACATATTTATTGGCCCTTTAATTTGAGAATCTTTGCTCACTTCTATAACTATTATCCTTAGGTTTGGTCTTCGCATTTTGTTCTGGATTTCCTGGATGTTTTGGATTAGGATCTTTTTCCATTTTGCACTTTCTTTGACGTTTGTATCAGTGCTTAATATGGTATCTTCTGAACCTGAGATTCTCTCTTGTATCTAGTATATTGTGTTGTTGATGATTGCATCTATGTCTCCTGATTTTCGTTTTGTTTTCTTTTTGTTTTTAGTTTTGTTTTGTTTTGTTTTGTTTTGTTTTGTTTTGTTTTGTTGTTGGAGATAGGGTTTTTCTGTGTTGCCTTGGCTGTCCTAAAACTAGTATGTACAGCAGGCTGGCCTCAAACTCAGAAATTTGCCTTTCTCTGCCTCCCAAGTGCTGGGATTAAAGGTGTGTGCCACTAAGTACTCAAGACATGATTTTAAATCTAGTTTTGCTTTTCCAGTATTTGGGGGTTATTCAGGGCTTACTTTGGTGGGAAAACTGAGTTCTGATGATGTCAAGTAACCTTGACTTCTGTTTCTTATGTTCTTACACTTTTTTAATTAGGTATTTTCCTCATTTACATTTCCAATGCTATCCCAAAAGTCCCCCATACCCTACCCCCTACTCCCCTACCCACCCACTCCTACTTTTTGGCCCTCGCATTCCCCTATACTGGGGAATATTAAGTTTGCATGTCCAATGAGCCTCTCTTTCCAGTGATGGCCGAATAGGCCATCTTTTGATACATATGCAGCTAGAGTCAAGAGCTCCGGGGTACTGTTTAGTTCATAATGTTGTTCCACCTATAGGGTTGCAGATCCCTTTAGCTCCTTGGGTACTTTCTCTAGCTCCTCCATTGGGAGCCCTGTGATCCATCCATTAGCTGACTGTGAGCATCCACTTCTGTGTTTGCTAGGCCCCGGCATAGTCTCACAAGAGACAGCTACATCTGGGTCCTTTCGATAAAATCTTGCTAGTGTATGCAATGGTGTCAGCGTTTGGATGCTGATTATGGGGTGGATCCCTGGATATGGCAGTCTCTACATGGTCCATCCTTTCATCTCAGCTCCAAACTTTGTCTCTGTAACTCCTTCCAAGGGTGTTTTGTTTCCACTTCTAAGGAGGGGCATAGTGTCCACACTTCAGTCTTCATTTTTCTTGAGTTTCATGTGTTTAGCAAATTGTATCTTATATCTTGGGTATCCTAGGTTTTGGGCTAATATCCACTTATCAGTGAGTACATATCATTTGAGTTCTTTTGTGATTGGGTTACCTCACTCAGGATAATGCCCTCCAGGTCCAACCATTTGCCTAGGAATTTCATAAATTCATTTTTTTAATAGCTGAGTAGTACTCCATTGTGTAGATGTACCACAATTTTTGTATCCATTCCTCCCTTGAGGGGGATATGGGTTCTTTCCAGCTTCTGGCTATTATAAATAAGGCTGCTATGAACATAGTGGAGCATGTTTCTTTCTTACTAGTTGGAACATCTTCTGGATATATGTCGAAGAGAGCTATTGCTGGATTCTCCTGTAGTACCATGTCCAATTTTCTGAGAAACCACAAGACTAATTTCATGAAGTGTTTGTACAAGCTTGCAATTCCACCAACAGTGGAGGAGTGTTCCTCTTTCTCCACATCCTTGCCACCATCTGCTGTCACCTGAATTTTTGATTATACCCATTCTGACTGGTGTGAGATGGAATCTCAGGGTTGTTTTGATTTGCATTTCCCTGATGATTAAGTATGCTGAACATTTTTTCAGGTGTTTCTCAGCCATTTGGTATTCCTCAGGTGAGAAATCTTTGTTTTGCTCTGAGCCCCATTTTTTAGTGGAGTTACTTGATTTACTGGAGTCTACCTTCTTATGTTTTATATATATATATATTAGATATTAGTCCTCTATCTGATTTAGGATAGGTAAAGATCATTTCCCAGTTTGTTGGTGGCCTTTTTGTCTTATTGACGGTGTCTTTTGCCTTACAGAAGCTTTGCAGCTTCATGAGGTCCAATTTGTAAAGTCTCAATCTTACAGCAGAAGCCATTGCTGTTCTATTCAGGAATTTTTCCCCTTTGCCAATATCTTAAATGCTTCTCCCCACTTTCTCCTCTATAAATTTCAGTGTCTCTGGTTTTATGTGGAGTTTTTGATCTACTTAGGTTTGACCTTAGTACAAGGAGATAGGAATGGATCAATTCGCATTCTTCTACATGATAACCACCAGTTCTGCCAGCACTATTTGTTGAAAATGCTGTCTTTTTTCCACTGGGTGGTTTTAGATCCCTTGTTGAAGATCAAGTGACCATAGCTGTGTGGGTTCATTTCTGGGTCTTCAATTCTATTCCATTGGTCTACTTTTCTGTCATTATACCAGTACCATGCCATTTTTATCACAATTGCTCTGTAGTAAACCTTTAGGTCAGGCGTAGTGATTCCACCAGAGGTTCTTTTATCCTTGAGACTAGTTTTTGCTATCCTAGGTTTTTTGTTATTCCAGATGAATTTGCAGATTGCCCTTTCTAATTCATTGAAGAATTAATTTGGAATTTTGATTGGAATTGCATTGAATCTGGAGATTGCTTTTGGCAAGATAGCCATTTTTACAATGTTGATCCTGCCAATCCATGAGCATGGGAGATCTTTCCATCTTCTGAGATCTTCTTTAATTTCTTTCTTTAGAGATTTGAAGTTTTTATCATATAAATCTTTTACTTCCTTAGTTAGAGTCACGCCAAGGTATTTTATATTATTTGTGACTATTGAGAAGGGTGTTGTTTCCCTAATTTCTTTCAAAGCCTGTTTATTCTTTGTGTAGAGAAAAGCCATTGACTTTTCTGAGTTAATTCTACATCCAGCTACTTCCCGAAGCTGTTTATCAGGTTTAGGAGTTCTCTGGTGGAATTATTGGGGTCACTTATATATACTATCATATCATCTGCAAAAAGTGATATTTTGACTTCTTTTTTTCAAATTTGTATCCCCTTGAACTCCTTTTGTTGTCGAATTGCTCTGGCTAGGACTTCAAGTACATTGTTGAATAGGTAGGGAGAAAGTGGGCAGCCTTGTCTAGTCCCTGATTTTAGTGGGATTGTTTCCAGCTTCTCAACACTTAATTTGATGTTGGTTACTGGTTTGCTGTAGATTACTTTTATCATGTTTAGGTATGGGCCTTGAATTCCTGATCTTTCCAAGACTTTTATCATGAATGGGTGTTGGATTGTGTCAAATTCTTTCTCCGCATCTAAAGAGATGGTCATGTGGTTTTTGTCTTTGAGTTTGTTTATATAATGGATTATGTAGATGGACTTCCATATATTAAACCATCCCTGCATCCCTGGAATAAAACCTACTTGGTCAGGATGGGTAATTGTTTTACTGTGTTCTTGGATTCGGATAGTGAGAATTTTATTGAGTATTTTTCCATTGATATTCATAAGGGAAATTGGCCTGAAGTTCTTTATCTTTGTTGGATCTTTCTGTGGTTTAGGTATCAGAGTAATGTGACTTCATAGAATGAGTTGGGTAGAGTACCTTCTACTTCTATTTTGTGGAATAGTTTATACAAAACTGGAATTGGATCTTCTTTGAAGGTCTGGTAGAACTCTGTGGTAAACCCATCTGGTCCTGGTCTTTTTTTGGTTGGGAGACCATTAATGACTGCTTCTATTTCTTTAGGGGATATGGGACTGTTTAGATCGTTAACTTGATCCTGGTTTAACTTTGGTACCTGGTATCTGTCTAGAAATTTGTCCATTTTTGTTGGATTGTTGTTATGTCTCCCTTTTCATTTCAGATTTTGTTAATTAGGGTGCTGTCCTGTGCCCTCTTGAGTCTTGCTAAGGGTTTATCTATCTTGTTGATTTTCTCAAAGAACCAGCTCCTCATTTGGTTGATTCTTTGAATAGTTCTTCTTTTGTCCACTTGGTTGATTTTGCCCCTTAGTGTGATTATTTCCTGCTGTCTACTCCTCTTGTGTGAATTTGCTTCCTTTTTTTTCTAGAGCTGTTAGATGTGTTATCAAGCTGCTATTGTGTGCTCTCTATAGTTTCTTTTTGGAGGCACTCAGGTGTATGAGTTGTCCTCTTAGAAATGCTTCCATAGTGTCCCATAAGTTTGGGTATGTTGTGGCTTCATTTTCATTAAACTCTAAAAAGTCTTTAATTTTTTCGTTATTCCTTCCTTAACCGAGGTATCATTGAGAAGAGTGTTGTTCATTTTCCACGTTAATGTTAACTTTCCATTATTTATTTTGTTATTGAAGATCAACCTTAGTCCATGGTGATCTGATAGGACGATTATAATATTTTTGTATCTGTTGAGGCCTGTTTTGTGACCAATTATCTGGTCAATTTTGGAGAAGTACCATGAGGTGCTGAGAAGAAGGTATATCCTTTTGTTTTAGAATAAAATGTTCTGTATATATCGGTTAACTCCATTTGTTTCACCACAGCTGTTAGTTTCACTGTGTCCCTGTTTAGTTTCTGTTTCCACGATCTGCTCATTGATAAAAGTGATGTGTTGAAGTCTCCCACTATTATTGTGAGAGGTGCAATATGTGCTTTGAGTTTTACTAAAGTTTCTTTTATAAATGTGGCTGCCCTTGCATTTGGGGCATATAGACTCAGAATTGAGAGTTCCTCCTGGAGGATTTTAACTTTGATGAGTATGAAGTGTTCCTCCTTGTCTTTTGTGATAACTTTGGGTTGGTAGTCAATTTTATTCGATATTAGAATGGCTACTCCAGCTTGTTTCTTCAGACCATTTGCTTAGAAAATTGTTTTCCAGCCTTTCACTCTGAGGTAGTGTCTCTCTTTTTCGCTAAGCTGGGTTTCCTGTAAGCAGGAGAATGTTGGGTCCTGTTTGTGAAGCCAGTCTGTTAGTCTATGTCTTTTTATTGGGGAATTGAGTCCATTGATAGTAAGAGATATTAAGGAAAAGTAATTGTTGCTCCCTATTATTTTTGTTGTTAGAGTTGACATTCTGTTCTTGTGGCTGTCTTCTTTTTGGTATGTTGAGGGATTACTTTCTTACTTTTTCTAGGGCGTGGTTTCTGTACATGTATTGGTTTTTTTTTTTCTGTTATTATCCTTTGAAGGGCTGGATTCGTGGAAAGATAATGTGTGAATTTTGTTTTGTCTTAGAAAACTTTGGTTTCTCCATCTATGGTAATTGAGAGTTTGGCTGGGTAGTAGCCTGGGCTGCCATTTGTGTTCTCTTAGGGTCTGTATAACATCTGTCCAGGATCTTCTGGCTTTCATAGTCTCTGGTGAAATGTCTGGTGTAATTCTGATAGGCCTGCCTTTATATGTTACTTGACCTTTTTCCCTTACTGCTTTTAATATTCTATCTTTATTAAGTATATTTGTTGTTCTGATTATTATGTGTCGGGAGGAATTTCTTTTCTGGTCCAGTCTATTTGGAGTTATTTAGGCTTCTTGTATGTTCATGGGCATGTCATTCTTTAGGTTTGGGAAGTTTTCTTCTATAATTTTGTTGAAGATATTTGCTGGCCCTTTAAGGTGAAAATCTTCATTCTCACCTACTCCTATTATCCATAGGTTTGGTCTTCTCATTGTGTCCTGGATTTCCTGGATGTTTTGAGTTGGGATCTTTTTGAATTTTGTATTTTCTTTGATTGTTGTCCTGATGTTCTCTATGGAATCTTCTGCACCTGAGATTCTCTCCTCCATCTCTTGTATTCTGTTGCTGATGCTTCCATCTATGGTTCCAGATCTCTTTCCTAGGGTTTCTATCTCCAGCGTTGCCTCACTTTGGGTTTTCTTAATTGTGTCTACTTCCCTTTTTAGGTCTTGGATGGTTTTATGAATTCGATCACCTGTTTGGTCCTGTTTTCTTGCAATACTTTAAGGTATTTTTGCTTCCTCTTTAAGGTCTTCTACCTGTTTAACAGTGTTCTCCTGTATTTCTTTAAGTAAGTTATAAAAGTCCTTCTTGATGTCCTCTACCATCATCATGAGATATGCTTTTAAATTCGGGTCTAGTTTTTCGGGTGTGTTGTGTTGCCCAGGACTGGGTGGGGTGGGAGTCCTGGGTTCTGATGATGGTGAGTGGTCTTGCTTTCTGTTAGTAAGATTCTTACGTTTGCCTTTCTGTTAGTAAGATTCTTACGTTTGCCTTTCGCCATCTGGTAATCTCTGGAGTTAGTTGTTATAGTTGTCTCTGGTTAGATCTTCCTCATGTGTTTATGTTAGCCACTATCAGCAGATCTGGGAGACTAGTTCTCTCCTGAGTTTCAGTGCTCAGAGTACTCTCTGCAGTTAAGCTCTCCTCTTGCAGGGAAGGTGCCCAGATATTTGGTGTTCGAACCTGCCTCTTGGCAGAAGTTGTGATCCACTCACAGAGGTCTTAAGATCCCGTGGAGGGGCCTTGAATACCTTCTGGGAGTCCGCAGACTCCACGCCCATGGTACCCCTGTGCTGGTTTGGACAGGAAGGGACTTGTGGCCCTGATCAGGCCGGGTTTTCTGCTTCCCCAATTAATGCAGTCTCAGGTCCCATGTGATTGGATTGGAATGGCAGCTGTGTTCCACTCACCAGAGGTCTTAGGATCCCGTGGCGGGTCTTGTAGGTAGCTTGCGGGTGTTAGGGTGTCAGCCGGCTCCGTGCCCTAGCTACCCTGGTGCTGGCGGGACAGGAAGGGACTTGTGCCCCTGATCAGGCCGGGTTTTCTGCTTCACTAATTAATGCAGTCTCAGGTCCCGTGGGATTGGATTGGAGCAGCAGCTGTGTTCCACTCACCAGAGGTCTTAAGATCCCATGGTGGGTCTTGTGGGTAGCTTGCGGGTGTCAGCTGACTCCGGGTCCTAGCTACCCCAGTGCTGGCAGGACCAAAAGGGCATGTTCTTGCCCTTGTCTGTCACATCTCCTTGCCTCTAGTGTTAGCCAGTCTTACTGTCTCTGCTGTGGATTAGCCAGTCTTACTCTCTCCATCTCCACTGTGGCTTGTTCCTCCTGTGAGCTTGTGTTTCAGATCTCCTAAGAGACAAGTTCTCTCCAGGAGGGATTTGGGTATACAGAGCTATGCCAGATGTCCATGACACAGAAAAAAAAAACAGAATGGATCTTGTCTCTCCCTGGCTTTACCTTGTTTCATGTGTCCTGAGGGATCTGTGTAGGTCCATCTTGGGCCAGAAATTTGAGAAGTAGTGGTGGTCTTACATGTGCTATCAGGTATGCCAGCACTCTTTAGAGACCAGCTCCCTCTCAGTAAGATTTGATTATGGAGAGCTGTGGCACAGGGTCAGCTCCAGGCATAAATACCTGTTTTGCTTTTAAATAAATATTCTCACTGATTTTAAATCTAATGTTTAATTTTACATTAGTACCCCATTATTAAAAAGGTATTCTAGTAACTCCTTTTCATCATTCTGTTATTGGATACTTGATTTGGGTTCATATTGGTCATTGAGTCTCATAGTGTGGAGATTTTCATTTATTAATGCATGCTAGCTACAAAAATTTTGTTTTGTTATCTCTTATACTGTGTAATTATGATGAAGTTCATACATGTGAATATATATCATGCATTTCAGGAATATCTTCTAACATATATTATGTCTATAACATTTATTTCTTTTTAATAAAATAGTTGGAATTCTGTGTTGTAGGCTTTTGCCATGATCCAAAGATTGGTGCTATTTCATGCATTATGAATGTGTATTATTTTCAACCAATTATAAAATGACACATAATGACATGTTCTCACTAATTTTGGCTCTGTCTTGTGATCATATCAAGAAGTTAATTCCAAAGCACAGGATTATTTCCAGGATGAAATAACAGAAAGATTTGCAAGAAATAACCTTTCAGTGCTATATAGAAAAAATTCAGGGAATATACTGCTGGTAGTGAAGAGTGTGAAATATGTTTTTATGGAAGTGATCTGTTTGTAAAACACATTTGTTTCTTTCCTGAAACAGATCAGGAAGCTCAAGATACTCTTCTTGAAAGAACTCAGTCACAAAATCTTAAGGCTCACTACAGAATTTCTACTCAAGTGACATCTTACAAATGTAATGAGTGTGGTAAATCTTTTACACAGTCTTCAAGTCTTAAAGTTCACCACAGAATCCACACTGAAGACAAACCTTACAAATGTAAAGAATGTGGGAAATTTTTTAAACACTGGTCAAGTGTTAAAATTCACCACAGATTACATACTGGAGACAAACCTTATAAATGTAATGAATGTGGAAAATCATTTGCCCACTACTCACAGCTTAAATATCACCATATTATCCAGATTGGAGAAAAACCTTATAAAGGTAATGTATGTGGCAAATCTTTTACACGGTATTCAGATTTTAAAGTTCACCATTGAAGCCATACTGGAAACAAACCTTACAAATGTAATGGTTGTGGCAAATCTTTTACCAAGTCCTCAAGTCTTAAAGTTCACCACAGATTACATACTGGAGACAAACCCTACAAATGTAATGAATGTGGCAAATCTTTTACATGGCATTCAGGTCATAAAGTTCACCAGAGAAGCCATACTGGAGACAAACCTTACAAATGTAATGAGTGTGGGAAATCTTTTACCCAGACCTCAATTCTTAAAGTTCACCACAGATTACATACTGGAGACAAACTTTACAAATATAATGAATGTGGCAAATCTTTCTTCCAGTACTCACATCTTAAACTTCACCACAGATTACATACTGGAGACAAACCTTACAAATGTAATTAATGTGAGAAATCATTCTTCCAGTACTCACATGTTAAACTTCACCACAGATTACATACTGGAGACAAACCTTACAAATGTAATGAATGTGGCAAGTCTTTTTCACTGTCCTCAAATCTTAAAGTTCACCAGAGAATCCATACTGGGGACAAACCTTACAAATGTAATGATTGTGGGAAATCTTATACAAAGTCCTCAGGTCTTAAAGGTCACCAGACAATCCATATGGGGGACAAACCTTATGAATGTAATAAGTATGGAAAATCATTTACCCAGTCTTCCCAAATTAATGTTCACCACAAAATCCATAATAAAAGCAAACCTTAAAATGTAATAAGTGTTGTAAATCACTTACAGAGTCCTCATCTCTTCAAGTTTACCACAGAATCCATTCTGGACATATATCTTAAAAATATATTAAATGTGGAAAATCTTTACACAGCCCTCAGATCTTAAATTTCACCACCAAATCCACATTAGAAACAAACTTTACTAATATAATCACTATGACATATTATTTACCCACTCCTTAAATTTTCAAGTTCACTACAGAATCCATATAAGAGGTAATCTTCACAAATGAAAAGAGTTGGAAAGTCTCTTTCCTTGTCCTCAACTCTCCAAGTACATCAAAAAATCCATATGGAAAATCAGCCTTATAAGTGAAGTGAATGTGGGAAAAAATTTTCCTGGTCCCCCAACACCCTGAGTCAAAGTCATTACAGAATTCATTTTGGAGACTAACATTCCTAATATAAAGCATGTGGAAATTTATTCACAGTAATCATATCTTCAAACACAGCTCAGCGTGGCTACTGGAGAGAAACCTTACAAATGTAAACAGTATGGCAAAACATTTAGCAAAATCTCAAACCTCAGATAAAATAGATTTATGCAGCAGATTAACTTAATATGTAATTATTTTCTAAGTATTTATATAGAAATATGTTATTTTAAATGATAAATATAGATATAAGAATTTAAACTGTGTTGAAACCTTGCTCATCAGAGAATGCCGACAAGGTAGCATTACACATAGTAGTAATTGGAAAACCTTACTTTGAAATGACTATTATATTCATATGAAATATTTTATCAACAATAAAATATGAAAAAATCTTACACCCAGCATTAATCTGACATCAATGATGAATAATGGTATAGAATTCATTTTCATACTCACTAAAGAAATGATATTTTAATATATAAGCATTTAAACCAAAATACTATTAATAAATATTTTTGTATAAGCCTGTTGATTGATGTTCTATATATTTTAGTATGGGAAAATATTGGGATTTGTGAGATATAATCTCAGTGAAGGTTATTGTGATGTTAGTCCTTGAGCTTTTATAGAGTACTTTTTAATTTCAAATTAATCCCTTCTTTGTCACATTTATCAATAAATATATTACAACTGCCTTTTATTACTTCTGCCTTGGTGTGAATACTATCAATTTTATGTTGGAATGGTGTCTTATTTAGAGTTTCTATTCCTGTAGAAAACATCATGACCAAGAAGCAAGTTGGAGAGGAAAGAGATTACGTAGCTTAGACTTCCAAATTGCTGTTCATCATCAAAGGAAGTCTAGACAGAAACTCACACAGGGCAGGAACTGGTAGGCAGGAGTAGACACAGCAGCCATGGAGGAATGTTGCTTATTGTCTTCTTCCCCTGGTTTTTTCAGCTTGCTTTCTTGTAGAACCCAAGACTACTAGTCCAGGGATACCATCATGTAGGGTTAAAGGTCCTGCATCCACTCTGCCACAGGGCTCAGCTGTTCAGGAAGATAGGACACATAATTTGACCTCCCTTACCCAATGCTGTCACCAGGCAGATGATGGGCAGTAGGGAAACCCCCAGACACTCCTCCAGAGTGGAGAAGTGCATGCAGTATGAGGAAGCCAGATATGGAACGAAAGTCCCAGGGCCTGCAATGAGGCTGTGACTTCTGGTTTCAGACTATCGGACATCCAAGTGCCTATAAAAACCATGGAAAAGCTGGGAACAGAGGCCCACAGGCTGGACCTAGCCTGGGGCTGGGGAGGGAGGAAAAGAGGGAGCTCCTGTTGGTCCTGTTGGCATCATCCTTGGCTTGATGGTAATAGTAGGCTTGTGCTTGGATTGGTGTTGGTTGGTAGGGCAGCGAGGTCTTCTACAGAAAATAAGACTGTGACTTTAAAGGTAAAGACCTTCTCAATGACTCCCCACAAAAATCCTAATGAAACAAGGCAGTCTATAGTTTTAAGGCATTTATTGCCATGGCAGAAAATGGTTGTATAAAATCATATACCACTTCTCAGGGTTGGCCTGAGATTATATACCTTTTGCAGGGAGGAATGTCTGGGAAGGAAAGCTTTTGAGCTAAGACCTCCTGCCCTCAAGGTACCTCATCAAAATGGAGATCTGTCTTGAGCCCATGTGACCACAGGTCACATCCTCTACCTGTGGAGATGCTTGGGGCATTGCACTCATGTGACTAATGGCCACAAATATATGAGGGGATGAAGCTAGTGACAGGAACCTGGTGCCCAAGAACAAGAAAAACTTCAGTTTTTCCTGGGCTTCAAGCCTTCGCTCAGCCAGAGACCAAGCTACCTTTCAATGTCTGACAGCATCTGCTACAATGGGCTAGGCCCTCTCCCTTTGATCGCTAATTGAGAAAATGGATTTGATGGAAGCGTTTCCTTAAGGGAGGCTCCTTTCTCTGTGATAACTACAGCTTGTGTCAACTTGACACAAAACACTATCCAGTAAAACTGACCACATGTTTTTTTTTCAATCCTATCTTTTTTTTTAATTAGGTATTTTCTTCATTTACATTTCCAATAGTCCCCCATACCCTCCTGCCCCCAATCTTCTGCCCACTGGCTCCCACTTCTTGACCCTGGCATTCCCCTGTACTGAGGCATATAAAGTTTGCAAGACTTTGCACTGGGCCTCTCTTTCCACAGATGGCTGACTAGGCCGTCTTCTGATACATATGCAGCTGGAGACATGAGCTCCGGGCAGTAATGGTTAGTTCATATTTTGTTCCACCTATAGGGTTGCAGATCCCTTTAGCTCCTTGGGTACTTTCTCTAGATCCTCCATTCTGACTTTGAGTATCCACTTCTTTGTTTGCTAGGCCAAACATAGCCTAACAAGAGACAGCTATATCAGGGTCCTTTCAGTAAAATCTTGCTAGTGTATGCAATGTTGTCAGCGTTTGGAGGCTATTTATTGGATAGAACCCCAGGTATGGCAATCTCTAGATGGTCCATCCTTTTGTCTCAGCTCCAAACTTTGTCTCTGTAACTCCTTCCATTGGTGTTTTGCTCCCAATTTTAAGAACGGCCAAAGTGTCCACATTTTGTTCCTAGTTCGTCTTGAGTTTCATGTGTTTTCCAGATTATATATTGTATCTTCGATATTCTAAGGTTCTGGGCTAATAACCAATTATCAGTGAGTACATATCATATGAGTTCTTTTGTGATTGGGTTATCTCACTCAGGATAATGGCCTCAAGGTCCATCCATTTGCCTAGGAATTACACAAATTCATTCTTTTTAATAGGTGAGTAGTACTCCATTGTGTAAATATATCACATTTTCTGTATCCATTCCTATGTTGAGGGGCATCTGGGTTCTTTCCAGCTTCTGGATATTATAAATAAGGCTGCTATGAACATAGTTGAGCATGTGTCCTTCTTACCGGTTAAAACATCACCTGGATATATGACCAGGAGAGGACGTGCTTGATGATCCAGTAATACTATGTCCACTTTTCAGAAGAACTGCCAGAATGATTTCCAGAGTGGTTGTACAAGCTTACAATCCCGCCAACAATGGAGGAGTGTTCCTCTTTCTCCAGATCCTAGCCAGCATGTGCTGATACTGACCCCTTGTTTCCTTGAAACATAACACATCACTTTTAAGCCTCAACTCTTACTTTCTTATTCATCCACAAGATCTAAATAACTAAAAAATACAACAGTAATTACATATTCATACACACTAAAATTTCAATCCCTTCAAAATATCCAACCTCTTTTGAAATTCAACATATTTCAACAATGCAAAGTCTCTTTACTGTGGGTTCCAGTAAAATACATTCTCACTTAAAGAGGGAAATATATCAGGGCACAATCAATACCAAAAGCAAATCAACTCTAAGTCTCTAATATCTGAGATTCACTCACTGTCTTGTGGGGTCCTCCAAGGACTTGCGTGACTCCTCTAGCTCTGCCCTTTGTAGCACATATATTTTCATCTAGGTTTCAGCCGCCTGTACTCCAATGCTGGTGCTGTTCTTGGTGGTTATCTCTTGGTATTGGTATCGCCAATACACTGCTGTCTTCCTCGGCAACTAGGCTTCAACAATAGCCTCTCATATGCTATTTTCATGGTGCCTGAAAACAGAAACTAAAGAGAGACACATTCAAACTAAAAGAAGTTATGAAACAAATGGATTTAACAGATATCTATAGAATATTTTATCCTAAAACAAAAGGATATACCTTCTTCTCAGCATCAAATGTTACCTCCTCCAAAATAGACCATATAAACAGTCACAACAGGCCTCAAGAGATACAAAAATATTGATATTTTCCCATACAACCTCTCAGATCATCACAGACTAAGGCTGATCTTCAATAACACCATAAATAATAGAAAGCCAGCATTCATGAGGAAGCTGGACAACACTCTACTCAATGATACCTTGGGCAAGGGAGAAATAAAGAAAGAAATTAAAGACTCTTTTACAGTCTAATGAAAATGAAGCCATAACATTCCCAAATTTATGGGAGACAATGAAGGCAGTCCAAAGAGGAAAAATTATAGCCCTGAGTGCCTCCAAAAAGAAACTAGAGAGAGCAAACACTAGCAGCTTGACAACAGGACTAAAAGCTCTATAACAAAAGAGAGCAAATTCACTAAATAGGAGTAGATGGCAGGGAATAATCAAACTCAGGGCTGAAATAAACCAAGTGAAAACAAAAAGAACTATTCAAAGAATCAACTAAACCAGGAGCTGGTTCTTAGAGAAAATCAAAAAGATAGATAAACCCTTAGCCAGAGTAACTAGAGGGCACAAGGACCGTAACCTAATTAATAAAAATCAGAAATGAAAAAGGAGACATGTCAACAGAACCTGAGGAAATCCAAAACATCATCAGATCCTACAACAAATGGCTATACTCAACAAAACTGGAAAACATGGATGAAATGGACAACTTCCTAGACAGATACCAGGTACCAAAATTAAATCAAGATCAGATTAATGATCTAAATAGCTCATATCCCCTAAAGAAATAAAAGCAGTCATCAATAGTCTCCCATTTGGCCTGAACACCTGGGGGAGACATCTTGGTTCCCGGATCCATCCTAGATTAGTCTGCACAGATGAGAGTGTGGACTACAGAAGCTAACAGCTTCTATGTCAGGCAGAAACCACAGATCCTCTGGGATAGACTGCTTTTCTGGCTTTACCACAGCAGCTGGGGAAGCCATCTTGGATTCCCGGATTCCACCAAGACTGATCTGTGCAGGTGAGAGTGTGGACTGCAGATGCTAACAGCTTCTGGGACAGGCGAAAGCCACAGAGCTTCTGCAGCAGATCTTGTTCCAGGCTCCGGACACTCGGGGACACTCCCTGCTAGAGGAGAGGTGTTCGCCCCACCCGCAGGGCTTTGCCACAGCATCTGGGGGAGACATCTTGATTCCAGGATCCCACTGAGACTACTCTGCACAGATGAGAGTGTGCACTACAGAAGCTACACAGATTCTGTGACAAGCCCTTGTATGGGCCTTCAACTTCTACCAGGAGGCAGGTTTGAACACCAGATATCTGTCCTCCTTCCCTGCAAGAGGAGAGATTGCCTGAAGAGAGCACTCTAACCACTGAAACTCAGGAGAGAGGTAGTCTCCCAGGTCTGCTGATAGAGGCTAACAGAATCACAAAAGTAACAAGCTCTAACCAGAGACAACAATAACAACTAACTCGAGAGATTACCAGATGGTGAAAAGCAAACATAAGAATCTTACTAACAGAAAACAAGACCACTCACCATTATCAGAACCCAGCACTCCCACCTCAGCCAGACGTGGGTAAGCCAACACACCTGAAAAGCTAGAACCGGATTTAAAAGCAAATCTCATGATGATGGTAGAGGACATGAAAAAGGACTTAATAACACACTTAAAGAAATACGAGAGTACACTGCTAAAGAGTTACAAGTCCTTAAAGAAAAACAGGAAAACACAACAAAACAGGTAGACGTCCAAAAAAAAAAAAAAGAAAAAAAAAAAAAAAAAACAAGAAAGCACATCCAAACAGGAGATAGAAATTAACAAAACCATACGAGATCTAAAAAGGGAAGTAGACACAATAAAGAAAACACAAAGTGAGGTAACGCTGGAGATAGAAACCCTAGGAAAGAAATCTGGTACCATAGATGTGAGCATCAGCAACAGAATACAAGAGATGGAAGAGAGAATCTCAGGTGCAGAAGATTACATAGAGAACATCAGCACAAAAATCAAAGAAAATGCAAAATGCTAAAAGGTCCTAACTCAACACATCCAGGAAATCCAGGACACAATGAGAAAACCAAACCTACGGATAATAGGAGTAGATGAGAATGAAGAATTTCAACTTAAAGAGCCAGCAAATATCTTCAACAAAATTATAGATGATAACTTCACAAACCTAAGAAAAGAGATGCCCATGAACATACATAAAGCCTACAGAACTCCAAAAAGGCTGGACCAGAAAAGAAATTCCCCCACACAATAAAACCATAACAACAAATGCACTAAATAAAGATAGAATATTAAAAGCATTAATGGAAAAGGGTCATGTAACATATAAAGTCATGCAGATCAGAATTACACCAGACTTTTCACCAGAGACTATGAAAGCCAGAAGATCCTGAACAGATGTTATACAGACACTATGAGAACACAAATGCCAGCAAGGATACTATACCCAGCCAAACTTTCAATTACCATACATAGCGAAATCAAATTATTCCATGACAAAGCCAAATTCACACATTATCTTTCGACAAAACCAGCCCTTCAAAGGATAATAACAGGAAAAAAATACAAGGATGGGAACCACGCCCTAGAAAAAACAAGAAGATAATCCCTCAACAAAACTAAAAGAAGACAGACACAAGAACAGAATGCCAACTATATCAACAAAAACAACAGGAAGCAACAATTACTTTTCCTTAATATCTCTTAATATCTATGGTCTCAACTCCCCAATAAAAAGACATAGACTAACAGACTGGCTACACAAACAGGACCCAACATTCTGCTGCTTACAGGAAACCCATCTCAGGGAAAAAGACAGACACTACCTCAGAGGGAAAGGCTGGAAAACACTTGTCCAAGCAAATGGTCTGAAGAAACAAGCTGGAGTAGCCATTTTAATATTGGATAAAATCGACTTCCAGCCCAAAGTTATTAAAAAAGACAAGGAGGGACACTTCATACTCATCAAAGGTAAAATCCTCCAAGAGGAACTCTCAATTCTGAATATCTACGCTCCAAATGCAAGGGCAGCCACATTCATTAAAGACACTTTAGTAAAGCTCAAAGCACACGTTGCACCTCACACAATAACAGTGGGAGACTTCAACACACCACTTTCATCAATGGACAGATCGTGGAAACAGAAACTAAACAGGGACACAGTGAAACTAACAGAAGTTATGAAACAAATGGACCTGACAGATATCTACAGAACATTTTATCCTAAAACAAAAGGATATACCTTCTTCTCAGCACCTCACGGGACCTTCTCCAAAATTGACCATATAAAAGGTCATAAAACAGGCCTCAACAGATACAAAAATATTGAAATTGTCCCATGTATCCTATCAGACCACCATGGCCTAAGACTGATCTTCAATAAAAACATAAATATTGGAAAGCCAACATTCTTAATGGGGTTATTTGATTTTCTGAAGTCCACCTTCTTGAGTTCTTTATATATGTTGGATATTAGTCCCCTATCTGATTTAGGATAGGTAAAGATCCTTTCCCAATCTGTTGGTGGTCTTTTTGTCTTATTGACGGTGTCTTTTGCCTTGCAGAAACTTTGGAGTTTCATTAGGTCCCATTTGTCAATTCTCGATCTTACAGAGCAAGCCATTGCTGTTCTGTTCAGGAATTTTTCCCCTGTACCCATATCTTCGAGGCTTTTCCCCACTTTCTCCTCTATAAGTTTCAGTGTCTCTGGTTTTATGTGAAGTTCCTTGATCCACTTAGATTTGACCTTAGTACAAGGAGATAAGTATGGATCGATTCGCATTCTTCTACATGATAACAACCAGTTGTGCCAGCACCAATTGTTGAAAATGCTGTCTTTCTTCCACTGGATGGTTTTAGCTCCCTTGTCGAAGATCAAGTGACCATAGGTGTGTGGGTTCATTTCTGGGTCTTCACTTCTATTCCATTGGTCTACTTGTCTGTCTCTATACCAGTAACCAGTACCATGCAGTTTTTATCACAATTGCTCTGTAGTAAAGCTTTAGGTCAGGCATGGTGATTCCACCAGAGGTTCTTCAAATCTCTGAAGAAAGAAATTAAAAAAGATCTCAGAAGATGGAAAGATCTCCCATGCTCATGGATTGGCAGGATCAACATTGTAAAAATGGCTATCTTGCCAAAAGCAATCTACAGATTCAATGCAATCCCCATCAAAATTCCAACTCAATTCTTCAACGAATTAGAAGGAGCAATTTGCAAATTCATCTGGAATAACAAAAAACCTAGAATAGCAAAAAGTCTTCTCAAGGATAAAAGAACCTCTGGTGGAATCACCATGCCTGACCTAAAGCTTTACTACAGAGCAATTGTGATAAAAACTGCATGGTACTGGTTACTGCGAATCGATCCATACTTATCTCCTTGTACTAAGGTCAAATCTAAGTGGATCAAGGAACTTCACATAAAACCAGAGACACTGAAACTTATAGAGGAGAAAGTGGGGAAAGGCCTTGAAGATATGGGCACAGGGAAAAAATTCCTGAACAGAACAGCAATGGCTTGTGCCGTAAGATCGAGAATTGAGAAATGGGACCTAATGAAACTCCAAAGTTTCTGCAAGGCAAAAGACACCGTCAATAAGACAAAAGGACCACCAACAGATTGGGAAAGGATCTTTACCTATCCTAAATCAGATAGGGGACTAATATCCAACATATATAAAGAACTCAAGAAGGTGGACTTCAGAAAATCAAATAACCCCATTAAAAAATGGGGCTCAGAACCGAACAAAGAATTCTCACCTGAGGAATACCGAATGGCAGAGAAGCACCTGAAAAAATGTTCAACATCCTTAATCATCAGGGAAATGCAAATCAAAACAACCCTGAGATTCCACCTCACACCAGTCAGAATGGCTAAGATCAAAAATTCAGTTAACAGCAGATGCTGGCATGGATGTGGAGAAAGAGGAACACTCCTCCCTTGTTGGTGGGATTGCAGGCTTGTACAACCACTCTGGAAACCAGTCTGGCGGTTCCTCAGAAAATTGGACATAGTACTACCGGAGGATCCAGCAATACCTCTCCTGGGCATATATCCAGAAGATGCCCCAACTGGTAAGAAGGACACATGCTCCACTATGTTCATAGCAGCCTTATTTATAATAGCCAGAAGCTGGAAAGAACCCAGATGCCCCTCAACAGAGGAATGGATACAGAAAATGTGGCACATCTACACAATGGACTACTACTCAGCTATTAAAAAGAATGAATTTATGAAATTCCTAGCCAAATGGATGGACCTGGAGGGCATCATCCTGAGTGAGGTAACACATTCAGAAAGAAACTCACACAATATGTACTCACTGATAAGTGGATATTAGCCCAAAACCTAGGATACCCAAGATATAAGATACAATTTGCTAAACACATGAAACTCAAGAAAAATGAAGACTGAAGTGTGGACACTATGCCCCTCCTTAGAAGTGGGAACAAAACACCCTTGGAAGGAGTTACAGAGACAAAGTTTGGAGCTGAGATGAAAGGATGGACCATGTAGAGACTGCCATATCCAGGGATCCACCCCATAATCAGCATGCAAACGCTGACACCATTGCATACACTAGCAAGATTTTATCGAAAGGACCCAGATGTAGCTGTCTCTTGTGAGACTATGCCGGGGCCTAGCAAACACAGAAGTGGATGCTCACAGTCAGCTAATGGATGGATCACAGGGCTCCCAATGGAGGAGCTAGAGAAAGTAGCCAAGGAGCTAAAGGGATCTGCAACCCTATAGGTGGAACATTAGGAACTAACCAGTACCCCGGAGCTCTTGACTCTAGCTGCATATGTATCAAAAGATGGCCTAGTCGGCCATCACTGGAAAGAGAGGCCCATTGGACACGCAAACTTTATATGCCCCAGTACAGGGGAACGCCAGGACCAAAAAGGGGGAGTGGGTGGGTAGGGGAGTGGGGGTGGGTGGGTATGGGAGACTGTTGGTATAGCATTGGAAATGTAAATGAGCTAAATACCTAATAAAAAATGGGAAAAAATCCCACCAAACCCCAGAAATAAAAAAAGGGAAGTAGACACAATAAAGAAAGCCCAAAATGAGTTAACGCTGGAGATAGAAACCCTAGGAAAGAAATCTGGGACCATAGATGTGAGCATCAGCAATAGAATACAAGAGATGGAAGAGAGAATCTCAGGTGTAGAAGATTCCATAGAGAACATCGACACAACAATCAAAGAAAATGGAAAATGAAAAAAGATACTAACTCAAAACATCCAGGAAATTCAGGACACAATGAGAGGACCGAACCTATGGATAATAAGAGTAGATGAGAATGAAGATTTTCAACTTAAAGGGCCAGCAAATATCTTCAACAAAATTATGGAAGAAAACTTTCCAAACCTAAAGAAAGAGATGCCCGAGAACATACATAAAGCCTACAGAACTCCAAAAAGACTGGACCACAAAAGAAATTCCTCCACACCTAATAATCAAAAAAACAAATGCACTAAATAAAGATAGAATGTTAAAAGCAGGAAGGGAAAAAGGTCAAGTAACATATAAAGGCAGGCCAATCAGAATTACACCAGACTTTTCACCAGAGACTTATGAAAGCCAGAAGGTACTGGACAGATGTTATACAGACACTAAGAGAACACAAATGCCAGCCCAGGCTATTATACACAGCCAAACTTTCCATTACCATAGATGGTAAAACCAAAGAATTCCATGATAAAACCCAATTCACACAATTTCTTTCCATGAATCCACCGCTTCCAATAATAACAGAGGAAAACCACCAACATAAGCATGGAAACTACACCCTAGAAAAGACAAGAAAGTAAACCTTCAACAAACTTAAAGGAAGACAGACACAAGAACAAAATGCCAACTCAAACAACAAAAACAATAGGAAGCAACAATTGCTTTTCCTTAATATCTCTTAATATCAATGGACTCAATTCCCCAATAAAAAGACATAGACTAACAGACTGGCTACACAAACAGGACCCAACATTCTGCTGCTTACAGGAAACCCATCTCAGCGAAAAAGAGAGACACTACTTCAGAAGAAGAAGCTGGAAAGCAATTTTCCAAGCAAATGGTCTGAAGCAACAAGCTGGAGAATCCATTCTAATATCTAATAAAATCAAATTCCAACCCAAAATTATCAAAAAAGACAAGGAGGAGCACTTCATACTCATCAAATGCAAAAAATTTCCAAGACGAACTCTCAATTCTGAATATCTATGCTCTAAATACAAGAGCAGCCACATTCATTAAAGAAACTTTAGTAAAGCTCAAAGCACACATTGCACCTCACACAATAATAGTGGGAGACTTCAACACACCACGTTCATCAATGGACATATCATGAAAACAGAAACTAAACAGGGACACAGTGAAACTAACAGAGTTATGAAACAAATGGACTTGACAGATGTCTACAGAACATTTTATTCTAAAAGAAAAGGATATACCTTCTTCTCAGCACCTCATGGTACCTTCTCCAAAATTGACCATATAATTGGTCAAAAAACAGGCCTCAAGAGATACAAAAATATTGAAATTGTCCCATGCATCCTATCAGATCACAATGGACTAAGGTTGATATTCAATAACAACATAAATAATAGAAAGCCAACATTCACGTGGAAACTGAACAACACTCGACTCAATGATACCTTTGTCAAGGAAGGAAAAAGAAAGAAATTAAAGACTTTATAGAGTTTAATGAAAATGAAGCCACAACATACCCAAACTTATGGGACACAATGAAAGCATTTCTTAGAGGGAAACTCATAGCTCTGAGTGCCTCCAAAAGGAAACTAGAGAGAGCACACACTAGCAGTTTGACAACACAACTAAAAGCTCTAGAACAAGAGGAAGCAAATTCACCCAAGAGGAGTAGACAGCAGGAAATAATCAAACCCAGGGGAGAAGTCAACCAAGTGGAAACAAGAAGAACAATTCAAAGAATCAACAAATTGAGGAGTTGGTTCTTTGAGCAAACCAACACAATAGATAAAACCTTAGCCAGACTCACTACAGGGCACAGGGACAGCATCCTAATTAACAAAATCAGAAGTGAAAAGGGAGACATAACAGCAGATCCTAAAGAATTCCAAAACACCATCGGATCCTTCTCTAAAAGGCTATACTCAAAAAAAAAAAAAAAAAAAAAAAAAAAAAAAGCTGGAAAACCTGGATGAAATGGACAAATTTCTAGACAGATACCAGATACCAAAGTTAAATCAGGATCAGAATAATGATCTATACTGTCCTATATCCCCTAAAGAAATAGAAGCAGTCACTAATAATCTTCCAACCAAAAAAAGCCCAGGACCAGATGGGTTTTGTGGAGAGTTCTATCAGACCTTCAAAGAAGATCTAATTCCAATTCTTCAGAAACTATTCCACAAAATAGAAGCAGAAGGTACTCTACCCAATTCATTTTATGATACAATTACTCTGACGACTAAACTACAGAAAGAAGCAACAAAGATAAAGAACTTCAGACCAATTTCCCTTATGAATATCGATGCAAAAATACTCAATAAAATCTCGCTATCCAAATCCAAGAACACATTAAAACAATCACCCATCCTGACCAAGTAGGTTTTATTCCAGGGATGCAGGGATGGTTTAATATATGGAAATCCGTCAATGTAATCCATTATATAAACAAGCTCAAAGATAAAAACCACATGATCATCTCGTTAGATGCGGAGAAAGTATTTGACAAAATCTAACACCCATTCATGATAAAAGTCTTGGAAAGATCAGGAACTCAACTCCCATACCTAAACATGATAAAAGCACTCTACTGTAAACCAGTAGCCAACATCAAAGTAAATGGTAAGAAGCTTGAAGCAATCCCACTAAAATCAGGGACTAGACAAGGCTGCCCACTTTCTCCCTACCTAATCAACACTGTACTTGAGGTCCTAGCCAGAGCAATTCGACAACAAAAGGAGATCAAGTGGATAAAAATTGGAAAGGTTGAAATCAAAATATCACTATTTCCAGATGATATGATAATATATATAACTAACCCTAAAAATTCCACCAGAAAACTTCCTAAACTTGATAAACAACTTCAGTGATGTAGCTGGATATAAAATTAACTCAAACAAGTCAATGGCCTTTCTCTACACAAAGGATAAACAGGCTGAGAAAGAAATTAGGGAAACAACACCCTACACAATAGTAACAAATAATATAAAATACCTTGGTGTGTCTCTAAAGAAGAAAGTGAAAGATCCGTATGATAAGAACTTCAAGTCTCTGAAGTAAGAAATTAAAGAAGATCTCAGAAGATGGAAAGCTCTCCCGTGCTCATGGATTGGCAGGATCAATATAGTAGAAATGGCTATCTTGCCAAAAGCAATCTCCAGATTCAATGCAATCCCCATCAAAATTACAAATCAATTCTTCAACGAATTAGAAAGGGCAATCTGCAAATTCATCTGGAATAACAAAAAACGTGGGATTGCAAAAACTCTTCTCTATGATAAAAGAACCTCAGGTGGAATCTCCTTGCCTGTCCTAAAGCTGTACTACAGAAAAATTGTGATTAAAACTGCATTGTGCTGGTATAGCTACAGACAAGACCAATGGAATAGAATTGAATACCCAGAAATTAACCCACAGACCTATGGTCACTTGAATTTTGAAAAGGGAGCTAAAACCATCCAGTGGAAAAAGACAGCATTTTCAATAAATGGTGCTGACACAACTGGCGGTTATCCTGTAGAAGAATAAGAATTGATCCATTCCTATCTCCATGGACTAAGGTCAAATCTAAGTGGGTCAAGGATAAAGTGGATCCACATAAAACCAGAGACAGTGAAAATTATAGAGGAGAAAGTGGGGAAAAGCCTTGACGATATGGGCGCAGGAGAAAAATTCCTGAATAGAACAGCAATGGCTTGTGCTTTAAGATTCAGAATCGACAAATGGTACCTCATAAAATTGCAAACGTTCTCTAAGGTAAAACACACTGTCAATAAGACAAAAAGGGCCACGAACAGATTGGGAAAGTTTCTTTACCTATACTAAATCAGATAGGAGACTAATATCCAATATATTTAAAGAACTCAAGAAGGTAGACTCCAGAAAATCAAATAACCATATTAAAAATGGTGCTCAGAGCTAAACAAAGAATTCTCCCCTGAGGAATACCAAATGGCTGGGAAGCACCTGAAAAAATGTCCAGCATCCTTAGTCATCAGGGAAATATAAATCAAAACAACCTTGAGATTCTGTCTCACATCAGTCAGAATGGCTAAGATCAAAATTACAGGTGACAGCAGATGCTGGAAAGGATGTGGAGAAAGAGGAACACTCCTCCATTGCTGGTAGGATTGCAAGCTTGTACAACCACTCTGGAAATAAGTCTGGCAGTTCCTCAGAAAATTGGAAATAGTACTACTAGAAGATCCAGCAATACCTCTCCTAGGCATATACCCAGAAGATGTTCCAACTGGTAATAAGGACACATGCTCCACTATGTTCATAGCAGCATCATTTATAATGATCACAACCTGGAAAGAACCCAGATGTCCCACAACAGAGAAATTGATACAGAAAATGTGGTACATTTACACAATGGAGTACTACTTTACTATTAAAAACAATGAATTTATGAAATTCTTGGGTAAATGGATGTTTCTGGAGGATATCATCCTCAGTGAGGTAACCCAATTAAAAAAGAAGTCGCTTGATATGCAATCACAGAGTGAATATTAGCCCAGTAACCTTGAATATCCAAGATGCAATTTGGAAAACACAAGAAAATCAAGAAGAAGGAAGACCACCATGTGGTTACTTCATTTTTTGTTAGAATAGGGAAGAAAATACCCATGGGAGGAGTAACAGAGAGAAATTTTGGAGCCCAGGCAAAAGGATAAACCATCCAGAGGCAACTCCACACAGGGATCCATCCCATAATCAGCCACCAAACACAGACACTATTGCATATGCCAACAAGATTTTGCTGAAAGGACCCTGATATAGCTGTCTCTTTTGTGGCTATGGCAGTGCCTGGCAAACTCAGAAGTGGATGCTCATAGTCATCTATAGAATGGAACACAGGGGCCCCAATAGAGGACCTAGAGAAAGTACCCAAGGAACTGAAGGGGTCTGCAACCCTATAGATGGAACAACAATATGAACCAACCAGTACCCCCAGAGCTCATGTCTCTAGCTGCATATGTAGCAGAAGATGGCCTAGTCAGCCATCATTGGGAAGAGAGGCCCCTTGGTCTTGCAAATGTTATATGGCCCAGTACAGGGTAACTCCAGGGCCAAGAAGTGAGAGTAGGTGGGTAGGGGAACAGGGCGGGGTCGAGGGGTATAGGGAACTTTCAGTATAGCATTGGAAATGTAAATAAAAAATATCTAATAAAAAAATTTAAAAAAAAATAATAATGTTATAAGATTCCTGAAAATGTGGGATAGAAGCATAAAAGGTAGAAAAAAGAATGCAAAGATACTCAGACAAAGTTACTATGCATCAAATACAAAACACTGATTCTCATAAATGAAAACGAAAGATGAACAGCAGCAGGAGGCTGAGGATAATCAATGAGAAGGGCATGACAACCCAAAATGCATGAAAAGTGTTCAAATTCCTTTGTAGTTAAAGTAATGTGAATATTCAGGAACACATGTATATATAAGAGGGAAACTTATTCTTCATTACCTCAGATATCTACCTGACTCTACTTTGTAAGAAGAAAATTAACAGAATGTGTCAACAGATGCAGAATCAGTGGTGAGTATTTATTGGAGACAATTGCATATAAAAATAGTATTCATTTACGAAAACAATGTGTTATTATTTTAGAATGTTTCCAATGCACTCCCATACATTTTAAGAAATAGTACCTTCTATTTGCCATGAGCTGAAAGCCTACTGTCCTGAGTATTTTCATCTGCATTTATTGTGCCCTGAGTCTACATAACCTTAGCTACAATATTTTTTTCTAAGACAAGTCTAATTTACAAGATTGTGTTGATTTAAAGGTACACAAAAAAATTCAAAATCTCCTTTTGGGGTAGAACTACATCTTGCATTCATGAAACATCTGTATCCTCACATCCCTGATATACAGCTGTAAAATGTTAAAATAAAAAGAAATGAATGAAAGAGGAAAAGAAGATAAAGATAAAAAAAACATGGAAAATACCAACTAAGCCTTGAAGCACAATTTGAGTATGTGTTGGTATTTCCTCTAGAGACTGCTGTTAATGCATTAAGGCACGTTATCAAGCAGAGATGAATGTGTCTCCTTATGATTTCCTGCATATTTTTTTAGAAATTAAAAGCCATTGGTTGGTCAACCCACCTTTAATATAACTACATTTTCAGCTGCTTATCAGCGCAAAGTCCCAACAACGAAGATATTGTAAGAGAATGACTTTCAGCTGCCTTCAGTGACAGCTGAAGGCATTAAAAAATGATGCAGAGGTATCATATCTAGGTAAGAATAGCTAGAGCATTAGACCACGAATCCAAAAGAAGCAAAGTCCCCATTAAAAGGAAACTGAAGACATAATACAATCCCAAATCTTCCTTGAAAACCACAAAATCACTTTCTTTTAGAACTGGACACAGAGTCCGAAAGTACTATCTCTGTGGATACAGTGGTGAAGCCGGCACTGATTGCCTCGTTTTTCTTGACCCAGCCAACTATATTGCCTACCCAGAAATACCTACAGCTGCAGTTACCTCACAGATTCTGGCAATTATTGCAAATATAAGCCTCAATTCTGTTTTGATAAACCATCTCAGGTAAAGGCAAGGAAAGAAAGGGTGAATACAAATTTCAACTGAAAGCTGTGCTCAACCTGCATTTACAACTCCAGTCTGCCTATATTAAGTATATAGCACTTCACTGCAGTCACATACCCAGGTCTGTAGAGAAATACACCATCTTCTGGAAAAACAACACCTAAACACAGAAAACGAAAGTCTTGTATTTTCCTGCCTATAGAAGATCATTGTTTCTGCATCTCTTCTCTGGGACAAGTCATGGTGTGTGGTCAGTTTTGATTCCTGCTTTCTACTCTTCAGTTTACAAGAAACAGGGAGTATCTGCTCCATGTAAATACAAACTGACTTCTGGAATGTGGAAGGCCAACTTTGGTGAGATATTCCCTTCTGAAGGAGAAAGGAAAGATGGCTTCATGTCAGGTAAAGGTGTGCATGATTATGGGAATGGCTGAGTGTTCTTACAGAAATACTTCATACTCAGAACTTCCAAACCTTCCCTATGCTGATTCACATTTTCAGAACTATTTTGTCCCATGACTCGCAGTACTAACTCTTCAAACTTAGGTCACTGGTGTGCTTAAGACAGGTTCTTACTTATTCCAGTCAATTTTGTTTTTCAATATAACTTCTATAAATGAAAACGTAATCTGAAAATCTTATAAAGTTTCTGGTGGTAAAGATGAATATATATTATGACAAAGACGAATGTGTAGTTGATTTCTACGGAGAATCACTTTGGTCACTATTTGACTGTGAAGAAAGGTTCATGTCTAGTGAATCTTGCATCTGAGTGCCTATTGCAGTAATTCTCAGCTTCCCTACTGCTGCAGGCTTATAACTGAGTTGCTCATGTTGTGGTGATCCCAACTATAATTTTATTTTATTGACAAGTCATATATGTAATTTTGCTACTGTATGTGGCCTAATGTAAATATCTATACTTTCTGGTGCCTTAAGCAACTACCATCAGATCATTTAGGAGACCATGTCATTTGATTACCAAATGGGTTATCAACCACAGGTTGAGAACTGATGTCATATTGAATCTTTGCAGAGAAGTCACAACATTGTTTCATTCAAAAAATAATTTCTCAGAAATACATACTAGTTATTGAGAGCAGACCATGATTTATAATTAAGAATATTTCTTTGGTTGAAATATAGAACTTGGCCAATGGACAGAAGGGGATACTGTTCATTTTATTTTTTTATTTATGATTAGACTAAAAGCATGTTTTATGGTAGGTTCCCCTGAATTTCTTTTGCAAATTATCATGGTACTTATCCACTTCTCCTTTTTAAAAATTTTTTATTAGATATTTTCTTCATTTACATTTCAAATGCTATCCCAAAAGTCACTTATATCCTCCTCACACCCTGCTCTCCTACCAACCCATTCCTGCTTCCTGGCCCTGCAGTTCCACTGTATAGGAGCATATAATCTTTGCAAGAGCAAGGTCCTCTCCTCCCAATGATGGCCAATTAGGGCCTTGTGTTCCATCCAATAGATGACTCTGAGCATAACTTCTGTTAGTTTCAATGTGTCTCTGTTTAGTTTCTGTTTCCAGGATCTGTCCAATTAGGAAAGTGGGGTGTTGAAGTATCCCGCTATTATTGTGTGAGGTGCAATGTGAGCTTTGAGCTTTACTAAAGTTTCCTTAATGAATGTGGCTGCCCTTGCATTTGGAGCATAGATATTCAGAATTGAGAGTGTATCTTGGAAGATTTTATCTTTGATGAGTATGAAGTGCCCCTTCTTCTCCTTTTTGATACTGTTCATTTTAATTTCAGGTTCTATTGACATTTATGGATGTGGCTTTAGAGTTCTCTAAGGAGGAGTGGGAATGTCTGGATTCTGCTCAAAGGGCTCTGTACAGAGATGTCATGTTGGAGAATTACAACAACCTGGTTTCTGTGGGTACGAATATTTTTCTCCCATAATTTCTACTCACATTAGGGATGTCTAAAACTCTTACTAGTGTTTTGGACTGATTTCCATTAATGATTCACTCTCTTAAATTTTTAAAATTATTGGCTACTATCTTATTTATAGCTAACATGATATACCTCTATCTTGGGTTTACATTTAACATAATGATCCTTCAGTCTTATACTATTTGGGAATAAGCATTCAGTAGCATTTATATGTGAATCCACTTTGACCAAAACAGTCTTCCTTTTCTAATGATGTCATTTTAAAAAGAAATTCAGAATTTTAAATTAGTTGACTTAAAAAGACTCTGAAACATTCTGATGGAAGTGAATATAAAAACGCCATTCATGCTGGGCAGTGGTGGCACGCTCCTTTAATCCCAGCACTTGGGAGGCAGAGGCAGGTGGATTTCTCAGTTTGGGCCAGCCTGGTCTACAGAGTGAGTTCCAGAACAGGCAGAGCTATGCTGAGAAACCTTGTCTCAAAAAACCAATTAAAAAAAGTCATTCATGTATCTTTTATGCCTTTCCATCTTACCTCCATGGCACAATACTGTGCTAGTGCCCAGCTACAATTAATGGCAAATCTGTATTTCTGAATGGACAGGTGTTGCTGTTTCAAAATCAGAGGTAATTACCTTCCTTGAAGAAAATAAAGATCCATGGATTGTTGATAGGAATGGGACAGAAAGAAGAACACCAGGTAATCTGAAGTGAAATAACATGTTATGTGATGATGGTAAATCAGGGAGAAGTTTAGTCCTGAATGTACTCAGAAAAGTTATTCAATGAAATTTTTTCTAAGAAGATTCTTTTGAACGATGCATAAAAGAATTAGAACACTATGGATGCTAAATGATTTTTTGCTTTATTTTAACTTTATAGAGGAAATTTCGAATGAAGCATATTGTATATATTTTATAAAGTAGTAGATGATTATCTCATATTCTAATTGAGGTTGGTATATTTCTTTTTTCTTTCTCTTTATTTAATTCTTTAATCCTTTTGGACAGTCCAGTCTTCATCCCCTTCCCAGAATGATCCCCATCCCACACCTCCTCCCCTCATCCTAACTATCCTCAAGAGGATGTCCCTACTCCAAAACACCTTCCTCGCCAGAGCTGCCCACTCCCTGGAACCTTCAGTTTCATGGGTTGGGTGCATCTTCTTTCACTCAGGCCAGACCAGGCAGTCCTTTGCTGTATATATGACACGGGCCTCACAACAGCTCTTGTATCATACCTGGTTGGTGGCTGAGTGTCTGAGAGATTTTGGCGGTTTAGTTTAGTTAAGATCGCTGGTCTTCTGGAAAAAATGGACCATACAGAGACTGACCCAACTGGGGGCCAATCCCATAATCAGCCACCAAAGGCAGACACTATTGCATATGCCAAAAAGATTTTGCTGAAGGGACTCTGATATAGCTGTCTCCTGTAAGGCTTTGCAAATGCCTGGCAAATACAGAAGTGGATGCTCACAATCATCTATAGGTTGGAACACAGGGCCCCCAATGAAGGAGCTAGAAAAAGTACCCAAGAGCATAAGGGGTCTGCAACCCTATAGGTGGAACAACAATATGAACTAACCAGTACTCCCAGAGCTCATGTCTCTAGCTGCATATGTAGCTGAAGATGGCCATCAGTGGGAAGAGAAGCCCCTTGGTCTAGCAAACTTTATATGCCCCAGTACCAAGGAATATATACCCTGGGAATGCCAGGGCCAAGAATTGGGAGTGGGTATGTAGGGGAGCAGGGCGGGGAGGCTATAGGGGACTTTTAGGATAGCATTTGAAATGTAAATGAAGAAAATATCTAACAAAAAAAAGAAATGAATTCACATTAGACACCTAAGATTCTTTGAGAAGGTTTAGAACACAAGATCATATGAAGAACCATGCAAGTCAGGAGCAATGGAACTGCATGGTAGGTGGTAGAACCCTAAGTAAAATAAATCATGATACCTAAAGGTAATATCTGAACATCCTTAGACATTGAAATATACAATGTTTGATATAGCTGCATGATAAGATAGGTAATTTTATTTCTGCTTTAGTTGTGAAAGATTGAAAATCTTAGTAAGCTACAAAACCATTGTTATTAAAATTATGTTACTTCACTACCAATTTTTATTAATATGGTGCTAAGATTATAGTAAAATATAAATTTTTTTTAAAAAATTTACTGGTCTTCCCACGGGTCTACCCTCCTCTTCAGCTTCTCACAGCTTTTCTCAAATTGGACCACGGGAGTCCCTGGCTTCACTCCATTGATTGGGTGCTAGTATCTGCAACTGACTCTTTGATCTGCTTGTTGGGACTCTCAGAGGGCAACCATGCTTGGATTCTGTGTGCAAGTACACTACAGCATTAGTAATAGTGTCAGGCCCTAAGGCCTCTCCTTGAACTTGATCCCAGTTTGCACTTGTCAATGGAGCTCCTTTCACTCAGGCTCTTCTTCATTTTTATCCTGGCAGTTCCTTTAGAAAGGAACAGTTCTGGGTCAGAGATTTTGACTGTGGCATGGCCATTCCATCCCTCCACTTGGTGTCCTGTCCCTCGATGGGAGGTGGACTCTACAAGTTCCTTCTCCCCACTGTAGGCCATTTCATTCAATGTCTCTCCCCTTGAATCCTGAGAGTTTCTCACCTCCAAAGTCTCTGGTGCATTCTAGAGGGTACCACCACCTCCAACCTCCCAGGTTGCCTGTTTCCATTCGTTCTGCTGGCCCTCAAGGATTCAGTCCTGTTCCAGCCCCAATACCTCCTGATCATGTTTCCCCCTTCCCTTCCCTGTCCCCTCTCCAAACCAAGTCCCACCGTCTCTGCACCGCCGAGATTGCTTTCTTCTCCTTTCCAATTGGTATTGAGGCATCCTCATTTGGCCCGTTGACTAATTAACCGTCTTGAGGTCTGTGAATTGTATACTGGATATTCTGTATTTTTTGGATAATATCCACTTATTTGTGAGGATATGCCATGCTTGTCCTTTGGTTCTAAGTTACCTCTCTCAGGATGATATTTTCTAGTTCCATCCAATTGTCTGAAAATTTCAAGATGTTCTTGTGCTTAATGGCTGAGTTGTATTCCATTCTGTAAATGAACCACATTTTCTGTATCCATTCTTCTATTGTGCTACATCTGGGTTGTTTCCAGTTTCTGGCTATCACACAAAAGGCCTCTATGAACATACTGCAGCATGTGCCCACGTGGCATGGTGGAGCATCCTTTGGGCATGTGCCCAAGAGTGGTATATAGCTGGGTCTTCAGGTAGATCTATTTACAATTTTCAGAGGAACCTTCAGATTGATTTCCAGAGTGGTTGTGCAGTTTGCAATCCCACCAGCAGTGGAGGAGTGATGATGATGATTTTTCATTTTCACTTATGGTTCTGACTTTCTTTTCAAAGTGAAGTGTCTACAGTTTTTTGGATTCATTTCTGGGATTTCCATTCGATTACATTATCAACTTGATTCATTTTATACCAATACCAGGCAGACTTTACTACTATTGCTCTGTAGTACAGCTTGAAGTCAGGGATGGTTATTTCTCCATAAGATCTTTAACTGTTCAGGATTAGTTTTGCAATTCAGGGATTTTTTTTGTTTACTTAGGAAGTTTAGAATTTTTCTTTCAGGAATTGTGTCAGAATTTTGATGGGCATTGCATTGAATCTGTAGATTGGTTTTGGTAAAATGATCTTTTTTGCTATTTTAATCACACCTATCCATGAACATGCAAGATCTGACCATCTTCTAATAACTTCTTCAGTCTTTTTTCAGAGACTTGAAGTTCATGTCATATCAGGTATTTGCCTTGCTTGATTAGAGTTGCAATAAGATATTTTCTTTACTTCTGACTATTGTGACAGAAGTTGTTGCCCTTATTTCTTCTCAGCCCATTTATCTATGAATAAAAGTTGGCTACTGATATTTTTGAGGTAATTTTTTAAGCAGCCATTTTACTGAACATATTTTTAGCTCTTGAAGTTCTCTGATAGAGGCATATTATCATTTACATATACTATCATATAATCTTCCAATAGCAAGATTTTAAGTTCTTCATTTCCAAATTATATCTCCTTGACCTCCTTTATATATCTTACTGTTCTAACTATAAGTTCAAGCACTATGTTGAAAAAATAAGAGAGTGGTCAGCCTTACCTTGCTGCTGATTTTAGAAAATTTCATTAAGTTTCTATTTGATTTGATGATGGATACTTGCTTTATATGAATACAAATTTACATTTTTTTAATCTTTTACTATTCCGGTGCATTTTATACATCAAACATATTAATAATATTGTGTATTTTAAAAATCAATTAATACATAAAAATTTGTTCAGCTTTTATATTCATATCCATTTATACCTGAAAAATATCACTAATGAACATTTAATACTTTCCATAACTAAGGATCCTATATCTAATATTAAACACTAAATTATTATAGAATTCAATAGCTAGTGGCTATTATAAATAAGGCTGCTATGAACATACTGGAGCATGTGTCTTTATTACATGTTGGAGCATCTCTTGGTTATAGGCCTAGGAGTGGTATAGATGGGTGAGGGGAAAAAAAGGGGATGGGGGAGAAGCAAATGGAAAAGGGGCCAAACTTCCAGCCAGAGTTCCTGTGCTCTCCGTAGGTGGACTCAAGCAGAGCTGCTGGACACTTTTCCACTCTGCCCTGGGTGAGCATCTAAGGCAAACCCCACTCGACAGGGGTTGCAGAAGGGACAGCCCCTGACTGGGGACCCTGGACCTACCTTGCTAAAGCCCCGGAGTTATAGGAGACAGGGATTAGGGAAGAGGTTCCCAACACCGTCCAGAGTGTGCAGCGGGTCTAGATAGAGCAGAGACTATCTATGGTTTAAGAGCTTTATTATAGAAATGCAGCAGAAAGAGAGGAAGAGAGAGAGAGAGAGAGAGAGAGAGAGAGAGAGAGAGAGAGAGAGAGAGAGAGGAAGACAGAGAAAGAGGGAGAGGGAGAGGGGATAGGAAAGAAGAAGACAAAGAGAAAGGGAAGAGGAGAGAGAAGTGAGAGAAGTGAGAGGTAAAGGAACAAAGAAGTAAGAGAGCAAGTTGGGAGCCTAACAGTCCCTTTTATAGTCTTTACTGTTGCTAGGTAACTGGGGAGGCATTTAGCATGAAGTTCAGAAGCTTGGGCCATTGCTTATGTGACTACTGACCATGCTTCTCATGTGGGGGCTCTGGGAGATGGTAATTTAGGCAGGGGCCAGAGTTCCAGGAGCATGAGGGAATGCCTACCATGTCATGAAGGTGAATTATGGCCATCAGGGTTCATACCTCAGCTCAACTGAAACCAGCCTGCAATTCCCCACAGATGAGTCCTCAGCTAATACTATGTCAAATTTTCTGAGGTAATGCCAAATTGATTTCCAGAGGGGTTGTGCCATCTTGCACTCCCACAAGCAATGGAGTGTTCCCCTTTCTCCACATCCTCACCAGTGTCTGCTGTCACCTGAGTTTGGTTTTTTTTTTTTTTTTTGGTTTCTTTGTTTGTTTTTGCCATTCTGATTGGTGTGGGGGGAATCTCTAGGTTGTTTTGATTTGCATTTCCCTAATGACAAAGAATATTGAACATTTCTTTAGGTGCCTACAAGCCATTCAATATTTCTCAGTTGAAAATTCTTGTTTAGCTTTGTACCTCCATTTTCTATTAGGGTTATTTGGTTGTCTGGAGATAATGGGCAGATTTGCATTCTTCTACATGCTGATCACCAGTTGAACTACCATGATTTGTATATAATTCTGGTTTTTTTTTAATCCATTGGATACTTTTCTCACCTTTATCAAAGATCAAGTGACCATAGGTGTGTGGGTTCATTTCTGGGTCTTCCATTCTGTTCCATTGATCTTCCTGCCCATCTCTGTAACAATACCATGCAGATTTTATCACTATTCCTCTGTAGTACAGCTTGAAGTCAGGGATGGTGATTCCACCAGATGTTCTTTTATTGTTGAAAATACTTTACACTATCATAGGGTTTCTGTTTTCCAAATGAATTTGTAACTGCTTTTTCTACATCTATGAAGAATTGCCTTGGAATTTTGATTGGGGTTGCATTGAATCTGTAGATTGCTTTTGACAAGATGGGCATTTTAACTATATTATTTCTGCCAAATGACGAGCATGGGAGATCTTTCCATCTTCTGAGATCTTCTTGATTTCTCTCTTCAGAGACTTGAAGTTCTTGTCATATAGAGATGTCACTACCTTGTTTAGAGTCACACCAACATATTTAATATTACTTGTGGCTATTGTGAAGGGTGTCATTTCCCTAATTTCTTTCTCAACTTTTCTATCATTTGAGAAGAGAAAGACTACTGGTTTGTTTGAGTTGAATTTATACCCAGGCACTTTGCTTAACTTGTTTATCAGTTTTAGGAATTTTGGGGGCCACTTAAGCATAAGATCATATCATCTACAAATAGTGATATTTTGACATCTTCCTTTCCAATTTGTATCCCATTTATCTCCTTTTGTTGTGTAATTGCCCTAGCTGGATCTTCAAGTACTATGTTGAATAGATAGAGAGAGAGTGGGCAACCTTATCTAGTCCCTGATTTTTTGGAATTGCTTCAAATTTCTCTCCATTCAGGTTGTTGTTGGCTACTGGTTTACTATATACTGCTTTTACTATGTTTAGGTATGGTCCTTGAATTCCTGATCTTTCCAAGACTTTTATCATGAAGGGATGCTGAATTTTGTCAAATGCTTTTTTCAGCATCTAATGAAATAATCATGTGATTTTTTTTCTTTATATTGTTTATCTAGTGGATTACATTGATGGATTTCTGTATATTGAACCATCCCTGCATCCTGGGAATGAAACCTATTTGATCATTGTAAATGATCTTTTTTATATGTTCTTGAATTCGGTTAGCAAGAGTTATATTGAGTATTTCTGCATCGATATCCATAACAGAGATTTATCTAACGTTCTCTTCTTTTATTTGTTCTTTGTGTAGTTTAGGTATAAGCATAATTGTGGCTTCATACAATGAATTGGATAGTGTCCCTTCTGTTTCTGTTATGTGTAGTAGTTTGAATAGTATTATTGGTATTAGGTATTCATTGAAGGTCTCATAGAATCCTCCACTAAACTCATCTGCTCCTGGGCTTTTTTTTTTTTTTTTTTTTTTTTTTTTTTTGGTTGGGAGACTATTAACGACTGCTTCTAATTTTTAGGGGATAAGGGACTGTTTAGGTATTTTATCTGATCCTGTTTTGACATTGGCACCTTGTATGTGTCTAAAAAATTGTCCATATCATTTAGATTTTCAAATTTAGTTGAGTATAAACTTTTGTAGTAGATTCTTATGATGACATTTTTGAACTTCTACTGTTTCTGTTGTTATGTCTCCCTTTTCATTTCTGATTTTATTAATTTGGATACTCTCACTGTACCCTCTGGTTAGTCTGGGTAAGGGTTTATCTATCTTGTTGACTTTCTCAGAGAACAAGATCCAGTTATAGTTGATTCTTTGTATACTTCTCTTTCTTTCTCCTTGGTTGATTTCAGCTCTGAGTTTGATTATATCCTGACTTCTATTCCTCTTGTGTATATTTGCTTCACTTTGTTCTACAGCTTTCAAGTGTGCTGTTAAGCTACATGTATGCTCTCTGTTCAGTTTCTTTCTGAAAGCACTTAGAGCTATGAGCTTTCCTCTTACCATTTCATTACTTGTGTCCTATAAGTTTTGGAATGATGTGTCTTCATTTTCATTAATTCTTTTCTTCATTTCTTCCTTGACCAAGTTATCATTGAGTAGAACATTGTTCAGTTTCCATGTGTATGTGTGCTTTCTGTTATTTTGGTGTTAAGATCATCTATAGTCTGTGGAAATCTGATAAGGTGCATGGGATTATTTCAATCTTTCTGTATCTGTGAAGGCTGTTTTATGACTTTTTATATGTTCAGTTTTGGAGATAGCACTATGAAGTGCTGAGAAGAATGTATACTTTCTTGATTTAGGATGAAATATTCTATACATATATGTTAGATCCATTTGGTTCATAACTGCTGCAAGTTTCACTGTGTTTCTATTTAGTTTCTTTTTCCATGATCTCTCCATTGCTGAGAGTTGGCTGTTGAAATCGCTCACTTTTATTGTGGGGGTGTGATATGTGCTTTGAGCGTGAGTAAAGTTTCTTTTAAGAATGTGGGTGCCCTTGCATTTGAAGCAAAACTGTTCAGAATTGAGAGTTTATCATGATAGATTTTTTCTTTGACCAGTATAAAGTGTTCTTCCTTATCTTTTTTGATAACTTTTGGTTAAAAATGGATTTTATTTGATACTAGAATGGCTACTCCAGCTTGTTTCTTGGGACTATTTGCTTGGAAAATTGTTTTCAACCCTTTACTCTTAGGTAGTGTCTGCCTTTGTCCCTGAATTCTGTTTCCAGTATGCAGCAAAACGCTGGGTTCTGCTTATGTATCCAGTCTGTCAGTATGTATTTTTATTGGAGAATTGAACCCATTGATTTTTAAGGAAAAGTGATTATTACTTTCTGCTATTTTTGTTATTAGAAGTAGAAATATGCCTGCAATCCCACCAACAATGGAGGAGTGTTCCTCTTTCTCCACATCCACGCCAGCATCTGCTGTCACCTGAATTTTTGATCTTAGCCATTCTGACTGGTGTGAGGTGGAATCTCAGGGTTGTTTTGATTTGCATTTCCCTGATGATTAAGAATGTTGAACATTTTTTCAGGTGCTTCTCTGCCATTCGGTATTCCTCAGGTGAGAATTCTTTGTTCAGTTCTGAGCCCCATTTTTTAATGGGGTTATTTGATTTTCTGAAATCCACCTTCTTGAGTTCTTTATATATGTTGGATATTAGTCCCCTATCTGATTTAGGATAGGTAAAGATCCTTTCCCAATCTGTTGGTGGTCTTTTTGTCTTATTGACGGTGTCTTTTGCCTTGCAGAAACTTTGGAGTTTCATTAGGTCCCATTTCTCAATTCTCCATCTTAAAGCACAAGCCATTGCTGTTCTGTTCAGGAATATTTCCCCTGTGCCCATATCTTCAAGGCTTTCCCCCACTTTCTCCTCTATAAGTTTCAGTGTCTCTGGTTTTAAGTGAAGTTCCTTGATCCACTTAGATTTGACCTTAGTACATGTACAACCACTCTGGAAATCAGTCTGGCGGGTCCTCAGAAAATTGGACATAGTACTACCGGAGGATCCAGCAATACCTCTCTTGGGCATATATCCAGAAGATGCCCCAACTGGTAAGAAGGACACATGCTCCACTATGTTCATAGCAGCCTTATTTATAATAGCCAGAAGCTGGAAAGAACCCAGATGCCCCTCAACAGAGGAATGGATACAGAAAATGTGGTACATCTACACAATGGAGTACTACTCAGCTATTAAAAAGAATGAATTTATGAAATTCCTAGCCAAATGGATGGACCTGGAGGGCATCATCCTGAGTGAGGTAACACATTCAGAAAGAAACTCACACAATATGTACTCACTGATAAGTGGATATTAGCCCAAAACCTAGGATACCCAAGATATAAGATACAATTTGCTAAACACATGAAACTCAAGAAAAATGAAGACTGAAGTGTGGACACTATGCCCCTCCTTAGAAGTGGGAACAAAACACCCTTGGAAGGAGTTACAGAGACAAAGTTTGGAGCTGAGATGAAAGGATGGACCATGTAGAGACTGCCATATCCAGGGATCCACCCCATAATCAGCATCCAAACGCTGACACCATTGCATACACTAGCAAGATTTTATCGAAAGGACCCAGATGTAGCTGTCTCTTGTGAGACTATGCCGGGGCCTAGCAAACACAGAAGTGGATGCTCACAGTCAGCTAATGGATGGATCACAGGGCTCCCAATGGAGGAGCTAGAGAAAGTACCCAAGGAGCTAAAGGGATCTGCAACCCTATAGGTGGAACAACATTATGAACTAACCAGTACCCCGGAGCTCTTGACTCTAGCTGCATATGTATCAAAAGATGGCCTAGTCGGCCATCACTGGAAAAAGAGGCCCATTGGACTTGCAAAATTTATATTACAGGGAAACGCCAGGGCCAAAAAGGGGGAGTGGGTGGGTAGGGGAGTGGGGGTGGGTGGGTATGGGGGACTTTTGGTATAGCATTGGAAATGTAAATGACCTAAATGCCTAATAAAAAATTTAAAAAAAAAGAAGTAGAAATATGTTTGTGTGGCTATCTTTATTTCCTAAGGAGTTATGGGTCTTTTTAAATTCCTTACCTAATCTTACTTTCATTTTGGTAATTGGAATCAATCTGGAAATTTGTTCATTTCATTTAGATTTTCCAGTTTTGTGTAATAGAGGCTTTTGTAATAACACCCAAAGAGTGTTTGGATTTCCTCAGTGTCTATTGTTTTGGGGTATGGACTCCCTCGTTTTCATTTACTTTGCAAAGGGTTTGTATATCCTTTTGATTTTTAAAATGCTCCAATTCTTGGTTTTATTGATTTTTTTGTGGTATTTGCTTTTTTCCAATTAATTGTTTTTTTCCCATGATTTTGTATATTTCTTGCCGTCAACTCCCCTTTGGTGTGTTTATATCTTCTGTTCTGGAGCTTTCAAGTATGCTGTTAAATTGCTAGTATGAGATGTATCCATTTTCTTTAAGACAGCATTTAGAGGCATGACTTTTCTATTAGCAGTGCTTTCATTGTATCCCATAAGTTTGGGCATGTTCTGCCTTCCTTTTTGTCAATGAATTACAAAATCTTTAATCCCACCAAAAATGGAGGAGTGTTCCTCTTTCTCCACATCTTTGCCATTATCTGCTGTCACCTGAATTTTTGATCATAGCCATTTGGACTGGTGTGAGGTGGAATCCCAGGGTTATTTTGATTTGCATTTCCCTGATGATTAAGGATGTTGAACATTTTTTCAGGTGCGTCTCTGCCATTCGGTATTCCTCAGGTGAGAATTCTTTGTTTAGCTCTGAGCCCGAATTTTTAGTGGGTTTATTTGATTTTCTGGAGTCCACCTTGATGAGTTGTTTATATATATTGGATATTAGTCCCCTATCCGATTTGGGATAGGTAAAGGTCCTTTCCCAATCTCTTGGTGGCCTTTTTGTCTTATTGACAGTGTCTTTTTCCTTACAGAAGCTTTGCAATTTTATGAGGTCCAATTTGTCAATTCTGGATCTTACAGCACAAGCCTTTGCTGTTCTATACAGGAATTTTTACCCTGTGCCCATGTCTTCTAGACTTTTCCCCACTTTCTCCTCTATATGTATCAGTGTCTCTGGTTTTATGTGGAGTTCCTTAACCCACCTAGATTTGACCTTAGTACAAGCAGATCAGAATGGATCAATTCGCATTCTTCTACATGAAAACCGCCAGTTGTGCCAGCACCATTTGTTGAAAATGCTGTCTTTTTTCCATTGGATGGCTTTGGCTCCCTTGTCAAAGACCAAGTGACCATAGGTGTGTGGGTTCATTTCTGGATCTTCAATTCTATTCCATTGGTCTACTTGTCTGTCGATATACCATTACCATGCAGTTTTGATCACAATTGCTCTGTAGTACAGCTTTAGGTCAGGCATGGTGATTCCACCAGAGGTTCTTTTATCCTTGAGAAGAGTTTTTGCTATCCTAGGTTTTTTGTTATTCCAGATGAATTTGCAGATTGCCCTTTCTAATTCATTGAAGAATTGAGTTGGAATTTTGAAGGGGATTGCATTGAATCTGTAGATGGCTTTTGGCAGGATAGCCATTTTTACTATATTGATCTTGTCAATCCATGAGTATGGGATATCTTTCCGTCTTCTGAGATCTTCTTTATATTCTTTCTTTAGAGACTTGAAGTTCTTATCATACAGATCTTTCACTTCCTTAGTTAGAGTCACACCAAGGTATTTTATATTATTTGTGACTATTGAGAAGGGTATTGTTTCCCCAAATTATTTCTCAGCCTGTTTGTCCTTTGTGTACAGAAAACATTGTGTACAGATAAACATTGACTTCTTTGAGTTAATTTTATATCCAGCTACTTCATTGAAGCTGTTTATCAGGCTTAGGAGTTCTCTGGTGGAATTTTTAGGGTCACGTATATATACTATCATATGATCTGAAAAAAGTGATATTTTGACTTCTTCCTTTCTAATTTGTATCTGCTTGATCTCCATTTGTTGTTGAATTGCTCTGGCTAGGACTTCAAGTACAATGTGAATAGGTAGGGAGAAAGTGGGCAGCCTTGTCTAGTCCCTGATTTTAGTGGGATTGCTTCCAGCTTCTCACCATTTACTTTGATATTGGATACTGGTTTGCTGTAGATTGCTTTTATCATGTTTAGGTATAGGCCTTGAATTCCTTATCTTTACAAGACTTTTATCACAAATGGGTGTTGTATTTTGTCAAATGCTTTCTCTGCATCTAGGGAGATGTTCATGTGCTTTTTTTCTTTGAGTTTTGTTTATATACTGGATTACGTAGATGGATTTCTATATATTGAACCATCCCTGCATCCCTGGGATGAAACCTACTTGGTCAGGTTGGCTGATTGTTTTAATGTGTTCTTGGAGTCGGTTATCAAGAATTTTATTGAGTATTTTTGCATCGATATTCATAAGGGAAATTGGTCTGAAGTTCTCTATCTTTGTGGGATCTTTTGGGGTTTTAGGTATCAGAGTGATTGTGGCTTAATAGAATGAGTTGGGTAGAGTAACTTCTGCTTCTATTTTGTGGAATAGTTTGTGAAGAAGTGGGATTATATCTTCTTTGAAGGTCTGATAGAACTCTGCACAAAACTCATCTGGTCCTTGGTTTGTTTGTTTTATTTTTTAATTAGTTATTTTCCTCGTTTACATTTTCAATGCTATCCCAAAGGTCCCCATACCCACCCCCCCAATCCCCTACACACACACACCCCCTTTTTGGCCCTGGCGTACCCTGTACTGGGGCATATAAAGTTTGCAAGTCCAATGGGCCTCTCTTTGCAGTTATGGCCTACTAGGCCATCGTTTGATACATATGCAGCTAGAGACAAGAGCTCCGGGGTACTGGTTAGTTCATATTGTTGTTCCACCTATAGGGTTGCAGTTCCCTTTAGCTCCTTGGATACTTTCTCTAGCTCCTCCATTGGGGGCCGTGTGACCCATCCAATAGCTGACTGTGATCATCCACTTCTGTGTTTGCTAGGCCCCGCATAGTCTGACAAGAGAAAGCTATATCTGGGTCCTTTCAGCAAAATCTTGCTAGTGTATGCAATGGAGTCAGCATTTGGAAGCTGATTATGGGATGGATCCCTGCATATGGCAATCACTAGATGGTCCATCCTTTCGTCATAGCTCCAAATTTTGTCTCTGTAACTCCTTCCATGGGTGTTTTGTCCCCATTTCTAAGAAAGGGTAAAGTGTCCACACTTTCGTCTTCGTTCTTCTTGAATTTCATGCATTTGGCAAGTTGTATCTTATATCTTGGGTATCCTAAGTTTCTGGGCTAATATCCACTAATCAGTGAGTGCATATTGTGCGAGTTCCTTTGTGATTGGGTTACCTCACTCAGGATGATACCCTCCAGGTCCATCCATTTGCCTAGGAATTTCATAAATTCATTTTTTAATAGCTGAGTAGTATTCTATTGTGTAAATGTACCACATTTTCTGTATCCATTCCTCTGTTGAGGGGCATCTGGGTTCTTTCCAGCTTCTGGCTATTATAAATAAGGCTGCTATGAACATAGTGGAGCATGTGTCCTTCTTACCGATTGGGACATCTTCTGGATATATGCCCAGGAGAGGTATTGCGGAATCCTCCAGTAGTACTATCTCCAATTTTGTGAGGAACCACCAGACTGATTTCCAGAGTGGTTGTACAAGCCTGCAATCCCAGCAAAAATGGAGGAGTATTCCCCTTTCTCCACATCCTCGCCAGCATCTGCTGTCACCTGAGTTTTTGATCTTAGCCATTCTGACTGGAGTGAAGTGGAATCTCAGTGTTGTTTTGATTTGCATTTCCCTGATGATTAAGGATGTTGAACATTTTTTCAGGTGCTTCTCTGCCATTCGGTATTCCTCAGGTGAGAATTCTTTGTACAGCGCTGAGCCCCATTTTTTAATGGGGTTATTTGATTTTCTGAAGTCCATGTTCTGGAGTTCTTTATATATATATTGGATATTATTCCCCTATTCGATTTGGGATAGGTAAAGATCCTTTCCCAATATGTTGGTCGCCTTTTTGTCTTATTGACGGTGTCTTTTGCTTTGCAAAAGCTGTGCAATTTTATGAGGTCCCATTTATCGATTCTTGATCTTACAGCACAAGCCATTGCTGTTCTATTCAGGAATTTTTCCCCTGTGCCCATATCTTCGAGGCTTTTCCCTACTTTCTCCTCTATAAGTTTCAGTGTCTCTGGTTTTATGTGGAGTTCCTTAATCTACCTAGATTTGACCTTAGTACAGGGAGATAGAAATGGATCAAACAAATCTCCCACTTCCTTAGTTAGAGTCACGCCAAGGTATTTTATATTATTTGTGACTATTGAGAAGGGTGTTGTTTCCCTAATTTCTTTCTCAGCCTGTTTATTCTTTGTGTACAGAAAGGCCATTGATTTGTTTGAGTTAATTTTACATCGAGCTACTTCATTGAAGCTGTTTATCAGGCTTAGGAGTTCTCTGGTGGAATTTTTAGGGTCACTTTCATATACTAAGGTATCATCTTCAAAAAGTGATATTTTGACTTCTTCCTTTCCAATTTGTATCCCCTTGATCTCCTTTTGTTGTCGAATTGCTCTGGCTAGGACTTCAAGTACAATGTTGAATAGGTAGAGCGAGAGTGGACAGCCTTGTCTAGTCCCTGATTTTAGTGGGATTGCTTCCAGCTTCTCACCATTTACTTTGATGTTGGCTATTGATTTGCTGTAGATTGCTTTTATCATGTTTAGGTATGGGCCTTGAATTCCTGAGCTTTCCAAGTCTTTTATCATGAATAGGTGTTGGATTTTGTCAAATGCTTTCTCAGCATCTAACGAGAAAAGTATTCCACGACAAAACCAAATTCACCCATTATCTCTCCACGAATCCAGCCCTTCAAAGGATAATAACAGAAAAAAACCAATACAAGGACTGGAACCACACCCTAGAAAAAACAAGAAGATAATCCCTCAACAAAACTAAAAGAAGACAGCCACAAGAACAGAATGCCAACTTTAACAACAAAAATAACAAGAAGCAACAATTACTTTTCCTTAATATCTCTTAATATCAATGGACTCAACTCCCCAATAAAAAGACATAGACTAACAAACTGACTACACAAACAAGACCCAACATTTTGTTGTTTTCCAGCCTTTAATTCTGAGGAATTGTCGCCTTTTTCCCTGAGATGTATTTCCTGTAAGCAGCAAAATGTTCTTGCTTTTTCTAGGACATGGATTCCTTCCTTGTATTGTGTTTTTTCTGTTATTATTTTTTGAAGGTCAGGATTCGTGGAATGATTATGTGTGAATTTGGTTCTGTCGTGGAATACTTTTGTTTTTCCATCTAAGGTAATAGAAAGTTTTCTGGGTATAGTAGACTAAGCTTGCATTTGTGTTCTCTTAGTATCTGTATAACATCTGTCCAGGCTTTTCTCCAAATCAACAAGAGGGATTTCCAACTTAAGTCCATTGATTTGAAAAAATTTGCTGCATCTCTCTCAGTCAGGTACTTGCTAATCTATGGTTTTTTATTAGGGAATTTATTCCATTCATATTAGGAGATAATAAGGGACAGTAATTGTTGCTTTCTGTTATTTGTTATTAGATTTGGAATTCTGTTCATGTGGCTATCTTCTTTTAGGTTTGTTGAAAGATTAATTTTCTGCTTTTTCTAGGGTACAGTTTCCCTCCTTATGTTGGAGTTTTCCATTTATTATCCTTTAAAGGGCTGGAATTGTAGAAATATATTATGTAAGTTTATTTTTCTCATAGAATACCTTTCTTTCTCCATCTATGGTAATTGAGAGTTTTCATGGGTATAGTAGACTTGGATGTCATTTGTGTTGTCTCAGGGTCTGTATGACATCTGCCCAGGATCTTCTGGCTTTTAACAGTCTCTGGTGAGAATTCTGGTGTAATTCTGATAGGTGTGCCTTTATATGTTACCTGACCTGTTTCCCTTACTGCTTTTAATATTCTTTCTTTATTTTGTGCATTTCATGTTTTCACTATTGAATAATTGGAGGAATTTCTCTTCTGGCCCAGTCTATTTAGAATTTTGTAGGCTTTTGTACATTCATGGACATGTCTTTCTTTAGGTTGGGGAAGTAGTCTTCTATAATTTTGTTGAAGACATTTATTGGACCTTTAATTTTGGAATCTTTGCTCTATTCTATAACTGTTTGGCATTCTCATTGTGTTCTGGATTTCCTGGATGTTTTGGATTAGGATCTTTTTCCTTTTTGCACTTTCTTTGACTGCTATAACAGTGTTTAATATGGTATCTTCTGAACCTGAGATTCTCTCTTCAATTTAGTATATTGTGTTGTGGATGCTTGCATTTATGGCTCATGACTTTTACTTATTTATTTATTTATTTATTTATTTATTTTTGGTTATTCAAGACTGAATATTTCTGTGTAGCCTTGGCTGTCCTGGAACTCACTCTTTACACCAGGCTGGGCTCAAACTCAGAAATTTGCCTAACTCTGCCTCCCAAGTGCTGGGATTAAAGGTGTGTGCCACTATGTCCAGCTCAAGATTTTAAATCAGAGGCTTGCTTTTCAGGAATTTGGGGTTATTCAGGGCTTACTTTGGTGGGAAAACTGAGTTCTGATGAAGCCAAGTAGCCTTCATTCTGTTGCTTATGTTCTTGCTCTTGTCTGTCATATCTACTTATCTCTGGTGTTAGCCAGTCCTACTGTCTCCACTGTGGCTTGTCCCTTCTGTGAGCTTGTATATCAGCTCTCCTAGAAGACCAGTTCTCTCCAGGAAGAATTTGGGTATGCAGAGCTATGCCAGAGCTCTGTGACATGGAAAAAACAAAACAGGATGAATCATGTCCGTCCCTGGCTTTTTCTTGTTTCCTGGGTCCTGATGGATCTGTGTAGGTCCCTCTTGGGCCAGGAATTTGAACAGTAGTGGTGTTCTTACCTGTGCTATCAGGTGTGTCAGCACTCTTGAGAGTCCAGTTCCCTCCCAATAATATTTGATTATGGAGACCTGTGGCACAGGTTCAACTCCAGGCATAAATACCTGTTTTGTTTTTAAATAAATATTCTCACTGATTGTAAATCTAATGTTTAATTTCACATTAGTATCCCATTATTAAACATGTATTCTAGTACATCCTTTTCATCATTCTGTCATTGGATAGATGATTTGGGTTCATATTGGTCATTGAGTCCCATAGTGTGGAGATTTTCTTTTATTAATGCATGCTAGCTGCAAAAATTGTGTTTTGTTATCTCCTATACTGTGTAATTATGATGAAGTTCATACATATGAAAATATACCATGTATTTTATGAATATCTTCTAACATATATTATGTTTATAACATTAATTTCTTTTGAAGAAAATTGTTGCAATTCGGTGTTGTATGCTTTTCCATGATCCTCAAATTGGTGCTATTTCATGCATTATGCATGTATATTATTTTCAACCAATTATAAAATGACATATAATGACATGTATTCATTAATTTTGCCTCTGTCTTGTGATCATATGAAGAAACTACTTCAAAGGGACAGGATTATGTTCAGGATGAAATAACAGAAAGATTTGCATGTAATACCTTTAAGTGCTATATAGAAAAAATTCAGGGAATATACTGCTGGTAGTGAAGAGTGTGATATATATTTTTATGGAAGTGCTATGTTTGTAAAACACATTTATTTCATTCCTGAAACAGATCAGGAAGCTCCAGATACTCTTCCTGAGAGAACTCAATCCCCAAATCCTAAGACTCACTACAGAATTTCTACTCGAGTGACATTTTACAAATGTATTGAATGTGGGAAATCTTTTACAAAGTTATCAAGACTTAAAGTTCACCAGAGATTACATACTGGAGACAAACCTTACAAATGTAACGAATGTGGAAAATCTTTTAAACATTTGTCAAGTGTTAAAATTCACCACAGATTGCATACTGGATACAAACCTTACAAATGTAATGAATGTGGCAAATCTTTTACCAAGTCCTCACATCTTAAAGTTCACCAAAGATTACATACTGGAGACAAACCTTACAAATGTAATGAATGTGGAAAATCTTTTACACGGTATTCAGATCTTAAAGTTCACCAGAGAATCCATACTGGGTACAAACCTTACAAATGTAATGATTGTGGGAAATCTTTTACAAAATCCTCACATCTTAAAGTTCACCACAGATTACATACTGGAGACAAACCTTACAAATGTAATGAATGTGGAAAATCTTTCACACAGTTTTCAGATCTTAAAGTTCACCAGAGAATCCATACTGGGGACAAACCTTGCAAATGTAATGATTGTGGGAAATCTTTTACAAAGTTTTCAAGTCTTAAAGTTCACCAGAGATTACATACTGGAGACAAACCTTACAAATGTAATAAATGTGGAAAATCTTTTAAACATTTGTCAAGTGCTAAAATTCACCACAGATTGCATACTGGAGACAAACCTTACAAATGTAATGAATGTGGAAAATCTTTTACCCAGGTTTCATATCTTAAAGTTCACCAGAGAATCCATACAGGAGACAAACCTTAGAAATGTAATGAATGAGAGAAATCATTCTTCCAGTACTCACATCTTAAAATTCACCACAGATTACATACTGGAGACAAACCTTACAAATGTAATGAATGTGGAAAATCTTTTACCCAGGTTTCATATCTTAAAGTTCACCAGAGAATCCATACAGGAGACAAACCTTACAAATGTAATGAATGTGAGAAATCATTTACCCATTACTCACATCTTAAAATTCACCACAGATTACATACTGGAGACAAACCTTGCAAATGTAATGAATGTGGAAAATCTTTTACACGGTTTTCAGATCTTAAAGTTCACCAGAGAATCCATACTGGGGACAAACCTTGCAAATGTAATGATTGTGGGAAATCTTTTACGAAGTCCTCAAAACTTGAAGTTCACCAGAGAATCCATATGGGGGACAAAACTTATGAATGTAATAAGTATGGAAAATCATTTACCCAGTCTTCCCAACTTAATATTCACCACAAAATCCATAATAAAAACAAATCTTACAAATGTAATAAGTGTTCTAAATCATTTACAGATTCCTCCTCTCTTCAAGTTCAACACAGAATCCATTCTGGAGATATATCTTAAAAATGTATTAAATGTGGCAAATCTTTACACAGTCCTCAGATCTTAAATTTTGCTACCACATCCATACTGGAAACAAACATTACTAATATAATCAATATGACATATCATTTACCCAGTCCTTAAATTTTCAAGTTCACTACAGAATCCATATAGGAGGTAATCTTCACAAATGAAAAAAGTTGGCAAGTCTCTTTTCTTGTCCTGAACTCTCTAAGTACATCAAAAAATCAATATGGGAAAGCAGCCTTATAAGTGCAGTAAATGTGGAAAAAAATTTGCCTGTTCCCCCAACACCCCTCATAAAAGTCATTACAGAATTCATTTTGGAGACAAGCATTCCTAATGTAAAGCATGTGGAAATTTATTCACAGTTATGATATTTTCAAACACAGCACAGCATGCATACTGGAGAGAAACCTTACAAATATAAACAATATGGCAAATCATTTAGCAAAAGCTCAAACCTCAGATAAAATAGATTCATGCAGCAGACTAAATTGATATGTAATTATATTCTAAGTATTTATACAGAAATATGTTATTCTAAATGATAAATATAGTTATAAGAATTTAAACTGTGGTAAAACCTTGCTCATCAGAGAATACTACAAGGTAGCATTACACATAGTAGTAATTGCAAACCCTTACTTTGAAGTAACTGTTATATTCATATGAAATTATTTTATCAACAATAAAATATGAAAATAATCTTTCAGCCAGCAATAATCTGATTTCACTGATGAATAATCATATAGAATTCATTTTCAAACTCTCTAAAGAAATAATATTTTAATGTGTCATCATATAAACCAAAATACTATTAATGAATATTTTTGTATAAGCATGTTGATTAATGTTCTATATATTTTAGTATGGTAGAATATTGGGATTTGTGAGATATAATCTCAGTGAAGGTTATTGTGATGTTAGTCCTTGAGCTTTTATTGAGTAAATTTTAATTTCAAACTAATCCTTTCTTTGTCACATTTATAAATAAATATATTGCAACTGCCTTTTATTACTACTGCCTTGGTGTGATTACTATCAATTTTATGCTGGAATGGCGTCTTATTTAGAGTTTCTATTTCTGTAGAAAACATCATGACCAACAAGCAAGTTGGAAAGGAAAGAGTTTTCATAGATTACATTTCCAAATTGCTGTTCATCATCAAAGGAAGTCTAGACAAAAACTCACACAGGGAAGTAACTGGTAGGCAGGAGTAGACACAGTAGCCATGGAGGATGTTGCTAATTGCCTTGCTTCCCCTGCTTTGCTCTGCTTGCTTTCTTATAGAACCCAAGACTACTAGCCCAGGAATAGCACCATGCAGGGTTAAAGGTCCTGCATCCACTCTGACACAGGGCTCACTTGCTCAGGAAGGCAGGACACATGAGTTGACCTCCCTTACCCCATGCTGTCACCAGGGAGGTGTTGAACAATAGGGAAACCTCTGAATACTGCCCCAGGAATGGGAAAGTGCATGCAATCAGAGGCAGCCAGATCTGGCTCCAGGATCCCAGGGAATGAGGCTATGCCTTCTGGTTTTCAGACACTTGGACATACCAATGCCTATGAAAGCCATGGAAGATCTGAGAAGTACTGCAACTTTAACGGTGAAGAACTTCTCCATGACTCCCCACAAAAGATCCTGATGAAAAGAGGCAGTCTATAGTTTTAAGGCATTTATTGCCATGGCAGCAAGTGGATGTATAAAATCATATCCCACTTTTCAGGATTGGCCTGAGATTATATACCTTTTGCAGGGAGGAATATCTGGTAAGGAAAGCTTTTGAGCTAAGACCACCTGGCCTCAAGGTACCTCATTAAAATGGAGATCTGTCTTGAGCCCATGTGACCACAGGTCATATCCTCTACCTGTGGAGATGCTTGGGACATTGCTTTAATGTGACTAATGGCCACAAATATATGGGGGGATTCAGCTAGTGACAGGAGCCTTGTACCCAGAAACAGGCAAAACTTCAGTGTTTCCTGGGCTTCAAGCCTTCGCTCAACCAGAGACCAAGCTACCTTTCAAGGTCCCAGAGCATCTCCCACAATAGGCTAGGCCATCTTTCTTTGATCACTAATTGAGAAAATGGATTTCATGGAGAAATTTCCTCAAGGGAAGCTCCTTTCTCTGTGATAACTACACAAGACACAAAGTTGTGTTGACAAAATGTTGATACAAAGCACTATCGAGTAAAACTTACCCATTACTTTTTTTCTCAATCCTATCATGTTTCTAATTAGGTATTTTCTTCATTTACATTTTCAATAGTCCCCCATACCATCCCGTCCCAAATCCCCTAGCCACCAACTTCCGTTTCTAGGCCCTGGCATTCCCCTGTAATGAGGCATATAAAGTTTGCAATACCAATGGGCCTCTCTTTCCACTGATGGCCGATTAGGCCAACTGTTGATACATATGCAGCTAGAAACATGAGCTCTGGGGGATACTGGTTAGTTCATATTGTTGTTCCACCAATAGGGTTGCAGATCCCTTTAGTTCCTTGGATGCTTTCTCTAGCTCATCCAATGTGGGCCCTGTGATCCATCCAATAGCTGACTGTGAGCATCTACTTCTGTGTAGCATAGCCTCACAATAGACAGCTATATCAGGGTCCTTTAATCAAAATCTTGCTAGTATATGAATTGGTGTGAGCATTTGGAGGCTGATTATAGGATGGATCCCTGGGTATGGCAGTCTTGAGATGGTCAATCCTTTTGTCTCAGCTCCAAACTTTGTCTCTGTAACTCCTTCCATGGGTGTACTGTTCCCAATTCTAAGAAGGGGCAAAGTGTCCACACGTTGGTCTTCGTTCTTCTTGAATTTTATGTGTATTGCAAACTGTATTTTGTACCTTGGGTATTCTAAGATTCTGGCCTAATATCCACTTATTAGTGAGTACATATCATGTGAGGTTTTTTTTAAATATTTTATTAGGTATTTTCCTCATTTACATTTCCAATGCTATACCAAAAGTCCCCCATACCCACCCACCCCCAATCCCCTAACCACCCTGTAGGGAGCCGCCCTCACATTCGCCATTACAAGATGGCGCTGACATCCTGTGTTCTAAGTGGTAAACAAATAATCTGCGCATGTGCCAAGGGTAGTTTTCCACTACATGTGCTCTGCCTTCCCTGTGATGACAACTCGGCCGATGGGCTGCAGCCAATCAAGGAGTAATATGTCCTAGGCGGAGAATAATTCTCCTTAAAAGGGACGGGGTTTCGCCATTCTCTCTCTTGCTTTTGGTCTTTTGCTCTTGCACTCTTGCGCTCTGGCTCCTAAAGATGTAAGCAATAGAGCTCTTGCTCTGGCTCTTGCTCTCTTGCACTCTTGCGCTCTGGCTCCTAAAGATGTAAGCAATAGAGCTCTTGCTCTCTTGCTCTCTGGCTCCTGAAGATGTAAGCAATAAAGCTTTGCCGCAGAAGATTCCGGTTTGTTGTGTTCTTCCTGGCCGGTCGCGTGAACGCGTGTAAGAGTTGGTGCTGAAACCCGGGACGAGAAAACCTGGGACAAGAAATCCTGGGATGAGAAAACCCGGGACGGTTACCATCGCCGGCGCAAGGAAGATCCCTCATTCCGGAACCAGAACTGCGGGTCATGGTAATAAAGGTTCCCGTAAAACAGACTGTTGAGAAGGATCCAGCCTGGATTCAGAACTCCTCAGCTGGGGAATGGTGGTAATGAAGTGTTCCCGCAACACAGACTGTTGAGAAGGATTCAACTGCGTGAATTCAGAACTCTTCAGCTGGGGAACAGGGTACCCGTAAGTATAACTTTACAAGGTAAGTCTGGTCTTGAACTTTCTAACGAAATTCAAGACAGTCTATCAGAAGTAAAGTGGGAAATAGCTTTACAAGGTATGTTTGACCTTGAACTTTCTCTAGTGTTAGGAGCCTTTTTGTTCCTTTTCACATGTTATCAAGTGGTTAAGGCAGGGCTGAAAATTCTGAATGAAATTCAGGACAATCTATCAGAAGTAAAGCGGGGAGAGAGAGTAGGAGCAAAGAGGAAATATGGTACACAAAAGTATACAGGCCTTTCCACGGGTCTTGAACCCGAGGAAAAGTTTAGGTCAGGTAAGAATACCTGGGGAGAGATTAGAAGGAAGAAAAAGAAAAAAGAAAAGAAAAAAGATCAATTAGCGGAGGTCTCTAGGAGAAGGAGCCTATACTCATCACTAGACGAGCTCAAGGAGCCAGTTCTTAGTAGTTCTGAATCAGATGAAAAGGCTATTAGGGCCTGGAAGGCACTCTCCCGAGCAGGTGAAGCCACTGGACAACTAACAAAGATCGTACAGAGACCTCAGGAGTCATTCTCAGATTTTGTGGCCAGAATGACAGAGGCAGCAGAGCGTATTTTTGGAGATTCAGAGCAAGCTGCACCTCTGGTAAAACAGCTCATTTATGAGCAAGCCACACAGGAGTGCCGAGCGGCCATAGCCCTAAGAAAGAACAAAGGCTTACAAGACTGGCTCAGGGTTTGTCGGGAGCTTGGGGGACCTCTCACCAATGCAGGCTTAGCGGCCGCCATCCTCCAATCCCAAAAATGCTCCATGGGCAGAAATTAATCAACTCATAGATCTTGTCCAGGAACAACTAGGTGTATTATGGCAAATAGCTCAGCTGGGATGTGAACAAAAGTTTCCGGGATTGTCCATTACTTCCATTCAGTATGAGAAATTTACTAGGGCAGCTAATTTGTCAAAAAGTCTTTCTCAGTATATGTTACAGAATTGGACGGCTGAATTTGAACAGACCCTTCGGGAATTGAGACTTCAGATCAGCTCCACACGCTTGGACCTGTCCCTGACCAAAGGATTACCCAATTGGATCTCCTCAGCATTTTCCTTCTTTAAAGAATGGGTATGGGTGGGATTATTTGGAGATACACTTTGCTATGGATTAGTGTTGCTTCTTTGGTTGGTCTGTAAGCTTAAGGCCCAAACTAGGAGAGACTAGGTGGTTATTGCCCAGGCACTTGCAGCTCTAGAACATGGTGCTTCCCCTGATATATGGTTATCTATGCTTAAGCAATAGGTCGCTGGCCATTCAGCTCTTGCACCCCACGAGGCTAGTCTCATTGCACGGGATAGAGTGAGTGTGCTTCAGCAGCCCGAGAGAGTTGCACGGCTAAGCACTGCAGTAGAAGGGCTCTGCGGCATATATGAGCCTATTCTAGGGAGACATGTCATCTTTCAAGAAGGTTGAGTGTCCAAGTGTCCTTCTCCCCAGGTAAAACGACAAGGGAGCAGGTCAGGGTTGCTCTGGGTAAAAGCCTGTGAGCCTAAGAGCTAATCCTGTACATGGCTCCTTTACCTGCACACTGGGGATTTGACCTCTATCTCCACTCTCATTAATATGGGTGGCCTATTGCTCTTATTAAAAGAAAAGGGGGATCTGTAGGGAGCCGCCCTCACATTCGCCATTACAAGATGGCGCTGACATCCTGTGTTCTAAGTGGTAAACAAATAATCTGCGCATGTGCCAAGGGTAGTTTTCCACTACATGTGCTCTGCCTTCCCTGTGACGACAACTCGGCCGATGGGCTGCAGCCAATCAAGGAGTAATACGTCCTAGACGGAGAATAATTCTCCTTAAAAGGGACGGGGTTTTGCTTTTGCTCTTTTGCTCTTGCACTCTTGCGCTCTGGCTCCTAAAGATGTAAGCAATAGAGCTCTTGCTCTGGCTCTTGCTTCTTGCTCCTGAAGATGTAAGCAATAAAGCTCTTGCGCTCTTGCGCTCTTGCTCTGGCTCTTGCTCTCTTGCACTCTTGCGCTCTGGCTCCTAAAGATGTAAGCAATAGAGCTCTTGCTCTCTTGCTCTCTGGCTCCTGAAGATGTAAGCAATAAAGCTTTGCCGCAGAAGATTCCGGTTTGTTGCGTTCTTCCTGGCCGGTCGAGAATGCGTGTAAGACCACCCACTCCCCCTTTTTGGCCCTGGCGTTCCCCTGTACTGGGGCATAAAAAGTTTGCATGTCCAATGGTCCTCTCTTTCCAGTGATGGTCGACTAGGCCATCTTTTGATACATATGCAGCTAGAATCAAGAGCTCCAGGGTACTGGTTAGTTCACAATGTTGTTGCACCTACAGGGTTGCAGATCTCTTTAGCTCCTTGGATAATTTCTCTAGCTCCTCCATCCGGGGCCCTATGATCCATCCAATAGCTGACTGTGAGCATCCACTTATGTGTTTGCTAGGCCCCGGGATAGTCTCACAAGAGACAGCTATATCAGGGTCCTTTCAGCAAAATCTTGCTACTGTATGAAATGGTGTTATCCTTTGGAAGCTGATTATGGGATGGATCCCTGGATATGGCAGTCTATAGATGGTCCATCCTTTTGTCTCAGCTCCAAACTTTGTCTCTGTAACTCTTTCCATGGGTGTTTTGTTCCCAATTCTAAGAAGGCGCAAGGAGTCCACACTTTGGTCTTCGTTCTTTTTCAGTCATGTGTTTTACAAATTGTATCTTATATCTCGGGTATACTAAGTTTCTGGGCTAATATCCACTTATCAGTGAGTACATATCCTTTGAGTTCTTTTATGATTGGGTTACCTCACTCAGGATGATGCCCTCCAGGTCTAACCATTTACCTAGGAATTTCATGGATTCTTTCTTTTTAATAGCTAAGTAGAACTCCATTGTGTAAATGTACCACATTTTCTGTATCCATTCCTCTGTTGAGTGGCATCTGGGTTCTTTCCAGCTTATGGTTATTATAAAGAAGGCTGCTATGAACATAGTGGAGCATGTGTCCTTACCGGTTGGAACATTATCTGGATATACGCCCAGGAGAGGTATTGTGGTATCCTCTGGTAGTACTATGTCCAATTTTCTGAGGAACCACCAGACTGATTTCCAGAGTGGTTGTACATCATGCAATCCCACCAACAATGGAGCAGTATTCCCCTTTCTCCACATCCTTCCCAGCATCTGCTGAAACTGGCCCCTTGTTACCTTGACACATAACACATCACTTTTAAGGCTCAACCCTTGCTTTCTTATTCATCCACAAGATCTAAATAACTTTAAAATACAACAGTAATTACAAATTCTTACACACTAAAATTTGAATCCCCTTAAAATATCCAATCTATTTTGAAATTCAACCCTTTTCAACACTTCAAAGTCACTTTCCTGTGGGTTCCACTAAAATATTTTCTCACCTAAAGAGGGAAATATATCAGAGCACAATCAATACCAAAAGCTTATCAACTCTAACTGTCTAATATCTGAGATTCACTCACTGTCTTGTGGGGTCCTCCAAGGACTTGGGTCACTTCTCCAGCTCTGCCCTTTGTAGCACACATCTTGTCTTCTAGGTTCCAGCTGCCCATACTCCAATGCTGGTGCTATTCTTGGTGGTTATCTCTTGCTACTGGCATCTCCAATACACTGCTGTCTTCCTCTGCAACTAGGCTTCACCAATAGCCTCTCATAGGCTCTTTTCATGGTGCCTGGAAACAGAAAGTAAACAGAGAATAATTGAAACTAACAGAAGTTATGAAACAAATGGATTACACAGATATTTATAGTACATTTTATTCTAAAACAAAAGGATATACCTTCTTCTCAGCACCAAATTTACCTCTTCCAAAATAGAACATATAAACAGTCACAAAACAGGACTCAACAGACACAAAAATATTGATATTTTCCCAAGCATCCTAACAGATCATCAAAGACTAATGCTGATCTTCAAAAACACCATAAATAATAGAAAGCCAACATTCATGAGGAAGCTGGACAACACTCTGCACAGTGATACCGTGGTCAATGGATAAATAAAGAAAGAAATTAAAGACTTTTTAAAAGTTTAATGAAAATGAAGCCATAACATTCCCAGATGTATGGGACACAAAAAGGCAGCCATAAGAGGAAAACTTATAGCCCTCAGTGCCTCCAAAAAGAAACTAGAGAGAGCAAACACTAAATGCTTGACAACATACCTAAAAACTCTATAACAAAAGGAGCCAAATTCACTAAATAGGAGTAGACTGAAGGGAATAATCAAATCCAGTGCTGATAAAAACCAAGTGAAAACAAAAAGAACTATTCAAAGAATCAACTAAACCAGGATCTGGTTCTTAGAGAAAATCAACAAGATAGATAAACCCTTAGCCAGACAAACTGGAGGGTACAAGGACATTATCCTACTAAACCAAATCAGAAATGAAAAAGGAGACATGAAAACAGAACCTGAGGAAATCCAAAACATCATCATATCCTACCACAAATGGCTATACTCAACAAAACTGGAAAACATGTATGAAATGGACAACTTCCTAGACAGATAAGATGTACCAAAATTAAATCAGGATCAGATTAATGATCTAGATAGTCCCATATCCCCCAAAGAAATAAAAGCCGTATTCAATAGTCTCCCAACCGGCCAGAACACCTGAGGGAGCCATCTTGGTTCCTGGATCCCACTGAGACTGGTCTGCACAGGTGAGAGGGTGGACTACAGAAGCTAACAGCTTCTGGAACAGGCAGAAGTCACAGAGCTTCTGAGGCAGACCCGTTTTGGGCTCCAGACATCTGCACACCTTCCCTGGAAGAGGAGAGGTGTCCCCCCTCCCCCCCCCACTCATGAGGGCTTTGCTGGAGCACCCAGGGGAACCATCTCTGGTCTAGGATCTATCAGAGACTAGTCTTTTTAGGTGAGAGTGCTAAATACAGAAGCTACACAGCCTCTGAGACAGGGGGAACCAACACAGCTTCTGGGACAGGCCCTGTTTTAGGCCTTCATCTTCTGCAAGGAGGCAGGTCCAAACACCAGATATCTGTGCACCTTCCGGGCAAGAGGAGAACTTGCCTGGAGAAAGTGCTCTGACCAATGAAATTCAGAAGAGATCTAGTCTCCCATGTCTGCTGATAGAGGCTAACAGAATCATGGGAGGAACAAGCTCTAACCAAAAACAACTATAACAACTAACTCCAGAGATTACCAGATGGTGAAAGTCAAACTTAAGAATCTTACTAACAGAAACCAAGACCACTCACCATCATCAGAAACCAGCACTCCCACTTCAGCCAGTCCTGGGCACCCCAACACACCCAAAAACCTAGACCCAGATTTAAAAACACATCTCATGTTGATGGTAGAGGACATCAAGAAGGACATTAATAACTCACTTAAAGAAATACAGGAGAACACTGCTAAAGAGTTACAAGTCCTTAAAGAAAAACAGGAAAACACAACCAACCAGTTAGATGTCCTTAAAGAAAAACAGGACAAAATCACCAAACAGGTGATGGAATTCAACAAAACTATGCAAGAACTAAAAAGGGAAGTAGACACAATAAAGAAAACCCAAAGTGAAGCAACACTGGTGATAAAAACCTAGGAAAGAAGTCTGGAACCATAGATGCAAACATCAGCAACAGAATACAAGACATGGAAGAGAGAGACTCGGGTGCAGAAGATTACACAGAAAACATGGGCACAACAATGAAAGAAAGTGCAAAATGCAAAAAGATCCTAACTCAAAACATCCAGGAAATCCAGGACACAATGAGAAGACCAAACCTACGGATATTAGGAATTGATGAGAATGAAGATTTTCAACTAAAAGATCTAGCATATATCTTCAACAAAATTATAGAAGAAAACTTACCAAACCTAAAGAAAGAGATGCCCATGAAGATACAAGAAGCCTACAAAGCTCCAAATAGACTGGACCAGAAAAGAAATTTCTCCCGACACATAATAATCAGAACAACAAATGCACTAAATAAAATTGGAATATTAAAAGCAGTAAGGGGAAATGTCAAGTAACATATAAAGGCAGGCCTATTAGAATTACACCAGTCTTTTCACCAGAGACTATGAAAGCCAGAAGATCCTGGACAGATGTTATACAGACACTAAGAGAACACAAAGGTCAACCCAAGCTACTATACCCAGCCAAACTTTCAATTACCATAGATGGAGAAACCAAAGTATTCCATGACAAAACCAAATTCACACATTATCTTTCCACAAATCGAGCTCTTCAAAGGATAATAACAGAAAAAAAATACCAATACAAGGACAGAAACTATATGTTGGGAGCCATTAAGACAGCACAATTGTTCTGATCTCTGAATTGGGCCTCTTCCCCCGAGAAGAAAAGGGGGTCAAAAGCTGGCCACCAATGCACCTCTCCGAGAACAACCACAGATTTTTCCAGCCCTATGTCAGCACCGGATGTCCTGACCTCAAGATGTACCCTGATACCGCCAAGTTCCTGCTTCCCCCTTGTAGTCGCCAAAAGAAAAATTTCCACTTCCCCATCCATCCTGCTGAGGTGCATTTCCGCTGCCCCATTCCTCCTGCTGAGAAGTACTTCCCATTTTGCTTATGCATTTAAAACTTGAGCCTTGCTAATACAGTCGGACCTTGATGCTAGTCAGACTGCTTTTGTGTGTTGTTCATTGCACAAGGTTCTAGTCTCTCTCTACCCCCCATTTAGCTCTTAGGAGAAGGTCCCCTCATGACTCTCGAATAACTGGACCTGCTGGACGGGTCAAATACGCCCTAGAAAAAGCAAGAAAGTAATCCTTCAACAAACCAAAAGAAGACAGATACGAGAACAGACCATCAAAATATACTCAATATACTCAATAAATGCAAAAATACTCAATAAAATTCTTCCTAACCGAATCCAAGAACACATCAAAACAATCATCCATCCTGACCAAGTACATTTCAATCCAGGGATGCAGGGATGGTTTAATATACAGAAATCCATCAACGAAATCCATTATATAAACAAACTCAAAGACAAAAACAACATGATCATATCGTTAGAGGTGAAGAAAGCATTTGACAAAATTAAACACCCATTCATGATAAAAGTCTTGGAAAAATCAGGAATTCGAAGCCCATACCTAAAAATGATAAAAGCAATCTAGATCAAACAAGTGGCCAACATGAAAGTAAATGCTGAGAAGCTGGAAGCAATCCCACTAAAATCAGGGACTAGACAATGCTGCCCACTTTCTCCCTACCTATTCAACATAGTACTTGAAGTCCTAGCCAGAGCAAAGATAAAACAAAAGAATATCAAAGGGATACTAATTGGAAAGGAAGAAGTCAAAATATCACTATTTACAGATGATATCAAAGTATAGATAAGTGACCCTAAAAATTCCACCAGGGAACTCCTAAACCTGATAAACAGCTTCAGTGAAGTAGCTGTATATAAAATTAACTCAAAGAAATCAGTGGCCTTTCTTTACACAGAGTATAAACCAGATGAGAAAGAAATCAGGGAAACAACAGCCTTCACAAGAATCACACATAATATAAAACACCTTGGTGTCACTCCAACCAAAGAATAAAAGGTCTGTATGATAAGAACTTCAAGTCTCTTAAGAAAGAAAATGAAGATCTCTGAAGATGTAAAGATCTGCCATGCTTATGGATTGGCAGTATTAAAATAGTCAAAATAGCTATCCTGCCAAAAGCAATCTACAGATTCAATGCAATCCCCATCAAATTTCCAACTCAAACCTTCACTGAGATAGAAAGGGCAAATTGCAAATTCAGCTGGAATAATAAAAAGCCTAGGATAGCAAAAACTATTGCCAACAATAAAAGAACCTCTGGTGAAACCTCAATGCCTCACTTCAAGCTGTACCACAGAGCAATTGTGGAAAACAAAAACAAAAACAAAAACAACAACAACAACAAAAAAACCCTCCATTTTACTGGTACAGGGACAGACAAATAGATCAATGGAGTAGAATTGAAGACCCGGAAATGAACCCACACACCTATGTTCACTTGATCTTTGACAAGGGAGCTAAAACCATCCAGTGGAAAAAAAGACAAAATTTTCAACATATGGGGCTGGCGCAACTAGCAGTTATCATGTAGAAGAATGAGAATTGATCCATTCTTTTCTCCTTGTACAAAGCTCCAGTCTAAGTGGATCAAGGAACTCCACATAAAACCAGAGACACTGAAACTTATAGAGGAGAAAGTGGGAAAAGCCTCGAAGATATGGGCACAACAGAAAAATTCTTAAATAGAACAGGAATGGCTTGTGCTGTAAGATCGATCATTGACAAATGGGACCTCATAAAGTTGCAAAGCTTCTGTAAGGCAAAAGACACTGTCAATAAGACAAAAAGGCACAAACAGCTTAGGAAAGGATCTTTACCAATCCTATATTAGATAGTTAGATAGAGGACTAATATCCAATATATATAAGATACTTAAGAAGCTGGACTCCAGAAAAACAAGTAAACCTATTAAAAAATGGGACACAGAGCTAAACAAAGAATTCTCAACTGAGGAATAACAAAGGTCTGAGAAACACCTGAAAAAAAGTTCAACATCCTTAATCATCAGGGAAATGTAAACAGAAACAACCTTGATATTACATCTCACACTAGTCAAAATGGCAAAGATCACAAATTCAAGTGACAGCAGAGGATGGCAAGGATGTGGAAAAAGAAGAACACTTCTCCATTGTTGGTGGGATTGCAACCTGATACAACCACTTTGGAAATCAGTCTATTGGTTCCTCACAAAATTGGACATAGTACTACAAGAAAACTCAGCAATACTACTTCTGGGCAAATACACAGAAGATGTTCCAACTTGCAATAAGGACACATGCTCCACTATGTTCATACCAGCCTTCTTTATAACACGCAGAAGCTGGGAAGAACCCAGATGTCCCTCAAAAGAGGAATGGATACAAAAATTGTTCATTTACACAATGGAGCACTACTCAGCAATGACAAACAATGAATTTATGAAATTCTTAGGCAAATGGATGGATCTGGAGTATATCATCCTGATTGTGGAAACCCAATAACAAAAGAAGACACATGATATGCACTCACTGATAAGAGGACATTAGCCCAGTAACCTAGACTACCTAAGATACAATGTGCAAACCATATAAAACTCAAGAAAAGGGAAGATCAAAATGTGGATACTTCATTCCTTCTTAGAATGGGGAACAAAATTCCCATGGAAGGAGTTACAGAGACAAAGTTCAGAGCTGAGACAGAAGAAAGGACAGTCCAGAGACTGATCCACCAGGGGATCCATACCATATACAATCACAAAACCTAGACAATATTGCATATGCCAGCGAGGTTTTGCTGATAGGACCCTGATATAGCATTTCTTGGGAGGCGATGCCAGTGCCTGGCAAATACAAAAGTGGATGCTCACATTCATCTATTGGATGGAATACAGGGCCCCTGAAGAAAGAGCTAGAGAAAGTAACCAAGGAGGTAAAGGGGTCTGCAACCCTATAGTGAGATCAACAGTATGAACTAACCAGGACCCAAAGAACTGTGACTCTAGTTGCATATGTAGCTGAGGATGGCTTAGTCGGCCATCAGTGGGAGGAGAGGCCCTTGGTCTTGTGAAGATCCTATGCCCCAGTACAGGGGAATGGCAGGGCCAGGAAGCAGGAGTGGATATGTTGGGGAGAGGGCAGGGGTCGGTATAGGAGACTTTCAGGATAACAATTTTAAATGTAAATGAAGAAAATATCCAAGGAAAAAAAGAAAAAATTAAATAAATAAAATAGAGCTCTCACACTTTCTACTTTTCCTCAAGTATATGAAGTGAAATTTAAATATATATATATATATATATATATATATATATATATATATATATATATATACAGCTACTTCACTGAAGCTGTTTATCAGGTTTAGCAGTGGTCTGGTGGAATTTTTAGGGTCACTTATATAGACTATCATATCATCTACAAATAGTGATATTTTGACTTCTTCCTTTCCAATTTGTGTCTCTTTGAACTCCTGTTGTTGTCTAATTGCTATTGCTAGGACTTTGAGTACTATATTGAATAGGTAAAAAGAAAGTGAGCAGCTTTGTCTAATCCCTGAATTTAGTGGGATTTCTTCCAATTTCTCTCCATTTACTTTGATGTTGCCTACAGGACCACAGTGTCTCAAAGGAAACTTGAATGCCAAGAACTCTGACACAACCAGAATCTCATGATCACAGGATCCCGGAATCACAGGATCACAGACTCTGAGGAGGTCTGATTCAAACATGATTACAGGAAGGACAGACTCTAACCAGATATATTGAGGGCAGGGAGCACTTGAGATGTTCAGAGGGTAGAAGGCAAGCATAAGAATAGAAACCAACACCACTTAGCAACATCAGAAACCAACTCTCCCACCATAGCAATTCCTGGATACACCCTTACACCAGAAATGAAAGATATGGATGTAAAGTCATTACTCATGATAATGATGGAGGACTATAAGAAGGACATAAATGGGGCTGGCAAGATGGCTCAGTGGGAGAGAGCACTGACTCCTCTTCCAAAGATCCTGAATTCAAATGCCAGGAACCACATGGTGGCTCACAACCACCCATAATGATATCTGATGCCCTCTTCTGCTGCATCTAAAGAGAGCTACAGTGTACTTATTTATAATGATAAATAAATCTTTTTAAAGAAAAAAAATAGGAAGAAGAAGGACAAAACTCCCTAAAACAAATACAGGATAACACAGGTAAACAGGTACAAGCCCTTAAAAAGGAAACACAAAAGTCCCTTAAAGAATTACAGAAAAACACATTCAAACAGGTGAAAGAATTGAACAAAACCATCCATGATCTAAAAATGGAAGTAGAAACAATAAAGAATTCACAAAGGGAGACAACTCTTGAGACAGAAAACATAGGAAAGAAGTCAAGAGCCATAGAAGATAGCATCACCAACAGAATACAAGATAGAAGAGAGAATCTTGGGTGCTGAAGATAGCATAGAAAACATGGACACAACAATCAAAGGAAATGCAAGATGCAAAAACATCCTAACCCAAAATATCAAAGAAATCCAGAACACAATGAGAAGACTAAACCTAACGATAATAGGTATAGACAAGAAGGAGTATTTCCATTGTAAAAGGCCAGTAAATATCTTCACCAATATTATAGAAGAAAACTTCCATAACCTAAAGAAAAAAAATGCCCATGAACATAAAATAAGCCTACAGAAATCAAATTAGATTGGACCAGATAAGAAATTCCTCCCATCACATAATAGTCAAACCACCAAATACATTATATAAAGGAAGAATATTTAAAGCAGTAAGTGGAAAAGGTCAAGTCACATAAAAAGGTAAACCTATTAAAATTATACCAGACTTCCTACCTGAGACTAAGCAAGCCAGTCGATCCTGGGCAGAGGTCATACAGACCCTAAGAAAACATGAAGTCCACTACGGACAAACTCAGACAAACTCTCAATCCCCATAGATGCAGAAACCAAGGTATTCCATGACAAACTAAATTCACACAATGTCTTTCCATGAATCCTGCCCTTAAAAGGATAATAAAGGGAAAACTCCAACACAAGGAGGGAAAGTACACTACAGAAGATGCAAAAACGTAATCTTTCAACAAACATAGAAGATAGCTACATGAACAGAATTTCAATTCTAACAACAAAAATAACCGGAAGCAAAAATCATTGTTCCTTAATATCTCTTAATATCAGTGGGCTCAATTCCCCAATAAAATGAAATAAACTAAGAGATTGGTTATGTAAACAGTATTAAACATTTTGCTGCATACAGGAAAACCACCTCAGGAACAAAGACAGCTACTACCTCAGAGATACAGACTGGAAAATAATTTTTCAAACAAGTGAATCCAGGTATCAAGCTAGAGTAGACATTCTAATATAGAATAAAATGAATTTCTACCTAACTTTATCAAAAAAGATAAGGGGGGACACTTCATACTCACCAAAGGTAAAATTCATCAAAATGAACTCTCAATTCTAAATATCTATGCTCCAAATGCAAGGGCATCCACGTTCATTAAAGAAACTTTATTAAAGCTCAAAGCACACATTGCACCTCACACAATAATAGTGGGAGACTTGAAAACCCCACTCTCATCAATGGACACATGCTGGAAACAGTAACTAAACAGAGACACAGTTAAACTAACAGAAGTTATGAAACATATGGATTTAAATGATATCTATATAACATTTTATCCTAAAACAAAAGGATATAACTTTTTCTCAGCACCTCATGGTACCTTCTCAAAAACTGACCGTATAATTGGTCACTAAACAGGCCTTAAGAGATATAAAAATATTGAAATTATCCTATGCATCCTTTCAGATCACCAAGAACTAAGGCTGATCTTCAATAATAACATAAATACTAGAAAGCCCACATACACGTGGAAGCTAAACAACATTCTACTCAATGATGACTTGCTCAAGGAAGAAAGAAAGAAAGAAATTAAAGACTTTTTAGATTTTAGTGAAAATGAAGTCACAATATACCCAAACTTATGGGACACAATGAAAGCATTCCTAAGAGGAAAAATCATAGCTCTGAGTGCCTCCAAAAAGAAACTAGAGAGAGCATATATTGGCAGCTTGACAGCACACTTAAAAACTCTAAAACAAAAGGAAGCAAATTCATCCAAGAGGAAGAGATGGCAGGAAATAATCAAACTCAGGGCTGAAATCAAACAACTGGAACCAAAAAGAATCAACCAAACCAGGAGCTGTTTTTTTTTGTTTGTTTGTTTGTTTGTTTGTTTTTGTTTTTGTTTTTGTTTTTGAGAAAATCAAAAAGACAGATACACCCTTAGGCAGACTAAGTATAGGACACAGGGACAGTATCCTAATTTTAAAAATCATAAGGTGCTACATCCACTCCAGTGTAGTCTGCTTGGTAGGCCTAAGGTCCTGAAAGCAGTCAAGAGGCAAAGAGTTTCACAGAAACAGCCTCCTGGAACCTTGGTATTCTCATAGCCCTTATACTCAAACCCTGTCCCCATGTTAGTCTGGTGTATGGATCCATGAACCCTCTTTCAGTGTTGTTTAATTATAAGTGCCTTTAAGGAATGATTTTGACATAGCCAAGTCTCCACCAGTATTCCAAAGATTTCTAGAAAATACTTGAAGCCTACCCTGAGCTTGGAATTCAGTAACAAAGTTACCTATTCAGTAACATTCAAGTTCACTTCTAGTAGAAACAGTGAAACTACTTAGGCATTACAAAGAACAATGTGAGAAAAGCTCAGGGCTAGTCTGCATAGTAATTACTTAGGACAATAGCCAAATCACACCCAAACACAGGAATACACAATGGCCCAGAAAATAGGTGGGTTCAGTGCAGGTTTTTTCACTAGGTCCAGAGGAATAGCATAATCAGGTATTTACTAAAGAACCCCTGGTGGTGAGTTAAACAATAGACTAACATTGCATCATAGCATTCACCTGGCTCCTGTGTATTAGCTGATCTTTTTAATTAAGGGTTGTTCCTATTCTCACTGGTAAAGGAGGCCTAGCTTCCACCATCTTTTTATGTATGCATTCTTTTTGTTTAGTGTCAATGTAAATTGGCAGATGTGTTCACCAGGCTTTTCTTGTTTTTCTTCTGTATTAAAAGTCTGGTGTTTATTTGGACAAAATACATTAAGATATAGCACACACTCTTATGTCTGTGTTTGCCTGTCAATTCTCACCAAATCCATGCAGACCTGCTGGAATCCCTGATTCCCCATGGATTGATAGAGGCTGACTGAGCGCGGTCCGTGGCAATAAAGGGAAAGGGAAACATTACAACAGAATCTAATACCATAAGTTATAGAAAGCCAACATTCACGTAGAAATTGAACAACACTCTAATCAATGATGCCTTGGTCAAGGATGAAATAAAGAAAGAAATTAAAGACTTTAGAGTTTAGTGAAACTGAAGCCACAACATACCCAAACTTATGGGACACAATGAAGGCAGTACTAAGTGGAAAATTGATAGCCCTGAGTGCCAGCAAAAAGAAACTAGAGAGCATACACTAGAAGCCTCAAAGCACACATAGAAGCTCTAGAATGAACGGAAGCAAATTCACCTCAGAAGAGGAGACAGCAGAAAAGGATCAAACTCAGGGGTGAAATCAACCAAGTGGAAACAAAAAGAACTATTCAAAGAATCAACCAAATGAGGAGCTGGTTCTTTGAAAATCAACAAGGTAGATAAACCCTTAGCCAGACTAACTAAAGGGCACAGGAACAGCATTCTAATTAACAAAATCAGATATGAAAAAGGAGACATGACAACAGAACCTGTGAAAATCCAACACATCATCAGATCCTACTACAAGAGGGTATACTGAACAAAACTGGAAAACCTGCATGAAATGAACAACTTCCTAGGCAGATACCAGGTACCAAAGTTAAATCAGGATCAGATTAATTATCTAAACAGTCCCATTTCCTCTAAAGAAATAGAAACAGTCACCAATAGTCTCCCAATCAAAAAAAGCCTAGAACCACATGGGCTTAGTACAGAGTTCTATGAGAACTTCAAACAAGACCTAACACCAACTCTCCTCGAACTATTCCACAAAATAGAAACAAGAGGTTCTATGAAGCCACAATTACTCTTATACCTAAACCACACAAAGTCCAAAGAAAGAGAACTTCAGACCAATTTCCCTTTAGAATATTGATTCAAAAATAATCAATAAAATCCTCACAAATAGAATCCAAGAACACATCAAAAAGATCATCCATCATGATCAAGTAGGATTCATCCCAAGAATGCAGGGATGGTTCAATACACAGAAATCTATCAATGTAATCCACTATATAAAAAAACTCAAGAACAACGAGATCATCTTATTAGAAGAAAAGAAAGCATTTGACAAAATTCCAACACCCATTCATGATACAAGTTATGGAAAGATCAGGAATTCAAGGCCCATACCTAAACATAAGAAAAGCAATATACAGCAAACCAGTAGCCAACATCAAACTAAATGGAGGGAAAGTGGAAGCAATCCCACTAAAATCGGAAACTACACAAGGCTGCCCACTTCCTCCCTACCTATTCAATATAATACTTGAAGTCCTAGCCAGAGCAATTTGAAACAAAGGAGATCAAGGTGATACAAATTGGAAAGGAAGAAGTCAAAATATCACTATTTCAAATAATATAGTAGTATATATAAGTGACTCTAAATATTCTACCAGAGATACCATGTGAACTGTAAATGAAGAAAATATCTAATAAAAAACTTTTTAAAAAATGGGGTAAAAACTTAAACAAAGAATTCTCAACTGAGGAATACTGAATGGCTGACAAGCACCTGAAAAAATGTTCAACACCTTTAGTCATCAGGGAAATGCAAATCAAAACAACCTTGAGATTCCACCTCACATCAGTCAGAATGGCTAAGATCAAAAATTCAGGTAACAGCAGATGCTGGTGAGGATGCGGTGAAAGAGGAACACTCCTCCACTGTGGGTGGAATTGCAAGCTTGTGAAACCACTCTGGAGATCAGTCAGGCTGTTCCTCAGAAAATTGGACATAGTACTACCAGAACATCCAGCAATACCTCTCCTGGGCATATACCCAGAAGATGTTCCAACTTGTAATAAGGACACATGCTACACTATGTTCAAGCAGCCTCATTTATAAAAACCAGAAGCTGGAAATAACCCAGATGTCCCACAACAGAGGAATTGATCTAGAAAATGTGGTACATTTACACAACGGAGTACTACTTTGCTATTAAAAACAATGAATTTATGAAATTCTTGGGCAAATGGATGTATCTGGACGATATCATTCTCAGTGAGGTAACCCAATCACAAACGAAATTACTTGATATGCACTCACTGATAAGTGAATATTAGCGCAGTGACCTAAAATAAACATAAAGCACATGAAAATCAAAAAGAAGAGAGACCAACATGTGGTTACTTCATTTTTTGATAGAATAGGGAAGAAAATACTCATGGATGGATTTACAGAGAGAAACTTTGGAGCCCAGGCTAAAGGATAGACCATCCAGAGACTATTCCACCGAGGAATCCATCCCATAATCAGTCACCAAACACAGATACTATTGCATATACCAACAAGATTTTGCTGAAAGGACCCTGATATAGCTGTCTCTTTTGTGGCTATGCCAGTGCCTGGAAAAATCAAAAATGGATGCTCATACTCATCTATATGATGGAACACAGGGCCCCCAATGGAGGACTGAGGGAAAGTACACAAGGAGCTGAGGGGGTCTGCAACCCTATAGATGGAACAACAATATGAACCAACCTGTACCCCCAGAGCTCATGTCTCTAGCTGCATATGTAGCAGAAGATGGCCTAGTCAGCCATCATTGGGAAGAGAGGCCCCTTGGTCTTGCAAATATTATATGCCCCAGTACAGAGATACTCCAGGGCCAAGAAGTGGGAGTGGGTGGGTAGGGGAGCAGGTCTGAGGGAAGGTTAAAGGGAACTTTCAGGATAGCATTTGAAATGTAATTTTTAAAATATCTAATAAAAAATTTAAAATAATAATAATAACATTATAAGATTCCTGAAAATGTATATGGGATAGAAGCATAAAATTAGAAAAAGTAGAATGCAAAGATACTCAGACTAAGTTACTGTGCACCAAATACAAAAATCTGATTCTCATAAATGAAAAAGAAAGATGAGCAGCAGCAGGAGGCTGAGGATAATCAATGAGAAGGGCATGACAACCCAAAATGCATGAAAAGTGTTCAAATTCCTTTGTAGTTAAAGTAATGTGAATATTCAGGAACACATGTATATATAAGAGGGAAACTTGTTCTTCACTACCTCAGATATCTACCTGACTCTACTTTGTAAGAGCAAAGTTAACAGAATGTGTCAACACATGCAGAATCAGTGGTGAGTATTTATTGGAGACAATTGCATATAAAAATAGTATTCATTTACGAAAACAATGTGTTATTATTTTAGAATGTTTCCAATACACTCCCATACATTTTAAGAAATGGTACCTTCTATTTGCCATGAGCTGAAAGCCTATTGTCCTGAGTATTTTCATCTGCATTTATTGTGCCCTGAGTCTAGATAATTTTGGGTACAATATTCTTTGCTAAGACCAGTCTAATTACAAGATGTGTTGATTTAAAAGTACACAATAAATTGGAAATCTGTTTTGGACTACACCTACATCTTGAATTCCTGAAACATCTGTATCCTCACTTCCCTGATATACAAGTGTAAAATGTTAAAATAATAGGAAATGAATGAAAGAGGAAAAGAAGATAAAGAAACATGGAAAATACCAACTAAGCCTTGAAGCACAATTTGAGTATGTGTTGGTATTTCCTCTAGAGACTGTTGTTAATGCATTAAGGCAAGTTATCAAGCAGAGAATAATGTGTCTCTTTATGTTCTTTGTAAAAATTAAATGCCATTGGTTGGTAAACCCACCTTTAATATAACTATATTTTAAACTGCTTATAAGCGCAAAGTCCCAACAATGAAGATTGTAAGAGAATGACATTCAGCTGCCTTCAGTGACAGCTGAAGGCATTAAAAATGATGCAGAGGTATCATATCTAGGTAAGAATAGCTAGAGCATTAGACCACATATCCAAAAGAAGCAAAGTCCCCATTAAAAGGAAACTGAAGACATAATACAATCCAAAATCTTCCTTCAAAATCACAAAATCATGTTCTTTTAGAACTGGACATAGGGTCCAAAAGTACTATCTCTGTGGATATAGTGGTGAAGCAGGCACTGATTGCCTCGTTTGTCTTGGCCCCAGCCACCTATATTGGTTACCCAGAAATACTTCCAGCTGCAGTTACCTCACAGATTCTGACAATGATTTCAAATATAAGCCTCAATTCTGTTTTTGATAAACCATCTCAGGTAAAGGCAAGGAAAGGAAGGGTGAATACCAATTTCAACTGAAAGCTGTGCTCAACCTGCATTTACAACTCCAGTCTGCCTATATTAGGTATATAGCAGTTCACTGCAGCCACATACCCAGGTCTGTAGAGAAATACACCATCTTCTGGAAAAACAGCTCCTAAATGCAGAAAATGAAAGTCTTTTGTATTTTTCTACCTATAGAATATCATTGTTTCTGGATCTCTTCTCTGGGACGAATCATGGTGTGTGGTCAGTTTTGATTCCTGCTTTCTACTCTTCAGTTTTACAAGGAACAGGGAGGATCTGCTCCATGTAAATACAGACTGACTTCTGGAATGTGAATGTCCAACATTGGTGTGATATTCCCTTCTGGAGGAGAAAGGAAAGATGGCTTCGTGTCAGGTAAAGGTGTGCATGATTATGGGAAAGGCTGAGTGTTCTTAAAGAAATACTTCATTGTCAGAACTTCCAAACCTTCCCTATGCTGATTCAAATTTACAGTACTATTTAGTCACATGACTCTTAGTATTAAATCTTCAAAACTTAGGTCACTGGTGTGCTTAAGACAGGTTCTTACTTATTCCAGTCTCATTTTTTTTCAATACAACTTCTATAAATGAAAACGTAATCTGAAAATCTTATAATTTTTCTGATAGCAAAGGGGAATATATATCGTGAAAAACATGAATGTGTAGTTGATTTCTACAGAGAATCACTAGGGTCACTATTTGGCTGTGAAGAAAGGTCCATGTATATTGAATGTTGCATCTGAGTGCCTATTGCAGTAATTCTCAGCTTTCCTACTGCTGCAGCCTTGTAACTGAGTTCCTCATGTTGTGGTGATCCCAACTATACTTTTATTTTATTGACAAGTCATATCTGTAATTTTGCTACTGTATGAGGCCTAATGTAAATATCTCTACTTTCTGGTGTCTTAGGCAACTACCATCAGATCATTTAGGGGACCATGCCATTTGATTCCCTAAAATTTTATCACCCACAGGTTGAGAATTGATGTCATATTGAATCTTTGCTGAGAAGTCACAACATTCTTTCATTCATAAAATAATTTATCAGAAATACATACTAGTTGTTGTTAGCAGTCCAAGTTTTATAATTAACAAATCTTTCTTTGGTGGGGATACAGTTCATTTTATTTATTTATTTACTTTTAAGCTAAAAACATGTTTTATGCTAGGTCCACCTCAAATTATTTCACAAATTAGTATGGTACTTATCCACTTCTCCTTTTTTTTTTTCAATTTTTTTACTAGATATTTTCTTCATTTGCATTTCAAATGCTATCCCAAAAGTCCCTTATATTCTCCCCACACCCTGCTTTTCTACCCACCCACTCCTACATCCTGACCCTGTTGTTCCTCTGTATAGGAGCATATAATCTTTGCAAGAGCAAGGGCCTCTCCTCCCAATGATGGCTGATTAGGGCCGTGTGTTCCATCCAATAGATGACTCTGAGCATAGCTTCTGTTAGTTTCAATGTGTCTCTGTTTGGCTTCTGTTTCCAGGATCTGTCCATTGAGGAAAGTGGGGTGTTGAAGTCACCCACTATTATTGTGTGAGGTGCAATGTGTGCTTTGAGCTTTACTAAAGTTCCCTTAATGAATGTGGCTGCCCTTGCTTTTGGAGCATAGATATTCAGAATTGTGAGTGCATCTTGGAAGATTTTACCTTTGATGAGTATGAAGAGCCCCTCCTTCCCTTTTTTGGTACTGTTCATTTTAATTTCAGGTTCTATTGACCTTCATGGATGTGGCTTTAGAGTTCTCTAAGGAGGATTGGGAACGTCTGGATTCTGCTCAGAGGGCTTTGTACAGAGATGTTATGTTGGAGAATTACAACAACCTGGTTTCTGTGGGTACGAATACTTTTCTTCCATAATTTCTACTCACCTTACGGATATCTAAAACTCTTACTAGTGTTTTGGTCTGACTTCCATTAATGATTCACTCTCTTAAATATTTAAAATTATTGGTTACAATCTTATTTATAGCTAACATGTTATATACCTCTATCTTGGTTTTACATTTAACATAATGATCCTTCAGTCTTATATGCTTTGGGAATAAGCATTCAGCAGCATTTATATGTGAATACACTGTGACTAACAGTCTTCTTTTTCTAATGATGTCATTTTAAAAAGAAATTCAGAATTTTAAAGTTGATTGACTTAAAAAGACTCTGAAACATTTTTTTCCATTTTTTATTAGGTATTTAGCTCATTTACATTTCCAATGCTATACCAAAAGTCTCCCATACCCACCCACCCCCACTCCCCTGCCCACCCACTCCCCCTTTTGGGCCCTGGTGTTCCCCTGTACTGGGGCATATAAAGTTTGCAAGTCCAATGGGCCTCTCTTTCCAGTGATGGCCGACTAGGCCATCTTTTGATATATATGCAGCTAGAGTCAAGAGCTCCGGGGTACTCGTTAGTTCATAATGTTGTTCCACCTATAGGGTTGCAGATCCCTTTAGCTCCTTGGGTACTTTCTCTAGCTCCTCCATTGGGAGCCCTGTGATCCATCCATTAGCTGACTGTGAGCATCCACTTCTGTGTTTGCTAGGCCCCGGCATAGTCTCACAAGAGACAGCTACATCTGGGTCCTTTCAATAAAATCTTGCTAGTGTATGCAATGGTGTCAGCGTTTGGATGCTGATTAACATTCTGATGGAAGTGACTATAAAAATGACATTCATGCTGGGCAGTGGTGGCACACTCCTTTAATCCCAGCACTTGGGAGGCAGAGGCAGGGGGATTTCTCGGTTCAGACCAGCCTGGTCTACAGAGTGGGTTCCAAGACAGGCAGAGCTACACTAAGAAACCCTTTCTCAAAAAAAAAAAAAAAAAAGTCATTCATGTACCTTTTATGCTTTTCCATCTCACCTACATGGCACAATACTGTGCTAGTGCCCAGCTACAATTAATGGCAAATCTGTATGTCTGAATGGACAGGTGTTGCAGTTTCAAAACCAGAGGTAATTACCTGCCTTGAAGAAAACAAAGATCCATGGATTGTTGATAGAAATGGAACAGAAGGAAGAGCACCAGGTAATCTGAAGTGAAATTACATGTTATGTGATGATTCTAAATCAGGGAGAAGTTTAGTCCTGAATGTACTAAGAAAAGCTATTAAATGAAAATATTTTCTAAGAAGTTTCTTTTGAACAATGCATAAAAGGATTACCACACCATGAATGCTAAATGATTTTTGCTTTAATTTAATTTTATAGAGGAAATTTCAAATGTACCACATTATATATATTTTATAAAGTAGTAGATGATTATCTCATATTCTAATTGAGGTCGGTATTTTTCTTTTTTCTTTCTCTTTATTTAATAATTTAATCCTTTTGGACAGTCCAGTCTTCATCCCCTTCCTAGACTGCTCCCCATACCATACCTCCTCCCCTCACCCTAACTATCTTCAAGAGGATGTCCCTAACCTACCACTACTACCCCACCAGAACTCCCCACTCCCTGAAGCCTCAAGTCTCATGGGTTGGGTACATCTTCTTTCATTGAGGCCAGAACAGAAGGTCCTTTGCTGTATATATGATGGGGGCCTCAGATCAGCTGATGTATCATACCTGGTTGGTGGCTGAGTGTCTAAGAAGTTTTGGTGGTTTAGTTCAGTTAAGATTGCTGATCTTCGAGAGCCAGAGAGCTTCTGAGGCAGCACCATCTTCGGCTCCAGACAACCGGCCACCTTCCTGGTGAGAGCACAGGGGTCTGCCCGGCCCGAGAGGTTTCTGCCTCAGGCTCAGGTGGGAGCCACCTTGGCTCCGGGACTCCGCGGAGGGCAGGCTGCACGGGAGAGGGTGTGGAATACAGAGGCCAGCAGTTTCTGGGATGGCGAAAGTTATCCCGAGCTTATCCCATCCTGCAGAAAATAAACACAGGACACACCAGGTTCTTCCAAGGTTAACTTTTACTTCTTAATCATAGTGAGGTAGACAAAGAAGGCTCAGAAAGTGTGTGGCTTAAATACTTTTGGTGACGTGTCTAAACTAGGACTGGTAGCAACACCCATGATCCTCATGCACCCTGGGGATAGGTTAAAGCCCCCAGGAGTTGGGCAAAAGCCCCAGAGACGGACTGGTGACTTTGGCTGGCTGTGCTCTCGCAGCTGCGCACAAAGAGGTTTAGCACCATCTAGTGGCGGCACATATATTGCAGCCCTTTACATCTCTCCCTCTATAATTTATTAAAATGAGGCTGGTCTAGGCCCTGTAGTTACATCCATCTGCTGTGGCCCTTGTTTTAGGTCGTTCCTCCAATGTCACAGCCTTACCCGTTATTGGGTAACCCTATCACCACCGGGCCCCATTGTCTTAGGTTGGTCTGTGCATGAGGAAAGTTGCCCGTCTTTGGATACCACAGTGCTGTGTGACTATAACTGCTAAATGGCCTAGGGTGAACTCTACAAAAGAGGCCAGCCAAAAATGAATTAGTGGGGAAATCATGATCACCTTATCACATACAATGAGGAAACCTCAGCAATGTGCACGGGTTGATCAATGATCGTTGAGTTTCTCTCATCTCAATGCAATATATCCACAATTTTGTGGGATGCAAAGGTAGAGAACTCAAATGCCAACTAATTCTTGAGAATAGATAGCCAAATTTCAGGGGAGGTGCCTTGCTCTATGGCAGCAAGTGCTTGAGCAATTACCACCTTGTCACCTTTCTGTTGAGATCTGAGTTTGCATACCAGCCATAGAAGAAACACTAGTCCACAACACAGGGTTGTGCCAAACAGGCCCACTCCCACCCACTCTTTAAAATTCGAGAATGCAGAGGACATCCAGGAAGAAAGTCCTTTGATTCCATCGATCAATGATGGGTCCACGCACGTAGAATTAATCGTCATCACTGCTGTACGTAGCACCTTAAACTTTTCATCAAATCCTTCAGACCAGTTTCCTGTAAGAAACAAAGACAATTCTTTAGATAGATTAGCTGCATGTGTCCAATTTTCATATTGGACACTAGTAATACATAAGGCTCCTGATTTTTTATCACAGCCAAGCTGGGCCAATTGGAGCAGAATTTCCAGCCTTTCCTCCACCAGGTCAATGCGCTAGTTCACTATCATTAGCCCACCTTTTAATTGGGCACTGAGCACTGAATGTTGATCGATTGCCTCTGCCACAGAGGAGGACAACTGCTCCACAGTTGTGCTTGACTGGGCTGATGTTGCCATAGCAATTCCAGCAGCTGTAGCTGCCGCCGCACTGGCAGCCATTGCCACCACAACGGCTGCAGTGATACCAAAGTCTCGCTTTTGCCTGTGTAAGGTTATGGTGGAAGGGATCTCCACGGGGACAGGAACCCATCGTGGAATCTTGGCAAGCATTGCACGGCTGGCCCACTTAAGGCTCCAGCATTGTGACATCCAGCAGGTTTCATTAGTACAGGATTCAAAGGAACCATTAGAAAGAATAAACAAGAAAGGGGTATACACACAAACTGGAGTAGGTAAATAATTAGTCTGCTTTATCAGTGTCTTATTAAATCCAGTGATTTCAGTAGTAGAATTTTGATAAATGGTTCTATCAGGTAACAGAACTTGATGAAACTGAGCAATTTTGAAATACCACTAAAAATCGTTTTTCCAGCAGCTCCTCCTTGGAGGAAAACCAAGGGATTAAGATCTGTTCAGCTACCATTAATCCCACAAAGTACCCATTTATGAAAAGGATGCATTCTAAAGTCCTGTATGAAAAGTCCCTTTTTCATAACATATTTCTGCTCTGGGTCATCTATCATGTTGGGAGAAAAGGAAAAAGTTTTACTCTGATCTGCCCAATGAGTGACAGAGGATTGACAATCAGACCAAGGCAGGATCAGCCCTTCATCTTCCAAGCTACAATGAGGAGCCATTTTTTGGTTGATTGGGACGTTCTTTGTCTGAAAAGTTTGGTGGTAGAAATGTACCATTAACCCAAGTTGCCTCATGCCAGAAGGTACGATTTGTAAGGGTTATATCTCTGTTGGAAGTGTCTTGGGTTATTTTCACCACGCCTACCTAAAGTTTTATTGGTCGTAAAAAACTTGGGAAAAACAGCTGTATTATGACGGACAGGCATGGGCTTAGGGAAAGCAGACAGAATTGCCCATCTATACTCTCCAAATATACTAGGAACCCAAATCCACAGAGGTAGCACGAGGACTAGAGGTAGTTTCCAAGGGATCCATCTGGGAGTCATCTTCAGGTGTCAGAATTCTCCATGTCAGTCGTTCCGGCAGCCAGAATGGGTTGTCTTCTTCCTGTGGGAAAACACAAACAGCTCCCCTGGATCTATTAATATAGGATCCGGGCCTTTCCAGAGACCAGTCAAAACATCTTTTCATTTTACCATCTCTTTTGGCCTGTCAGGCTCTGAACAGTGACGTTCAGCCGCAGTATGGCCTTGAGCATCAAGGTTTAAAAAATTAAGAGTGAAGAGTGCCATAGAAACAGCTACTCTTGGCACTGTGGGTAGAACTTCCTGGACTCCCCCCTTTTGTTTAATAAGGTAGGACTTGAGGGTGCGATGGGCACGTTCTACAATGCCCTGTCCTTGAGGATTATATGGAAGACCAGTCAGATGAGTCACTTCCATCTGGCGACAGAACTGTTGAAATTTTTGAGAGGTGTAAGCTGGTCCATTGTCTGTCTTAAGGAGTTTGGGTTTTCCCCAAGCACTCCATGCCTCGAGACAATGTTGTATAACATGAGAGGCTTTTTCACCTGTTAAAGGTGTGGAAAACATTACACCAGAGCAGGTGTCAATAGAAACATGTAAATATTGATTTCTCCCAAAGGAGGAAAAATGCGTGACATCTATTTGCCAGACCTGTAATGGCCTGACGCCACAAGGGTTTATCCCCACATGAGGGACAGGTAAAAATTCACAACAATTGTGACATTGAGTAACAATCTCTCTAGCTTCTTTTCTAGTTAATGCAAAGCGGCGACGTAAAGTCTCAGCTGTCACATGAAAGCACTTATGAAATTCTTTTGCTGCTTTTACCTGGGAAGACAGAGCAACAGCTATAACCTTAGTGGCTTTGTCTGCTAAATCATTTCCCAGAGACATAGGACCAGGGAGGCCTGAGTGTGCCCTAACATGAGTAATATAAACAGGGAATTTTCTATTTAATAAAACAAACTGTATTTGTCGAAAAATATTGGCAACTCTGCTGGAGGGTTTTATTACCCCAGCTGTTTCAAGAATGTTAACTGCATTTACTACATAGGAGGAATCTGATACGATGTTAAGCAGTCCTGGGAATGCCTTAAGAACCTCTAGTACCACTAAACATTCCACAACTTGAGGTGAGGTCTCATTATATTGCTTAGTTACTATCTCATTATTAACCACATAAGCACCTATACCAGTTTTTGATCCATCAGTGTACACCACAATCCCATCTGTAAGTGGGTCCTTAGCTGTTACTTGTGGAAACACTATAGCCTGATTCAGGGCAAACTGTAAAATTGGATGTTTAGGATAATGGTTGTCAATCCGTCCTGAAAAGGAGGTGACTAAAACTGCCCAATCATCAGATGTAGCTGCCAAGGTTTGAACCTGTGCAGCAGTATAAGGTACAATTAGGATTTTAGGATCTTGTCCAAAATAAGTAATAGCTGCTTTTATTCCTCGAAGTGCAAGTTGTGCAACTGCATTAGGATACCAATCTATTATTGTAGCAGGAGATGCATTTGGATGAATCCATAATAAAGGTCCATTTTGCCACAAGACTGCGGTTGGCAACTGGGCTGTCTTAAAGACACACAAATCAAAAGGTTGTGACTCATCAATGCGTTGTAATTGAGCCTTTTGCAAAGCTTTTTCTACTGTCTGTAAGGCCTGATTTGCAGCAGGAGTAAGGGCTCTAGGGGAGGAGATATGAGACTCTCCTTCCAAAATGTCAAATAAAGGTTTTAACTCAGCAGAGGAAATCTTTAAAAATGGTCTCAGCCAATTTATATCTCCTAATAATTTTTTAAAATCATTTAAGGTGTGTAAATGATCTCTGCGAATCTCTAATCTTTGAGGAACAATTTTGTCAGGATAAATGAGTGACCCTAAGAAGGCTCCTATTTGAGCAACTTGTACCTTTTCAGTGGCTACCTGTAGTCCCCATTTCCCTAACGTTTTTATTAATATAGGATATGCTTCTTGTAATAACTGTAAATCTCTGTGACATATCAGTATGTCATCCATATAATTTATCAGAAGAATCGATGGAAAATGATTTTTAACTGACTTAAGTGCCAATTGCACATACAGCTGACACATAGTGGGGCTATTTGCCATCCCCTGAGGCAAGACCTTCCATTGGTACCTATGATCAGACTCTAAGTGATTAATTGCTGGGATGGTAAATGCAAATCTTTGCCTATCTTGAGGACATAAAGGTATAGAGAAAAAACAATCCTTAATATCTATAATTATAATTTCCCAATTTTTAGGTAGGGCGGAGAGCAATGGGAGCCCTCGCTGAACTGATCCAAACAGGCGTATCTGTGCATTAATTGCTCTAAGATCATATAATAAACGCCATTTGCCAGATTTTTTCTTAATTACAAAAATAGGTGTATTCCAGGGTGAGGTAGAGGGCTCTAAATGACCTAAGTGTAGCTGTTCAGGGACCAGTTTTGTGGCTGCTTCTAATTTTTCAGAGGATAGAGGCCATTGAGGAACCCATACAATCTCCTCTGTAATCCATGGTATGGGCATAGAACCCTCAACAGCTGATTTTAGAAAAAATTTAAGCCTTGTCTTCCTTTATTACCCCCTTGAGGAATAGGTTCAAGTCTACCCTGCTCTCTTTTCCCTAATCCCTTTCCCTCTTTATAGCCCATTTTCTTCATCATTTGAACAACTTGTGGTGAGTACTCATTAGTCAAGATTATTCTTAGTGCCTGTAAAATGTCTCTCCCCCAAAGATTAACTGGGAGTGGTAAGACATAGGGAGTAAACCTTCCCGTTTGACCTTCAGGTGCTTGCCAGCTCAGAGTGCGAGAGCTGATAGTGGGGCAGGACTGATAGCCTAACCCTTGCAAAGAATATGATGACTGAGTAACGGGCCAAGATTTTGGCCACCAGTGGGAAGAGATGATACTTTTATCTGCTCCTGTATCTAGAATCCCTTTGAAGTGTTTCCCTTCTATAACTAACTCTAAAGCTGGCCTGGAATCAAGAGGCATTATTAAGTAAGCAGAATCATTTTCAGCAGAGCCAATTTCTCTAGCAGCTTGAAGGACACCAGGGGAGGGGGAGTAGCCATGTAGGCTTGGCAAGACTATTAGCTGAGCTATTTTATCTCCTTGTGCTATAGAAAAAACACCTTGAGGACAGGAACAAAGAACTTGAAGTTCCCCCTCATAGTCTTGATCTATGACTCCAGGGTGGATAATGAGGCCTTGTAAAGCCAAGGAGGCCTGGCCCAGTATTAGGCCAACACTTCTGGATGGCAGAGGCCCTTTGAAGTCAGTGGGAATGGGCTGCATCCCCATTGAGGGTGTCAACATGAATCGAGTGATGGCACAGAGATCCACTCTTGCTGAGACTTCTGCAGCTCTGTGGACTGTAGTGTCCGCCTGTTGTGAGCTGGGATCCCATATGTTTTGGGGCCCTGAGACCTGGGGCCCAGAAACTCGTTTTTTGAATTGTCTTCACTTCTTTCTGCCTGAGGTCCAGACTGAATAAATCTGCCTCTGACGTCTTTAATTGAACGACACTCACTGGCTCGATGATAGCCTTTTCCACACCTGGTACATAGCCCTAGCACTTTCCCTTTTACGAGTGCCTGGCAGTCCCTTCTCATATGCCCTGGTTTGCCACAGTTATAGCAGACCCTGTTATTACTATTTGTATCTGAACACCTTTGGCCCTGCAGGATGGCAGCCGCTAACCCTGCATTAGATAAGGGGCCTCCAAGCTCACGGCATACCCTTAACCAATCTTACAGTCCTTTGCTCTTTCTGGGTGTAATTGCTGCTCTGCATTCTTGAGTGGCTTGCTCATAAATCAACTGTTCCACTAAAGGCATTGCCTGTTCAGAGTCTCCAAAAATTCTGCCTGCTGCCTCTGTCATTCTAGCTACAAAGTCTGAGAATGACTCCTGAGGATTTTGTATAATTTTTGTCAAGTATCTTCCAGACTCTCCCTTTTTGGAAAGTGCCTTCCACGCCTTAATGGCAGCAGTGGAGATTTGATTGTATGCTCCCCAATCATAATTCGTCTGATTATTAGCATATTGCCCTTGTCCTGTTAATAATTCAAATGTCCAATTTCTCTGATTGCCTTCAGCAGTGGCATTGACTTTGGCCTGTGTCTGAGAAGCATCACGCCACAACGCTTTCCACTCCATATATTGCCCCATATTAGGGAGTGCAGCCTTCACTGTTGTCTGCCAGTCTCCTGGGGTCATGGCTAAAGTAGCAAATCTTTCAATTTGAGAGATAGTGAAGTTGGCACTAACTCCATAATTGCGAACCAACTCAGCAAGTTCTTTTATCTGAGTATACTCCACGGGGGCGTGTACTCGCCATCTATCTGCAGCTTCAAAGACAGGAAATGCCTGATATAATTTTTTCTTTTCCTCCTTTGAAAGAAAAGAATCAGAATAAAATTTCTCCACATAAGGTGGAGGTGTATTGAGACTAGAAGGCCCAGAGGTGGCCTGCTCTGTGTCTCCAGTAACTTTTAATTTTTTCTCTGATGTCTTCACTCGCCTTTCCTCTGGATGGTATCTTTTTTTTTTTATAATGAGCTGTCTCATAATGTGACTCCTCTTCCTCAGAGGAGCTAAGCTCATCTGCTTTTAAACTATCAAGCTTCAAAGCCTCTAGTTCCTTTACCGGATAAAGGCTTTTCCTTTTCTGAACTTTCTCCTTTTCCTTTTTCTCTCCATGAGGATTTATCCTCAAAATTTTTCACTTCCTCTGACTCAAGGTCTCTGGAAGGGCTTTTTTTCTTGTGCACATTTTCATTTTTTAGAGCTCTTAACCTTTCATACCATTCCGTTTCTGCCATACTGTCTTGTACTTCTTCAATGAAATCCCCATCAAAATTCCAACTCAATTCTTCAACGAATTAGAAAGGGAAAAAAAAGAAAAAGAAAGAAAGAGCAATCGGCAGATTCATCTGGAATAACAAAAAACCGAGGATAGCAAAAACTCTTCTCAAGGATAAAAGAACCTCTGGTGGAATCACCATGCCGGACCTAAAACTGTACTACAGAGCAATTGTGATCAAAACTGCATGGTACTGGTATAGTGACAGACAAGTAGACCAATGGAACAGAATTGAAGACCCAGAGATGAATCAACACACTTATGGTCACTTGATCTTTGACAAGGGAGCTAAAATGATCCAGTGGGGAAAAGACAGCATTTTCAACAAATGGTGCTGGCACAACTGGTTGTTATCATGTAGAAGAATGAGAATCGATCCATTTCTATCTCCTTGTACTAAGGTCAAATCTAAATGGATTAAGGAACTCCACATAAAACCAGAGACACTGAAACTTATAGAGGAGAAAGTAGGGAAAAGCCTCGAAGATATGGGTACAGGGGAAAAATTCCTGAATACAATAGCAATGGCTTGTACTGTAAGATCAAGAATCGATAAATGGGACCTCATAAAATTGCAAAGCTTCTGCAAAGCAAAAGACACTGTCAATAAGACAAAAAGGCCACCAACAGATTGGGAAAGGATCTTTACCTATCCCAAATCATATAGGGGACTAATATCCAATATATATAAAGAACTCAAGAAGGTGGACTCCAGAAAATCAAATAACCCCATTAAAAAATGGGGCTCAGAGCTGAACAAAGAATTCTCACCTGAGGAATACCGAATGGCAGAGAAGCACCTGAAAAAATGTTCAACATCCTTAATCATCAGGGAAATGCAAATCAAAACAACACTGAGATTCCACTTCACTCCAGTCAGAATGGCAAAGATCCAAAACTTAGGTGACAGCAGATGCTGGCAAGGATGTGGAGAAAGGGGAACACTCCTCCATTGTTGCTGGGATTGCAAGCTTGTACAACTACTCTGGAAATCAGTCTGGCAGTTCCTCAGATAATTGGACATAGTATTACGAGAGGATCCCGCAATACCTCTCCTGGGCATATATCCAGAAGATGTCCCAACCGGTAAGAAGAACACATGCTCCACTATGTTCATAGCATCCTTGTTTATAATAGCCAGAAGCTGGAAAGAACCCAGATGCCCCTCAACAGAGGAACGGATACAGAAAATGTGGTACATTTACACAACGGAATACTACTCAGCTATTTAAAAATGAATTTATGAAATTCCTAGGCAAATGGATGGACCTGGAGGGTATCATCCTGAGTGAGGTAACCCAATCACAAAGGAACTCGCACAATATGTACTCACTGATAAGTGGATATTAGCCCAGAAACTTAGGATACCCAAGATATAAGATACAACAGGCCAAATGCATGAAATTCAAGAAGAACGAAGACCAAGTGTGGACAGTTTACCCTTTCTTAGAAATGGGAACAAAACACCCATGGAAGGAGTTACAGAGATGAAATTTGGAGCTGTGACAAAAGGATGGACCATCTAGTGATTGCCATATGCAGGGATCCATCCCATAATCAGCTTCCAAATGCTGACACCATTGCATACACTAGCAAGATTTCGCTGAAAGGACCCAGATATAGCTCTCTCTTCTGAAACTATGCCGGGGTCTAGCAAACACAGAAGTGGATGATCACAGTCAGCTATTGAATGGGTCACATGGCCCCTAATGGAGGAGCTAGAGAAATTACCCAAGGAGCTAAAGGGAACTGCAACCCTATAGGTGGAACAACAATATGAACTAACCAGTACCTGGGAGCTCTTGTCTTTAGCTGCATATGTATCAAAAGATGGCCTAGTCGGCCATCACTCCAAAGAGAGGCCCATTGGACTTGCAAACTTTATATGCCCCAGTACACGGGAACGCCAGGGCCAAAAAGAGGGAGTGGTTGGGTAGGGGATTGGGGGGTGGGTATGGGGGACCTTTGGGATAGCATTGAAAAATAAACGAGAAAAATACTTAATTAAAAAATAATACTCAACCAAAAAAAAAAAAAAAAAAAAGATTGCTGGTCTTCCGAAAGAATGGACCATCCAGAGACTGGCCCACCATGGGATCCATCTGATAATCAGCCACCAAACCCAGACAGTGTTGCATAAGGCAGCAAGATTTTGCTGAAATGACTCTGATATAGCTGTCTCCTGTAAGGCTTTGCCAGTACCTGGCAAATACAGAAATGGATGCTCACAGTCATCTATAGGATGGAACACAGGGCCTCCAATGAAGGAGCTAGAGAAAGTACCTGAGAGCTTATGGGGTCTTCAACTCTATAGGTGGAACAACAATATGAACTAACCAGTACTCCAGGAGTTCATGTCTCTAGCTGCATATGTAGCTGAAGATGGCCTAGTCAGCCATCAGTGGAAACAGAAGCCCCTTGGTCTGTCAAACTTTATATGCCCCAGTACAAGGGAATGCCAGGGCCAAGAAGTGGGAGTGAGTGGGTTTGGGAGCAGGGCGGGGGAGGGTGTAGGAGAATTTTGGGATAGCATTTGAAATGTAAAAGACTCCGCAGAGGGCAGGCTGCAGGGGTGACGGTGTGGATTACAGAGGCCAGCCGTTTCTGGGACAGGTGAGAGACACAGAGCTTCTGAGGCGGCGCCATCTTCGGCTCCAGACAACCAGCCACCTTCCTGGTGAGAGCACAGTGGTCCACCCGGCCCGAGAGGTTTGTGCCTCAGGCCCCGGCGGGAGCCTCCTTGGCTCCGGGACCCCGCAGAGGGCAGGCTGCATGCGTGAAGGTGTGGAAAACAGAGGCCAGCCGTTTCTGGGACAGGCGAGAGCCAGAGAGCTTCTGGGGCGGCGCCATCTTCGGCTACAGACAACCGACCACCTTCCTGGCCAAAGCAACACAGCTTCTGGGAAAGATCCTGTTTTGAGCCTTCATCTTCAGCCAGGAGGAGGTCCAAACACCACATAACTGTGCACCTTCCCTGAAAGAGGAGAGCTTGCCTGCAGAGACTGCTCTGACCACTGAAACTCAGAGGAGAGAGCTAGTCTCCCACGTCTGCTGATAGAGGGTAACAAAATCAACAGAGGAACAATCTCTAAACAAAGACAACTATAACAACTAACTCCAGAGATTGCCAGATGGCGAAAGGTAAACATGAGATTCCTACTAACAGGAACCAAGACCACTCACCATCATCAGAACCCAGCATTCCCACTTGGCCAGTCCAGGGCATCCTAACACACCTGAAATGGTAGACCTGGATTTAAAAGCATTTCTCATGATGATGGTAGAGGACATAAAGAAGGACTTTAATAACTCACTTAAAGAAATACAGGAGAACACTGCTAAAGAGTTACAAGTCCTTAAAGAAAAACAGGAAAACACAACCAAACAGGTAGAAGTTGTTATAGAAAAACAGGAAAACACATCCAAACAGGTGATAGAAATGAACAAAACCATACTAGACCTAAAAACGGAAGTAGACACAATAAAGAAAACCCAAAATAAGGCAACGCTGGAGATAGAAACCCTAGGAAAGAATTCTGGAACCATAGATGCCAGCATAAGCAACAGAATACAAGAGATGGAAGAGAGAATCTCAGGTGCAGAAAATTCCATAGAGAACATCGGCACAACAATCAAAGAAAATGGAAAATGCAAAAGGATCCTAACTCAAAACATCCAGGAAATCCAGGACACAATGAGAAGACCAAACCTACGGATAATAAAAGTGGACGAGAATGAAGATTTTCAACTCAAAGGACCAGCAAACATCTTCAACAAAATTATTGAAGACAACTTCCCAAATCTAAAGAAAGAGATGCCCATGAACATACAAGAAGCCTACAGAACTCCAAATAGACAGGACCAGAAAAGAAATTCCTCCCAACACATAATAATCAGAACAGCAAATGCACTAAATAAAGAGAGAATACTAAAAGCAGTAAGGGAAAAAGGTCAAGTAACATATAAAGGCAAGCCTATCAGAATTACACCAGATTTTTCACCAGAGACTATGAAAGCCAGAAGAGCCTGGACAGATGTTATACAGACACTAAGAGAACACATATTCCAGCCCAGACTACTATACCCAGCCAAACTCTCAATTACCATAGATGGAGAAACCAAAGTATTCCATGACAAAACTAAATTCACCCATTATCTCTCCACGACTCCAGCCCTTCAAAGGATAATAACAGAAAAAAAAAAATACAAGGATGGGAACCACGCCCTAGAAAAAACAAGAAGATAATCCCTCAACAAAACTAAAAGAAGACAGACACAAGAACAGAATGCCAACTATATCAACAAAAACAACAGGAAGCAACAATTACTTTTCCTTAATATCTCTTAATATCAATGGTCTCAACTCCCCAATAAAAAGACATAGACTAACAGACTGGCTACACACACAGGACCCAACATTCTGCTGCTTACAGGAAACCCATCTCAGGGAAAAAGACAGACACTACCTCAGAGTGAAAGGCTGGAAAACAATTTTCCAAGCAAATAGTCTGAAGAAAAAGCTGGAGTAGCCATTTTAATATCGGATAAAATCGACTTCCAACCGAAAGATATCAAAAAAGACAAGGAGGGACACTTCATACTCATCAAAGGTAAAATCCTCCAAGAGGAACTCACAATTCTGAATATCTACGCTCCAAATGCAAGGGCAGCCACATTCATTAAAGACACTTTAGTAAAGCTCAAAGCACACGTTGCACCTCACACAATAATAGTGGGAGACTTCAACACACCACTTTCATCAATGGACAGATCGTGGAAACAGAAACTAAACAGGGACAGAGTTAAACTAACAGAAGTTATGAAGCAAATGGACCTGACAGATATCTACAGAACATTTTATCCTAAAACAAAAGGATATACCTTCTTCTCAGCACCTCACGGGACCTTCTCCAAAATTGACCATATAATTGGTCACAAAACAGGCCTCAACAGATACAAAAATATTGAAATTGTCCCATGTATCCTATCAGACCACCATGGCCTAAGACTGATCTTCAATAACAACATTAAGAATGGAAAGCCAACATTCACGTGGAAACTGAACAACACTCTTCTCAATGATACCTTGGTCAAGGAAGGAATAAAGAAAGAAATTAAAGACTTTTTAGAGTTTAATGAAAATGAAGCCACAACGTACCCAAACCTTTGGGACACAATGAAAGCATTTCTAAGAGGGAAACTCATAGCTTTGAGTACCTCCAAGAAGAAACGGGAGAGAGCACATACTAGCAGCTTGACAACACATCTAAAAGCTCTAGAAAAAAAGGAAGCAAATTCACCCAAGGTACCAAAGCTAAATCAAGATCAGGTTAATGATCTAAACAGTCCTATATCCCCTAAAGAAATAGAAGCATTTATTAATAGTCTCCCAACCTAAAAAAGCCCAGGACCAGATGGGTTTAGTGCAGAGTTCTATCAGACCTTCAAAGATCTAATCCCAGTTCTTCACAAACTATTCCACAAAATAGAAACAGAAGGTACTCTACCCAACTCATTCTATGAAGCCACAATTACTCTGATACCTAAACCACAAAAAGACCCAACAAAGATAGAGTACTTCAGACCAATGTCCCTTATGAATTTCAATGCAAATATCCTCAATAAAGTTCTTGCTGACCGAATCCAAGAACACATCAAAACAATCATCCATCCTGACCAAGTAGGTTTCATCCCAGGGTTGCAGGGATGGTTCAATATACGGAAATACATCAACGTAATCCAGTATATAAACAAACTCAAAGACAAAAACCACATGATCATCTCGTTAGATGCTGAGAAATCATTTGACAAATCCAACACCCATTCATGATAAAAAGTCTTGGAAAGATTAGGAATTCAAGGTCCATACCTAAACATGATAAAAGCAAACTACAGCAAACCAGTAGCCAACATCAAAGTAAATGTTGAGAAGCTTGAAGCAATCCCACTAAAATCGGGGACTAGACAAGGCTGTCCACTCTCCCTACCTATTCAACATTATACTTGAAGTCCTAGCCAGAGCAATTCGACAACAAAAGATCAAGGGGATACCAATTGGAAAGGAAGAAGTCAAAATATCACTCGATGCAGATATTATAGTATATATAAGTGACCCTAAAAGTTCCACCAGAGAACTCCTAAACCTGATAAACAGCTTCGGTGAACTAGCTGGATATAAAATTAACTCAAGCAGGTCAATGGCCTTTCTGTACACAAGGGATAAACAGGCTGAGAAAGAAATTAGGGAAACAACAACCTTCTCAATAGTCACAAATAATATAAAATACCTTGGCGTGACTCTAACTAAGGAAATGAAAGATCTGTATGATAAGAACTTCAAGTCTCTGAAGAAAAAAATTAAAGAAGATCTCCGAAGATGGAAAGATCTCCTATGCTCATGGATTGGCAGGATCAACATTGTAAAAATGGCTATCTTGCCAAAAGCAATCTACAGATTCAATGCAATCGCCATCAAAATTCCAACTCAATTCCTCAGCGAATTAGAAAGGGCAATCGGAAGAATCATCTAGAATAAAAAAAATCCTAGGATAGCAAAAACTCTTCTCAAGGATAAAAGAACCTATGGTGGAATCACCATGCCTGACCTAAAGGTTTACTACAGAGCAATTGTGATAAAAAAACTGCATGGTACTGGTATAGTGACAGACAAGTAGACCAATGGAACAGAATAGAAGACCCAGAGATAAACCCACACACCTATGGTCACTTGATCTTTGACAAGGGAGCTAAAACCATCCAGTGAAAAAAAGACAGCATTTACAACAAATGGTGCTGGCACAACTGGCAGTGATCATGTAGAAGAATGAGAATTGATCCATTCCTATCTCCTTGAACTAAGGTCAAATATAAGTGGATTAAGGAACTCCTCATAAAACCAGAGACACTGAAACTTATAGAGGAGAAAGTAGGGAAAAGCCTCCAAGATATGGGTACAGGGGAAAAATTCCTGAATAGAACAGCAATGGCTTGTGCTGTAAGGTCAAGAATCGATAAATGGGACCTCATAAATTTGCAAAGCTTCTGCAAGGTAAAAGACACTGTCAATACGACAATAAGACCACCAACAGATTGGGAAAGGATCTTTACCTATCCCAAATCAGATAGGGGACTAATATCTAATATATATAAAGAACTCAAGAAGATGGGCTCCAGAAAATCGAATAACCCCATTAAAAAATGGGGCTCAGAGCTGAAAAAAGAATTCTCACCTGAGGAATACCGAATGGCAGAGAAGCAACTGAAAAAATGTTCAACATCCTTAATCATCAGGGAAATGCAAATCAAAACAACCCTGAGATTCCACCTCATGCCAGTCAGAATGACTAAGATAAAAAACTCAGGTGACAGCAGATGCTGGCAAGGATGTGGAGAAAGAGGAATACTCCTCCATTGTTGGTGGCATTGCAAGCTTGTATAAACACTCTGAAATCAGCCTGGCGATTCCTCAGAAAATTGGACATAGTACTACCAGAGGATCCCACAATACCTCTCCTGGGCATATATTCAAAAGATGTCCCAACCACTAAGAAGGACACATGCTCCACTATGTTCATAGCAGCCTTGTTTATAATAGCCAGAAGCTGGAAAGAACCCAGATGCCCCTCAACAGAGAAATGGATACAGAAAATGTGGTACATTTACACAATGGAATACTACTTAGCTATTAAAAAAATGTATTTATGAAATTCCTAGGCAGATGGATGAACCTGGAGGGTATCAACCTGAGTGAGGTAACCCAATCACAAAGGAACTCGCACAATATGTACTCACTGATAAGTGGATATTAGCCCAGAAACTTAGGATACCCAAGATATAAGATACAATTTGTGAAACTCATTAAAATCAAGAAGAACGAAGACCAAAGTGTGGACACTTTACCCTTTCTTAGAAATGGGAACAAAACACCCATGGAAGGAGTTACAGAGACAAAATTTGGAGCTGTGACGAAAGGATGGACCATCTAGTGATTGCCATATGCAGGGATCCATCCCATAATCAGCTTCCAAATGCTGACACCATTGCATACACTAGCAAGATTTTGCTGTAAGGACCCAGATATAGCTGTCTCTTGTGAGACTAGGCAGGGGCCTAGCAAACACAGAAGTGGATGCTCACAGTCAGCTATTGGATGGGTCACAGGGCCCGCAATGGAGGAGCTAGAGAAAGTACCCAAGGAGCTAAAGGGAACTGCAACCCTATATGTGGACAACAATATGAACTAACCAGTAGCCCGGAGCTCTTGTCTCTAGCTGCATATGTATCAAAAGATGGCCTAGTCAGCCATCACTGGAAAGAGATGCCCTTTGGACTTGTAATCTTTGATGCCCCAGTACAGGGGAACGCCAGGGACAAAAAGGGGGAGTGGGTGGGTAGGGGATTGTGGGGATGGGTATGGGGGACGTTTGGGATAGCATTGGAAATGTAAACGAGGAAAATACCTAATAAAAAAATAATAAAAAGAACAGGACGTAGAGTCCAAAAGTACGATTTCTGTGGATTCAGTGGTGAAGCAGGCACTGATCGCCTCGTTTTTCTTGCCTGAGGCAACTATATTGGTTACACAGAATACCTTCAGCTGCAGTTACCTCACAGAATCTGGCAATTATTGCAAATAGAAGCCTCAATTCTGTTTTGATAAACCATCTCAGGTAAAGGCAAGGAAAGAAAGGGTGAATATCAATTTCAACTGAAAGCTGTGCTCAACCTGCATTTACAACTCCAGTCTGCCTATACTATGTATTTAGCAGTTCACTGCAGCCACATACCCAGGTCTATAGAGAAATACACCATCTTCTGGAAAAACAACACCTAAATGCAGAAAACGAAAGTCTTTTGTATTTTTCTACCTATAGAAGATCATTGTTTCTGCATCTCTTTTCTGGGACAAGTCATAGTGTGTGGTCAGTTTTGATTCCTGCTTTCTACTCTTCAGTTTTACAAGGAACAGGGAGAATCTGCTCCATGTAAATACAGACTGATTTCTGGAATGTGGAAGGCCAACTTTGGTGAGATATTCCCTTCTGAAGGAGAAAGGAAAGATGGCTTCGTGTCAGGTAAAGGTGTGCATGATTATGGGAATGGCTGAGTGTTCTTACAGAAAAACCCAATTGTCAGAACTTCCAAACCTTCCCTATGCTGATTCACATTTACAGATTACAGAAATATTTTGTCACATGACTCGCATTATTAATTCTACAAATCTTAGGTGTGCTTAAGACATCTTTCTACTTATTCCAGTCTAGTTTTTTTTCAATATAACTTTTATAAATGAAAACATAATCTGAAAATCTTATAAAGTTTCTGATAGCAAAGGTGAATATATATCATAACAAAGATGAATGTATAGTTGATTTCTACAGAGAATCAGTAGAGTCACTATTTGGCTGTGAAGAAAGGTCCATGTATACTGAATCTTGCATCTGAGTGCCTATTGCAGTAATTCTCAGCTTTCCTACTGCTGCAGTCTTGCAACTGAGTTACTCAAGTTGTGGTGATCCCAACTATAATTTTATTTTATTTACACTTCATATCTGTTATTTTGCTACTGTATGAGGCCTAATGTAAATATCTCTACTTTCTGGTGCCTTAGGCAACTACCATCAGATCATTTCGGGGACCATGCCATTTCATTCCCAAACAGGTTATCACCCACAAGTTGAGAACTATGTCATATTGAATCTTTGCAGAGAAGTCACAACATTGTTTCATTCAAAAAATAATTTCTCAGAAATACATACTAGTTGTTGATAGCAGACCAATTTTATAATAAATAAATCATTCTTTGGGTAAAATATAGAACTTGGCCAATGGACACAAGGGAATACTGTTCATTTATTTATTTATTTATTTATTTATTTATTTATTTACTTTTAGACTAAAACCATGTTTTATGCTAGGTTCCCCCTGAATTTATTTCACAAATTAGCATGGTACTTATCCAATTCTCCTTTTTAAAAATTTTTTATTAGCTATTTTCTTCATTTACATTTCAAATGCTATCCCAAAAGTCTCTTATATGCTTCCCCACCCTGCTCTCCTACCCACCCACTACTGCTTCCTGGCATTAGTGTTCCCCTCTATTGTAGCATATAATCCTTGCAAGAGCAAGGGCCTCTCCTCCCAATGATGGCCAATTAGGGCCGTGTGTTCCATTCAATACATCACTCCGAGCATAACTTCTGTTAGTTTCAATGTGTCTCTGTTTGGTTTCTATTTCCAGGATCTGTCCAATGAGGAAGGTGGGGTTTTGAAGTCTCCCACTATTATTGTGTGAGGTGCAATATGTGCTTTCAGCTTTACTAAAGTTTCCTTAATGAATGTGGCTGCCCTTGCATTTGGAGCGTAGATATTCAGAATTGAGAGTGCATCGTCAAAGATTTTAACTTTGATGAGTATGAAGCGCCCCTTCTTCTCTTTTTTGGTACTGTTCATTTTAATTTCAGGTTCTATTGACCTTCATGGATGTGGCTTTAGAGTTCTCTAAGGAGGAGTGGGAACGTCTGGATTCTGCTCAGAGAGCTTTGTACAGAGATGTCATGTTGGAGAATTACAACAAGCTGGTTTCTGTGGGTACGAACACTTTTCTTCCATAATTTCTACTCGCCTTACGGATGTCTAAAACTCTTACTAGTGTTTTGGTCTGACTTCCATTAATGACTCACTCTCTTAAATTTTTAAAATTATTGGTTACTATCTTATTTATAGCTAACATGTTATATACGTCTATCTTGGTTTTACATTTAACATAATGATCCTTCAGTCTTATATGCTTTGGGAATAAGCATTCAGTAGCATTTATATGTGAATACACTGTGACTAACACAGTCTTCTTTTTCTAATGATGTCATTTTAAAAAGAAATTCAGAATTTTAAAGTTGATTGACTTAAAAAGACTCTGAAACATTCTGATGGAAGTGACTATAAAAAATTCATTCATGCTGGGCAGTGGTGGCACACACCTTTAATCCCAGCACTTGGGAGGCAGAAGCAAGGGGATTTCTCAGTTCGGACCAAACCAAAAAAAAACCAAAACCAGAAAAAAAAGTCATTCATGTATCTTTTATGCTTTTCCATCTCACCTACATGGCACAATAATGTGCTAGTGCCCAGCTCCAATTAATGGCAAATCTGTATGTCTGAATGGACAGGTGTTGCTGTTTCAAAACCAGAGGTAATTACCTGCCTTGAAGAAAGCAAAGATGCATGGATTATTGATAGAAATGGGACAGAAGGAAGAGCACCAGGTACTCTGAAGTGAAATAACATGTTATGTGATGATTCTAAATCAGGGAGAAGTTTAGTCCTGAATGTACTTAGAAAAGCTATTCAATGTAAATTTTTTCTAAGAAGTTTCTTTTGAACAATGCATAAAAGGATTACCACACCATGAATGCTAAATGATTTTTGCTTCATTTTAATTTTATAGAGGAAATTTCAAATGTACCATATTATATATATTTTATAAAGTGGTAGATGATTATCTCATATTCTAATTGAGGTTGCTATTTTTCTTTTTTTTTCTCTTTATTTAATAATTTAATCCTTTTGGACAGTCCAGTCTTCATCCCCTTCGTAGACTGCTCCCCATACCATACCTCCTCCCCTCACCCTAACTATCTTCAAGAGGATGTCCCTATCCTACCATTCCTACCCCACCAGAACTCCCCACTCCCTGGGGCCTCAAGTCTCATGGGTTGGGTACATCTTCTTTCACTGAGGCCAGACCAGGAAGTCCTTTGCTGTATATATGATGGGGGCCTCAGGTCAGCTGATGTATCATACCTGGTTGGTGGCTGAGTGTCTAAGAAATTTTGGCAGTTTAGTTCAGTTAAGATTGCTGGTCTTCCGAAAGAATGGACCATCCAGAGACTGCCCCACCTCAGGATCCATCTGTTAATCAGCCACCAAACCCAGACAGCATTGCATAAGGCAGCAAGATTTTGCTGAAAGGACTCTGATATAGCTGCCTCCTGTGAGGCTTTACCAGTGGCTGATAAATACAGAAGTGGATTCTCACAGTCATCTATAGGATGGAACACAGGGGCCCCAATGAAGGAGCTAGAAAAATTACCCAAGAGCTTAAGGATTCGCAACCCTATAGGTGGAACAACAATATGAACTAACTAGTACCCCCAGAGCTCATGTCTCTAGCTGCATATGTAGCTGAAGATGGCCTAGTCAGCCATTATTGGGAAGAGAGACCCCTTGGTCTACCAAACTTTATATGCCCCAGTACAAGGAAATGCCAGGGCCAAGAAATGGGAGTGGGTGGGTAGGGGAGAAGGACGGGGGAGGGTGTAAGGGACTTTTGGGATAGCATTTGAAATGTAAATGAAGAAAATATCTAATAAAAAAAAGAAATGAATTCACATTAGACACCTAGGTGTCTTCGACAAGCTTTCAACACATGATCATATGAAGAACCATGCAATTCAGGAGCAGTGGAGCTACGTGGTAAGTGGTAGAACCCTAAGTAAAATAAATCATGATACCTAAAAGTCATCTCTGAACATCCTTAGAAATTGAACTACATAATGTTTGATATATCTACATGATAAGATAGGTAATTTATTTCTGTTTAGTTATGAAAGATTAAAAATCCTAGTAAGCTACAAATCCATTGTTATTAAAATTATGTTATTTCACTACCAATTTTTATTAATATGATGCTAAGATTATAGTAAAATATAAATTTTTTAAAAAAAATTCCTGGTCTTCCCATGGGGCTACCCTCCTCTTCAGCTTCTTCCAGCTTTTCTCAAATTGGACCGTGGGGATCCCTGGCTTCACTCCATTCAGTGGGTGCTAGTATCTATATCTGACTCTTTGATCTGCTTGTTGGACCTCTCAAAGGGCAACCATGCTTGGCTTCTATCTGCAAGTACACCACAGCATCAGTAATAGTTTCAGGCCTAGGGGGCCTCTCCTTGAACTTGATCCCAGTTTGCACTTGTCACTGGACCTCCTTTCTGTTAGGCTCTTCTCCATTTTTCTCCCTGCAGTTCTTCAGACAGGAACAGTTCTGGGTCAGAGATTTTGACTGTGGCATGGCATTAGTATCCCTCCACTTGATGCCCTGTCCCTCAAAGGGAGGTGGACTCTACAAGTTTTCTCTCCCCACTATAGAGCATTACATTCAATATCCCTCCCCTTGAGTCCTGAGGAATTCTCTCCTCCAAGGTCTCTGGTGCATTCTAGAGGGTCCCATCACCTCCAACCTCACAGGGTTGCCTGTTTCCATTGTTTCTGCTGGCCCTCAAGTATTCAGTCCTGTTCCTGCCCCAGTACCTGATCATGTTTTCCCCTTCCCTTCCCTGTCCTCTCTCCAAATCAAATCCCACACTCTCTGCCCCCAAAAATTGATTTCTTCTCCTTCCCAAGTGGTACGAAGGCATCCTCATTTGGACCTTTGGCTAATTAACTTTCTTGAGGTCTGTGAATTGTGTACTAGATATTCTGTATTTTTTGGCTAATATCCACTTATTTGTGAGGATATGCCATGCTTGTCCTTTTGGGTCTGAGTTACCTCTCTCAGGATAATATTTTCTAGTTCCATCCATTTGTCTGAAAAATTCAAGATGTTCTTGTGCTTAATAGCTGAGTTGTATTCCATTCTGTAAATGAACCATGCTTTCTGTATCCATTCTTCTATTGTGCTACATCTGGGTTGTTTCCAGGTTCTGGCTATCACATGTAAGGGCTCTATGAACATACTGGAGCATGTGCCCCCGTGGCATGGTGGATCATCCTTTGGGTATATGCCCAAGAGTGGTATATAGCTGGGTTTTCAGGTATATCTATTTGCAATTTTCAGAGGAACCTTCAGATTGATTTCCAGAGCAGTTCTACCAGTTTGCAATCCCACCAGCAGTGGAGGAGTGATGATGATGATTTTTCATTTTCACTCATGGTTTTGACTTCTTTTTGAAAGTGAAGTGTCTACAGTTGTTTGGATTCGTTTCTGGGACTTCCATTTGATTCTATTATCAAGTTGTTTCATTTTATAACAATACCAGGCAGATTTTACTACTATTGCTCTGTAGTACAGCTTGAAGTCAGGGATGGGTATTTCTCCATAAGTTCTTTAACTGTTCAGGATTAGTATTGCAATTCTGGGATTTTTTGTTTATGTAGGAAGTTTCAAATTTTTCTTTCAGGAATTGGGTCAGAATTTTGATAGGCATTGCATTGAATCTGTAGATTGGTTTTGGTAAAATGACCTTTTTTCCTATGTTAATCACACCAATCCATGAACATGTAAGATCTGACCATCTTCTAATAACTTCTTCAATTTTTTTTTCAGAGACTTGAATTTCATGTCATGTCTGATATTTGCCTTGCTTGATTAGAGTTTCAATAAGATATTTTCTTTACTTCTGACAATTGTGACTGGAGTTATTTCCCTTATTTCTTTCTCAGCCCATTTATCATTTGAATAAAAGTTGGCTACTGATCTTTTTGAGGTAATTTCTTAAGCAGTCATTTTACTGAACACATTTTTAGCTTTAGAACTTCTCTGATAGAGGCATGTTGTCATTTGCATATACTATCATATCCTCTTCCAATAGCAATGTTTTAAGTTCTTCATTTCCAAATTATGTCTCCTTGATCTCTTTTATATATCTTACTGTTCTAACTATAAGTTCAAGCATTATATTGAAAAGATAAGAAGAAAGTGAACAGCCTTACCTTGCTGCTGATTTTAGCAAAATTTCATTAAGTTTCTATTTGATTTGACGATGGAAAATTGCTTTCTATGAATACACATTTACGTTTTTATTCTTTCATTATTTCAGTGCTATTTATACATCAAACATATTAAATAATACTGAGTATTTTGACAACCAATTAATACATAAAAAATTGTTCAGCTTTTATATTCATATCCATTTATACCTGAAAAATATCATTTAATACTTTCCATAAATGAGAAACCTACATATAATATTGAATGCTAAATTTTTATAGAATAACAATAGCTACTGGTTATTATAAATAAGGCTGCTATGAACATACTGGAGCATGTGTCTTTATTACATGGTGGAGCATCTCTTCTGTACTGGCCTAGGAGTGGTAGAGAGGGTGTTGGGAACAAAAAAGGGGGGGGAGAAGCAGAAGGAAAAGGGGCCAAACTTCCAGCCAGAGTTCCTGTACTCTGGGAAGGTGGACTCAAGCAGAGTTGCCAAACACTGTTGAACTCTGCCCCGTGTAAGGATCTAAGGCTAACCCACTCAGCAGGGGATGGAGAAGGGGCAGCCCCTGACTGTGGACCCTGGAACTACCTTCCTAAAGCCCCAGAGTTATAGGAGACACGGATAAGGGAAGAGGTTCCCAACACTGATCAGCAGGTCTAGATTGAGCAGAGACTATCTATGGTTTAAGAGCTTTATTATAGAAATGCAGGGGAAAGAGAGAAGAGGGAGAGACAGAAAGACAGAGAGAGACAGACAGAGACAGAGACAGAGAGAGAAGGTTAGAGAGGAAGACAGAGAAAGAGGGAGAGAGAGAGGATAGGAAAGAAGAAGACAAAGAAAAAGGGAAGAGGAGAAAGAAGTGAGGGAAGTGAGAGGTGAAGATTGAAAGGAGTAAGAGAGCAAGGTGGGGGCCTAACAGTCCCTTTTAAAGTCTTTACTGTCACTAGGTAACTAGGGAGGAGTTTAGCATGAAGTTCAGATGCTTGGGCCATTGCTTATGTGACTACTGACCATGCTTCTCATGCGGGGGCTCTGGGAGATGGTAATTTAGGCGGGGGCCAGAGTTCCAGGAGCATGAGGGAATACCTACCATGTCATTAAGGTGAATTATGGCCATCAGGGTTCATACCTCAGCTCAACTAAAAGCAGCCTGCAATTCCCCACAGATGTGTCCTCAGGTAATACTATGTCCAATTTTCTGAGGAACTACCAAACTGATTTCCAGAGGGGTTGTACCATCTTGCAATGCCACAAGCAATGGAGAGTGTTCCCCTTTCTCTGCATCCTCACCAGTGTCTGCTGTCACCAGAGTTTTGTTTTGTTTTGTTTTGTTTTGTTTTTGGTTGTTTGTTTGTTTGATTGGTTGGTTGGTTGGTTGGTTGGTTGGTTGGTTGGTTGGTTGGTTTTTGCCATTTTCATTGGTGTTAGGGGGAAATCTCTGGGTTGATTTGATTTGCATTTCCATGATGACAAAGAATTTTAAACTTTCCTTTAGGTGCTTACAAGCCATTCAATATTTCTCGGTTGAAAATTCTTATTTAGCTTTGTACCCCAATTTTATAATAGGGTTATTTGGTTGTCTGGAAATAATGGGCAGATTTGCATTCTTCTATATGCTGATCTATATGCTCTTGTCTTTAGCTGCATATGTATCAAAAGATGGCCTAGTCGGTCATCACTGCAAAGAGAGGCCCATTGGACTTGCAAACTTTATATGCCCCAGTACAGGGGAACGCCAGGGCCAAAGAGGGGCAGTGGGTGGGTAGGGGATTGGGGGGGTGGGTATGGGGGACCTTTGGGATAGCATTGAAAATGTAAACGAGGAAAATACCTAATTAAAAAAATCATATCATCTGCAAATAGTGGCATTTTTATATCTTCCTTTTCAATTTGTATCCCATTGATTTCCTTTTGTTGTCTAATTGCCCTAGCTCGAACTTCAAGAACTTTGTTGAATAGATAGAGAGTGGGCAATCTTATGTAGTCCCTGATTTTTTTGGAATTGCTTCAAATATCTCTCCATTCAGGATGTTGTTGGCTACTGGTTTACTATATATTGCTTTTACTATGTTTAGTTATGGTCCTTGAATTCCTGACTTTCCAAGACTTTTATCATGAGGGGTGTGCTAAATAATTGACAAATGCTTTTTTCAGCAACTAATGAAATAATCATATGATTTTTTTCTTTATATTGTTAATCTAGTTGATTACATTGATGGATTTCTGTATATTGAACCATCCCTGCATCCTAGGAATGAAACCTACTTGATCATTGTGAATGATCTTTTTTTTTTTTAGGAATTTTCATCATTTACATTTCCAATGCTATCCCAAAAGTCCCCCATACCCTCCCCTCCACTCCCCTACCCACCCACTCCCATTTTTGGCCCTGGTGATCACATGAACTGGGGCATATAAAGTTTGCATGACCAATAGGCCTCTCTTTCCAGTGATGGCTGACTAGGCCATCTTTTCATACATATGCAGCTAGAGACAAGAGCTCTGGGGTTAAGGTTAGTTCATATTGTTGTTCCACCTATAGGGTTGCAGTTCCCTTTAGCTCCTTGGGTACTTTCTCTAGCTCCTCCATTGGGGGCCCTGTGATCCATCCAATAGCTGAATTGTGAGCATACACTTCTTTGTTTGCTAGGCCCTGGCATATTCTCACAAGAGACAGCTATATCAGGATCCTTTCAGCAAAATCTTGCTAGTGTATGCAATGGTGTCAGCGTTTGGAGGCTAAATATGGGATGGATCCATGGATATGGCACTCTCTAGATGGTCCATCCTTTTGTCTGAACTCCAAATTTTGCCTCCGTAACTCCTTCCATGGGTGTTTTGCTCCCAATTCTAAGGGACAAAGTGTCCAGACTTTGGTATTCATTTTTCTTGAGTTTCATGTGTTTTGCAAATTGTATCTTATATCTTGGGTATTCTAAGTTTCTTGCCTAATATCCACTTATCAGTGAGATCATATCATTTGAGTTCTTTTGTGATTGGGTTACCTCACTCAGGATGATGCCTGCAGGTCCAAACATTTGCCTGGGAATTTCATAAATTCATTGTTTTTAATAGCTGAGTAGTACTCCATTGTATAAATATACTATATTTTTGTGTCCATTCCTTTGTTGAGGGGCATCTGGGTTCTTTCCAGCTTCTGGCTATTATAAATAAGGCTGCTATGAACATAGTGGAGCATGTGTCTTTCTTACCAATTGGAACATCTTCTGGATATATGCCCAGGAGAGGTATTTCAGGATCCTCCGGTAGTACTATGTCCAATTTTCTGAGGAACTGCCTGACTGATTTCCAGAGTGGTTGTACAAGCTTGCAATTCCACCAACAATGGAGGAGTGTTCCTCTTTCTCTACATCCTCACCAGCATCTGCTGTCACCTGAATTTTTTATCTATTCCCCGTGCCCATATCTTCGAGGTTTTTCCCCACTTTCTCCTCTATGGTAGTTCCACCAGAGGTTCTATTATCCTTGAAAAGTGTTTTTGCTATCCTAGGTTTTTTGTTATTCTATATGAATTTGCAAATTGCTCTTTCTAGTTCGTTGAAGACTTGAGTTGAAATATTGATGGGGATTCCATTGAATTTGTAGATTGCTTTTGGCAAGATTGCCATTTTTACAATGTTGATCCTGCGAATCCATGATCATGAGAGCGTCCTCCAAGAGGAACTCTCAATTCTGAATATCTATGCTCCCAATGCAAGGGCAGCCACATTCATTAAAGAAACTTTAGGAAAGCTCAAAGCACACATTGCACCTCACACAATAATAGTGGGAGACTTCAACACACCACTTTCATCAATGGACGGTCGAGGAAGCAGAAACTAAACAAAGACACAGTGAAACTAACAGAAGTTATGAAACAAATGGACTTAACAGATATCTACAGAACATTTTATCCTAAAACAAAAGGATATAACTTCTTCTCAGCACCTAATGGTACCTTCTCCAAAATTGACCATATAATTGGTCACATAACAGGCCTCAACAGATACAAAAATATTGAAATTGCCCCATGCATCCTATCAGACCACCGTGAATGATCTTTTTTATATGTTCTTGAATTAGGTTAGCAAGAGTTATATTGAGTATTTCTGCATCTATATTCATAACAGAGATATACCTGAAGTTCTCTTTTTTCATTTGTTCTTTATGTAGTTTAGGAATAAGCATAGTTGTGCCTTCATACAATGAATTGGATAGTGTCCCTTCTATTTTTGTTTTGTGTAATAGTTTGAATAGTATTGGTATTAGGTATTCTTTGAAGATCTCATAGAATACTCCACTAAACTTATCTGGTCCTGGGATTTTTTTTTTGGTTGGGAGACTATTAATGACTGCTTCTATTTCTTAGGGGATATGGGACTGTTTAAGTGATTTATCTGAACCTGTTTTGACATTGGCACCTTGTATGTATCTAAAAAATTGTCTATATCTTCCAAATTTTCAAATTTAGTTGAGTATAAAATTTTGTAGTAGATTCTAATGATGACATTTTTTGAATTTCCACTGTTTCTGTTGTTATGTCTCCCTTTCCATTTCTGATTTTATTAACTTGGATACTGTCACTGTACCCACTGTACCCTCTGATTAGTCTTGGTATGTGTGTATGTGTGTATTCTGTTGTTTTGGTGTTAAGATCATCTATAGTCTGTGGAGATCTGATAAGGTGCATGGGATTATTTCAATATCATGTATCTGTGAGGTCTGTTTTGTGACTGTTTATATGTTCAGTTTTGGAGATGGCACTATGAAGTGCTGAGAAGAAGGCATATTTTCTTGCTTTAGGATGAAATATGCTATACATATCTGTTAGATACATTTGGTTCATAACTGCTGCAAGTTTCACTGTGTTTCTGTTTAGTTTCTTTTTCCATGATCTGTTCATTGCTGAGAGTGGGCTGTTGAAATCGCTCACTGGTATTGTGGGGATGTGATAAGTGTTTTGAGCTTCAGTAGTTTCTTTTAAGAATGTGGGAGCCCTTGCATTTGAAGCAGAAATGTTCAGTGTCATGCCCACTTTGTCCAGCAAGGAAGACACAACACGGTCAGATTCTTCTCAACAACTTTATTGCAGGAACGCCTTAATGCTGCTACAGGAACCCTGGGCACCCAGGGAGGACTCCTTATATACACCAGAGCACAGGGAAAAGCTTTGTGTCCTCCTGGGATTGGTCAGTCTGCTGGCACCTTATTTTGCATGCACCCACTCAGGAGGGGTTGGCACCAGATTCGGGCTAGCGCCTGCACAGTGGTGTTGTTTACTGCCATGGTGTACCAGAAACCAGTGCCATCTTTTAGGCATCAGCTGCCGACATCTCCCCCTTTTTTGTTTAATAATATGATGCTGGACTAGGTCTGGGCAAGTCTGTCCATTGGCCACGGCTCCTGTCTTAGGTCGATCCTTTCATGTCACAGCCTTACCTGTCATAGGGTTACCCTATCACCTCCAGGACCCGTGTCTTAGGTTGGTCTGTGCATAAGGAAAGTTGCCTGTCACTGGATACCGTGGATCTGTGTGACTACAACTGCCAGACGACCTAGGGCGAATTCTTAATTTTTTAAAGAGGCTAGCCAAACATTGGGAGATGCGCCATCTTCAATCGCCATCAATATTTGGTACACCACTGCCTTATGTTGAGCGTGCTCTCATTTGAGTCAACACAATAGCCAGATACAAAAGACACAACCCAGGAGGACCACTGCCCCCCAGGCCAACATTCCCACCCATTCCTTTAAAAATGAGAAGGCATTGGTGATCCAGGAGGTGAAGTCCCCCAAGGTGACAGGGTCTAGTCGAGTGCCATTGAGTTTGGCAATCTGGAGGAGCAGCTTTCTGGACAACTGCTCTGCTTTAGCCGACCAATTTCCTTTATGGTACTCAGATAAGAGGTGACTCTGTTCAAGAGACTGAGAGAAATTAGCTTGTAGAGAGATAATACACAAACCTTTAAGAGACAAAACACAGGACATTTGGACAACTTTATAAAATTCTTCAACCTGTTCTTGAACTAAGTCTATTCTTATGGAATTCTTCAAGGTTGCAAGGAGAAATAAGAGAGAGTTCCATCTGCTTTGATATGATTGAGGAGGCATACATGACAAAATGTGGCCACAACTTTTGCTACAAGTGTATTCATCAGAGTTTGGAGGACAATAATAGATGTCCCAAGTGTAATTATGTTGTAGACAATATTGATCATCTCTATCCTAATTTCTTGGTGAATGAACTCATTCTCAAACAGAAGCAAAGATTTGAGGAAAAGAGGTTCAAATTGGACCATGCAGTGAGTAGCACCAATGGACATAGGTGGCAAATATTTCAAGATCTACTAGGAACTGATCAAGATAACCTTGATTTGACCAATGTCAACCTTATGTTGGAATTATTAGTGCAGAAGAAGAGTAAAAGCAAAATGTTCGCTATCACAGGATGCAAGGGGAATAGAGAAAAAAACAATCCTTAATATCAATTGTTATTATAGGCCAATCAGCAGGCAGGCTAGAGAGCAGGGGAAGGCCTCTTTGTATTGGGCCCATAATTTTCATTTGATTATTAATAGCTCTAAGATCGTGTAAAAGCCTCCATTTACCTGATTTTTTTCTTGATTACAAATATAGGGGTATTCCATGGGCCCATAATTTGCATTTGATTGTTAATAGCTCTAAGATTATATAAAATCTTCATTTACCTGATTTTTTCTTGATTACAAATATAGGGGTATTCCATGGTGACTGGGAGGGTTTAATATGTCCTAACTCCAATTGTTCCCTTACTAATTCCCTGGCTGCTGCCAATTTTTCAGAGGAAAGAGTCCATTGAGGAACCCATACAGGCTCCTCTGTTTTCCAAGTAATGGGTATACTGCCCTCAACGGCCCCTAGGAAAAGCCCAATCCCTTTTTATCTTGTTTGAACTTAGTTGGTACTGACATAATTATACCTTGTAATGACTTTCCTAACCCTTTTCCTGGAGTGTAGCCCATACTATACATAATTTCTCAGGCTTGTGGGGAATTATTATTAGTTAATCTAAGATCCATCTTGGTTAAGACATCCCTGCCCCAAAGGATCACAGGTATGTCCACAGTGTGAGGAAAAAATTTCCCTGACTTTCCTTCCTTGTTTCTCCAAGTTGGTGTATAATCAGGATTAAAGGGTGAAGCTGTCAGCACTTTTGATTTTACTCTTTTGCCAGCCACCCCCCCTTTTTAAAGGATTGGTTTTGTATGACCAATCTGGATCATACCTATCCCTCTCATACTGAGCTGCCTCTTCTTCTAGGTCAGCTTCTTCATCTTTACTAAGCTCCAAGTCACTGGAAGCAGAGCTTGATAAATTTAAATCTTTTAGAGAGGAATATATCTTCACTATTTCCTTTTCTTTATCACTGATTACTTTTATTTTTCCTCCCTTTTCTTTTCCTTTTTCTTTCTCGCCCCTTTCGCCCTTCTTCTTTTTTCTGCTCATTTGTTCCTTATCTTCCTCTTACATACTTTCTTGTTGTTCTGTAAGAATTTTCTGACCTGCCTTTACTGCTTCAACACACCACTTATCTTCTAAACAAGCTCGTACCATGCGCCAAAGGGCTTTCATGCCGGGTTTTACAAAAAACAAAACAACAATGGCAAGAGCTACCCATACTGGGTCTATGGAAAAGAAAACTATGTTCCCCTTAAACCCGGTGATCAATTTGGGAGACTTACAGGTACCAACGTTCCTCAGCTGGAGTTCTGAATCCACAAGATCCTTGGGTCCCCGTGTGGACCACCAATTTGTCGCGCCCACCTCGTCCAGCAACAAAGACAAAACACCATCAGATTCTTCTTGTCTGTCAGATCTTGCAGCTTTTAATATTCTTTTTGTTCTGTATATTTAATGCTTTGGCTATTATTTGCATGAAAGAATTTCATCTTTTACTCCAATCTATTTGGTATTATGCAACCTTCTTATACATTTAAACAATATTTTCTTTAGATAAGAATTTTTTCTATGATTTTGTTAAAGGTATTTTCTAGTACCTTGAGCTGGGAATCTTCTTCTATACCTATTATTTTTAGGTTTTTGTCTCTTTATACTCTCCTTCATTCCCTTGGTGAGCATTTTGTCTAAGGTTAGCCCCATTGATTGGTAGGAATCTTTCACCTACCTGGACTCTGGTAATTCTAGAGGGTCTGAACAGCTTCCACTGTGGAATCTAAATGACGTTTTAATTTATATTTCCCTGATGACTAAGGACTTTGAATATTTCTTTTTATTAGCATTTTATTCCTCCCCTTCCTCATCCTCTTCCTCCTACACCTCCTTTTCTTCTTCTTCATATCTTTAATCTGACTTTTTAGTCAAGTTATTATCCCCCTCCCAATGTGCCCTCTGACTATTCCTCATGCCATTAGTCCTCCCCCTATCTTGAAGAAGATACCTCCACCACCACCACACCACCTGCCAGCCCTCTCCACCCTGTGGGGCCTCAAGACTCATGAGAAGTAGGCACCTCTTCTCTCACTAAGTCCAGGCCAGGCAGTCCTCTGCTATATATCTGTTGAGGACCTGATATGAGCTACTGTATGGTGACTCAGTGTCTGAGAGATCTTAGGGGTCTGGGTTAGATAAACTTCTGGTCTTCTCATGGGGTCATCCTCCTCAGCTTCTTCCATTCAAACTTCTCCAAATCAACAAGAGGGATTTCCAACTTGAGTCCATTGATTTGAAATAATTATCTGCATCTGTCTCAGTCAGCTACTTGTTAATCTATGTCTTTTTATTGGGGAATTGAGTCCATTGATATTAAGAGATGTTAAGGGAAATGATTGTTGCTTCCTGTTATTTTTGTTATTAGATTTGGAATTCTGTTCATGTGGCTATCCTCTTTTAGGATTTTTGAAAGATTAATTTCCTGCTTTTTCTAGGGCACAGTTTCCCTCCTTATGTTGGAGTTTTCCATTTATTATCCTTTGAAGGGTTGGAATTGTGGAAATTTATTATGTAAATTTATTTTTCTCATGGAATACCTTTCTTTCTCCATCTATGGTAACTGAAAGAATTGCTGGGTATAGTAGACTTGGCTGTCATTTGTGTTGTCTCAGGGTCTGTATGACATCTGCCCAGGATCTTCTGGCTTTTAACAGTCTCTGGTGAGAATTCTGGTGTAATTCTGATAAGTCTGCCTTTATATGTTACTTGACTTGTTGCCCTTACTGCTTTTAATATTCTTTCTTTATCTTGTGCATTTCATGTTTTCACTATTGAGTAATTGGAGGAATTTCTTTTCTGGTCCAGTCTATTAGGAATTTTGTAGACTTTTGTAGATTCATGGACATATCTTTCTTTAGGTTGGGGAAGTGGTCTTCTATACTTTTGTTGAAGATATTTACTGGCCGTTTCATTTGGGAATCTTTGTTCTCTTCTATAACTATTATCCTTAGATTTGGTAATCTCATTGTGTTCTGGATTTCTTGGATGTTTTTGGTTAGGATCTTTTTACATTTTACACTTTCTTTGACTGTTGTATCAGTGTTTAATATGGTATCTTCTTAACCTGCAATTCTCTGTTCTATCTAGTATATTGTGTTGTGGATGCTTGCATCTATGGCTCCTGACTTTTTATTTCTCCTTCTGTTTTTTTTTGTTTGTTTGTTTGTTTGTTTTGGTTATTCGAGACAGGATATTTCTGTGTAACCTTGGCTGTCCTAGAACTTGCTCTGTACACCAGGCTGGCTTCGAACTCAGAAATTCACCTTCCTCTGCCTCCCAAGTGCTGGGATTAAAGGTGTGTGCCACTACATCCAACTCAAGATGTGACTTTAAAACAGAGTCTTGCTTTTCAGGAATTTTGGGTTACTCAGGGCTCACTTTGGTAGGAAAATTGAGTTCTGATGAGGCCAAGTAGCCTTGATTTTTGTTGCTTATGTTCTTGCTCTTTTCTGTCACATCTGCTTATGTCTGGTGTTATCCAGGACTACTGTCTCCACTGTGGCTTGTCCCTTCTGTGAGCCTGTGTATCAGCTCTCCTAGGAGACCAGTTCTGTCCAGGAGGAATTTGGGTATGCAGAGCTCTGTGACACAGGAAAAAAAAAACAGGATGGATCGTGTCCATCCCTGGCTTTTCCTTGTTTCCTGTGTCCTGATGGATCTGTGTAGGTCCCTCTTGGGCCAGGAAATTGAGCAGTAGTGGTGTTCTTACCTGTGCTATCAGATGTGTCAGCACTCTTGAAGGTCCAGTTCCCTCCCAGTAAGATTTGATTATGGAGGGCTGTGGCACAGGGTCAACTCCAGGAATAAATACCTGTTTTGTTTATAAATAAATAATCTCACTGATTTAAAATCTAATGTTTAATTTCACATTAGTATCCCATTATTGAAAAGGTATTCTAGTACCTCCTTTTCATCATTCTGTCATTGGATAGAAGATTGGGTTCATATTGGTCATTGAGTCTCATAGTGTGGAGATTTTCTTTTATTAATGCATGCTAGCTGCAAAAATTATGTTTTGTTATCTTTTTTTTTTTTTTGCATCATGGTTCCACTGTATTACCCAGGCCCAAGGTTTAAATGCACAAGCAAAAGGGGAAGTGCCTTTTAGCAGGAAGGATGGGCAGTAGAATTGAACAAGCAAAAGGGGAAGTACTTCTCAGCAGGAGGGATGGGGCAGCAGAAATTTTTCTTTGGGCAGTTACACGAGAAGCAGGAACTGCTGGTATAAGGGTGTGGTCAGGACATTGGTGATGACTTAGGGCTGGAACATTCTGTGGTTGTTCTCGGAACAACATGTCGGTGGCCCGCTTTTGACCCCCTTTTTTTCTCTGGGGGAGAGGCCCAATTCAGAGATCAGGACAATAGAGTTGTCTTAATAGCTCCTATCATCTCCCCTGTTTTAATATTTTTATAAAGGCATATTTTATAATAAATTTGTAGCCACGTTTTTAATGACTGCCTAAACATCTGTTTGCTCACCGGTGATTCTCTAAAACCACGAAGGACACAAGGACAAGTCATCTATGAGGCTTGAATTAATGGTTCCAGTCTGTTGGGTATAACCTGGGCTAGCCAAGGGACTTAGGAACAAAGCAAACTCCGTGGGTAGAGGTATAGGTCTGATCCCCAGTGTGTAATGTTAGGGGCCATGTACAGGATTGACTCTCAGGCCCGCAGATTTTTACCCAGAGTAACCCTGACCTGTTCCTGTGCCGTTTTTTCCTGGGGGAAGGACCCTAGGGCACTCAACCTTCAAGCAATCAGACATGCCTCTCAGAGACTGTCTAACAGCTTCCATACTAATCTCTGTGCAGTGCCTTAGCCTTACAACTCTCACGGGCAATGGCTTCCAGTTCCAATTTTACAATGTGTCTAGCCTGGGATGACAATTTAGGTTCCAATGTGGCAAGAATGTATATTACCATGTTGGAAGCATAGAACACGGCAACCTATAAATGATTACTGGTATGAGACTGATGGCCGAATTTAGGGGGAGGGGAATGATCTTACTTAAGCATTGTATGGAAATTGAGTCTCTCTCCCCGAAACAAGGGTGATGAAGCTGTATCCATGTCTGACTCTTCTCCAGTAACCTGCTTGTTTTCACCAAAGTCCAGCCGATGGTAATGAACTGAAAAAAAAGCACTTGAAAGAGATGAATCAATTTGAGATTTGACAAATCTGGTCAATTTCTGAAATGCCCAAGGACCGAAGGAAATCAGTAATAGGAGTCCCAATAGGGGCTTATCTCTTATACTGTGTAATTATGATGAAGTTCATACATATGAAAATATATCATGTATTTTATGAATATCTTCTAACATATATTATTTCATAACATTTATTTCTTTTGAAGAAAATTGTTGCAATTCTGTGTTGTATTCTTTTGGCAAGATCCTCAAACTGGTGCTATTTCATGCATTAAGCATGTATATTATTTTCAACCAATTGTAAAATGACATATAATGACATGTTCTCCTTCATTTTGCCTCTGTCTTGTTATCATAAGAAGAAACTATTTCAAAGGCACAGGATTATGTCCAGGATGAAATAACAGAAAGATTTTCATGTAATAACCTTTCAGTGCTATATAGGAAAATTCAGGGAATATACTGCTGTTAGTGAAGAGTGTGAAATATGTTTTTATGGAAGTGCTCTGTTTGTAAAACATATTTGTTTCAATCCTGAAACAGATCAGAAAGCTCCAGATTCTCTTCCTGAGAGAACTCAATCCCCAAATCCTAAGACTCTACAGAATTTCTACTCGAGTGACATCTTACAAATGTATTGAATGTGGGAAATCTTATACAAAGTTATCAAGTCTTAAAATTCACCACAGATTACATACTGGAGACAAACCTTGCAAATGTAATAAATGTGGGAAATCTTTTAAACATTTTGTCAAGTGTTAAAATTCACCACAGATTACATACTGGAGACAAACCTTATAAATGTAATGAATGTGGCAACTCTTTTGCCTACTACTCACAGCTTAAATATCACCACAGAATACTTATTGGAGACAAACCTTACAAATGTAATATGTGTGGCAAATCTTTTACATGGTATTCAAATCTTAAAGTTCACCATATAAGACATACTGGAAACAAACCTTACAAATGTAATGAGTGTGGGAAATCTTTTAAACATTTGTCAAGTCTTAAAGATCACCACAGATTACATACTGGAGACAAACCTTACAAATGCAATGATTGTGGGAAATCTTTTACCAAGTCCTCAAGACTTAAAGTTCACCACAGATTACATACTGGAGACAAACCTTACAAATGTAATGAATGTGGAAAATGTTTTACCCAGGTTTCAAAACTTAAAGTTCACCATAAAATCCATACTGGAGACAAACCTTCCAAATGTAATGAATGTGGCAAATATTTTACAAAGTCCTCAAATCTTAAAGTTCACCAGAGAATCCATACTGGGGACAAGCCTTACAAATGTAGTGATTGTGGGATATCTTTTACAAAGTCCTCAAATCTTAAAGTTCACCAGAGAATCCATACTGGGGACAAACCTTACAAATGTAATGATTGTGGGAAATCTTTTACAAAGTCCTCAAATCTTAAAGTTCACCAGAGAATCCATACTGGGGACAAACCTTACAAATCTAATGATTGTAGGAAATCTTTTACAAAGTCCTCAAATCTTAAAGTTCACCAGAGAATCCATATGGGGGACAAACCTTATGGATGTAATAAGTATGGAAAATGATTTACCGAGTCTTCCCAACTTAATGTTCACCACAAAATCCATAATAAAAACAAACCTTACAAATGTAATAAGTGTTGTAAATCATTTACAGATTCCTCATCACTTCAAGTTCACCAGAGAATCCATACTGGAGATGTATCTTAAAAATGTATTAAATGTGGCAAATCTATACACAGTCCTCAGATCTTAAATTTCACCACCAAATCCATACTGGATAAAAAACTTTACTAATATAATCAATATGACATATCATTTACCCAGTCCTTAAATCTTCAAGTTCACTACAGAATACATATAGGAGGTAATCTTCACAAATAAAGAGTTGGCAAGTCTCTTTTCTTGTCCTCTATTCTCCAAGTACATCAAAAAATCCATATGGGAAAGCAGCCTTATAAATGCAGTGAATGTGGGAAATAATTTTCCTGGTCCCCCTACAACCCTCATCAACGTCATTACAGAATTCGTTTTGGAGACAAACATTCCTAATGTAAAGCATGTAGAAATTTATTCACAGTTATATCTTCAAACACAGCACAGCATGCACATTGGAGAGAAACCTTACAAATGTGAACAATATGGCAAATCATTTAGCAAAATCTCAAACCTCAGATAAAATAGATTCATGCAGCAGACTAAATTGATATGTAATTGAGTTCTAAGTATTTATATAGAAATATGTTATTTTAAAAGATAAATATAGTTGTAAGAATTTAAACTGTGGTGAATCCTTGCTCATCAAAGAATACAAACAAGGTAGTATTACACAAAGTAGTAATTGGAAACCCTTACTTTGAAGTAAATGTTATATTCATAGGAAATTATTTTATCAACAATAAAATGTAAAAAAAAAAATCTTTCACCCAGCAATAATCTGATATCACTGATGAATAACCGTATAGAATTCATTTTCAAATTCACTAAAGAAATAATATTTTAATATATAAGCATATAAAAGAAAATAATATTAATAAATATTTTTGTATACGCATGTTGATTAATGTTCTGTATATTTTAGGATCGTAGAATATTGGGATTTATGGGATACATTCTCAATGAAGGTTATTGTGATGTTAGTCCTTGAGCTTTTATTGAGTAATTTTTATTTTCAAGCTAATCCCTTCTTTGTCACATTTATTAATAAATATATTACAACTGCCTTTTATTACTACTGCCTTGGTGTGATTACTATCAATTTTATGCTGGAATGGTGTCATTTTTAGAGTTTCTATTCCCGTAGAAAACACCATGATCAAGAAGCAAGTTGGAGAGGAAAGAGTTTTCATAGCTTGCATTTCCAAATTGATGTTCATCATCAAAGGAAGTCTAGACAGAAACTCACACAGGGTAGGAACTTTTAGGTAGGAGTGGACTCAGTAGCCATGGAGGACGTTGCTTATTGGCCTGCTTCTCCTGGTTTGCTCAGCTTGCTTTCTGATAGAACCCAGAACTACTAGCCCAGGGATAGCACCATGTAGGGTTAAAGGTCCTGCATCCACTCTGCCACAGGGCTCAGTTGCTCAGGAAGGCAGGACACATGAGTTGACCTCACTTACCGCATGCTGTCACTAGGGAGGTGATGGGCAGTAGGGAAGCCCCCAGACACTCCTCCAGCGTGGGGAAGTGCATGCAGTAGGAGGCAACCAGAAATGGCTCTGGAGTCCCAGGGCCTGCAATGAGGCTGTGCCTTCTGGTTTCAGACTCTTCCCATCCAAGAGCCTATGAAAGCCATGGAAGAGCTGAAAACAGAGGCCCACAGGCTGGATCTAGCCTGGGGCTGGGGAGAGAGGAGAAGAGGGAGCTCCAGCTGGTCCTGTTGGCATTATTCTTGGCTTGATTATGGTAGTGGGCTTGTGCTTGGCTTTGTGGTGGTTGTGGATATTAGGGCAGGGAGGCCTTCTATAGGAAAGAGGACTGACTAAAAAGTAAAGATCTTCTCCATGACTCCCCACAAAAAATCCTGATAAAAACAGGCAGTCTATAGTTTTAAGGCATTTATTGCCATGGCAGAAAGTGGTTGTATATAATCATATCCCACTTCTCAGGGTTGACCTGAGATTAAATTCCTTTTGCATGAAGGAATGTCTGGGAAGGAAAGCTTTTGAGCTAAGACCACCTGGCCTCATGGTACCTCATTAAAATGGAGATTTGTCTTGAGCCTATGTGACCACAGGTCACATCCTCTACCTGTGGAGATGCTTGGGGCATTGCTCTCATGTAACTAATGGCCACAAATATATGGGGGGATTCAGCTAGTGACAGGAGCCTTGTGCCCAGGAACAGACAAAACTTCAGTATTTCCTGGGCTTCAAGCCTTAACTCAACCAGAGACCAAACTACCTTTCAAGGTCCCCGAGCATCCCCCACAATGGGCTAGGCCCTTTCCCTTTGATCACTAATTGAGAAAATGGATTTCATGGAGGCATTTCCTCAAGGGAGGGTCCTTTCTCTGTGATAACTACAGGTTGTGTCACGTTGATGCAAAGCACTATCCAGTAAAACTTACCCATTGCGTTTTTTCTCAATCCTATCATTTTTTAAATTAGGGATTTTCTTCATTTACATTTCCAATAGTCCCCCATACCCTCCTGCCCCAAGCCACTACCCACCTACTCGTCTTCTTGGCCCTAGCATTCCCCTGTACTGAGGCATATAAAGTTTGCAATACCAATGGGCATCTCTTTCCACTGATGGCCAACTACACCAACTGCTGATACATATGCAGCTAGAGACATGAGCTCTGGGGGGTACTGGTTACTTCATATTGTTGACACACCTATAGGGTTGCAGATTCCCTTTAGAACATTGGGTACTTTCTCTAGCTCCTCCACGGGGGCCCTGTGATCCATCCAATAGATGACTGTGAGCATCCACTTCTGTGTTTGCTAGGCCCCAGCATAGCTTCACAAAAGACAGCTATATCAGTGTCCTTTCAGGAAAATCTTGCTAGTGTATGCAATGGTGTGAGCATTTGGAGGCTGATTATGGGATGGATCCATGGTATGGCAGTCTCTAGATGGTCCATCTTTTTGTCTCAGCTGCAAACTGTCTCAGTAACTCCTTCCATGTATGATTTGTTCCCAATTCTAAGAAGGGGCAAAGTGTCCATACTTTGGTCTTTGTTCTTCTTGAGTTTCATGTGTTTTGCAAATTGTATCTTGTATCTTGGGTATTCTAAGTTTCTGGGCAAATATCTACTTATCAGTGAGTACATATCAATTGAGTTCTTTTATGATTGGGTTACCTCACTCACGATGATTCCCTCCAGGTCCATCCATTTGCCTAGGAATTTCATAAATGCATTCTTTTTAATAGCTGAGTAGCACTCCATTGTGTAAATGTATCACATTTTCTGTATCCATTCCACTGTTGAGTGACATCTGGGTTCTTTCCAGCTTCTGGTTATTATAAATAAGGCTGCTATGAACATAGTGGTGCATGTGTCCTTCTTACCTGTTGGAACATTACCTGGATATACACCCAGGAGAGGTATTGTGGTATCCTCTGGTAGTACTATGTCCAATTTTCTAAGGAACCACCAGACTAATTTCCAGAGTGGTGGTACAAATCCCACCAACAATGGAGGAGTGTTCTTCTTTCTCCACATCCTTGGCAGCATCTGCCGAAAATGACCCCTTGTTACCTTGACACATAACACATCACTTTTAAGCCTCAACCCTTGCTTTCTTATTCATCCACAAGATCTAAATAACTTTAAAATACAACAGTAATTACAAATTCTTATACACTAAAATTTGAATCCCCTTAAAATATCCAATATACTTGAATTTCAACATTTTTCAACAATTCAAAGTCTCTTTACTGTGGGTTCCACAGAAATATTTTCTCACTTAAAGAGGGAAATATATCAGGGCACAATCAATACCAAAAGCATATCAACTCTAACTGTCTAATATGTGAGATTCACTCACTGTCTTATGGGGTCCTCCAAGGACTTGGGTCACTCCTCCAGCTCTGCCTTTTGTAGCACACATTTTGTCTTCTAAGTTCCAGCTGCCTGTATTCCAATGCTGGTGCTGTTCTTGGTAGTTATCTCTTACTATTGGCATCTCCAATACACTGGTGTCTTCCTCTGCAACTAGGCTTCACCAATAGCCTATCATAGGCTCTTTTCATGGTACCTGGAAACAGAAACTAAACAGAGACACATTGAAACTAACAGAAGTTGTGAAACAAATAGATTTCACAGATATTTATAAAACATTTTATTCTAAAAAAAAAAAAGAATATACCTTCTTCTCAGCACCACATTTTACCTACTCCAAAATAGTCCATCTAAACAGTCACAAAACAGGTCTCAACAGATACAAAATTATTGATATTTTTTAATATATTCTATCAGGTCATCACAGACTAAGGGTGATCTTCAATAACACCATAAATAATAAAAAGCCAACATTCATGAGGAATCTGGACAACACTCTACACAATGATACTTAGGTCAACGGAGAAAAAAAAGAAAGAAATTAAAGATTGTTTTTACAGTTTAATGAAAATGAAGCCATAACTTCCTCAAATGTATGGGACACAATAAAGGCAGTCATAAGAGGAAAAATTATACCCTGAGAGCCTCCAAAAAGAAACTAGAGAGAGCAAACACTAGCGGCTTGACAAAGTGCCTAAAAGCTCTATAACAAAAGGAGGCAAATTCACTAAATAGAAGTAGACCCCAGGGAATAATCAAACTCAGGGCTGAAACAAACCAAGTGAAAACAAAAAAGAACTATTTAAAGAATCAACTAAACCAGGAGCTGGTTCTTAGAGAAAATCAACAAGATAGATAAGACCTTAGCCAGACAAACTGGAGGGTACAAGAACAGTATCCTAATAAACAAAATCAGAAATGAAAAAGGAGACATGACAACAGAACCTGAAGAAATCCAAAACATCATCAGATCCTACTACAAATGGCTATACTCAACAAAACTGGAAAACATGAATGAAATGTACAACTTCCTAGACAGATAGCAGGTACCAAAATTAAATCGGGGTCAGATTAATGATCTAAATAGTCCCATATCCGCTAAAGAAATAAAAGCCGTCATCAATAGTCTCCCAACCGGCTAGAACACCTGGGGCAGCCATCTTGGTTCCCTGATCCCTCTGAGATTGGTCGCAACAGGTGAGAGTGTGGACTACAGAAGCTAACAGCTTCTGGAACAGGCAGAAGGCACAGAGCTTCTGAGGCAGACCCATTTTGGGCTCCAGACATCCTGGCACCTTCCCTGCCAGAGGAGAGGTGTCCTCCCCAATTGAGAGGGCTTTGCCAGAGCACCTGGGGGAATCATCTCTGGTCCAGGATATCTAAGAGACTAGTCTGTGTAGGTGAGAGTGCTGAATACAGAAGCTACACAACCTCTGGGACAGGTGGAACCAACACAGCTTCTGGGACAGACCCTGCTTCAGGCCATCATCTTCTGCAAGGAGGCATGTCCAAACACCAGATATCTGTGCACCTTCCCAGCAAGAGGAGAGCTTGCCTGCAGAAAGTGCTCTAACAAATGAAATTTAGAAGAGAGCTAGTATCCCATGTCTGCTGATATAGGCTAACAGAATCACGGGAGCAAAAAGCTCTAACCAAAGACAACTATACAGAAGAACTCCAGAGATTACCAGATGGCAAAAGGCAAACTTAAGAATCTTACTAACAGAAATCAAGACCACTCCCCATCATCAGAACCTAGCACTCCCACCTCAACCAGTCCTGGGCACCCCAACACACCCAAAAAGTTAGACCAGGATTTAAAAGCAGATCTCATGATGATGGTAGAGGACATCAAGAAGGACTTTAATAACTCACTTAAAGAAATACAGGAGAACAATGCTAAAGAGTTACAAGTCCTTAAAGAAAAACTGGAAAATACAACCAAACAGGTAGAAGTCCTTAAAGAAAAACAGGACAACACAACCAAACAGGTGATAAAATTGAACAAAACTATACAAGGCCTAAAAAGGGAAGTAAACACAATTTTAAAAAAATGAGGCAACACTGGAGATAGAAACCCTAGGAAAGAAATCTGGAACCATAGATGCGAGTATCAACAACAGACTACAAGAGATGAAAAAATGAAATGAAGGTGCAGAAGATTCAATAGAAAACATGGGCACAACAATGAAAGAAAGTGCAAAATGCAAAAAGATGCTAACTCAAATCATCCAGGAAATCCAGGACACAATGAGAAGACCAAACCTACGGATAATAGGAGTAGATGAGAATGAAGATTTTCAACTGAAAGGGCCAGCAAATATTTTCAACAAAATTAGAGAAGAAAACTTCCCAAACCTAAAGAAAGACATGCCCATGAACATACAAGAAGCCTACAGAACCCCAAATAGACTGGACCAGAAAAGAAATTGCTCCCGACACATAATAATCAGAACAACAAATGCACTAAATAAAGATAGAATATTAAAAGCAGAATGAGAAAAGGATCAAGTAACATATAAAGGAAGGCCTATCAGAATTACACCAGACTTCACCAAAGACTATATAAACCAGAAGATCCTGCACAGATGTTATACAGGCACTAAGAGAATACAAGCCCTTCTGATCTGAGCAGCACCGGGGTAGCTAGGGCCCACAGTCGGCTGACTACCGCCAGCTACTCACAACACCCGCCAAGCGATCTTAAGACTTCTGGTGAGTGGAACACAGCATCTGCTCCAATCCAATCATGCGGGACTTGAGACTGCATTAGTCAGGGAAGCAGAAAACCCGGTCGGAGTAGAGGCACAAGCCCCTTTCGGTCCGAGCAGCACTGGGGTAGCTAGGGCGCAAAGTCAGCTGACTACCACCAGATACCCACAACACCAGCCTCGCGATCTTAAGAATTCTGAGGATTGGGATCTGCCCGGTGCGGGAGGGCTTTGCCTGAGCATCGGCAGCAGACATCTTGGTTCTGGGATCCCACTGAGTGTATCCTGCACAGACAGGTGACCATTTTCCTGGCCAGAGGATAGGGACCTGCCCGGCGTGGGAGCGCTTTGCCTGAGCATTGGCAGCAGATCTTAGTTCCGGGACGCTGCCGAGTGTACCCTGCACAGACATCTTGGTTCCAGGACCCTGCCGAGTGTATCCTGCACAGCTCCAGAGAATACCAGATGGTGAAAGGTAAACGTAAGAATCCTACTAACAGAAATCAAGACCACTCACCATCATCAGAACCCAGCACTCCCACCCCACCTAGTCCTGGGCACCCCAACACAACCGAAAAGCTAGACCCGGATTTAAAAGCATATCTCATGATGATGGTAGAGGACATCAAGAAGGACATTAATAACTCACTTAAAGAAATACAGGAGAACACTGCTAAAGAGTTACAAGTCCTTAAAGAAAAACAGGAAAACACAATCAAACAGGTAGAAGTCCTTATAGAAAAACAGGAAAACACATCCAAACAGGTGATGGAAATGAACAAAACCATACTAGACATAAAAAGGGAAGTAGGCACAATAAAGAAAACCCAAAGCGAGGCAACGCTGGAGATAGAAAGCCTAGGAAAGAAAGCTGGAACCATAGATGCCAGCATCAGCAACAGAATACAAGAGATAGAAGAGAGAATCTCAGGTGCAGAAGATTCCATAGAGAACATTGGCACAAAAATCAAAGAAAATACAAAATGCAGAAGGATCCTAACTCAAAACATCCAGGAAATACAAGACACAATGAGAAGACCAAACCTACGGATAGTAGGAGTTGATGAGAATGAAGATTTTCAACTGAAAGGGCCAGCAAATATATTCAACAAAATTATAGAAGAAAACTTCCCAAACCTAAAGAAAGAAATGCCCATGAACATACAGGAAGCCTACAGAACTCCAAATAGACTGGACCAGAAAAGAAATTCCTCCAGACACACAATAATCAGAACAACAAATGCACTAAATAAAGATAGAATATTAAAAGCTGTAAGGGAGAAAAGTAAAGTAACATATAAAGGCAAGCCTATCAGAATTACACCAGACTTTTCACCAGAGATGATGAAAGCCAGAAGAGCCTGGACAGATGTTATACAGACACTAAGAGAACACAAATGCCAGCCCAGGCTACTATACCCGGCCAAACTCTCAATTACCATAGACGGAGAAACCAAAGTATTCCACGACAAAACAAAATTTACACATTATCTTTCCAGGAATCCAGCCCTTCAAAGGATAATAACAGAAAAAAAAAAAAAAACAATACAAGGACAGAAATCACGCCCTAGAAAAAGCAAGAAAGTAATGCCTCAACAAACCAAAAAGAAGACACCCACAAGAAGAGAATGCCAACTCTAACGACAAAAATAAAACGAAGCAACATTAACTTTTCCTTAATATCTCTTAATATCAATGGACTCAATTCCCAAATAAAAAGACATAGACTAACAGACTGGCTACACAAACAGGACCCAACATTTTGCTACTAACAGGAAGCCCATCTCAGGGAAAAAGACAGACACTATCTCAAAGTGAAAGGCTGGAAAATAAATTTCCAAGCAAATGGTCTGAAGAAACAAAGTGGAGTAACCATGCTAATATCGAATAAAATCAACTTCCAACCCAAAGTTATCAAAAAAGACAAGTAGGGACAGTTCATACTCATCAAAGGTAAAATCCTCCAAGAGGAACTCTCAATTCTGAATATCTATGCTCCAAATGCAAGGGCAGCCACATTCGTTTAAGAAACTTTAGTAAAGCTCAAAGCACATATTGCACGTCACACAATAATAGTGGGAGACTTCAACACACCACTTTCATCAATGGACAGATCATGGAAACAGAAACTAAACAGGGACACGGTGAAACTAACAGAAGTTATGATACAAATGGACTTAACTGATATCTACAGAACATTTTATCCTAAAAGAAAAGGATATACTTTCTTCTCAGAACCTCATGGTACCTTCTCCAAAACTGACCTGGTCACAAAACAGGCCTCAACAGATACAAAAATGTTGAAATTGTCCCATGCATCATATCAGATCATCATGGACTAAGGCTGATCTTCAATAACAACATAAATAATGGAAAGCCAACATTCACGTGGAAAATGAACAATACTCTTCTCAATGATATCTTGGTCAAGGAAGGAATAAAGTAACAAATTAAAGACTTTTTAGAGTTTGATGAAAATGAAGCCACAGCATACCCAACCTATAGGACACTATGAAAGCATTTCTAAGAGGGAAACTCATAGCTCTGAGTGCCAAAAAAAAAAAAAAAAAAAAAAAACTAGAGAGAGCACCACACTAGCAGCTTGACAACAAACCTAAAACCTCCAGAAAAAAAAAAAGGAAACAAATTCACCCAAGAGGAGTAGATGGCAGGAAATAATCAAACTCAAGGGTGAAATCAACCAAGTGGAAACAAGAAGAACTATTCAAAGAATCAACCAAAAGAAGAGCTGGTTCTTTGAGAAAATCAACAAGAGAGATAAACCCTTAGCCAAGACTCACTAGAGGGCACAGGGACAGCGTCCTAATTAACAAAATCAGAAATGAAAAGTGAGAGATAACAAGAGATCCTGAAGAAATCCAAAACTCCATCAGATCCTTCTACAAAAGGCTATACTCAACAAAACTGGAAAACCTGGACAAAATGGACAAATTTCTAGACAGATACCAGGTACCAAAGTTAAATCAGGATCAAGTTAACGATCTAAACAGTCCCATTTCCCCTAAAGGAATAGAAGCAGTCATTAATAGTCTCCGAACCAAAAACAACCCAGGACCAGATTGATTTAGTTCAGAGTTCTATCAGACCGTCAAAGAAGATATAATTCCAGTTCTTCACAACTATTCCATAAAATAGAAGTAGAAGATACTCTACACAACTCATTCTATAAAACCAGAATCACTTTGATAACTAAACCACAGAAAGATTCCAACAAAGATATAGAACTTCAGACGAATTTCCCTTATGAATATCGATACAAAAATACTCAATAAAATTCTTGCTAACCGAATGCAAGAACTCATAAAAACAATCATCCATCCTGACCAAGTAGGTTTTATTCCAGGGATGCAGGGATGGTTTAATATACGGAAATCCATCAACGTAATCCATTACATAAACAAACTCAAAAACAAAAACCACCTGATCATCTCATTAGATGCAGAAAGAGCATTCGACAAATCCAACACCCAATCATGAAAAAAGTCTTGGAAAGATCAGGAATTCAAGGCCCATACCTAACCATGATAAAAGCAATCTACAGCAAACCAGTAGCCAACATCAAAGTAAATGGTGAGAAGCTTGAAGCAATCTCAATAAAAACAGGGACTAGACAAGGCTGTCCACTCTCTCTATTCAACATTGTACTTGGAGTCCTAGCCAGAGCAATTCGACAACAAAAGGAGATCAAGGGGATACAAATTGGAAAAAAGGAAGTCAAAATATCACTTTTTGCAGATGATATGATAGTATATATAAGTGACCCTAAAAATTCCACCAGAGAACTCCTAAGCCTGATAAACAGCTTCAGTGAAGTAGCTGGATATAAAATTAACTCAAACAAGTCAATGTCCTTTCTCTACACAAAGAATAAACAGGCTGAGAAAGAAATTAGGGAAACAACACCCTTCTCAATAGTCACAAATAATATAAAATATCTCGTCGTGACTCTAACTAAGGAAGTGAAAGATCTGTATGATAAAAACTTCAAGTCTCTGAAGAAAGAAATTAAAGAAGATATCAGAAGATGGAAATATCTCCCATGCACATGGATTGGCAGGATCAACATTGTAAAAATGGCTATCTTGCCAAAAGCAATCTACAGATTCAATGCAATCCTCATCAAAATTCCAAATCAATTATTCAACAAATTAGTAAGAGCAATCTGCAAATTAATCTGGAATAACAAAAAAACCAAGGATAGCAAACACTCTTCTCAAGGATAAAAGAACCTCTGGTGGAATCACAATGCCTGACCTAAAGCTTTACTACAGAGCAATTGTGAAAAAAACTGCATGATACTGGTATAGTTACAGACAAGTAGACCAATGGAATAGAATTGAAGACCCAGAAATGAACCCACACACCTATGGTCACTTGATCTTCGACAAGGGAGCTAAAACCATCCAGTGGAAGAAAGACAGCATTTTCAACAAATGGTGCTGGCACAACTGGTTGTTATCATGTAGAAGAATTCGAACCGATCAATTCCTATCTCCTTGTAAGGTCAAATCTAAGTGGATCAAGGAACTTCACATAAAACCAGAGACACTGAAACTCATAGAGGAGAAAGTGGGGGAAAGCCTGAAGACATGGGAACAGGGGGAAAAATTCCTGAATAGTACAGCAATGGCTTCTAAGATCGAGGATTGGCAAATGGGACCTCATGAAACTGCAAAACTTCTGCAAGGCAAAAGACACCGTCAATAAGACAAAAAGGCCACCAACAGATTGGGAAAGGATCTTTACCGATCCTAAATCAGATAAGGGACTAATATCCAATCTATAAAAAGAATTCAAGAAGGTGGACTCCAGAAAATCAAATAACCCCATTAAAAAATGGGGCTCAGAACTGAACAAAGAATTCTCACCTGAGAAATACCGAATGGCAGAGAAAGATCAGGAATTCACGGCCCATACCTAAACATAAGAAAAGCAATATACAGCAAACCAGTAGCCAACATCAAACTAAATGGAGGGAAACTGGAAGCAATCCCACTAAAATCGGAAACTAGGCAAAGCTGCCCACTTCCTCCCTACCTATTCAATATAATACTTGAAGTCCTAACCAGAGCAATTTGATAACAAAGGAGATCAAGGTGATACAAATTGGAAAGGAAGAAGTCAAAATATCACTATTTCAAATGATATAGTAGTATATATAAGTGACTAAAATATTCCACCAGAGATACCATGTGAACTGTAAATGAAGAAAATATCTAATAAAAAAACTTTTTAAAAACTGGGGTAAAGACCTAAACAAAGAATTCTCAACTAAGGAATACCGAATGGCTGACAAGCACCTGAAAAAATGTTCAACACCTTTAGTCATCAGGGAAATGCAAATCAAAACAACCTTGAGATTCCACCTCACATCAGACAGAATGGCTAAGATCAAAAATTCAGGTAACAGCAGATGCTGGCGAGGATGAGGTGAAAGAGGAACACTCCTCCACTGCGGGTTGAATTGCAAGCTTGTGAAACCACTCTGGAGATCAGTCAGGCTGTTCCTCAGAAAATTGGACATAGTACTACCAGAAGATCCAGCAATACCTCTCCTGGGCATATACCCAGAAGATGTTCCAACTTGTAATAAGGACACATGCTACACTATGTTCAAGCAGTCTCATTTATAACAACCAGAAGCTGGAAACAACCCAGATGTCCCACAACAGAGGAATTAATCTAGAAAATGTGGTACATTTACACAACGGAGTACTACTTTGCTATTAAAAACAATGAATTTATGAAATTCTTGGGCAAATGGATGTATCTGGACGATATCATCCTCAGTGAGGTAACCCAATCACAAAAGAAATCACTTGATATACACTCACTGATATGTGAATATTAGCCCAGTAACCTAAAATAAACAAGATATAATTTGCAGAACACAAGAAAATCAAAAAGAAGGAATACCAACATGTGGTTACTTCATTTTTCATTAGAATAGGGAAGAAAATACCCATGGAAGGAGTTACAGAGAGAAAGTTTGGAGCCCAGGCGAAAGGATAGACCATCCAGAGACTATTCCACCGAGGAATCCATCCCATAATCAGTCACCAAACACAGACACTATTGCATATGCCAACAAGATTTTGCTCAAAGAACCCTGATATAGCTGTCTCTTTTGTGGCTATGCCAGTGCCTGGCAAATTCAGAAGTGGATGCTCATACTCATCTATATGATAGAACACAGGGCCCCCAATGGAGACCCGAGAGAAAGTACACAAGGAGCTGAAGGGGTCTCTAACCATATAGATGGAACAACAATATGAACCAACCTGTACCCCCAGAGCTCATGTCTCTAGCTGCATATGTAGCAGAAGATGGCCTAGTCAGCCATCATTGGGAAGAGAGGCCCCTTGGTTTTGCAAACTTTATATGCCCCAGTACAGGGATATTCCAGGGCCAAGAAGTGGGAGTGGGTGGGTAGGGGAGCAGGTCCGGAGGAAGGTTAAAGGAAACTTTAGGGGTAGCATTTAAAGTGTAAATTTTAAAATATCTAATAAAAAATTTAAAAATAATAATAATAACATTATAAGATTCCTGAAAATGTATATGGGATAGAAGCATAAAATTAGAAAAAGTAGAATGCAAAGATACTCAGACTAAGTTACTGTGCACCAAATACAAAACTCTGATTCTCATAAATTAAAAAGAAAGATGAACAGCAGCAGGAGGCTGAGGATAATCAATGAGAAGGGCATGGCAACACAAAATGCATGAAAAGTGTTCAAGTTCCTTTGTAGTTAAAGTAATGTGAATATTCAGGAGCACATTTATATATAAGTGTCCTTCACTACCACAGATATCTACCTGTCTCTGCTTCCTAAGAGCCAAAGTTAACAGAATGTGTCAACACATGCAGAATCAGTGGTGAGTATTTATTGGAGACAATTGCATATAAAAATAATACTCATATACGAAAACAATGTGTTATTATTTTAGAATGTTTCCAATGCACCCCCATACATTTTAAGAAATGGTACCTTCTATTTGCCATGGGCTGAATGCCTATTGTCCTGAGTATTTTCATCTGCATTTATTCTGCCCTGAGTCTAGATAATCTTAGGTACAATATTCTTTGCTAAGACAAGTCTCATTACAAGATTGTGTTGATTTAAAAGTACACAATAAATTGGAAATCTGTTTTGGACTACACCTACATCTTGAATTCCTGAAACATCTGTATCCTCACATCCCTGAAATACAGGTGTAAAATGTTAAAATAGTAGGAAATGAATGAAAGAGGAAAAGAAGATAAAGAAACATGGAAAATACCAACTAATCCTTGAAGCACAATTTGAGTATGTATTGGTATTTCCTCTAGAGACTGTTGTTAATGCATTAAGGTGAGTTATCAAGCAGAGAAGAATGTATCTCCTTATGTTCTTTGTAAAAATTAAATGCCATGGTTGGTAAACCCACCTTTAATATAACTATATTTTCAATCTCTTATCAGCGCAAAGTCCCAACAACGAAGATATGGTAAGAGAATGACTTTCAGCTGCCTTCAGTGACAGCTGAAGGCATTAAAAATGGTGCAGAGGTATCATATCTAGGTAAGAATAGCTAGAGCATTAGACCACGAATCCAAAAGAAGCAAAGTCCCCATTAAAAGGAAAATGAAGACGTAATACAATCCCAAATCCTCCTTGAAAACCACAAAATCACGTTCTTTTAGAACAGGACATAGAGTCCAAAAGCACTATCTCTGTGGATATAGTGGTGAAGCAGGCAATGATTGCCTCGTTTTTCTTGGCCCCAGTCAACTATATTGCTTACCCAGAAATACCTCCAGCTGCAGTTACCTCACAGATTCTGACAATGATTTCAAATATAAGCCTCAATTCTGTTTTGATAAACCATCTCAGGTAAAGGCAAGGAAAGAAAGGGTGAATATCAATTTCAACTGAAAGCTGTGCTCAACCTGCATTTACAACTCCAGTCTGCCTATATTAGGTATATAGCAGTTCACTGCAGCCACATACCCAGGTCTATAGAGAAATACACCATCTTCTGGAAAAACAGCTCCTAAATGCAGAAAATTAAAGGCTTTTGTATTTTTCTTTCTTTTTTTATATTTTTTATTAGGTATTTGTATTTTTCTACCTATAGAAGATCATTTTTTCTGGATCTCTTCTCTGGGACGAGTCATGGTGTGTGGTCAGTTTTGATTCCTGCTTTCTACTCTTCAGTTTTACAAGGAACAGGGAGGATCTGCTCCATGTAAATACAGACTGACTTCTGGAATGTGGAAGGCCAACTTTGGTGTGATATTCCCTTCTGGAGGAGAAAGGAAAGATGGCTTCGTGTCAGGTAAAGGTGTGCATGATTATGGGAAAGGCTGAGTGTTCTTAAAAAATACTTCATTGTCAGAACTTCCAAACCTTCCCTATGCTGATTCAAATTTACAGTACTATTTAGTCACATGACTCTTAGTATTAAATCTTCAAAACTTAGGTCACTGGTGTGCTTAAGACAGGTTCTTACTTATTCCAGTCTAGTTTTTTTTTTCAATATAACTTCTACAAATGAAAACGTAATCTGAAAATCTTATAAAGTTTCTGATAGCCAAGGTGAATATATATCATGACAAAGATGAATGTATAGTTGATTTCTACAGAGAATCACTTTGATCACTATTTGGCTGTGAAGAAAGGCCCATGTATAGTGAATCTTGCATCTGAGTGCCTATTGCAATAATTCTCAGCTTTCCTACTGCTGCAGACTTGTAACTGAGTTCTTCATGTTGTGGTGATCCCAACTATAATTTTATTTTATTTACAATTCACATCTGTTACTTTGCTACTGTATGAGGCCTAATGTAAATATCTCTACTTTCTGGTGCCTTAGGCAACTACCATCAGATCATTTAGGGGACCATGCCATTTGATTCCCAAACAGGTTATCACCCACAAGTTGAGAACTATGTCATATTGAATCTTTGCAGAGAAGTCACAACATTCTTTCATTCATAAAATAATTTCTCAGAAATACATACTAGTTGTTGATAGCAGACCAAGTTTTATAATTAACAAATCTTTCTTTGGTGGGGATACAGTTCATTTTATTTATTTATTTGCTTTCAGCTTAAAAGCATGTTTTATGCTAGGTCCACCTGAATTTATTTCAAAAGTTAGCATGGTACTTATCGACTTCTCCTTTTTTTCATTTTTTTATTAGATATTTTCTTCATTTACATTTCAAATGCTATCCCAAAAGACCCTTATATCCTCCCCCAACACTGCTCTCCTACCCACCCACTCCTACATCCTGGCCCTGTTGTTCCTCTGTATTGGGGCATATAATCTTTGCAAGAGCAAGGGCCTCTCCTCCAAATGATGAATGATTAGGGCTGTGTGTTCCATCCAATAGATGACTCTGAGCATAGCTTCTCTTAGTTTCAATGTGTCTCTGTTTGGCTTCTGTTTCCAGGATCTGTCCATTGAGGAAAGTGGGGTATTTAAGTCACCCACTATTATTGTGTGAGGTGCAATGTGTGCTTTGAGCTTTACTAAAGTTTCCTTAATGAATGTGGCTGCCCTTGCATTTGGAGCATAGATATTCAGAATTGAGAGTGCATCTTGGAAGATTTTTACCTTTGATGAGTATGAAGTGCCCCTCCTTCCCTTTTTTGATACTGTTCATTTTAATTTCAGGTTCTATTGACCTTCATGGATGTGGCTTTAGAGTTCTCTAAGAAGGAGTGGGAATGTCTGGATTCTGCTCAGAGGACTCTGTACAGAGATGTCATGTTGGAGAATTACAACAACCTGGTTTCTGTGGGTACGAATATTTTACTTCCATAATTTCTACTCACCTTAGGGATGTATAAGCCTCTTACTAGTGTTTTGTTCTGACTTCCATTAATGATTCACTCTCTTAAATTTTTAAAATTATTGCTTACTATCTTATTTATAGCTAACATGTTATATATCTCTACCTTGGTTTTACATTTAACATAATGATCATTCAGTCTTATATGCTTTGGAAATAAGCATTCAATAGCATTTATATGTGAATACACTGTGACTAACACAGTCTTCTTTTTCTAATGATGTCATTTTAAAAAGAAATTCAGAATTTTAAAATTGATTGACTTAAAAAGACTCTGAAACATTCTGATGGAAGTAACTATAAAAATGTCATTCATGCTGGGCAGTGGTGGCACACTCCTTTAATCACACAACTTGGGAGGCAGAGGCAGATGGATTTCTCAGTTCGGGCCAACCTGGTCTACAGAGTGAGTTCCAGGACAGGCAGAGCTACACTGAGAAACCCTGCCTCATTAAAAAAAAAGTCATTCATGTAACTTTTATGCTTTTCCATCTAACCTCCATGGCACAATACTGTGCTAGTGCCCAGCTACAATTAATGGCAAATATGTATGTCTGAATGGGCAGGTGTTGCATTTTCAAAACCAGAGGTAATTACCTTCCTTGAAGAAAACAAAGATCCATGGATTGTTGATAGAAATGGGACAGAAAGCAGAGAACCAGGTAATCTGAAGTGAAATTACATGTTATGTGATGATTCTAAATCAGGGAGAAGTTTAGTCCTGAATGTACTTAGAAAAGCTATTCAATGAAATTTTTTTTTAAGAAGTTTCCTTTGAACAATGCATAAAAGGATTACCACACCATGAATACTAAATGATTTTTGCTTTATTTGAACTTTATAGAGGAAATTTCAAATGTACCATATTATATATGTTTTGTAAAGTAGGAGATGATTCTCTCATGTTCTAATTGAGGTCGGTATTCTTTTTTCTTTTTCTTTATTTAATTCTTTAATCCCTTTGGACAATCCAGTCATCATGCCCTTCCTAGACTGCTCCCCATCCCATAACTCCTCCCCTCACCCTAACTATCTTCAAGAGGATGTCCCTACCCTACCACTACTACCCCACCGGAACTCCCCACTCCCTGGGGCCTCAAGTCTCATGGGTTGGGTACATCTTTGTTCACTGAGGCCAGACCAGAAGGTCCTTTGCTGTATATATGATGGGGGCCTCAGATCAGCTGATGTATCATACCTGGTTGGTGGCTGAGTGTCTAAGAAGTTTTGTTGGTTTAGTTCAGTTAAGATTGCTGTTCTTCCGAAAGAATGGATCATCCAGAGACTGCCCCACCACGGCGTCCATCTGATAATCAGACACCAAACCCAGACAGTATTGTATAAGGCAGCAAGATTTTGCTGAAAGGACTCTGATATAGCTGTCTCCTGTAAGGCTTTGCCAGTGCCTGGCAAATACAGAAATGGATGCTCACAGTCATCTATAGGATGGAACACAGGGCCCCCAATGAAGGAGCTAGAGAAAGTACCCGAGAGCTCATGGGGTCTGCAACTCTATAGGTGGAACAACAATATGAACTAACCAGTACTCCAGGAGTTCGTGTCTCTAGATGCATATGTAGCTGAAGATGGCCTAATCAGCCATCAGTGGGAACAGAAGCCCCTTGGTCCATCAAACTTTTTATGCCTCAGTACAGGGGAATGCCAGGGCCAAGGAGTGGGAGTGGGTGGGTAGGAGAGCAGAGCAGGGGGAGGGTATAGGGGACTTTTGGGATAGCATTTGAAATGTAAATGAAGAAAATATCTAAAAAAATAAATAAATTCACATTAGACAACTAAGTGTCTTTCAAAAGCTTTAGAACACAAGATCATATGAATGACCACGCAAATCAGGAGCAGTGGAGCTGCGTGGTAGGTGGTAGAACCCTAAGTAAAACTAAATCATGATACCTAAAGGTCATCTCTGAACATCCTTAGAAATTGAAATATACAATTGTTGATATATCTACATGATAAGATAGGTAATTTATTTCTGCTTTAGTTATGAAAGATTAAAAATCCTAGTAAGCTACAAATCCATTGTTATTAAAATTATGTTACTGTACTACCAATTTATATTAATATGGTGCTAAGATTATAGTAAAATATAAACATTTTTTAAAAATTGCTGGACTTCCCATGGGGCTACCCTCCTCTTCAGCTTCTCCCAGCTTTTCTCAAATTGGACCATGGGGATCCCTGGCTTCACTCCATTGAGTGGGTGCTAGTATCTGCATCTGACTCTTTGATCTGCTTGTGGGGACTCTCGTAGGGCAACCATGCTTGGATTCTGTCTGCAAGTATACCACAGCATCAGTAATAGTGTCAGGCCCACAGACCTCTCCTTGAGCTTGATCCGAGTTTGCACTGTCACTGGACCTCCTTTCTCTCATGCTCTTCTCCATTTTTGTCCCTGCAATTCCTTCACACAGGAACAGTTCTGGGTCAGAGATTTTGACTGTGGCATGGCCATCCCATCCCTTTACTTGGTGTCCTGTCCCTCAATGGGAGGTGGACTCTACAAGTTCACTCTCCCCACTATAGGGCATTTCATTCAATGTCCCTACCCTTGAGTCCTGAGAATTTCTCACCCCTAAGGTCTCTAGTGCATTCTAGAGGGGGTCCAACCACCTCCAACCTCCCAGAGTTGCCTGTTTCCATTCGTTCTTCTGGCCCTCAAGGATTCAATCCTGTTCCTGCCCAAATACCTGATCATATTTCCCCCTTCCCTTCCCTGTCCCCTCTCCAAATCAAGTCCCACACTCTCTGCCCCCCAAAATTGCTTTCTTCTCCTTCCCAGGTCGTATGAAGGCATTCTCCTTTGGATTATTGACCGTCTTGAGATCTGTGAATTGTGTTCTAGATATTCTGTATTTTTTGACTATAATCAACTTATTTGTGAGGAGATGCCATGCTTGTCCTTTTGGGTCTGAGTTACCTCTCTCAGGATGATATTTTCTAGTTCCATCCATTTGTCTGAAAAATTCAAAATGTTCTTGTGCTTAATAGCTGAGTTGTATTCCATTCTGTAAATGAACCATGCTTTCTGTATCCATTCTTCTATTGTGCTACATCTGGATTGTTTCCTGGTTCTGGCTATCACATGTAAGGCATCTATGACCATACAGGAGCATGTGCCCCCATAGCATGGTGAAGCATCCTTTGGGCATATGCCCAAGAGTGGTATATAGCTGGGTCTTCAGGTAGATCTATTTGCAATTTTCAGAGGAACCTTCAGATTGATTTCCAGAGTGATTTTACCAGTTTGCAATCCCACCAGCAGTGGAGGAGTGATTATGATGATTTTTCATTTTCACTCATGGTTTTGACTTCTTTTTGAAAGTGAAGTATTTACAGTTGTTTGGATTCATTTCTGGGACTTCCACTCAATTCCATTATCAACTTGTTTGAATTTATACCAATACGAGGCAGATTTTATTAATATTGTTCTGTAGTACAGCTCGAAGTCAGGGAAGGTTATTTCTCCATAAGTTCTTTAACTGTTCAGGATTAGTTTTGCAATTCTGGGATTTTTTGTTTATGTAGGAAGTTTAGAATTTTTCTTTCAAGAATTGTGTCAGAATTTTGATAGGCATTGCATTGAATCTGTAGATTGGTTTTGGAAAAATGACCTTTTTTGCTAGGTTAATCACACGAATCCATGAACATGTGAGATCTGTCCATCTTCTTTTTTTCCATTTTTATTAGGTATTTAGCTCATTTACATTTCCAATGATATACCAAAAGTCCCCCAAACCCACCCACACCCACTCCCCTACCCACCCACTCCCCCTTTTTGGCCCTGGCGTTCCCCTGTACTGGGGCATATAAAGTTTGCGTGTCCAATGGGCCTCTCTTTCCAGTGATGGCCGACTAGGCCATCTTTTGATACATATGCAGCTAGAGTCAAGAGCTCTGGGGTACTGGCTAGTTCATAATGTTGTTCCACCTATAGGGTTGCAGATCCCTTTAGCTCCTTGGGTACTTTCTCTAGCTCCTCCATTGGGAGCCCTGTGATCCATCCATTAGCTGACTGTGAGCATCCACTTCTGTGTTTGCTAGGCCCCGGCATAATCTCACAAAAGACAGCTACATCTGGGTCCTTTCAATAAAATCTTGCTAGTGTATGCAATGGTGTCAGCGTTTGGATGCTGATTATGGGGTGGATCACTGGATATGGCAGTCTCTACATGGACCATCCTTTCATCTCAGCTCCAAACTTTGTCTCTGTAACTCCTTCCGAGGTTGTTTTGTTCCCACTTCTAAGGAGGGGCATAGTGTCCACACTTCAGTCTTCATTTTTCTTGAGTTTCATGTGTTTAGGAAATTGTATCTTATATCTTGGGTATCCTAGGTTTTGTGCTAATATCCACTTATCAGTGAGTACATATTGTGTGAGGTTTTTTGTGAATGTGTTACCTCACTCAGGATGATGCCCACCAGGTCCATCCATTTGGCTAGCAATTTCATAAATTCATTCTTTTTAATAGTGAGTAGTACTCCATTGTGTAGATGTACCACATTTTCTGTATCCGTTCCTCTGTTGAGGGGCATCTGGGTTCTTTCCAGCTTCTGGCTAATATAAATAAGGCTGCTATGAACATAGTGGAGCATGTGTCCTTCTTACCAGTTGGGGCATCTTCTGGATATATGCCCAGGAGAGGTAGTGCTGGATCCTCCGGTAGTACTATGTCCAATTTTCTGAGGAACCGCCAGACTGATTTCCAGAGTGGTTGTACAAGCCTGCAATCCCACCAACAATGGATTTCTCCACATCCACGCCAGCATTTGCTGTCACCTGAATTTTTGATCTTAGCCATTCGGACTGGTGTGAGGTGGAATCTCAGGGTTGTTTTGATTTGCATTTCTCTGATGATTAAGGATGTTGAAGATTTTTCTGAGATCTCCTTTAATTTCTTTCTTCAGAGATTTGAAGTTTTTATCATATAGATCTTTCACTTCCTTAGCTAGAGTCACACCAAGATATTTTATATTATTTGTGACTATTGAGAAGGGTGTTGTTTCCCTAATTTCTTTCTCAGCCTGTTTATTCTTTGTATAGAGAAAAGCCATTGACTTGTTTGAGTTTATTTTATATCCAGCTACTTCACCGAAGCTGTTTATCAGGTTTAGGAGTTCTCTGGTAGAATTTTTAGGGTCACTTATATATACTATCATATCATCTGCAAAAAGTGATATTTTGACTTCCTCTTTTCCAATTTGTATCCCCTTGATCTCCTTTTGTTGTCCAATTGCTCTGGCTAATACTTCAAGTACTATGTTGAAAAGGTAGGGAGAAAGTGGGCAGCCTTGTCTAGTCCCTGATTTTAGTGGGATTGCTTCCAGCTTCTCTCCATTTACTTTGATGTTGGCTACTGGTTTGCTGTAGATTTCTTTATCATGTTTATGTACGGGCCTTGAATTCCTGATCTTTCCAACACTTTTATCATGAATGGGTGTTGGATCTTGTCAAATGCTTTTTCTGCATCTAACGAGATGATCATGTGGTTTTTGTCTTTGAGTTTGTTTATATAATGGATTACATTGATGGATTTTCGTATATTAAACCATCCCTGCATCCCTGGAATATAACTTACTTGGTCAGGATGGATTATTGCTTAAATGTGTTCTTGGATTCGGTTAGCGAGAATTGTATTGAGGATTTTTGCATCGATATTCATAGGAGAAATTGGTCTGAAGTTCTCTATCTTTGTTGGGTCTTTCTGTGGTTTAGGTATCAGAGTAATAGTGGCTTCATAAAATGAGTTGGGTAGAGTACCTTCTACTTCTATTTTGTGAAATAGTTTGTGCAGAACTGGAATTAGATCTTCTTTGAAGGTCTGATAGAACTCTGCACTAAACTCGTCTGGTCCTGGGCTTTTTTTGGCTGGGAGACTATTGATAACTGCTTCTATTTCTTTAGGTGATATGGGACTGTTTAGATGGTCAACTTGATCCTGATTCAACTTTGGTACCTGGTATCTGTCCAGAAATTTGTCCATTTCATCCAGGTTTTCCAGTTTTGTTGAGTATAGCCTTTTGTAGAAGGATCTGATGGTGTTTTGGATTTCTTCAGGATCTGTTGTTATGTCTCCCTTTTCATTTCTGATTTTGTTAATTAGGATTTTGTCCCTGTACCCTTTAGTGAATCTAGCTAAGGGTTTATCTATCTTGTTGATTTTTTCAAAGAACCAACTCCTCGTTTGGTTAATTCTTTGAATAGTTCTTCTTGTTTCCACTTGGTTGATTTCACCCCTGAGTTTGATTATTACCTGCTCTCTACTCCTCTTGGGTGAATTTGCTTCCTTTTGTTCTAGAGCTTTTAGATGTGTTGTCAAGCTGCTAGTGTGTGCTCTCTCCAGTTTCTTTTTGGAGGCACTCAGAGCTATGAGTTACCCTCTTAGAAATGCTTTCATTGTGTCCCATAGGTTTGGATACGTTGTGGCTTCATTTTCATTAAACTCTAAAAAGTCTTTAATTTCTTTCTTTATTCCTTCCTTGACCAAGGTATCATTGAGAAGAGTGTTGTTCAGTTTCCACGTGAATGTTGGCTTTCCATTATTTATGTTGTTATTGAAGATCAGTCTTAGGCCATGGTGGTCTGATAGGATACATGGGACAATTTCAATATTTTTGTATCTGTTGAGGCCTGTTTTGTGACCAATTATATGGTCAATTTTGGAGAAGGTCCCGTGAGGTGCTGAGAAGAAGGTATATCCTTTTGTTTTAGGATAAAATGTTCTGTAGATATCTGTCAGGTCCATTTGTTTCATAACTTCTGTTAGTTTAACTCTGTCCCTGTTTAGTTTCTGTTTCCACGATCTGTCCATTGATGAAAGTGGTGTGTTGAAGTCTCCCACTGTTATTGTGTGAGGTGCAACGTGTGCTTTGAGCTTTACTAAAGTGTCTTTAATGAATGTGGCTGCCCTTGCATTTGGAGCGTAGATATTCAGAATTGAGAGTTCCTCTTGGAGGATTTTACCTTTGATGAGTATGAAGTGTCCCTCCTTGCCTTTTTTAATAACTTTGGGTTGGAAGTCGATTTTATCCGATATTAAAATGGCTACTCCAGCTTGTTTCTTCAGACCATTTGCTTGGAAAATTGTTTTCCAGCCTTTCACTCTGAGGTAGTGTCTGTCTTTTTCCCTAAGATGGGTTTCCTGTAAGCAGCAGAATGTTGGGTCCTGTTTGTGTAGCCAGTCTGTTAGTCTATGTCTTTTTATTGGGGAGTTGAGACCATTGATATTAAGAGATATTAAGGAAAAGTAATTGTTGCTTCCTGTTGTTTTTGTTGATATAGTTGGCATTCTGTTCTTGTGGCTGTCTTCTTTTAGTTTTGTTGAGGGATTATCTTCTTGTTTTTTCTAGGGCGTGGTTCCCGTCCTTGTATTGGTTTTTTTCTGTTATTATCCTTTGAAGGGCTGGAGTCGTGGAAAGATAATGGGTGAATTTAGTTTTGTCGTGGAATACTTCGGTTTCTCCATCTATGGTAATTGAGAGTTTGGCTGGGTATAGTAGCCTGGGCTGGAATTTGTGATCTCTTAGTGTCTGTATAACATCTGTCCAGGCTCTTCTGGCTTTCATAGTCTCTGTTGAAAAATCTGGTGTAATTCTGATAGGCTTGCCTTTATATGTTACTTGACCTTTTTCCCTTACTGCTTTTAGTATTCTATCTTTATTTAGTGCATTTGTTGTTCTGATTATTATGTGTCGGGAGGAATTTCTTTTCTGGTCCAGTCTATTTGGAGTTCTGTAGGCTTCTTGTATGTTCATGGGTATCTCTTTCTTTAGATTTGGGAAATTTTCTTCAATAATCTTGTTGAAGATGTTTGCTGGTTCTTTGAGTTGAAAATCTTCATTCTCATCCACTCCTATTATCCATAGGTTCGGTCTTCTCATTGTGTCCTGGATTTCCTGGATGTTTTGAGTTAGGATCTTTTTGCATTTTCCATTTTCTTTGATTGTTGTGCCGATGTTCTCTATGGAATCTTCTGCACCTGAGATTCTCTCTTCCATTTCATGTATTCTGTTGCTGATGCTCACATCTATGTTTCCAGATTTCTTTCCTAGTGTTTCTATCTCCACTGTTGCCTCACTTTTGGTTTTCTTTATTGTGTCTACTTCCCTTTTTAGGTCTTGGATGGTTTTATTCAATTCCATCACCTGTTTGGTTGTGTTTTCCTGCAATTCTTTAAGGGATTTTTGTGTTTCCTCTTTAACGTCTTCTACCTGTTTGGTTATGTTTTCCTGTAATTCTTTAAGGGATTTTTGTGTTTCCTCTTTAATGTCTTCTACTTGTTTAGCAGTGTTCTCCTGTATTTCTTTAAGTGAGTTATTTAAGTCCTTCTTGATGTCCTCTACCATCATCATGAGATATGCTTTTAAATCCAGGTCTAGCTTTTCAGGTGTGTTGGGGTGCCCTGGACTGGGCGAAGTGGGAGTGCTGGGTTCTGATGATGGTGAGTAGTCCTGGTTTCTGTTAGTAAGATTCTTACGTTTACCTTTCACCATCTGGTAATCTCTGGAGTTAGTTGTTATAGTTGTCTCTGTTTAGAGATTGTTCCTCTGGTGATTTTGTTACACTATATCAGTAGACCAGGGAGACTAGCTCTCTTCCCTGAGTTTCAGTGGTCAGAGCAGTCTCTGCAGGCAAGCTCTCCTCTTTCAGGGAGGTGCACAGTTATCTGGCGTTTGGACCTCCTCCTGGCCGAAGATGAAGGCCCAAAACAGGATCTTTCCCAGAAGCTGTGTTGCTTTGGCCTGCAGACTGCCCGCTGCGGAGTCCCAGAATCAAGGTGGCCCCCGCGGAACGTGAGGCAGAAGCCTCCCGGGCTGTGCGGACACCTGTGCTCTGACCAGGAAGGTGGCAGGTTGTCTGGAGCCGAAAATGGCGCCGCCTCAGAGGCTCTGTGGCTCTCGCCCATTCCAGAAGCTGCTGGCCTCTGTGTTCCACACTCTCACCCGCAGACCGCCCGCCGCGGAGTCCCGGAACCAAGGTGGCCCCCACGGAACGTGGGGCAGAAGCCTCTCGGGCCGGGTGGACCCCTGTGCTCTCACCAGGAAGGTGGCCGTTTGTCTGGAGCCGGAAATGGCGCCGCCTCAGAGGCTCTGTGGCTCTCGCCCGTTCCAAAAGCTGCTGGCCTCTGTGTTCCACACTCTCACCCACAGACTGCCCGCCGCAGAGTCCCGGAACCAAGGTGACCCCTGCGGAACGTGAGGCAGAAGCCTCCCAGGCTTTGCAGACACCTGTGCTCTGACCAGAAAGGTGGCAGGTTGTCTGTAGCCAAAAATGGCCTGTTTCCATCTTCTGAGATCTTCTTTAATTTCTTTCTTCAGAGATTTGAAGTTTTCATCATACAGATCTTTCACTTCCTTAGTTAGAGTCACGCCAAGATATTTTATATTATTTGTGACTATTGAGAAGGGTGTTGTTTCCCTAATTTCTTTCTCATACTGTTTATTCTTTGTATAGAGAAAGGCCATTGACTTGTTTGAGTTTATTTTATATCCAGCTACTTCACCGAAGCTGTTTATCAGGCTTAGGAGTTCTCTGGTAGAATTTTTAGGGTCACTTATATATACTATCATATCATCTGCAAAAAGTGATATTTTGACTTCCTCTTTTCCAATTTGTATCCCCTTGATCTCCTTTTGTTGTCGAATTGCTCTGGCTAATACTTCAAGTACTATGTTGAAAAGGTAGGGAGAAAGTGGGCAGCCTTGTCTAATCCCTGATTTTAGTGGGATTGTTTCCAGCTTCTCTCCATTTACTTTGATGTTGGCTACTGGTTTGCTGTAGATTGCTTTTATCATGTTTAGGTATGGGCCTTGAATTCCTGATCTTTCCAACACTTTTATCATGAATGAGTGTTGGATCTTATCAAATGCTTTTTTTGCATCTAACGAGATGATCATGTGGTTTTTGTCTTTGAGTTTGTTTATAAAATGGATTACATTGATGGATTTTCATATATTAAACCATCCCTGCATCCCTGGAATAAAACTTACTTGGTCAGGATGGATGATTGCTTTAATGTGTTCTTAGATTCGGTTAGCAAGAATTGTATTGAGGATTTTTGCATCGATATTCATAAGAGAAATTGGTCTGAAGTTCTCTATCTTTGTTGGGTCTTTCTGTGGTTTAGGTATCAGAGTAATAGTGGCTTCATAAAATGAGTTGGGTAGAGTACCTTCTTGTGAAATAGTTTGTGCAGAACTGGAATTAGATCTTCTTTGAAGGTCTGATAGAACTCTGCACTAAACCCATCTGGTCCTGGGCTTTTTTTGGCTGAGAGACTATTAATAACTGCTTCTATTTCTTTAGGTGATATGGGACTGTTTAGATGGTCAACTTGATCCTGATTCAACTTTGGTACCTGGTATCTGTCCAGAAATTTGTCCATTTCGTCCAGGTTTTCCAGTTTTGTTGAGTATAGCCTTTTGTAGAAGGATATGATGGTGTTTTGGTGATCCTTTTGATGATGATTTCTTCAGGATCTGTTGTTATGTCTCCCTTTTCATTTCTGATTTTGTTGATTATGATATTGTCCCTGTGCCCTCTAGTGAGTCTAGCTAAGGGTTTATCTATTTTGTTGATTTTCTCAAAGAACCAACTCCTCGTTTGGTTAATTCTTTGAATAGTTCTTCTTGTTTCCACTTGGTTGATTTCACCCCTGAGTTTGATTATTACCTGCTCTCTACTCCTCTTGGGTGAATTTGCTTCCTTTTGTTCTAGAGCTTTTAGATGTGTTGTCAAGCTGCTAGTGTGTGCTCTCTCCAGTTTCTTTTTGGAGGCACTCAGAGCTATGAGTTACCCTCTTAGAAATGCTTTCATTGTGTCCCATAGATTTGGGTATGTTGTGGCTTTATTGTCATTAAACTCTAAGAAGTCTTTAATTTCTTTCTTTATTCCTTCCTTGACCAAGGTATCATTGAGAAGAGTGTTGTTTAGTTTCCACGTGAATGTTGGCTTTCCCTTATTTATGTTGTTATTGAAGATCAGCCTTAAGCCATGGTGGTCTGATATGATGCTGGGACAATTCCAATATTTTTGTATCTGTTGAAGCCCGTTTTGTGACCAATTATATGGTCAATTTTGGAGAAGGTCCCGTGAGGTGCTGAGAAGAAGGTATATCCTTTTGTTTTAGGATAAAATGTTCTGTAGATATCTGTTAAGTCCATTTGTTTCATAACTTCTGTTAGTTTCACTGTGTCCCTGTTTAGTTTCTGTTTCCACGATCTGTCCATTGATGAAAGTGGTGTGTTGAAGTCTCCCACTATTATTGTGTGAGGTGCAATGTGTGCTTTGAGCTTTATTAAAGTGTCTTTAATGAATGTGGCTGCCCTTGCATTTGGAGCATAGATATTCAGAAATGAGAGCTCCTCTTGGAGGATTTTACCTTTGATGAGTATGAAGTGTCCCTCCTTGTCTCTTTTGATAACATTGGGTTAGAATTCGAATTTATTCGATATTGGTATGGCTACTCCAGCTTGTTTCTTCAGACCATTTGCTTGTAAAATTGTTTTCCAGCCTTTCACTCTGAGATAGTGTCTGTCTTTTTCCCTGAGATGGGTTTCCTGTAAGCAGCAGAATGTTGGGTCCTGTATGTGTAGCCAGTCTGTTAGTCAATGCGTTTTTATTGGTGAATTGAGTCGATTGATATTAAGAGATATTAAGGAAAAGTAATTGTTGCTTCCTTTTATTTTTGGTGTTAGAGTTGGCATTCTGTTCTTGTGGCTGTCCTCTTTTTGGTTTGTTGAGGGATTATGTTCTTGCTTTTTCTAGGGCGTGATTTCCATCCTTGTATTGGATTTTTTTTTTCTGTTATTATCCTTTGAAGGGCTGGATTCGTGGAAAGATAATGTGTGAAATTGGTTTTGTCGTGGAATACTTTGGTTTCTCCATCTATGGTAATTGAGAGTTTTGCCGGGTATAGTAGCCTGGGCTGCCATTTGTGTTCTCTTAGTGTCTGTATAACATCTGTCCAGGCTTTTCTGGCTTTCATAGTCTCTGGTGAAAAGTCTGGTGTAATTCTGATAGGCCTTCTGATAGGCTCTGGTGCGAGAATTGGGTCCTGATAATACTAAGTAACCTTGGTTTATGTTGTGTATCTTCTTATGCTTCCCTTCCACCATCTGATTATCTCCAGTGCTCCCTTCCCTTGCTATATCTGACTGAAGACTGGCCTTCCTGTGATCCTAGTTGTGTCAGAACTCCTCAGAGTTCAGCTATCTCTGTGATCCTATGATTCTGTGATCCTGAGATCCTGGGTGTGTCTGAACTCCTGGGAGTGAAACTGCCCCTGGGACCCAGAGATTCTGGTGTGACCAAGCTCCAAGCTGGGAACATGGGATCCTATCATCCTGGTATGTTACAGTGCCTAGAAGTAGAGCTTCTTCTGCGTTTTGTGGGACTGGCTGGCTACAGAGTTCACACTCAAGGTCTGATCAGGGCACCAGCCCAGACTGGAAAGGACCTGTGTCACTAGTCAGGCAGATTCCTGGCTGGCTGGGTCTCGTTGGTTCATGTGTTCCCTTTTTCATGATTAGGTATGGGCCTTGTATCCCTAATATTTAGAGAAAGGTGATCATTACTTTCTGCTATTTATTACTCTAATATGTAAACCAGAAGTGGTGTTGGAGTTTTTCAGAGGACTTTTAAGTGTCTAATGTGATCGTGATTTTTTTTCAGCTTATTTAAAGTGTGAATTAAGGTGATGGATTTTTGTATATTGAATCTCCCCTTCATGCCTGTGCTGATGTCTACTTTATTTTGTTGGATGATGTTTTTGAAAGTGTTCCCGCAGACAACAGGCCACCTTCCTGTTGAGAGCACAGGGGTCTGCCCGGGCCGAGAGGTTTCTGCCTCAGGCTCTGCTGGAGCCACCTTGGTTCTGGGACTCTGAGGGCAGGCTGCACGGGTGAGGGTGTGGAATACAGAGGCCAGCAGTTTCTGGGACAGACGAGAGCCAGAGACCTTCTGAGACGGCGCCATTTTCGGCTCCAGACAACCAGCCACCTTCCTGACCAAAGCAACACAGCTTCTGGGAAAGATCCTGTTTTGGGCCTTCATCTTCAGCCAGGAGGAGGTCCAAACACCAGATAACTGTGCACCTTCCCTGAAAGAGGAGAGTTTGCCTGCAGAGACTGCTCTGGCCACTGAAACTCAGAGGAGAGAGCTAGTCTCCCACGTCTGCTGATAGAGGGTACCAAAATCACCAGAGGAACAATCTCTAAACAAAGACAACTATAACAACTAACTCCAGAGATTGCCAGATGGCGAAAGGTAAACGTAAGAATCCTACTAACAGAAACCAGGACCACGCACTATCATCAGAACCCAGCACTCCCACTTCGCCCAGTCCAGGGCACCCTAACAAACCTGAAAAGGTAGACCTGGATTTAAAAGCATATCTCATGATGATGGTAGAGGACATAAAGAAGGACTTTAATAATTCACTTAAAGAAATACAGGAGAACACTGCTAAAGAGTTACAAGTCCTTAAAGAAAAACAGGAAAACACAACCAAACAGGTAGAAGTCCTTAGAGAAAAACCAAAGTGAGGCAATGCTGGAGATAGAAACCCTAGGAAAGAAATCTGGAACCATAGATGCAAGCATTAGCAACATAATACAAGAGATGGAAGAGAGCATCTCAGGTGCAGAAGATTCCATAAGAGAACATGGGAACAACAATGAAAGAAAGTACAAAATGCAAAAACATCTCAACTCAAAATATCCAGGAAATTCAAGACACAATGAGTAGACCAAACCTATGGATAATAGGAGTAGAAGAGAATGAAGATTTTCAACTTAAAGGGCCAGCAAATATTTTCAACAAAATTATAGAAGAAAACTTCCCAAACCTAAAGAAAGACATGCCCATGAACATACAAGAAGCCTACAGAACTACAAATAGACTGGATCAGAAAAGAAATTCCACCCAACATATAATAATCAGAACAACAAATGCCCTAAATAAAGAAAGAATATTAAAAGCAGTAAGGGAAAAGGGTCAAGTAACATATAAAGGCAGGCCTATCAGAATTACACCAGACTTTTCACCAGACTATGAAAGCCAGAAGATCCTGGACAGATATTAGAAAGACACTAAGAGAATAGAAATGCCAGCCCAGCTACTATACCCAGCCAAACTTTCAATTACCATAGATGGAGAAACCAAAGTATTCCAGACAAAACCAAATTCACACATTATCTTTCCATGAATCCAGCCCTTCTAAGGATAACAGGAAAAAAAATACAAGGACAGAAACTGTACCTTAGAAAAAGCAAGAAAGTAATCCCTCAACAAACCAAAAAGAAGACAGCCACAAGAACAGAATACCAACTCTAACAACAAAAATAATAGGAAGCAACAATTACTTTTCCTTAATATATCTTACTATCATTTGTCTCAATTCCCCAATAAAAAGACATAGACTGACTGGCTACACAAACAGGACCCAACATTTTTCTGCTTACAGGAAACCCATCTCAGGGAAAAAGACAGACACTACCTCAGAAGGAAATGCTGGAAAACAATTTTCCAAGCAAATGGTCTGAAGAAACAAGGTGGGGTAGCCATTCTAATATCGAATAAAATCGACTTCCAACCCAAAGTTATCAAAAAAGAGAAGGAGGGGAACTTCATACTCATCAAAGGTAAAATCTTCCAAGAGGAACTCTCAATTCTGAATATCTATGCTTGAAATGCAAGAGCAGCCACATTCACTAATGAAACTTTAGTAAAGCTCAAAGCACACATTGCACCTCACACAATAATAGTGGGAGACTTCAAAACCTACTCTCACCAATAGACAGATCGTGTAAACAGAAACTAAACAGAGACACATGGAAACTAACAGACATTATGAAACAAAGAGATTAACAGATATCTACAGAATATTTTATCCTAAAACAAAAGGATATACCTTCTACTCAGTGCCACCTGGTACATTCTGCAAAATTGACAATATAATTGGTCACAAAATGAGCCTCCACAGATACAAAAATATTGAAATTGTCCCATGCATCCTATCAGATCACCATGGACTAAGGTTGATCTTCAATAACAACATAAATAACAGAAAGCCAACATTCACGTGGAAACTAAACAACACTCTGCTCAATGATTCCTTGGTTAAGGATGAAATAAAGATATAAAGGACTTTTTAGAATTTAATGATCATGAAGCCACAACATACACAAACTGAAGGAACACAATGAAGGCAGTTCTAAGAGGAAAACTCATACACCTGAGTGCCTCCAAAAAGAAACTAGAGAGAGCATACACTAGCAGCCTGACAGCACACCTAGAAGCTCTAGAACTAAAGGAAGAAAACTCACCCCAAAGGAGTAGACAGCAGGAAATAAACTCAGGGCTGAAATCAACCAATTGGAAACAAAAATAATTATTCAAAGAATCAACCAAATCAGGAGCTGGGTCTTTGAGAAAATCAACCAAATAGATAAACCCTTAACCAGACTAACTAGAAGGCACTGGGACAGTATCCTAATTGACAAAATTAAAAATTAAAAAGGAGACATAACAATAGAACTTGAGGAAACCCAAACATCATCAGATCCTACTACAAAAGGCTATACTCAACAAAACTAGAAAACGTAGATGAAATAGACAACTTCCTAGACAGATACCAGGTACCAAGGTTAAATCAGGATCAGAAAAAACATTCTAAACTTTCCAATTTCTGGTAAAGAAATAGAAGCGGTCATCAATAGCCCCCCCCCCACGAAAAAAAAATCGCAGGACCAGCTGGGTTTAGTACAGAGTTCTATCAGAATTTGAAAGAAGACCTAATTACAACTCTCCTCAAACTATTCCACAAAATAGAAACAGAAGGTACTCTACACAATTCATTCTATGAAGCCACAATTACTCTGATACCTAAACCATACAAAGATCCAACAAAGAAAGAGAAATTCAGACCAATTTCCCTTGTGAATATCAATGCAAAAATACTCAATAAAATCCTCACAAACTGAATTTAAGAACACATCAAAACAATCATCCATCCTGACCATGTAGACTTCATCCCAGGGATGCAGGGATGGTTTAGTATACATAAATCCATCAACATAATCCACTATATAAACAAACTCAAAGAAAAAACCACATGATCATCTTGTTAGATTCTGGGAAAGCATTTGACAAAATCCAACACCCCTTCATGATAAACGTCTTCAAAAGATCAAGAATTCAAGGCCCATACCTAAAAATAATTAAAGCAATCTATAGCAAACCAGTGGCCAACATCAAACTAAATGGAGTGAAACTCGAGGCAATCCCACTAAATTCAAGGACTAGAGAAGGCTGCCCAATTTCTTCCTACCTATACAATATAGTCCTTTAAGTCCTAGCCAGAGAATTTCAACAATAAAAAAAGATCAAGGGGATACAAATTGGGAAGGAAGAAGTCAAAGTATCACTATTTGTAGATGATATAATAGTATACATAAGTGATTCCAAAAATTCCACCAGAGAACTCCTAAACCTGATAAACACCTTCATTGCAGTAGACAAATGGGAACTCATAAAATTGCTAAGCTTCTTTAGGGCAAAAGATACTCTCAATAAACACAGAGGCCACCAACAGATTGGGAAAGAATTTTGAACAATCCTAAATCTGATAGGGGACTAATATCCAATATATACAACGAGCTCAAAAAGCTGGACTCCAGAAATTCAAATAACCCCATTAAAAATGAGGTACAGAGCTACACAAAGAATTCTCAATGGAGGAATATCAAAGGGCAGAGATGCACTTGAAAAAATGTTCAACATCCTTAATCATCAGGGTAATGCAAATCAAAACAACCCTAAGAGTCCACCTCACACTAGTCAGAATGGCTAAAATAAAAAAATTCAGGTGACAGCAGATGCTGGTGAGAATGTGGAGAAAGAGGAACACTCTACCTCTGTTGGTGGGATTCAAGCTTGTACAACCACTCTGGAAGTCAGTTTGGCTGTTCCTCAGAAAATTGGATAGTACTACCACTAGATCCTCTAATACCTCTCCTGGGCATATACCCTGGAGATGTTCCAACTGGTAATAAGGACACATACTCCAATATGTTCATAGTAGGCCTATTATAATAGCTAGAAAGAGCACAGATGTCCCTCAACAGAGGTTGGATACGACAAATATGATACATTTACACAATGGAGTTCTACTCATGTATTAAAAACAGTGAATTTATTAAATTCTTGAACAAATGGATGTAACTGGAGAATATCATCCTGAGTGAGGTAACCCAAACACAATAGAAGTCACTTGATATGCACTCACTGATAAGTGAATATTAATAGCCCAGAAAATAAGAATACCCAAGATACAACTTCCAAAACACAAGAAAATCAAGAAAGAAGACCAACCCATGGATAATTCGTTCCTCCCTGGAATACAGAATAAAATATAAATGGAAGATGTTGCAGAGACCATGTCTGGAGCTAAATTGAAAGGATGGACCATCCAGAAACTGCCCCTCCCAGGGGTCTATCCCATAATCAGCCACCAAACACAGACGCTATTATATATGCCAGCAAAATTTTGCTGAAGGGACCCTAATATAGCTGTCTCCTGTGAGGTTTTGCCAGTGCCAGGAAATACAGAAGTGGATGCCCAATAGAAGTCATCTATTGGATGGAACACAGGGCCCCCAATATAGGAGCTAGAAAAAGTACACAAGAGCTGAAGGGGGCCTTCTGGTCCATGTCAGCACTGGGGTACATTGGGTGTGGAGTCTGTGGACACCCGCAAGGTCCCCACAGGACCCTCTACGGGATATTAAGACCTGTGGAGAGAGGAAAACTGCCTCTGTTCCAATCCAGTCATGTGGGACCTGAGACTGCATTAATTAGGGAATCAGAGAAAACGGGCTGACCAGGGTCACAGGTCCCTTCCGGACCCCACCAAAACTGGATTACCTTGGGCACAGAGTCTGCAGACACCCACAAGGTCCCCACAGGACCCTCCACGGGATCTTAAGACCTCTGGTGAGTGGAACACAGCCTCTGTTCCAAACCAATCGTGCGGGACCTGAGACTGCATTAATTAGGGAGGCAGAGAAAACGGGCTGGTCAGGGTCACAGGTCCCTTCCGGTCCACACCAAACCCGGATTACCTTGGGCACAGAGTCTGAATACTCCCACAAGGTCCCCACAGGACCCTCCATGGGATCCTATGATCTCTGCTGAGTGGAACACAACTTCTGCCAGGGGGTAGATTCGAACGCCAGATATCTGTGCACCTTCCCTGCAAGAGGAGAGCTTGCCTATTGAGAGTACTCTGAACACTGAAACTCAAGAGAGAACTAGTCTCCCAGGTCTGCTGATAGAGACTAACATAATCACCTGAGGAAAGAGCTCTAACAAGAGACAACTATAACAACTAACTCCAGTGATTATCAGATGGTGAAAGACAAATGTAAGAATCTTACTAACAGAAACCAAGACCACTCACCATCATCAGAATGCAACACTCCCACCCCACCCAGTCCTGGGCACCCCAAAACACCCGAAAACCTAGACCCAGATTTAAAAGCAAATCTCATGATGATGGTAGATGTATTGGCTAGTTTTGTGTCAACTTGACACAGCTGGAGTTATCACAGAGAAAGGAGCTTCAGTTGAGGAAATGCCTTCATAAGATACAACTGTCAGGCATTTTCTCAATTAGTGATCAAGGGGGAAAGGTCCCTTGTGGGTGGGACCATCTCTGGGCTGGTAGTCTTGGTTCTATATGAGAGCAGGCTGGGCAAGCCAGGGGAGACAAGCCAGTAAAGAACATCCCTACATGGCTTCTGTATCAGCTCCTGCTCCCTGACCTGTTTGAGTTCCAGTCCTGACTTCCTTTGGTGATGAACACCAGCATGGAAGTGTAAGCCGAATAAACCCTTTCCTCCCCAACTTGCTTCTTGGTCATGATGTTTGTGCAGGAATAGAAACCCTGACTAAGACAGTAAAGGACATCAAGAAGGACTTTAATTACTCACTTGAAGAAATACAGGAGAACACTGTTAAACAGGTAGAAGATCTTAAAGAGGAAGCACAAAAATCCCTTAAAGAACTGCAGGAAAACACAACCAAACAGGTGATGGAATTGAATAAAACCATCCAAGACCTAAAAAAGGAAGTAGACACAATAAAGAAAACACAAAGTGAGGCAATGCTGGAGATAGAAACCCTAGAAAAGAAATCTGGAACCACACATGCTAGCATCAGCAACAGAATACAAGAGATGGAAGAGAGAAACTCAGGTGAAGAAGATTCCATAGAGAACATCGGCACAACAACCAAAGAAAATGCAAAATGCAAAGAGATCCTAACTCAAAACATACAGGAAATCTAGGACACAATGAGAAGACCAAACCTACGGATAATAGAAGTACATGAGAAGGAAGATTTTCAACTTAAAGGGCCAGCAAATATCTTCAACAAAATTATAGAAGAAAACTTCCCAAACCTAAAGAAATGAACATACAAGAAGCCTACAGAACTCCAAATAGACTGGACCAGAAAAGAAATTCCTCCCGACACGTAATAATCAGAAAAACAAATGCACTAAATAAAGATAGAATAAGTAAATAATGTATTAAAATCATTTTGGGAGCCATAAAGTGTTCAAGTAGTCTGACTGTGAACCAGGTTAGATGAAAATGTCCTCTTGGAAATGATCTCCCAGGAGTGCTGATACAAGTCCATAGGAGGGACAAGCTCCAGCCAGAGACAGCAAGATGAATTAATACCAGAGATAACCAGATGGCAAAAGACAAGCACAGGAACCTTACCAATAGAAACCAAGGCTACTTGACATAATCAGAACCCAGTTCTCCTAGTACAGCAATTTCTGGATACCCCATCACACCAGAAAAGCAAGATTTGGATTTAAAATTCACATTTCATGATATGATGGAGGACTTTAAGAAGGACATAAATACCTCCCTTAAAGAAATACAGCGGGGGAAAAAACAGGCAGAGGTAGAATGCCTTAAAGAGGAAACATAAAAATCAGTTAAAGAATTACAGGAAAAAACATGGGCTGGAGAGATGGCTCAGCTGTTAAAGGCTAGGCTTACAACCAAAAATATAAGAATTACAGAAAAAAACAAAACCAAACAGGTGAAGGAACAGAACAAAATCATCCAGGATCTAAAAAGGAAAGTAGAAACAATAAAGAAATCACAAAAGGAAACAATTCTGAAGACAGAAAACCTAGGAAAGAGATCAGGAGTCATAGATGCAAGCATAACCAAGAAATAGAAGAGAGAATCTCAGTTTCAGAAGATACCATCGAAAAAATTGACACAGCAATCAAAGAAAATACAAAATGCTAAAACATCCTAACCCAAAACATCCAGGAAATCCAGGATGCAATCAGGCCAAACCTAAGAATAATAGGTATAGAAAAGAAAGAAGAGTCTCAACTTAAAGGGCCAGGAAATATCTTCAACAAAATTATAGAAGAAAGCTTCCCTATCCTAAAGAAAGAGATGCGCATAAACATACAAGAAGCCTATAGAACTCCAAATAGATTTGACCAGAAAAGAAATTCCTCCTGTCATATAATAATCAAAACATGAAATGCACAAAACAAAGATGCAATATTAAAAGCATTAAGGGAAAATGGTCAAGTAACATATAAAAGCAGACCTATCAGAATCATACCAGACTTCTCATCAGAAACTATGAAAGCCAGAAGATCTTGGGCAGACGTCAGATTCTAAGAGAACACAAATGGCAGGCCATGCCACTTAACACAGCAAAACTCTCAATTAACATAGAAACCAAGATATTCCATGACAAATATCAATTTACACAGTATCTTTCCAAAAATCCTGCCATTTAAAAGATAATAAATAGAAAACTCTAACACAAGGAGGGAAACTACGCTCTAGAAAAAGCAAGAAAATAATCTTTAAAAAACCAAAAAGAATATAGCCACACAAATATAATTCCACCACTAACAACAAAAATAACAGAAAGCAGCAATTCTTGGTCCTTAATATCTCTCAATATCAATAGACTCCATTCCCCAAAAAAAAGGCATAGATTAACAGAAAGTAAACAGGACCCAAAATTTTGTTGCATATATGAAAGCCACTTACTGTCGAAGTCAGGCACTACCTCAGAGTAAAAGCCTAGAAAACAATTCTCCAAGCAAATGATCCCAAGAAACAAACTGAAGTAGCCATTCTAATGTCAAATAAAATCGACTTCAACCTAAAGTTATCAAAAAGATAAGGAGGAACACATTGTACTGGTCAAAGGAAAGATCTACCAAAATGAACACTCAATTCTGAACATCTGTGCTCCAAATGCAATAGCATCCATATTCATAAAAGAAATTTTACTAAAGCTCAAAGCACACATTGCACTTCACTCAATAATAGTGGAAGACTTTAACACCCCACTCTCAGCAATGGACAGGTCATGGAAACAGAAACTAAACAGAGACACAGTGAAACTAACAGAAGTTATGGACAAAATATTTAACAGATATCAATAAAACATTTTATCCTGAAACAAAAGGATATACCTTCTTCTCAGCACTTCATGGTACCTTCTCAAAAATTAGCCATTAGTCACAAAACAGGCCTCAACAGATACAAGAAGATTAAAATAATCCCATGCATCCTATCAGATCACCTCGAACTAAGGCTCGTCTTCAATAACAACACAAATAATAGAAAACCCACATACACATGGAAACTGAACAACACTCTACTCAATGATAACTTAGTCAAAGAAGAAATAAAGAAAGAAATTAAAGACATTTTAGATTTTAATGAAAATTAAGCGCAACATACCCAAACTTGTGGGACACAATGAAAGAAATGCTAAGAGGAACACATATAGCTCTGAGTGCCTCCAAAAAGAAACTGGAAAGGAACATCAAAATGACCATGAAATTCCATCTCACACTAATTAGAATGGCTAAGATCAAAAACACAGGTAACAGCAAATACTGGTAATAATGTGGAGAAAGAGGAACACTCCTCCATTGATTGTGGAATTGCAAGCTGCTACAACCACTCTGGAAATCAGTCTGGAGGTTCCTCAGAAAATTGGAAATAGTTCTACCTGAAGTCTCAGCTATAAAACTCACAGGTGTATACCCAAAAGATATTCCAAAATCTAACAAGGATACATGCTTCAATATATTCATAGCAGCCTTATTTATAATAGCCAGAAGCTGGAAACAACCCAGATGTCTTTCAACAGAGGTATTTATACAGAAAAATGTGGTACATTTACACAATGGAGTACTATTACTCGGTTATTAAAAAACAATAACTTCATGAAATTTGCAGGCAAATGATTGGAACTAGAAAATATTCTGAGTGAGGTAACCCAGTCATAATAGAGGAGACATAGTAGGTACTCACTGATAAGTGGATGAGAGGAGAAAAGCTGGAGATAACCATGATATAACTCACAAACAACATGAAGCTCAAAAAGAAAGAATAGTAAAGGGGGGATGCTGCAGTCCTGCTTAGAAGGGGGAAGGAGAGGGAGGGAACTGGAAGGGAGAGAGGATGGATAGGGAGAAATAGGGCAGATTCAGGTATGGGAGGGAAAGGGGGAGATGTACAGAGGGTCAGGCAATTGAAAGAAGGTGTGTAGCAGTGGGGGATGGTGAACTGGGGGTAGTCACTAGAATGTTCCAGAAGCCAGGAAAACAAGAGGCTCCTAGGACCCAACAGTGATGACATTAGTAGAAATATACAACATAGGGAATCTATTGAAACCATATTCAGAGGTTAGGCATGGCCCCTGGTTGAGGAATGGGGACACCCACCCATCTCAAATATATTAACCCAGAATTGCTCTTATTTCAAGAAAATGCAAGGGAAAAGAGTGGAGCAGAGACTGAAAGAAAGGCCATCTAGAGACTGCCCCACCTGTGGATCCATTCCATCTGCAGACACAAAACCATGACCTATAACTTATGCCAAGAGGCACTTGCCGACAGGAGTCTCGTATGGCTTTCCCCTGACAGACTATGCCAGAGCCTGACTAATACATAAGTGGATGCTCATAGCTAACCATTGGGCTGAGCATGGGGACCCCATTGGAGGAGTGAGGGGAAGATCTGAAAGGACTTACAATCCCTTAGGAAAAACAAGAATATAAAACAACCATACATCCCACAGTTCCTAGAGACTAAACCAACAACCAAAGAGTACACATGGAGGTACCTATGACTCCAGCTGTACATGCAGCAGAGGACTGCCTTATCTGGTGTCAACAGGAGGGGAGGCTCTTGGTCCTGTGGATGCTCAATGCTCCAGGGTATGGGAAAGCTTGAGCAGTGAGGTAGGAGTTGCTGGATGGGTAGGGGACCACCCTCATAGAAGCAGGGGGAGAAGGAATGGGGTAGTGTGTTTGAGGAGTGGAAACAGGGACAGGTGATAACATTTGAAATATAAATTTTAAAAATTACCAATAAAAATAGATTAATTAAAATAAATGATAAACTGAAAAAGGTATGGACAGGAAATGCTACAGGCAAATGGAAAACTACATTGATGTTTGAAAGATTGCAAACTAATATAGCAACAATGTAAACAAGTGTGGAAAATTCTCAAGAAAAGAAAGAAATAAAGAAATAAAGAAATAAAGGAAGGAAGGAAGGAAGGAAGGAAGGAAGGAAGGAAGGAAGGAAGGAAGGTATCACATGACCCAGCTGTACCACTCCTTGGTGTATGGGCAAAGGACTCACTATCCTACTCCATAGATACTTGCTCAGCCCTACTCATCACTGCTCTAGTCACAATAAATGTAAGATTCAAATGCCCAAAATATTCTTATTTTGCCTCATTGAAATCCAATTTCTAACAGAGACTCAAGTACTCCATACATTGTCAATTGAGATAAGTGAAAAAGGCCTTATCCATTTCATCATTTCAGAGCTCATCAGTTAGAAATTCATATGTATGAATTTAATTCAATTTAATTGTTTCATTAGTACCCAAGGAGCTTAAGGTGTTTGCAGCCCCATAAGAGGAACACCATTATGAACTAACCAGTTCCCCCCAAAGTTCCTTGGAACAAAACTCCAATCAAAGAAAACACATAGTGAAACTTGTGGGTCTAGCTGTATATGTAGCAGAGGATGGGCTAGGCAGTCATCAATGGGATGAGAGGCCCTAGGTCCTCTGAAAGTTCTATGCCCCAGTATAGGGGAATGCCAGGACCAGGAATGGGAGTGGGTGGGTTGGGGAGCAGGGGGGAGGGGATAGGGGATTTCCGGAGTGGAAAAAAGGAAAGGGGATAACATTTGAAATGTAAAGAAAGAAATATCTAATATGAACATGTGTGTGTGTGTGTGTACATTGAAACCTTTGACACAACAGTCAACGAAAATTTTTAAAAAGCAAAAAGCTCCTATCATAACATTCATAAAATCTCAGACACAATGAAAAGACCAAACATAAGAATACGGTATAGAGGAAGGTGAAGGTTTCCAACTCAAAGGGCCAGCAAACATCTTCAACAAAATTATAGAATAAACTTCCCTAACCTAAAGAAAGAAATGCCCGTGAACATACAATAAGCCTACAGAACACAATACCAATGGGACCAGAAAAGAAATTCTTCCTATCACATAATAATTAAGACACAAAATGCACAGAACAAAGAAAGAATATTGAAAGCAGTAAGGGAAAAGGGTCAAGTAACATCTGAAGGGAGATCCTCTCCAAACTGCGGTTCTGCCTAGAACTCTGTGAATAGACTATTGCTTGGTAGATTTCATGAGCTGTCACCCATGCTGGGGTAGATTTCGATGATGCAGCTGTCTCTTAATCATTCTAGCTCCTGTGATTACATCTAATGAAGCATATTGGTTTACTTAGTTGTACTTTGGTGGTATCTTGCATTCTCTACCTGAAGTGAGTAGACATTTGTTCATGTGTCTGGAATAAAATCACACCACATCTGTCAATGCCGCTTTATACCTCATTCAACATAATACACAGGTCTCATTTTCCCTTGAAATCTTTCCTACATTTTCCAACAGTATATGCTATACATTTAAATCCATTGGCCCAACTGTCTTCTTACTATGCAAGCAGGAATACCAAATTTCAATCGCCAAGATCAACATAAACATCTGGACAGGATCACACATACCTGTCACCTCAGCTCTGAAGATCATGGATCCTAGAGAATAGCTGAGGCTTTCTCACTTCCAATCTCATTACAACAGCATGTTTCAGTTTCAGTGGGAGGCCCTGTCTCAAGGGAGTAAAGTGGAGAGTGACAGAGGAGTACAACTGACATTCCCCACTTGTCAGCACACATGCATAGATGCACACTCAGGTGCATATTTATAATCCATAGTCCAGCTTACATGCAAGAGTCAGAAAGAGAACAAAAAATAAGAGAATAAGTAAATAATACATTAAAATCATTTTGGGGCCCATAAAGAGTTCAAGTAGTCTGACTGCGAACCAGGTTAGATGAAAATGTCCTCTTGCAAATGGTGAAACTTTCTATTTTCTCCATCACTCTGTGTGATGCAAGTATGATTATAATATGCCTGATTTTGTGAGGAAGGCTGTGACCTTTCCCTCCTTGGTGACACACCTATCTCTATGTTGCTGGAGATGCCATCACTACTGGCTACTAGATGAATGGCCTGGATGGCATGTGCCAACTTTCCCAGGAAGTAGCCCCTAGACAATGAAATGCTGATGGAGCAACAGAGAACAGGATTGTTCTGTTGAGAAACCCCTGTGCCATGAGGTTTTGGTCCCAGATGAGACAAAGAAAATCTCAAATACAACATAAAAGCATTTTCAGATCTTGGGCACATCTCATGAAATTTATTGAGGGAGTCTCTCCTGCACTAGCCAGAAATTCACCACGAATGCTGGAAAGGAAGTCCCATGAGCCCCAAGAATCCGCATGACTGTCTCTCCAGTGCTGGGATTACGAGTATGCACAACCTCAGAAAGAATGATGCCACTAGTTCTGTGAATTCAACTCATGCGAGCAAGGAAAGGAATTCACCAATTGATCCATCTGTTTCATCTCGAGATTCACTATATCTGTGTGTGTGTGTGTGTGTGTGTGTGTGTGTGTGTGTGTGTATACACATATACAGGTATGTGTGTGTGTATACACATATATACATGTGTGTGTGTGGGTACATATTTGTATGTATATATGTATATGTACACACAAATTTGACTCAAATACACAATATATTATATTATGGAAAAATATTTCCTTTAGAGGAAAAGAAATGGTTCCTTCCAAATAGATACACTGCACTGAGATGATATCAACTCATTCATGGTGATTGAGGCTCCTCACTTTAATCTGTTTATCTGTCTCTGCCTTTGTCTCTAAGTTTCAATGTATCTGGTTTCTCTCTCTTTCTTTTCTTTCTTTCTTTATTTCTCTCTTTTCATTAGCTTTTTTTTGGTGTATCTTTATGAACATGTGTTTTGCAAACTTATGGAGGCCACAGGACCCAGAGCAGAAATAGATATTTTTCCCACCGTGTGGTCTTGGGAAGGAACTTAGGTCTTCAGTCTTGGTGAAAGGCACTATTTTTGGAATGCCATCTATTCAGTAGAAACTTCCTGTTCTAATTATACAGTCACCCTTTTACCACATCCATACTGCCATTAAGTGGACCATGAACCTCTGAGAAACATGTCACCTCCAAATTACAGCATTTGGACAATAATTAATTACGTTTTCCACATTCTCCATATATACACAGTGTTATACATAAGCACCCCTCCACACACAATTACAACAATAATTTAAAATATAGTAAGAAGTAATTTAAAGAAAGATGGGTTTGTCCTGACTCACAGTTTAAAGTATCAATATATCATAATAAGTAAAATGTGGCACTCTATGGGAATAGATGGAAACAAAGGAGAAAGATCAGATGATCTCAGTCTTCTTCAGTGAGGAAGTAGATTTGTGTATAAAACCTGTTTAAGAGGAATGGATACAGAAAATGTGGTACATCTACACAATGGAGTACTACTCAGCTATTAAAAAGAATGAATTTATGAAATTCCTAGCCAAATGGATGGACCTGGAGGGCATCATCCTGAGTGAGGTAACACATTCACAAAGGAACTCACACAATATGTACTCACTGATAAGTGGATATTAGCCCAAAACCTAGGATACCCAAGATATAAGATACAATTTCCTAAACACATGAAACTCAAGAAAAATGAAGACTGAAGTGTGGACACTATGCCCCTCCTTAGAAGTGGGAACAAAACACCCTTGGAAGGAGTTACAGAGACAAAGGTTGGAGCTGAGATGAAAGGATGGACCATGTAGAGTCTGCCTTATCCAGGGATCCACCCCATAATCAGCAGCCAAACGCTGACACCATTGCATACACTAGCAAGATTTTATTGAAAGGACCCAGATGTAGCTGTCTCTTGTGAGACTATGCCGGGGCCTAGCAAACACAGAAGTGGATGCCCACAGTCAGCTAATGGATGGATCACAGGGCTCCCAATGGAGGAGCTAGAGAAAGTAGCCAAGGAGCTAAAGGGATCTGCAACCCTATAGGTGGATCAACATTATGAACTAACCAGTACCCCGGAGCTCTTGACTCTAGCTGCATATGTATCAAAAGATGGCCTAGTCGGCCATCACTGGAAAGAGAGGCCCATTGGACACACAAACTTTATATGCCCCAGAACAGGGGAACCCCAGGGCCAAAAAGGGGGAGTGGGCGGGTAGGGGAGTGGGGGTGGGTGGGTATGGGGGACTTTTGGTATAGCATTGGAAATATAAATGAGCTAAATACCTAATAAATAATGGAAAGAGAAAAAAAATAAAAAAAAATAAAACCTGTTTAGGCATGTCTGTATGTCACTCTCGCTCTCCATTTTCTATCTTAATTTCTTACACGCGTTCTCGCTACCGGCCAGGAAGAACGCAATAAACCGGAATCTTCTGCGGCAAAGCTTTATTGCTTACATCTTCAGGAGCCAGAGAGCAAGAGAGCAAGAGCTCTATTGCTTACATCTTTAGGAGCCAGAGCGCAAGAGCGCAAGAGCTCAAGAGAGCAAGAGCCAGAGCAAGAGAGAGAAAAAGCAAGAACAAGAGAGAGAAAAAGAATGGCAAAACCCCATCCCTTTTAAGGAGAATTATCCTCCGCCTAGGACGTATTACTCCCTGATTGGCTGCAGCCCATCGGCCCAGTTGTCATCACGAGAAAGGCAGAACACATGGCGGGAAAACTGCCCCTGCACGTGTGCAGATTATGTTTACCACTTAGAACACAGCTGTCAGCGCCATCTTATAATGGCAAATGTGAGGGCGGCTCCTCACATTAATTCCAAATTTGGTTATACATCTCAAGAAAGAAAGAACACGTCACTATTCTTGCATCCCTTAAAGCTCTGAGCCCACTGCCTTGTAATGGTTTGTATTCAACGTATATTTCCTGCTTCATTGGCTGAGCTTCCTTGCAGAGCTCATTTTAAATTAGTGCACCTTTAAGTCAACCTCATTTTGCTGATGTTCCCTTTTCCTGTTCAATCTCACTGTCCAGTCAGCAGAGCTCCACCCATGATTTATTCCTTTCCTTTCTGATTGTATTCCATCTTTTCTCTTAAATGACATTTTCCACTTAACTTTGCATTTCTCTCTTAGCTTTCTTTCTTTTTTTATTATTTATTAGCTATTTTCTTTATTTACATTTCAGATATTATCCCCTTTCCTAGTTTCGCCTTTCTGAAAACCCCCTATACTCTTCCCACTCCGCATGCTCCAAACCCACCCACTTCTGCTTCCTGGCCCTGGCATTTCCCCATACTGGGGCATAGAACCTTCACAGGACCAAGGGCCTCTCCTCCCATTGATGTCCAACTAAGCCATCCTCTGCGACATATGCAGCTAGAGCCACGAGTCCCTCCATGTGTTTTCTTTGATTGGTGGTTTGGTCCTAGGGAGCTCTGCAAATACTGGTTAATACATATTGTTGTTCCTCCTATGGGGCTACAAGCCCCTTCAGCTCATTGGGCTCTCTTACTTTTATTCCAGTTTCTGTATTTGTATTTCATAACAAACATTTCAAACTTGATATATCAGTACTTTTTTTCTTCCATACAGAATGTAATGTAGCATTAACTGGCCTTTGAAAGTACCTAATGTAGTGATGGCTGGCATAGACCTTCTGATCCACATGCATCAAATTTCCTAAGTACTGACATAGTCGCATGTGTCACCTTGTTTTATAAGTTGTTGGGACTTAACCAGAACATTGCACACACTAACCAAGCATCCTGCCATCTGAAATACTTTTCTTGGGTTTCTTTTGGGGGGGGGGGTGAGACAGGGTTTCACTGTATAGCCCTACCTGTCCTGGAACTCACTTTGTAAACCAGGATGGCCTCGAACTCAGAAATCTGCCTGCCTCTGCCTCTGCCTCCCAAGTGCTGGGATTAAAGGCATGTGCCACCACCTCCCTGCTGAACTACTGTTCTTGGTACTTAAATATTTCATTTACCATTTCCTGCTTCTGTTATTGTTGGATTATCTTTCTCCATCATTTTCCATATTATATTTTGTTTCTTAAAATTTTACTGGTTATTTTATTTATTGACAGTTTAAAAGTTATCATTCTCTCAGGTTTCCACTACAAAATACCTATTTTCCATCCCCTTGCTACTTTGAGGGTGCTCTGCCACCCATCCACCATCTCCTGCCTTCCAGCAATAACATTCTCATATGCTGAGATATCAATCCTTCACAGTACCAAAGGCCTCCCCTAGCCATTGATGCCAGATCAGGCAATCCTCTGCTACATATCCTGCTGGAGCCATGGGTCCCTTCATGTGGACTTTTGGTTGGTGGTTTACTTCTTGGGAGCTCTGGGGGGTCTGGCTGGTTAATATTGTTGTTCTTCCTATGGGTTGCAAACCCTTTTAGCTCTTTAGTCCTTCCCCTTTCTCTTCCATTTGGATTCCCATGCTCTGTTTGAGGGTTGACTGTAAGCAACTGTATCTGTATTGTTAAGGCTCTGGCATAGTCTCTCAGAAGACAGCTATATCAGGCTGCTCTCAGCAAGCACTTCTTGGCATCAGTAATAGTGTCTGTGTGTGGTGGCTGCATATGGGATGGACCCCAATGTGGGGCATTTTCTGGATGCCCTTTTTTGTTCAGTGTCTCCTCCACTCTTTGTTCCTGTATTTCCTTTAGATGGGAGCAATTGTAGGTTAATATTTGTGAGATGCATGTGTGTCCCCATCCCTCAACCCGGGATGTACCTAACCTAAGATTAAAAAAAGAAAAAAAAAAAGAATGAATCACTGACCACTGTCCAAATTTTGGCTCTGTGTATATGTACCTATTTCAGTCAACTGCTTGGTAGAGCCTCTCAGAGGACAGTAATGCTAGGCTCCTGTCTGCCACCATAACAATGTATCAATACTAATTTCAGGTATTTGTTGCTTCCATATGGGATGCGTTTCTAGTTTCATGACAAGCAAAATAATGAAATATACTGCTTAAATAATATTGTTAAAATATTCCTGAAAATGTATGTGGGTTAGAAGCATAAAAGATAGAAAAAGTAGAACGCGAAGATACTCAGACAAAGTTATTATGCATCAAATACAAAACACTGTTTTCATAAATGAAAAAGAAAGGCGAACAGCAGCAGGAGGCTGAAGATCATAAATGAGAAGGGCATGAACAACCCAAAATGCATGAAAAGTGTTCAAATTCCTGTGTAGTTAAAGTAATGTGAATATTCAGGAGAACATTTATATACAAGTAGGATACTTGTGCTTCACTACAGCAGATATCTACCTGCCTCTGCTTCCTAAGATCCAAAGTTAACAGAATGTGTCAACACTTGCAGAATGAGTGGTGAGAATTTATTGGAGACAATTGCATATAAAAATCGTATTCATTTATTAAACCAATGTGTTTTTAATTTAGAATGTTTCCAATGCACTCCCATACATTTTAAGAAATAGTACCTTCTATTTGCCATGAGCTGAAAGCCTATTCTCCTGAGTATTTTCATCTCCATTTATTGTGCCCTGAGTCTAGATAATCTTAGGTACGATATTCTTTCCTACGACAAGTCTAATTAAAAGATTGTGTTGATTTAAAAATACACAATAAAACTTGAAATCTCCTTTTGGACTAGACCTACACCTTGCATTCCTGAAATATCTGTATCCTCACATCCCTGGTATTCAGCTGTAAAACACTAAAATAATAAGGAAATGAAGAGGAAAAGAAGATAAAGAAACATGGAAAATACAAACTAAGCCTTGAAGCACAATTTGAGTTTGTATTAGCAATTCCTCTAGAGACTGTTGTTAATTCATTAAGATGAGTTATCCAGCAGTGAAGAATGTGTGTCCTTCTGTTTTCCAGCATATTCTTTGTAGAAATGAAATGCCATTGGTTGCTAAAGCCACCTTTAATGTAATTATATTTTCAAACAATTATCAGTGCAAAGTCCCAACAAGGAAGATATTGTAGGAGAATGAAGTTCAGCTGCCTTCAGTGACAGCTGAAGGCATTAAAAATGATGCAGAGGTATCATATCTAGGTAAGAATAGGTAGAGCATTAGACCACGAATCCAAAAGAAGCAAAGTCCCCATTAAAAGGAAACTGAAGACATAATACAATCCCGGATCTTCCTTCAAAACCAAAAATCATGTTCTTTTAGAACTGGACATAGAGTCCAAAAGTACTATCTCTGTGGATATAGTGGTGAAGCAGGCACAGTTTGTCTCGTTTTTCTTAGCCCCAGCCAAATATATTGGTTACCCAGAAATACCTTCAGCTGCGGTTACCTCACAGATTCTGGCAATTATTGCAAATAGATGCCTCAACTCTGTTTTGATAAACCATCTCAGGTAAAGGCAAAGAAAGAAAGGGTGAACATCAGTTTCAACTGAAAGCTGTGCTCAACCTGCATTTACAACTCCAGGCTACCTATATTAGGTATATAGCAGTTCACTGCAGTCACATACCCAGGTCTGTAGAGAAATACATCTTCTGGAAAATCGAAGCACCTAAATGTAAACAAAAGTCTTTTTTATTTTTCTGCCTATAGAAGATCATTGTTTCTACATCTCTTCTCTGGGACGAGTCATAGTGTGTGGTCAGTTTTGATTCCTGCTTTCTACTCTTCAGTTTTACAAGGAACAGGGAGGATCTGCTCCATGTAAATACAGACTGACTTCTGGAATGTGGAAGGCCAACTTTGGTGAGATATTCCCTTCTGAAGGAGAAAGGAAAGATGGCTTCGTGTCAGGTAAAGGTGTGCATGATTATGGGAATGGCTGAGTGTTCTTACAGAAATATCCAATTATCAGAACTTTCAAACCTTCCCTATGCTGATTCACATTTTCAGAACTATTTTGTCCCATGACGCGCAGAATTAACTGTTCAAACTTAGGTTACTGGTGTGCTTAAGACAGGTTTTTACTTATTCCAGTCAATTTTGTTTTTCAATATAACTTCTATAAATGAAAACATAATCTGAGATAGGGAAGCAGGCTACCCGGGCCTGATCTGGGGCACAAGTCCCTTCCGCTCGACTCGAGACTCGAGCCCCGGGCTACCTTGCCAGCAGAGTCTTGCCCAACACCCGCAAGGGTCCACACGGGACTCCCCACGGGACCCTAAGACCTCTGGTGAGTGGATCACAGTGCCTGCCCCAATCCAATCGCGCGGAACTTGAGACTGCGGTACATAGGGAAGCAGGCTACCCGGGCCTGATCTGGGGCACAAGTCCCTTCCGCTCGACTCGTGACTCGAGCCCCGGGCTACCTTGCCAGCAGAGTCTTGCCCAACACCCGCAAGGGTCCACACAGGACTCCCCACGGGACCCTAAGACCTCTGGTGAGTGGATCACAGTGCCTGCCCCAATCCAATCGCGCGGAACTCGAGACTGCGGTACATAGGGAAGCAGGCTACCCGGGCCTGATCTGGGGCACAAGTCCCTTCCGCTCGACTCGAGACTCGAGCCCCGGGCTACCTTGCCAGCAGAGTCTTGCCCAACACCCGCAAGGGTCCACACGGGACTCCCCACGGGACCCTAAGACCTCTGGTGAGTGGATCACAGTGCCTGCCCCAATCCAATCGCGCGGAACTTGAGACTGCGGTACATAGGGAAGCAGGCTACCCGGGCCTGATCTGGGGCACAAGTCCCTTCCGCTCGACGCGAGACTCGAGCCCCGGGCTACCTTGCCAGCAGAGTCTTGCCCAACACCCGCAAGGGTCCACACGGGACTCCCCACGGGACCCTAAGACCTCTGGTGAGTGGATCACAGCGCCTGCCCCAATCCAATCGCGCGGAACTTGAGACTGCCGTACATAGGGAAGCAGGCTACCCGGGCTTGATCTGGGGCACAAACCCCTTCCACTCCACTCGAGCCCCGGCTACCTTGCCAGCTGAGTCGCCTGACACCCGCAAGGGCCCACACAGGATTCCACACGTGATCCTAAGACCTCTAGTGAGTGGAACACAACTTCTGCCAGGAGTCTGGTTCGAACACCAGATATCTGGGTACCTGCCTTGCAAGAAGAGAGCTTGCCTGCAGAGAATACTCTGCCCACTGAAACTAAGGAGAGTGCTACCCTCCAGGTCTGCTCATAGAGGCTAACAGAGTCACCTGAAGAACAAGCTCTTAACAGTGACAACTAAAACAGCTAGCTTCAGAGATTACCAGATGGCGAAAGGCAAACGTAAGAATCCTACTAACAGAAATCAAGACCACTCACCATCATCAGAACGCAGCACTCCCACCCCACCTAGTCCTGGGCACCCCAACACAACCGAAAATCTAGACCCAGATTTAAAAACATTTCTCATGATGATGATAGAGGACATCAAAAAGGACTTTCATAAGTCACTTAAAGATTTACAGGAGAGCACTGCTAAAGAGTTACAGGCTCTTAAAGAAAAGCAGGAAAACACAGCCAAACAGGTGATGGAAATGAACAAAACCATACTAGAACTAAAAGGGGAAGTAGACACAATAAAGAAAACCCAAAGCGAGGCAACGCTGGAGATAGAAACCCTAGGAAAGAGATCTGGAACCATAGATGCGAGCATCAGCAACAGAATACAAGAAATGGAAGAGAGAATCTCAGGTGCAGAAGATTCCATAGAGAACATCGACACAACAGTCAAAGAAAATACAAAATGCAAAAGGATCCTAACTCAAAACATCCAGGTAATCCAGGACACAATGAGAAGACCAAACCTACGGATAATAGGAATTGATGAGAATGAAGATTTTCAACTTAAAGGGCCAGCTAATATCTTCAACAAAATAATAGAATAAAACTTCCCAAACATAAAAAAAGAGATGCCCATGATCATACAAGAAGCATACAGAACTCCAAATAGACTGGACCAGAAAAGAAATTCCTCCCGACACATAATAATCAGAACAACAAATGCACTAAATAAAGATAGAATATTAAAAGCAGTAAGGGAGAAAGGTCAAGTAACATATAAAGGAAGGCCTATCAGAATTACACCAGACTTTTCACCAGAGACTATGAAAGCCAGAAGAGCCTGGACAGATGTTATACAGACACTAAGAGAACACAAATGCCAGCCCAGGCTACTATACCCGGCCAAACTCTCAATTACCATAGATGGAGAAACCAAAGTATTCCACGACAAAACCAAGTTCACACAATATCTTTCCACGAATCCAGCCCTTCAAAGGATAATAACAGAAAAGAAGCAATACAAGGACGGAAAACACGCCCTAGAACAACCAAGAAAGTAATCATTCAACAAACCAAAAAGAAGACAGCCACAAGAACAGAATTCCAACTCTAACAACAAAAATAAAAGGGAGCAACAATTACTTTTCCTTAATATCTCTTAATATCAATGGACTCAATTCCCCAATAAAAAGACATAGACTAACAGACTGGCTACACAAACAGGACCCAACATTCTGCTGCTTACAGGAAACCCATCTCAGGGAAAAAGACAGACACTACCTCAGAGTGAAAGGCTGGAAAACAATTTTCCAAGCAAATGGAATGAAGAAACAAGCTGGAGTAGCCATTTTAATATCGGATAAAATCGACTTCCAACCCAAAGTTATCAAAAAAGACAAGGAGGGACACTTCATACTCATCAAAGGTAAAATCCTCCAAGAGGAACTCTCAATTCTGAATATCTACGCTCCAAATGCAAGGGCAGCCACATTCATTAGAGACACTTTAGTAAAGCTCAAAGCATACATTGCACCTCACACAATAATAGTGGGAGACTTCAACACACCACTTTCTTCAAAGGACAGATCGTGGAAACAGAAACTAAACAGGGACACAGTGAAACTAACAGAAGTTATGAAACAAATGGACCTGACAGATATCTACAGAACATTGTATCCTAAAACAAAAGGATATACCTTCTTCTCAGCACCTCACGGGACCTTCTCCAAAATTGACCATATAATTGGTCACAAAACAGGCCTCAATAGATACAAAAATATTGAAATTGTCCCATGTATCCTATCAGACCACCATGGCCTAAGACTGATCTTCAATAACAACATAAATAATGGAAAGCCAACATTCACGTGGAAACTGAATAACACTCTTCTCAATGATACCTTGGTCAAGGAAGGAATAAAGAAAGAAATTAAAGACTTTTTAGAGTTTAATGAAAATGAAGCCACAACGTACCCAAACCTATGGGACACAATGAAAGCATTTCTAAGAGGGAAACTCATAGCGCTGAGTGCCTCCAAAAAGAAACGGGAGACAGCACATAATAGCAGCTTGACAACACATCTAAAAGCCCTAGAAAAAAAGGAAGCAAATTCACCCAAGAGGAGTAGACGGCAGGAAATAATCAAACTCAGGGGTGAAATCAACCAAGTGGAAACAAGAAGAACTATTCAAAGAATTAACCAATCGAGGAGTTGGTTCTTTGAGAAAATCAACAAGATAGATAAACCCTTAGCTAGACTCACTAAAGGGCACAGGGACAAAATCCTAATTAACAAAATCAGAAATGAAAAGGGAGACATAACAACATATCCTGAAGAAATCCAAAACACCATCAGATCCTTCTACAAAAGGCTATACTCAACAAAACTGGAAAACCTGGACGAAATGGACAAATTTCTGGACAGATACCAGGTACCAAAGTTGAATCAGGATCAAGTTGACCATCTAAACAGTCCCATATCACCTAAAGAAATAGAAGCAGTTATTAATAGTCTCCCAACCAAAAAAAGCCCAGGACCAGATGGGTTTAGTGCAGAGTTCTATCAGACCTTCAAAGAAGATCTCATTCCAGTTCTGCACAAACTATTTCACAAAATAGAAGTAGAAGGTACTCTACCCAACTCATTTTATGAAGCCACTATTACTCTGATACCTAAACCACAGAAAGATCCAACAAAGATAGAGAACTTCAGACCAATTTCTCTTATGAATATCGATGCAAAAATCCTCAATAAAATTCTCGCTAACCGAATCCAAGAACACATTAAAGCAATCATCCATCCTGACCAAGTAGGTTTTATTCCAGGGATGCAGGGATGGTTTAATATACGAAAATCCATCAATGTAATCCATTATATAAACAAACTCAAAGACAAAAACCACATGATCATCTCGTTAGATGCAGAAAAAGCATTTGACAAGATCCAACACCCATTCATGATAAAAGTTTTGGAAAGATCAGGAATTCAAGGTCCATACCTAAACATGATAAAAGCAATCTACAGCAAACCAGTAGCCAACATCAAAGTAAATGGAGAGAAGCTGGAAGCAATCCCACTAAAATCAGGGACTAGACAAGGCTGCCCACTTTCTCCCTACCTTTTCAACATAGTACTTGAAGTATTAGCCAGAGCAATTCGACAACAAAAGGAGATCAAGGGGATACAAATTGGAAAAGAGGAAGTCAAAATATCACTTTTTGCAGATGATATGATAGTATATATAAGTGACCCTAAAAATTCTACCAGAGAACTCCTAAACCTGATAAACAGCTTCGGTGAAGTAGCTGGATATAAAATAAACTCAAACAAGTCAATGGCCTTTCTCTATACAAAGAATAAACAAGCTGAGAAAGAAATTAGGGAAACAACACCCTTCTCAATAGTCACAAATAATATAAAATATCTTGGCGTGACTCTAACTAAGGAGGTGAAAGATCTGTATGATAAAAACTTCAAATCTCTGAAGAAAGAAATTAAAGAAGACCTCAGAAGATGGAAAGATCTCCCATGCTCGAGGATTGGCAGGATCAACATTGTAAAAATGGCTATCTTGCCAAAAGCAATCTACAGATTCAATGCAATCCCCATCAAAATTCCAACTCAATTCTTCAACGAATTGGAAGGAGCAATTTGCAAATTTGTCTGGAATAACAAAAAACCTAGGATAGCAAAAAGTCTTCTCAAAGATAAAAGAACTTCTGGCGGAATCACCATGCCAGACCTAAAGCTTTACTACAGAGCAATTGTGATAAAAACTGCATGGTACTGGTATAGAGACAGACAAGTAGACCAATGGAATAGAATTGAAGATCCAGAAATGAACCCACACACCTATGGTCACTTGATCTTCGACAAGGGAGCTAAAACCATCCAGTGGAAGAAAGACAGCATTTTCAACAATTGGTGCTGGCACAACTGGTTGTTATCGTGTAGAAGAATGCGAATCGATCCATACTTATCTCCTTGTACTAAGGTCAAATCTAAGTTGATCAAGGAACTTCACATAAAACCAGAGATGGATCACAGGGCTCCCAATGGAGGAGCTAGAGAAAGTACCCAAGGAGCTAAAGGGATCTTCAACCCTATAGGTGGAACAACATTATGAACTAACCAGTACCCCTGAGCTCTTGACTCTAGCTGCATATGTATCAAAAGATGGCCTAGTCGGCCATCACTGGAAAGAGAGGCCCATTGGACACGCAGACTTTGTGTGCCCCGGTACAGGGGAACGCCAGGGCCAAAGGGGGGGAGTGGGTGGGTAGGGGAGTGGGGGTGGGTGGGTAAGGGGGACTTTTGGTATAGCATTGGAAATGTAAATGAGCTAAATACCTAATAAAAAATGGAAAAAAAAAAAGAATTGAGTTGGAATTTTCATGGGGATTGCATTGAATCTGTAGATTGCTTTTGGAAAGATAGCCATTTTTACAATGTTGATCCTGCCAATCCATGAGCATGGGAGATCCTTCCATCTTCTGATATCTTCTTTAATTTCTTTCTTCAGAGACTTGAAGTTTTTATTATACAGATCTTTCACTTCCTTAGTTAGAGTCACGCCGAGATATTTTATATTATTTGTGACTATTGAGAAGGGTGTTGTTTCCCTAATTTCTTTCTCAGCCTGTTTATTCTTTGTGTAGAGAAAGGCCATTGACTTGTTTCAGTTAATTTTATATCCAGCTACTCTACCGAAGCTGTTTATCAGGTTTAGGAGTTCTCTGGTGGAATTTTTGGGGTCACTTATATATACTATCATATCATCTGCAAAAAGTGATATTTTGACTTCCTCTTTTCCAATTTGTATCCCCTTGATCTCCTTTTGTTGTCGAATTGCTCTGGCTAATACTTCAAGTACTATGTTGAAAAGGTAGGGAGAAAGTGGGCAGCCTTGTCTAATCCCTGATTTTAGTGGGATTGCTTCCAGCTTCTCTCCATTTACTTTGATGTTGGCTACTGGTTTGCTGTAGATTGCTTTTATCTTGTCCCTGTTTAGTTTCTGATTCCATGATCTGTCCGTTGGTGAAAGTGGTGTGTTGAGGTCTCCCACTATTATTGTGTGAGGTGCAATGTATGCTTTGAGCTTTACTAAAGTTTCTTTAATGAATGTGGCTGCCCTTTTATTTGGAGCATAGATATTCAGAATTGAGAGTTCCTCTTGGAGGATTTTACCTTAGATGAGAACGAAGTGCCCCTCCTTGTCTTTTTTTGATGACTTTGGGTTGGAAGTCAATATTATCAGATATTAGGATGGCTACTCCAGCTTGTTTCTTCATACCATTTGCTTGGAAAATTGTTTTCCAGCCTTTCATTCTAAGGTAGTGTCTATCTTTTTCTCTGAGATGTGTTTCCTGTAAGCAGCATTGGTCGGGAGGAATTTCTTTTCTGGTCCAGTCTATTTGGAGTTCTGTAGCCTTTTTGTGTGTTCATAGGCATCTCTTTCTTTAGATTTGGGAAGTTTTCTTCAATAATTTTGTTGAAGATGTTTGCTGGTCCTTTGAGTTGAAAATCTTCATTCTCATCCACTCCTATTATCCGTAGGTTTGGTCTTCTCATTGTGTCCTGGATTTCCTGGATATTTTGAGTTAGGATCTTTTTGCATTTTCCATTTTCTTTGATTGTTGTGCCGATGTTCTCTATGGAATCTTCTGCACCTGAGCTTCTCTCTTCCATCTCTTCTATTCTGTTGCTGATGCTCAAATCTATGGTTCCAGATTTCTTTCCTAGGGTTTCTATCTCCAGTGTTGCCTCACTTTGAGTTTTCTTTATTGTGTCTACTTCCCTTTTTAGGTCTAGTATGGTTTTCTTCATTTCCATCACCTGTTTGTATGTTTTTTCCTCTTTTTCTGTAAGGACTTCTACCTGTTTGATTGTGTTTTCCTGTTTTTCTTTAAGGACTTGTAACTCTTTAGCAGTGTTCTCCTGTATTTCTTTAAGTGATTTATTAAAGTCCTTCTTGATGTCCTCTACCATCATCATGAGATATGCTTTTAAATCTAGGTCTAGATTTTCGGGTGTGTTGGGGTGTCCTGGACTGGACAAAGTGGGAGTGCTGGGTTCTGATGATGGTGAGTGGTCTTGGTTCCTGTTAGTAAGATTCCTACGTTTACCTTTCGCCATCTGGTAATCTCTGGAGTTAGTAGTTATAGTTGACTCTGTTTAGAGATTGTTCTTCTGGTGATTCTGTTACCGTCTATCAGCAGACCTGGGAGACAGATTCTCTCCTCTGAGTTTCAGTGTTCAGAGCACTCTCTACTGGCAAGTTCTCTTGCAGGGAAGGTGTGCCGAAGAAGAAGGCCCAAAACAGGGCCTTTCTCAGAAGCTGTGTTGCTTTGGCAGTTCCCAGAAGCTGTCAGCTTCTGTGGTGCAGACTCTCACCTGTGCAGACTAAATTCCAAGCTCTGTGCTTCCACCTGTCCCAGAAGCTGTCTGGTTCTCTGGCGCACCCTCTCACCCGTTCAGACTAATTTCCTAAGTTCTGCTGAGTCCCGGAACCAAGATGGCGACCGCTGCTGCTGAGGCTGAGGCCGCCTCCCAAGCCAGGCGGACACCTGTCCTCTGGTCCGGACGGTGGCCAGCTGTCTGCGGCCCGCCAAGGGTGCTGCCTCAGCGGCTCTGTGCTTCCGCCTGTCCCAGAAGCTGTCTGGTTCTCTGGCGCACCCTCTCACCTGTTCAGACTAATTTCCTAAGTTCTGCTGAGTCCCGGAACCAGGATGGCGACCGCTGCTCAATACATAAAATTTGATCAGCTTTTATATTCACATCCATTTATACCTGAAAAATATCACTAATGAACATTTAATACTTTCCATAACTAAGGATCCTACATCTAATATTAAACACTAAATTATTATAGAATTCAGTAGCTAGTGGCTATTATAAATAAGGCTGCTATGAACATACTGGAGCATGTGTCTTTATTACATGTTGGAGCATCTCTTGGTTATAGGCCTAGGAGTGGTATAGATGGGTGTTGAGAACAAAAAAAAAGGTGGGGGAAGCAAATGGAAAAGGGGCCAAACTTCCAGCCAGAGTTCCTGTGCTCTCCATAGGTCGACTCAAGCAGAGCTGGTGGACACTTTTCCACTCTGCCCCGGGTGAGCATCTAAGGCAGACCCCACTCGACAGGGTTGGAGAAGGGGCAGCCCCTGACTGGGGACCCTGGACCTACCTTGCTAAAGCCCCGGTGTTATAGGAGACAGGGATTAGGGAAGAAGTTCCCAACACCGTCCAGACTGTGCAGCGGGTCTAGATAGAGCAGAGACTATCTATGGTTTAAGAGCTTTATTATAGAAATGCAGCAGAAAGAGAGGAGAGAGAGAGAGAGAAGGTTAGAAAGGAAGACAGAGAAACAGGGAGAGGGGAAGGAAATAAGAAGACAAAGAGAAAGGGAGGAGGAGAGAGAACTGAGAGAAGTGAGAGGTGAAGGAACAAAGGAGTAAGAAAGCAAGGTGGGGGCCTAACAGTCCCTTTTATAGTCTTTACTGTTGCTAGGTAACTGGGGAGGCATTTAGCATGAAGTTCAGAAGCTTGGGCCATTGCTTATGTGACTACTGACCATGCTTCTCATGCGGGGGCTCTGGGAGATGGTAATTTAGGCGGGGGCCAGAGTTCCAGGAGCATGAGGGAATACCTACCATGTCATTAAGGTGAATTATGGCCATCAGGGTTCATACCTCAGCTCAACTAAAAGCAGCCTGCAATTCACCACAGATGAGTCCTCAGGTAATACTATGTAAAATTTTCTGAGGAACTGCCAAACTGATTTCCAGAGGGGTTGTGCCATCTTGCACTCCCACAAGCAATGGAGAGTGTTCCCCTTTCTCCAAATACTCACCACTGTCTGCTGTCACCTCAGTTTTGTTTTTTTGGTTTGTTTGTTTGTTTGTTTGTTTGTTTTTGCAATAATCATTGGTATGAGGGGGAATCTCTGGGTTGTTTTGATTTTCATTGCCCTAATGACAAAGAATGTTGAACACTTCTTTAGGTGCTTACAAGCCATTCAATATTTCTCAGTTGAAAATTCTTGTTTAGCTTTGTACCCCCATTTTATAATAGGGTTATTTGGTTGTCTGGAGATATTGGGCAGATTTTTATTCTTCTACATGCTGATCACCTGTTGAACTACCATGATTTGTATATAATTCTGGTTTTTTTTTAATCCATTGGATGCTTTTCTCACCTTTGTCAAAGATCAAGTGACCATAGGTGTGTGGGTTCATTTCTGGGTCTTCCATTCTGTTCCATTGATCTTCCTGCCCATCTCTGTAACAATACCATGCAGGTTTTATCACTATTCCTCTGTAGTACAGCTTGAAGTCATGGATGATGATTCCACCAGATGTTCTTTTATTGTTGAAAATACTTTACACTATCATAGGGTTTCTGTTATTTCAAATGAATTTGTAAACTGCTATTTCTACATCTATGAAGAATTGCCTTGGAATTTTGATTGGGATTGCATTGAATCTGTAAATTGCTTTTGGCAAGATGGGCATTTTTACTGTATTAACTCTGCCAAATGTAACTTATATCTTCGGTATTCTAAATTTCTGGGCTAATATCCACTTATCAGTGAGTACATATCATGTGAGTTCTTTTGTGATTCAGTTAACTCACTCATCCATATGCCTAGGAATTTCATGAATTCATTCTTTTTAAGAGCTGAGTAATACTCCATTGTGTAAATGTATCACACTTTTTGTATCCATTCCTCTGTTGAGTGACATCTGGGGTCTTTCCAGCTTCTGACTATTATAAATAAGGTTGCTATGAGTATAGTGGAGCATGTGTTCTTCGTGCTGGTTGGAACATCTTCTGGATATATGCCCAGGAAAGGTATTGCTGGATCCTTTGGTAGTACTATGTCCAATTTTCTGAGGAACCACCAGACTGATTTCCAGAGTGGTTGCACAAGCTTACAATCCCACCAACAATGGAGGAGTGTTCCTCTTTCTCCATATCCTCGCCAACATCTGCTGTCACCTGAATTTTTGATCTTAGCCATTCTGACTGCGGTGAGGTGGAACCTCAGGGTTGTGTTGATTTGCATTTCCCTGATGATTAAGGATGTTGAACATTTTTTTTCAAGTGCTTCTTGGCCATTCAGTATTCCTCAGGTGAGAATTCTTTGTTTAGCTCTGAGCCCCATTTTTTAATGGGGTTGTTTGATTTACTGGAGACTGCCTTGTTGAGTACTTTATATATATTGGATATTAGTCCAATATCTGATTTAGGATAGGTAAAGATCCTTTCCCAATCGCTTGGTGGCCTTTTTGTCTTATTGACAGTGTCTTTTTCCTTACAGAAGCTTTGCAATTTTATGAGGTCCAATTTGTCGATTCTTGATCTTACAGCACTAGCCATTGCTGTTCTATACAGGAATTTTTCCCCTGTGCCCATGTCTTCGAGGCTTTTCCCCACTTTCTCCTCTATAAGTTTCAGAGTCTCTGGTTTTATGTGGAGTTCCTTAACCCACTTAGATTTGACCTTAGTGCAAGCAGATCAGAAAGGATCAATTCGCATTCTTCTATATGAAAACTGCCAGTTGTGCCAGCACCATTTGTTGAAAATGCTGTCTTTTTTCCATTGGATGGTTTTTGCTCCCTTGTCAAAGACCAAGTGACCATATGTGTGTGGGTTCATTTCCGGATCTTCAATTCTATTCCATTGGTCTACTTGTCTGTCGATAAACCATTACCATACTGTTTTTATCACAATTGCTCTGTAGTACTGCTTTAGATCAGGCATGGTGATTCCACCAGAGGTTCTTTTATCCTTGAGAAGAGTTTTTTGCATTCCTAGGTTTTTTGTTATTCCAGATGAATTTGCAGATTGCCCTTTCTAAGTCATTGAAGAATTGAGTTGCAATTTTGATGGGAATTGCATTGAATTTGTAGATTGCTTTTGGCAAGATAGCCATTTTTTACTATATTGATCCTGCCATTCCATGAGCATGGGATATCTTTCCGTCTTCTGAGATCTTCTTTAAATTCTTTCTTTAGAGACTTGAAGTTCTTATCATACAGATCTTTCACTTCCTTAGTTAGAGTCACACCAAGGTATTTTATATTATTTGTGACTATTGAGAAGGGTATGTTTTCCCTAATTTCTTTCTCAGCCTGTTTGTCCTTTGTGTACAGAAAACATTGTGTACAGATAAACATTGACTTCTTTGAGTTAATTTTATATCCAGCTACTTCATTGAAGCTGTTTATCGGGCTTATGAATTCTCTGGGAGAATTCTTAGGGTCACTTATATATTCTATCATATCATCCGCAAAAACGTGATATTTTAACTTCTTCATTTCTAATTTGCATCACTTTGATCTCCTTTTGTTTTTGAATTGCACTGGCTAGGACTTCAAGTACAATGTAGAATAGGTAGGGAGAAAGTGAACAGCCTTGTCTAGTCCCTGATTTTAGTGGGATTGCTTCCAGCTTCTCAACATTTACTTTGATGTTGGCTACTGGTTTGCTGTAGATTGCTTTTATCATGTTTAGGTATAGGCCTTGAATTCCTTATCCTTACAAGACTTTTATCACGAATGGGTGTTGTATTTTGTCAAATGCTTTCTCTGTGTCTAAGGAGATGGTCATGTGGTTTTTGTCTTTGAGTTTGTTTATATACTAGATTACGTTGATGGATTTCTGTATATTGAATCATCCCTGCATGCCTGGGATGAAACCTAATTGGTCAGGATGGATGATTGTTTTGCTCTGTTCTTGGATTCGGTTAGCAAGATTTTTTTTAATTAGGTATTTTCCACGTTTACATTTCCAATGCTATCCCAAAAGTCCCCCATACCCAGCCCCCCAGTCCCCTACCCACCCACTCCCCCTTTTTGGCCCTGGCGTTCCCCTGTACGGGGGCACATAAAGTTTGCAAGTCCAAAGGGATTCTTTTTCCAGTGATGGCTGACTAGGCCATCTTTCGATACATATGCAGCTAGAGACAAGAGCTCCAGGATACTGGTTAGTTCATATTATTGTTCCTCATAGAGGGTTGCAGTTCCCTTTAGCTCCTTGGGTACTTTCTCTAGCTCCACCATTGGGAGCTGTGTGACAAATCCAATAGCTGACTGTGAGCATCCACTTTTGTGTTTGCTAGGCCCCGGCCTGATCTCACAAGAGACAGCTATATCTCGGTCCTTACAGCAAAATCTTGCTAGTTTATGCAATGGTGTCAGCGTTTGGAACCTGATTATGTGATGTATCCCTGGATATGACAATCACTAGATGGTCCATCCTTTCGTCACAGCAACAAATGTTGTCTCTGTAACTTCTTCCGTGGATGTTTTGTACCCATTTCTAGGAAGGGGCAAAGTGTCCACACTTTGGTCTGCGTTCTTTTTGAGTTTCATGCATTTAGCAAATTGTATCTTGTATCTTGTGTATCCTACATTTCTGGGCTAATATCCACTTATCAGTGAGTACATATTGTGCGAGTTCCTTTGTGATTGGGTTACCTCACTCAGGATAATGCCCTCCAGGTCCATCCATTTGGCTAGGAATTTCATAAATTCTTTCTTTTTAATAGCTGAGTAGTACTCAATTGTGTAAATGTACCACATTTTCAGTATCCATTCCTCTGTTGAAGGGCATCTGGGTTCTTTCCAGCTACTGGCTATTATAAATAAGGCTGCTATGAACATAGTGGAGCATGTGTCCTTCTTACCGGTTGGGACATCTTCTGGATATATGCCCAGGAGAGGTATTGCGGGATCCTCCAGTAGTACTATGTCCAATGTTCTGAGGAACTGCCAGACTGATTTCCAGAGTGGTTGTACAAGCTTGCAATCCCACCAAAAATGGAGGAGTGTTCCTCTTTCTCCACATCCTCGCCAGCATCTGCTATCACCTGAATTTTTTATCTTAGCCATTCTGACTGGTGTGAGATGGAATCTCAGGGGTGTTTTGATTTGCATTTCCCAGATGATTAAGGATGTTGAACATTTTTTCAGGTGCTTCTCTGCCATTCATATTCCTTAGGTGAGAATTCTTTGTTCAGCTCTGAGCCCCATTTTTTAATGGGGTTATTCGATTTTCTGGAGCCTACCTTCTTGAGTTCTTCATATATATTGGATATTACTCCCTTATTCGATTTGGAATAGGTAAAGATCCTTTCCCAAACTGTTGGTGGTCTTTTTGTCTTATTGACGGTGTCTTTTACCTTGCAGAAGCTTTGCAATTTTATGAGGTCCCATTTATCGATTCTTGATCTTACAACACAAGCCATTGCTGTTCTATTCAGGAATTTTTCCCCTGTGCCCATATCTTCGATGCTTTTCCCTACTTTCTCCTCTATAAGTTTCAGTGTCTCTGGTTTTATTTGGAGTTCCTTAATCCACTTAGATTTGACCTTAGTACATGGAGATAGGAATGGATCAATTCTCATTCTTCTATATGATAACTGCCAGTTGTGCCAGCACCATTTGTTGAAAATGCTGTCTTTTTTCCACTGGATGGTTTTAGCTCCCTTGTCAAAGATCAAGTGACCATAGGCGTGTGGGTTAATCTCTGGGTCTTCAATTCTGTTCCAATGGTCTACTTGTCTGTCACTATACCAGTACCATGCAGTTTTGATCACAATTGCTCTGTAGTACAGCTTTAGGTCAGGCATGGTGATTCCACCAGAGGTTCTTTTATCCTTGAGAAGAGTGTTTGGTATCTTAGGTTTTTTGTTATTCCAGATGAATCTGCTGATTGCCTTTTCTAATTCGTTGAAGAATTGAGTTGGAATTTTGATGGGGATTGCATTGAATCTGTAGATTGCTTTTGGCAAGATAGCCATTTTTAAAACATTGATCCTGCCAATCCATGAGCATGGGAGATCTTTCCATCTTCTGAGATCTCATTTAATTTCTTTCTTCAGAGACTTGAAGTTCTTATCATACAGATCTTTCACTTCCTTAGTTAGAGTCACGCCAAGGTATTTTATATTATTTGTGAATATTGAGAAGGGTGTTGTTTCCCTAATTTCTTTCTCAGCCTGTTTATCCTTTGTGTAGAGAAAGGCCATTGACTTGTATGAGTTAATTTTATATCCAGCTACTTCATTGAAGCTGTTTATCAGGCTTAGGAGTTCTCTGGTGTAATTTTAGGGTCACTTATATATACTATCATATCATCTGCAAAAAGTGATAATTTGAATTCTTCCTTTCCAATTTGTATCCCCTTGATCTCCTTCTGTTATTAAATTGCTCTGGCTAGGACTTCAAGACAATGTTGAATAGGTACGGAGAGAGTGGACAGCCTTGTCTAGATCCTGATTTTAGTGGGATTGCTCCAGCTTCTCAACATTTACTTTGATGTTGGCTACTGGTTTGCTGTAGATTGCTTTTATCATGTTTAGGTATGGGCCTTAAATTCCTGACCTTTCCAAGACTTTTATCATAAATGGGTGTTGGATTTTGTCAAATGCTTTCTCAGCATCTAACGAGATGATCATGTGGTTTTGTCTTTGAGTTTGTTTATATAGTGGATTACGTTGATGGATTTCTGTATATTGAACCATCCCTGCATCCCTGGGATGAAACCTACTTGGTCAGGATGGATTATTGTTTTCATGTGTTCTTGGATTAGGTTAGCAAGAACTTTATTGAGGATTTTTGCATCAATATTCATAAGGGATAGTGGTCTGAAGTTCTCTATCTTTGTGGGGTCTTTTTGTGGTTTAGGTATCAGAGTAATTATGGCTTCATAGAATGAGTTGGGTAGAGTACCTTCTGTTTCTATTTTGTGGAATTGTTTGTGAAGAACTAGGATTAGATCTTCTTTGAAGGTCTGAAAGAACTCTGCACTAAACCCATATGGTCCTGGGCATTTTTTGGTTGGGAGACTATTAATGACTGCTTCTATTTCTTTAGGGTATATAGGACTGTTTAGATTATTAACCTGATCTTGATTTAACTTTGGTACCTGGTATCTGTCTAGAAACTTGTCCATTTCATCCAGGTTTTCCAGTTTTGTTGAGTATAGCCTTTTGTAGTAGGATCTGATGGTGTTATGGATTTCTTCAGGATCTGTTGTTATGTTTCCCTTTTCATTTCTGATTTTATTAATTAGGATGCTTTCCCTGTGTCCTCTAGTGAGTCTGGCTAAGTGTTTATCTATCTTGTTGATTTTCTCAAAGAACCAGCTCCTCGATTGATTGATTCTTTGAATAGTTTTTCTTCTTTCCATTTGGTTGATTTTACCCCTGACTTTGATTATTTCCTGCCTTCTACTGCTCTTGGGTGAATTTGCTTCCTTTTGTTCTAGGGCTTTTTGGTGTGTTGTCAGGCTGCTAATGTGTGCTCTATCTTCTTTTTGGAGGCACTCAGAGCTATGAGTTTTCCTCTTAGAAATGCTTTCATTGTGTCCCATAAGTTTGGGTATGTTGTGGCTTCATTTTCATTAAACTCAAAAAGTCCTTAATTTCTTTCTTTATTCCTTCCTTGACCAAGGTATCATTGAGAAGAGTGTTGTTCAGTTTCCACGTGAATGTTGGGTTTCTATTGTTTATTTTGTTATTGAAGATCAGCCTTAGTCTATGGTGATCTGATAGGATGCATGGTAATATTTCAATATTTTTGCATATGTTGAGGCTTGTTTTGTGACCAATTATGTGGTCAATTTTGGAGAAGGTCCCATGAGGTGCTGAGAAGAAGGTATATCCTTTTGTTTTAGGATAAAATGTTCTGTAGATATCTGTTAAGTCCATTTGTTTCATCACTTCTGTTAGTTACACTGTGTCCCTGTTTAGTTTCTGTGTCTATGATCTGTCCATTGGTGAAAGTGGTGTGTTGAAGTCTCCCACTATTATTGTGTGAGGTGCAATATATGCTTTGAGCTTCACTAAAGTTTCTTTAATCAATCTGGCCGCCCTTGTATTTGGAGCATAGATATTCAGAATTGAGAGTTTCTCTTGGAAGATTTTATCTTTGATGAGTATGAAGTGCCCCTCCTTGTCTCTTTTGATTATTTTCAGTTGGAAGTCGATTTGTTAGATATTAGAATGGCTACTCCAGCTTTTTTTCTTCACACCATTTGATTGGAAAATTGTTTTCCAGCCTTTTACTTTGAGGTCGTGTTTGTCTTTTTTCCTGAGGTGAATCTCCTGTAGGCAGCAAAATGTTGGATCTTGTTTGTGTAGCCAGTTTGTTAGTCTATATGTTTTTATTGGGGAGTTGAGTCCATTGATATTTAGAGATATTAAGGAAAAATAATTGTTGCTTCCCGTTATTTTTGTTGTTAAAGTTGGCATTCTGTTCTTGTGGCTGTCTTCTTTTAGGTTTGTTGAAGGATTATCTTCTTGCTTTTTCTAGGGTGTGGTTTCCATCCTTGTACTGGTTTTTTTCTGTTATTATCCTTTGAAGGGCTGGATTCATGGAAAGATTATGTGTGAATTTGGTTTTGTCGTGGAATACTTTGGTTTCTCCATCTATGGTAATAGAGAGTTTGGCTGGGTATAGTAGCCTGGGCTGGAATTTGTGTTCTCTTAGTGTCTGTATAACATCTGTCCAGGCTCTTCTGGCTTTCGTAGTCTCTGGTGAGAAATCTGGTGTAATTCTGATTGGCTTACCTGTATATGTTATTTGACATTTTTCCCTTACTGCTTTTAGTATTCTATCTTTATTTAGTGCATTTGTTGTTCTGATTATTATATGTTGGGAGGAATTTCTTTTCTGGTACAGTCTATTTGGAGTTCAGTAGGCTTCTTGTATGTTCATGGGCATCTCTTTCTTTAGATTTGGGAAGTTTTCTTCAATAATTTTGTTGAAGATGTTTGCTGGTCCTTTGAGTTGAAAATCTTCATTCTCATCCACTCCTATTATCCGTAGGTTTGGTCTTCTCATTGTGTCCTGGATTTCCTGGATGTTTTGAGTTAGGATCTTTTTGCGTTTTGTATTATCTTTGATTGTTGTGCCAATATTCTCTATGGAATCTTCTGCACCTGATATTCTCTCTTCCATTTCTTGTATCCTGTTGCTGATGCTCGTGTCTATGGTTCCAGATTTCTTTCCTAGGGTTTCTATCTCCAGTGTTGCCTCACTTTGGGTTTTCTTTATTGTGTCTACTTCCCTTTTTAGGTCTAGTATGGTTTTGTTCATTTCCACCACCTGTTTGGATGTGTTTTCCTGTTTTTCTATAAGGACTTCTACCTGTTTGGTTGTGTTTTCCTGTTTTTCTTTAAGGACTTGTAACTCTTTAGCAGTGTTCTCCTGTGTTTTTTTAAGTGAGTTATTAAAGTCCTTCTTGATGTCCTCTACCATCATCATGAGATATGCTTTTAAATCCAGGTCTAGGTTTTCGGGTGTGTTGGGTTGCCCTGGACTGGGCGAAGTGGGAGTACTGGGTTCTGATAATGGTGAGTGGTCCTGGTTTCTGTTAGTAAGATTCTTATGTTTACCTTTTGCCATCTGGTAATCTCTGGCATTAGTTGTTATAGTTGTCTCTGTTTAGAGATTGTTCCTCTGGTGATTTTGTTACCCTCTATCAGCAGACCTGGGAGACAAGCTCTTTCCTCTGAGTTTCAGTGGTCAGAGAAGTCTCTGCAGGCAAGCTCTCCTCTTTCAGGGAAGGTACACAGTTATCTGGCGTTTGGACCTCCTCCTGGCTGAAGATGAAGGCCCAAAATAGGATCTTTCTGAGAAACTGTGTTGCTTTGGCCTGTCACAGATGCATGCCATTGATTCAGTAGTCCACACTCTCACCTGTGTAGACTACTTTCTGTGGAGTCCTGAAAGCAAGATGGCTCCCGCGTTACCTGAGGCAAAGGCCTCCCAGGCTGGGTGGACACCTGTCCTCTGGCCAGGAAGGTGGCCGGATGTCTGGAGCCCAAAAACGGCGCTGCCCCAGATGCTCTGTGGCTTTCGCCTTTCCCAGAAGCTGCTAGCCTCAGTAGTCCACACTCTCACCTGCAGACTGCCGGCCACAGAGTCCCGGAACATAGGTAGCCCCGCGGAACCTGAGGCAGAAGCCTCCCAGGCCGGGTGGACACCTGTCCTCTGGCCCCAAAGGTGGCTGGTTGTCTGGAGCCGAAAATGGCGCCGCCTCAGGAGCTCTGTGGCTCTCGCCTGTCCCAGAAGCTACTAGACTCTGTAGTCCACACTCTCACCTGCAGACTGCCCGCCACGGAGTCCCGGAACTGAGATGGCTCCCACGGAACCTGAGGCAGAAGCCTCCCGGACCAGGAGGACACCTGTCCTCTGGCCCCGAAGGTGGCTGGTTCCGTTAGCAAGAATTTTATTGAGTATATTTGCATCGATATTCATAAGGGAAATTGGTCTGAAGTTCTCTATCTTTGCTGGGTCTTTTTGGGGTTTAGGTATCAGAGTGATTGTGGCTTCATAGAATGAGTTGGGTAGGGTACCTTCTGCTTCTATTTTATGGAATTGTTTGTGAAGAACTGGGATTAGATCTTCTTTGAAGGTCTGATAGAACTCTGCACTAAACCCATATGGTCCTGGGTTTTTTTTGGTTGGGAGACAATTAATGACTGCTTCTATTTCTTTAGGGGATATAGGACTGTTTAGATCATTAACCTGATCCTGATTTAACTTTGATACCTGGTTTCTGTCTAGAAACTTGTCCATTTCATACAGGTTTTCCAGTTTGTTGAGTATAGCCTTTTATAGAAGGATCTGAAGGTGTTTTTGATTTCTTCAGGATCTGTTGTTATGTCTCCCATTTCATTTCTGATTTTGTTAATTAGGATGCTTTCCCTGTGCCCCACTAGTGAGTCAGGCTAAGGGTTTATCTATCTTGTTGATTTTCTCAAACAACCAGCTCCTCATTTGGTTGATTCTTTGAATACTTCTTCATGTTTCCACTTCATTGATTTTGCCCCTAAGTTTGATAATTTCCTGATGTCTACTAGTCTTGGGTGAATTTGCTTCCTTTTGTTCTAGAGCTTTTTGGTGTGTTGTCAGGCTGCTAATATGTGCTCTCTCTATTTTCTTTTTGGAGGCACTCAGAGCTATAAGTTTTCCTCTTAGAAATGCTTTCACTGTTTCCCGTAAGTTTGGGAATGTTATGGCTTCATTTTCATTAAACTCCAAAAAGTCCATAATTTCTTTCTTTATTCCTTCCTTGACCAAGGTATTATTGAGAAGACTGTTGTTCACTTTCCACATGAATGTTGGCTTTCTATTATTTATTTTGTTATTGAAGATCAGCCTTAGTCCATGGTGATCTGATAAAATGCATGGGACAATTTCATTGTTTTTGTATCTGTTGAGGCTTGTTTTGTGACCAATTATGTGGTCAATTTTGGAGAAGGTCCCATGAGGTTCTAAGAAGAAGGTATATCTTTTGTTTAGGATAAAATGTTATGTAGATATCTATTAAGTCCATTTGTTTCATCACTTCTGTTAGTTTCACTGTGTCCCTGTTTAGTTTCTGTTTCCATGATCTGTCCATTGGTGAAAGTGGTGTATTGAAGTCTCCCACTATTATTGTGTGAGGTGCAATATATGCTTTGAGCTTCACTAAAGTTTCTTTAATCAATCTGGCCGCCCTTGTATTTGGAGCATAGATATTCAGAATTGAGAGTTCCTCTTGGAAGATTTTACCTTTGATGAGTATGAAGTGACCCTCCTGGTCTTTTTTGATTACTTTGGGGTTTTTTTTTTGACTGTTATAGTCAGTTTTAATATAACAAGGGCAGTGACTAATTACAATTTAAATTGTTTCTTTTGAAGAGCGGTTGTAACTAGAAAGCTTGAACAGGTATTAATAGTCACATGTGCATAATTTATTTATTAATCAGAAATAATAGCATTCATTTGCCACAATTGATTAAGTATAGGTCCTCAAGAATTAAGACCATTATGTGGAAATAGGTAGGAACTGAGGACACCAAAAGCAATTTTTTTACAATTTGACATGCACATTCTACAAAAATACCAAAATATCATCTTAAACCATTACTGTTTTGAATATATAAAGAACGAGATTATTTAGCCAACCCTCCTTACATGAGACCTTATTCTGCCTGAGATATAAATCCAGCATGTCATTGCCTTAAGAGGTCTTGTCCAGGCAATCCAGAAAAATTTATTAAATGTCCAAAAGCAGTCTTCTTAAAAGAACAGCATTTTTTCTTTTTTCCATTTTTTATTAAGTATTTAGCTCATTTACATTTCCAATGCTATACCAAAAGTCCCCCATACCCACCCATCCCCAATCCCCTAACCACCCACTCCCCCTTTTTGGCCCTGGCGTTCCCCTGTACTGGGGCATATAGAGTTTGCAAGTCCAATGGGCCTCTCTTTCCAGTGATGGCCGACTAGGCCATCTTTTGATACATATGCAGCTAGAGTCAAGAGCTCTGGGGTACTGGTTAGTTCATAATGTTGTTCCACCTATAGGGTTGCAGATCCCTTTAGCTCCTTGGGTACTTTCTCTAGCTCCTCCATTGGGAGCCCTGTGATCCATCCATTAGCTGACTGTGAGCATCCACTTCTGTGTTTGCTAGGCCCCGGCATAGTCTCACAAGAGACAGCTACATCTGGGTCCTTTCAATAAAATCTTGCTAGTGTATGCAATGGTGTCAGCGTTTGGATGCTGATTATGGGGTGCATCCCTGGATATGGCAGTCTCTACATGGTCCATCCTTTCATCTCAGCTCCAAACTTTGTCTCTGTAACTCCTTCCATGGGTGTTTTGTTCCCACTTCTAAGGAGGGGCATAGTGTCCACACTTCAGTCTTCATTCTTCTTGAGCTTCGTGTGTTTAGCAAATTGTATCTTATATCTTGGGTATCCTAGGTTTGGGGCTAATATCCACTTATCAGTGAGTACATATTGGTCTTAGATGGTTTTATTCAATTCCATCACCTGTTTGGTTGTGTTTTCCTGCATTCGTTAAGGGATTCTTGTGCTTCCTTTTAAGGTTTTCTACCTGTTTAGCAGTTTTCTCCTGAATTTCTTTAAGTGAGTCATTTAAGTCCTTCTTGATGTCCTCTAACATCATCATGAGATAAGCTTTTAAATCCTGGTCTAGCTTTTTGGGTGTGTTTGGGTACCCTTGACTGGGTGAGGTGGGAGTGCTAGGTTCTGATGATGGTGAGTGGTCTTGGTTTCTGTTAGTAAGATTCTTAAATTTGCCTTTTGCCATCTGGTAATCTCAGGAGGTAGTTGTTATAGTTTTCTCTGGTTAGAGATTGTTCCTCTGGTTATTCTGTTAGCCTCTATTAGCAGACCTGGGAGACTACATCTCTTCTCTGAGTTTCAATGGTCAGAGCACTCTCTGAAGGCAAGCTCTCCTCTTACAGGGAAGGTACAGAGATAGCTGTCGTTCAGACCTCCCTCCTGGGTGAAGGTGAAGGCCCAAAACAGGACGTGTCCCAGAAGCTGTGTTGCTTTGACCTGTCACAGATGCTGTTTGCCTCTATAGTCCACACTCTCACCTGCACAGACTACTCTTGGAGGGATCCGGGAATCAAGATGGTTCCCCCAGGTCCTCGTGCATAGCCCTCCTGGGCCGGGAGGACACCCATCCTCTGCCAGGGAAGGTGCCCAGATGTCTGAAGCCCGAAAAGGGGGCTGCCTCAGAAGCTCTGTGGCTCCTGCCTGTCCCAGAAGCTGTTTGCTTTTATAGTCCACACTCTCGCCTGTGCAGACTAGTCTCTGTGGAGTCACAGAACCAAGATATCTCCTGCAGATACTTAGGCAAAGCCTATGGTTGGTTTTATAAAGGAATATTTTTTATTTCCATTAATGGTTCTTCAGTGTTTTGTTGAACATTGCTTCTGGCCTGACATCTGTGTCACTTATGGTTTACAAGACCTCTGCTCAGACTCTTGTGACTTTTAGATTCTCTGTTGAGAAGTCAGTTGAAAGTCTGATATGATTGTCTTTATATGTTTCTTGTCCTTCAGATCTTGCAGGTTTCAATATTCTTGTTGTTCTATATATCTAATGCTTTGGCTATTATTTGCATGAAAGAGTTTCCTCTTTTACTCCAATCTCTTTGGTATTATGCAACCTTCTTGTACAATTAAACAATTTTTTCTTTAGATTACAATTTTTTCTATGATTTGGTTAAACATATTTTCTGGTTCTTTGAGCTGGGAATCTTCATCTCCTATACATATTATTTTTAGATTTTGTCTTTTTATGCTGTCCTTCTCTCCCTTGGTGGGCATTTTGTGTAAGGTCACCCCCCATTGATTGGTAAGAATCTTTCACCTCCCTGGACTCTGGTAATTCTAGAGGGTCTGAACAGCTTCCACTATGGAATCTAAATGACGTTTTAATTTATATTTCCCTGATGACTAAGGACTTTGAATCTTTCTTTTTATTAGCATTTTATTCCTCCGCTTCCTCTTCTTCCTCATCCTCTTCCTCATACACCTCCTTTTCTTCCTCTTCATATCTTTAATCTTACTTTTTAGTCAAGTTATTATCCCCCTCCCAATGTCCCCTCTGATCATTCCTCATGCCATTAGTCCTCCCCCTATCTTGAAGAAGATGCCTCCACCACCACCACACCACCTGCCAGCCCTCTCCACTCTTTGGGGCCTCAAGACTCATGAGAGGTAGGCACCTCTTCTCTCACTAAGGCCAGGCCAGGCAGTCCCCTGCTATATATCTGTTGGGGACCTGATATGAGCTAGTGTATGCTGGCTAAGTGTCTGAGAGGTCTTAGGGGTCTGGGTTAGTTAAAACTTCTGGTCTTCTCATGGCATCCTCCTCCTCAGCTTCTTCCATTCAAACTTCTCCAAATCAACAAGAGAGATTTCCAACTTAAGTCCTTTGATTTGAAATAATTATCTGCATCTCTCTCAGTCAGGTACTTGCTAATCTATGTGTTTTTTTGGGAGGGGGAATTTATTCCATTGATATTAGGAGATAATAAGGGACGGTAATTGTTGCTTTCTGTTATTTGTTATTAGATTTGGAATTCTGTTCATGTGGCTATCTTCTTTTAGGTTTGTTGAAAGATTAATTTCCTGCTTTTTCTATGGCACAGTTTCCTCCTTATGTTGGAGTTTTCCATTTATTATCCTTTAAAGGGCTGGAATTGTAGAAATATATTATGTAAGTTTATTTTTCTCATGAAATATCTTTCTTTCTCCATCTATGGTAATTGAGAGTTTTGATGGGTATAGTAGACTTGGCTGTCATTTGTGTTGTCTCAGGGTCTGTATGACGTCTCCCAAGGCTTTTAACAGTCTCTGGTGAGAATTCTGGTATAATTCTGATAGGTCTGCTTTATATGTTACCTGACCTGTTTCCCTTACTGCTTTTAATATTCTTCCTTTATTTTTTGCATTTCAGGTTTTCACTATTGAATAACTGGAGGAATTTCTTTTCTGGTCCAGTCTATTTAGAATTTTGTAGGCTTTTGTACATTCATGGACATATCTTTCTTTAGGTTGGGAAAGTGGTCTTCTATAATTTTGTTGAATATATTTATTGGACCTTTAATTTTGGAATCTTTGCTCTCTTCTATAACTGTTTGGCATTCTCGTTGTGTTCTGGATTTCCTGGATGTTTTGGATTAGGATCTTTTTCCTTTTTGCACTTTCTTTGACTGCTGTATCAGTGTTTAATATGGTATCTTCTGAACCTGAGTTTCTCTCTTCTATCTAGTATGTTGTGTTGTGGGTGCTTGCATTTATGGCTCCTGACTTTTTGTTGTTGTTGTTGTTTATTCAAGAAAGGATATTTCTGTGTAGCCTTGGCTGTCCTGGAACTCATTCTTTACACCAGGCTGGCCTCAAACTCAGAAATTCGCCTTCCTCTGCCTCCCAATTGCTGGGATTAAAGGTGTGTGCCACTATGTCCAGCTCAAGATTTTAAATCAGAGGCTTGATTTTCAAAATTTGGGGTTATTCAGGGCTTACTTTGGTGGGAAAACTGAATTCTGATGAGGCCAAGTAGCCTTGATTCTGTTGCTTATGTTCTTGCTCTTGTCTGTCATATCTGCTTACCTCTGGTGTTAGCCAGTCCCACTGTCTCCACTGTGGCTTGTCCCTTCTGTGAGCTTGTATATCAGCTCTCCTAGAAGACGAGTTCTCTCCAGGATGAATTTGGGTATGCAGAGCTATGTCAGAGCTCTGTGACATGGAAAAAAAACAGGATGGATCATGTCCATCCCTGGCTTTTCCTTGTTTCTGGGTCCTGGTAGATCTGTGTAGGTCCCACTTGGGCCAGGAATTTGAGCAGTAGTGGTGTTCTTACCTGTACTATCAGGTGTGTCAGCACTCTTGAGAGTCCAGTTCCCTCCCAATAAAATTTGATTATGGAGACCTGTGGCACAGGGTCAACTCCAGGCATAAATACCTGTTTTGTTTTTAAATAAATATTCTCACGGATTTTAAATCTAATGTTTAATTTCACATTAGTATCACATTATTATACATGTATTTTAGTACATCCTTTTCATCATTCTGTCATTGGATAGATGATTTGGGTTCATATTGGTCATTGAGACACATAGTATGGAGATTTTCTTTTATTAATGCATGCTAGCTGCAAATATTGTGTTTTGTTATCTCTTATACTGAGTAATTATGATGAAGTTCATACCTATGAAAATATATCATGTATTTTATGAATATCTTCTAACATATATTATGTTTATAACATTAATTTCTTTTGAAGAAAATTGTTGCAATTCTGTGTTGTATGCTTTTCCATGATCCTCAAATTGGTGCTATTTCATGCATTATGCATGTATATTATTTTCAACCAATTATAAAATGACATATAATGACATGTACTCATTAATATTGCCTCTGTCTTGTGATCATACAAAGAAACTATTTCAAAGGCACAGGATTATGTTCAGGATGAAATAACAGAAAGATTTGCATGTAATACCTTTAAGTGCTATATAGAAAAAATTCAGGGAATATACTGCTGGTAGTGAAGAGTGTGAAATGTGTTTTCATGGAAGTGCTCTGTTTGTAAAACACATTTGTTTCATTCCTGAAACAGATCAGGAAGCTCCAGATACTCTTCCTGAGAGAACTCAGTCCCCAAGCCCTAAGGCTCACTGCAGACTTTCTACTCGAGTGACATCTTACAAATGCATTGAATGTGGGAAATCTTATACAAAGTTATCAAGTCTTTTTTTTTTTTTTCCATTTTTTATTAGGTATTTAGCTCATTTACATTTCCAATGCTATACCAAAAGTCCCCCTTACCCACCCACCCCCACTCCCCTACCCACCCACTCCCCCCCTTTGGCCCAGGTGTTCCCCTGTACCGGGGCACACAAAGTCTGCGTGTCCAATGGGCCTCTCTTTCCAGTGATGGCCGACTAGGCCATCTTTTGATACATATGCAGCTAGAGTCAAGAGCTCAGGGGTACTGGTTAGTTCATAATGTTGTTCCACCTATAGGGTTGAAGATCCCTTTAGCTCCTTGGGTACTTTCTCTAGCTCCTCCATTGGAAGCCCTGTGATCCATCCATTAGCTGACTGTGAGCATCCACTTCTGTGTTTGCTAGGCCCCGGCATAGTCTCACAAGAGACAGCTACATCTGGGTCCTTTCGATAAAATCTTGCTAGTATATGCAATGGTGTCAGCGTTTGGATGCTGATTATGGGGTGGATCCCTGGATATGGCAGTCTCTACATGGTCCATCCTTTCATCTCAGCTCCAAACTTTGTTTCTGTAACTCCTTCCATGGGTGTTTTGTTCCCACTTCTAAGGAGGGGCATAGTGTCCACACTTCAGTCTTCATTTTTCTTGAGTTTCATGTGTTTAGGAAATTGTATCTTATATCGTGGGTATCCTAGGTTTTGGGCTAGTATCCACTTATCAGTGAGTACATATTGTGTGAGTTCCTTTGTGATTGTGTTACCTCACTCAGGATGATGCTCTCCAGGTCCATCCATTTGGCTAGGAATTTCATAAATTCATTCTTTTTAATAGCTGAGTAGTACTCCATTGTGTAGATGTACCACATTTTCTGTATCCATTCCTCTGTTGAGGGGCATCTGGGTCCTTTCCAGTTTCTGGCTATTATAAATAAGGCTGCTATGAACATAGTGGAGCATGTGTCCTTCTTACCAGTTGGGGCTTCTTCTGGATATATGCCCAGGAGAGGTATTGCTGGATCCTCCGGTAGTACTATGTCCAATTTTCTGAGGAACCGCCAGACTGATTTCCAGAGTGGTTGTACAAGCCTGCAATTCCACCAACAATGGAGGAGTGTTCCTCTTTCTCCACATCCTCGCCAGCATCTGCTGTCACCTGAATTTTTGATCTTAGCCATTCTCACTGGTGTGAGGTGGAATCTCAGGGTTGTTTTGATTTGCATTTCCCTGATGATTAAGGATGTTGAACATTTTTTCAGGTGCTTCTCTGCCATTCGGTATTCCTCAGGTGAGAATTCTTTGTTCAGTTCTGAGCCCCATTTTTTAAGGGGGTTATTTGATTTTCTGAGGTCCACCTTCTTGAGTTCTTTATATATGTTGGATATTAGTCCCCTATCTGATTTAGGATAGGTAAAGATCCTTTCCCAGTCTGTTGGTGGTCTTTTTGTCTTATAGACAGTGTCTTTTGCCTTGCAGAAACTTTGGAGTTTCATTAGGTCCCATTTGTCAATTCTCGATCTTACAGCACAAGCCATTGCTGTTCTGTTCAGGAATTTTTCCCCTGTGCCCATATCTTCAAGGCTTTTCCCCACTTTCTCCTCTATAAGTTTCAGTGTCTCTGGTTTTATGTGAAGTTCCTTGATCCACTTAGATTTGACCTTAGTACAAGGAGATAAGTATGGATCGATTCGCATTCTTCTACATGATAACAACCAGTTGTGCCAGCACCAATTGTTGAAAATGCTGTCTTTCTTCCACTGGATGGTTTTGGCTCCCTTGTCGAAGATCAAGTGACCATAGGTGTGTGGGTTCATTTCTGGGTCTTCAATTCTATTCCATTGGTCCACTTGTCTGTCTCTATACCAGTACCATGCAGTTTTTATCACAATTGCTCTGTAGTAAAGCTTTAGGTCAGGCATGGTGATTCCACCAGAGGTTCTTTTATCCTTGAGAAGAGTTTTTGCTATCCTCGGTTTTTTGTTATTCCAGATGAATTTGCAAATTGCTCCTTCTAATTCGTTTAAGAATTGAGTTGGAATTTTAATGGGGATTGCATTGAATCTGTAGATTGCTTTTGGCAAGATAGCCATTTTTACAATGTTGGTCCTGCCAATCCATGAGCATGGGAGATCTTTCCATCTTCTGAGATCTTCTTTAATTTCTTTCTTCAGGGACTTGAAGTTTTTATCATACAGATCTTTCACTTCCTTCGTTAGAGTCACGCCGAGATATTTTATATTATTTGTGGCTATTGAGAAGGGTGTTGTTTCCCTAATTTCTTTCTCAGCCTGTTTATTCTTTGTGTAGAGAAAGGCCATTGACTTGTTTGAGTTAATTTTATATCCAGCTACTTCACCGAAGCTGTTTATCAGGTTTAGGAGTTCTCTGTTGGAATTTTTAGGGTCACTTATATATACTATCATATCATCTGCAAAAAGTGATATTTTGACTTCCTCTTTTCCAATTTGTATCCCCTTGATCTCCTTTTGTTGTCGAATTGCTCTGGCTAATACTTCAAGTACTATGTTGAAAAGGTAGGGAGAAAGTGGGCAGCCTTGTCTAGTCCCTGATTTTAGTGGGATTGCTTCCAGCTTCTCTCCATTTACTTTGATGTTGGCTACTGGTTTGCTGTAGATTGCTTTTATCATGTTTAGGTATTGGCCTTGAATTCCTGATCTTTCCAGAACTTTTATCATGAATGGGTGTTGGATCTTGTCAAATGCTTTTTCTGCATCTAACGAGATGATCATGTGGTTTTTGTCTTTGAGTTTGTTTATATAATGGATTACATTGATGGATTTTCGTATATTAAACCATCCCTGCATCCCTGGAATAAAACCTACTTGGTCAGGATGGATGATTGCTTTAATGTGTTCTTGGATTCGGTTAGCGAGAATTTTATTAAGGATTTTTGCATCGATGTTCATAAGAGAAATTGGTCTGAAGTTCTCTATCTTTGTTGGATCTTTCTGTGGTTTAGGTATCAGAGTAATAGTGGCTTCATAAAATGAGTTGGGTAGAATACCTTCTACTTCTATCTTGTGAAAAAGTTTGTGCAGAACTGGAGTTAGATCTTCTTTGAAGGTCTGATAGAACTCTGCACTAAACCCGTCTGGTCCTGGGCTTTTTTTGGCTGGGAGACTATTAATAACTGCTTCTATTTCTTTAGGGGATATGGGACTGTTTAGAAGGTCAACTTGATCCTGATTCAACTTTGGTACCTGGTATCTGTCCAGAAATTTGTCCATTTCGTCCAGGTTTTCCAGTTTTGTTGAGTATAGCCTTTTGTAGAAGGATCTGATGGTGTTTTGGATTTCTTCAGGATCTGTTGTTATGTCTCCCTTTTCATTTCTGATTTTGTTAATTAGGATTTTGTCCCTGTGCCCTTTAGTGAGTCTAGCTAAGGGTTTATCTATCTTGTTGATTTTCTCAAAGAACCAACTCCTCGTTTGGTTAATTCTTTGAATAGTTCTTCTTGTTTCCACTTGGTTGATTTCACCCCTGAGTTTGATTATTTCCTGCCGTCTACTCCTCTTGGGTGAATTTGCTTCCTTTTTTTCTAGAGCTTTTAGATGTGTTGTCAAGCTGCTAGTATGTGCTCTCTCCCGTTTTTTCTTGAAGGCACTCATAGCTATGAGTTTCCCTCTTAGAAATGCTTTCATTGTGTCCCAAAGGTTTGGGTACGTTGTGGCTTCATTTTCATTAAACTCTAAAAAATCTTTAATTTCTTTCTTTATTCCTTCCTTGACCAAGGTATCATTGAGAAGAGTGTTGTTCAGTTTCCATGTGAATGTTGGCTTTCTGTTATTTATTTTGTTATTGAAGATCAGCCTTAGTGCATGGTGATCTGATAGGATACATGGGACAATTTCAATATTTTTGAATCTGTTGAGGCCTGATTTGTGACCTATTATGTGGTCAATTTTGGAGAAGGTACCATGAGGTGCTGAGAAGAAGGTATATCCTTTTGTTTTAGGGAAAAATGTTCTGTAGATATCTGTCAGATCCATTTGTTTCATCACTTCTGTTAGTTTCAGTGTGTCCCTGTTTAGTTTCTGTTTCCATGATCTGTCCATTGGTGAAAGTGGTGTGTTGAAGTCTCCCACTATTATTGTGTGAGGCGCAATGTGTGCTTTGAGCTTTACTAAAGTTTCTTTAGTGAATGTGGCTGCTCTTGTATTTGGAGCATAGATATTCAGAATTGAGAGTTCCTCTTGGAGGATTTTACCTTTGATGAGAATGAAGTGTCCCTCCTTGTCTTTTTTGATGACTTTGGGTTGGAAGTCAATCTTATCAGATATTAGGATGGCTACTCCTGCTTGTTTCTTCATACCATTTGCTTGGAAAATTGTTTTCCAGCCTTTCATTCTGAGGTAGTGTCTATCTTTTTCTCTGAGATGAGTTTCCTGTAAGCAGCAAAATGTTGGGTCTTGTTTGTGTAGCCAGTTTGTTAGTCTATGTCTTTTTATTGGCGAGTTGAGACCATTGATGTTAAGAGATATTAAGGAAAAGTAATTGTTGCTTCCTGTTATTTTAGTTGTTAAAGGTGGCATTCTGTTCTTGTGGCTGTCTTCTTTTAGGTTTGTTGAGGGATTACCTTCTTGTTTTTTCTAGGGCGTTGTTCCCGTTCTTGTATTGGTTTTTTTCTGTTATTATCCTTTGAAGGGCTGGATTCGTGGAGAGATAATGCGTGAATTTGGTTTTGTCGTGGAATACTTTGGTTTCTCCCTCTATGATAATTGAGAGTTTGGCTGGGTATAGTAGCCTGGGCTGCAGTTTGTGTTCTCTTAGTGTCTGTATAACATCTGTCCAGGCTCTTCTGGCTTTCATAGTCTCTGGTGAAAAATCTGGTGTAATTCTGATAGGCTTGCCTTTATATGTTACTTGACCTTTTTCCCTTACTGCTTTTAGTATTCTATCTTTATTTAGTGCATTTGATGTTCTGATTATTATGTGTCGGGAGGAATTTCTTTTCTGGTCCAGTCTATTTGGAGTTCTGTAGGCTTCTTGTATGTTCATATGCATCTCATTCTTTAGATTTGGGAAGTTTTCTTCAATAATTTTGTTGAAGATGTTTGCTGGACCTTTGAGTTGAAAATCTTCATTCTCATCCACTCCTATTATCCGTACGTTTGGTCTTCTTATTGTGTCCTGGATTTCCTGGATATTTTGAGTTAGGATCTTTTTGCATTTTCCATTTTCTTTGATTGTTGTGCCGATGTTCTCTATGGAATCTTCTGCACCTGAGATTCTCTCTTCCATCTCTTGTATTCTGTTGCTGATGCTCAAATCTATGGTTCCAGATTTCTTTCCTAGGGTTTCTATCTCTAGAGTTGCCTCGCTTTGAGTTTTCTTTATTGTGTCTACTTCCCTTTTTAGGTCTAGTATGGTTTTGTTCATTTCCATCACCTGTTTGTATGTTTTTTCCTCTTTTTCTGTAAGGACTTCTACCTGTTTGATTGTGTTTTCCTGTTTTTCTTTAAGGACTTGTAACTCTTTAGCAGTGTTCTCCTGTATTTCTTTAAGTGATTTATTAAAGTCCTTCTTGATGTCCTCTACCATCATCATGAGATATGCTTTTAAATCTAGGTCTAGGTTCTCAGGTGTGTTGGGGTTCCCTGGACTGGGCGAAGTGGGTGTGCTGGGTTCTGGTGATGGTGAGTGGTCTTGGTTCCTGTTAGTAAGATTCCTCCGTTTACCTTTCGCCATCTGGTAATCTCTGGAGTTAGTAGTTATAGTTGACTCTGTTTAGAGATTGTTCTTCTGGTGATTCTGTTACCGTCTATCAGCAGACCTGGGAGACAGATTCTCTCCTCTGAGTTTCAGTGCTCAGAGCACTCTCTGCTGGCAAGCTCTCCCACAGGGAAGGTGCGCAGATATCTTGTATTTGGACCTCCTCCTGGCCGAAGAAGAAGGCCCAAAACAGGACCTTTCTCAGACACTGTGTTGCTTTGGCAGTTCCCAGGTGGTACAGACTCTCACCTAAGCAGACTAAATTCCTAAGTTCCTTGGAGTCCCGGGACCAAGATGGCGACCGCTGCTGCTGTGGCTTAGGTCGCCTCCCCAGCCGGGCGGGCACCTGTCCTCTGGTCCGGAAGGTGGCCGGCTGTCCCCGGCCCACACAGGGTGCTGCCTCAGCGCCTCTGTGCTTCTGCCTGTTCCAGAAGCTGTCAGGTTCTCTGGCGCACCCTCTCACCTGTTCAGACTAATTTCCTAAGTTCGGCGGGTCCCGGACCAAGATGGCGACCGCTGCTGCTGTGGCTTAGGCCGCCTCCCCAGCCGGGTGGGCACCTGTCCTCTGGTCCGGAAGGTGGCCGGCTGTCCCCGGCCCACGCAGGGTGCTGCCTCAGCGCCTCTTCGCCTCTGTGCTTCCGCCTGTTCCAGAAGCTGTCAGGTTCTCTGGTGCACCCTCTCACCTGTTCAGACTAATTTCCTAAGTTCGGCGGGTCCCGGACCAAGATGGCGACCGCTGCTGCTGTGGCTTAGGTCGCCTCCCCAGCCGGGCGGGCACCTGTCCTCCGGTCCGGAAGGTGGCCGGCTGTCCCCGGCCCACACAGGGTGCTGCCTCAGCCCCTCTGTGCTTCTGCCTGTTCCAGAGGCTGTCAGGTTCTCTGGCGCACCCTCTCACCTGTTCAGACTAATTTCCTAAGTTCGGCGGGTCCCGGACCAAGATGGCGACCGCTGCTGCTGTGGCTTAGGCCGCCTCCCCAGCCGGGTGGGCACCTGTCCTCTGGTCCGGAAGGTGGCCGGCTGTCCCCGGCCCACGCAGCCAAAGTTATCAAGTCTTAAAGTTCACCAAAGATTACATACTGGAGACAAACCATACAAATGTAGTGAATGTGGCAAATCTTTTACCAAGTCCTCAAATCTTAAAGTTCACCACAGATTACATACTGGAGACAAACCTTACAAATGTAATGAATGTGGAAAATCTTTTACCCAGGTTTCATATCTTAAAATTCACAAGAGAATCCATACAGGAGACAAACCTTACAAATGTAATGAATGTGAGAAATCATTCTTCCAGTACTCACATCTTAAAATTCACCACAGATTACATACTGGAGACAAACCTTACAAATGTAATGAATGTGAGAAATCATTCTTCCAGTACTCACATGTTAAAGTTCACCTCAGATTACATACTGGAGACAAACCTTACAAATGTAATGAATGTGGAAAATCTTTTACACAGTATTCAGATCTTAAAGTTCACCAGAGAATCCATACAGGAGACAAACCTTACAAATGTAATGAATGTGAGAAATCATTTACCCGGTACTCACATCTTAAAATTCACCACAGATTACATACTGGAGACAAACCTTACAAATGTAATGAATGTGGAAAATCTTTTACACAGTATTCAGATCTTAAAGTTCACCAGAGAATCCATACTGGGGACAAACCTTACAAATGTAATGATTGTGGGAAATCTTTTACAAAGTCCTCAAATCTTAAAGTTCACCATAGAATCCATACTGGGGACAAACCTTGCAAATGTAATGATTGTGGGAAATCTTATACAAAGCTATCAAGTCTTAAAGTTCACCAGAGATTACATACTGGAGACAAACCATAAAAATGTAATGAATGTGGAAAATCTTTTAAACATTTGTCAAGTGTTAAAATTCACCACAGATTGCATACTGGAGACAAACCTTACAAATGTAATGAATGTGGAAAATCTTTTACCCAGGTTTCATACCTTAAAGTTCACCAGAGAATTCATACAGGAGACATACCTTAAAAATGTAATGAATGAGAGAAATCATTCTTCCAATACTCACATCTTAAAATTCACCACAGATTACATACTGGAGACAAACCTTCCGAATGTAATGATTGTGGAAAATCTTTTACACGGTATTCAGTTCTAAAAATTCACCAGAGAATCCATACTGGGGACAAACCTTGCAAATGTAATGATTATGGGAAATCTTTTACAAAGTCCTCAAATCTTGAAGTTCACCCGAGAATACATATGGTGGACAAAAATTATGAATGTAATAAGTATGGAAAATCGTTTACCCAGTCTTCCCAACTTGATGTTCACCACAAAATCCATAATAAAAACAAATCTTACAAATGTAATAAGTGTTGTAAATCATTTACAGATTCCTCACATCTTCAAGTTTACCACAGAATCCATTCTGGAGATATATCTTAAAAATGTATTAAATGTGGCAAATCTTTACACAGTCCTCAGATCTTAAATTTCACTACCAAATCCATACTGGAAACAAACATTACTAATATAATCAATATGAAATATCATTTACCCAGTCCTTAAATTTTCAAGTTCACTACAGAATCCATATAGGAGGTAATCTTCACAAATAAAAAGAGTTGACAAGTCTCGTTTCTTCTCCTCAACTCTCCATGTACATCAAAAAATCCATATGGGAAAGCAGCCTTATAAGTGCAGTGAATTTTCCGGGTCCCCCAACACCCCTCGTCAAAGTCATTACAGAATTCATTTTGGAGACAAACATTCATAATGTAAAGCATGTAGAAATTTATTCACAGTTATCATATCTTCAAACACAGCACAGCATGCATACTAGAGAGAAACCTTACAAACATAAAAAATATGGCAAATCATTTAGCAAAAGCTAAAACCTCAAATAAAATAGATTCATGCAGCAGACTAAATTGATACGTAATTACGTTCTAAGTATTTATATAGAAATATGTTATTTTAAAAGATAAATATAGTTGTAAGAATTTAAACTGTGGTTTATTTTATTTTATCAACAATAAAATATGAAAAATATCTTTCACCCAGCAATAATCTGATATCACTGATGAATAACCATATAGAATTCATTTTCAAACTCACTAAAGAAATAATATTTTAATGTGTCAGCATATAAACCAAAATAATATTAATAAATATTTTTGTATAAGCATGTTGATTAATGTTCTGTATAATTTAGTATGGTAGAATATTGGGATTTGTGAGATATAATCTCAGTGAAGGTTATTGTGATGTTAGTCCTTGAGCTTTTATAGAGTAATTTTTAATTTCAAACTAATCCCTTCTTTGTCACATGTATCAATAAATATATTACAACTGCGTTTTATTACTACTGCCTTGGTGATTACTATCAATTTTATGCTGGAATGGTGTCTTTTTTAGCGTTTCTATTCCCATAGAAAACACCATGATCAAGAAGCAAGTTGGAGAGGAAAGAGTTTTCATAGCTTGCATTTCCAAATTGATGTTCATCATCAAAGGAAGTCTAGACAGAAACTCACACAGGGTAGGAACTTTTAGGTAGGAGTGGACTCAGTAGCCATGGAGAAATTTTGCTTATTTGCCTGCTTCCCCTTGTTTGCTCAACTTGCTTTCTGATAGAACCCAGGTCTCCTAGCCCAGGGATAGCAACATGCAGAGTTAAAGGTCCTACATCCACTCTGCCACAGGGCTCAGTTGCTCAGGAAGGCAGGACACATGAGTTGACCTCCCTTACCCCATGCTGTCACTAGGGAGATGATGGGCAGTAGGGAAGCACCCAGACACTCCTCCAGTGTGGGGAACTGCATGTAGTAGGAGGCAGCCAGATCTGGCTCAGGAGTCCCAGGGCCTGCAATGAGGCTGTGCCTTCTGGTTTCAGACTCTTCCCATCCAAGTGCCTATTAAAGCCATGGAAGAGGTGAAAACAGAAGGCCACAGGATGGATCTAGCCTGGGCTGGGGAGAGAGGAGAAGAGGGAGCTCCAGCTGGTCCTGTTGGCATTATTCTTGGCTTGATGATGGTAGTGGGCTTGTGCTTGACTTTGTGGTGGTTGTGGATATTAGGGCAGGGAGGACTTCTACAGGAAAGAAGACTATGACTTAAAAAGTGAAGACCTTCTCCATGACTCCCCTCAAAGGATCCTGATAAAAAGAGGCAGTCTATAGTTTTAAGGCATTTATTGCCATGGGAGAAAGTGGTTGTATAAAATCATGTCCCAATTCTCAGGGTTCACCTGAGCTTATATACCTTTTGCAGGGAGGAATGTCTGTGAAGGAAAGCTTTTGAGCTAAAACCTCCTGGCCTCAAGGTACCTCAATAAAATGGAGATCTATCTTGAGCCTAGGTGACCACAGCTCACATCCTCTACCTGTGGAGATGCTTGGGGCATTGCTCTCATGTAACTAATGGCCAAAAATATATGCAGGGATTCAGCTAGTGACAGGAGCCTTGTGCCCAGGAATAGACAAAACTTCAGTATTTCCTGGACTTCAAGCTTTAGCTCAAACAGAGACCAAGCTACCACTCAAGGTCTCAGAGAATCCCCCACAATGGGCTAGGCCCTCTCACTTTGATCACTAATTGAGAAAATGGATTTCATGGAGGCATTTCCTCAAGGGAGTCTCCTTTCTCTGTGATAACTACAGGTTGTGTCAAGTTGATGCAAAGCACTATCCAGTAAAACTTACCCATTGTGTTTTTTCTCAATCCTATCATTTTTAATTAGATATTTTCTTCATTTACATTTCCAATAGTCCCCCATACCCTCCTGCCGCAAACCCCTACCCACCGACTCCCTCTTCTTGGCCCTAGCATTCCCCTGTACTGAGGCATATAAAATTTGCAATACCAATGGGCCTCTCTTTCCACTGATGGCCAACTAGGCCAACTGCTGATACATAGGCAGCTAGAGACATGAGCTCTGGTGGTACTGGTTATTTCATATTGTTGTTCCAATTATAGGATTAGATATCCCTTTAGAACCTTGGGTACTTTCTTTAGCTCCTCCACGGGGACCCTTTGATCCATCCAATAGATGATTGTGAGCATCCACTTCTGTGTTTGCTAGATCCCTGCATAGCCTCACAAGAGACAGCTATATCAGGGTCCTTTCAGGAAAATCTTGCTAGTATATGCAATGTTGTGAGCATTTGGACTCTGATTGTAGAATGGATCCCCGGGTATGGCAGTCTCTAGATGGTCCATCCTTTTGTCTCAGCTCCAAACTTTGTCTCTGTAACTCCTTATATGGGTGATTTGTTCCCAATACTAAGAAGGGGCAAAATGTCCACAATTTGGTCTTTGTTCTTCTTGAGTTTCATGTGTTTTGCAAATTGTATCTTGTATCTTGGGTATTCTAAGTTTCTGAGCTAATATCCACTTCTCAGTGAGTACATATCATGTGAGTTCTTTTATGATTGGGTTACGACACTCAGGATGATGCCCTCCAGGTCCATCCATTTGCCTAGGAATTTCATAATTTCATTCTTTTTTATAGCTGGGTAGTACTCCATTGTGTAAATGTACCACATTTTCTGTATCCATTCTTCTGTTGAGGGACATCTGGGTTCTTTCCAACTTCTGGTTATTATAATTAAGTCTGCTATGAACATAGTGGATCATGTGTCCTTCTTAACGGTTGGGACCTCTTCTGGATATATGCCCAGGAGAGGTATTGTGGGATCCTCGGATAGTACTATGGCCAACTTTCTGAGGAAGCACCAGACTGATTTCCAGAGTGGAGGTAAAAATCCCACAAACAATGGAGGAGTGTTCCTCTTTCTCCACATCCTTGCCAGCATCTGCTAAATCTGACCCCTTGTTACCTTCACACATAACACATCACTTTTAAGCCTCAACCCTTGCTTTCTTATTCATCCACAAGATCTAAATAACTTTAAAATACAACAGTAATTACAAATACTTATACACTAAAAATTGAATCCCCTTAAAATATCCAATCTATTTTGAAATTCAAATTTTTTCAACAATTCAAAGTCTCTTTACTGTGGGTTCCAATAATACACTTTCTCACGTAAAGAGAGAAATATATCAGGGAAAAATAAATACCAAAAGCATATCAACTCTAACTGTCTAATATCTGAGATTCACTCACTGTCTTATGGGGTCCCCCAAGGACTTGGGACACTCCTCCAGCTCTGCCCTTGTAGCAAACATTTTGTCCTCTAGGATCCAGCTGCCTGTACTCCAATGCTGGTGCTGTTCTTGGTGGTTATCTCTTGCTACTCGCATCTCCAATACACTGCTGTCTTCCTCTGCAACTAGGCTTCACCAATAGCCTATCATAGGCTCTTTTCATGTTGCTTGGAAACAGAAACTAAACAGAGACTCACTGAAACTAACAGAAGTTATGAAACAATGGATTTCACAGACATTTATAGAACATTTTATTCTAAAACAAAAGCATATACATTCTCAGCACCACATTATACCTACTCCAAAATAGACCATATAAACAGTAACAAAACAGGCCTCAACAGATAAAAAAAGTATTGATATTTTTCAATACATCCTATCAGATCATCATAGACTAAGGGTGATCTGCAATAACACCATACATAATAGAAAGCCAACATTCATGAGGAAGCTGGATAACACTACACAAAGATACCTAGGTCAACGGAGAAAAAAAAGATAGAAATTAAATACTTTTTTACAGTTTAATGAAAATAAAGCTATAACATTCCCAAACATATGGGACACAATAGAGGCAGTCATAAGAGGAAAACTTATAGCCCTGAGTGTCTCCAAAAAGAAACTAGAGAGATCAAGCACTAGTGGTTTGAGAAAGTGACTAAAAGCTCTATAACAAACAGAGGCAACTTCACTAAATATGAATAGACCCCAGGGAATAATCAACCTCAGGGATGAAACAAACCAAGTGAAAACAAAAAGAACTATTCAAAGAATCAACTAAACCAGGAGCTGGTTCTTAGAGAAAATCAACAAGATAGATAAAACCTTAGCCAGACAAACTGGAGGGTACAAGAACAGTATCCTAATAAACAAAATCAGAAATGAAAAAGGAGACATGACAACAGAACCTGAAGAAATCCAAAACATCATCAGATCCTACCACAAATGGCTATACTCAACAAAACTGAAAAACATGAATGAAATGTACAAAAGATAGCAGGTACCAAATTAAATCAGGATCAGATTAATGATCTAAATAGTTCCATATCTGCTAAAGAAATAAAAGCCATCATCAGTAGTCTCCCAACCAGCTGGAACACCTGGGGCAGCCATCTTGGTTCCCGGATCCCTCTGAGATTGGTCTGCACAGGTGAGAGTGTGAACTACAGAAGCTAACAGCTTCTAAAACAGGCAGAAGGCACAGAGCTTCTGAGGCAGACCCTTTTTGGGCTCCAGACATCCTGGCACCTTCCCTGCCAGAGGAGAGGTGTCCTCCCCAATTATGAGGGCTTTACCGGAGCACCTGGGGGAATCATCTCTGGTCCAGGATATCTCAGAGACTACTCTGTGTAGATGAGAGTGCTGAATACAGAAGCTACACAGCCTCTGGGACAGGCAGAACCAGCACAGCTTCTGGGACAGGCCCTGTTTCAGGCCATCATCTTCTGCAAGGTGGCAGGTCCAAACGCCAGATATCTGTGCACCTTCTCAGCAAGAAGAGAGCTTGCCTGCAGAAAGTGCTCTGACCAATGAAATTTAGAAGAGAGCTAGTCTCCCAAGTCTGCTAATAGAGGCTAACAGAATCATGGAAGGAACAAGCTCTAACCAAAGACAACTAAAACAAAGCACTCCAGAGATTACCAGATGGCAAAAGGCAAAATTAAGAATCTTATTAACAGAAACCAAGACCACTCACCATCATCAGAACCTAGCACTCCCACCTCAGCCAGTCCTAGACACCCCAACACACCCAAAAAGCTAGACCAGGAATTAAAAGCACATCTCATGTTGATGGTAGAGGACATCAAGAAGGACTTTAATAACTCAAAGAAATACAGGAGCCCTTCCGGCCCACTGCAGCAACGGGGTCCCTGGCCCGGGGAGTCTCCGGACACCCACGAGTACCCACACAGGTGAGTGGAACACAACTTCTGCCAGGAGACAGGTTCAAACACCAGATATCTGGGCACTTTCCCTGCAAGAAGAGAGCTTGCCTATAGAGAGTACTCTGACCACTGAAACTAAGGATAGAGGTAGTCTCCCAGGTCTGCTGAGAGAGGCTAACATAATCACCTGAGGAACAAGCTCTAACCAGAGACAACTATAACAACTAGCTCCAGAGAATACCATAAGGCGAAAGGCAAACAAAAGAATCCTCCTAAGAGAAATCAAGACCACTCACCATCATCAGAACGCAGCACTCCCACCGCACCGAGTCCTGGGCCCCCCAACACAATCGAAAAGCTAGACCCAGATATAAAAGCATATCTCATGATGATGGTAGAGGACATAAAAAAGGACTTTAATAACTCACTTAAAGAAATACAGGAGAACACTGCTAAAGAGTTACAAGTCCTTAAAGAAAAACAGGAAAACACAACCAAACAGGTAGAAGTCCTTATAGAAAAACAGGAAAACAAGCCAAACATACCCAAACCTATGGGACACAATGAAAGCATTTCTAAGAGGAAAACTCATAGCTCTGAGTGCCTCCAAGAAGAAACTGGAGAGAGCACACACTAGCAACTTGACACCACATTTAAGAGCTGTGGAAAAAAAGGAAGAAAATTCACCCAAGAGGAGTAGACGGCAGGAAATAATCAAACTCAGGGGTGAAATCAACCAAGTGGAAACAAGAAGAACTATTCAATGAATTAACCAAACGAAGAGTTGGTTTTTTGAGAAAATCAACAAGATAGATAAACCCTTAGCTAGACTCACTAGAGCGCACAGGGACAAAATCCTAATTAACAAAATCAGAAATGAAAAGGGAGACATAACAACAGATCCTGAAGAAATCCAAAACACCATCAGATTTTTCTACAAAAGGCTATACTCAACAAAACTGGAAAACCTGGACGAAATGGACAAATTTCTGGACAGATACCAGGTACCAAAGTTGAATCAGGATCCAGTTGACCATCTAAACAGTCCCATATCCCCTAAAGGAATAGAAGCATTCATTAATAGTCTCCCTGCCAAAAAAAGCTCAGGACCAGATGGGTTTATTGCAGAGTTTTGCCAGACCTTCAAAGAAGACCTGATTCCAATTCTGCACAAACTATTCCACAAAATAGAAGTAGAGGGAACTCTACCCAACTCATTTTATGAAGCGACAATTGCTCTGCTACCTAAACCACAGAAAGATCCAAAAAAGATAGAAAAATTCAGACCAATTTCCCTTATAAATATCGATGCAAATATACTCAATAAAGTTCTTGATAACCGAATCCAAGAACACATTAAAGCAATCATCCATTCTGACCAAGTAGGTTTTATTCCAGGGATGCAGGGATGGTTTAATATATGAAAATCCATCAATGTAATCCATTATATAAACAAACTCAAAGATAAAAACCACATGATCATCTCGTTAGATGTGGAAAAAGCATTCGACAAGATCCAACACCCATTCATGATAAAAGTCTTGGAAAGATCAGGAATTCAAGGTCCATAACTAAACATGATAAAAGAAATCTACAGCAAACCAGTAGCCAACATGAAAGTAAATGGTGAGAAGCTGGAAGCAATCTCACTAAAATCAGGGACTAGACAAGGCTGCCCACTCGCGCCATACCTATTCAACATTGTACTTGAAGTCCTACCCAGAGCAATTCGACAACAAAAGGAGATCAAGGGGATACAAATTGGAAAAGATGAAGTCAAAATATCACTTTTTGCAGATGATATGATAATATATATAAGTGACCCTAAAAATTCCACCAGAGAACTCCTAAACCTGATAAACAGCTTCGGTGAAGTAGCTGGATATAAAATTAACTCAAACAAGTCAATGTCCTTTCTCTACACAAAGAATAAACAGGCTGAGAAAGAAATTAGGGAAACAACACCCTTCTCAAAAGTCACAAATAATATAAAATATCTTGGCGTGACTCTAACTAAGGAAGTGAAAGATCTGTGTGATAAAAACTTCAAATCTCTGAAGAAAGAAATTAAATAAGATCTCAGAAGATGGAAAGATCTCCCATGCTCATGGATTGACAGGATCAACATTGTAAAAATGGCCATCTTGCCAAAAGCAATCTACAGATTCAATCCATTCCCCATCAAAATTCCTACTCAATTCTTCAATGAATTAGAAAGAGCAATCTGCAAATTCATCTGGAATAACAAAAAACCTAGGATAGCAAAAACTCTTCTCAAGGACAAAAGAACCTCTGGTGAAAACTCCATGCCTTACCTAAAGCTTTACTACAGAGAAATTGTGATTAAAAAAAAAACTGCATGGTACTGGTATACATCAAACAAGTAGACCAATGGAATAGAATTAAAGACCCGGAAATGTACCCACACACCTATGGTCACTTGATCTCCGACAAGGGAGCTAAAACCATCCAGTGGAAGAAAGACAGCATTTTCAACAAATGGTGCTGGTACAACTGGTTGTTATCATGTAAAAGAATGTGAATCGATCCATTCCTATCTCCTTGTACTAAGGTCAAATCTAAGTGGATCAAGGAACTTCACATAAAACCAGAGACACTGAAACTTATAGAGGAGAAAGTGGGGAAAAGCCTTGAAGATATGGGCACAGGGGAAAAATTCCTGAACAGAACAGCAATGGCTTGTGCTGTAAGATTGAGAATTGACAAATGGGACCTAATGAAACTCCAAAGTTTCTGCAAGGCAAAAGACACCGTCAATAAGACAAAAAGACCACCAACAGATTGGGAAAGGATCTTTACCTATCCTAAATCAGATAGGGGACTAATATCCAATATATATAAAGAACTCAACAAGGTGGACTCCAGAAAATCAAATTAAACCCACTAAAAAATCGGGCTCAGAGCTAAACAAAGAATTCTCACCTGAGGAATACCGAATGGCTGAGAAGCACCTGAAAAAATGTTCAACATCCTTACTCATCAGAGAAATGCAAATCAAAACAACCCTGAGATTCCATCTCACACCAGTCAGAATGGCTAAGATCAAAAATTCAGGTGACAGCAGATGCTGGCGAGGACGTGGAGAAAGAGGAACACTCCTCCATTGTTGGTGGGATTGCAAGCTTGAACAACCACTCTGGAAATCAGTCTGGCAGTTCCTCAGAAAAGTGGACATAGTACTACTGGAGGATCCAGCAATACCTCTCCTGGGCATATATACAGAAGAGGTCCCAACCGGTAAGAAGGACACATGCTCCACTATGTTCATAGCAGCCTTATTTATAATAGCCAGAAGCTGGAAAGAACCCAGATGCCCCTCAACAGAGGAATGGATACAAAAAATGTGGTACATTTACACAATGGAGTACTACTCAGCTATTAAAAAGAATGAATTTATGAAATTCCTAGGCAAATGGCTGGACCATGAGGGCATCATCCTGAGTAAGGTAACACAATCACAAAAGAACTCAAATAATATGTACTCACTGATAAGTGGATATTAGGCCAGAAACTTAGTATAGTGAGATATGAGATACAACTTGCAAAACACATGAAACTGAAGAAGAACAAAGACCGAAGTGTGGACACTTTGCCCCTTACTAGAATTGGAAACAATTACCCATGGAAGGAGTTACAGAGACAAAGTTTGGAGCTGAGACAAAAGGATGGACCATCTAGAGACTGCCTTATCCAGAGATCCATCCCATAATTAGCCTCCAAACGATGACACCATTGCATACACTAGCAAGCATTTGTTGCAAGGACCGTGATATAGCTGTCTCTTGTGAGACTAGGCCGGGGCCTAGCAAACACAGAAGTGGATGCTCACAGTCAACTATTGGATGGATCACATGGCCCCCAATGGAGGAGCTAGAGAAAGTATACAAGGAGCTAAAGAGATCTGCAACCTTGTAGGTACAACATTATGAACTAAGCAGTACCCCGGGTCTCTTGACTCTAGCTGCATATGTATCAAAAGATGGCCTAGTTGGCCATCACTGGAAAGAGAGGCCCACTGGACAGGCAAACTTTATATGCCCCAGTACAGGGGAACACCAGGGCCAAAAAATGGGAATGGGTGTTTAGGGGAGTGGGGGGAGGGGGCAGGGTGTGGGAGACATTTGGGATAGCATTGGAAATGTAATTGGGGAAAATATGAAATAAAAAAAAGTTAAAAAAAAACTTACAAATGTAATGTATGTTGCAAATCTTTAACAAGATAATCATACCTTAAAGTTGACCATAAAATCCATGCTGGAAACAAACCTTAAAAGTGTAATGAATGTGGGAAATCTTTTATACAGTATTCACTTCTTAAAGTTCACAATAAAATCCATTCTGGAAACAAACCTTACAAATGTAATGAATGTGGCTAATCTTTTTAACAATCCTCAAATCTTAAAGTTCAGCATAAAATCCATCCTAGAGAAAAACATTACAAATGTAATGAATGTGAAAAATCTTTTACAAAGTCCTAAAATAAAGTTCACCAGAGAATCCATACTGGGGACAAACCTTACAAATGTAATGATTGTGGGAAATCTTTTTTCAAAGTCCTCAAATCTTAAAGTCCACCAGAGAATGCATACTGGAAATAAACCTTATGAATGTAATAAATATGGAAAATCATTTACCTAGTATTCCCAACTTAATGTTCACCACAAAATCTATAATAAAATCAAACCTTATAAATGTAATAAGTGTTGTAAATCATTTACAGATTCCTCATTTCTTCAAATTCACCACAGAATCCATTCTGGAGATATATCTTTAAAATGTATTAAGTGTGGCAAATTTTACACAGTCCTCAGATCTTAAATTTCACCACCAAATCCATACTGGAAACAAACTTTACTAATATAATCAATATGACATATCATTTACCCAATCCTTAAATTTTCAAGTTCACTACAGAATCCATATAAGAGGTAATCTTCACAAATGAAAAGAGTTGGCAAGTCTCTTTCCTTGTCCTCAACTCCCCAACTATATCCAAAAATCCATATGGGAAAGCAGCTTTATAAGTGCAGTGAATGTGGAAATAATTTTCCTGGTCCCCCAACCCCCTCATCAAAGTCATTACTATTGCATCCCACTCGACCGGCAAGAAAGACGCAACAAACCGGAATCTTCTGCGGCAAAAGCTTTATTGCTTACTTCTTCAGGAGCAAGAGAGAGAATGGCAAAACCCCGTCCCTTTTAAGGAGAATTATCCTCCTCCTAGGACGTGTCGCTCCCTGATTGGCTGCAGCCCATTGCCCGAGTTATCGTCACGGGGAAGGCAGAGCACATGGAGTGAAGAACTACCCTTGGCACATGCGCAGATTATTTGTTTACTACTTAGAACACAGGATGTCAGCGCCATCTTGTAAAGGCGAATGTGAGGGCAGCTCCCCACATCTCCCCCTTTTCTTTTATTTAGGAGCAATAGGCCACCCATTCTAATGAGAGTGGAGATAGATGTCAAATCCCCAGTGTGCAGGTAAAGGAGCCGTACACAAAACCTCCTCCCAGGCTCATCACCCAGAGGGGTCCTGGTCTGGTCCCATGTCGTTTTTCCTGGGGAAGGACACTTGAACACTCAACCTTCTTGAAAGATGACATGTCTCCCTAGAATAGGCTCATACATGCCGCAGAGCCCTTCTACTGCAGTGCTTAGCCATGCAACTCTCTCGGGCTGCTGAAGCACACTCACTCTATCCTGTGCAATGAGACTAGCCTCGTGGGGTGCAAGAGCTGAATGGCCAGCGACCTATTGCTTAAGCATAGATAACCATATATCAGGGGAAGCACAATGTTCTAGTGCTACAAGCACCTGGGCAATAACCACCTTGTCTCTCCTAGTTTGGGCCTTAAGCTTACAGACCAACCAGAGAAGCAACACTAATCCACAGCAAAGTGTATCTCCAAATAATCCCACCCCCACCCATTCTTTAAAGAAGGAAAATGCTGAGGAGATCCAATTGGGTAATCCTTTGGTCAGGGACAGGTCCAAGCGCATGGAGTTGACCTGAATGATGGCAAGTCTCAATTCCCAAAGGGTCTGTTCAAATTCAGCCGTCCAATTCTGTAACATATACTGAGAAAGACATTTTGACAAATTAGCTGCCCTAGTAAATTTCTCATACTGAATGGAAGTAACGCACAATCCCAGAAACTTTTGTTCACATCCCAGCTGAGCTATTTGCCATAATACATCTAGTTGTTCCTGGACAAGATCTATACGTTGATTAACTAGCATGAGACCTCCCTGTATCTTGACATTAGCTGAGGCCTGTTTATCCGTGGCTGTGGTCACCAAGGCTGACAATGTGTTAATGGTGTTGAAAGACCCCCGAAGGGAGACCCTCACTCAAGCCTCGGGACAGCCGCGGACCCAAGAAGACACTGAGACCGAACTCAAAATGTTGAGGGCAAGATTTAATAAAGCAACAGCAAGAAAGCACATAGACCAGAGCTCTGGGGTCGAAACTCATGCACCTAGTATGGTGTAGAGGAGAATCGACCTCGAGCCAAATTTTTCACAGGCTTATATAGGAAAAACTCAAGGGGGGAGAGTGGGGCAGGGAAAGTACAAGTTTGCATAACTAAGGGTTCTGCCAAGGGACAAGGGGTTCTGCCAAGGGAATTCTACGTAACTAAGGGGTCATGTCCTATTATTTGGCAATGTACCCGGTTCATTCTGAGGTTGTTCCAGGAGGCCCTTATCTCAAAAATGTTCTTGGAACAGTCTTTAGTTGGGAGGGTTCGAACTCTAGGGTGAGGAGTTCAGGAATGCATTCTGGGGTGAAGAGTTCAGGAGTGTTCTGGGAACACTCTCTAGATGGGAGGGGTCGGGCTCTGGGGTGAGGAAGAGTTCAGTAATTTTTTATCTTTATTCTTCATTCCCCACTCCTTTTAGAAAATAGCTCTAATCTTAGAGCGAGTTTTCAACCTCTTGGAGGACCCGATATTGTTGCCTTAGTACCATAACTTGTACTGCATTTATCCTTGCTCTAATAAAAGCTACCAACTTATTAAGGATGCAGGGGCCAAAAGTAAGCAAAAGCATAAGTGTAATTAAAGGTCCTGCTATGGTGGAGAGGAGAGTGGTGAGCCAAGGGGACTTATTAAACCAGCTTTCGAACCATCCTTGTTGGCTTTCTCTTTCTCTTTTATGTATATCTAGGCGTTCTCTAAGTCTGGCCATAGAATCTTTGATTACTCCTGAATGGTCAACATAAAAACAACATTCTTCTTTTAGGGCAGCACAGAGTCCTCCTTCTTTAAGGAATAATAAGTCTAATCCCCTTCTATTCTGTAGCACCACTTCGGACAGGGAAGTTAAAGATTCTTCTAATTTGGTTATAGACTGTTCTATAGTTCTAAGATCAACATCCATAGCTGCACGTAGTTCTTCATAGTATTGGGGGGTCTTAATTAAGGCAGTGGTTCCTGTACCTACTCCAGCCGCTACTCCCAATCCTAATAGAACTGCCAAAGTTAAGGTAACGGGTTCTCTTCTCCAGCGGACCTGATGCTCAAATTTGTCTAAAAAGGAGCTATCATCATGATACAGGAGTCTAGGAATAAGCTGAACCAAAATGCAGAAATCTTTGGAACTATTAAAAACAGACATAGACACACAAGGAGTGAGACTGGTATTGCAAGCCCACACTGTGTCTAGGGGGGGGCACTAGATACTGACCACTTTTGCTAGACTGGATGTCCTGGGTCTGATTACAGAGGTGCCCTTTATCCTGAGGTACCCGGCCCAGACAAAGCCCTCTTCCTGAAACTGCTGCTAGAGTCAACTTTCTGTTTTCTCCCCAAAGGCATTGAGAATGATCTGAAGTAATATTATAAGTCCTGATCTGAGCTATTCCTTCATAATAAGGGGGGCTAGAGGCATAGCATAACCAGCATGATTGAGTCATATTAGGGTTAGTCCTATTTAAAGCTAAAAAAGCTCCCTGGACTAGACTGACCAGACGGCTCTCTGTATCTAGGGGCGGTGGGGAAGCCAAGGTAGGCTTTATGAGGGGAGTATTAGTCCCTAGGAAGGGTACCACCGTGTTGGGCTGTGGAGTTGGTGGAGCTGGTACGGCCGGGACCTTTGGGGGAGCTGGTACGACTGGGGGGCTCTGTTCTATAAGGACCTTGTTGGGCCCTACGAGTGTCACCGCCGGGTCTCTCACTGTCAGTCTGATCGTGAAAATGAACCCAGGATCTCTTAGTGGAATGTATACTCGCCAACCCCACCTATTTCCTTTAAGCCAACTCAGACGGTGTTGTTTCCCTTTCTCGGTGAACTTTATAAGTAGGGGGTTGCAGTATTTACCTTTGCATGATCCTGGGGGGCTGTTTTTAAAAGCGCACCCATTCTCTGGATATTTATAGGGGTTTCTTTCTCCTTGGTTTGACTTATCATAGCCACTACCTCGTTTTACCGTGATTAGGTCCCAGTCAGAGGAGGGCTTCCAGTAAGCTTCCCCTGTCGTTTCACATGTCCATTTACCACAAAAGTAATCTGATGCCCCTCCACATTCTTGTTGAAGCCTTTTGCTCCGACCCTGACCAGGGCAAACATAAAATTGTGCAGCTCTAAGATTAGCTCAGTAGAACTGTCCCGAACATCCATACGAGTTCCCTATCCCACCCGGGACACACCGCTGTTCAGAGGGTGGGTTGCTAAGATCAGTATGATCGGGGAGGTCCCAATTGGGGGATCCTGCCGCTAACTTACAGATGTCAGGTGTGAGATCAGGCCACCAAGTCCAGAGGGGATGGACTGCAGTGGTTGCCCATACAATGTTTCCCTCCTCATTAAGCACTTCCCAAGTGGTTCCCTAGGCTCAGGGTGGCGCCTGCGGTGCAAACGAAGCTTAAGAGGATTGTCAGTGGTTGCCACTGTCCAATTGTCTTCGTGGTTTTCTTCATCTTGACTGGCGGCCCTCTTGACATGGGAGGCATGGATCCAGGAGGCAATCCCGTCAACTTTTACTGCAGTAGGGGTTGTCAGTAACACCAAATAGGGTCCCTTCCACCGTGGCTCGAGGCTGCCGGTTCGATGCCGTCTGACCAAGACTTTGTCTCCAACTCGGAACCCGTGGGGTACTGCGGTGGTCCCTGGGGTATAGGCTGCCTTCAGTTGGTCCCAAATTTGGGTCCTAATCACTTCTAGGGCCTTTAAATGAATAAGCAAAGAGGAGGGTAAGACAGGGTCAGAGTCGGAAACCAATGTTCCACCAGCCTCCATTAAGGGGTGAGGTCCTCCATACAGAACTTCAAAAGGAGTGAGCCCGAAACGTCCAGGGGTGTTTCGGGCTCGGAAGAGCGCAAGAGGGAGGAGAGCCACCCAGTCTTTCCCGCCGGTCTCAATGGCTAATTTAGTCAAGGTCTCTTTTAAGGTCCTATTCATCCTCTCTACCTGTCCTGAGCTTTGAGGGCGGTAAGCACAGTGTAATTTCCAATCGATGCCCAACTGAGTGGCCAAGCCCTGACTTACCTGGGCAACAAAGGCTGGTCCATTGTCGGACCCGATTACCTTAGGGATTCCAAATCTTGGCAGGATTTCTTCAAGGATCTTCTTGGCCACAATCTGGGCAGTCTCAGTTTTAGTGGGAAACGCCTCAACCCATCCTGAAAAAGTGTCTACAAATACTAACAGATACTTGTTACCATACATTCCAGGTTTAACTTCAGTAAAATCTACCTCCCAATACACTCCAGGACGGTCTCCCCGTTGTCTCTTTCCAGGTTCTTTGTAGGCTCTAGTCGCATTAGTGAATGCACATGGTTTGCAGGAGTCTATAATCTTTTGAGCCACTGACTTCAGGTTGGGGACTTGGTATCGGGAATTTTTAATTAGTCTCATCCTTTTTTCAACTCCCAGGTGGGTGAATTGGTGTAGTCCTTTCACAAATTTTATTCCTTCTTCGGGAGTCAATTCTATTTTCCCTTCAAAAAAGTATGGGAGGGGATCACTGGTCCACAATAGCTCTTTTATGTTATACCTTTCATCCTCAGGGCTTTTGGGCGGATCACCTTTTTCAGTTAAGATCATGGCCCCTTGAGCAACTTGTTTTGCCACTGAGTCTGCCATTCGGTTGCCCTTGGCCACCAAGTCTTCTCCTCTTTGGTGGCCAGGGCAGTGGATGATGGCTACCTTCTTAGGTGCATGTATGGCTTCCAACAGGGCCAGAATTTCTTCTTTGTTTTTAATGTCTTTACCAGCCGAAGTCAATAGCCCTCGCTGCCTGTAGATGGCCCCATGGATGTGTGCGGTAGCAAAAGCATAGCGGCTGTCAGTGTAGATGTTAACGATCTTACCTTTAGCCTCTCGGAGGGCTTGTGTAAGCGCTATAAGTTCAGCCTTTTGTGCCGATGTTCCTTCAGGCAAAGCGCTTGCCCAAATTACCTTTTTCCCATCCACCACCGCAGCTCCAGCCTTTCGCTTCCCCTCTATCAGGAAACTGCTGCCGTCCGTATACCAACTGGGAGCTCCAGGCCAGGGTTGGTCAGTCAGGTCCCTTCTGGTCCCAGTTTCTTCAGCGAGGATGTCTGTATATTGATGTACTGGGACGGAATCATTTGTTAGAGGGAGAAGGGTAGCTGGGTTGAGGATGGCAGGGGGCGCAAAGGTTACACGCTCATTTAGCAGCAGGCTCTGATAGTGTGTCATTCGGGCATTTGTCATCCATCTGTCAGGTGGCTGCCGCACGATACTTTCCAAGGCATGAGGGGCTACAACAGTCACCTGCTGTCCCATTGTCAATTTGTCAGCATCTTTGATCAGCAGGGCTACTGCCGCAATAGCTTTCAGACATGTGGGCCATCCACTAGCAACGGGATCTAATTTTTTTTGACAGATAGGCTACAGGTCTCTTCCAGGGTCCCAGTGCTTGTGTCAACACTCCCCTGGCTACACCCGCTCTCTCGTCCACATATAGGACGAAAGGCTTAGTCACGTCTGGTAATGCTAGCGCGGGGGCAGTCATTAGAGACGACTTGATAGCCTCAAAAGCTCTTTGGTGCTCTTCTTTCCACTCAAAAGGAACCCCTTCCTTAGTCAAAGGATATAGAGGTGCCGCTAGGGTTGCAAAGCCTGGAATCCAGAGTCTACAAAAGCCAGCAGTCCCCAGAAACTCACGTACTTGCCGTGGGGTGGTTGGCGATGGGATCATCATAACAGTCTTCTTCCGGGCTTCTGTGAGCCATCTTTTACCCCCTCGGAGGGTATACCCCAGGTAGGTTACCTCAGTTTGACAGATTTGTGCCTTTTTAGCCGAAACTCGATACCCCAAGTCACTCAGTTCTGTGAGGAGCCTCTCAGTTCCCTGGTGACACAGCTCCTTCGAGGCCGCCGCGACCAAGAGATCATCCACATACTGTAGTAGGGTAAGCTGAGGGTTTCGAGCGCGAAAAGGCGCGAGATCCCGATGGAGGGCCTCGTCAAACAGGGTGGGGGAATTTTTGAACCCCTGTGGTAGCCTAGTCCAGGTTAGTTGACCAGTCTGTCCGCCCTCTGGGTCCCTCCATTCAAAGGCAAACAGGAGCTGACTCTTAGGGTGCAAGCGCAGGCAAAAGAAGGCATCTTTTAAGTCCAGGACTGTATACCATGTTCTCTCGGGTGGGAGAGAGCTTAATAAATTGTACGGGTTCGGGACTGTGGGGTGAATGTCCAGGACCCTTTTGTTAACTTCCCGGAGGTCTTGCACCGGGAAGTCATTGGTCCCTGGTTTTCGAACCGGCAGAAGTAGTGTATTCCAGGGGGACTGACAGGCCACTAAAACTCCTTGGTCTAGCAACCTCTGGATATGAGGCCGGATGCCCTCCCTAGCTTCCTTGCTCATGGGGTATTGTCTTACCGAGATGGGGGTGGCATCAGCTTTAAGTTCTACCACAACCGGAGGCACTTGTTTAGCCAACCCCATTCCTGCTTGTTCTGCCCAGACATTGGGGAACGCAGTTAGCCAGCCTGAAGAGACTGCATTTTTGGGTTGCTCTTCATGCAACCGGTACTCTTCCTCTGTGTTGAGGACAAGGCAGGCAACGGGGGCTTTTCCCCAGCTTACTTGTGGGCCTTCTGAAGTAAATTGGACTTGAGCCTTTAGCTTGGTTAGCAGATCGCGCCCCAAGAGGGGAGCAGGACACTCAGGTATCACCAGGAAGGAGTGGGTCACTATGTTCTTGTTTATCTGTAGGGCTCGTTCGGTCGTCCAGGGGTAAAATTTACTACCAGTGGCTCCAATCACCATGGTCTTTTTAGAGCCTATCTTGCCTAGGGGGGCTAGTGAGTACTGAATGCTCTGCTCCGGTGTCTATCAGGAAGTTGACGGGGGTCCCCTCCACGGACAAAGTTACCCTAGGCTCAGGGAGGGGGTCTGAGCCCCGACTTCCCTAATCATCTTCTAGGGTCAGGACCTTGGATCGCTCCCGGTTTTTAGGGCAGTCTCTAGCCCAGTGTCCTTTCTCTTTGCAATAGGCGCATTGGTCTTTTTCCAGTGGTATCTTTCTGCCACCTGGCGGTTTCACTGCCCTGTTGCCCAGGAGCCCTGTTTTACCTTTTCCTGACTGTCTATCATTTACAACTGCGGCCAAAATTTTACTCAAATTTCTCTCCTGACAGCGATCCCGTCTATTTTCCCTCTCCTCCATTTCTTTCTTCTCTCTCTCCTGCCTCTCTTCTTCTGTTTCCCTCTTATGATATACTTTCTCTGCTTCTTTTACTAAATCTTGGAGCGTATGATCTTGGAGCCCCTCCAGCCTTTGCAGCTTTTTCTTAATGTCGGGAGCGGACTGACCAATGAAGGCCATGGCTACAGCGGCTTTCTGCCCCTCTGACGAGGGGTCAAAAGGGGTGTACCTCCTATATGCCTCCATGAGACACTCAAGGAAGACTGAGGGTGGTTCAGTCTGCCCCTGCAAGACCTCTCTTACCTTAGCCAAATTGGTGGGCCGTCTAGCGGCTCCTCTGAGACCTGCCACTAGAGTCCGGCGATAGACAAGGAGGCGTCCCCTACCTTCCGCGGTGTTGTAGTCCCAGTTGGGGCGGTTCAAGGGGAAAGCCTCGTCCACGAGGTTAGGGAGGGCAGTGGGTGTGCCGTCCTCTCCTAGAACATTTTTTCTCGCCTCCATCAGGATTCTTTCTCTTTCTTCTGTGGTGAAAAGAACCTGCAAAAGCTGCTGACAATCATCCCAAGTGGGTTGATGGGAGAACATAAGTGACTCAAGGAGCCCAGTAAGCCCAGAGGGGTTCTCTGAGAAGGGAGGGTGGTTAGTTTTCCAATTATATAAATCAGAAGAGGAAAAAGGCCAATATTGTAAAGGAATGAGATCATTAGGTCCTGGCGCTGGCCCTCCCACATGTGCTCTAAGTGGCAAGGCAACTGTTGAATCCGGCCCCCCTTCCTCCCCGGGGCTTCGGCCTCGGCGGCTCCGAGTCCCCCCCGCCGGTCCCTGAGCCCCTCTCGCTATTGGTCCCTGTGGTGGGGCGGCTGCAGGTGGCTGCTGGGGCAGGGGGTAAGGGGGAGGTTTGGAGTCCATCCAGAGGAGGTCGTCAATCTCTGGATAAATCTTGGGGGGTGCTGACGGGCCGGACTTTCCGGCTGCATCAGACTGGGCAACCGCGACCGTCAGTTTCGAAGAATTTGGGGTCCAAGGCTTGACCCACGGAGGTGGGAATTGGACGAGATTCTGCCAGGTCACAATGTAGGGGATCTGATCAGGGTGACCCCCTTCCTCCTGAAAAACAATTCGCCTGACAGCGGCGATTAGTGACAAGTCAAAAGCACCTTCTGGTGGCCAGCCCACTCCAAACGTCGGCCACTCGGAGGCGCAAAAGGTCTGCCATGGACCCTTTCTGACCTCCACCGACTGGTTGTGGGCTCTGACCTGCACCTCCTTCCAATGTTCCAGAGTTAGAGAAAGGGGAGTGGACACAGATTGTCCCATTTCTAGAATAATAGTAGACACAACAAGAGCGAACACGAGACTAAGACAAAAAAGAAACCAAAAACGGCGGCGACTTTGCGTCGACCACAAGCAACTCAAAGAATCAGATGGCCTTTCTAAGGCCGGCCGATTGAGACCCTCTGCATGAGGTGGGACTCGAACCCACAATCCCGTAACAAAACACGAGGTGGGACTCGAACCCACGGTCTCGCAACAAAGCGCGAGGTGGGACTCGAACCCACGATCTCGCAACCCCAGATGGTCTCTTGGCCTCCAAAGGGGTCCACCAGGCGTCCCTGGTTCTCCCCTGTTCCTCCTGGGACGTCTCCCAGGGCGAACGGACGGTGGACACCTGGACACGTCTATCCTTATCCACCCCACGTTCCCTCTCGGAGCGCGGTCTCACTGAGCGTCTGCAAAACCGAAACTGCAATCGCACCAAACTTAGAAACAGAACACAGACACCAGACCAAGACAGAACAAAGATTCTTACCTTTAAGTGGGTCTAGGACCTCTGGGTGGTCGCACTGATCCCGGACGAGCCCCCAAATGAAAGACCCCCCGAAGGGAGACCCTCACTCAAGCCTCGGGACAGCCGCGGACCCAAGAAGACACTGAGACCGAACTCAAAATGTTGAGGGCAAGATTTAATAAAGCAACAGCAAGAAAGCACATAGACCAGAGCTCTGGGGTCGAAACTCATGCACCTAGTATGGTGTAGAGGAGAATCGACCTCGAGCCAAATTTTTCACAGGCTTATATAGGAAAAACTCAAGGGGGGAGAGCGGGGCAGGGAAAGTACAAGTTTGCATAACTAAGGGTTCTGCCAAGGGACAAGGGGTTCTGCCAAGGGAATTCTATGTAACTAAGGGGTCATGTCCTATTATTTGGCAATGTACCCGGTTCATTCTGAGGTTGTTCCAGGAGGCCCTTATCTCAAAAATGTTCTTGGAACAGTCTTTAGTTGGGAGGGTTCGAATTCTAGGGTGAGGAGTTGAGGAATGCATTCTGGGGTGAAGAGTTCAGGAGTGTTCTGGGAACACTCTCTAGATGGGAGGGGTCGGGCTCTGGGGTGAGGAAGAGTTCAGTAATTTTTTATCTTTTTTCTTCAGTGTCAGTCGTCTGGACCTGTCCAGACAGAACCAAGGCCGTAAGGGAGGCAGAAACGGCCACTGTAGCGACAATGCTAACAATAATGGCCGATATCCCAAAATCCTTTTTTTTTTTTTTTTTTTTTTTTTGTCTGAACAAGGCCAAACCCAGTTTCTTGTTAGTGGTAAAAAGGGTGGGGGAATACTTGAGCATTATACATCACCGGCATTGGGAGTGGAAATGTCGACATTATCTCCCAACGCTGCTCTCTCTTTGTTATTGTTGCCCTGGACATTACCAAGACAAGGGACATCAGTATTCCCTTGGTCAGTCTGGATTTTTCGGGTGAGTCTTTCTGGTATCCAAAATGGGTTGTCTTCATTCTGTGGAAAAACACAAACAGCTCCCCTGGATCTTATCAAAATAGGATCCGGTCCTTTCCATTTTTTACATAAAACATCTTTCCATTTAACCATCTCATTGGGCCTATCTGGCTCTGAACAATGACGTTCAGCCACAGTATGGCCATGAGCATCAAGATTTAAAAAATTGAGTGTAAAGAGTGCCATAGACACAGACACTCTTGGTACTCGGGGTAGAGCCTGCTTGACTCCCCCTTTCTGTTTTAATAGATAGGATTTGAGGGTGCGATGCGCACGCTCAACAATATCCTGTCCTTGAGGGTTGTATGGAAGTCCAGTCAGGTGGGTCACGTCCATCTGATGGCAGAACTGCTGGAATTTTTGAGATGTATAAACTGGTCCATTATCAGTCTTAAGGAGTTTGGGTTTCCCCCAAGCACTCCATGCCTCAAGGCAATGTTGAATCACATGTGAGGCTTTTTCTCCGGTTAAAGGAGAGGCAAACATGATGCTAGAACATGTGTCAATAGAGACATGTAAATATTGATTTCTCCCAAAGGTGGAAATATGCATGACATCCATTTGCCAGACCTGTAATGGCCTGACGCCACGGGGGTTTACCCCTACATGAGGAGTAGATAAAATTTGACAACAATCTAAAGGCATTATTAAGTAATCAGAATCATTTCCAGTAGAACCAATCCCTCTGGCAGCTCAAGGAATACCAGAGGAAGGAAAACAGCCATGTAGGCTTGGCAAAATTATTAGTTGAGCTATTCTGTCCCCTTGTGATATAGAAAAGACAACTTGAGGACAAGAACAGAGAACCTGAAGTTCCCCTTTATAATCCTGATCTACAACTCCAGGGTGGACAATAAGACCTTGTAGGCTGCAAGAGCCTGCCTCTGTCTCCCAAGTGCTGGGATTAACGGCGTGCGCCACTACTGCTCGGCTCCTTCAAAGACTGGAAATGCCTGTTGCATTTTCCTTTGTTCCTCTCTGGGAATGAACGAGTCTGCACATTGCCTCTCTGTCCATTGCCTCTCTGCACAGGGCTGACGCACTACACAGGGCGGGGGCTCCGCATAGGGCAGAGGTGCACTATGACCTTGAAGCCGACTGCTGGAGGGAGCAGCACGCTAGCCTTCGCCAGCCGCTTTTGGCTTTTTCCTTGACTGACTAGCTAGCATTTTATCTGGTACTTTTCTCTCTCATATCAAGCTGTTTCCTCCTCCAAGTCTGTTTCTTCAGAGGAGCTAAATTTTTCATCTGATTCAGAGCTACTCGGGTATAGGCTCCTTCTCCTAGAAACCTCCACTGATTGATCTTTTTTCTTTTGTTTTTTCTCCTCTTTCCTTCCAATCTCTCCCCAGGTTTTCTTACCTGACCTTAACTTTTCCTCGGGTTCAAGACCCGTGGAAAGGCCTGTATACTTAATTGGTGCACCATGTTTTCTCTCTGCTCCTACTCTCTCTCCCCGCTTTACTTCTGATAGACTGTCTTGAATTTCGTCCAGAATTCTCCACCCTGCCTTAACCACTTGATAACATGTGAAAAGGAACAAAAAGGCTCCTAACACTGGAGAAAGTTCAAGGCCAGACATACCTTGTAAAGCTGTTCCCCGCTTTACTTCTGATAGACTGTCTTGAATTTCGTTAGAAAGTTCAAGGCCAGACATACCTTGTACAGCTGTTCCCTGCTTTACTTCTGATAGACTGTCTTGAATTTCGTTAGAAAGTTCAAGGCCAGACATACCTTGTACAGCTGTTCCCTGCTTTACTTCTGATAGACTGTCTTGAATTTCGTTAGAAAGTTCAAGGCCAGACATACCTTGTAAAGCTGTAACGTGACCGTGACCCGCAGTTCTGGTTCAGGAATGAGGGATCTTCCTTGCGCCGGTGTGATGGTAGTTCCCGGGTTTCTTGGTGCCACTTATTGCGTCCCACTCGACTGGCAAGAAAGACGCAACAAACCGGAATCTTCTGCAGCAAAAGCTTTATTTCTTACTTCTTCAGGAGCAAGAGAGAGAATGGCAAAACCCCGTCACTTTTAAGGAGAATTATCCTCCGCCTAGGATGTGTCACTCCCTCCCTGATTGGCTGCAGCCCATTGGCCGAGTTGTCGTCACGGGGAAGGCAGAGCACATGGAGTGAAGAACTACCCTTGGCACATGCGCAGATTGTTTACTACTTAGAACACAGGATGTCAGCGCCATCTTGTAACGGCAAATGTGAGGGCGGCTCCCCACAATTACAGAATTCATTTTGGAGACAAACATTCCTACTGTAAAGTATGTGGAAATTTATTCACAGTAATCATACCATCAAGCACAGCACAGCATGCATACTGGAGAGAAACCTTGCAAATGTAAACAATATGGTAAACCATTTAGCAAAAGCTCAAACCTCAGATAAAATAGATTTAAGCAGCAGACTAACTTGATATATAATTACTTTCTAAGTATTTATATAGAAATATGTTATTTTAAATGATAAATGTAGTTATAAGAATTTAAACTGTGTTGAAACCTTACTAATCAGAGAATTCCCACAAGGTAGCATTTTACATAGTAGTAATTGAAAACCCTTACTTTGAAGAAACTTTTATATTCATATGAAATTAAAAATAAAATATGAAAAAAATTTTCCACAACATTAATCTGATAACACTGATGAATAATGGTATAGAATTCATTTTCAAACTCACTAAAGAAATGATATTTTAATATATAAGCATTTAAACCAAAATAATATTAATAAATACTTTCGTATAAGTTTCTTGATTAATTTTCTGTATATTTTAGTATGGTAGAATATTGGGATTAGTGAGATATAATCTCAGTGAAGGTTATTTTTATGTTAGGCCTTAAGCTTTTATAGAGTAATTATTAATTTCAAACTAATCCCTTCTTCATCACATTTATCAATAAATATATTACAACTGCCTGATATTACTACAGTCTTGGTGTGATTACTATCAATTTTATGCTGGAATGGTGTCTTATTTAGAGTTTCTATTCCTGTAGAAAACATCATGACCAAGAAGCAAATTGGAGAGGAAAGAGTTTACATACCTTAGACTTCCAAATTGCTGTTCATCACCAAAGGAAGTCTAGACAGAAACTCACACAGGGTAGGAACTTGTAGGCAAGAGTGGAGTCAGTAGCCATGGAGGACGTTGCTTATTGGCCTGCTTCCCCTGGTTTGCTCAGCTTGCTTTCTTATAGAACACAAGACTACTAGCCCAGGGATGGCACCATGTAGGGTTAAAGGTCCTGCATCCACTCTGCCACAGGGCTCAGCTGTTCAGGAAAGCAGTACACATTACTGCACCTCCCTTACCCCATGCTGTCACCAGGCAGGTGTTGAACATTAGGGAAGCCTCTGAATACTGCTCCGGAATGGGAAAGTGCATGCAATAAGGGGCAGCCAGATCTGGCTCCCGGATCCCAGGGCCTGAAATGAGGTGGTGCCTTCTGGTTTTCAGACACTAGGACATCCCAGTGCCTATGAAAGCCATGGAAGTCTGAGAATAGGGGCCCTAAGGATGGACCTAGCCTGGGGCTGGGGAGGGAGGAAAAGGAAGCTCCAGCTGGTCCTGCAGACATCATCCTTGGCTTGATGGTGGTGGTTGGCTTGTGCTTGGCTTGGTGGTGTTTGTGGTTGGGAAGCCTTCTAGAGGAGAAAACACTGCGACTCAAAAGGTAAAGACCTTCTCCATGACTCCCTACAAAGGATCCTGATGAAAAGAGGCAGTCTACACTTTTAAGGCATCATTTATTGCCATTGCAAAAAGTGTTTGTATAAAATCATATCCCACTTCTCAGAGGTGGCCTGAGATCATATGCCTTTTGCAGGGAGGAATGTCTGGGAAGGAGAGCTTACTAGCTAAGACTTCAAGGCCTCTAGGTACCTCATTAAAATGGAGATCTGTCTTGAGTCTATATGACCATAGGTCATATCCTCTACATGTGGAGGGCCTTCAGGCATTGCTCTTATGTGACTAATGGCCACCAACATATGGGGGGATGCAGCTAGTGACAGGAGCCTGGTGCCCAGGAACAGGTGAAACTTCAGTGTTTCCTGGGCTTTAAGGCTTAGCTCAACCAGAGACCAAGCTACCTTTCAAGGTCCCACAGCATCACCCACAATAGGATAGGCCCTCTCCCTTTGATCACTAATTGAGAAATTGGATTTCATGGAGGCATTTTCTCAAGGGAGGCTCCTTTCTCTGTGATGATTACAGCTTATATCAAGTCGACACAAAACACTATCCAGAAAACTGACCCTCTGTTACCTTGACACATAACATATCACATTTAAGCCTCAACTCTTACTTTCTTATTCATCTACAAGATCTAAATAACTTTAAAATACAACAGTAATTACACATTCTTACATACTAAAGTTTCAATCCCTTTAAAATATCCAATTTATTTTGAAACTCAAAGAATTTCAACAATTCAAAGTCTCTTTACTGTGAGTTCCACTAAAATACTTTCTCACTTAAAGAGGGAAATATATCAGGGCACAATCAATATCAAAAGCAAAATCAACTCTAACTGTCTAATATCTATGCTTCACTCTCTGTCTTGAGGGATCCTCCAAGGACTTGGGTCACTCCTCCAGCTCTGCACTTTGTAGCACACACTTTGTCTTCTAGGTTCCAGCTGCCTGTACTCCAATGCTGGTGCTGTTCTTGGTGGTTATCTCCTGGCACTGGCATCTCCAATACACTGCTGTCTTCCTCTGCAACTAGGCTTCACCAATAGCCTCTCATAGGCTCTCTTCATGGTGCCAAGCTTCAGCTTCTTTGCATGACCCCTTAAATCTTGGGCCATCAATTACAACTGAGGCTGCATCTTCACCAATGGTCTTTTGTCTCCTCTCCCATACCAAGCCTCAACTGCTATTCATGACCCTTTCATGCCTTCAAGAACACCTGGGTTCTCTTACACATTACCAAGTCTAGGTGAAGCATGAGGTACAACCTTGGCTATCTCTGGAACATAGCTTTTTTATAGTCTCAGAAAATTCTTCCCAGAAGTTTTCACCTCAATGATGATAGTTTCTTCTTACCATTAATTTCTTAGCTCAAGCTAACCAGCATCAATAGTTCCAGTAATGCAAAGGTTTTGCTTTATTAGTTCTGGTATATTGTTAATCACAGCTTATTCTTCAGCTCCAGCTAATCCAGACCACAGAATCTTCACAATCAACACAGCAATGGCCCTGATATGAGTTTTTTTAATTCTTTTTAATAGATATTTTCATTATGTACATTTTAAATGCTACCCCGAAAGTTCCCTATACCCTCCCTCTGCCCTGCTTCCCTACCCACCCACTCCCACTTCTTGGCCCTGGTGTTGATAAGAGTTTTTAATCTTCCCTCTGAAAGGAAGCCAGGTTTCACAAGCCAGGTTTCATCATTTGCACTGTTCTCAACATTATCTTCCAAGTTCCTACAGAACATCCCACAGAGCTCTTAAAACCCAGTGGCTCTTCTAGCCCAAAGTTCCAAAGTTCTTCCACAGATCTCCCCAAAACATGGTCAGATTGGTACAGGAATACCACACTTCTGCTACCAATTTGTCTTATTTAGGGTTTTTATTCCTGCACAAAACATCATGACCAAAAGCAAGTTGGGGATGAAAGAGTTTATTCAGCTTACACTTCCAAATTGCTGTTCATCACCAAAGGAAGTCAGAATAGGAACTCACACAGGGTATGAACTTGGAGGCATGAGTGGATGCAGAAGCTATGGAGAAATGACTGCTTCTCCTGGCTTGCTCAGCTTGCTTTCTTCCATGGGTATTTTGTTTCCCTTCTAAGAAGGACCAAAGTAGCCACACTTTGGTCCTCCTTCTTCTTAATCTTCATGTGGTGTGTGAATTGTACTTCGGTATTCCAAGCTTCTGATCTAATATCCACTTATCAGTGAGTGCATACCATGTGTGTTCTTTTGTGATTGGGTTACATCACTCAAGATGACATTATCTAGTTCCATCCATTTGCCTGAATTCATGGTTTTTAATAGCTAAGTAGTACTCCATTTTCTTAATGTACCACATTTTCTGTAGCCATACTTCTGTTAAGGGACATCTGGGTTCTTTCCAGCTTCTAGCTATTGGAAATAAAGCTGCTATGAACATAGTTGAGCATGTGTCCTTATTATATGTTGGAGCATCTTCTGGTTATATGCCCAGGAGTGATATTGCTGGGTCCTCAAGTAGTACTATGTCCAATTTTCTGAGGGACCACCAAACTGATTTCCAGAGTGGTTGTACCAGCTTGCAATTCCACCAACAATAGAGGAGTGTTCCTCTTTCTCCACATATTCACCATTATCTACTGGCACCTAAGTTTTAGCTTTCTTATAGAACCCAAGACTACTAGCCTAGGGATGGCACCACCCACAATGGGCTAGGCCCTTCCCCTTGATCCCTAATTGAGAATATGCCTTACAATGGCATCTTATGGAGGTATTTCTTCAAGAGAGGATCCTTTTTCTGTTGTAACTCCAGCTTGTATTAGAAACTCTGGGTTTCAAGCAAGTAGGACAAAGATATTTAGTGTGTTTACATGAGTGACAGTCCTAAATATTGGATGCAGTCCCAAGGCAAAAAGTTCATGGGAACTTAGTCTCCTGCAACCGTGGCATCCTAAAAAATGAATGTTCCAAACTTGTCCTTTCATTAGTCAGTGAAGGACTCTATATGATTTCGTTCTGTACTTTTTTATTATAGGTACCTCTAAGCAATGATTTGCCAAATACCTAAGCAAAATTGAACTTTGCTTCCTGGCCTTCACCAAAGCCCTAGTTAGTCCTTGAGCCTACAATGTGCTTGGAATTCAGTAAGAATATTACCTATTCAGTAACATTCAGAATTGCCTCTATTATTGTAAGAGAGATAGTGAAATAAAACAGGCATTACTATCTACTACATAGAGTTAGAAAACTCATGGCAAGCTTAGCAATGTAAATTTAGGATTCTTATTATAGTTAAGTATGGCAGACTACATTGCTTATTAGGAGAAAATCCCTCATACACAATCACTTAGAATAAAAGCTGAGTCACTCCCATATACAGGAATTTACAATGGTTTAGGAAGTATTTTGGGCTGTGATTTAAGGAGGAACTAGAGTATTGCATTATTCATGAGAAGGTACTCCCTAATTAGAACTATGGCTTTGGCAGGAAAACCCTTGCCCCAGGAGGGTAAAGACCTCACACCTGGCTTCTAATAATATAGCTGACCTTAGATAAAACTGACTTTGTCTCAGTTGTTTTATTGCCCAGTTCCTGCCAGTCTTTATGTTTGCATTACTCTCTTTTGTGTAATAGTCATTAAGCATCTGGTATCCTCATTGTACCTTGTCTAATGTATCACCTAACTTCCCTATATTTTTCTGCATTAAAATTCTGATCCTCGATCTTCGGCTCCAGACAACCGGCAACCTTCCTGGTGAGAGCACAGGGATCCACCCGGCCTGAGAGGTTTCTGCCTCAGGCTCCGGCAGGAGCCACCTTGGTTCCGGGACTCCGCGGAGGGCAGGCTGCACGGGTGAGGGTGTGGAATACAGAGGCCAGCTGTTTCTGGGACAGGCGAGAGCCAAGGAGCTTCTGAGGCGGCACGATCTTTGGTTCCAGACAACCGGCCACCTTCCTGGTGAGAGCACAGGGGTCTGCCCAGCCCGAGAGGTTTCTGCCTCAGGCTCCAACATGAGCCACCTTGGTTCCGGGACTCCGCGGAGGGCAGGCTGCATGGGTGAGGGTGTGGAATACAGAGGCCAGCAGTTTCTGTGACAGGCGAGAGCCACAGAGCTTCTGAGGCAGTGCCATCTTCGGCTCCAGACAACCAGCCACTTTCCTGGCCAAAGCAACACAGCTTCTGGGAAAGATCCTGATTGGGGCCTTCATCTTCAGCCAGGAGGAGGTCCAAACACCAAATAACTGTGCACCTACCCTGAAAGAGGAGAGATTGCCTGCAGAGACTGCTCTGACCACTGAAACTCAGAGGAGAGAACTAGTCTGACACGTCTGCTGATAGAGGGTAACAAAATCACCAGAGGAACAATCTCTAAACAAAGACAACTATAACAACTAACTCCAGACATTGCCAGATGGCAAAAGGTAAACATAAGAATCCTACTAACAGAAACCAGGACTACTCTCCATCATCAGAACCCAGAACGCCCACTTCGCCCAGTCCAGGGCACCCTAACAGACCTGAAAAGGTAGACCTGGATTTAAAAGCATATCTCATGATGATGGTACAGGACAAAAAGAAGGAATTTAATAACTCACTTAAAGAAATACAGGAGAACACTGCTAAAGAGTTACAAGTCCTTAAAGAAAAACAGGAAAACACAACCAAACAGGTGATGGAAATGAACAAAACCATACTAGACCTAAAAAGGGAAGTAGACACAATAAAGAAAACCCAAAGTGAGGCAATGCTGGATATAGAAACCTTGGAAAGAAATCTGGAACCATAGATGTCAGCATCAGCAACAGAATACAAGAGATGGAAGAGAGAATCTCAGGTGCAAAAGATTCCATAGAGAACATCGGCACAACAATCAAAGAAAATGGAAAATGCAAAAAGATCCTAACTCAAAACATCCAGGAAATCCAGGACACAATGAGAAGACCAAACCTACGGATAATAGGAGTGGATGAGAATGAAGATTTTCAACTCAAAGGACCAGCAAACATCTTCAACAAAATTTTTGAAGAAAACTTCCCAAACCTAAAGAAAGAGATGCCCATGAACATACAAGAAGCCTACAGAACTCCAAATAGACTGGACCAGAAAAGAAATTCCTCCCGACACATAATAATCAAAACAACAAATGCACTAAATAACGATAGAATACTAAAAGCAGTAAGGGAAAAAGGTCAAGTAACATATAAAGGCAAGCCTATCAGAATTACACCAGATTTTTCACCAGAGACTATGAAAGCCAGAAGAGCCTGGACAGATGTTATACAGACAATAAGAGAACACTAATTCCAGCCCAGGCTACTATACCCAGCCAAACTCTCAATTAACATAGACGGAAAAAACAAAGTATTCCACGACAAAACCAAATTCACCCATTATCTCTCCATGAATCCAGCCCTTCAAAGGATAATAACAGAAAAAGACCAATACAAGGATGGGAACCACACCCTAGAAAAAACAAGAAGATAATCCCTCAACAAAACTAAAAGAAGACAGCCACAAGAACAGAATGCCAACTTTAACAACAAAAATAACAGGAAGCAACAATTACTTTTCCTTAATATATCTTAATATCAATGGACTCAACTCCCCAATAAAAAGACATAGACTAACAAACTGGATACACAAACAAGACCCAACCTTTCGCTGCTTACAAGAAACTCATCTCAGAGAAAAAGATAGACACTACCTCAGAATGAAAGGCTGGAAAACAATTTTCCTAGCAAATGGTATAAAGAAACAAGCTGGAGTAGCCATCCTAATATCTGATGAGATTGACTTCCAACCCAAAGTCATCAAAAAAGACAAGGAGGGGCACTTCATACTCATCAAAGGTAAAATCCTCCAAGAGGAACTCTCAATTCTGAATATCTATGCTCCAAATACAAGGGCAGCCACATTCATTAAAGAAACTTTAGTAAAGCTCAAAGCACACATTGCACCTCACACAATAATAGTGGGAGACTTCAACACACCACTTTCACCAACGGACAGATCATGGAAACAGAAACTAAACAGGGACACAGTGAAACTAACAGAAGTGATGAAAAAATGGACTTAACAGATATCTACACAACATTTTATCCTAAGACAAAAGGATATACCTTCTTCTCAGCACCTCACGGTACCTTCTCTAAAATTGACCACATAATTGGTCACAAAACAAGCCTCAACATATACAAATATATTGAAATTGTCCCACGCATCCTATCAGATCACCATGGACTAAGGCTGATCTTCAATAAAAAAATAAATAATAGAAAGCCAACATTTACGTGGAAACTGAACAACACTCTTCTCAATAATAACTTGGTCAAGGAAGGAATAAAGAAAGAAATTAAGGACTTTTTGGAGTTTAATGAAAATGAAGCCACAACAAACCCAAACTTATGGGACACAATGAAAGCATTCCTAAGAGGAAAACTCATAGCTCTGAGTGCATCCAAAAAGAAACTAGAGAGAGCACACATTAGCAGCTTGACAACACACCTAAAAGGTCTAGAAGAAAAGGAAGCAAATTCACCCAGAAAAAGTAGAAGGCAGGAAATAATCAAACTCAGGGGTGAAATCAACCAAGTGGATAAGAAGAACTCTTCAAAGAATCAACCAATCAAGGAGCTGGTTCTTTGAGAAAATCAACAAGATAGATAAACCCTTAGCCAGACTCACTAGAGGGCACAGGGAAAGCATCCTAATTAACAAAATCAGAAATGAAAAGGGAGACATAACAACAGATCCTGAAGAAATCCAAAACACCATCAGATCCTTCTACAAAAGGCTATACTCAACAAAACTGGAAAACCTGGATGAAATGGACAAGTTTCTAGACAGATACCAGGTACCAAAGCTAAATCAAGATCAGGTTAATGATCTCAACAGTCCTATATCCCCTAAAGAAATAGAAGCAGTCATTAATAGTCTCCCAGCCAAAAAAAAAGCCCAGGACCAGACAGGTTTAGTGCAGAGTTCTATCAGACCTTCAAAGAAGAGCTAATTCCACTTTTTCACAAACTATTCCACAAAATAGAAACGGAAGGTACTCTACCCAACTCATTCTATGAAGCCACAATTACTCTGATACCTAAACCACAAAAAGACCCAACAAAAATATAGAACTTCAGACCAATATCCCTTATGAATATCGATGCAAAAATCCTCAATAAAGTTCTTGCTAACCGAATCCAAGAACACATGAAAACAATCATCCATCCTGACCAAGTATGTTTCATCCCAGGGATGCAGGGATGGTTCAATATACGGAAATCCATCAATGTAATCCATTATATAAACAAACTCAAAGACAAAAACCACATGATCATCTCGTTAGATGCTGAGAAAGCATTTGACAAAATCCAACATCCATTCATGATAAAAGTCTTGGAAAGATCAGGAATTCAAGGCCCATACCTAAACATGATAAAAGTAATCTACAGCAAACCAATAGCCAACATCAAAGTAAATGGTGAGAAGCTGGAAGTAATCCCACTAAAATCAGGGACTAGACAAGGTTGTCCACTCTCGCCCTACCTATTCAACATTGTACTTGAAGTCCTAGCCAGAGCAATTAGACAACAAAAGGAGATCAAGGGGATACAAATTGGAAAGGAAGAAGTCAAATTATCACTTTTTGCAGATGATATGATAGTATATATAAGTGACCCTAAAAATTCCACCAGAGAACTCCTAAGCCTGATAAACAGCTTCAATGAAGTAGCTGGATATAAAATTAACTCATACAAGTCAATGGCCTTTCTCTACACAAAGGATAAACAGGCTGAGAAAGAAATTAGGGAAACAACACCCTTCTCAATAGTCACAAATAATATAAAATACCTTGGCGTCACTCGAACTAAGGAAGTGAAAGATCTGTATGATAAGAAGTTCAAGTCTCTAAAGAAAGAAATTAAAGAAGATCTCAGAAGATGGAAAGATCTCCCATGCTCATGGATTGGCAGGATCAACATTGTAAAAATGGCTATCTTGCCAAAAGCAATCTACAGATTCAATGCAATCCCCTTCAAAATTCCAACTCAATTCTTCAACGAATTAGAAAGGGCAATCGGCAGATTGATCTGGAATAACAAAAAACCTAGGATAGCAAAAACTCTTCTCAAGGATTAAAGAACCTCTGGTGGAATCACCATGCCGGACCTAAAACTGTACTACAGAGCAATTGTGATCAAAACTGCATGGTACTGGTATAGTGACAGACAAGTAGACCAATGGAACAGAATTGAAGACCCACAGATGAATCCACACACCTATGGTCACTTGATCTTTGACAAGGGAGCTATAACCATCCAGTGGAAAAAAGACAGCATTTTCAACAAATGGTGCTGACAACTGGCGGTTATCATGTAGAAGAATGCGAATTGATCCATTTCTATCTTCTTGTACTAAGGTCAAATCTAAGTGGATTAAGGAACTCCACATAAAACCAGAGACACTGAAACTTATAGAGGAGAAAGTAGGGAAAAGCCTCGAAGATATGGGTACAGGGGAAAATTCCTGAATAGAACAGCAATGGCTTATGCTGTAAGATCAAGAATCGATAAATGGGACCTCATAAAATTGCAAAGCTTCTGCAAAGCAAAAGACACCATCAATAAGACAAAAAGGCCACCAACAGATTGGGAAAGGATCTTTACCTATCCCAAATCATACAGGGGACTAATATCCAATATATATAAAGAACTCAAGAAGGTAGACTCCAGATAATCAAATAACCCCATTAAAAAATGGGGCTCAGAGCTGAACAAAGAATTCTCACCTGAGGAATACCGAATGGCAGAGAAGCACCTGAAAAAATGTTCAACATCCTTAATCATCAGGGAAATGCAAATCAAAACAACACTGAGATTCCACTTCACTCCAGTCAGAATGGCAAAGATCAAAAACTCAGGTGACAGCAGATGCTGGCGACGATGTGGAGAAAGGGGAACACTCCTCCATTGTTGGTGGGATGGCAAGCTTATACAACCACTCTGGAAATCAGTCTGGCGGTTCCTCAGAAAATTGGACATAGTACTACCGGAGGATCCCGCAATACCTCTCCTGGGCATATATCCAGAAGATGTCCCAACCGGTAAGAAGAACACATGCTCCACTATGTTCATAGCAGCCTTGTTTATAATAGCCAGAAGCTGGAAAGAACCCAGATGCCCCTCAACAGAGGAATGGATACAGAAAATGTGGTACATTTACACAATGGAATACTACTCAGCTATTTAAAAATGAATTTATGAAATTCACAGGCAAATGGATGGACCTGGAGGGTATCATCCTGAGTGAAGTAACCCAATCACAAAGGAACTCGCACAATATGTTCTCACTGATAAGTGGATATTAGCCCAGAAACTTAGGATACCCAAGATATAAGATACAACTTGCCAAACGCATGAAATTCAAGAAGAACGAAGACCAAAGTGTGGACACTTTACCCTTTCTTAGAAATGGGAACAAAACACCCATAGAAGGAGTTACAGAGACAAAATTTGGAGCTTTGACGAAAGGATGGACCATCTAGTGATTGCCATATGCAGGGATCCATCCCATAATCAGCTTCCAAATGCTGACACCATTGCATACACTAGCAAGATTTTGCTGAAAGGACCCAGATATAGCTCTCTCTTGTGAGACTATGCCGGGGCCTAGCAAACACAGAACTGGATGATCACAGTCAGCTATTGGATGGGTCACACGGCCCCTAATGGAGGAGCTAGAGAAATTACCCAAGGAGCTAAAGGGAACTGCAACCCTATAGGTGGAACAACAATATGAACTAACCAGTACCTGGGAGCTCTTGTCTTTAGCTGCATATGTATCAAAAGATGGCCTAGTCGGTCATCACTGCAAAGAGAGGCCCATTGGACTTGCAAACTTTATATGCCCCAGTACAGGGAAACGCCAGGGCCAAAAAGGGGCAGTGGGTGGGTAGGGGGTTGGGGGGGTGGTTATGGGGGACCTTTGGGATAGCATTGAAAATGTAAACGAGGAAAATACCTAATTAAAAAAAAAGTGTGGACTTCACATGCACAGAAGGTTTACATAGCCAGTACACATATGCGCATGAGTGCACACAGGAGAACAATTCATCTGTTATTTATCTGCTTTGACAACTCCCAAGATGAACATTAGGATTTGGGGAATATTTGTTCATGATCAATATACAATTTAAATAAATGATAACTTTAAAAAGTACAATCAAACAAATAGTTTTATCAACCTTCATAAAGCACTTGAAAAGATAACACCGAAACTTAAATGTTTTCAAATTAATAATAATAGTAATAATAATAATATAAAAATAGCATGGTGCAAAGGAAGTGCTTCAGTGTGCCTTGCTGACTGTATGTTGAATTGTATCCATTGAAGAACAATGCATTTTTAGAGGTATAGTGAGAGGCTTTAATAGCATGTTCACTGAAATATTATTTCAACATACAGATGCTTTGTCTATTTAAAAATTTACTCCATTTACTTAAAATTTTAATCCAACTCATTAATATAAGGACACAGGGGAACCTAAATATTGAAAAATAACTTAGAGGATATATTTCTCTTGAAGAGAAATTAAGCTTTTCCAATATTTTCCTTTTACACAATATTACTTTAGATACCTGTGTGTATGTGAGTTATATATTTAAATGAGACTCTATATTGTGCTAAAGTATTCATAGATAATAGCTTCTATCTAAAGAGCTCATAAGGCTGTCACTGATCTCCACCTCTTAATTTGTCAAATTAAATGCAAATAAACTACATAAAGAAAAGAAAAAAAAAAGAATAGACAAATGGGACCTCATAAAATTCCTAAGCTTCTGTAGGGCAAAAGATACTCTCAATAAACATAGAGGCCACCAACAGATGGGGAAAGAATTTTTAACAATCCTAAATCTGATAGGGGACTAATATCCAATATATACAAAGAACTCAAGAAGCTGAAATCCAGAAATTTAAATAACCCCATTAAAAATGAGGTAAAGAGCTAAACAAAGAATTCTCAATGGAGGAATATCAAAGGGCAGAGATGCACTTGAAAAAATTGTTCAACATCCTTAATCATCACGGTAATGCAAATCAAAACAACCCTGAGAGTCCACCTCATACTAGTCAGAATGGCTAAAATAAAAAATTCAGGTGACAGCAGATGCTGGTGAGAATGTGAAGAAAGAGGAACACTCTTCCACTGCTGGTGGAATTGCAAGCTTGTACAACCACTCTGGAAGTCAGTGTGGCCGTTCCTCAGAAAATTGGACATAGTACTACCACTAGATCCTCTAATACCTCTCCTGGGCATATACCCTGGAGATGTTCCAACTGGTAATTAGGACACATACTCCAATATGTTCATAGTAGGCCTATTTATAACAGCCAGAAGCTGGAAAGAGCACCGATGTCCCTCAACAGAGGAATGAATACGGAAAATGTGATACATTTACACAATGGAATACTACTCAGCTATTAAAAACAATGAATTTATGAAATTCTTGAGCAAACAGATGTATCTGGAGAATATCATCCTGAGTGAGGTAACCCAATCACAAAAGAAGTCACTTGATATGCACTCACTGATAAGTGAATATTAGTAGCCCAGAAAATAAGAATACCCAAGATACAACTTCCAAAACACAAGAAAATCAAGAAAGAAGACCAACCCATGGATCATTCATTCCTCCCTAGAATACAGAATAAAATATAAATGGAAGGAGTTGCAGAGACCAAGTCTGGAGCTAAGATGAAAGGATGGACCATCCAGAAACTGCCCCACCCATGGGTCTATCCCATAATTATCCACCAAACGCAGACACTATTATATATGCCAGCAAAATTTTGCTGAAGGGACCCAATATAGCTGTCTCCTGTGAGGTTTTGCCAGTGCCAGGAAATACAGAAGTGGGTGGTCAAAGTCATCTATTGGATGGAACACAGGGCCCCCAATATAGGAGCTAGAAAAAGTACACAAGAGCTGAAGGGGGCCTTCTGGTCCATGGCAGCACCGGGGTACCTTGGGCATGTAGTCTGTGGACACCCGCAAGGTCCCTACAGGACCCTCTACGGGATATTAAGACCTGTGGTGACAGGAACACAGCCTCTGTTCCAATCCAATCATGTGGGACCTGAGACTGCATTGATTAGGGAAGCAAAGAAAACGGGCTAATCAGGGTCACAGGTCCCTTCCGGTCCCCACCAAAATTGGATTACCTTGGGCGTGGAGTCTGCAGACACCTGCAAGCTCCCCACAGGACCCTCCACAGGATCTTAAGACCTCTGGTGAGTGGAACACAGCCTCTGTTCCAATCCAATCATGCGGGACCTGAGACTGCATTAAATAGGGAAGCAGAGAAAACAGGCTGATCAGGGTCACAAGTCCCTTCCGGTCCACACCAAACCTGGATTACCTTGGGCGCAGAGTCTGCAGACTCCCGCAAGGTCCCCACAGGACCCTCCATGGGATCTTAAGATCTCTGGAGAGTGGAACGCAACTTCTGCCAGGGGGCAGAATCGAATGCCAGATATCTGTGCACCTTCCCTGCAAGAGGAGAGCTTACCTATTGAGAGTACTCTGAACACTGAAACTCAGGAGAGAACTAGTCTCCCAGGTCTGCTGATAGAGACTAACATAATCACCTGAGGAACAAGATCTAACCAGAGACAACTATAACAACTAACTCCAGTGATTTTCAGATGGCAAAAGGCAAATGTAAGAATCTTACTAACAGAAACCAAGACCACTCACCATCATCAGAACGCAGCACTCCCACCCCACCCAGTCCTGGGCACCCCAAAACACCCGAAAAGCTAGACCCGGATTTAAAAGCAAATCTCATGATGATGGTAGAGGACATCAAGAAGGACTTTAATTACTCACGTGAAGAAATACAGGAGAACACTGCTAAACAGGTAGAGAGAGGATCTTGAAGAGGAAGCACAAAAATCCCTTAAAGAATTGCAGGAAAATATGACCAAACAGGTGACGGAATTGAATAAAACCATCCAAGACCTAAAAAGGGAAGTAGACACAATAAAGAAAACACAAAGTGAGGGAACGCTGGAGATAGAAACTCTAGAAAAGAAATCTGGAACCAGAGATGCTATCATCAGCAACAGAATACAAGAGATGGAAGAGAGAAACTCAGGTGAAGAAGATTCCATAGAGAACATCTGAACAGCAATCAAAGAAAATGCAAAATACAAAACGATCCTAACTCAAAACACCCAGGAAATCCAGGACATAATGAGAAGACCAAACCTACAGATAATAGGAGTAGATGAGAATGAAGATTTTCAACTTAAAAGGCCATGCAATTATCTTCAACAAAATTATAGAAGAAAACTTCCCAAATCTAAAGAAAGACATGCCCATGAACATACAAGAAGCCTACAGAACTCCAAATGAACTGGACCAGAAAAGAAATTCCTCCCAACACATAATAATCAGAACAACAAACGCACTAAATAAAGATAGAATAAGTAAATAATGCATTAAAATCATTTGGGGCCCATAAAGAGTTCAAGTAGTCTGACTGTGAACCAGGTTAGATGAAAATGTCCTCTTGCAAATGGGGAAACTTTCTATTTTCTCCATCACTGTGTGTGATGCAGGTATGATTATAATATGCTTGATTTTGGGAGGAAAGCTGTGACCATTCCCTCCTTGATGACACACCTATCTCTATGATGCTGGAGCTGCCATCACTACTGTCTACTAGATGAATGGTCTTGGTGTCATGTGCCAACCTTCCCAGGAAGTAGCCCCTAGACAGTGAAATGCTGATGGAGCAACAGAGAACAGGATTGTTCTGTTGAGAAACCCCTGTGCCATGAGGTTTTGGTCCCAGATGAGACAAAGAAAATCTCAGATACAATGTAATAGCATTTTCAGATCTTGGGCACATCTCATGGAATTTGTTGAGGTAGTCTCTCCTGCACTAGCCAGGAATTTACCATGTAAGCTAGAAAGGCTGTCCCATGAGCCTCAAGAATCCACATGACTGTGCTGGGATTACAAGTATGCACAACCCCAGAAAGAATGATGCCACTAGTTCTATGAATTCAACTCATGCGATCAAGGAAAGGACTTCACCAATTGATCCATCTGCTTCATCTCGAGATTCACTTTATATGTGTGTGTGTGTGTGTGTGTGTGTGTGTGTGTGTGTGTGTGTGTGTGTATGTGTGTGTGTATACACACATATACACGTATATACGTGAATGTGTATGGGTACATATTTGTATGTATATATGAACACACAAATTTAACTCAAATATACATATATATTATATTAAGGAAAAATATTTCCTTTAGGAAAAAAAAATGGTTCCTTCCAAATGGATACACTCCACTGAAATGATATCAACTCATTCATGGTGATTGAGACTCCTCACTTTAATCTGTTTATCTGTCTCTGCCTTTGTCTCTAAGTTTCAATGTATCTGGTTTCTCTCTCTTTCTTTTCTTTCTTTCTTTATTTCTCTCTTTTCGTTAGCTTTTTTTTTTTTGGTGTATCTTTATGAACATATGTTTTGCAAACTTATGGAGGCCACAGGACAAGGAGCAGAAATACATATTTTTCCCACCGTGTGGTCTTGGGAAGGAACTTAGGTCTTCAGTCTTGGTGAAAGGCACTATTTTTGGAATGCCATCTGTTCAGTAGAAATGGCCTGTTCTAATTATACAGTCACACATTTACCACATCAATACTGCCATTAAGTGGACCATGAACCTCTGAGAAACATGTCACCTCCAAATTACAGCACTTGGACAATAATTAATTACGTTTTCAAAATTCTCCATATATACACAGTGTTATACATAAGCACCCCTCCACACACACAATTACAACAATAGTTTAAAATATAGTAAGAAGTAATTTAAAGAAAGATGGGTTTATCCTGACTCACAGTTTAAAGTATCAATATATCATAATAAGTAAAATGTGGCACTCTATGGGAAGAGATGGAGACAAAGGAGAAAGATCAGATGGTCTCACTCTTCTTCAGTGAAGAAGTAGATTTGTGTATAAAACCTATTTAGGCATGTCTGTATGACACTCTCACTCTCCGTTTTCTATCTTAATTCCAAATTTGGTTATACATCTCGAGAAAGAAAGAACACGTCACTATTCTCGCATCCCTTAAAGCTCTGAGCTCTTTGTAATGGTTTGCATTCAACCTATATTCCCTGCTTCATTGGCAAAGCTTCCTTGCAGAGCTCATTTTAAATTAGTGCACCTTTAAGTCAACCTCATTTTGCTGATGTTCCCTTTTCCTGTTCAACCTCACTGTCCAGTCAACAGAGTTCCACCCATGTTTTATTCCTTTCCTTTCTGATTGTATTCCATCTTTTCTCTTAAATGACATTTTCCACTTAACTTTGTATTTCTCTCTTAGGTTTTTTTCTTTTTTATTATTTATTAGCTACTTTCTTTATTTACACCCTTTCCTAGTTTCCCCTCTGAAAACCCCCTATACTCTTCCCACTCCCCATGCTCCCAACCCACCCACTCCTGCTTCCTGGCCCTGGCATTTCCCCATACTGGGGCATAGAACCTTCACAGGATCAAGGGCCTCTCTTCCCATTGATGTCCAACTAAGCCATCCTCTGCAATATATGCAGCTAGAGCCACGAGTCCCTCCATGTGTTTTCTTTGATTGGTGGTTTGGTCCTAGGGAGCTCTGCGAGTACTGGTTAGTACATATTGTTGTTCCTCCTATGGGGCTACAAGCCCCTTCAACTCATTGGGCTCTCTTACTTTTATTCCAGTTTCTGTATTTATATTTCATAACAAACATTTCAAACTTGATATATCCGCACTTTTTTTCTTCCATACAGAATGTAATGTAGCATTAACTGGACTTTGAAAGTACCTAATGTAGTGATGGCTGGCATAGACCTTCTGATCCACATGCATCAAATTTCCTAAGTACTGACATAGTATCATGTGTCACCTTGTTTTATAAGTTGTTAGGACTTAACCAGAACTTTGTACACACTAACAAAGCATCCTGCCATCTGAAATACTTTGGGGGGGGGGGGTTGAGACAGGGTTTCACTGTATAGCCCTACCTGTCCTGGAACACACTTTGTAGATCAGACTGGCCTCAAACTCAGAAATCTGCCTGCCTCTGCCTCCCAAGTGCTGGGATTAAAGGCATGTGCCACCACTGCCCTGCTGAACTACTTTTCTTGGTACTTAAATATTTCATTTACCATTTCCTGCTTCTGTTATTATTGGATTATCTTTCTCCATCATTTTCCATATTATATTTTGTTTCTTAAACTTTTTTACTGGTTATTTTATTTATTGACAGTTTAAAGGTTATCATTCTCTCAGGTTTCCACTACTAAATGCATGCTATCCTATTTCCCATCCCCTTGCTACTTTGAGGGTGCTCTGCTACTGACCCACCATCTCCTGCCTTACAGCAATAACATTCTCATATGCTGAGATATCAATCCTTCACAGTACCAAAGGCCTCCCCTAGCCATTGATGCCAGATCAAGAAATCCTCTGCTACATAGGCTGCTGGAGCCATGGGTCCCTTCATGTGGACTTTTGGTTGGTGGTTTACTACTTGGGAGCTCTGGGAGGTCTGGCTGGTTAATATTGTTGTTCTTCCTATGGGTTGCAAACCCATTTAGCTCTTTAGTCCTCCCCTTCCTCTTCCCCTTGGATTCCCATGCTCTGTCTGAGGGTTGACTGTAAGCAACTGTATCTGTATTGTTAAGGCTCTGGCATAGTCTCTCAGAAGACAGCTATATCAGGCTGCTGTCAGCAAGCACTTCTTGGCATCAGCAACAGTGACTGTGTGTAGTGGCTGCATATGGGATGGACCCCAATGTGGGGCATTCTCTGGATGCCCTTTTTTTCAGTCTCTGCTCCACTCTTTGTCCCTGTTTTTCCTTTAGATGGGAGCAATTGTAGGTTAAAATTTGTAAGATGCATGTGTGTCCCCATCCCTCAACCCGGGATGTACCTAACCTCTGGACATGGTCACAACAAGTTCTTTCTCCCCTTTGTTATGTATTTCAGATAATGTCATACTCAATTGGTCCTCAGAACCTCTTGTTTTCCTAATATCTGGGACTTTGTAGTGGTTATCCCCATTTCCCCATTCCTCATTGCTACATACCTCTACTCAATTTACTGACCCTCTGTATTTCTCCCTCTTCTTCTCTCACCCCTGGTCCTGTCCCCATTTTCCCTCCCATTCCCCTATCCCCCCCACCATTCCCTCCCCTACTTTGACTCCAGTGATTATTTGTTTCCCTCTTTTAAATAGGAATGAAGCATCCACAATTTTTGCTTTCCTTCTTCTTGAGCTTCATATGGTCTCAGAGTTGTATCATTTCCCACCTGTTAAATTTTACCACATTTATCTAATAGTATACATGTGTGGGCATGTATGTGACATAGAATGTTGGTGAAGAACAAGGAAAATTGAGGAAATTGCCTCTCATCTTCTGACACATGCACATTCCAGCGATAAACTTTTGCTAGCAGGCTTCAGTACAGAGCCATCTCTTTGCCCACTCCCTTCCTTTTCTGGGACAAAGTCTCTCATGCTGCCAGGAGCTCAAAATTTTGGTGACAGTAGCTAGCTATGGAGTTTCTGGAATCAGTCAGTATTCACTACTCCCTGTCCCTACTGCTGTGATTACAGAAACACACCCAACATTCCTAGGTTTTATGGGGTACTGAAAATCTGAACTCGAACCCTCTCACTTGTGTTTAATGTAATTCATCTACTGAGACATCTCTTCAGCCTCCTTTTGAAATTTGATTAACCATTTTTCCTACTTAGTAAAGCCAAACCTCTTAACTTTCTTTTAAACTGAGGACCACTACATCAATTTTCTCAATTTAATCCTGATACAACGACATAGGTCCACTTTCTAAACACAGAAATGCCTAAATTCCTCTACTATCTGTACTTTCTACTAAAAAGTTCATCTTCCATCTACCACTAGATCTAACTGCAATGTTGTAAAAACAAACAAAGCATTGATTTTTAATGTTTTGTTAGCACATATTAGTTGTTATGAATAGGGATCTCACTTAGAATGGCTAAATCTTTAAGGAGAGGCTCAGTATCACTTGGGGGTGAGGAGGAACTCGCATGAAAATTGAGCTGCACATCTGCAACTTATGTACCAGGAAACTTTTTTCTGTCCTTGAAAGTTTTATGTTTGGTGTTTCAGTCTCTCATAACTCACAAATTAGTTGATTTTCTTGGTCCGACTGTGGGGTTTTCATCCCCTTCAGGGTCTTCCATGCTTCACTCACACTTCCATAACAATCACTTCCCACAAAGGACAATGTCAATAAGACAAAAAGGCCACCAACAGATTGGGAAAGGATCTTTACCAATTCTAAGTCTGTTAGAGGACTAATACCAATATATATGAAGAACTCAAGAAGGTAGACTCCAGAAAATCTAAAAACCCCATTTAAAAATGGGGTACAGAGCTAAACAACGAATTAGCAACTGGGGAATACTGAATGGCTGAGGAACACCTGAAAAAAATGTTCAACATCATTAATCATCAGGGAAATGCAAATAAAAACAACCCTGAGATTTCATCTCACACCAGTCAGAATGACTAAGGTCAAAAATTCAGGAGACAGCAGATGCTGACAAGGATGTGGAGAAAGAGGAGCACACCTCCATTGCTCGTGGTATTGCAAGCTAGTACAACTCTGGAAATCAATCTGGCAGTTCCTCAGAAAATTGGACATAGTACTACAGGAAGACCCAGAAATTCTTCTCCTGGGCATATACCCAGAAGAAATTCCAACTTGTCATAAGGACACATGCTCCATTATGTTCATAGCAGCCTTATTTATAATAGCTAGAAGCTGGAAAGAACTCAGATGTCCCTCACTAGAGGAATGGATACAGAAAATGTGGTACATTTATGCAATGGAGTACTACACATCTATTAAAACAATAAATTTATGAAATTCTTAGGCAAATGGATGGGTTTGGAGATTATCATCCTGAGTGAGGTAACCCAATCTCAAAAGAACTACCTGATATGTACTCACTGATAAGTGGATATTAGCCCAAAATCGTAGAATATCCAAGATACAATTTGCAAAACACATGAAAGTCAAGAAGAAAGAAAAGCAAAATGTGAATACATTATTCCTTCTTAGAACGTGGAACAAAATACCCAAGGGAGGAGTTACAGAGAAAAAATTGGGAGCCGAAATGGAAGGAAGGACCATCCAGAGTCTGCCCCACCCAGGGATCCACCCCTTAAACAACCAGGAAACCCAGACATTATTGCATATGCAGGAAAGATTTTGCTGACAGGACCCTGATATTGCTATCTCTTGTAAGGCTATGTGAGTGCATGACAAATACAGAAGTGGATGCTCACAGGATGCTCCTAAAGAAGGAGCTAGAGAAAGTACCCAAAGAGTTAAAGGGTTCTGCAACCCTATAGGTGGAACAAAAATATGAACTAACCAGTATTCCACAGAGCTTGTGCCTCTGGTTGCATATGTAGCAGAGAATGGACAAATCGGCCATCAATGGGATAAGAGTCTTGTGAAGATTATATGTCCCAGTACAGGGCAATGCCAGGGCCAAGAAGTGGGAGTGGGTGGGTTGGGGAGAAAGATGGCTGGGGGGGGGGGGGGGTAGGAGAATTTCAGATGGGGAAACTAGGAAAGGGGTTAGCGTTTGAAATGTAACTGAAGAAAATATCTAATAAGAAATAATATAGCTGGCCAGGCATGGTGGTACACACCTTTAATCCCAGCATTTGGGAGGCAGAGGCAGGCAGATTTCTGAATTGGAAGCCAACCTGGTTTACAGAGTAAGTTCCAGTACAGCCAGGGCTATACAGAGAAACACTGTCTAGAAAAAAAAAACAACAACAGCAAAATATTATAGCTAAGATTAAAAAAAGAAAAAAAAAGAATGAATCACTGACCACTGTCCAAATTTTGGCTCTGTGTATATGTACCTATTTCAGTCAACTGCTAGGTAGAGCCTCTCAGAGGACAGTAATGCTAGGCTCCTGTCTGCCACCATAACAATGTATCAATACTAATTTCAGGTATTTGTTGCTTCCATATGGGATGCGTTTCTAGTTTCATGACAAGCAAAATAATGAAATATACTGCTTAAATAATATTGTTAAAATATTCCTGAAAATGTATGTGGGTTAGAAGCATAAAAGATAGAAAAAGTAGAATGTGAAGATACTCAGACAAAGTTATTATGCGTCAAATACAAAACACTGTTTTCATAAATGAAAAAGAAAGACGAACAGCAGCAGGAGGCTGAAGATCATAAATGAGAAGGGCATGAACAACCCAAAATGCATGAAAAGTGTTCAAATTCCTGTGTAGTTAAAGTAATGTGAATATTCAGGAGAACATTTATATACAAGTAGGATACTTGTGCTTCACTACAGCAGATATCTACCTGCCTCTGCTTCCAAAGATCCAAAGTTAAACGAATGTGTCAACACATGCAGAATGAGTGGTGAGAATTTATTAAAGACAATTGCATATAAAAATAGTATTCATTTACTAAACCAATGTGTTTTTAATTTAGAATGTTTCCAATGCACTCCCATACATTTTAAGAAATAGTACCTTCTATTTGCCATGAGCTGAAAGCCTATTCTCCTGAGTATTTTCATCTCCATTTATTGTGCCCTGAGTCTAGATAATCTTAGGAACAATATTCTTCCCTAAGACAAGTCTAATTAAAATATTGTGTTGATTTAAAAGTACACAATAAAATTTGAAATCTCCTTTTGGACTAGACCTACACCTTGCATTCCTAAAATATGTGTATCCTCACATTCCTGGTATGCAGCTGTAAAATGCTAAAATAATAAGGAAATGAAAAAGGAAAAGAAGATAAAGAAACATGGAAAATACCAACTAAGCACTTGAAGCACAATTTGAGATTGTATTAGCATTTCCTCTAGAGACTGTTGTTAATTCATTAACATGAGTTATCCAGCAGTGAAGAATGTGTGTCCTTATGTTTTCCAGCATATTCTTTGTAGAAATTAAATGCCATTGGTTGATAAAGCCACCTTTAATATAATTATATTTTCAAACTCTTATCAGCTCAAAGTCCCAACAAGGAAGATATTGTAAGAGATTGACATTCAGCTGCTTTCAGTGACAGCTGAAGGCATTAAAAATGATGCAGAGGTATCATATCTAGGTAAGAATAGCTAGAGCACTAGACCACGAATCCAAAAGAAGCAAAATCCCAATTAAAAGGAAACTGAAGACATAATACAATCCCGGATCTTCCTTCAAAACCAAAAATCATGTTCTTTTAGAACTGGACATAGAGTCCAAAAGTACTATCTCTGTGGATACAGTGGTCAAGCAGGCACGGTTTGTCTTATTTTTCCTGGCCCCAGCCAATTATATTGGTTACCCAGAAATACCTTCAGCTGAGGTTACCTCACAGATTCTGGCAATTATGGCAAATAGATGCCTCAATTCTGTTTTGATAAAGCATCTCAGGTAAAGTCAAGGAAAGAAAGGGTGAATATCAGTTTCAACTGAAAGCTGTGCTCAACCTGCATTTACATCTCCAGGCTGCCTATATTAGGTATATAGCAGTTCACTGCAGCCACATACCCAGGTATGTAGAGAAATACATCTTCTGAAAAAACGGAGCACCTAAATGTAAACGAAAGTCTTTTTTATTTTTCTGCCTATAGAAGAACATTTTTTCTGGATCTCTTCTCTGGGACAAGTCATGGTGTGTGGTCAGTTTTGATTCCTGCTTTCTACTCTTCAGTTTTACAAGAAACAGGGAGGATTTGCTCCATGTAAATACAGACTGACTTCTGGAATGTGGAAGGCCAACTTTAGTGAGATATTCCCTTCTGAAGGAGAAAGGAAAGATGGCTTCGTGTCAGGTAAAGGTGTGCATGATTATGGGAATGGCTGAGTGTTCTTACAGAAATACTTCATAGTCAGAACTTCCAAACCTTCCCTATGCTGATTCACATTTTCAGAACGATTTTGTCCAATGACTCACAGTATTAACTCTTCAAACTTAGGTCACTAGTATGCTTAAGACAGGTTCTTACTTATTCCAGTCATTTCTTTTTCAATATAACTTCTATAAATGAAAACGTTATCTGAAAATCTTATAAAGTTTCTGGTGGTAATATATAAAGGTGAATATATATATTATGACAAAGACGAATGTGTAGTTGATTTCTACGGAGAATCACTTTGGTCACTATTTGGCTGTGAAGAAAGGTTCATGTCTAGTGAATCTTGCATCTGAGTGCCTATTGCAGTAATTCTCAGCTTTCCTACTGCTGCAGGCTTGTAACTGAGTTCCTCTGTTGTGGTGATCCCAACTATAATTTTATTTTATTGACAAGTCATATCTGTAATTTTGCTACTGTATGTGGCCTAATGTAAATATCTATACTTTCTGGTGCCTTAAGCAACTACCATCAGATCATTTAGGAGACCGTGTCATTTGATTACCAAATGGGCTATCAACCACAGGTTGAGAACTGATGTCATATTGAATCATTGCAGGGAAGTCACAACATTGTTTCATTCAAAAAATAATTTATCAGAAGCACATACTAGTTATTGAGAGCAGACCATGATTTATAATTAAGAATATTTCTTTGGGTGAAATATAGAAATTGGCCAATGGACACAAGGGGATACTGTTCATTTTATTTTTTTATTTATGATTAGACTAAAAGCATGTTTTATGGTAGGTTCCCCTGAATTTCTTTTCCAAATTATCATGGTACTTATCCACTTCTCCTTTTTTAAAATTTTTTATTAGATATTTTCTTCATTTACATTTCAAATGCTATCCCAAAAGTCACTTATATCCTCCTCACACCCTGCTCTCCTACCAACCCACTCCTGCTTCCTGGCCCTGCAGTTCCACTGTATTGGGGCATATAATCTTTGCAAGAGCAAGGGCCTCTCCTCCCAGTGATGGCCAATTAGGGCCTTGTGTTCCATCCAATAGATGACTCTGAGCATAACTTCTGTTAGTTTCAATGTGTCTCTATTTAGCTTCTGTTTCCAGGATCTGTCCAATTAGGAAAGTGGGGTGTTGAAGTATCCCGCTATTATTGTGTGAGGTGCAATGTGAGCTTTGAGCTTTACTAAAGTTTCCTTAATGAATGTGGCTGCCCTTGCATTTGGAGCATAGATATTCAGAATTGAGAGTGCATCTTTGAAGATTTTCCCTTTGATGAGTATGAAGTGCCCCTTCTTCTCTTTTTTGGTACTGTTCATTTTAATTTCAGGTTCCATTGACATTCATGGATGTGGCTTTAGAGTTCTCTAAGGAGGAGTGGGAATGTCTAGATTCTGCTCAGAAGGCTTTGTACAGAGATGTCATGTTGGAGAATTACAACAGCCTGGTTTCTGTGGGTACGAATAATTTTCTTCCATAATTTCTACTCACCTTACGGATATCTAAAACTCTTACTAGTGTTTTGGTCTGACTTCCATTAATGAGTCACTCTCTTAAATTTTTAAAATTATTGGCTACTATCTTATTTATAGCTAACATGTCATATACCTCTATCTTGGTTTTACACTTAACATAATGATCCTTCAGTCTTATACTATTTGGGAATAAGCATTCAGTAGCATTTATATGTGAATCCATTTTGACCAAAACAGTCTTCCTTTTCTAATGATGTCATTTTAAAAAGAAATTCAGAATTTTAAAATTGATTGACTTAAAAAGACTCTGAAACATTTTGATGGAAGTGAATATAAAAACGCCATTCATGCTGGGCAGTGGTGGCACACTCCTTTAATCCCAGCACTTGGGAGGCAGAGGCAGGTAGATTTCTCAGATTGGGCCAGCCTGGTCTACAGAGTGAGCTTCAGAACAGGCAGAGCTACGCTGAGAAACCCTGTCTCAAAAAAAAAAAGTCATTCACATACCTTTTATGCTTTTCCATCTCACCTCCATGGCACAATACTGTGCTAGTGCCCAGCTACATTTAATGGCAAATCTGTATTTCTGAATGGACAGGTGTTGCTGTTTCAAAGCCAGAGATAATTACCTTCCTTGAAGAAAACAAAGATCCATGGATTGTTGATAGGAATGGAACAGAAAGAAGAGCACCAGGTAATCTGAAGTGAAATTACATGTTATGTGATGATGCTAAATCAGGGAGAAGTTTAGTCCTGAATGTACTTAGAAAAGCTATTCAATGAAATTTTTTCTAAGAAGTTTCTTTTTAACAATGCATAAAAGGATTAGAACACCATGGATGCTAAATGATTTTTTGCTTTATTTTAATTCTATAGAGGAAATTTCGAATGAAGCATATTGTATATATTTTATAAAGTAGTAGATGATTATCTCATATTCGAATTGAGGTCGGTATATTTCTTTTTTCTTTCACTTTATTTAATTCTTTAATCCTTTTGGACAGTCCAGTCTTCATCCCCTTCCCAGAATGTTCCCCATCCCACACCTCCTCCCCTCATCCTAACTATCCTCAAGAGGCTGTCCCTACTACACCACTCCTACCTCACCAGAGCTGCCCACTCCCTGGAACCTTCAGTTTCATGGGTTGGGTGCATCTTCTTTCACTCAGGCCAGACCAGGCAGTCCTTTGCTGTATATATGACAGGGGCCTCACAACAGCTGATGTAATATACCTGGTTAGTGGCTGAGTGTCTGAGAGATTTTGGTGGTTTAGTTTAGTTAAGATCGCTGGTCTTCTGAAAAAATGGACCATACAGAGACTGCCCCACCTGGGGGTCAATCCCATAATCAGCCACCAAAGGCAGACACTATTGCATATGCCAAAAAGATTTTGCTGAAGGGACTCTGATATAGCTGTCTCCTGTAAGGCTTTGCAAGTGCCTGGAAAATACAGAAGTGGATGCTCACAATCATCTATAGGTTGGAACACAGGGCCCCTAATGAAGGAGCATGAAAAAGTACCCAAGAGCTTAAGGGGTCTGCAACCCTATAGGTGGAACAACAATATGAACTAACCAGTACTCCCAGAGCTCATGTCTCTAGCTGCATATGTAGCTGAAGATGGCCTATTCGGCCATCAGTGAGAAGAGAAGCACCTTGGTCTCTTGGGGCAAACTTTATATGCCCCAGTACCAAGGAATATATACCCTGGGAATGCCAGGGCCAAGAATTGGGAGTGGGTGTGTAGGGGAGCAGGGCGGGGGAGGCTATAGGGGACTTTTAGGATAGCATTTGAAATGTAAATGAAGAAAATATCTAATAAAAAAGAAATGAATTCACATTAGACACCTAAGATTCTTTGACAAGCTTTAGAACATGAGATCATATGAAGAACCATGCCAGTCAGGAGCAGTGGAGCTGCGTGGTAGGTGGTAGAACCCTAAGTAAAATAAATCATGATACCTAAAGGTAATCTCTGAACATCCTTAGACATTGAAATATACAATGTTTGATATAGCTGCATGATAAGATAGGTAATTTATTTCTGCTTTAATTGTGAAAGATTAAAAATCTTAGTAAGCTACAAAACCATTGTTATTAAAATTATGTTACTTCACTACCAATTTTTATTAATATGGTACTAAGATTATAGTAAAATATAAAAATTTTTTTAAAAATTTACTGGTCTTGCCACGGGTCAACCTGCCAGGGCACTCTGGTGGAGTCAGCTTGTGAGGCAGAAATGCCAAAAAGCTGCTCATGAGAAATGAATTTCTACAACTCTCCTCCTGGATGTCTGACAAAAGTCAGCACTCCAGTTTGGGTCAGTTTGACAGGCGAAAAGCCTGGAAGCTGTTTCACGAGGATAAGAGTTCCATGCAAATTCCCCTCCCGGAGTTACTGTGTTTTTTCCCTAACCCATAAAATTAATTTTCCAAATCCACATTAGTCTAGTGTATGGATCCACGTGCACTCTATATAGTATTACCTTATAGTAAATGCCTTTTAAGATTGTATTCTAACATAGCTAAAGCCTTTTCCCGGTGTTCTTAAATTCCAGATAGCAGCAAAGAGCTTAACCCATTCAGTAACTGATTAAGAACTACCATAAAACAATAAAGCACTAGCCATTAACTCAGCTGTCTGCAGAAAGAGACTAAAAGTCTCACTGAGGTAGAAATATTTACTACAAACTACATTCCACACCAGAGCAAGTTGATATACTATCCTGATAATGGAAATTTTCCAAACTGATAAGTATTAACAAGGCCTAGACAGGTCAGTGACATTACATTACTCTTAAGGCCTGTCAAGAGTTAACAACCCCCCTGATGCTATTAACCCTAAAGTGTGAAATTCTTGCCTGGCATTAGGCTGATCCTAGGCAGGGCTTGTTATCCCTAATGTAAACATTTAATTAGTCCCTGCAAATTCCTTTCTGCTGTAACTGGTGAATCGCAGTGTATCTTGTCTTTTTGTGATTTGTATCTTCTGATAATTCGTTGTAATATAAGTCTGAAGCTCAACCAGATCATTACATTCAGATTCAACACCACTCTCGCGTGTTTGTCTGTCTGTCACATCCGACTCTTTTTGCCCATCTGCCTAAGAAATTCCGTTCCACACAGACCAGGGACCCAGAGGGTCTGTGGCATCAACCCTCCTCTTCAGCTTCTCCCAGCTTTTCTCAAATTGGACCATGGGAGTCCCTGGCTTCACTCCATTGATTGGGTGCTAGTATCTGCATCTGACTCTTTGATCTGCTTGTTGGGACTCTCAGGGGGCAACCATGCTTGGCTTCTGTGTGCAAGTACACCAGAGCATCAGTAATAGTGTCAGGCCCAGAGGCCTCTCCTTGAACTTGATCCCAGTTTGCACTTGTCACTGGAGCTCCTTTCACTCAGGCTCTTCTTCATTTTTGTCCCGGCAGTTCCTTTAGAAAAGAACAGTTCTGGGTCAGAGATTTTGACTGTGGCATGGCCATCCCATCCCTCCACTTGGTGTCCTGTCCCTAGATGGGAGGTGAACTCTACAAGTTCCTTCTCCCCACTGTAGGGCATTTCATTCAACGTCCCTCCCCTTGAGTCCTGAGAGTTTCTCACCTCCAAGGTCTCTGGTGCATTCTAGAGGGTCCCACCACCTCCAACCTCCCAGAGTTGCCTGTTTCCATTCTTTCTGCTGGCCCTCAAGGATTCAATCCTGTTCCAGCCCCAATACCTGATCATGTTTCCCCCTTCCCTTCCCTGTCCCCTCTCCAAACCAAGTCCCACCGTCTCTGCACCCCCGAGATTGCTTTCTTCTCCTTTCCAATTGGTATTGAGGCATCCTCATTTGCCCCTTTGACTAATTAACCGTCTTGAAGTCTGTGAATTGTATACTAGATATTCTGAATTTTTTTGGCTAATATCCACTTATTTGTGAGGATATGCCATGCTTGTCTTTTGGTTCTAAGTTACCTCTCTCAGGATGATATTTTCTAGTTCCATCCAATTGTCTGAAAAATTAAAGATGTTCTTGTGCTTAATGGCTGAGTTGTATTCCATTCTGTAAATGAACCACATTTTCTGTATCCATTCTTCTATTGTGATACATCTGGGTTGTTTCCAGTTTCTGGCTATCACACAAAAGGCCTCTATGAACATACTGGAGCATGTGCCCTCGTGGCATTGTGGAGCATCCTTTGGGCATGTGCCCAAGAGTGGTATATAGGTGGGTCGTCAGGTAGATATATTTGCAATTTTCAGAGGAACCTTCAGATTGATTTCCAAAGCAGTTGTACCAGTTTGCAATCCCACCAGCAGTGGAGGAGTGATGATGATGATTTTTCATTTTCACTTATGGTTTTGAATTCCTTTTCAAAATGAAGTGTCTACAGTTGTTTGGATTCATTTCTGGGATTCCCATTTGATTGTATTATCAACTTGATTCATTTTATACCAATACCAGGCAGATTTTACTACTATTGCTCTGTAGTACAGCTTGAATTCAGGGATGGTTATTTCACCATAAGATCTTTAACTGTTCAGGATTAGTTTTGCAATTCGGGGATTTTTTGTTTACTTAGGAAGTTTAGAATTTTTCTTTCAAGAATTGTGTCAGAATTTTGATGGGCATTGCATTGAATCTGTAGATTGGTTTTGGTAAAATGATCTTTTTTGCTATTTTAATCACACCTATCCATGAACATGTAAGATCTGACCATCTTCTAATAACTTCTTCAATCTTTTTTCAGAAACTTGAAGTTCATGTCATATCAGGTTTTTGCCTTGCTTGATTAGAGTTGCAATAACATATTTTCTTTACTTCTGACTATTGTGACAGAAGTTGTTTTCCTTATTTCTTCTCAGCCCATTTATCTTTGAATAAAAGTTGGCTACTGATATTTTTGAGGTAATTTTTTAAGCAGCCATTTTACTGAACACATTTTTAGCTCTAGAAGTTCTCTGATAGAGGCATGTTATCATTTGCATATACTATCATATAATCTTCCAATAGCAATATTTTAAGTTCTTGATTTCCAAATTATATCTCCTTGATTTCCTTTATATACCTTACTGTTCTAACTATAAGTTCAAGCACTATATTGAAAAGCTAAGAAGAGAGTGGTCAGCTTTACCTTGCTGCTGATTTTAGAAAATTTCATTAAGTTTCTATTTGATTTGATGATGGATACTTGCTTTCTATGAATACAAATTTACATTTGTTAATCTTTTACTATTGCAGTGCATTTTATACATCAAACATATTAATAATATTGTATATTTTAAGAATCAATTAATACATAAAAATTTGTTCAGCTTTTATATTCATATCCATTTATACCTGAAAAATATCACTAATGAACATTTAATACTTTCCATAAATAAGGATCCCACATCTAATATTAAACACTAAATTATTATAGAATTCAATAGCTAGTGGCTATTATAAATAAGGCTGCTATGAACATACTGGAGCATGTGTCTTTATTACATGTTGGAGCATCTCTTGGTTATAGGCCTAGGAGTGGTATAGATGGGTGAGGGGAAAAAGGGGGTGGGGGAGAAGCAAATGGAAAAGGGGCCAAACTTCCAGCCAGAGTTCCTGTGCTCTCGGTAGGCGGACTCAAGCAGAGCTGCTGGACACTTTTCCACTCTGCTCCTGGAGAGCATCTAAGGCAGACCCCACTCAGCAGGGGTTGGAGAAGGGACAGCCCCTGACTGGGGACCCTGGACTTACCTTGCTAAAGCCCTGGAGATATAGGAGACAGGGATTAGGGAAGAAGTTCCCAACACCGTCCAGAGTGTGCAGCGGGTCTAGATGGAGCAAAGACTATCTATGGTTTAAGAGCTTTATTATAGAAATGCAGCAGAAAGAGAGAGAGAGAGAGAGAGAGAGAGAGAGAGAGAGAGAGAGAGAGAAGGTTAGAGAGGAAGACAGAGAGAGGGGGATAGGAAAGAAGAAGACAAAGAGAAAGGGAACAGGAGAGAGAAGTGAGAGGTGAAGGAACAAAGGAGTAAGAGAGCAAGGTGGGAGCCTAACAGTCCCTTTTATAGTCTTTACTGTTGCTAGGTAACTGGAGAGGCATTTAGCATGAAGTTCAGAAGCTTGGGCCATTGCTTATGTGACTACTGACCATGCTTCTGATGTGGGGGCTCTGGGAGATGGTAATTTAGGCAGGGGCCAGAGTTCCAGGAGCATGATGGAATGCCTACCATGTCATGAAGGTGAATTATGGCCCTCAGGGTTCAGACCTCAACTGAAACCAGCCTGCAATTCCCCACAGATGAGTCCTCAGGTAATACTATGTCAAATTTTCTGAGGAACTGCCAAACTGATTTCCAGAGGGGTTGTGTCATCTTGCACTCCCACAAGCAATGGAGAGTGTTCCCCTTTCTCCACATCCTCACCAGTGTCTGCTGTCACATGAGTTTGGTTTTTTTTTTTTTTTTGGTTTCTTTGTTTGTTTTTGCCATTCTGATTGGTGTGCAGTGGAATCTCTGGGTTGTTTTGATTTTCATTTAGCTAATGACAAAGAATGTTAAACATTTCTTTAGGTACTTACAAGCCATTAAATATTTCTCAGTTGAAAATTATTGTTTAGCTTTGTACCCCCATTTTATAATAGGGTTATTTGGTTGTCTGGAGATAATGGGCAGATTTTCATTCTTCTACATGCTGATCACCAGTTGAACTACCATGATTTGTATATGATTCTGGTATTTTTTTTTAATCCATTGGATGCTTTTCTCACCTTTACCAAGGATCAAGTGACCATAGGTGTGTGGGTCTATTTCTGGGTCTTCCATTCTGTTCCATTGATCTTCCTGCCCGTCATTGTAACAATACCATGCAGGTTTTATCACTATTCCTCTGTAGTACAGCTTGAAGTCAGGGATGGTGATTCCACAAGATGTTCTTTTATTGTTGAAAATACTTTACACTATTATAGGGTTTCTGTTGTTCCAAATGAATTTGTAACTGCTTTTTCTACATCTATGAAGAGTTGCCTTGGAATTTTGATTGGGATTGCATTGAATCTGTAGATTGCTTTTGGCAAGATGGGAATTTTTACTACATTGACTCTGCCAAATGACGAGCATGGGAGATCTTTCCATCTTGTAAGTTCTTCTTGATTTCTTTCTTCAGAGACTTGAAGTTCTTGTCATATAGAGATGTCACTACCTTGTTTAGAGTCACACCAACATATTTAATATTACTTGTGGCTATTGTGAAGGGTGTCATTTCCCTAATTTCTTTCTCAACTTTTCTATCATTTGAGTAGAGAAAGACTACTGGTTTGTTTGAGTTGAATTTATACCCAGGCACTTTGCTTAACTTGTTTATCGGCTTTAGGAATTTTTGGGGCCACTTAAGCATAAGATCATATCATCTACAAATAGTGATATTTTGACTTCTTCCTTTCCAATTTGTATCCCATTTATCTCCTTTTGTTGTCTAATTTCCCTAGCTGGATCTTCAAGTACTATGTTGAATAGATAGAGAGAGAGTGGGCAACCTTATCTAGTCCCTGATTTTTTGGAATTGCTTCAAATTTCTCTCCATTCGGGTTGTTGATGGCTACTGGTTTACTATATACTGCTTTTACTATGTTTAGGTATGGTCCTTGAATTCCTGGTCTTTCCAATACTTTTATCATGAAGGGATGCTGAATTTTGTCAAATGCTTTTTTCAGCATCTAATGAAATAATCATGTAAATTTTTTTCTTTATATTGTTTATCTAGTGGATTACATTGATGGATTTCTGTATATTGAACCATCCCTGCATCCCAGGAATGAAACCTACTTGATCATTGTAAATAATCTTTTTTATATGTTCTTGAATTCGGTTAGCAAGAGTTATATTGAGTATTTCTGCATCGATATTCATAACAGAGATTTATCTAAAGTTCTCTTCTTTTATTTGTTCTTTGTGTAGTTTAGGTATAAGCATAATTGTGGCTTCATACAATGAATTGGGATAGTGTCCCTTCTGTTTCTGTTTTGTGTAGTAGTTTGAATAGTATTATTGGTATTAGGTATTCCTTGAAGGTCTCATAGAATCCTCCACTAAACTCATCTGCTCCTGGGCTTTTTTTTTGGGGGGGGGGGTGGGAGACTATTAACGACTGCTTCTATTTTTTAGGGGATAAGGGACTGTTTAGGTATTTTATCTGATCCTGTTTTGACATTGGCACCTTGTATGTGTCTAAAAAATTGTCCATATCATTTAGATTTTCAAATTTAGTTGAGTATAAACTTTTGTAGTAGATTCTTATGATGATATTTTTGAATTTCCACTGTTTCTGTTGTTATGTCTCCCTTTTCATTTCTGATTTTATTAATTTGGATACTCTCACTGTACCCTCTGGTTAGTCTGGGTAAGGGTTTATCTATCTTGTTGACTTTCTCAGAGAACAAGATCCAGTTATAGTTGATTCTTTGTATACTTCTTTTTCTTTCTCCTTGGTTGATTTCAGCTCTGAGTTTGATTATATCCTGACTTCTACTCCTCTTGTGTATATTTGCTTCACTTTGTTCTACAGCTTTCAAGTGTGTTGTTAAGCTACATGTATGCTCTCTGTTCAGTTTCTTTCTGAAAGCACTTAGAGCTATGAGCTTCCCTCTTACCATTTCATTCCTTGTGTCCTATAAGTTTTGGAATGATGTGTCTTCATTTTCATTAATTCCTTTCTTCATTTCTTCCTTGACCAAGTTATCATTGAGTAGAGCATTGTTCAGTTTCCATGTGTATGTGTGCTTTCTGTTATTTTGGTGTATAGATGTATAGTCTGTGGAAATCTGATAAGGTGCATGGGATTATTTCAATCTTTGTGTATCTGTGAGGTCTGTTTTGTGACTTTTTATATGTTCAGTTTTGGAGATAGCACTATGAAGTGCTCAGAAGAAGGTATACTTTCTTGATTTAGGATGAAATATATATATATATATATGTTCGATCCATTTGGTTCATAACTGCTGCAAGTTTCACTGTGTTTCTGTTTAGTTTCTTTTTCCATAATCTGTCCATTGCTGATAGTTGGCTGTTGAAATCGCTCACTGTTATTGTGGGGGTGTGATATGTGCTTTGAGCGTGAGTAAAGTTTCTTTTAAGAATGTGGGTGCCCTTGCATTTGAAGCAAAACTGTTCAGAATTAAGAGTTTATCTTGATAGATTTTTTTCTTTGACCAGTATAAAGTGTCCTTCCTTATCTTTTTTGATAACTTTTGGTTAAAAATGGATTTTATTTGATACTAGAATGGCTACTCCAGCTTGTTTCTTGGGACTATTTGCTTGGAAAATTGTTTTCTTTTTTTGTTTGTTTGTTTTTTTTTTCTTTCCATTTTTTATTAGGTATTTAGCTCATTTACATTTCCAATGCTATACCAAAAGTCCCCCATACCCACCCACCCCTACTCCCCTACCCGCCCACTCCCCCTTTTTGGCCCTGGCGTTCCCCTGTACTGGGGCATATAAAGTTTGTGTGTCCAATGGGCCTCTCTTTCCAGTGATGGCCGACTAGGCCATCTTTTGATACATATGCAGCTAGAGTCAAGAGCTCCGGGATACTGGTTAGTTCATAATGTTGTTCCACCTATAGGGTTGCAGATCCCTTTAGCTCCTTGGGTACTTTCTCTAGCTCCTCCATTGGGAGCCCTGTGATCCATCCACTAGCTGATTGTGAGCATCCACTTCTGTGTTTGCTAGGCCCCGGCATAGTCTCACAAGAGACAGCTACATCTGGGTCCTTTCGATAAAATCTTGCAAGCAGGAATTTTGTGAAAATTGTTTTCAACCCTTTACTCTTAGGTAGTGTCTGCCTTTCTCCCTGAATTTTGTTTCCTGTGTGCAGCAAAACGCTGGGTTCTGCTTATGTATGCAGTCTGTCAGTATGTATTTTTATTGGAGAATTGAACCCTCTTTTTCCACTGATGACCGACTAGGCTATCTTCTGATACATATACAGCTAGAGACACAAGCTCCGGGGGGTACTTGTTAGTTCATATTGTTGTCCCACCTATACAGAACAATGGTGTCAGCGTTTGGAGGCTGATTATACGACGGATCTCCAGGTATGGCAGTCTCTAGATGTTCCATCCTTTCCTCTCAGCTCCAAACATTGTCTCTGTAACTCCTTCCATGGGTGTTCTGTTGCCAATTCTAAGAAGGGGCAAAGTATCCACACTTTGGTCTTCGTTCTTCTTGAGTTTCATGTGTTTCGAAATTTGTATCTTATATCTTCGGTATTCTAAGTTTCTGGGCTAATATCCACTTATCAGTGAGTACATATCATGTGAGTTCTTTTGTGATTCGGTTAACTCACTCATCCATATGCCTAGGAATTTCATAAATTCATTCTTTTTAATAGCTGAGTAGTACTCCAGTGTAAACGTATCACATTTTCTGTATCCATTCCTCTGTTGAGTGACAACTGGGTTCTTTCCAGCTTCTGGCTATTATAAAAAGGTTGCTATGAACATAGTGGAGCATGTGTCCTTCGTACTGGTTGGTAAATCTTCTGGATATACGCCCAGGAGAGGTATTGCTGGATCCTCTGGTAGTACTATGTCCAATTTTCTGAGGAACCAACATACTGGTTTCCAGAGTGGTTGCACAAGCTTGGAATCCCACCAACAATGGAGGAGTATTCCTCTTTCTCCACATCCTCGCCAATATCTGCTGTCACCTTAATTTTTCATCTTAGCCATTCTGACTGGTGTGAGGTGGAATCCCAGGGATGTTTTGATTTGCATTTCCCTGATGATTAAGGATGTTGAACATTTTTTCAGGTGCTTCTTAGCCATTTGGTATTCCTCAGGTGAGAATTCTTTGTTTAGCTCTGAGCCCGATTTTTTAATGGGTTTATTTGATTTTCTGGAGTCTGCCTTGATGAGTTCTTTATATATATTGGATATTAGTCCCCTATCTGTTTAGGATAGGTAAAGAACCTTTCCCAATCTGTTGGTGGCCTTTTTGTCTTATTGACGGTGTCTTTTTCCTTACAGAAGCTTTGCAATTTTATGAGATCCAATTTGTCGATTCTTGATCTTACAGCACAAGCCATTGCTGTTCTATACAGGAATTTTTCCCCTGTACCCATGTCTTCGAGGCTTTTCCACACTTTCTCCTCTATAAGTTTCAGTGTCTCTGGTTTTATGTGGAGTTCCTTAACCCACCTAGATTTGACCTTAGTACAAGCAGAACAGAATGGATCAATTCACATTCTTCTACATGAAAACCGCCAGTTGTGGCAGCACCACTTGTTGAAAATGCTGTCTTTTTTCCATTGGATGGTTTTTGCTCCCTTGTCAAAGACCAAGTGACCATAAGTGTGTGGGTTCATTTCTGTATCTTCAATTCTATTCCATTGGTGTACTTGTCTGTCGATATACCATTGCCATGCTGTTTTAATCAAAATTGCTCTGTAGTACAGCTTTAGGTCAGGCATGGTGATTCCACCAGATGTTCTTTTATCCTTGAGAAGAGTTTTTGCTATCCTAGGTTTTTTGTTATTCCAGATGAATTTGCAGATTGCCCTTTTTAATACATTGAAGAATTGAGTTGGAATTTTGATGGGGATTGCATTGAATCTGTAGATGGCTTTTGGCAGGATAGCCATTTTTACTATATTGATCCTGTCAATCCATGAGCATGGGATATCTTTCCGACTTCTGAGATCTTCTTTAAATTCTTTCTTTAGAGACTTGAAGTTCTTATCATACAGATCTTTCACTTCCTTAGTTAGAGTCACACCAAGGTATTTTATATTATTTGTGACTATTGAGAAGGGTATTGTTTCCCTAATTTCTCTCTCAGCCTGTTTGTCCTTTGTGTACAGAAAACATTGTGTACAGATAAACATTGACTTCTTTGAGTTAATTTTATATCCAGTTACTTCATTGAAGCTGTTTATCAGGCTTAGGAGTTCTCTGGTAGAATTTTTAGGGTCACTTATATATACTATCATATGATCTGAAAAAAAGTGATATTTTGACTTCTTCATTTCTAATTTGTATCCACTTGATCTCCTTTTATTGTCGAATTGCTCTGGCTAGGACTTCAAGTACAATGTGGAAAAGGTAGGGAGAAAGTCTTGTCTAGTCCCTGATTTTACTGGGATTGCTTCCAGCTTCTCACCATTTACTTTGATGTTGGATACTGGTTTGCTGTAGATTGCTTTTATAATGTTTAGGTATAGGACTTGAATTCCTTATTTTACAAGACTTTTATCACGAATGGGTGTTGTATTTTGTCAAATGCTTTCTCTGCATCTAAGGAGATGGTCAGGTGGTTTTTGTCTTTGAGTTTGTTTATATACTGGATTACGTTGATGGATTTCTGTATATTGAACCATCCCTGCATCCCTGGGATGAAACCTACTTAGTCAGGATGGATGATTGTTTTGCTCTGTATTTGGATTTGGTTAGCAAGAATTTTATTGAGTATTTTTGCATCGATATTCTTAAGGGAAATTGGTCTGAAGTTCTCTATCTTTATGGGGTCTTTTGGGGATTTAGGTATCAGAGTGATTGTGGCTTCATAGAATGAGTTGGGTAGAGTACCTTCTGCTTCTATTTTGTGGAATAGTTTGTGAAGAACTGGGATTAGATCTTCTTTGAAGGTCTGACAGAACTCTGCACTAAACCCATCTGCTCCTGGGCTTTTTTGGTTAGGAGACTATTTATGACTGCTTCTATTTCTTTAGGGGATATAGAACTGTTTAGATCATTAACCTGATCCTGAATTAACTTTGGTACCTGGTTTCTGTCTAGAAACTTGTCCATTTCATCCAGGTTCTCCAGTTTTGTTGAGTATAGCCTTTTAAAGAAGGATCTAAAGGTGTTTTGGATTTCTTCAGGATCTGTTGTTATGTCTCCCTTTTCATTTCTGATTTTGTTAATTAGGATGCTTTCCCTGTGTCCTCTAGTGAGTCTGGCTAAGGGTTTATCTATCTTGTTGATTTTCTCAAACAACCAGCTCCTCATTTGGTTGATTCTTTGAATACTTCTTCATGTTTCCATTTGGTTGATTTCGCCCCTGAGTTTGATAATTTCCTGCTGTCTAAGTTGTCTTGGGTGAATTTGCTTCCTTTTGATCTAGAGCTTTTAGGTGGTGAATTTGCTTCCTTTTGATCTAGAGCTTTTAGGTGTGTTGTCAGTCTGCTAATATGTGCTCTCTCTATTTTCTTTTTGGAGACACTCAGAACTATAAGTTTTCCTCTTAGAAATGCTTTTATTGTGTCCCGTAAGTTTGGGTATGTGGTGGCTTCATTTTCATTAAACTCCAAAAAGTCCTTAATTTCTTTATTCCTTCCTTGACCGAGGTATCATTGAGAAGAGTGTTGTTCAGTTTCCACGTGAATGTTGGCTTTCCATTATTTATGTTGTTATTGAAGATCAGCCTTAGTCCATGGTGATCTGATAAAATGCATGGGAAGATTTCAATGTTTTTGTATCTGTTGAGGCTTGTTTTGTGACCAATTATGTGGTCAATTTTAGAGAAGGTCCCATGAGGTGCTAAGAAGAAGGTATATACTTTTGTTTTAGGATAAAATGTTCTATAGATATCTGTTGGATCCATTTGTTTCATAACTTATGTTAGTTTCAATGTGTCCCTGTTTAGTTTCTGTGTCCATGATCTGTCCATTGGTGAAAGTGGTGTGTTGACGTCTCCCACAATTATTGTGTGAGGTGCAATATGTGCTTTGAGCTTCACTAAAGTTTCTTTAATGAATGTGGCCGCCCTTGAATTTGGAGCATAGATAATCAGAATTGAGAGTTCCTCTTGGAAGATTTTACCTTTGATGAGTATGAAGTGACCCTCCTTGTCTTTTTTGATGACTTTGGGTTTGAAGTAGATTTTATTAGATATAGAATAGCTATTCCAGCTTGTTTCTTCATACCATTTGCTTGGAAAATTGTTTTCCAGCCTTTCTTTTTTTATTATTATTAGGTATTTTCCTCGTTTACATTTTCAATGCTATCCCAAAGGTCCCCCATACCCACCCCCCCAATCCCCTACCCACCTGCTCCCCCTTTTTGGCCCTGGTGTTCCCCTGTACTGGGGCATATAAAGGTTGCAAGTCCAATGGGCCTCTCTTTGCAGTGATGGCCGACTAGGCCATCTTTTGATACATATGCAGCTAAAGACAAAAGCTCCCGGGTACTGGTAAGTTCATATTGTTGTTCCACCTATAGGGTTGCAGTTCCCTTTAGCTCCTTGGGTAATTTCTCTAGCTCCTCCATTGGGGGCCTTGTGACCCATCCAAAAGCTGACTGTGATCATCCAGTTCTGTGTTTGCTAGGCCCCGGCATAGTCTCACAAGAGAGAGCTATATCTGGGTCCTTTCAGCAAAATCTTGCTAGTGTATGCAATGGTGTCAGCATTTGGAAGCTGATTATGGGATGGATCCCTGCATATGGCAATCACTAGATGGTCCATCCTTTCGTCAAAGCTCCAAATTTTGTCTCTGTAACTCCTTCTATGGGTGTTTTGTTCCCATTTCTAAGAAAGGGTAAAGTGTCCACAATTTGGTCTTCCTTCTTCTTGAATTTCATGCGTTTGGCAAGTTGTATCTTATATCATGGGTATCCTAAGTTTCTGGGCTAATATCCACTTATCAGTGAGTACATATTGTGCGAGTTCCTTTGTGATTGGGTTACTTTACTCAGGATGATACCCTCCAGGTCCATCCATTTGCCTAGGAATTTCATAAATTCATTTTTTTAATAGCTGAGTAGTATTTCATTGTGTAAATGTACCACATTTTCTGTATCCATTCCTCTGTTGAGGGGCATCTGGGTTCGTTCCAGCTTCTGGCTATTATAAATAAGGCTGCTATGAACATAGTGGAGCATGTGTTCTTCTTACCGGTTGGGACTTCAACAAAATCATGGAAAGCCAGACGAGCCTGGACAGATGTTTTACAGACACTAAGAAAACAAAATTCCAGCCCAAGCTACTATACCCAGCCAAACTCTCAATTACCATAGATGGAGAAACCAAAGTATTCCACAACAAAACTAAATTCACCCATTCTCTCTCCACGAATCCAGCCCTTCAAAGGATAATAACAGAAAAAAACCAATACAAGGACGGGAACCACACCCTAGAAAAAACAAGAAGATAATCCCTCAACAAAACTAAAAGAAGACAGCCCCAAGAACAGAATGCCAACTTTAACAACAAAAATAACAGGAAGCAACAATTACTTTTCCTTAATATCTCTTAATATCAATGGACTCAACTCCCCAATAAAAAGACGTAGACTAACAAACTGACTACACAAACAAGGCCCAACATTTTGCTGTTTTCCATCCTTTAATTCTGAGGAATTATCGCCTTTTTCCCTGAGATGTATTTCCTGTAAGCAGCAAAATGTTCTTGCTTTTTCTAGGACATGGATTCCTTCCTTGTATTGTGTTTTTTCTGTTATTATTTTTTGAAGGTCAGGATTCGTGGAATGATTATGTGTGAATTTGGTTCTCTCGTGGAATACTTTTGTTTCTCCATCTAAGGTAATAGAAAGTTTTCTGGGTATAGTAGACTAAGCTTGCATTTGTGTTCTCTTAGTGTCTGTATAACATCTGTCCAGGCTCTTCTGGCTTTCATAGTCTCTGGTGAAAAATCTGGTGTAATTATGATAGGCTTGCCTTTATATGTTACTTCACTTTTTCCCTTACTGCTTTTAATATTCTATCTTTATTTAGTACATTTGTTGTTCTGATTATCATGTGTCAGGAGGACTTTCTTTTCTGGTCCAACTATTCGGTGTCTGTAGGCTTCTTGTATGTTTATGGGCATCTATTTCTTTAGTTTTGGGAAGTGTTCTTCAATAATTTTGTTGAAGATATTTTCTGGCCCTTTGAGTTGAAAATCTTCATTCTCATCTACTCCTATTATCCGTAGGTTTTGTCTTCTCATTGTGTCCTAGATTTCCTGGGTGTTTTGAGTTAGGATCGTTTTGTATTTTGCATTTTCTTTGATTGCTGTTCAGATGTTCTCTATGGAATCTTCTTCACCTGAGTTTCTCTCTTCCATCTCTTGTATTCTGTTGCTGATGCTAGCATATATAGTTCCAGATTTCTTTTCTAGGGTTTCTATCTCCAGCCTTGCCTCACTTTGTGTTTTCTTTATTGTGTCTACTTCCCTTTTTAGGTCTTGGATGGTTTTATTCAATTCCATCACCTGTTTGGTTGTGTTTTCCTGCAATTCGTTAAGCGATTTTTGTGCTTCCTTTTGAGGTTTTCTACCTGTTTAGCAGTGTTCTCCTGAATTTCTTTAAGTAAGTCATTAAAGTCCTTTTTGATGTCATCTACCATCATCATGAAATATGCTTTTAAATCACGTTCTATCTTTTCGGGTGTGTTGGGGTACCCTGGACTGGGCGAGGTGGGAGTGCTGGGTTCTGATGATGGTGAGTAGTCTTGGTTTCTGTTAGTAAGATTCTTAAGTTTGCCTTTTGCCATCTGGTAATCTCAGTAAGTAGTTGTTATAGTTTTCTCTGGTTAGAGATTGTTCCTCTGGTTATTCTGTTAGCCTCTATTAGCAGACCTGGGAGACTAGCTCTCTCCTCTGAGTTTCAATGGTCAGAGCACTCTCTGAAGGCAAGCTCTCCTCTCACAGAGAAGGTGCACAGATAGCTTGCGTTCAGACCTCCCTCATGGCCGAAGATGAAGGCCCAAAACAGGAACTGTCCCAGAAGCTGTGTTGCTTCGGCCTGTCACAGATGCTGTATGACTCTGTAGTCCACACTCTCACCTGCACAGACTAGTCTCAGAGGGATCCAGGAATCAAGATGGTTCCCCCAGGTCCTCCTGCAAGTTCTCCTGGGCTGGGCCTATCCTCTGGCAGAAAAGGTGCCCGGATGTCTGAAGCCTGAAAAGGGGGCTGCCTCAGAATCTCTGTGCCTCCTGCCAGTCCCAGAAGCTGTTAGCTTTTGTAGTCCACACTCTCACCTGTGCAGACTAGTCTCGGTGGAGTCATGGAACCAAGATATCTCCCACAGATACTTAGGCAAAGTCTATGGTTGGTTTTATAAAGGAATATTTTTTATTTCTATTAATGGTTATTCAGTGTTTTGATGAACATTGCTTCTGGCCTGACATCTATGTCACTTATGGTTTACAAGACCTCTGCCCAGACTCTTGTGACTTTTAGATTCTCTGTTGAGAAGTCAGTTGAAAGTCTAATATGATTGAATTTATATGTTTCTTGTCCTTCAGATCTTAAAGCTTTCAATATTATTGTTGTTCTATATATTTAATGCTTTGGTATTATTTGGGTGAAAGAGTTTCCTCTTTTACTCCAATCTCTTTGGTATTATGCAAACTTCTTGTATATTTAGACAATTTTTTCTTTAGATTACAATTTTTTCTATGATTTTGTTAAACATATTTTCTGGTTCTTTGAGCTGGGAATCTTCTTCTCCTATACATATTATTTTTAGATTTTGTCTTCTTATGCTGTCCTTCTCTCCCTTGGTGAACATTTTGTCTAAGGTCACCCTCATTGATTGGTAAGAATCTTTCACCTCTCTGGACTCTGGTAATTCTAGAGGGTCTGAACAGCTTCCACTGTGGAATCTAAATGACGTTTTAATTTATATTTCCCTGATGACTAAGGACTTTGAATCTTTCTTCTTATTAGCATTTTATTCCGCCCCTTCCTCTTCTTCCTCATCCTCTTCCTCCTACTCCTCCTTTTCTTCCTCTTCATATCTTTAATCTAATTTTTAGTCAAGTTATTATCCTCCTCCCAATGTGCCCTCTGATCATTCCTCATGCCATTAGTCCTCCCCCTGTCTTGAAGAAGATGCCTCTACCACCACCACACTACCTGCCAGACCTCTCCACTCTTTGGGGCCTCAAGACTCATGAGAGGTAGGCACCTCTTCTCTCACTAAGTCCAGGCCAGGCAGTCCCCTGCTATATATCTATTGGGGACCTGATATGAGCTAGTGTATGATGGCTAAGTGTCTGAGAGGTCTTAGGGGTCTGGGTTAGTTAAAACTTCTGGTCTTCTCATGGCGTCATCCTCCTCAGCTTCTTCCATTCAAACTTCTCCAAATCAACAAGAGGGATTTCCAACTTAAGTCCTTTGATTTGAAATAATTATCTGCATCTCTCTCAGTCAGGTACTTGCTAATCTATGTTTTTTTTTATTGGGGAATTTATTCCATTGATATTAGGAGATAATAAGGGACGGTAATTGTTGCTTTCTGTTATTTGTTATTAGATTTGGAATTCTGTTCATGTGGCTATCTTCTTTTAGGTTTGTTGAAAGATTAATTTTCTGCTTTTTCTAGGGTACAGTTTCCCTCCTTATGTTGGAGTTTTCCATTTATTATCCTTTAAAGGGCTGGAATTGTAGAAATATATTATGTAAGTTTATTTTTCTCATGAAATATCTTTCTTTCTCCATCTATGGTAATTGAGAGTTTTGATGGGTATAGTAGACTTGGCTGTCATTTGTGTTGTCTCAGGGTCTGTATGACATCTGCCCAGGATCTTCTGGCTTTTAACAGTCTCTGGTGAGAATTCTGGTATAATTCTGATAGGTGTGACTTTATATGTTACCTGACCTGTTTCCCTTACTGCTTTTCATATTCTTTCTTTATTTTTTGCATTTCATGTTTTCACTATTGAATAATTGGAGGAATTTCTTTTCTGGTCCAGTCTATTTAGAATTTTGTAGGCTTTTGTACATTCATGGACATATCTTTCTTTAGGTTGGGAAAGTGGTCTTCTATAATTTTGTTGAAGATATTTATTGGACCTTTAATTTTGGAATCTTTGCTCTCTTCTATAACTGTTTGGCATTCTCATTGTGTTCTGGATTTCCTGGATGTTTTGGATTAGGATCTTTTTCCTTTATGCACTTTCTTTGACTGCTGTATCAGTGTTTAATATGGTATCTTCTTAACCTACGATTCTCTCTTCTATCTAGTATATTGTGTTGTGGATGCTTGCATTTATGGCTCCTGACTTTTTTGTTGTTGTTTATTCAAGAAAGGATATTTCTGTGTAGCCTTGGCTGTACTGGAACTCACTCTTTACACCAGGCTGGGCTCAAACTCAGAAATTTGCCTTACTCTGCCTCCCAAGTGCTGGGATTAAAGGTGTGTGCCACTATGTCCAGCTCAAGATTTTAAATCAGAGGCTTGCTTTTCAGGAATTTGGGGTTATTCAGGGCTTACTTTGGTGGGAAAACTGAGTTCTGATGAAGCCAAGTAGCCTTGATTCTGTTACTTATGTTCTTGCTCTTGTCTGTCATATCTGCTTATCTCTGGTGTTAGCCAGTCCTACTGTCTCCACTGTGGCTTGTCCCTTCTGTGAGCTTGTATATCAGCTCTCCTAGAAGACCAGTTCTCTCCAGGAAGAATTTGGGTATGCAGAGCTATGCCAGAGCTCTGTGACATGGAAAAAACAAAACAGGATGGATCATGTCCGTCCCTGGCTTTTTCTTGTTTCCTGGGTCCTGATGGATCTGTGTAGGTCCCCCTTGGGCCAGGAATTTGAACAATAGTGGTGTTCTTACCTGTGCTATCAGGTGTGTCAGCACTCTTGAGAGTCCAGTTCCCTCCCAATAAGATTTGACTATGGAGACCTGTGGCACAGGTTCAACTCCAGGCATAAATACCTGTTTTGTTTTTAAATAAATATTCTCACTGATTTTAAATCTAATGTTTAATTTCACATTAGTATCCCATTATTAAACATGTATTCTAGTACATCCTTTTCATCATTCTGTCATTGGATAGATGATTTGGGTTCATATTGGTCATTGAGTCCCATAGTGTGGAGATTTTCTTTTATTAATGCATGCTAGCTGCAAAAATTGTGTTTTGTTATCTCCTATACTGTGTAATTATGATGAAGCTCATACATATGAAAATATATCATGTATTTTATGAATATTTTCTAACATATTTTATGTTTATAACATTAGTTTCTTTTGAAGAAAATTGTTGCAATTCGGTGTTGTATGCTTTTCCATGATCCTCAAATTGGTGCTATTTCATGCATTATGCATGTATATTATTTTCAACCAATTATAAAATGACATATAATGACATGTACTCATTAATTTTGCCTCTGTCTTGTGATCATATGAAGAAACTACTTCAAAGGCACAGGATTATGTTCAGGATGAAATAACAGAAAGATTTGCATGTAATACCTTTAAGTGCTATATAGAAAAAATTCAGGGAATATACTGCTGGTAGTGAAGAGTGTGATATATATTTTTATGGAAGTGCTCTGTTTATAAAACACATTTATTTCATTCCTGAAACAGATCGGGAAGCTCAAGATACTCTTTCTGAGAGAACTAAATCCCCAAATCCTAAGACTCAGTACAGAATTTCTACTCGAGTGACATTTTACAAATGTATTGAATGTGGGAAATCTTTTACAAAGTTATCAAGTCTTAAAGTTCACCAGAGATTGTGTACTGGAGACAAACCTTACAAATGTAATGAATGTGGAAAATCTTTTAAACATTTGTCAAGTGTTAAAATTCACCAGAGATTGCATACTGGATACAAACCTTACAAATGTAATGAATGTGGCAAATCTTTTACCAAGTCCTCAAATCTTAAAGTTCACCACAGATTACATACTGGAGACAAACCTTACAAATGTAATGAATGTGGAAAATCTTTTACCCAGGTTTCATATCTTAAAGTTCACCAGAGAATCCATACAGGAGAAAAACCTTACAAATGTAATGAATGTGAGAAATCATTCTTCCAGTACTCACATCTAAAAATTCACCACAGATTACATACTGGAGACAAACCTTACAAATGTAATGAATGTGGAAAATCTTTTACACGGAATTCAGTTCTAAAAATTCACCAGAGAATCCATACAGGAGACAAACCTTACAAATGTAATGAATGTGGCAAATCTTTTACCAAGTCCTCAAATCTTAAAGTTCACCACAGATTACATACTGGAGACAAACCTTACAAATGTAATGAATGTGGAAAATCTTTTACCCAGGTTTCATATCTTAAAGTTCACCAGAGAATCCATACAGGAGACAAACCTTACAAATGTAATGAATGTGAGAAATCATTCTTCCAGTACTCACATCTTAAAATTCACCACAGATTACATACAGGAGACAAACCTTACAAATGTAATGAATGTGGAAAATCTTTTACACGGAATTCAGTTCTAAAAATTCACCAGAGAATCCATACAGGAGACAAGCCTTACAAATGTAATGAATGTGAGAAATCATTCTTCCAGTACTCACATCTTAAAATTCACCACAGATTACATACTGGAGACAAACCTTACAAATGTAATGAATGTGAGAAATCATTCTTCCAGTACTCACATGTTAAAGTTCACCTCAGATTACATACTGGAGACAAACCTTACAAATGTAATGAATGTGGAAAATCTTTTACACAGTATTCAGATCTTAAAGTTCACCAGAGAATCCATACAGGAGACAAACCTTACAAATGTAATGAATGTGAGAAATCATTTACCCGGTACTCACATCTTAAAATTCACCACAGATTACATACTGGAGACAAACCTTACAAATGTAATGAATGTGGAAAATCTTTTACACAGTATTCAGATCTTAAAGTTCACCACAGATTACATACTGGAGACAAACCTTACAAATGTAATGATTGTGGGAAATCTTTTACAAAGTCCTCAAATCTTAAAGTTCACCATAGAATCCATACTGGGGACAAACCTTGCAAATGTAATGATTGTGGGAAATCTTATACAAAGTTATCAAGTCTTAAAGTTCACCAGAGATTACATACTGGAGACAAACCATACAAATGTAATGAATGTGGAAAATCTTTTAAACATTTGTCAAGTGTTAAAATTCACCACAGATTTCATATTGGATACAAACCTTACAAATGTAATGAATGTGGCAAATCTTTTACCACATCCTCAAAGCTTAAAGTTCACCACAGATTACATACTGGAGACAAACCTTACAAATGTAATGAATGTGGAAAATCTTTTAAACATTTGTCAAGTATTAAAATTCACCACAGATATCATACTGGATACAAACCTTACAAGTGTAATGAATGTGGCAAATCTTTTACCAACTGCTCAAATCTTAAAGTTCACCACAGATTACATACTGGAGACAAACCTTACAAATGTAATGAATGTGGAAAATCTTTTACCCAGGATTCATATCTTAAAGTTCACCAGAGAATCCATACAGGAGACAAACCTTACAAATGTAATGAATGAGAGAAATCATTCTTCCAGTACTCGTATCTTAAAATTCACCACAGATTACACACTGGAGACAAACCTTACAAATGTAATGAATGTGGAAAATCTTTTACACGGTATTCAGATCTTAAAGTTCACCAGAGAATCCATACAGGAGACAACCCTTACAAATGTAATGAATGAGAGAAATCATTTACCCAGTACTCACATCTTAAAATTCACCACAGATTACATACTGGAGATAAACCTTACAAATGTAATGAATGTGGAAAATCTTTTATCCAGGTTTCATATCTTAAAGTTAACAGAGAATCCATACAGGAGACAAACCTTACAGATGTAATGAATGAGGGAAATCATTCTTCCAGTACTCACATCTTAAAATTCACCACAGATTACATACTGGAGACAAACCTTACGAATGTAATAATTGTGGAAAATCTTTTACACGGTATTCAGTTCTAAAAATTCACCAGAGAATCCATACTGGGGACAAACCTTGCAAATGTAATGATTATGGGAAATCTTTTACAAAGTCCTCAAATCTTGAAGTTCACCAGAGAATCGATATGGGGGACAAAACTTATGAATGTAATAAGTATGAAAAATCATTTACCCAGTCTTCCCAACTTAATGGTCACCACAAAATCCATAATAAAAACAAATCTTACAAATGTAATAAGTGTTGTAAATCATTTACAGATTCCTCACTTCTTCAAGTTCACCACAGAATCCATTCTGGAGATATATCTTTAAAATGTATTAAATGTGGCAAATCTTTACACAGTCCTCAAATCTTAAATTTTACTACTGGAAACAAACATTACTACTATAATCAATATGACATATCATTTACCCAGTCCTTAAATTTTCAAGTTCACTACAGAATCCATATAGGTAATCTTCACAAATGAAAAGAGTTGGCAAGTCTCTTTTCTTGTCCTCAACTCTCCAAGTACATCAAAAAGTCAATGTGGGAAAGCAGCCTTATAAGTGCAGTAAATGTGGAAAAAAATTGCCTGTTCCCCCAACACCCCTCGTAAAAGTCATTACAGAATTCATTTTGGAGACAAACATTCCTAATGTAAAGCACATGGAAATGTATTCACAGTTATGATATATTCAAACACAGCACAGCATGCATACTGGAGAGAAACCTTACAAACCTAAAAAATATGGCAAATCATTTAGCAAAATCTCAAACCTCAGATAAAATAGATTCATGCAGCAGACTAAATTGATATGTAATTATGTTCTAAGTATTTATATAGAAATATGTTATTTTAAATGATAAATAAAGTTATAAGAATTTAAACTGTGGTAAAACCTTGCTCATCAGAGAATACCTACAAGGTAGCATTACACATAGTAGTAATTGGAAACCCTTACTTTGAAGTAACTGTTATATTCATATGAAATTATTTTATCAACAATAAAATATGAAAATAATCTTTCAGCCAGCAATAATCTGATATCACTGATGAATAATCGTATAGAATTCATTTTCAAACTCACTAAAGAAATAGTATTTTAATGTGTCAGCATATAAACCAAAATACTATTAATAAATATCTTTGTATAAACATGTTGATTAATGTTCTGTATATTTTAGTATGGTAGAATATTGGGATTTGTGAGATATAATCTCAGTGAAGGTTATTGTGATGTTAGTCCTTGAGCTTTTATAGAGTAATTTTTAATTTCAAACTAATCCCTTCTTTGTCACATTTATAAATAAATGTATTGCAACTGCCTTTTAATACTACTGCCTTGGTGTGATTACTATCAATTTTATGCTGGAATGGCGTCTTATTTAGAGTTTCTATTCCTGTAGAAAACATCATGGCCAACAAGCAAGTTGGAAAGGAAAGAGTTTTCATAGATTACATTTCCAAATTTCTGTTCATCATCAAAGGAAGTCTAGACAAAAACTCATGCAGTGCAGGAACTGGTAGGCAGGAGTAGACACAGTAGCCATGGAGGATGTTGCTAATTGCCTTGCTTCCCCTGGTTTGCTCCACTTGCTTTCTTATAGAACCCAGGACTACTAGCCCAGGGATAGCACCATGTAGGGTTAAAGGTCCTGCATACACTCTGACACAGGGCTCATTTTCTCAGGAAGGCAGGACACATGAGTTGACCTCCCTTACCCCATGCTGTCACCAGGGAGGTGTTGAACAATAGGGAAGCCTCTGAATACTGCCCCAGGATTGGAAACTGCATGCAATCAGAGGCAGCCAGATCTGCCTCCAGGATCCCAGGAAATGAGACTGTGCCTTCTGGTTTTCAGACACTTGGACATCCCAGTGCCTATGAAAGCCATGGAAGATCTGAGAAGAACTTCAACTTTAAAGGTGAAGAACTTCTCCATGACTCCCCACAAAGGATCCTGATGAAAAGAGGCAGTCTATAGTTTTAAGGCATTTATTGCCATGGCAGCAAGTGGTTGTATAAAATCATATCCCACTTTTCAGGATTGGCTTGAGATTATATACCTTTTACAGGGAGGAATGTCTGGGAAGGAAAGCTTTTGAGCTAAGACCACCTGGCCTCAAGGTACCTCATTAAAATGGAGATCTATCTTGAGCCCATGTGACCACAGGTCATATCCTCTACCTGTGGAGATGCTTGGGACATTGCTCTCATGTGACTAATGGCCACAAATATATGGGGGGATTCAGCTAGTGACAGGACCCTTGTACCCAGGAATAGGCAAAACTTCAGTGTTTGCTGGGATTCAAGCCTTAGCTCAACCAGAGACGAAGCTACCTTTAAAGGTCCCAGAGCATCTCCCACAATAGGCTGGGCCCTCTTTCTTTGATCATTAATTGAGAAAATGGATTTCAAGGAGGCATTTCCTCAAGGGAAGCTCCTTTCTCTGTGATAACTACACAAGACACAAAGTTGTGTTAACAAATAGTTGACGCAAAGCACTATCCAGTAAAACTTACCCATTACTTTTTTTTCTCAATCTTATCATGTTTCTAATTAGGTATTTTTTTATTTACATTTCCAATAGTCCCCCATACACTCCCGTCCCAAATCCCCTAACCACAATCTCCCTTTTCTTGGCCCTGGCATTCACCTGTACTGAGGCATATAAAGTTTGCAATACCTAAGGGCCTCTCTTTACACTGATGGCCGACTAGGCCAACTGCTGATACATATGCAGCTAGAAATATGAGCTCTGGGGGGGACTGGTTAGTTCATATTGTTGTTCGACCAATAGGGTTGCAGATCCCTTTAGTACCTTGGATGCTTTCTCTAGCTCCTCCATTGGGGGCCCTGTGATCCATCCAATAGCTGACTGTGAGCATCCACTTCTGTGTTTGCTAGGCCCCGGCCTAGTCTCACAAGAGACAGCTATATCAGGGTCCTTTCAGGAAAATCTTGCTAGTGTATGCAATGGTGTCATCGTTTGGAGGCTGATTACGAGATGGAACCCTGGACATGGCAGTCTCTAGATGGTCCATTTTTTTGTCTCAGCTCCAAACTTTGTCTCTGTAACTCCTTCCATGGGTGTACTGTTCCCAATTCTAAGAAGGGGCAAGGAGTCCACCCTTTGGTCTTCGTTCTTCTTCAGTTTCATGTGATTGGCAAATTGTATCTTATATCTCGGGTATACTAAGTTTCTGGACTAATATCCACTTATCAGTGAGTACATATCCTTTGAGTTCTTTTATGATTGGGTTACCTCACTCAGGATTATGCCCTCCAGGTCCATCCATTTGCCTAGGAATTTCATGGATTCTTTCTTTTTAATAGCTGAGTAGATCTCCATTGTGTAAATGTACCACATTTTCTGTTTCCATTCCTCTGTTGAGTGACATCTGGGATCTTTCCAGCTTCTGGTTATTATAAATAAGGCTGCTATGAACATAGTGGAGCATGTGTCCTTCTTAGTGGTTGGAACATTACCTGGATATATGCCCAGGAGAGGTATTGTGGTATCCTCTGGTAGTACTATGGCAAATTTTCTGAGGAACCACCAGACTGATTTCCAGAGTGGTTGTACAACTTGCAATCCCACCAACAATGGAGGAGTATTCCTCTTTCTCCACATCCTTCCCAGCATCTGCTGAAACTAACCCCTTGTTACCTTGACACATAACACATCACTTTTAAGCCTCAAGCCTTACTTTCTTGTTCATCCACAAGATCTAAATAACTTTAAAATACAACAGTAATTACAAATTCTTACACACTAAAATTTGAATCCCCTTAAAATATCCTATCTATTTTGAAATTCAACGTTTTTCAACAATTCAGTCACTTTCCTGTGGGTTCCACTAAAATACTTTCTCACTTAAAGAGGGAAATATATCAGAGCAAAATCAATACCAAAAGCTTATCAACCCTAACTGTCTAATATCTGAGATTCAATCACTGTCTTGTGAGGTCCTCCAAGGACTTGGGTCACTCCTCCAGCTCTGGCCTTTGTAGCACACATCTTGTCTTCTAGGTTCCAGCAGCCTGTACTCCAATGCTGGTGCTGTTCTTGATGGTTATCTCTTGCTACTGGCATCTCCAATACACTGCTGTCTTCCTCTGCAACTAGGCTTCACCAATAGCCTCTCATAGGCTCTTTTCATGGTACCTGCAAACAGAAAGTAAACAGAGAATAATTGAAACTAACAGAAGTTATGAAACAAATGGATTACACAGATATTTATAGAACATTTTATTCTAAAACAAAAGGATATACCTTCTTCTCAGCACCAAATTTACCTCTTCCAAAATAGACCATATAAACAGTCACAAAACAGGCCTCAACAGATACAAAAATATTGATATTTTCCCAAACATCCTATCAGATCATCACAGACTAATGCTGATCTTCAAAAACACCATATAATAGAAAGCCAACATTCATGTTGAAGCTGGACAACACTCTGCACAGTGATACCTTGGTCAAGGAAGAAATAAAGAAAGAAATTAAAGACTTTTTTAAAGTTTAATGAAAATGAAGCCATAACATTCCCAAATGTATGGGACACAAAAAGGCAGTCATAAGAGGAAAACTTATAGCCCTCAGTGCCTACAAAAAGAAACTAGAGAGAGCAAACACTAGAGGCTTGACAACATACCTAAAAACTCTATAACAAAAGGAGGCAAATTCCCTAAATAGGAGTAGACTGAAGGGAATAATCAAATCCAGTGCTGAAAAAAAACCAAGTGAAAACAAAAAGAACTATTCAAAGAATCAACTAAACCAGGAGCTGGTTCTTAGAGAAAATCAACAAAATAGATAAACACTTAGCCAGACAAACTGGAGGGTACAAGGACATTATCCTACTAAACCAAATCAGAAACGAAAAAGGAGACATGACAACAGAACATGAGGAAATCTAAAACATCATCAGATCCTACCACAAATGGCTATACTCAACAAAACTGGAAAGCATGTATGAAATGGACAACTTCATAGACAGATACCAGGTACCAAAATTGAATCAGGATCAGATTAATGATCTAAATAGTCCCATATTCCCCAAAGAAATAAAAGTCGTCATCAATAGTCTCCCAACCGGCCAGAACACCTGGGGGAGCCATCTTGGTTCCCGGATCCCTCTGAGATTAGTCTGCACAGGTGAGAGTATGGACTACAGAAGCTAACAGCTTCTAGAACAGGCAGAAGTGACACAGCTTCTGAGGCAGACACCATTTTAGGCTCCCTACATCTGGGCACATTCCCTGTCAAAGGAGAATGTCTACCCCCCAAGGAGGGCTTTGCCACAGCATCTGGGAGAACCATCTTGGTTCCCAGATCCCACTGAGACTGGTCTGCAAAGGTGAGAGGGTGGACTACAGAAGCTAACAGCTTCTGTAACAGGCAGAAGCCACAGAGCTTTTGCGGCAGACCCGTTTTGGGCTCCAGACATCCAGGCACCTTCCCTGGAAGAGGAGAGGTGTCCGTCCCCCTCCCCACACCCCCACCCCCGCTCATAAGGGCTTTGCTGGAGCACCTGGGGGAGCCATCTCTGGTCCAGGATCTATCAGAGACTAGTCTGTTTAGGTGAGAGTGCTGAATACAGAAGCTACACAGCCTCTGAGACAGGGGAAACCAACACAGCTTTTGGGACAGGCCCTGTTTTAGGCCTTCATCTTCTGAAGGAGGCAGGTTTGAATGCCAGATATCTGTGCACCTTCCAGGCAAGAGGAGAGCTTGCCTGAAGAAAGTGCATTGAACAATGAAATTCAGAAGAGAGCTAGTCTCCCATGTCTGCTGATAGAGGCTAACAGAATCATGGGAGGAACAAGCTCTAACCAAAGACAACTATAACAACTAACTCCAGAGATTACCAGGTGGCGAAAGGCAAACGTAAGAATCTTACTAACAGAAACCAAGACCACTCACCATCATCAGAACCCAGCACTCCCACCTCAGCCAGTCCTGGGCACCCCAACACACCCAAAAACCTAGACCCAGATTTAAAAGCACATCACATGATGATGGTAGAGAACATCAAGAAGGACGTTAATAACTCACTTAAAGAAATACAGGAGAACACTGCTAAAGAGTTACAAGTCCTTAAAGAAAAACAGGAAAACACAACCAACCAAGTAGAAGTCCTTAAAGGAAAACAGGACAACACCACCAAACAGGTGATGGAATTCAACAAAACCATGCAAGACCTAAAAAGGGAAGTAGACACAATAAAGAAAACCCAAAGTGAGGCAACGCTGGAGATAGAAAAATTAAGAAAGAAATCTGGAACCATAGATGCGAGTATCAGCAACAGAATACACGACATGGAAGAGAGAAACTCAGGTGCAGAAGATTCCATAGAAAACATGGGCACAACAATGAAAGAAAGTGCAAAATGTAAAATGATCCTAAAGCAAAATATCCAGGATTTCCAGGACACAATGAGAAGACCAAACCTATGGATATTAGGAGTTGATGAGTATGAAGATTTTCAACTAAAAGACCTAGCAAATAACTTCAACAAAATTATAGAAGGAAACTTCCCAAACCTAAAGAAAGAGATGCCCATGAGCATACAAGAAGCCTACAAAGCTCCAAATAGACTGGACCAGAAAAGAAATTCCTTCCAACACATAATAATCAGAACAACAAATGCACTAAATAAAAAGAGAATATTAAAAGCAGTAAGGGAAAAATGTCAATTAACATATAAAGGCAGGCCTATCAGAATTACACCAGAATTTTCACCAGAGACTATGAAAGCCAGAATATCCTGGACAGATATAATACAGACATTAGGAGAACACAAAGGTCAGCACAAGCTACTATACCCAGCCAAACTTTCAATTACCATAGATGGAGAAACTAAAGTATTCCATGACAAAACATAATTCACACATTATCTGTCAACAAATCCAGCCCTTCAAAGGATAATAACAGAAAAAAAAACAATACAAGGACAGAAAATACATGTTGGAAGCCATTAAGATAACACAATTGTCCTGATCTCTGAATTGGGTCTCTCCCCCTGAGAAGAAAAGGGGGTCAAAAGCGGACCACAGACGCACCGCTCTAAGAACAACGACAGATTGTTCCAGCCCTAAGTCAGCACCGGATGTCTTAATCTCAAGATGTACCCTGATACTGCCAATTTCCTGCTTCCCCCTTGTAGTCACCAAAAGAAAAATTTCTGTTGCCCCATCCATCCTGCTGAGATGCATTTCCTCTGCCCCATTCCTCCTGCTGAGAAGTACTTCATCTTTTGCTTGTGCATTTAAACCTTGAGCCTTGCTAATACAGTGGGACCTTGATGCTACTCAGACTGCTTTCCTGTGTCATTCATTGCACAAGGTTCTAGTTTCTCTCTACCCCCCCCCATTTGGTTCTTAGGAGAAGGTCCCCTCATGACTCTTGAATAACTGGACATGCTGGACAGGTCAACTACACCCTAGAAAAAGCAAGAAAGTAATCCTTCAACAAACCAGAAGAACACAGCTATGAGAACAAACCATCAAAATATACTCAATATACTCAAAATATACTCAATAACTGCACAAATACTCAATAAATATCTTGCTAACCGAATCCAAGAACACATCAAAACAATCATCCAACCTGACCAAGTAGGTTTCAATCTAGGGATGCAGGAATGGTTTACTATACAGAAATCCATCAACATAATCCATTATATAAACAAACTCAAAGACAAAAACCACATGATCATCTCGTTAGAGGTGGAGAAAGCATTTGACAAAATCCAACACCCATTCATGATAATGGTCTTGGAAAGATCAGGAATTCGAAGCCCATACCTAAACATGATAAAAGCAATCTAGAGCAAACAAGTAGCCAACATCAAAGTAAATAGTGAGAAGGTGCAAGCAATCCCACTAAAATCAGGGACTAGACAATGCTGCCCACTTTCTCCCTACCTATTCAACATAGTACTTGAAGTCCTGGCTAGAGCAAATAGACAACAAAAGAATATCAAAGGGATACAAATTGCAAAGGAAGAAGTCAAAATATCACTATTAACAGATGATATGATAGTATATATAAATGACCCTAAAAATTCCACCAGGGAACTCCTAAACCTGATAAACAGCTTCAGTGAAGTAGCTGTATATAAAATTAACTCAAAGAAATCAGTGGCCTTTCTTTACACAGAGTATAAACTGGATGAGAAAGAAATCAGGGAAACAACAGCCTTCACAAGAATCATACATAATATAAAAAAACCTTGGTGTCACTCCAACCAAAGAATAAAAAATCTGTATGATAAGAACTTCAAGTCTCTTAAGAACGAAAATGAAGATCTCTGAAGATGGAAAGATCTGCCATGCTTATGGATTGGCAGAATTAACATAGTCAAAATGGCTATGCTGCCGAAAGTAATCTACAGATTCAATGCAATCCCCATCGAAATTCCAACTCAAACCTTCACTGAGATAGAAAGGGTAAATTGCAAATTCAGCTGGAATAATAAAAAACCTAGGATAGCAAAAACTATTGTCAACAATAAAAGACCCTCTGATGAAAACTCCATGCCTCACTTCAAGCTGTACCACAGAGCAATTGTGGAAAACAACAACAACAAAAAAAAAAAAAACCCTTCATTTTACTGGTACAGGGACAGACAGGTAGCTCAATAGAGTAGAATTGAAGACCCAGAAATGAACCCACACACCTATGTTCACTTGATCTTTGACAAAGGAGCTAAAACCATCCAGTGGGAAAAAAGACAAAATTTTCAACAAATGGGGCTGGCACAACTGGCAGTTATCATGTAGAAGAATGAGAAATGATCCATTCTTTTCTCCTTGTACAAAGCTCCAGGATAAGTGGATCAAGGAACTCCACACAAAACCAGAGACACTAAAAGTTATAGAGGAGAAAGTGGGAAAAGCCTGGAAGATATGAGCACAGGGGAAAAAATCCTGAACAGAACAGCAATGGCTTGTGCTGTAGAATCAAGAATTGATAAATGGGACCTCTTAAAGTTGCAAAGCTTCTGTAAGGCAAAAGACACTGTCAATAAGACAAAAAGGCACCAAAGGCTTGGGAAAGGATCTTTACCAATTCTAAATTAGATAGAGGACTAATATCATATATATAAGATACTGAAGAAGCTGGAATCCAGAAAAACAAGTAAACCTATTAAAAAATGGGACACAGACCTAAACAAAGAATTCTCAATTAAGAAATAACAAAGATCTGAGAAACACCTGAGAAAAAGTTCAGCATCCTGAATCATCAGGGAAATGTAAATCGAAACAACCTTGATATTACATCTCACACCAGTTAAAATGGCAAAGATCAAAAATTCAAGTGACAGCAGAGGCTGGCAAGGATGTGGACAAAGAAGAACACTTCTCCATTGTTGGTGGGATTGCAACCTGATACAACCACTTTGGAGATCAGTCTATTGGTTCCTCACAAAATTGGACATAGTACTACCAGAAGACTAAGCAATACTACTTCTGGGCAAATACACAGAAGATGTTCCAACTTGTAATAAGGACACATGCTCCACTATATTCATAGTAGCCTTCTTTATAACAGGCAGAAGCTGGAAATAACCCAGATGTCCCTCAAAAGAGGAATAGATACAGAAAATGTGGTTCATTTACACAATGGAGCACTACTCAGCAGTGACAAACAATGAATTTATGAAATTCTTAGGCAAATGGATGGATCTGGAGGATATCATCCTGATTGTGGAAACCCAATAACAAAAGAAGACACATGATATGCACTCACTGATAAGAGGACATTAGCCCAGTAACCTAGACTACCCAAGATACAATGGGCAAACCATATTAAACTCAAGAAAATAGAAGACCAAATGGGGATACTTCGGTCCTTCTTAGAATGGGAAACAAAATACCCATGGAAGGAGTTACAGAGACAAAGTCCAGAGCTGAGACAGAAGAAAGGACAGTCCAGAGACTGCTCCACCCGGGGATCCATACAATATACAACCACCAAACCTAGACACTATTGCATATTCCAGCAAGGTTTTGCTGACAGGACCCTGATATAGCATCTCTTGTGAGGCTATGCCAGTGCCTGGCAAATACAGAAGTGGATGATCACATTCATCTATTGGATGGAATACAGGGCCCCTGACGAAAGAGCTAGAGAAAGTAACCAAGGAGGTAAAGGGGTCTGCAACCCTATAGCAAGATCAACAGTATGAACTAACCAGTACCCCACAGAACTGTGACTCTAGTTGCATGTGTAGCTGAGGATGGCTTAGTCGGCCATCAGTGGGAGGAGAGGCCCTTGGTCTTGTGAAGATCCTATGCCCCAGTACAAGGGAATGGCAGGGCCAGGAAGCAGGAGTACTACATTGATATGTTGGGGAGCAGGGCAGGGGTGGGTATAGGGGACTTTCAGGATAACATTTGAAATGTATATGAAGAAAATATCCAAGAAACAAAGAAAAAATTAAATAAATAAAATAGAGCTTACTCACTTTCTACTTTTCCTCAAGTATATGAAGTAAAATTTAAAAAAAAAATTATATCCAGCTACTTCACTGAAGCTGTTTATCAGGTTTAGGAGTTTTCTGGTGGAATTTTTAGGGTCACTTATGTAGACTATCATATCATCTACATTTTGACTTCTTGCTTTCCAATTTGTGTCTCTTTGAACACCTTTTGTTGTCTAATTGCTCTTGCTAGGACTTCGAGTACTACATTGAATAGGTAAAAAGAAAGTGGGCAGATTTGTCTAATTCCTGAATTTAGTGGGATTTCTTCCAATTTCTCTCCATTTAGTTTGATATTGGCTACAGGGCCAGTGTCTCAAAGGAAACTTGAATGCCAAGAACTCTGACACAACCAGAATTTTATGATCACAGGATCCCGGAATCACAGAATCACAGACTCTGAGGAGGTCTGACTCAACCATGATTACAGGAAGGACAGACTCTAACCAGATATATTGAGGGCAGGGAGCACTTGAGATGTTCAGAGGGTAGAAGGCAAGCATGAGAACAGAAGCAACAGATCTTGGTTCCGAGGCTCCGCCGAACTGAGGAACTTAGTCTGCACAGGTGAGAGTGTGCACCACAGAAGCTGAAAGCTTCTGTGACCTGCCAAAGCAACACAGCTTCTGGGAAAGGTCCTGTTTTGGGCCTTCATCATTGGCCAGGAGGAGGTCCAAATGCCAGATATCTGTGCACCTTCCCTGTAAGAGGAGAGCTTGCCAGCAGAAAGTGCTCTGACCACTGAAACTCAGAGGAGAGGGCCTGTCTCCCAGGTCTGCTGATAGATGGTAACAGAATCACCAGAAGAACAATCTCTAAACAGAGACAACTATAACAACTAACTCCAGAGATTACCAGGTGGCGAAAGGCAAACATAAGAATCTTACTAACAGAAAACAAGACCACTCACCATCATCAGAACCCAGCACTACCACTTCGCCCAGTCCAGTGCACCCCAACACACCTGAAAAGCTAGACCCTGATTTAAAAGCATATCTCATGATGATAGTAGAGGACATCAAGAAGGACTTTAATAACTCACTTAAAGAAATTCAGGAGAACACTGCTAAAGAGTTACAAGTCCTTAAAGAAAAACAGGAAAACACAACCAAACAAGTAGAAGTCCTTAAAGAAAAACAGGAAAAATCATCCAAACAGGTGATGGAAATGAACAAAACAATACTAGAACTAAAAAGGGAAGTAGATACAATAAAGAAAAACCAAAGTGAGGCAAGGCTGGAGATAGAAACCCTAGGAAAGAAATCTGGAACCATAGATGCGAGCATAAGCAACAGAATACAAGAGATGGAAGAGAGAATCTCAGGTGCAGAAGATTCCATAGGGAACATCGGCACAACAATAAAAGAAAATGGAAAATGGAAAAAGATACTAACTCAAAACATCCAGGAGATCCAGGACACAATAAGAAGACCAAACCTACGGATAATAGGAGTGGATGAGAATGAAGATTTTCAACTCGAAGGACCAGCAAACATCTTCAACAAAATTATTGAAGAAAACTTCCCAAATCTAAAGAAAGAGATGCCTATGAACATACAAGAAGCCTACAGAACGCGAAATAGATTGGACCAGAAAAGAAATTCCTCCCAACACATAATAATCAGAACAACAAATGCACTAAGTAAAGATAGAATACTAAAAGCAGTAAGGGAAAAAGGTCAAGTAACATATAAAGGCAAGCCTATCAGAATTACACCAGATTTTTCACCAGAGACTATGAAAGCCAGAAGAGCCTGGACAGATGTTATACAGACACTAAGAGAACACAAACTCCAGCCCAGGCTACTATACCCAGCCAAATTCTCAATTACCATAGATGGAGAAACCAAAGTATTCCACGACAAAACCAAATTCACACATTATCTTTCCACAAATCCAGCCATTCAAAGGATAATAACAGATAAAAACCAATACAAGAACGGGAACCACAACCTAGAAAAACATGAAGGTAAACCCTCAACAAACCTAAAAGAAGACAGCCACAAGAATAGAATGCCAAATTTAACAACAAAAATAACAGGAAGAAACAATTACTTTTCTTTAATATCTCTTAATATAAATGGACTCAACTCCCGAATAAAAAGACATATACTAAAAAACTGGCTACACAAACAAGACCCAACATTTTGCTGCTTACAGGAAACTCATCTCAGAGAAAAAGATAGACATTACCTCAGAATGAAAGGCTGGAAAACAATATTTATTTTATAAATAATATGAAGAAACAAGCTGGAGTGGCCACTCTAATATCGGATAAAATCGACTTCCAACCCAAAGTTATCAAAAAAGACAAGGAGGGACACTTCATACTCATCAAAGGTAAAATCCTCCAAGAGGAACTCTCAATTCTGAATATCTACGCTCCAAATGCAAGGGCAGCCACATTCATTAAAGACACTTTAGTAAAGCTCAAAGCACACATTGCACCTCACACAATAATAGTGGGAGACTTCAACACACCACTTTCACCAATGGACAGATCATGGAAAAAGAAACTAAACAGGGACACAGTGAAACTAACAGAAGTTATGAAACAAATGGACTTAACAAATATCTACAGAACATTTTATCCTAAAACAAAAGGATATACCTTGTTCCTAGCACCTCATGGTACCTTCTCCAAAATTGACCAAATAATTGGTCACAAAACAAGCCTCAACATATACAAAAATGTTGAAATTTTCCCATGCATCCTATCAGATCACCATGGCCTAAGACTGATCTTCAATAACAACATAAATAATGGAAAGCCAACATTCACGTGGAAACTGAACAGCACTCTTCTCAATGATGACTTGGTCAAGGAAGGAATAAAGAAAGAAATTAAGGACTTTTTGGAGTTCAATGAAAATGAATCCACAACATACCCAAACTTATGGGACACGATGAAAGCATTTCTAAGAGGAAAGCTCATAGCTCTGAGTGCCTCAAAAAAGAAACTAGAGAGAGCACACATTAGCAGCTTGACTACACACCTAAAAGTTCTAGAACAAAAGGAAGCAAATTCACCCAAGAGGAGTACACGGCAGGAAATAATCAAACTCAAGGGCAAAATAAACCAAGTGGAAACAAGAAGAACTATTCAAAGAATCAACCAAACTAGGAGCTGGTTCTTTGAGAAAATCAACAAGATAGATAAACCCTTACCCAGACACACTAAGGCACAGGGAAAGCATTCTAATCAACCAAATCAGAAATGAAAAGGGAGATATAACAACAGATCCTGAAGAAATCCAAAACAACATCAGATCCTTCTACAAAAGGCTATACTCAACAAAACTGGAGAACCTGGATGAAATGAAGAAGTTTCTAGACAGATACCAGGTACCAAAGTTGAATCAAGATCAGATTAATGATCTAAACAGCCGTATATCCCCTAAAGAAATACAAGCAGTCATAAATAGTCTCCCAACCAAAAAAGCCCAGGAGCAGATGGGTTTAGTGCAGAGTTCTGTCGGACCTTCAAAGAAGATCTAATCCCAGTTCTTCACAAATTATTCCATAAAATAGAAACAGAAGGTACTCTACCCAACTCATTCTATGAAGCCACAATTACTCTGATACCTAAACCACAAAAAGACCCAACAAAGAGAGAGAACTTCAGACCAAAATCTCTTTTGAATATTGATGCAAAACTCCTCAATAAAGTTCTTGCTAACCGAATCCAAGAAAACATCAAAACAATCATCCATCCTGACCAAGTAGGTTTCATCCCAGGAATGCAGGGATGGTTCAAAATACGGAAATCCATTAACGTAATCCAGTATATAAACAAACTCTAAGACAAAAACCACATGATCTTCTCTTTAGATGCTGAGAAAGCATTTGACAAAATCCAACGCCATTCATGATAAAAGTCTTGGAAAGATCAGGAATTCAAGACCCTAGCAAACACAGAAGTGGATGCTCACAGTCAACTATTGGATGGATCACAGGGCCCCCAATGCAGGAGCTAGAGGAAGTATCCAAGGAGCTAAAGAGATCTGCAACCCTATCGGTGGAACAACATTATGACCTAACCAGTACCCCAGAGCTCTTGACTCTAGCTGCATATGAATCAAAAGATGGCCTATCCTTCACCTGCTTGCTGTGTGAGACTGAGTAACTGCTAGATCCTTGGACTTCCATTCACAGCTATGACTGAACCATTCTTGGGAATTGGGCTGCAGACTATAAGTCATCAATAAATTCCTTTACTATATAAAAAAAAAGATGGCCTAGTCAGCCATCAATGGAAAGAGAGGCCCATTGGTCAGGCAAACTTTATATGCCCCTGTACAGGGGAACGCCAGGGCCAAAAAATGGGAATGGGTGGGTAGGGGAGTTGGGGGGGGAGGGGGGACTTTTGGGATAGCATTGGAAATATAATTGAGGAAAATACGTAATAAAAAAAAAAAGATTCTTACAAAGAAAAAAAAAAAAAGAATTCAAGGCCCATACCTAAATATGATAAAAGCAATCTACAGCAAACCAATAGCCAACATCAAACTAAATGGTGAGAAGCTGGAAGAAATCCCACTAAAATCAGGGACTAGACAAGGCTTTCCACTCTCTCCCTACCTATACCACATTGTACTTGAAGTCCTAGCCAGATCATTAAGACAACAAAAGGAGATCAAGTGGATACAAATTGGAAACGAGGAAGTCAAAATATCACTTTTTGCAGATGATATGATAGTATATATAAGTGACCGTAAAAATTCCACCAGAGAACTCCTAAGCCTGATAAACAGCTTCAATGAAGTAGCTGGATATAAAATTAACTCAAGCAAGTCAATGGCCTTTCTGTACACAAAGGATAAACAGGCTGAGAAAGAAACTAGGGAAACGACAAGCCCCTTCCACTCCACTCGAGCCCTGAGGTACCTTGCCAGCGGAGTCTCGCCCAACACCCGCAAGGGCCCACACAGGATTCCCCACGGGATCCTAAGACCTCTGGTGAGTGGAACACAGCCCCTGCCCCAATCCAATCGCGCAGAACCTGTGACTGCGGTAAATAGGGAAGCAGACTACCCGGGCCTGACCTGGGACACAAGCCCCTTCCGCTCCACTCGTGCCCCGGGGTACCTTGCCAGCGGAGTCGCCCGACACCCACAAGGGCCCACACAGGATTCCATACGGGATCCTACGACCTCTAGTGAGTGGAACACAACTCCTGCCAGGAGTCCGGTTCGAACACCAGATATCTGGGTACCTTCCATGCAAGAAGAGAGCTTGCCTGCAGAGAATACTCTGCCCACTTAAACTAAGGAGAGAACTACCCTCCCAGGTCTGCTTATAGAGGCTAACAGAGTCACCTGAAGAACAAGCTCTTAACAGAGACAACTATAACAGCTAGCTTCAGAGATTACCAGATGGCGAAAGGCAAACGTAAGAATCCTACTAACAGAAATCAAGACCACTCACCATCATCAAAACGCAGCACTCCCTCCCCACCTAGTCCTGACGCAGCACTCCCTCCCCACCTAGTCCTGGGCACCCCAACACAACCGAAAATCTAGACCCAGATTTAAAAACATTTCTCATGATGATGATAGAGGACATCAAGAAGGAATGTGAATCGATCCATACTTATCTCCTTGTACTAAGGTCAAATCTAAATGGATCAAGGAACTTCACATAAAACCAGAGACACTGAAACTTATAGAGGAGAAAGTGGGGAAAAGCCTTGAAGATATGGGCACAGGAGAAAAATTCCTGAACAGAAGAGCAATGGCTTGTGCTGTAAGATCGAGAATTGACAAATGGGACCTAATGAAACTCCAAAGTTTCTGCAAGGCAAAAGACACCGTCAATAAGACAAAAAGACCACCAAAAGATTGGGAAAGGATCTTTACCTATCCTAAATCAGATAGGGGACTAATATCCAACATATATAAAGAACTCAAGAAGGTGGACTTCAGAAAATCAAATAACCCCATTAAAAAATGGGGCTCAGAACTGAACAAAGAATTCTCACCTGAGGAATACCGAATGGCAGAGAAGCACCTGAAAAAATGTTCAACATCCTTAATCATCAGGGAAATGCAAATCAAAACAACCCTGAGATTCCACCTCACACCAGTCAGAATGGCTAAGATCAAAAATTCAGGTGACAGCAGATGCTGGCGTGGATGTGGAGAAAGAGGAACACTCCTCCATTGTTGGTGGGAGTGCAGGCTTGTACAACCACTCTGGAAATCAGTCTGGCGGTTCCTCAGAAAATTGGACATAGTACTACCGGAGGATCCAGCAATACCTCTCCTGGGCATATATCCAGAAGATGCCCCAACTGGTAAGAAGGACACATGCTCCACTCTGTTCATAGCAGCCTTATTTATAATAGCCAGAAGCTGGAAAGAACCCAGATGCCCCTCAACAGAGGAATGGATACAGAAAATGTGGTACATTTACACAATGGAGTACTACTATTAAAAAGAATGAATTTATGAAATTCCTAGCCAAATGGATGGACCTGGAGGGCATCATCCTGAGTGAGGTAACACATTCACAAAGGAACTCACACAATATGTACTCACTGATGAGTGGATATTAGCCCAAAACATAGGATACCCAAGATATAAGATACAATTTCCTAAACACATGAAACTCAAGAAAAATGAAGACTGAAGTGTGGACACTATGCCCCTCCTTAGAAGTGGGAACAAAACACCCTTGTAAGGAGTTACAGAGACAAAGTTTGGAGCTGAGATGAAAGGATGGACCATGCAGAGACTGCCATATCCAGGGATCCACCCCATAATCAGCATCCAAACGCTGACACCATTGCATACACTAGCAAGATTTTATTGAAAGGACCCAGATGTAGCTGTCTCTTGTGAGACTATGCCGGGCCTAGCAAACACAGAAGTGGATGCTCACAGTCAGCTAATGGATGGATCACAGGGCTCCCAATGGAGGAGCTAGAGAAAGTACCCAAGGAGCTAAAGGGATCTGCAACCCTATAGGTGGAACAACATTATGAACTAACCAGTACCCCGGAGCTCTTGACTCTAGCTGCATATGTATCAAAAGATGGCCTAGTCGGCCATCACTGGAAAGAGAGGCCCATTGGACACACAAACTTTATATGCCCCAGTACAGGGGAACGCCAGGGCCAAAAAGGGGGAGTGGGTGGTTAGGGGAGTGGGGTTGGGTGGCTATGGGGGACTTTTGCTATAGCATTGGAAATGTAAATCAGCTAAATACCTAATAAAAAATTGAAAAGAAAAAAAAAAGAAATTAGGGAAACAACACCCTTTTCAATACTCACAAACAATATAAAATACCTTGGCATGACTCTAACTAAGGAAGTGAAAGATCTGTATGACAAGAACTTCAAGTCTCTGAAGAAAGAAATTAAAGAAGATGTCAGAAGATGTCAGAAGATGGAAAGATCTCCCATGCTCATGGATTGGTGTAAAAATGGCTATCTTGCCAAAAGCAATCTACAGATTCAATGCAATCCCCATCAAAATTCCAACTCAATTCTTCAAGGAATTAGAAAGGGCAATCTGCAAATTCATCTGGAACAATAAAAAAAACTAGGATAGCAAAAACTCTTCTCAAGGATAAAAGAACCTCTGGTGGAATCACCATGCCTGACCTAAAGCTCTACTACAGAGAAATTGTGATAAAAACTGCATGGTACTGGTATAACAACAGACAAGTAGACCAATGGAACAGAATTGAAGACCCTGAGATGAACCCACACACCTATAGTCACCTGATCTTTGACAAGGGAGCTAAAACCATCCAGTGGAAAAAAGACAGCATTTTCAACAAATGGTGCTGACACAACTGGTGGTCATCATGTAAAAGAATGCAAATTGATCCATTCCTATCTCCTTGTACTAAGGTCAAATCAAGTGGATTAAGGAACTCCACATAAAACCAGAGACAATGAAACTTATAGAGGAGAAAGTAGGGAAAAGCCTCGAAGATATCAGTACAGGGGAAAAATTACTGAATAGAAGAGCAATGGCTTGTGCTGTAAGATCGAGAATCAATAAATGGGACCTCATAAAGTTGCAAAGCTTCTGCAAGGCAAAAGACACCATCAATAAGACAAAAAGACCACCAACAGATTAGGAAAGGATCTTTACCTATCCTAAATCAGATAAGGGACTAATATCCAATATATATAAAGAACTCAAAAAGGTGGACTCCAGAAAATCAAATAACCCCATTAAAAAATGGGGCTCAGAACTGAACAAAGAATTATCACCTGAGGAATACCAAATGGCAGAGAAGCACCTGAAAAAATGTTCAACATCCTTAATCATCAGGGAAATGCAACTCAAAACAACCCTGAGATTCCACCTCACACCAGTCAGAATAGCTAAGATCAAAACTTCAGGTGAGAGCAGATGCTGGTAAGGATGTGGAGAAAGAGGAACACTCCTCCATTGTTGGTGGGATTGCAAGTTTGTACAACCACTCTGGAAGTCAGTTTGGCGGTTCCTCAGAAAATTGGACATAATACTGCCAGAGGATCCAGCAATACCTCTCCTGGGCATATATCCAGAAGATGTTCCAACCAATAAGAAGAACACATGCTCCACTATGTTCATAGCAGCCTTATTTATAATAGCCAGAAGCTGGAAAGAACCCAGATGCCCCTCAACAGAGGAATGGATACAGAAAATGTGGTACATTTACACAATGGAGTACTACTCAGCTATTAAAAGGAATGAATTTATGAAATTCCTAGGCAAATGGATGGACCTGGAGGGCATCATCCTGAGTGAGGTAACACAATCACAAAGGAACTCACACAATACGTACTCACTGATAAGTGGATATTAGCCCAAAAACTTAGGATACCCAAGATATAAGATACAATTTCTTAAACGCATGAAACTCAAGAAGAGCGAAGACCAAACTTTGGACACTGTGCCCCTTCTTAGAATTGGGAACAAAACACCCATGGAAAGAATTACAGAGATAAAGTTTGGAGCTGTGAAGAAAGGATGGACCATCTAAAGACTGCCATATCCAGGGATCCATCCCATAATCAGCCTCCAAATGCTGACACCATTGCATACAATAGCAAGATTTGCTGAAAGGACCCTGATATAGCTGTCTCTTGTGAGACAATGCAGGGGCCTAGCAAACACAGAAGTGGATGCTCACAGTCAGCTATTGGATGGATCACAGGGCCCCCAATGGAGGAGCTAGAGAAAATACCCAAGGAGCTAAAGGGATCTGCAACCCTATAGGTGGAACAACATTATGAACTAACCAGTACCCCGGAGCTCTTGACTCTAACTGCATATGTATCAAAAGATGGCCTAGTTGGCCATCACTGGAAAGAGAGGCCCATTGGACTTGCAAACTTTATATGCCCCAGTACAGAGGAACGCCAGGGCCAAAAAGTTGGAGTGGGTGGGTAGGGGAGTGGGGGGAGTGTATTGGGGACTTTTTGGATAGCATTGGAAATGTAAATGAGGAAAATACCTAATAAAAAAATTAATTCTAAAAAAAAAGAAAAGAAAAGAAAATCCAAAGGGAGACAACTCTGGAGATAGAAACCCTTGAAATAAATCAGGAACAATAAATGTGAGCATCAGCAACAAAATACAAGTGATGGAAGAGATAATCTCAGATGCAGAAGATTCCATAGAGAAAATGGACACACAACCAAAGAAAATACAAAATGCACAAAGATCCTAACTCAAAACATCCAGGAAATCCAGGACACAATAAGAAGACAAACCTATGGATAATAGGTATAGATAAGAATGAAGATTTTCAACTTAAAGAGCCAGTAATATCTTCAACAAATTATAGAAGAAAACATCCTTAACCTAAAGAAAGAGATGCCCATGAACATACAAGAAGCCTACAGAACTCCAAATAGACTGGACCAGAAAAGAAATTCCTCCCGACACATAATAATTAGAACAACAAATGCACTAAATAAAGATAGAATATTAAAAGCCGTAAGGGGAAAATGTCAAGTAACATATAAAGGCAGACCTATTAGAATTACACCAGACTTCTCACCAGAGACTATGAAAGCCAGATGATCCTAGAAAAATGTTATACAGACCCTAAGAGAATACAAATGCCAGTCCAGGTTATTATACCCAGCAAAACTCTCAATTACCATAGATGTAGAAATCAAGGTATTCTATGATAAAACTAAATTCACACAACATCTCTCCATGAATCCAGCCCTTCAAAGGATAAGAAAGAGAAAACACCAACAAAAGGATAGAAATTATGCCCTAGAAAAATCAAGAAAGTAATCCTTCAACAAACCTAAAAGAAGACAGTCCCCAAAACAGAATCCCAACTCTAAAAACACAAATAACAGGAAGCAACAATTACTTTTCCTTAATACCTCTTAATATCAATGGACTCAATTCCCAAATTAAAAATAAAAAAACATAGACTAACAGACTGGCTACATAAACAGGAACCAACTTTTTGCTGCTTACAGGAAACCCACCTCATGGAAAATTACAGACACTATCTCAGGATAAAAGACTGGAAAAACAAGTTTCCAAGCAAATGGTCCGAAGAAACAAGCTAGAGTAGCCATACTAATATTGAATAAAGTCGACTTCCAATCCAGAGTTATCAAAAAAGACAAGGAGGGGCACTTCACACTCACCAAAGATAAAATTTTCCAAGATGAACTCTCAGTTCTGAATATATATGCTCCAAATGCAAGGGCATCCACATTCATTAAAGAAACTATAGTAAAGCTCAAACCACACATTGCACCTCACACAATAATAGTGCAAGACCTCAAAACCCCTTTCTCATCAATGGACAGATCCTGGAAACAGAAACCAAACAGAGAAACATTGAAACTAACAGAAGTTATGAAACAAATGAACTTAACTGATATCTACAGAACATTTTATCCTAAAACAAAAGGATATACCTTCTTTTAAGCACCCCATGGCACCTTCTGCAAACTTGACGATATAATTGGCCATAAAAAAGGCCTCAACAGATATAAAAATATTGAAAATATCCCATGCATCCTATCATATCACCACGGACTAAGGCTGATCTTCTATAACAACATAAATATTAGAAAGCCAACATTCACGTGGAAGCTCAACAACACTCTGCTCAATGATACCTTGGTCAAAGAAGAAGTAAAGAAAGATATTAAAAACTTTTTAGAGTTTAATGAAAATGAAGCCACAGCATACTCAAAATTATGGGACACAATTAAAAGAGTGCTAAGAGGAAAACTCATAGCTCTGAGTGCCTCAAAAAAAAAAAAATAGAGAGAGAGCATACACTAGCAGCTTGACAGCACACCTAAAAGCTCTTGAACAAAAGGATTCAAATTCACCCAAGAGGGATAGACAGCAGGAAAAATCAAACTCAGGGCTAAAATCAACCAAGTGGAAACAAAAAGAACTGTTCAAAGAATCAACCAAACCAGGAGCTGGTTCTATGAGAACATCAACAAGATAGATAAACCATTAGCCAGACTAACTAGAGGGCACAGGGACAGTAATCCAATTAACAAAATCAGAAACGAAAAGGGAGACATTAACAACAGAACCTGAGGAAATCCAAAACATCATCAGATTCTACTACAAAAGGCTATACACAACATAACTGAGAAACCAGGACGAAATGGACAAATTTCTAGACAGATGCCAGGTACCAAAGTAAAATCAGGATCAGAATAATGATGGAAACAGTCCCATATCCTCTAAAGAAATAAAAGCAGTAATTAATAGGCTCCCAATCAAAGAAGCCTAGGAAGCCCAGGTTTAGTGTAGAGTTCTATCAGACCTTCAAAGAAGACCTAATTCCAATTTTCCTCAAATGATTCCACAAAAATAGAAACAGAAGGTACTCTACCAAATTCATTCTATAAAGCCACAATTACTCTGACATCTAAACCACACAAAGAACCAACAAAGAAAGAGAACTTCAGACCAATTTCCCTTATGAATATCGATGCAAAAATACTCAATAAAATCCTCACAAACATAATCCAAGAACACATCAAAAGAATCATCCATCCTGAACAAGTAGGCTTCATTCCAGGGATGCAAGGATGGTTTAATATATGGAAATCCATCAAGGTAATCCCTATATAAACAATCTCAAAAACAAAAAACACATGATCATCTCATTAGATGCTGAGAAAACATTTGACAAAATCTGACACCCTTTCATGATAAAATTCATGGAGAAATCAGGAACTCAAGGCCCATACCTAAATAATAAAAGCAATATACAGCAAACAAGTAGCCAACATCAAACTAAATTGAGAGAAACTTGAAGCAATCCCACTAAAATCAGTGACTGGACAAAGCTGCCCACTTTCTCCCTACCTATTCAATATAGTACTTGAAGTCCTAGCCAGAGAAAGTCAACAAAAAAAGATCAAGGGGATACAAATTGGAAAGGAAGAAGTCAAAATATCACTCGTTGCAGATGATATGATAGTACACATAAGTGACCTGAAAAATTCCACCAGAGAACTTCTAAACCGGATAAACAGCTTCGGTGAAGTAGCTGGATATAAAATTAACTCAAACAAGTCAATGGCCTTTCTCTACACAAAGAATAAACAGGTTGAGAAAGAAATTAGGGAAACACCTCTCAATAGTCACAAATAATATAAAATACCTTGGCATGACTCTAACTAAGGGCGTGAAAGATCTGTATGATAAGAAGATCAAGTCTCTGAAGAAAGAAATTGAAGATTTCAGAAGATGGAATTATCTCCCATGCTCATGGATTGGCAGGATTATTATAGTCAAAATGGCTATCTTGCCAAAAGCAATATACAGATTCCATGTAATCCCCATCAAAATTCCAACTCAATTTTTTACAGAGTTCGACAGGGCAATTTGCAAATTTATCTGGAATAACAAAAAACCTAGGATAGCAAAAACTATTCTAAACAATAAAAGAACCTCTGTTGGAATCACCGTGCCTGACCTCAAGCTGTACTACAGAGCAAATGTGATAAAAACTGCATGGTACTGGTACAGTGACAGACAGGTAGATCAATGGAATAGAATTGAAGACCCAGAAATGAATCCACACATCTATGGTCACTTAATCTTTGACAAGGGAGCTAAAACCATCCAATGGAAAAAAGACAGCATTTTCAAAAGAATGGTGCTGGCAGAACTGGCAGTTATCATGTAGAAGTATGTGAATTGATCCATTCTTATCTCCTTGTACAAAGCTCAAGTCTAAGTGGATCAAAGAACTCCACACAAAACCAAAGACAATGAAATTTATAGAGGAGAAAGTGGGGAAAAGCCACGGAGATATGGGCACAGGGGGAAAAAATCCTAAATAGAACAGCAATGGCTTATGCTGTAAGTTCAAGAATTGACAAATGGGACCTCATAAAATTACAAAGCTTCTGTAAGGCAAAAGACACTGTCAATAAAACAAAAAAGCCAACAACATTTTTGGAAAGTATTGTTACCAATCCTAAATCTGACAGGGGACTAATATCCAATATATGCAAAGAGCTAAAGGTGCTAAACTCCAGAAAATCAAATAACCCCATTAAAAAATGGGGTACAGAGCTAAACAAAGAATTCTCAACTGAGGAATACTGAATGGCTGAGAAGCACCTGAAAAAATGTTCAACATCCTTAATCATCAGGGGAATGCAAATCAAAACAACCCTGAGATTCCACCTTACACCAGTCAGAATGGCTAAGAAAAAATTCAGGTGACAGCAGATGCTGGCGAGAATGTGGAGAAAGAGGAACACTCCTCCATTGCTAGTGGGATTGCAAGCTTATACAACCACTCTGGAAGTCAGTCTGGTGGTTCCTCAGAAAATTGGACATAGTACTACCGGAAGATCCAGCAATACCTCACCTGGGCATATACCCAGAAGATGTTCCAACTGGTAATAAGGACACATGCTCCACTATGTTCATAGCAGCCTTATTTATAATAGCCAGAAGCTGGAAAGAACCCAGATGCCCCTCAACAGAGGAATGGATACAAAAAAATGTGGTACATTTACACAATGGAGTACTACTCAGATATTAAAAACAATGAATTTATGAGATTCTTGGGCAAATGGATGTATCTGGAGGATATCATCCTGAGGGAGGTAACCTAATCACAAAAGAAGTCACTTGATATGCACTCACTGATAAGTGGATATTAGCTCAGAAACTTAGAATACCCAAGATACAATTTGCAAAACACAAGAAAATCAAGAAGAAGGAAGACCAATGTGTGGATACTTCATTCCTCCTTAGAATAGGGAACAAAATACCCATAGAAGGAGTTACAGAGACAAAATTTAGAGCTAAGACAAAAGGATGGACCATACAGAGACTACCCCACTTGGGGATCCATCCCATAATCAGCCACCAATCGCAGACACTATTGCATATGCCAGCAAGATTTTGGTGAAAGGACCAAAATATAGCTGTCTTGTGTGAAGCTATGCCAGTGCCTGGCAAATACAGAAGTGGATGCTCACAGTCAGATATTGGATGGAAAACAGGGCCCCCAAAGGAGGAGCTAGAGAAAGTACCCAAGGAGCTGAAGGGGTCTGCAACCCTATAGGTGGAACAATAATATAAACTAACCAGTACCCCCAGAGCTCGTGTCTCTACCTGCATATGTTGCAGAAGATGGCCTAGTTGGCCATCATTGGGAATAGAGGCCCCTAGGTCTTGCAAACTTTATATGCCCCAATACAGGGGGAAAGCCAGAGCCAAGAAGTATGAGTGGGTGGGTAGGGGAGTAAGGTGGGGAGAGAGTATAGGGAACTTTTGGGAAAGCATTTGAAATGTAAAGCAAGAAAATATCTAATAAAAAATTTTTTAAATAAAATAAAAAATTAACTTGAGAAAATAATCTATAAAAAGAAAATGAAGATTTACATGAAAAAAAAGTTTATGGTAAAATTGAAGACATACTTGGGGAAACTACTGATAAAATTAAAAACAATTACAGAAAAAGTTTAGGGTGTAATTGAAGACATTTATGCAATAAGTACTGATAAAAATGAAGACAAATATAGAAAAAATTATGAAAAAAAATTGAAGATATGGGTCCCTTCATGTGTACTCTTTGGTTGGTGATCCTGTCTCCGGGAGCTCCGGGAGTTCAGGTCTGTTGAAACAGGTTGCTCCCTCCATAGGGCTGCAAACCCCCTAAACTCTTTCAATCCCTTCTCCAACTCCTCCATTAGGGACACTTTTTCTCAGTCCAATGATTAGCTGCGAGCATCTGCCTCTGTATTTTTCAGGCTCTGGCAGAGCCTCTCCAGAGACAGCCATATCAGGCTCCTGTCAGCATGCACTTCTTCGCATCCACAGTAGTGTCTGGGTTTGGAGACTGTATATGGGATGGATCTTCAGGTGGGGCAGTCTCTGGATAGCCTTTCCCTCAGTCTCTGCTCCACACATTGTCTCCATATTTCTTCCTGTGAGTATTTTGTTCCCCTTTTAAGAAGCACTAAAGCATCCACATTTTGCTCTTCCTTCTTCTTAGCCTTCATATGGTCTGTGAATTGAATCTTGAATATTCCAAGCTTTTGGGCTAATATCCACTTATTAGTGAGTACATATTGTGTGTGTTCTTTTCTGACTGAGTTACCTCACTCAGGATGATATTTTCAAGTTCAATCCACTTCCCTGTGAATTTCATGAAGTCATAGTTTTTAAAAGCTAAGTAGTATTCCACTGTATATTTTACCTTCATTTTCATTAAATTCTAAAAAGTCTTTGGACTTTTCTTTCTTTATTTCTTCCTTGACATAGTTATCATTGAGTAGAGTATTGTTCGGCTTCCATGTGTATGTGGGCTTTCTGTTATTTTTTGTTGCTATTGAAAGCCAGCCTTAATCCATCATGATCTGGTAGGATGCATGGGATTATTTCAATCTTCTTATATCTATTGAGGTGTCTCAATTTTGGAGAAGGTACTATAAGGTGCTGAGAAGATATATTCTTTTGATTTAGGATTAAATGTTCTATAAATATCTATTAAATCCATTTGGTCCATAACTTCTCTTAGTTTCACTATGTCTCTGTTTAGTATGTGTTTCTATGATCTGTCCACTGATAAGAGTGAGGTATTGAAGTCTCCCACTCCTATTGTGTGAGGTGCAATGTGTGCTTTGAAATTTAGTAAAATTTCTTTTATGAATGTCAGTGCCCTTGCATTTAGAGCATAGATGTTCAGAATTGAGAGTTCATCTTGGTAGATTTTTCCTTTGACCAGTATGAAGTGTCCTTCCTTATCTTTTTTTATAACTTTTGATTGAAAGTTGACTTTATCCTATATTAGAATGGCTACTCCAGCTTGTTTCTTGGGACCATTTGCTTGGAAAATCGTTTTCCAGTCCCTTACTCTGAGGTAGTGTTTGTCTTTTTCACTGAGGTGTGTTTCCTGTATACAGCAAAATACTGGGTCCTGTTTACATATCCAGTCTGTTAGTCTATGTCTTTTTGGGGACACTGAGTCCATTGATGCTAAGAGATATTAAGGAATAGTGATTGTTCCTTCTTGTTATATTTTATATTATTTTTATGTTTATGTGGTTATCTTCATTTGGGTTTGTTGAAAGATTAATTTCTTGCTTTTTCCAGGATGTCGTTTCCCTCCTTGTGTTGGTGTTTTCCATCTATTATCAGAGCAATACCCAACTCTTAGTACTAATTTATGCTTTGGGATTTTATTTCTGTGAAGAGACACCATGACCAAGGCAACTCTTGTAATGGAAAACATTTAATTGGGGCTGTCTTACAGTTTCAGATATTCAGTCCATCATCATCATGACAGGAAGCATGGCAGTAGTAGGCAGACATGATACTGGAGGAGCTGAGAATTCTACATCTTGATCTGAAGGCAGCAAGAAGAAGACTCTCTTCCAGCAGAAAACCAGCAAAGATTCTTCTTCACTGAGAGGAGCTTGAGCACTAGAAGCCCTCAAAGCCCACCCATACAGTGACATACTTCCTCCAACAAAGTCACACCTCCTAATAGTGTCACCTCCCATGGGCCAGAAATATTCAAACTACCACATCATCCACAAATGCAGTAAAATATGAGCAAACAACAAACAGTACTGGGTGTAGTGGCACTGCCTGTGATTCCAGCATGCACAAGGAAGAAGCAGTGATGAGGAATCAGGAGCTCAAGGCCAACCTCAATCACAGCAGTCTCAATGCCAGTTTGGAATACAGCCAGATGGGGTAGATTACAATGATAAAGCCGTCTCTTGGGAGGTTAAAGGAGAAGAATTACAATCAAATTGAAGGTCATACTTGGCTACAGAATGAGTTCCAAGCTGTCATTGGTTAAAGAGAGATCCTATCTCATACAAAACAACTAACAAATGACTAATGCAATTTAAACAGGCAATTTACACAGCAGCAAATTAAATTGCCAGTGAGTATGTCCAGAGAAGCTCAAATGAAATAATTATCATTGAAATGCAGATAGAAATACATGCTTCCTACACCTTGTAGACCAGCCAGGTGAACTATTTTTTTATTAGATATTTTCTTCATTTACATTTCAAATGCTATCCCAAAAGTCCCCTCTACGCCCCCCCCCAGGTGGACTCTTAAATAAGAGCAATTGTGTTTACTGAAAGCAGATGTATAGGAGCAAGCCATCCTCCTATAGCCATTTGGCAACTGGTAAGAACCAGTTTGAAAAAGCAAAAAAAAAAAAAAAAAAAAAAATTTACATTTCCTTCAGACAAGATATCTCATGGAGATAGCTCACAGATATCAGAACTTCCATTCTCCAAGAGATGTCTACCAACACAGAGTTTTGATAAAACAGTGTTTATGATACCAAATTTAAGAAAAAAAGTAGAAAAAGAACTAGTTATACTAATATTAATAGAGATTTTAGTTTACTTTTTATTTTGTTTTATTTTTATATATTTTTATTAGGTATTTTCCTCATTTACATTTCCAATGCTATCCCAGAAGTCCCCCATACCCTCCCCCCGACTCACCTAACCACCCACTCCTACTTTTTGGCCCTGGCGTTCCCCTGTACTGAGGCATATAAAGTTTGAACGACCAATGGGCCTCTCTTTCCACTGATGGCCGACTAGGCCATTTTTTGATACATATGCAGCTAGAGTCAAGAGCTCCGGGGTACTGGTTAGTTCATATTGTTGCTCCACCTATAGGGTTGCAGATCCCTTTAGCTCCTTGGGTATTTTCTCTAGCTCCTCCATTGGGGGCCCTGTGATCCATCCAATAGCTGACTGTGAGCATCCCTCTGTGTTTGCTAGGCCCCAGCATAGTCTCACAAGCGACAGCTATATCAGGGTCCTTTCAGCAAAATCTTGCTAGTGTATGCAATGGTGTCAGCATTTGGAGGCTGATTATGGGATGGATCCCTGGATATGGCAGTCTCTAGATGGTCCATCCTTTTGTCTCTGCTCCAAACTTTGTCTCTGTAACTCCTTCCATGGGTGTTTTGTTCCCAATTCTAAGAAGGAGCAAAGTGTCCACACTTTGATCTTTGTTCTTCTTGAGTTTCATTTGTTTCATAAATTGTATCTTGTATCTTGGGTATTCTAAGTTTCTGGGATAATATCCACATATTAGTGAGTACATATCATTTGAGTTCTTTTGTGATTTGGTTACCTCGCTCAGGATGATGCCCTCCAGGTCCAACCATTTGCCTAGGAATTTCATAAATTCATTCTTTTTAATAGCTGAGTAGTACTCCATTGTGTATATGTACCACATTTTTTGTATCCATTCCTCTGTTGAGGGGCATCTGGGTCCTTTCCAGCTTCTGGCTATTATAAATGAGGCTGCTATGGACATAGTGAAGCATGTGTCTTTCTTACTAGTTGGAACATCTTCTGGATATATACCCAAGAGAGGTATTGCATGAATCAGATCGTATGTGCATGTATGTGGCAATAGTCCATTCCACGTGAATGTTGGCTTTACATTATTTATGTTGTTATCTTTTACAGTACTTTGCCTCACTCAGTTTTTTATATGAACGGTTATACAGTATTAAGCAAACAGCTATTACAGTGAAGTAGGTGATGGTGTGGTTCATATGTTCTCCTAAACAGATTAACTGCCTCTTTCCCATTGGGTAATTTACCTTGACCTTATATATCTATTACATTGCTAGGTACCAGGTCCATCACTCAGACTCTTACTTTCCAGCTCTTCTCCATTAGATCCAAAATTGTCCAAACTTCCTCTGCTGGTCACCATCCTCTACTCTGAATGAAAACCAACGATCTATGTGAAGTAATCTGGACTATTGCCTGTTACTTACTCTCAGCCATTTCTGATTAAAATAACTGAAACACCTTAACAATAATTTTGTCTTAATAAGTAACATTCTTACAAAATTCCAAGTCCAGGGTCAGCTCAAGGACTGCTTAGGACATTGGTGAAGGCCAGGCAGTAGAATTCAACCTGATTTAGATATTTGTAAAATCATTTCTTGAAGGTACCTATAATAAAACAATACTGAAAGAAAGCACACAGATCCATATACCGACTAATGCAGGGACAGGTTTGGAACATTTGTGCCAAGGGTCCAGGAGACTGAGTTTCTGTGAAACTTTTTGCCTCGGGACTGCATCCAAGCCTTTGGGCCTGCCACACAGTCTTCAATGGAGTGGGTGTGGCACAGTGATCCACCTGAGGATAGGCAATCCCCAAGTGTCTATACCTTAAAAGATGAATGAGGTCCTAAGATCCCGTGGAGAGTCCTGTGGGGACCTTGGGGGTATCCACAGACTCCACGCCCTAGGTGCCCTGGTGCTGGCGGGACCGGGAGCGACGTAGTTTACATTTTAATTATAAGTTTAGAAATATTTTATTGAACATATATCGTATATTGTTTTCATATTCACAACTATTTGCTTCTTTTGACCCTTCTTCCACTGTGTGTTCCTCTAGTTGTATCACTTCCACTTGGAAAATGTGTGTGTGTGTTTGTGCGTGTGTGTGTGTGTGTGTGTGTGTGTGTGTGTGTAAGAGAGAGAGAAAGAGAGAGTTTTGTGAGGAGGATATATGTGTGTAAGGGGTCTGAGGGTGTGTGTGTGTGTGTGTGTGTGTGTGTGTGTGTGTGTGTAAGAGAGAGAGAAAGAGAGAGTTTTGTGAGGAGGATATATGTGTGTAAGGGGTCTGAGGGTGTGTGTGTGTGTGTGTGTGTGTGTGCGCGCGCGTGCATGTGTGTGCCTGTGAAGTTCAGAAGAAGGCATCTCTAGCTCAAGGCAGTTGTAAGCCACCTAACATGGGTAATTAGAACCAAATTCATTTCTCATGAAAGATCATCAATCATTATTAACCACTGAACCATCTCTTCAACCATTCATTCATTTATTAATTTCATATGTATTGGCATTTTCCTGCATGTGTGCCTGTGGACCATGTGCTTACTGTGTTCAGAAAGGCATAAGTGGACTCAGAAGCCTTAGAACTGCATCCATCTTATGACTTAAAAGTGGATAGAAGCCACATAAGCGTTAATAATTAATTCTGGGCCATTTTCAAGAGCAACTGCTCTTAACCAATGAGCATGTCTCTGGCTGCTATTTATTTGTTTGTTTGTTGATTGATTGATTGATTGATTGATTGATTGATTGATTTGAAATAAGTACATATATTTATGGGATATAGTATTATCCTCCAGTCACTGTACAATGTGTAATATGAAGATACACAATGATATTAGCATATTTTTTACCTTAGATGCTTTTTGTTTCTTTATAGCCAGCACATTAAATTTTCTCCTCCAACTATTTCAAGATACATAGGAAATGTCATCCATCCCCTCACCTTCCTACTATGAATAGAACACTAGAATGGGTTCCTCCTTTTTAACTATAATTTTGCACTCTGGAATAGTCTATTTCCTTATTCCATCTGGTCCCCTGAAACTCTACATTTATTTATTTACTTGTTTGTTTGCTTGTTTGTTCACTTGATTGATAAGGTCTCACGTAATCCTGGATTGACTTGATCTAACTATGTATGTGAAGATAACTTTGAATGTCTAGTCCTCCTGCCTTAGCCTTCTAAGCACTGGGATTACAGGCACATACTCACTATCCTGTTTTTATAGTACTAAGGACATATCTCAGGGCCTCATGTATTCTGAGTATGCTGCATTACTGGTATAATTTGTCTTTCTTTAAATAGTGTGCTTGTATCTAAGAGTCTGCTTCCTGGTATTTGCAACGCATGAGTTTTATTGGAGACTAAAGCACATCATTGAGAACTCAAATGAAAATGAGATACATGCACAAATGAACGCAAATGTATGAGTTGAGCATCCAAAACCATAACTAATGCTTCCCATTGCAGTTCTGTTTTGAGAGACCTTGAGGGTTAAGATTTCTCAGCTGACTGTCTCTTGAAGATAGGCATTCCAAGTATCTCTTCTCCATCAAACATTGAAATACTACTTCTCCTGGTTGATTTTTATTGTAAACTTCATACAAAATAGGGTCAATTGGAAAAAGAGAGTCTCAACTACAGAAATTCCCAGATAACCTACTGCTGTCTCTGATGGATTATATTGATTGATGATTTATAGGAAAGTGCCCATTTCATTGAAGGGGCACCATCCTTAGTAAGGTTGTCCTTGGCTCTATAAAAAAGGAGCCCTGAATATGAGGCACGGAGCAAGTCAAAAAGCATAATTCTTCTGTGGTTTCTCCCCAAGGTTCACACCTTATATTTCTGCTCTGACTTACCTTATAATAGACTACTCTCTGAAATTATTTCTTCCCTCCTCCATGTTGATTTTGGTCATGCAGTTTATCATAACAAGAGAATGAAACTAGAACAGTATTGAACTGTGAGAGGTTTTACCCTGCCTCAAAAAGTAGTGACTAAATACATTTTTAGACAGCAGACAACATTTGCTATCAAGGACTGTCAGCATCTGCTGAGCAGGGAAACTCAGAGTGCTGAGGATATCCTTGCTTACATTCAGTTCCAAAGCAGGTCAGGGCACCTACATGCAATTATCCTTCAAGAGACTATCTCAGTGTATCTAACAGATGCTATTATTGTTGTTATTATTATTACTACTATAAAACAACTCTATGGACACTATGCCCCTCCTTAGAAGTGGGAACAAAACACCCATGGAAGGAGTTACAGAGACAAAGTTTGGAGCTGAGACGAAAGGATGGACCATGTAGAAACTGCCATATCCAGGGATCCACCCCATAATCAGCATCCAAACGCTGACACCATTGCATACACTAGCAAGATTTTGCTGAAAGGACCCAGATGTAGCTGTCTCTTGTGAGACTATGCCGGGCCTAGCAAACACAGAAGTGGATGCTCACAGTCAGCTAATGGATGGATCACAGGGCTCCCAATGGAGGAGCTAGAGAAAGTACCCAAGGAGCTAAAGGGATCTGCAACCCTATAGGTGGAACAACATTATGAACTAACCAGTACCCCGGAGCTCTTGACTCTAGCTGCACATGTATCAAAAGATGGCCTAGTCGGCCATCACTGAAAAGAGAGGCCCATTGGACACGCAAACTTTATATGCCCCAGTACAGGGGAACGCCAGGGCCAAAAAGGGGGAGTGGGTGGGTAGGGGAGTAGGGGTGGGTGGGTATGGGGGACTTTTGGTATAGCATTGGAAATGTAAATGAGCTAAATACCTAATTAAAAAATGGAAAAAAACAACTCTAGTTGTTTTCTGTTGTTGCGTCTGTGATTGATTATCTTGACTGATGATTGATATCATCAATAACACCATGTCCAAACACAACTTAGGAAATGAGGAGTTAGCTGGGCGTGGTGGCACACGCCTTTTAATCCCAGCACTCGGGAGGCAGAGGCAGGCAGATTTCTGAGTTTGAGGCCAGCCTGGTCTACAAAGTGAGTTCCAGGACAGCCAGGGCTATACAGAGAAACCCTGTCTCAAGAAAAAAAAAAAAGGAAATGAGAAGTTTATATTAGCTTAAGGTTCTGGAGGAATAGAGTCCAACATGGTAGAGAAAGCAAGAAAGGATACCAGAAAGCTGTCTGGTCACATGTTCATTCTATGCACAGGAAACAGAGAGAAATCGGAAAAAGGACAAGGCTATAAGTCCTCAAAGCCTACCTACACTGATGAACTTTCTTAAGAAAAGCTCTATCTCTTAAGGTGCTATAACCTTTCCAACCTGCACTACCAACTGAAGAACAATTGTTCAAATATATAAGTCCGTAGGGAACATTTCTCATTTGAATCACAGCGAACTTTGACCTTGGTGATAGCAAGTGCTAACTGCAGTAAAATAATGTATTTAGTCACTATTTTGGAATGACTTAGCTTCAGACTTATGTTTTCAAGAAAACATAATGAATGACAACTACCTGACAAAAACTATATGCATGTCCTTACTGAACAGAGAGAAGAGGAATGTCATGTTTTGACTTTTTGTACTATTGCCATGAGAAAAAACCCTGATAATACTCACTTAATGAAAAAAATATTTATCTGGCTTAGCATTCCAGATTACAGTATATCACTGCGGAGAAGTCAAGTCTGGAGGGGCATGTAGCAGCTACTCACATCTACACAGACAAGAGCAAAGAGCAATGACTCAATACATGCTTATTAGTGATCAATTCACTCTCTCCTCATTCAGCCAGGATTTCAGCCTGATGTTTAGTGTGGCTCCTCCCACTTCAATCAACCTAGTTAGGAAATCTCCTCTTGGCATGCCTTTATAGCCCAGCTAAATCTAAGTAATTCCTCATTGAGACTCCTTCCTAGGTGATTCTTACTTTCTTTCAAGTCAGCAACAGTAACTAACAATCATGACCCATTCATGTGGCCATTGCTGTTTCTCTGAACAGCTGGGGCTATCTAATATTTAAGTCCTTGAATAGACAGATCGTTGTCTTCTCACATTTTATCTTTCAGAAAATCCAAAAGGTACAAAATACCATTATTTCTGTAAAGCTATCCTTCCCAAAGATGTACAAATTATAAGTGAAAGATATACTCAGCACTGGGGTCTGTCCAAAACCCACCTCTGAACTCTTTTCTTTTGACATGATTCAACTGACTTTTTCCCTTACCAAAACCCATGCTGTTTGATTTCTAGTTTAGTTATGTTGAAAGGTGGTTAGACCACTCAGAAGCAATTAGATCACAAGGTCTCTGCCTTTAAGGGTGTATTAATACCTTTCTCCTAAGTTTAGATCAGGTCTTACTATTGTGAACTGTCTTAAAGCTGTCCTGGACTACTCTCTCTCTCCTGAACACAGTTCTAATCCTCTACTATGAGTCAAAGCAGTACAAAGCCTCCATCAGATGTTTCTTCCCTATCCTGGACTTCCTAGCTTTCCAAAGCATAAACCAACATAAGCTTATTCCTCCATAAGTTACCTAGTCTCAGATATTCAATAATAGCAACAGAATGGAGGGGGGCCCTAGATGATGGCAATGCCTCCATCTTTCCTTTTCTTCTGTCATCTTATCCCCGAGCCCCCCATCTCAAATGGAAGAGAACATGTATGCAGTTGTCATTTTTTTAAAGTAATTTCTTACATGCAATTGGCAGTCTTCCACTTTGATCCAAAACTTAAGCATATACCATGTGGCATAGAAGTCCCCTTTGCCAATTGGAGCACAATTGCAGAGCTATTCAGTAAATGCCTGATTAAGAAGTTCAGGAATTTATGACAAACTGTGACCCATGGGACTTCATGGCACAGCCTTCATCATAATTAGAGCTTGTCTAGAAATCCCTCCCTTCCTCTGTACTAACAAATAGGATTTTAATCACAAATTTGCAGCTCTATCTCATTATGAAGGGAAAAAAATCCCTCACAATGCTTTTAATTGACCTTATTTTAATTTAATGCGTAATACCCTCAGCAGGAGCCCCAGGCACTCTTAAAATAGAACAGTAAAACACCTCTTAAATCTAGGTTATATTTGAAATAGCAGATTAGATTATTCATAGCATCCTCAAACAAATCACAACCTGTTGAAATTTATGAAATTTATCTTGTCCTTTTCAAACCAGCCAGAGGCCCAAGCTGACATATTGAATGTTTTATGAGTTCCTGTATCTTGAAATTCATGTGAGAAAGTCTTCACAGATGGTTGATGCCTAATCTGAGGCTCACAATCCAAACCTGCTCAGACCTGAGGTCAAGTCATCAGGACAAAGACCAGCTAGTATATTTCAGGACCATATATCCTGGATTCTTGGTCAGTTCAACATTTGGAAATTCAATGACCTTTGACTTCAACTTGGAATTACAAAGCCACCCATGATTCCTTTATAAAGAGCTGATCTCCAGTCAGAGTAGGCCTGGAGATCTCGGGATCCACATGATCATTCCTGAAACTATCTACCAGAATATTTTGGATTTGTTTTTACTATCTCAGACCCTCCTGAGAATAGAATATCTAGGGATAATGTATAGAAGTGGGTTTTTCCACCCTTATAGACAATAATCATTTACAGAGATTAATGGGTGAGGGATGATTATTTTAGAAAATCTTGATCAAATGTGAGTAAGAGCTGATAACATCAGCACGTGAAATCAGCCTCCATTCCTTTTCTGTGCTTAGCCACTGACTCCATATCGCAGAATTGCATTTCATTCCGTGTATAGTTTGTATCCTGATAAACTCTAGATTTCTAGATTGTTCTTCACCCCAAACATGTATGATTTTTTTTAATATTTTTATTAGGTATTTTCCTCATTTACATTTCCAATGCTATCCCAAAAGTCCGCCATACCCTCCCTCCAATCCCCTAGCCACCCACTCCCACTTTTTCGCCCTGGCGTTCCCCTGCACTGGGGCATATAAAGTTTGCATATCCAATGGGCCTCCCTTTCCAGTGTTAGCCGACTAGGCCATCTTTTGATACATATGCAGCTAGAGTCAAGAGCTCCGGGGTACTGGTTAGTTCATAATGTTGTTCCACCTATAGGGTTGCAGATCCCTTTAGCTCCTTGGGTACTTTCTCTAGTTCCTCGTTTGGGGGCCCTGTGATCCATCCAATAGTTGACTGTGAGCATCCACTTCTGTGTTTGCTAGGCCCGGCATAGTCTCACAAGAGACAGCTATATCAGGGTCCTTTCAGCAAAATCTTGCTAGTATATGCAATGGTGTTTGGATACTGATTATGGGGTGGATCCCTGGATATGGCAGTCTCTAGATGGTCCATCCTTTCGTCACAGCTCCAAACTTTGTCTCTGTAACTCCATCCATGGGTGTTTTGTTCCCAATTCTAAGAAGGGGCAAACTGTCCACACTTTGATCTTCGTTCTTCTTGAGTTTTATGTGTTTTGCAAATTGTATCTTATATCTTGGGTATTCTACATTTCAGGGCTAATATCCACATATCAGTGAGTACATATCATTTGAGTTCTTTTGTGATTGGGTTACCTCACTCAGAATGATGCCTTCAAGGTCTAACCATTTGCCTATCAATTTAATAAATTTATTCTTTTTAATAGCTGAGTAGTACCCCATTGTGTAAATATACCACATTTTTTGTATAAATTCCTCTGTTGAGGGGCATCTGGGTCCTTTCCAGCTTCTGGCTGTTATAAATAAGGCTGCTATGAACATAGTGGAGCACGTGTGTTACTTACTAGTTGGAACATCTTCTGGATATATGCCCAGGAGAGGTATGGCAGGATCCTCCGGTAGTGCTATGTCCAATTTTCTGAGGAACTGCCAGACTGATTTCCAGTGTGGTTGTACAAGCTTGCAATCCCACCAACAATGGAGGAGTGTTCCTATTTCTCCACATCCTCGCCAGCATCTGCTGTCACCTGAATTTTTGACCTTAGCCATTCTGACTGGTGTGAGGTGGAATCTAAAGGTTGTTTTGATCTGCATTTCCCTGATAATTAATGATGCTGAACATTTTATCAGGTGCTTCTCAGCCATTCTGTATTCCTCAGGTGAGAATTCTTTGTTTAGCTCTGAGCCCCATTTTTAATGGGATTATTTGATTTTCTGGAATCCAGCTTCTTGAGTTCTTTATATATATTGGATATTAGTGCCCTGTCTGATTTAGGATAGGGAAAGTTCCTTTCCCAATCTGTTGGTGGCCTTTTTGTCTTATTGACGGTGTCTTTTGCCTTATAGAAGCTTTGCAGTTTCATGAGGTCCCAATTGTCAATCCTCGATCTTACAGCAAAAGCCATTGCTATTCTACTCAGGAATTTTTCCCCTGTGCCCATATCTTCAAGGGTTTTCCCCACTTTCTCCTCTATAAGTTTCATTGTCTCTGGTTTTATGTGGAGTTCCTTGATCCACTTAGATTTTACCTTAGTACAAGGAGATAGGAGTGGATCAATTCGCATTCTTTTACATGATAACCACCAGTTGTGCCAGCACCATTTGTTGAAAATGCTGTCTTTTTTCCACTGGATGGTTTTAGCTCCCTTGTCAAAGATCAGGTGACCATAAGTGTGTGGGTTCATCTCTGGGTCTTCAATTCTGTTCCATTGGTCTACTTGTCTGTCAGTATACCAGTACCATGCAGTTTTTATCAAAATTGCTTTGTAGTACAGCTTTAGGTCAGTCATGGTGATTCCACAAGATTTCTTTTATCCCTGAGAAGAGTTTTTGCTATCCTAGGTTTTTTTGTTATTCCAGATGAATCTGCCGATTGCCCTATCTAATTCGTTGAAGAATTGAGTTGGAATTTTGATGGGGATTGCATTGAATCTGTAGATTGCTTTTGGCAAGATAGCCATTTTTACTATATTGATCCTGCCGATCCATGAGCCTGGGAGATCTTTCCATCTTCTGAGATCTTCTTTAATTTCTTTCTTCAGAGACTTGAAGTTCTTGTCATACAGATCTTTTACTTCCTTAGTTAGAGTCACACCAAGGTATTTTATATTATTTGTGACTATTGAGAAGGGTGTTGTTTCCCTAATTTCTTTCTCAGCCTGTTTATTCTTTGTGTACAGAAAGGCCATTGACTTGTTTGACTTAATTTTATATCCAGCTACTTCACCAAGGCTGTTTATCAGGTTTAGGAGTTCTCTGGTGGAATTTTAGGGTCACTTATATATAGTATCATATCATCTCCAAAAAATATTTTGACTTCTTCCTTTCGAATGTGTATCCCCTTGAACTCCTTTTGTTGTCAAATTGCTCTGGCTAGGACTTCAAGTACAATGTTTAATAGGAAGGGAGAAAATGGGCAGCCTTGTCTATTCCCTGATTATATTGGGATTGCTTCCAGCTTCTCACCATTTACTTTGATGTTGGCTACTGGTTTGCAGTAGATTGCTTTTATTGTGTTTAGGTATGGGCCTTGAATTCCTGATCTTTCCAAGACTTTTATCATGAATGGGTGTTGGATTTTGTTGAATGCTTTCTCCGTGTCTAAGGAGATGATCATGTGGTTTTTTCTTTTTTTTGAGTTTGTTTATATAATGGATTACGTTCATGGATTTCCGTATATTAAACCATCCCTGCATTCCTGGAATAAAACCTACTTGGTCAGGATGGATGATTGTTTTAATATGTTCTTGGATTCAGTTAGCGAGAATTTTAATGAGTATTTTTGCATTGATATTCATAAGGGAAATTGGTCTGAAGTTCTCTATCTTTGTTTGATCTTTCTGTGGTTTAGGTATCAGAGTAATTGTGGCTTCATAGAATGAGTTGGGTAGAGTACCTTCTACTTCTATTTTGTGGAATAGTTTGCGCAGAACTGGAATTAGATCTTTTTTTGAAGGTCTGATAGAACTCTGTACTAAACCCATCTGGTCCTGGGCATTTTGGTTTGGAGACTATTAATGAGTGCTTCTATTTCTTTAGGATATATGGGACTGTTTAGATCATTAACTTGATCCTGATTTAAATTTGGTACCTGGTATCTGTCTAGAAATTTGTCCATTTCATCCAGGTTTTCCAGTTTTGTTGAGAATAGCCTTTTGTACAAGGATCTAATGGTGTTTTGAATTTCTTCAGGATCTGTTGTTATGTCTCCCTTTTCATTTGTGATTTTATTAATTAGGATTTTGTCCCTGTGCCCTCAACTGAGTCTGGCTAACTGTTTATCTATCTTGTTGATTTTCCCAAAGAACCAGCTCCTTGTTTTGTTGATTCTTTGAATAGTTCTTCTTTTTATACTTGGTTGATTTCGCCCCTTAGTTTGATTATTTCCTACCATCTACTCCTCTTTGGTGAATTTGCTTCCTTTTCTCTAGAGCTTTTAGGTGTGTTGTCAAACTGCTACTGTGTGCTCTCTCTAGTTTCTTATTGGAGGCACTCAGAGTGATGGGTTTCCCTCTTAGAAATGCTTTCATTGTATCCCATAAGTTTGGGAATGTTGTGGCTTCATTTTCATTAAACTCTAGAAGGTCTTTAATTTCTTTCATTTTTCTCTCCTTGACCAAAGTATCATTGAGAAGAGTGTTCTTCATTTTCCACGTGAATGTTGGCTTTCCATTATTTATGTTGTTATTGAAGATCAGCCATAGTCCATGGTGGTCTGATAGGATGCCTGGGACAATTTCAATATTTTTGTATCTTTTGAGGCCTGTTTTGTGACAAATTATATGGTCAGTTTTGGAGAAGGTACCATGAGGTGCTGAGAAGAAGGTATATCCTTTTGTCTTAGTATAAAATGTTCTGTAGATATCTGTTAAGTCCATTTGTTTCATAACTTCTGTTAGTTTCACTGTGTCCCTGTTTACTTTCCCTTTCCATGATCTGATCATTGATGGAAGTGATATGTTGAAGTCTCCCACTATTATTGTGTGAGTTGCAATATGTGCTTTGAGCTTTACTAAAGTTTCATTAATGAATGTGGCTGCCCTTGCATTTGGAGCATAGATATTCGGAATTGAGAGTTCCTCCTGGAGGATTTTACCTTTGATGAGTATGAAGTGTCCCTCCTTGTCTTTTTTGATAACTTTGGTTTGGAAGTCGATTTTATTCGATATTAGAATGGCTACTCCAGCTTGTTTCTTCAGACCATTTGCTTGTAAAATTGTTTTCCAGCCTTTCACTCTGGGGTAGTGTAAGTCTTTTTCCCTGAGATGGGTTTCCTGTAAGCAGCAGAATGTTGGGTCCTGTTGGTGTAGCTGGTCTGTTAGTCTATGTCTTTTTATTAGGGAACTGAGTTCATTGATATTAAGAGATATTAAGGAAAAGTAATTGTTGCTTCCTATTATTTTTGTTTTTAGACTTGGCATTCTGTTCTTGTGGCTATCTTCTTTTTGGTTTGTTGAGGGATTACTTTCTTGCTTTTTCTAGGGTGTGATTTCTGTCCTTGTAATTTTTTTTCTGTTATTATCCTTTGAAGGCCTGGATTCGTGGAAATATAATGCGTGATTCTGGTTTTTCTTGGAATACTTTGGTTTCTCCATCTATGGTAATTGAGAGTTTGGCTGGGTATAGTAGCCTGGGCTGGCATTTGTGTTGTCTTAGTGTCTGTATAACATCTGTCCAGGCTCTTCTGACTTTCATAGTCTCTGGTGAAAAGTCTGGTGTAATTCTAATAGGCCTGCGTTCATATGTTACTTGACTTTTTCCCTTACTGCTTTTAATATTCTATATTTAGTGCATTTGTTGTTCTGATTATTATGTGTTGGGAGGAATTTCTTTTCTGGTCCAGTCTATTTGGAGTTCTGTAGGCTTCTTGTATGTTCATGGGCATCTCTTTCTTTCGGTTTGGGAAGTTTTCTACTATAATTTTGTTTATTTGGTTTTTCTTATTAGGTATTTTCCTCGTTTACATTTTCAATGCTATCCCAAAGGTCCCCCATACCCACCCCCCCAATCCCCTACCCACCCACTCCCCCTTTTTGGCCCTGGCGTTCCCCTGTACTGGGGCATATAAAGTTTGCAAGTCCAATGGGCCTCTATTTGCAGTGATGGCCGACTAGGCCATCTTTTGATACATATACAGCTAAAGACAAGAGCTCCCGGATACTGGTTAGTTCATATTGTTGTTCCACCTATAGGGTTGCAGTTCCCTTTAGCTCCTTGGGTAATTTCTCTAGCTCCTCCATTGGGAGCCCTGTGACCCATCCAATAGCTGACTGTGATCATCCACTTCTGTGTTTGCTAGGCCCCGGCATAGTCTCACAAGAGAGAGCTATATCTGGGTCCTTTCAGCAAAATCTTGCTAGTCTATGCAATGGTGTCTGCATTTGGAAGCTGATTATGGGATGGATCCCTGCATATGGCAATCCATCCTTTCGTCACAGCTCCAAATTTTGTCTCTGTAACTCCTTCCATGGTTGTTTTGTTCCCATTTCTAAGAAAGTGAAAGTGTCCACACTTTGGTCTTCATTCTTCTTGGATTTCATATGTTTGGCAAGTTGCATTTTATATCTTGGGTATCCTAAGTTTCTGGGCTAATTTCCACTTATCATTGAGTACATATTGTGAGAGTTCCTTTGTGATTGGGTTACTTCACTCAGGATGATACCCTCCAGGTCCATCCAATTGCCTAGGAATTTCATAAATTCATTTTTTTAAAAGCTGAGTAATATTCCATTGTGTAAATGTACCACATTTTCTGTATCCATTCCTCGGTTGAGGGGCATCTGGGTTCTTTCCAGCTTCTGGCTATTATAAACAAGGCTGCTATGAACATAGTGGAGCATGTGTTCTTCTTACCGGTTGGGACATCTTCTGGATATATGCCCAGGAGAGGTATTGCGGGATCCTCCGGTAGTACTATGTCCAATTTTCTGAGGAACCGCCAAACTGACTTCCAGAGTGGTTGTACAAGCTTGCAATCCCACCAACAATGGAGGAGTGTTCCCCTTTCTCCACATCCTCGCCAGCATCTGCTGTCACCTGAGTTTTGATCTTAGCCATTCTGACTGGAGTGAAGTGGAATCTCAGGGTTGTTTTGATTTGCATTTCCCTGATGATTAAGGATGTTGAACATTTTTTCAGGTGCTTCTCTGCCATTCTGTATTCCTCAGGTGAGAATTCTTTGTTCAGTTCTGAGCCCCATCTTTTAATGGGGTTATTTGATTTTCTGAAGTCCACCTTCTTGAGTTCTTTATATATATTGGATATTAGTCCCCTATCCGATTTGGGATAGGTAAAGATCCTTTCCCAATATCTTGGTGGCCTTTTTGTCTTATTGACGGTGTCTTTTGCTTTGCAGAAGCTTTGCAATTTTATGAGGTCCCATTTATCGATTCTTGAACTTACAGCACAAGCCATTGCTGTTCTATTCAGGAATTTTTCCCCTGTACCCATATCTTCGAGGCTTTTCCCTACTTTCTCCTCTATAAGTTTCAGTGTCTCTGGTTTTATGTGGAGTTCAATAATCCACTTAGATTTGACCTTAGAACAAGGAGATAGAAATGGATCAATTCGCATTCTTCTACATGATTACCGACAGTTGTGCCAGCACCAATTGTTGAAAATGCTGTCTTTTTTCCACTGGATGGTTTTAGCTCCCTTGTCAAAGATCAAGTGACCATAGGTGTGTGGATTCATCTCATGGTCTTCAATTCTGTTCCATTGGTCTAATTGTCTGTCACTATACAAGTACCATGCAGTTTTGATCACAATTGCTCTGTAGTACAGTTTTAGGTCTGGCATGGTGATTCCACCAGGGGTTCTTTTATCCTTGAGAAGAGTTTTTGCTATCCTCGGTTTTTTGTTATTCCAGATGAATCTGCCGATTGCCCCTTCTAATTCGTTGAAGAATTGAGTTGGAATTTTGATGGGGATTGCATTGAATCTGTAGATTGCTTTTGGTAAGATAGCCATTTTTACAATGTTGATCCTGCCAATCCATGAGCATGGGAGATCTTTCCATCTTCTGAGATCTTCTTTAATTTCTTTCTTTAGAGACTTGAAGTTCTTATCATACAGATCTTTCACTTCCTTAGTTAGAGTCACGCCAAGGTATTTTATATTATTTGTGACTATTGAAAAGGGTGTTGTTTCCCTAATTTCTTTCTCAGCCTGTTTATTCTTTGTGTACAGAAAGGCCATTGACTTGTTTGACTTAATTTTATATCCAGCTACTTCACCGAAGCTGTTTATCAGGTTTAGGAGTTCTCTGGTGGAATTTTTAGGGTCACTTATATATACTATCATATAATCTGCAAAAAGTGATATTTTGACTTCTTCCTTTCCAATTTGAATCCCCTTGATCTCCTTTTGTTGTCTAATTGCTCTGGCTAGGACTTCAAGTACAATGTTGAATAGGTAGGGCGAGAGTGGATAACCTTGTCTAGTCCCTGATTTTAGTGGGATTGCTTCCAGCTTCTCACCATTTACTTTGATGTTGGCTATTGGTTTGCTGTAGATTGCTTTTATCGTGTTTAGGTATGGGCCTTGAATTCCTGATCTTTCCAAGACTTTTATCATGAATGGGTATTGGATTTTGTCAAATGCTTTCTCAGCATCTAACGAGATGATCATGTGGTTTTTGTCTTTCAGTTTGTTTATATACTGGATTACGTTGATGGATTTCCGTATATTGAACCATCCCTGCATCCCTGGGATGAAACCTACTTGGTCAAGATGGATGATTGTTTTAATGTGTTCTTGGATTCGGTTAGCAAGAAATTTATTGAGGATTTTTGCATCGATATTCATAAGGGAAATTGGTCTGAAGTTCTCCATCTTTGTGGGGTCTTTTTGTGGTTTAGGTATCAGACTAATTGTGGCTTCATAGAATGAGTTGGGTAGAGTACCTTCCGTTTCTATTTTGTGGAATAGTTTGTGAAGAACTGGAATTAGGTCTTCTTTCAAGGTCTGATAGAACTCTGCACTAAACCCATCTGGTCCTGGGCTTTTTTTGGCTGGGAGACTATTAATGACTGCTTCTATTTCTTTAGGGTATATAGGACTGTTGAGATCATTAAACTGATATTGATTTATCTTTGGTACCTGGTATCTGTCTATAAACTTGTCCATTTCATCCAGGTTTTCCAGTTTTGTTGAGTATAGCCTTTTGTAGAAGGATCGGATGGTGTTTTGGATCTCTTCAGGATCTGTTTTTATGTCTCCCTTTTCATTTCTGATTTTGTTAATCAGGATGCTTTCCCTGGGCCCTTTAGTGAGTCTGTTTAAGGGTTTATCTATCTTGTTGATTTTCTCAAAGAACCAGCTCCTTGATTGGTTGATTCTTTGAATAGTTCTTCTTGTTTCCACTTGGTTGATTTCACCCCTGAGTTTGATTATTTCCTGCCTTCTACTCCTCTTGGGTGAATTTGCTTCCTTTCCTCTAGACGTTTTAGGTGTGTTGTCAAGCTGCTAATGTGTGCTCTCTCTAGTTTCTTTTTGGAGGCACTCAAAGCTATGAGTTTTCCTCTTAGGAATGCTTTCATTGTGTCCCATAAGTTTGGGTATGTTGTGGCTTCATTTTCATTAAACTCCAAAAAGTCCTTAATTTCTTTCTTTATTCCTTCCTTGACCAAGGTATCATTGAGAAGAGTGTTGTTCAGTTTCCACGTGAATGTTGGCTTTCCATTATTTATGTTGTTATTGAAGATCAGCCTTAGTGCATGGTGATCTGATAGGATGCATGGGACAATTTCAATGTTTTTGAATCTATTGAGGCCTGTTTTGTGACCTATTATGTGGTCAATTATGGAGATGGTACCATGAGGTGCTGAGAAGAAGGTATATCCTTTTGTTTTAGGATAAAATGTTCTGTAGATATTTGTTAAGTCCATTTGTTTCATAACTTGTTAGTTTCACTGTGTCCCTGTTTAGTTTCTGTTTCCATGATCTGTCCATTGGTGAAAGTGGTGTTTTGAAGTCTCCCACTATTATTGTGTGAGGTGCAATGTGTGCTTTGAGCTTTACTAAAGTTTCTTTAATGAATGTGGCTGCCCTTGTATTTGGAGCATAGATATTCAGAATTGATAGTTCCTCTTGGAGGATTTTACCTTTGATGAGAATGAAGTGCCCCTCCTTGTCTTTTTTGATGACTTTGGGTTGGAAGTCAATCTTATCAGATATTAGGATGGCTACTCCAGCTTGTTTCTTCATACCATTTGCTTGGAAAATTGTTTTCCAGCCTTTCATTCTGAGGTAGTGTCTATCTTTTCCTCTGAGATGAGTTTGCTGTAAGCAGCAAAATGTTGGGTCTTGTTTGTGAAGCCAGTTTGTTAGTCTATGTCTTTTTATTGGGGAGTTGAGACCATTGATATTAAGAGATATTAAGGAAAAGTAATTGTTGCTTCCTGTTATTTTTGTTGTTAAAGTTGGCATTCTGTTCTTGTGGCTGTCTTCTTTTAGGTTTGTTGAGGGATTATCTTCTTGTTTTTTCTAGGGCGTTGTTCCCGTCCTTGTATTGGTTTTTTTCTGTTATTATCCTTTGAAGGGCTGGATTCGTAGAGAGATAATGGGTGAATTTGGTTTTGTCGTGGAATACTTTGGTTTCTCCATCTATGGTAATTGAGAATTTGGCTGGGTATAGTAGCCTGGGCTGGAATTTGTGTTCTCTTAGTGTCTGTATAACATCTGTCCAGGCTCTTCTGGCTTTCATAGTCTCTGGTGAAAAATCTGGTGTAATTCTGATAGGCTTGCCTTTATATGTTCTTGACCTTTTTCCCTTACTGCTTTTAGTATTCTATCTTTATTTAGTGCATTTGTTGTTCTGATTATTATGTGTTGGGAGGAATTTCTTTTCTGGTCCAGTCTATTTGGAGTTCTGTAGGCTTCTTGTATGTTCATGGGCATCTCTTTCTTTAGATTTGGGAAGTTTTCTTCAATAATTTTGTTGAAGATATTTGCTGGTCCTTTGAGTTGAAAATCTTCATTCTTATCCACTCCTATTATCCGTAGGTTTGGTCTTCTCATTGTGTCCTGGATTTCCTGGATGTTTTGAGTTACTTTTTTTTTCTGCATTTTCCATTTTCTTTGATTGTTGTGCCAATGTTCTCTATGGAATCTTCTGCACCTGAGATTCTCTCTTCCATCTCTTGTATTCTGTTGCTGATGCTCAAATCTATGGTTCCAGATTTCTTTCCTCGGGTTTCTATCTCCAGTGTTGCCTCACTTTGAGTTTTCTTTATTGTATCTACTTCCATTTTAAGGTCTAGTATGGTTTTGTTCATTTCCATCACCTGTTTGGATGTTTTTTCCTCTTTTTCTGTAAGGACTTCTACCTGTTTGATTGTGTTTTCCTGTTTTTCTTTAAGGACTTGTAACTCTTTAGCGGTGTTCTCCTGTATTTCTTTGAGTTATTAAAGTTGTTCTTGAAGTCCTCTATCATCATCATGAGATATGCTTTTAAATCTGGGTCTAGGTTTTCGGGTGTGTTGGGGTGCCCTGGACTAGGCGAAGTGGGAGTGCTGGGTTCTGATGATGGTGAGTGGTCTTGGTTCCTGCTAGTAAGATTCCTACGTTTACCTTTTGCCATCTGGTAATCTCTGGAGTTAGTTGTTATGGTTGACTCTGTTTAGAGATTGTTCTTCTGGTGATTCTGTTGCTGTCTATCAGCAGACCTGAGAGACAGATTCTCTCCTCTGAGTTTCAGTGCTCAGAGCACTCTCTGCTGGCAAGCTCTCTTACAGGGAAGGTGCGTAGATATCTTGTGTTTGGACCTCCTCCTGGTCGAAGAAGAAGGCCCAAAACAGGACCTTTCCCAGAAGCTGTGTTGCTTTGGCAGGTCCCAGAAGCTATCAGTTTCTGTGGTGCAGACTCTCACCTGTGCAGACTAAGTTCCTAAGTTCGGCGGAGTCCCGGAACCAAGGTGGCGCCCGCTGCTCCTGAGGCTGAGGCCGCCTTCCGAGCCAGGCATACACCTGTTTTCTGGTCGGGAGGGTGGCCGGCTGTCTGCAGCCCAAAAAGGGTGCTGCCTCAGTGGCTCTGTGGTTCTGCCTGTCCCAAAAGCTGTCCGGTTCTGTGGTGCACCCTCTCACCTGTTCAGACTAATTTCCTAAGTTCGGCGGAGTCCCGGAACCAAGATGGCGCCCCTCCAGATTTCTTTCCTAGGGTTTCTATCTCCAGCGTTGCCTCACTTTGGGTTTTCTTTATTGTGTCTACTTCCCTTTTTGGATGGTCTTGGATGGTTTTATTCAATTCCATCACCTGTTTGGTCGTGTTTTTCTGCAATTCTTTAAGGGATTTTTTGTGCTTCCTCTTTAAGGTCTTCTACCTGTTTAGCAGTGTTCTCCTGTATTTCTTTAAGTGAGTTATTAAAGTCCTTCTTGATGTCCTCTACCATCATCATGAGATATGCTTTTAAATCCGGTTCTATCTTTTCGGGTGTGTTGGGGTGCCCTGGACTGGGTGGGGTGGGAGTGCTGGGTTCTGATGATGGTGAGTGGTCTTGGTTTCTGTTAGTAAGATTCTTATGATTTCCTTTCGCCATCTGGTATTCTCTGGAGTTAGTTGTTATAGTTGTTCCTGGTTAGAGCTTGTTCCTCAGGTGATTATTTTAGCCTTTATTTGCAGACCTGGGAGACTAGCTCTCTCCTGAGTTTCAGTGGTCAGAGTACTCTCTGCAGGCAAGCTCTCCTCTTGCAGGGAAGGTCCCCAGATATCTGGCATTTGAACCTGCCTCCTGGCAGAAGTTGTGATCCACTCACCAGAGGTCCTAAGATCCCATGCAGAGTCCTGTGTGGACCTTAGGGGTGTCAGCAGACTCTGCACCCAAGGTGCCCCAGTGCTGGTGCAGACCTGAAGGGACTTGTGACCCTGGTCAGGCCATGTTTTCTGCTTCCCTAATTAATGCTGTCTCAAGTCCTGCACGATTGGATTGGAGCAGATGTTGTTTTCAACTCACCAGAGGTCTTAAGATCCCATGGAGGGTCCTGTAGGGACCTTGGGGGTGTCCTCAGGCTCCACGTCCAAGGTGCCCCGGTGCTGGCGTGGACCTGAAGGAACTTGTGACCCTGGTCAGGCCAGGTTTTCTGCTTCCCTAACTAATGCAGTCTCAGGTCCTGCACGATTGGATTGGAGCAGAAGTTGTGTTCCACTCACCAGAGGTCTTAAGCTCCCATGGAGGATTCTGTGGGGACCTTGGGGGTATCTGCAGACTCCTCGACCAAGGAGCCTCAGTGCTGGCATGGACCGGAATGGACTTGTGACCCTGATCAGGCCGGGCTTTCTGCTTCCCTAATTAATACAGTCTCAGGTCCTGCGCCATTGGATTAGAGCAGAAGTTGTGTTCCACTCACCAAAGGTCTTTAGATCCTGTGGATGGTCCTGTGGGGACCTTGGAGATGTCTGAAGACTCTGCGCCCAAGGTGCCCCGGTGCTGGTGGGGACCGGAAGGGACCCATGTATCATTTTCTTAATAAAACAATCAGCATATAGCCTCCCAGCCCTCATGCAACACATGACCCTGGGACCCCCCTCCGACCCCTCCCAGCTAACCTACTGCCCTGGCTGACAAGGAAGCAGCCTTTGATGACACGGTAAAAGAATATGTGATCAACAAGGAGTAAAAACTATGGAAGAAGAACACCCCTTTTCTTTATGATTTGGTGATGACCCAGTCTCTGGAGTGGCCAAACTTAACTGGCCAGTGGCTTCCAGATGTGACTAGTCCTGAAGGGAAAGATTTCAGCATTCATCAGCTTGTCCAGAGAACACACACATCAGATGAACAAAACGACCTAGTGATAGCCAGTGTTCAGCTCCCTAATGATGATGTTCAGTTGTATGCATTCCCTTATGACAGCAAAAAAGGCAAATTAAGAGGTTTTAGTTCTGTCAGTGGAAAAACTGACATAGAAATCAAGATTAACCATGAAAGAGAAGTAAACAGGGCCTGGTAAATGCCTCAGAATCCTTGCATCATTGCAACAAAGACTCCATCCAGTGATATTTTTGTTTTTGACTACACAAAGTACCCTTCTAAACCAGACCCTTCCAGAGAATGCAACTCAAATTTGTATCTCCTTGAACATCAGAAGAAAGGTTATGGGCTTTCTTGGAATCCAAATCTCACCGGGCACTTACTTAGTGCTTCAGATGACCATACCATCTGCCTGTGGGACATCAGTGCAGTTCCAAGAGAAGGAAAAATGGTGGATGCAAAGATCATCTTTACAGGGCATACAGCAGTACTAGAGGATGTTTCCTGCCATCTGCTCCACAGGTCTCTGTTTGGGACAGTTGCTTATGATCAGAAACTTATGATTTGAGATACTTGTTCAAACAATACTTCCAAGCTAAGCCACTCAGTTGATGCTCACACAGCTGAAGTGAATTGCTTATCTTGCCACAAGATTGGCTGACAATACTTTTGCCTTGTGGGATCACACAAGGATGAAATATTCCAAGTTCAATGGTTACGTCACAATGAGACTATCTCAGCTTCCAGTGGGATCTATGTAAAATTGGAGAACAGTCCCCAGAAGATGCAGAGGATAGCCCATCAGAATTGTTTATTTGTGGTGGTCACACTGCCAAGATATCTGACTTCTCCTGGAATCCCAATGACTCTGTATCAGAAGACAATATCACCCAAGGTGGCAGGTGGCAGAGAACATTTATAATGATGAAGATGGTGAAGGAAATGTGCATCCAGAAGGACAAGGATCCTAGACATGTCTGCACTTGTAGTTTTAGATTCTCCTTGTTTTTCTCTGAACCCCAAGATGGACTTAACATTGGTTTGAGATACAATGGGCAGGGGATTTAGCTCAGTTGGTAGTGTACTTGAGTTCCATTCAATGTACTACATAAACCAAGTGTAGTGTCTTATGTCTGTGCCTATAATTCAAGAACTGGGATTGGAACACATACATATTATGGCACCCATGCAGAGATAAGAGGACAATCTGAGGGACCTGCATCTACCCATCACCTGTGTTCTGGGGATCCTACTCAGGTCACTAGGCTTGGTGGCATACGCTTTCATCTGCTATCTAACTTGCCCAACTTGATTAATCTTGATTGTTGACTTGATAAAAAATCTAGAAGAGTTAATTGAAGGGAGAAGACTCTCACCCATAGCAGGCTGCGTCTTCCAGCAGCAGTTCAGATTTAAAGCCATCCAACAGTAAGACAGTGTCACCAGTCTGCCTTTGCTGCTTTCTAGTAAGTGTATCTGTCCCAGAGCTGTCAGTGTTACTTCACCTGCCATCCTTCATTGACATCAGAACCTGATTTCTTCAGCCTTCTAACAAGAGCTGCTAACCAGCAGCTCTTCAGCAATTCTCTAAGCACCAGATTCAGACTGCTCAGGCATCCAGCCTTATGAATGGAGCAGCTACTAAACCTTATATACTGAAATGGATTTTCAGGCTCTCTAGTGTGCTGACAGCCATTGTTGGACTACCCAGCCCCTGCTGTATAAGCCAATCTAATAAATCCCTTTTTTATAATGTATTCAGTTCTCTTCCAAGAGAGCTCTAACTAATAGATAGTCCAGTACTGTTTCTTTGAAGGATTCAAATGCAGGCCTTACAATAGCTTTTGTTGGACAGGGATTTTGCTGAAATTACAACTGATGAGCCTTGAAGAAGTGACAGAAAGGACTGTCTTAGTTTGCTTTTAAACACCATGACCAAAAGCAACTCTCAGAGGAAAGGTTCACCTTACAATGTACAGTTCATCATGAAGGGAAGTCAGAGGCAGGAGCTCAAGAAGTACCCTGGAGGCAGAAAAGGCTCCAGAGGCCACAAAGGAATGCTGCTTGCAGGCTCATTCCTCTTGCTTTGCTCAGCCTGTTTTTTGTTACTTAAATCAGGTCCAAACACCCATTGGAACTACCCACGTGTGTCCTCCCATGTTAATCATTAAGAGAGAAAATGCCCACAGAAGTGCCCACGGACCAATCTGACAGAGGCAACTACTCAGTTGACATGTCTTCATCTCAGATTATTCAATCATGTATGGAGTTGACAAAACAAAAAAAGAACTAACCAGCACAACTAAAATTGAGTCAAGTCAAGATTTCCACATGAAAGAGAAGTTTAGACATTGGGTGAAAAGAAAGAGGACTTTAAGATTTCTTCACACAGTTTAAAACATTTTCTGCCATCCTGGAGAATTCTGACACCTGAGCCTGTAGTGTGAGCATTATAAAGGGGGGGGGGTCTCTGCATTTATAGGTATCTTCCTCCACTAAACAGCTCCTAAAACTGTAACTATAAAATGAAGGGTTTGAGAAATGATTCTTGGCTGAAATTGGTTTTCTGGGGTAAATATTCTTGAGGGCAAAGCAAAAACAATTTATTAAGCTCAGAAGAAAAGTAGCTTAAGAAGGTAAAGGTAGAGAATAGATGTTATTACTTTATCCAAAAGTATCTCATTTCATTCTTGTGAACATGGTAGGTTTTTTCAGTGGAAAAAAAAAAGACACTACAAGCAGGAGATTAAGGGATGCATATTGCATCCAAATAATGCCAAAGAAAGTAGCAAATACCAGTCAATCCCTGATTCCCTTTAGACTAAATTAATTCCTCGGGCTTTTCCCCAAATTACACTTGCTTTGAAGATCAAAATCATTTTTCCTCATTCTGATACCAGCACATTTTAAATGTGTGGTCCCTTCATCTCACCCCTACTTTAGTGGGTTTTCTCCTCCCACAGCTGGACATATGTAATTATCCAAATAGATATTTAAACAGTGTGTCATCAATACTGTCTCTATAAAGCAGCTGGGCAGGTTGCAGGTATCCGTACCCTTTAAACCACAGGTTCCTTTTGTCAGTTCTGAATGAAATCTGCACAAAAGAGATCTTTGTCTCAAAGACCTGAATTACTGAGATTTACATGTTCTCAGTTATTGTCACATTTCTTTTATCATGGCTGGACAGCACGTGCTATTGCTTGAGTTTCTGACTGGTGTGAGGTTGAATCTCAGAGTTGTTTTGATTTACATTTCCCTGATGACTAAGGGTGTCAAACATTCAAGTGGTTTTTTTTTTTGTTTTTTTTTTTGTTTTTTTTTTTGGCCATTAGAGATTCCTTTGTTGAGAATTCTTAGTGTTGTACTCCATTTTTAATTGGGTTTTTAAATTGTAAATATCTAACTTCTAAAATTCTTTATATATTTGGATATTAGCCCTCTGTCAGATGTAGGGTTGGTGAACATCTTTTCCCAATCTGTAGGCTTTCATTTTGTCCTATTGATGGTATCCTTTAACTTACAAAAGCTTTTCTATTTCACGAGGTCCCATTTATTAATTGTTGATGTTAGTGACTGAGTTATTGCTGTTCTGTTCAGAAAGTTGTCTCCTGTACCAATGAGTTCAAATCTATTCCATACTTTGTCTTCTATTAGATTTAGTGCATCTGGTTTTATGTTAAGGTCACTGGGGCTAGAGTTTTGTGCAAGGTGATCAATATGAACCTATCAGCATTCTTCTACACGCAGACATCCAGTTAGACAAGCACACTGTCTGTTATTATGTCTCCCTTTTCTTTTCTGATTTTGTTAATTTGGATAGTGTCTCTCTGCCTTTTAGTTTGGCTAAGGGTTTGTCTCAACAAACCAGCTCTTGGTTTAACCAATTCTTTGACTAGTTCTCTATGTTTCTAATTGATTGACTTCAGCCTTGAGGGTTTTTTTTTAATTTCCTGTTGTCTACTCCTCATAGGTGTTTCTTTTTTAGAGTATTGAAATTGCTAATATGAGAGCTCTCTAATTTGTTATGAAGGTATTTAGTGCTATGCACTTTCCTCTTAGTGCTGCTTTCATTTGGTCCCTTAAGTTTGAGTATGTTGTACCTCTATTTTCATTAAATTCTAGAAAGTCTTTAAATTCTTTTTTTCTTCCCTGACTATTGAGTAGAGAGTTGTTCAGTTTCCATGAGTTTGAAGACTTTCTGTTGTTGTTCAAGTCCAGCTTCAATCCATGGTGGTTTGATAAGATACAAGGCATTATTTGGATTTTCTTGTATTTTCTGTGGCTTCCTTTGTAACTGACAATATGATCAACTTTGGAGAAGATTCTATAAAATTCTGAGGAAAAGGTGAATTCTTTGTGTTTTGGTGACATGTTCTGCAGATATCAGTTAAGTCTATTTGGTTCATAATCTTGGTTAATTTAATTATTTCTCTGTTGTTTCTGCCTGGATGACTTGTCTTTTGGTGAAAGTGGGGTGTTGAGGTCTCCCACAATTAATGTGCAGGGTTTGATGTGTTATTTAGCCTTTAGTAATGTTTCTTTTACAAATGTAAGTGCCTTTGTATTTGGGGCATAAATGTTCAGCATTGAGAATTATCTTGACAGATTTTTCTTTGATGAGTATGATGTGTCCTTCTGTATATCTTTTGGTTACTTTTGTTGAAAACCTATTTTATTGTATATTTATTATATATTTTATTATTTTAGCTATGTCTGCTTGTTTCTTGTGACCATTTGCTTGGAAAACCTTTTTCCAGCACTTAACTATCTTGTTGCTGGGATGTGTTTCTTGTATGTGGAAGAATGATGGTTCCTGTTTATGCATCCACTCTCATACACTGTCTTTTGATTGGGAAATTGAGACCATTTATTTTGAGAGCTATTAATTATCAGTGGGTGGTAGTGATGGTAGTGTGTGTGTGTGTGTGTGTGTGTGTGTGTGTGTGTGTGTGTGTTTGGATTTGCTGGTATGGAATTTTCTACTTGGGTGTAGTTACCTTCCTTAGGTTGGAGTTTTCCTTCTAGAATCTTCTGTAGGGCTGGATTAGTAGAAATATTGTTTAAATTTGATTTTGTCATAAAATATCTTGTCTCTGTCTATGGTGATTGAAAGTTTTTCTGGGTATAGAAGTCTGTGCTGGCATCTGTGTAAGACATCTGGCCAGGCCCTTATAGCTTTTAAAGTTTCTTTTGAGAAGTCATATGTAATTCTAATAGTTCTGCCTTTATATGTTTCTTGGCCTTTATGTTTATGTCTAGTTTTTTGACTACTTTATATTTTAGATATCTGCCCTCTGCCATATAAAGTATTCAAAAAACTAGAATAAACAAACCAAATAATCCAAATTAAATATTTGGTACCAATCTAAACAGTGAATTCTCAACAGAGGAATCTTTAATTCCCCAGATACATTTAAAGAAGTATTCAACAACCTTAGCCATTAGGGAAATCCAAATCTAAACAATGCTAAGATTCCATCCTATACCTGTCAGAATGGCTAAAATCAAAGACACAAGTGGCCATTCATGCTGGCAAGGATGTGGAGAAAGGGGAACACCCCTCCACTGCTGGTGAGTGTGAAAACTTGTGCAGCCACTTTGTAAATCAATTTGGGTTTTTCTCAGAAAGTAGTGAATCAATCTACCTCAAGACCTAGCTATATGACCCTGGACATATACCCAAAAGATGCTCCACCATACCACAAGGACACTTGTTCAGCTATGCTCATAGTGATTTTATTTGTAATAGCCAGAAAGTGGAAACAAACTACATGTCCCTCAATGGAAGAATGGAGAAGGAAAATGGGGTATACTTACACAATGAAGTACTACTCAGCTATTAAAAACAAAGACATCATGAACTTCACAGAAAAATTGAGGAAAGTAGAAATGATCATCCTGAGTGAGGTAACACAGACCCAGAAAGACAAATGTGTAATGTACTCAGTTATATGTAGTTATTAGCTGTAAAGCAAAGGATAACCATTCTACCATCCACATACCCAGAGAAACTAAGTAACATGAAAGGCACAAGGAAGTTGAGGGTGATAAGTGGAAACAGAATATACATTGTGGGTAGATAAGGAAAAGTGACTGGACAGGGATGAGGAAGTAGGAGATGGGAAGAGGAGGGATCACATGTGGGGAGCATGGATGAAGAGAGATCATTGGAATGGGAGGGAGCATTTCTTGGTGAAGCTAAAAATCTAGGGCAGTGGAAACTCCAAGTAAATGATGAGTGTGACTCCAGCTAAGACTCCTAACAATGGAGGAAATGAACTGCCCACATGCTGTAACCAGGCAAAACTTCCAGTGCATGGATTGGGACACCAACATAGCCGCCAAACCTTTGACCTATAATTTTTCCTACCTACAAGGATTTGTGGGGAGGGTTTGTGACCCAAGCTTGAACTTGAATAAAGACTTTTATGTGCTTGCATCAGAGTTGTGGTTCCTGGTGGTCTCTTTTGGGTTTTTGCAATCTGGGAATAATACCAGTTTGAAAGAAGCTTTTTTGCTCTTTATTGTCATCAGGAGCACATATCACAAACTTCTACATGGTTTCTGGTGACAGCCCAATCACATATATCCACATGTCCCCTGGGCACAGCAGGACCACAGACATCAATATGGCCTCAGATTGCAAAATAGTCCACACACATCAATATGACCCCCAGAAACAACAGAGACCATGGACACTAACATGACCTCTGGTGGTAGCATGGGCCATGGACATCAGCATAGCATCTGGTGGCAGCACAGACCACAGATATCCACATGGACCTCAGGGATCAACATAGCCTGTGGTGGCAGCATGGATCATGAACACCAAAATGTCCCCTGGCTAAAGCATGAACTCTAGAGGTCTTTCGAGGAGGTCTTTCGAGAAGATGAATATTTCTGAATCTTGGTCATTCTGTAGTTGCTCAGAACCATGGTGGGACTAGACAGCGTATTTTTGGGGAGAGCCTAAGTGAAGTCCAATCTGCTATACATCACCATGCTGTCTCTGCTTGGCAATATCATGTCCCCCATCAACCATAGCCTTCTCCCACACCCATCATAGCTGTCATCTCTCTAGCTCTGCCTCTCTCCACGGCACACCCACTCAATTCCTCCATCTTTCCCACATCTCTATCAAATATTTGTTCACTGACATTGCATTGCAAATTGCAGTGTGCTCCACAGTATATTGTTTTGTCCATTTACATACAAACATTAATTGCAATTAGTCATTGGTTTTGTTCAAGATTTCTGGTTTCTGAAGCACCAGAAATACTGAACTATCACTTATGTGGAGAGCCGTGCCACGAGCAATCTCGTGCGTGCCATGAGCAATCGCCATTATAAGATGGTGCTGGCTTCCACTGCGCCTAACTAGTAAACAAGCCTTATGCGCAAGTGCAAGAGTGAACTCACGCCTAGTCACTGCTCATCTCGCAGTGTAGTAATGGGGTGACTGGCGAGCAACCAATCAGGAGCTGTCACGCCACATCAGGTGCTGAAACATCACACTGTGGGCCATATAAGCAGCGCCATTTTCCCGGTTCGGGGTCTTCCCTCCTGAGAAGTAAGCAATAAAAGCTTTGCCACAGAAGATTCTGTTTGTCCTGAGTGTGTTCTTGCCGGCGGGGACAAAAGCTCGGGATAACTTAGACTCACTTTGAATATCCTACCATTACCCAGAGACAGGGCAGTATTGTGACTAGGCAGGGCACCTGGGGGAAGGATCCCATGGCTGCTGCACATCTCTCTGCCCTTGGTGCTGAACACCCCAAGGCTCACATGGCATAACTATTCTGCTTATACCTTGTAGGCAGCATCGCTACTCCAAGCTGTCCTTTCTCTCAAGTAGGGCAAGCAGTGTGGTCTATAGCTTCTGCTGATCCATGCTGTAGGCCAGCCTGTGGACCAAGATCTTATCCTTTTCAGTAACATCATGTTCTTTGTCTACTACAGCCACACTCTCCCACATTGCTCCCATACCCTTCACCACCATCATGACTCATCCAAGAGAGTCCTGGGTTGACAATGAGGGCAAGAGAGGGCACCAGCTCAGCACCATATCTCATCCATGTACTAAGAAGTCCACATGACTGCTGCAGATCATCAGCTTAGACCTGATGCAAGATATCTGGGGGACTTTTTCTTTTAAGATTTTGTTTCAAACTATCAGAGGTATTCCTATAAAATATGCTCAACTTAAATGTAATAATTATAAAATATTACTAATTTAATAGATCAAATCATGATAAAATACATTATCAAACTTCAGAATAAATTACTTAATAATTCGACTGTACTGAAAAAAATGTAAAGGTCTGGATAGTAAAAAAAAAAAAGAAGAAGAAAATGTCTTCATGTCTTCACATAAAAAATAAAAACCTTTCTGATATTTGTCTATTACAGGTCAAATCTAAATGTTGTGTATATTGCTTCTAGCCATATTTTAACCTCCTAAATGTTATAATGTTTTGTTTAAATGTCTATATGGATTCTAAAAAAAAAATTAAAGCAATTAAGTAAAACAAATGTTATCTGAAAAAAAAAATCAAAGAAAAAAATACAGAAAGATCATGGTACGGTGCTGCTCCAGATACCAGGAAGATAAGAGAAGACCGAACAGAACAACATTTGTGGTGCTGTCTTTGCTGTAGAGAGGCCACTGAGTTAACACATGAAGTCTAAAGGTTTTATAGATTAAACTATAACAATGAATCAGTGTTAATTTTTAAATGTTGATAATTGCATTGTGGCTATATAAAAGCATTACTTCATTTTAAAAACAATGAATTTTATAAGCATACATACATATACATACACTACATTTCTCTCATACATATACTACAAAGGAAAAAAAGCAAATCTGGAATAAGGGGGGATAATATTTTATTTTTAGTTATTTGTATATGTGCTTCTTCTTCATGTATGTACACATGAATGCAGTTCCCTACTGAGGCCAGAAGCGTTAGATGCCCTGAAGCTAGGGTGAGAGGCATTTGTGAGGTACATGATAAGGGTATTGAGAACTGAACTCCTGGCTTATACAAATGCAGCAATTGATCATAACTGTTGAACCATTCCTCAACACCTAGATATTTTTATGGTAACATTTTACAATAATCCGCATGGTGGTGCTGGGCGGTGGTGGCACACACCTTTAATCCCAGCACTTGGGAGGCAGAAGCAGGCGGATTTCTGAGTTCAAGGCCAGCCTGGTCTACAAAGTGAGTTCCAGGACAGCCAGGGCTATACAGAGAAACCTGTCTCCAAAAACAAAAAAAGAAAAAATCCACATGGTCCTATTTTGCCATGACCTCTCATTTTGTCTTTCATATCTTTGGGGGTTTATGAAGCACAAGCTTTAAACTTATTCTTTCTTCTGCACATTCATAATATCATTTTCCTTTTGTAACTGCCCATTTAGCATACATTTTTCTCAAGCTGGATGATTTTCATAATTTCCTTTGTTTAAGCCCAATTATTTTTTCAGTTAGAAATGCAAATGATTTTCCATGTTTCTATGCTTTCCTTTAAACAGCCAAGAACTTGAAGGCCACTAATTCTATTATAATTTATAATATTGTGTAATGAGGGTATTTTAAGTGGTATTTAAGGGGCTGTAATAAGAAAGCCAAGTGTATTACTGATATGTAACTGTGTTTAAAAAAAAATCTTCAATTAATGCTTTTTAAGGTTTTATAAATATGTTAAGAGATATGATTGGATTTCATGGCAGGGGAACACACCCCCCTTCCGGACTGTAGCAATCTCTCTTTGTCCTCCCAAAACTATCATCTCATTTTGATGTACTCAATCTCTTAGCCAGCATGTACACCAAGTAAGAAGTCTCCTTTGAGACTGGAGAGATGGCTTGGAAGTTAAGAGCACTGACTGCTCTTCCAGAAGTCCTAAGTTCAATTCCTAGCAACCACATGGTAGCTCACAACCATCTATAACGAGATCCAAAGCCCTTTCTGGTGTGTCTGAAGATAGCAACAGTGTACTCACATACATAAAAAAATAAATCTTTAAAACAAAAAAAGGAAAAATTTTTTAAAAGGAAGACTTCAAAAAAGAAGTATTCTTTGTTCTCACGAGAGAGAGAGAGAGAGAGAGAGAGAGAGAGAGAGAGATTTGGTGCCACCTACCCACTCTATCTCTTATCTTTTTCCTAAAGCTTGCCAAGCAGACTAGACTAGTTGTTCAGTGGGCTCCCCAGGGCTGGTATTACAATCACACACTATGATGGTTCTGGGAATCACACTCAGGTCCTTATTCTTGTGTGGAGTCACTTTACCTAAGGAGCCTTCTCTTCATCCCCCATCTAATCCTGTCATAGTCCATCACTGAGGGATATCAGCATAGGAACTCAAGCAGGAACAAGGAGGCCGATTCCATGGTAGAATACTAATGATTAACTTGCTCTCATGGTTTTCTCAGTTTGTTTTCGTATACAATCAGGACTTCCTGCCCAGAATGGCACTGTCCACACCTATCATTGATCAGAAAATGACCTTCTCAAAGATCAATCTGATGGAATCAGTTCCTCTGCTGTTTTCCTTTCCCAGATGACTCAACTTACAGAGTTGACAAAGAAGACCAATGAACACACAGGTTCCCAGTTTTCCTATAGCCCTGCTACCTGATGTTCCTGCCAACATATTGAAAAGTGCCTTAGTATAAAATTTTCTTTGTTCTGTTACTATGAAAACTGCATGAAATTTTTACAAAACTGGAACATGGAATTTGGTATTCAGGAACCATAGTTATGCACATTTGGGCTAAGAATAAACTTGGATTTGTGGAAGGAAAACCAGGAAGGAGGATAACATTTGAAATGTCAATAAATAAAATAACCAATTTAAAAAAAGAATAAACTTGGTTGTTCTCTGGTCCTCTTTGAAGTGAGAACTCCATGTTTTCATCAGTTAGAGATTCTAGACCATTTTGGTCCCTCTCCTGTCTTTCAAATTAGGGATTTAAATATCCATTCATGATCTTCATGGGCCTTTTCTAAATGGGTGTTTAAGAGAAGGCAATGAATCAAGCCATTTTTGCTAAATAAATAAACACTTCCTCCAAATGCCATTCACAACATAATTGGTGTAGTAATTTGAATGAGAACAGTTCCCATAGACTCATATGTATGAATGTTTGATCCCCAGTAGATGGAACTTTTTGCAAAGGATTACAATGTGTGGCCTTGTTTAAGGAGGTCTGTCACTGGGCTTTAAATTTTTTTTTTTTTTTTTGGTTTATGGTTAGCTTATAATCTTTTATTTTTTTCCATTTTTTTATTAGGTATTTAGCTCATTTACATTTCCAATGCTATACCAAAAGTCCCCCATACCCACCCTCCCCCACTCCCCTACCCACCCACTCCCCCTTTTTGGCCCTGGCGTTCCCCTGTACTGGGGCATATAAAGTTGGCTTTAAATTTCAAAAGCATATACTAGGCCCAGTCTTCAGCTCTTTACCTCCTGCTTGTGGACCAGATGTAAGATCTCAGCTATTTTGTCAGCACTATACCTGCCTGCTTACTGTCCTACTGTCTGCCACAATGCCCATGTAGTAACTCTCTGAAACTGGAAGCAAGCCAGTTAAATTAAACACATCCTTTTATTCACTTCCTTGATACCTCTTCACAGCAATAGAGCAGTAACTAAGAGAATTGGTAAAATACAGAACAATTAGAGAGAGCAGGAAAATAAGAGATTGGTTCCAAATATGTAATTAAGATTTACAAAGTGGGCTGGACCACCTCCAGCAGGAAGACAGGACATCACGTGAGGGATGGGGTTGCCATCCCACAGTCACATCTCTGACCCATAATTGTTCCAACCTGAAGGAATTGCAGGGATGGAAATGGAGAGGAGCCTGAGGAAAAGAAAGTCCAGTGACAGGCCCAAAGTGGGATCCATCTCAAGGGGAGGTTCCAAGGCCTAACACTATTACTGACACTATGGAGTGCTCACAAGAAGAGACCTACCATGACTGCCCTCTGAAAGACCCACCAAGCAGCTGAAAGAGATGCAGATATTTGCACCCAACCAATGGACAGAAGCAGCTGACCCCTGTGGTTGAATTAGAGAAGGCTGAAAGAAACTGAGGAGAAGGGTGATCCTGTAGGAGGACCAGCAGTCTCAATTAATCTGGACTCCCAAGATCTCAAACATTGGACCACCAAACAGACAGCATACACCAGCTGATATGAGGCCCAAACAACACAAAAAGTAAAGGACTTCCGGGTCTGTGTTCATTCAGAGATGATGTACCTAACCCTCGAGAGACTGGAGGCCCCAGAGAGTTTAGAGGTCAGGTGGGGTGGGGGTTGCGGGCATCCACATGGAGATGGGGTGGGGTGGGGAGGAGGTGTGGGATGTGGAACAGTCTGATGGTAGGTAGGGGGCCAGGGAATGGAATATGGAGTGTAAAAATAAATTTAAAATAAGATTAAAAAAAAAAGTGGGCTGGAGAGATGGCTCAGCAGTTAAGAGCACTGACTGCTCTTCCAGAGGTCTTGAGTTCAATTCCCAGCAACTTCATGGTGGCTCACAACCATCTGTAATGGGATCCAATGCCCTCTTCTGGTATGTCTGAAGACAGCTACAGTGTACTCATATAAATAAAAATAAATAAATCTTTGAAGGGCTGGAAAGATGGCTCAGGGTTAAGAGCACTGACTGCTCTTCTGAAGGTCATGAATTCAAATCCTCAAAACCATCTGTGAAGAAGTATGACTCCCTCTTCTGTTGTGTCTGAAGACACCTACAGTGTACTTTAAAAAAAAAAAAAAAAAGACTTACAAAGCATTAAAGCCAGAGTTCACAAGCTACTCTGAGTTTTGTCTTAGTTTTGTGTGTTTTTGTTTTCTGTTTGTTTTGTTAATTTTGTTTGCTTGTACACTGCTTTTTGTTTTAGTGTACAAGATGAGGGGCCATACAAGGACATGGAGAGGCCAAAGGTACACATTGGTATCTTCTTCTATTGTTCTCCATCTTATTTTTAAAGAAAGAGCTTCATTAAACCTGGAAGGCTGCCCAGTGCTGAGGTTACACACATGTACCAATGGGCCCTGTTTTTCTTTGGATGCTGAGAAACTGAACTCAATACCTCATGCTTGCATAGTAATATGCAATAACCATATGACCCATGATCCATACATACCTTTGCTTCTTTAAATCTATAAACTGGGAATATGTACTCGATTGCTTTTATTATGATGATAGATGATAACATAACTGAAATGTATCTAACATCACTTGCAGCAAATATTAACTATTAAAAATTAGCTTAATTATTAAGTAATTAGTAAACTGTACTTATAAGTGAAATATTTTTGTCATCAAGAAATTGTTCATGCTTAGTCTTGCTAATATAAATATGGGTATGAATCTAGACACATTCTGTGATACTCGGGTCCCACTAGAAAATGCAAAATGCACATGCTTCTGTGTGTACTATATTGTAATCCTATATGTTACAAGACTGTATGTGTGCACATGTGTGTTCATATAGAGGCCAGAGGTCAACATTTGGTCTATTCTTCAGTTTCTCTACACCTTATTTTTTTAAACAGGCTTTCTCACTGAACTTGGAGTTCACTGATTTGTATCCAGTGAGCACCAGGAATCTTGTCAATGTCTACCCAGTGATAGTCTTACAAACACACACCACTGTGACTGCCTTTTTAAATGGGCTCTGAGAGTCCAAATTCAGGTCCTTGTGCTTGCACAGCAAATGCTTTACTGACTGAGCCATCTCCCCAGTATCTGTCATTTTACCATCTAATTATATTTTGTCAAGCCTTCCTCCACACTTCTCATTTCTTTATGTATACTAGAGTTGTCAAACATCTGCCCTTTGTGCCTGATGAGTATGACTTGAGCTTGAATGAAAATTACCTTGACAGTAGAGTTTGGAATTGCTAGTTTTGTGTGTCTGCTAATAGCTGTCCTTCCCTATAGCACCCATATGACCTTTAAATATCACAGGAGCTAAGCAGCAAATGAGAATGATAATGGCATTTTAATTGATTGGTAAATTATGGAGCAACATTAGCTAATCCTCTGTACGACCTTTACCCTCTCCTTCTCTCACTCTGTCTTACTGAAACAAATCATTACATTCTCTGGAGGGCTCCTGCTTCTCTTACATCTGAATTTATGATTCATTTGACCATTTCTACTGTAGTGTAGCATACAGGTTACCTGAAATGCAGATAAATGTTAGGGACCAGAAAGCCATTTGAAAGCTCTATGTACACAATACAAATGTCATCGTCGACTAGCTTTCACACACAGAGTGGCAAAACACTTTGAGGGTGGTGGTGTTTTTTAGAGGATGAACTGGCAGATCTCTCAGAAGTTGCCAGATTTCTTCATTAATTCCTTCCAAGAGTAGAGTCCCATGACCTAAAGACTAACCCCCATCTTGTGTATATGACCATGTGGTGTGGTGTGTGTATACATGTGTGCCTGTGAAAATGAGAAGAAAAATCTCAGTGCCATGTCTTGGGGTCCATTCACTGTTTGAAAGAGGGACTCTCACCTGCTTGGAACTTCAACAAGGAGGCAGTAACAACAAATGACCCACTGAGCCATCTCCCCAGCCCAAGGCCCCATCTTTCAAAGGTTTCACTCCTCCATGTCTTACCATAAAAGAGACTGAGGTTTACAGAATACAAGCCTTTGTGGACACACTCAAACCATACTCAACCCACAGTAAAAGAAATAAATCCTAATATGTCCTTCTAGATTTCAGCAGGATGTTAGTTCCTAAGCACTTCCCTCTCCCTCCCTCCTTTCATCTCTCTCTCCCTCTCTCTCTCTGTCTCTCTGTAAGCGTATGTGCACACATTCATATACAGTCTCCTAAACTGGTATCCAATGAGACATAAACATCTTCAAGATGAAAATCACTTAGGGACTGGCAAGATGACTGTGACAGCTCATCTTGGATGTCAACTTGACATACCTGGAAAGAGACTAAAGAACTAACTCCATCAAATTGGTCTATGGATGTGCTTTGGAGAATTTTCCTACTACTAGATTCAGGAGGGCCCAGCCCACTATAGGCTGTGCCATTACTGAGCAGGGGTTGTGGTAAAGGCTATGCTATATGATTTTAAAAGCTGGGTAAGTCAGGGGAGCAAGCCAGTTAGCAGTATTTCTCCATGGCCTCCGCTTCAGTCCCTGCCTCAAGATTCCTACTTTGACCCCCTGCTCAAGCTTCCCTCACTCAGTAATGGACTATACCCTGAAAGGCAAAGAATTGCTTTCCTCCTCAAGTTGCTTTTGCTCAGAATACTTTATAGAAGCAATAAAAAGCAAACTAGAAGACTAGTTCGGTAGATAAAAGCGCTTTCCACCAAACTTGATGGCCTGAGTTTGATCCCTGGGACACAAGTTTCCCTTAGATCTCTGTATATATTCTGTCACACATGTTGTCTTCCCCCCCCACCATAAATTCATGCACACAAAATTATTTAAATGTGTAATGAAAAATTCATGTGGAGAGCTTCTATGCAAGGTGAAGTCTGGATCAGAAGCCTGATGAGCCGTTGTCTTCCACTCCTGCAGCCTTACTACAGTCATTTTAAAGATCTCCAGTGTTTAATGGTTTAATTTTCTTCCCTGGGTATAAAATAATTTGTTTTCAGTTGAAGTAACATCTGTTTCTGGAGACAATTAAGTTATTAGATGTCAATCAATTTAATAAAGCCACAAGGCTTTCCTAGCCTCCTTCATGCACAATCTATGAATTCATATGCAAGACACGCAAAGTTTATTTTAAATAAATTATCCACATCTCCCATCACTGTGGCCATCCTGTAATTAGTGAGGAACTTGCCTTCAAAATTCTATGTAAGCTGATGTGAAAATAAAGATACTTCAAAAGCCTTAGATAACAGCACCAAGATCTAGTATTTCCAGAAGCTCTTTCATTTAGGCTACCTAGAAATAAAGTCTTTTTAACACTTAGTGTGCATGTGTGTGCTAGATGCCAGCACCCAGGAGGCAGAATGGGTGGATCTCTGTGAGTTTTAGTCCATACAGGTCTACACAGTGAAATTATGTCACACATACACACATGCGTACATATATGCGTGCATGCGCGCACGCACACACACGCACACACACACACACACACACGCACATACACATGCAAACATACACAAAATTAGTGCCAGGTTAATAAGGGAAGCACTTCTACCTCTGTGAAGCCCTTAGCTCTTAGCTGCAGCCCTTTCCCTACTCAGATCCCACTGCCCCTGATAGGAGAAGAGTCGCCCTGAAAGCATGAACATCCCACCTATGAATGGATCACAGGTTAGTCTCACTTAACAACTAGTACCATGATTAATGCTGGATTCATGCTTTTTGACAAGCCTCAGTTCTACAAAGGACAAAAACGCAATTCACACTGATACTTTCTCTTAGGTTTCAACAGCTTAAGCAAATTCAGTTGTCTTTCCATATCCATTAGTAGTTGAAAGTGCTGTTGATATAGCTCAGCCAGAGGAGTGTTTACCAGGTATGGATGAAACGCTGAGTTCAATCCCAAAGACTACCTAGAACTAGGCATAGTAGAGCACATTGGTAAGTCAGAAATGAAGATAGGAGAATCAAGAATTCAAGATCATCCTCAGCTACATGGCAAGTTTGAGGTCAGCCTGAGAAATTTCTGTTACAAAATGTGTGTGTGTGTGTGTGTGTGTGTGTGTGTGTGATTTTTTAATAGAGGACCCACTGTATTTCACAAGCATCTAACACAATGTCAGGGTCAGCAACTAATTGTAGGAGTTATTGGTTCAATCAATTATTGTTGCTACTTCTACCAAGTATGAGCAGTTTACCAGAGCACATCTGAAAGAACCAAACCTTCACAGGAATCAATAAAGATCACATTTGAAGAAATACTTGAGCAATCCCAACCTAACCCAAAAGAGTACTTGCTGCAAATTAGAAACAGGGTCCCACAAGGCATGCTTCCATTTGTCATAAGCTTATCATCATGACGCACAGACCTACTAATGAGGAGACTTCTGGAGCACACCTGCAGGCTGTGAGAAAGCACAGGAAAAGAATTCACTATCAAGATGAAGATTCATGGTCTCCTGAGGGAGCTCAGCTGCAGCCCATAGCCCACACAGGAGAGCCACAAATTCATTCACTGGGCTGGAACTGGAAAGAGGGGTATTAAGTTGAGCCCCTCTCCAAGGGTGAGTCCACCTCTTTGAAAAATTCTGTCTTTTCCTATTTGGCTGTGTAACATTGAAGCAAAAGAAAAATGGTAATATAGGTTGATCATCCTGTATAATTGAGAATTTTCTCACCATGTTTTCTGGTTTCTTCCTTAGAAAAACAGAAACAGAGAATTGGGGGCCTATCTTGGTTGCTAGTAGATAATCCTAATATTCACGAAGCTCAGGGTTCTATCCCTAGTACTAAATAGACATAGATACAGTGGCACACACCTGTGATCGAAGCCATTTGGAATGTGGAGGGAAGTGCAAAGTCATCCTTGGCTACACAGACAGTTGAGGAGAGCCTGAGCAAGAGATCCTGTAAATAATTTATCTAGACAAATTAAAACAAAAACAAAAAAGTGAAGCAACTACTTTTTCCCATAATTCAGATCAACTGTAACTGGAAGACCTATTTTCAAATGGTGTTTGGCAGGAATACCCCAAAGAGATGGGTAGCTACTCTGGAGGATAAGGACAAGGAAACTAGACCCTGGTCTAATAGACAGAGAGAAAACATGAACCGTGCAAGCAAAGGCAGGTAGTCAGGATCCTGGTTCATTCTGCCAAAATAGTCATATAGTGAGGCTACATTTAAGTGTCAAGTCTAAACAGAATACAATTTGGCAGAAGCAGAGCCAGGTAGATCTCTGTAAGTTTGAGGCCAGCCTGGTCTACATAGCAAGTTCACGGCAGCCAAGGCTACATAGTGAGACCATTCCTCAAAAGCTACTTTTAATAGAGGACCCAATGTATTTATAATAGAATCCCCAATTTGGGTGAACAATGGGGAGTGGATTGAAAGATACCCTATAACTTTCCCAATCTGGCTCAGCCTATGTTCTACAACTGCCCTCTTCTCAGTTTCCCAGTGGATTATGGGTGTCATGCATGTCACGGTCTGCCCAAAGTAAAACACAGGGCCACATGGAAAGTGGAGTCTAAAGGCCTTCATACTCAAACATCTCACCACCACTGGAAAAGTGACCTGAAACTGTGCCATCAAACATTCACTGCTGGGCCAGTGAGATGGCTCAGTCAGTAAAATGTTTGTCTTACAAGGATGAGGACCTGAGTTCAATTCCCCAGAGTCCATGGGGTAAAAAGGACAAGTGTGGTAATCCACTTATAATCACGCAGGTAGGAAGTAGGTAGCTCTCTGGGGATCACTGGCCAGCTTCTCCAACCTGACAACTTCCAGACCAGTGGAGATCCTATCACAAAAAGCAAGGTGGGAGGCAGTTAGACAGTTCAGCAGGTAAAGGTAGCTGCCAAGCCTGACAACTCCTAGGATACACACTGTGGAAGCTGAGAACTGACTCCCACATTTGTCCTCTGAACTCCACACACATGCCATAGCATATACCAATAAAATGTTGTAGGGTTATTGGGTGTCCTACATCTGCTCAGAACTCAGGCCACTTGGGAGGCAGGACATGAGAGTTTTGACTGCACTTAACCCACTCCGGCACCTGAGCTGGGCGGGTATTGGGCTATGTGAAGCCATTGAACACCACTCCAGGGGTGGGGGAGCACAGTCTGAGGTCCAGGGGACTGCCAGAGCTGGATTGGGGGTCCCCAGGCCTGCAAGAAGGCCCAGGCTGTCAGGTTCTCAGTCTCTTGGGCATCCAGCCACCACTGGGAGCCATGGAAGAGCTGAGAACAAAGTGGGGGCCTGAGAGCTGGATCTAGCCGGGGGTCAAAGGGTAAAAGAGCGGAGAGCTCTGGCTGGGTCTCTGACTGGGTCACGAGGGGAGAAGAGTCCTTGGCTTGTCGGCTGCTTAGCTTGGTGAAGGCCGTGGCTGGGAGCGCTGAGAAGCCTTCTGTGAGAGATTAGGCTGCCGTCTCTTTAGGCGAAGTCCTGTTCCATTGCTCCCCATGGCAGATCCGGATGAAAAGAGGCAACCCATAGTTTTAAGACATTTATTGTCATAGAGAAAAGTAGATGAATAAAACCATACCCCACTTTCTCAGGGCGGGCCTGAAGTTAAATACCTTTTGCAGGGAGGAGTGTCTGGGAAGGGGAGTTTACTGGCTAAGACTCCAGGCCGTTAGGTACCTCATTAAGATGGAGATCTGTCTTGAGGCCATGTGACCACAGGTCACATCCTCTACCTATGGAGGGGCTTGGGGCATTGCCCTTATGTGACTGATGGCCACAAAATTATGGAGGGCTGCAACCTCATGTTAGGAGCATGGCAAAATGCCTACCATCTCTAAGGGTTGCTAGGGTTTCCAACCTTAGCTCAACCAGAAACCAGGCTGCCTTTCACAGTCCTACAAAATGTAAGACAAAAATAATTTTCTTAAGTTTAAAGACAAGGTGTGCAACCCCTGAGGAATAACACCAAAGATTAACAAATGGTTTACTGGCTTACATACAGATGTGCACATAGGGCCATGAGCACATGCATGTGCATGAACATACACACAACAAATTTATTGCTGCCTTTGAGCATTTAAAAGGCAAATTCAGAATAAACATGGGGAGGTTGACCTTCCCCAGGCTTCAAAGAGAACAGCATTGTAAGCAGGAACATGTGACTGCTGACTGCCTGCTCTCTGCACACTTACAGGACACCAGGCTACAGACACATGTTAGAAACTCCTTGAAAATGAGCACCAGAAAAGGGTGTGAAGTCAAGACCTAGAAGTAAATCAGCAAAGAGACAAGTAAGAGGATCAATAAAGGACTCTAATGAAACATAAACAGGTGCTGGAAGGACTTAAATAAACCCACAGTCAATCTATAACAGGTACTTAAGGTGCATCCCTGCCTATTGAAGGTTGATGATGTGGAAAACAACTATTCTCTCCTCCAGGTCTCCCCAGAGATGGCACCAGAGACAGAAATTCTGGCTTCCAGTTCTAGCAACTGTCCTAGCAGAGCATCCTTTTGTTCATTTGTGAGTGTCAGGGCAGAATGGGAGCTGAAAGACTGTCCCAAAACTACTGGCAAACAAATCTTGCCTGGCTGTGGATTCAGAGCTGGCAGGAACAGAGCCTGCAAGCAAGTACAGGTTCCACTGTGAAATGCAATCAAGCTACAGTGCTGGAGGCAGATAACAGGAACAAGCATTGCTCAGCTGCCCTCCCATGTAGACTCAGGTCTAGGTGGCCCCCACCATGCCCACATGGGAGCCCAAGCAACCCAGGACCCACTCTATTCTCCATACACTGAGTTCTGATTCAATCCCTCATGATGGTGCAGGGAAGGGATCCCCAAGAGGAGATCTGCCACTAGAGAAAATAGTAAAGCTCTTCTGCTTCAGGGCTCACACTATTAAATACTGGTCCTACCACATAGCAACCCTGTGCCTTATTTGGCATGCCTCTGGGTCTGCCCTTCCATTCCTAGATGAAAGTAAAAGCTAACCACAAGTTCTTGCCTAGCTAAAGTTCTCTCCCAGCCAAGGTTTATCCCCATGCACTCCACCCATCACTCCAAGCGCAAAGAAGCCTCAGCACCCGCCAATCCTGATGGGAAATCCCATGTTATTTCCTGTTACCTGAAGCACAGTACTAAAATCCATGTACAGCACCACAGGGAAGAACCCACCAAGCACATCCACATCCCCAGAATGAATGTGACAGTCCTCTAGGTCATATACTTCTCTGCAGGCCTCCTGCTCCCAAGAGGAGCAGAGTTCCCAAGCAATGCACATCCCTCTCCATTCCCTAGCATCAACAATGTAAATCCAGTACATCCACGTGTCATTAGGACAAACACCTTCTGCAGGGAGTCAGGCTGAGGCAAGTGACCCATGCATCCCAAAGGACTCTAGAAAGGTGATCCCTCCTCTCAGCCAGAGTATGCTTATCCACCTGTACTTATAAACTTGGACATGCAACAGCTCCAGAAAGATTGACTGGTCTTGGGAAGACAGGGAAACTGCAAAGAATACAGAGAGAAGGCAATGCAACTTCCCCAGCCTTCTTCCCTAAGAAATAAGGACACTTGGGTCTGAGCAGAAACAGTAGATCATGGGACTTATAATTAAGTAAAGCCCCCAGATCACTGTGTAATCTTCTAGAAGGTTACTGCCTTTGCTGGTTTTATGACAATTTTATATCAGCTAGAGTCATTTGGAAAGAGGGAAACCTCAACTGAGAAAATCATCACCAGGACATTCAAGGCCAGGCTGGTCTACAGAGAAAATTCCAGAGTGGGAAAGGTGATGTAGGTGATTGATGAAGGAAACCCCAGTTCGTGTGGGCAGTACCATCTCTAGGCTGGTGGTCCTGGGTACTAAAAGAAAGCAAGCTGACCAAACCATGGGAAGCAAGTCAGTAAACAGTACTCCATGGCCTCTGTTTCATCTCCTGCCTTGAGTTCCTGTCCTGACTTCCCTGTACTGTGAGCTATAAGTTAAAATAAGCACTCCCCTTCCCAAGTTGCTTTTGGTTATGGTGTTTGATCATGTTGTGGATTTGATTTAATGCTTGTTTTATGTCCATTGAGTCCCCAAAATTGCCCAGGAATATGCATGTAAGACATTGAAGGTCCCTGCCCCCAGTTGGTTTTGATTGGTAAATAAAGTTGCCAGTGGCCAATGGCTGGGCAGGGAGACAGAGGCAGAACTTTAGGATTCAGAAGCAAGGAGATAGAACCTCTATGCCAGGAGAGGAGTAAAGACCAGGCCTGAGAAGTAGAAGACAGACAGACCGCCAACATGTAATAGCCAGGGAAAAGCAGCCCCAGTGCCACCCCCCCCCCAATAGGTCTAGGGCAACAACAATGGAATATAGACTTTAGTAAGAATAATTCAGGAATATCAGAGGGAAGGTGTTAACCATGTAGAGGTTTGGGAGTGGCCCAGACATTGAGCAGCTTAATGCATATTAAAATATAAGGCTGCTTGTGTGTCTTTCATTCAAGAACCCAGAACATTGGGCCATGTAGTGAGGAACACCCATAGCTACCACCGGGTCAATTTGAGCAGGTTTAATTGGCAACTGCTACATGATCACAGCAGTGGAAACCCTAAAAAATGGGAAATCATCAGGATGCTTCCGTAATCTATTAGCCCCAGAGACAGCAGAATCCAGCTTACAAGGTTTGTGTGACTCACAGTGAAGAGATAAAGATGCAGAACTTAGCACAAAAAGTGTCATTTACCATGTAGCTCTTAAGAGACTGACATTTTCATTACACACCCCCCACCACCACCATTTGAGGTCATAGGTAGAAGCTACTATTGTTATCTTGCTATGTGGTCATGTTGTCAATTGCCCTCCAAATAATTATATTTATACCCACAGACCCAGAATGTTCCTCAGCCTTGGTGAGAGAAGCTTCTTTTTACAATGGGCAGCAGACAACAGAAAGATGCAGAACTGGTCCCACTGCTGAGAATGAGATGAGTGCTCAGCTATAAAGGAGACATTAGAACACATACATGCACGTGCATGTGCACACACACGTGCACAAGAATGCATCCACATGCACACACACTCATGTACATATTCACACATACATATGCACACTCACTTGCACTCATGGTGCTCCCAGGCCCCACCCCTTACCAAACTATTGGCAAAATTATTCTCAAAAAGAAGATATGAAGCGAGATTGGGAGGAGGATATATTGGGGACAATATGGAAGGAATTGGAGAGGGAAGTGGGGGGAAGGTATGTTATTTCACTGGATAAATGTATGAAATTCTTAAAAAAAAAAAAAAAAAAAGCCAATACCTCAGCCAAGCACTGTGGCTTACACCTACCTTTAATCCCAACAGTCAAGAGGCAGAGGCAGGTGTACTTTGTGAGTTCAAGGTCAGTGAGTTCTTGACCAATCAAAGTTATGTAGTGAATCCCTTGTTTTCTTAAAAAAAAAAAAAACTAATTTAAATTCAATTAAATTAAAACATCAAATAAAAATCCCAGCCAGTCTCCCCATCTCCTAGCAAAGGTGTCAGTGTCAGGAGAGAAGCCAAACTGTTGGAAAAACTATATGTGAAAGAGGACTGTTTTCTCATCTTTATAGCTAATATACCACGCATCTGAAGACAAAAAGAGGGGGGAGAGCAGATTGCTTTATAGGTAAGCTCTGTCCTTTCCTGCCCCTTCCTTTGCTTTGAGGATATTTCTGGCCTTTGAAAGCTAGACCTGGGGCTGCTTTCCCATCCACTCCCTCAGTACCAACTCCCAAAAGATTTCCATTTTCTTTATTGCTTTGCTCTGCTCCTCCAAAATGTCATATTCCTCTCCTCTGCCTATGCTGGCCTAAAGTGAAGACTTGAGTCTTATTATCACTACTGGCATCTCATCCTCCCCAACAGAGCACCAGAATGCTGGATATCATAACCAGAATGTCACTCAAGTCTTTGCCTCACAGTAGACATAATTCACAGAGCCCTGAGAGAAGCCAGAACCGATGAGGATATAATACACAACAGCTGAGGGTGATGGTGCAGAGCGGTGTGTGAGGTAACAAGGAGCATGCACAGGGAGGAGTGCCCTGGGCTCCAGTGAGTTCCACCAAGCTGAGACCATCACCTAAACCTCATCCCATTCCATTCATCCCATTCCATCCCATTCTATCCCAGCCAATGATAATAAGGTGTGGTGGTTACTGTTAATTATCAGCTTGATGAATCTAGAGTCTCCCAGGAGGTGTGTCTCTGGACAAGAGGGATTACATTGATTATCTTGATCGATGGGGGAAGACTCATCTTAATTGTGGACGGGACTATCCTCTGGGCCAGGCATCCTGGACTGTATGAAGTAGAGAAATTGAGCACTAACATTGTTCTCTGTTTGGTTGTAGGAGCAGGTGTGAGGAGCTGCTTTGAGCTCTTGCTACCTTGACTTCAGCCCTGTTATTTGATAAATTATAAGCAAAAATAAACCTTTTCTCCTTTGTGTTGCTTTTGTGAGATATCTTATCACAGCAACAGGGAAATAAACTTAAAAACTGTTTTACTGTGGACATCAGAGTTCCTGCTCTGTTGCTTTTATTAAGGTGAAAAGTGAATAACGTCTCCACCTCACCTTCCTCACACACACACACACACACACACACACACACACACACACTTCTATGAAGAAAGCCCCAGGCTGAGGTTTTCTTGGGAGACCTATCCCTTGAAGAGAACAAGGTTTGGCTCCTGCCCAGCAGTGATGGCCTTGCCCATGCTCTGCAGGAAAGAGAAACTGAGGTAAAAGGAAGAAGGAAATAAAAAGATAAAAGAGAAGCTCCTGCAAGTGGAAAACACCCCCAGAACTCTGCAGGGAACCCTCCAACAAGCCATGTTTGGCAAACAGGCTTGTGGCACCAGGAAATGGAGTCTGCTGTGCCTGCCTCTGGACTCCTTTGCCCTCTCCACAGTTCTTTGCCATTCAACTTATTTAATGAATGCTAATGAATGAATACTGACACTAGGCCAGCCCCAGGAGCTCTGTCTCATCTCTTTCACCCCCATAGAAAGAATGGTGAGTCTGGTAAACTTTAGGGTCCCTTATTCCTTGCTTATTGGAACCACTCTGAATAGCTGAACTTTGAGTGGCTGAGTTCTCTTGAAAAGATGGGGTGTGGGTCCAGGGCTGAGTGTGAGTTAACAGCTAGGAGAATGAAGACAGAAAATGCTACAGAAAAGAGTCCATGGTCATCAGGACCAAACTCAGGGAGTTTGTAGGACAGGCCCTAACAAAGATGCTCTGGGACTAGAGACAGCACTGTCTTGCTCAAGAGCTCTGCGCTGAAAACACGTGCCAACCCCTACCCACCTTGATGCCCCAAAGGCCTCGGGCAGGGCTAAACTGGGACCAGGCAGCCTGCTGATTCTGGCTTCTGCAGCTAAAGCCAGCAAAATGGCTGTTATGTCCTTCCCTTTGGCATTGTTCTGCTTGTTGGCTTGCTTTTACCGTTTCCTTTCCCTGGTTTTCCCCCCTTCCTCTTTAACATCATATTCTAGGGAGAATTAACTACTTCAAATGCTTTGGAACAGGTCTGGGGGCTCAGAAGAATCCAGGTTTGGGGAGTTCCACTGGAAATGGCCAGACCTTTGGGGCTATGTGGAAATGTTTGTGTCTGCTGCCCTCTTTTGGCCATTTTGAAGAAGTCTTGGTAACTGAGCTAGGAAACCCGGCCTTCAAGACTGTCCTCTAGGGAAAAGGATTAACATGGGAAAGGAGAAGGAGGGAAAGAAAGAGGAAGGGAGGAAGGGAATAAAAAGGAGAAGGTTAGAAGGATGAAAGTGGAGTGGGAGGGAGTCTTCTGAAACGTCATTTCTGAAATCTTAGACAAGCAAAATGGATAAGTAAATAAAGGGGCTTTGTATTAGATTGGCTTACCCCACACAGGCTGGTTATCCTGTCTGCATGGAGACACTGAGAACCTGAGAGTTGCCCAGTCCACAAGACTGCTGCCTCACCAGGAGGTTCCTACTTCATATAACCTAATCAACAAAGCCCCTCATGAATCCTGGAGATGGAAAACCTAAAGAAGAAAACAGGAAAAAAAAAAAAAAAACAGATGCAGGCATCACCAACAGAATACAGAAAATGGAAGAGAGAATCTCAGGCATAGAAGATACAATAGAAAAGATCATGAGGCGGGAAGGAGGAGAAAGAAGACGCCAAAGAATAAAGGGAGAACATGCAGGAGAGGAAAGCTTAGCCCTATAAGCCTGTCCAATTGAAGCAAAGAGGAACCAAGATAAAACATAGTAAGTAATAATTTAGGGTTATTGTTAGGGAAGTAGATCTACCAGCATGGAAGGTAGGCAGCTACCCAGCTACTGTGCTGCTTAAGGCATATTGTAAATATAAAGACTGTGTGTGTGTGTGTGTGTGTGTGCTTAACTTCAGACCTAAGGAGGGGTAGAAACCTTATGTCAGCATTGTAATAGTTTTTAACACACAAAACATCCAAGAAATCTGGGATATCATGAAAAAACCTAGCCTAAAAATAGGAATAGAAAAAGGTCAAGACCGCAGGAATTAATCAAACTCAGTGGCAAAATCAACCAAGTGGAAAAAGAAGAACTATTCAAAGAATCAACCAAAGGAGGAGCTGGTTCTTTGAGAAAATCAACAAAATAGATAAACACTTAGCCAGACTCACTAGAGGGCACAGGGACAAAATCCTAATTAACAAAATTAGAAATGAAAAGGGAGACATAACAACAGATCCTGAAGAAATCCAAAACACCATCAGATCCTTCTACAAAAGGCAATGCTCAACAAAACTGGAAAACCTGGATGAAATGGACAAATTTCTAGACAGATACCAGGTACCAAAGTTAAATCAGGATCAAGTTGACCATCTAAACAGTCCAATATCCCCTAAAGAAATAGAAGCAGTCATTAATACTCTCCCAACCAAAAAAAGGCCAGGACCAGACGGGTTTAGTGCAGAGTTCTATCAGACCTTCAAAGAAGATCTAATTCCAGTTCTGCATAAACTATTCCACAAAATAGAAGTAGAAGGTACTCTACCCAATTCATTCTATGAAGCCACAATTACTCTTATACCTAAACCACAGAAAGATCCAACAGATAGAGAACTTCAGACCTACTTCCCTTATGAATATCGATGCAAAAATACTCAATAAAATTCTCGCTAACTGAATCCAAGAACACATTAAAACAATCAGCCATCCTGACCAAGTAGGTTTTATTCCAGGGAAGCAGGGATGGTTTAATATTTGGAAATCCATCAACATAATCCATTATATAAACAACATCAAAGACAAAAACCACATGATCATCTCCTTAGACGCAGAGAAAGCATTCGACAAAATCCAACACCCATTCATAATAAAAGTCTTGGAAAGATCAGGAATTCAAGGCCCATACCTAAACATGATAAAAGCAATCAACAGCAAACCAGTAGCCAACATCAAAGTAAATAGTGAGAAGCTGGAAGCAATCCCAATAAAATTAGACACTAAACAAGGCTGCCCACTTTCTCCCTACCTATTCAACATTGTACTTGGAGTCCTAGCCAGAGCAATTAGACAACAAAAGGAGATCAAAAGAATACAAATTGGAAAAGATGAAGTCAAAATATCACTTTTTGCAGATGATATGATAGTATATATAAGTGACCCTAAAAATTCCACCAGAGAACTCCTAAACCTGATAAACAGCTTCGGTGAAGTAGCTAGATATAAAATTAACTCAAACAAGTCAATGGCCTTTCTCTACACAAAGAATAAACAGGATGAGAAAGAAATTAGGGAAACAACACCCTTCTCAATAGTCACAAATAATATAAAATATCTTGGCGTGACTCTAACTAAGGAAGTGAAAGATCTGCATGATAAGTCTCTGAAGAAAGAAATTAAAGATCTCAGAAGATGGAAAGATCTCCCATGCTCATGGATTGGCAGGATCAACATTGTAAAAATGGCTCTCTTGCCAAAAGCAATCTACAGATTCAGTGCAATCCCCATCAAAATTCCATCTCAATTCTTCAACGAATTAGAAAGAGCAATCTGCAAATTCATCTGGAATAACAAAAAACCTAAGATAGCAAAAACTTTTCTCAAGGATAAAAGAACCTCTGGTGGAATCACCATGCCTAATGTAAAGCTTTACTACAGAGCAATTGTGATAAAAACTGTGTGGTACTGGTATAGTGGCAGACAAGTAGACCAATGGAATAGAATTGAAGACCCAGAAATGAACCCACACACCTATGGTCACCTGATCTTCGACAAGGGAGCTAAAACAATCCAGTTAAGAAAGATAGCATTTTCAACAAATGGTGCTGGCACAACTGGTTGTTATTATGTAGAAGAATGCGAATCGATCCATTCCTATCTCCTTGTACTAAGGTCAAATCTAAGTGGATCAAGGAACTCCACATAAAACCAGAGACACTGAAACTTATAGAGGAGAAAGTAGGGAAAAGCCTCAAAGATATGGGCACAGGGGGAAAATTCCTGAGTAGAACAGCAATGGCTTGTGCTGTAAGATCGAGAATTGACAAATGGGACCTCATGAAACTGCAAAGCTTCTGTAAGGCAAAAGACACCGTCAATAAGACAAAAAGGCCACCAACAGATTGGGAAAGGATCTTTACCTATCCTAAATCAGATAGGGGACTAATATCCAATATATATAAAGAACTCAAGAAGGTGGACTCCAGAAAATCAAATAACCCCATTAAAAATGGGACTCAGAGCTAAACAAAGAATTCTCACCTGAGGAATACCGAATGGCTGAGAAGCACCTGAAAAAATGTTCAGCATCCTTAATCATCAGAGAAATGCAAATCAAAACAACCCTGAGATTCCATTTCACACCAGTCAGAATGGCTAAGATCAAAAATTCAGGTGACAGCAGATGCTGGTGAGGATGTGGAGAAAGAGGAACACTCCTCCATTGTTGGTGGGATTGCAAGCTTGTACAACCACTCTGGAAATCAGTCTGGCGGTTCCTCAGAAAATTGGACATAGTACTACCCGAGGATCCCGCAATATGTCTTCTGGGCATATATCCAGAAGATGTTCCAACTGGTAAGAAGGACACATGCTCCACTATGTTCATAGCAGCCTTATTTATAATAGCCAAAAGCTGGAAAGAACCCAGATGCCCCTCAACAGAGGAATGGATACAGAAAATGTGGTACATTTACACAATGGAGTACTACTCAGCTATTAAAAAGAATGAATTTATGAAATTTATAGGCAAATGGTTGGACCTGGAGGGCATCATCCTGAGTGAGGTAACACAATCACAAAAGAACTCAAATGATATGTACTCACTGATAAGTGGATATTAGCCCAGAAACTTAGTATACCCGAGATATAAGATACAATTTGCAAAACATATGAAACTGAAGAAGAATGAAGACCAAAGTGTGGACACTTTACCCCTTCCTAGAATTGGGAACAAAACACTCATGGAAGGAGTTACAGAGACAAAGTTTGGAGCAGAGACAAAAGGATGGACCATCTAGAGAATGCCATATCCAGGGATCCATTCCATAATCAGCCTCCAAACGATGACACCGTTGCATATACTAGCAAGAGTTTGCTGAAAGGACCCTGATACAGCTGTCTCTTGTGAGACTAGGCCGGGGCCTAGCAAACACATTAGTGGATGCTCACAGTCAGCTATTGGATGGATCACAGGGCCCCCAATGGAGGAACTAGAGAAAGTATCCAAGGAGCTAAAGAGATCTGCAACCTTGTAGGTGCAACAACGTTAGGAACTAACCAGTACCCCGGAGCTCTTGACTCTAGCTGCACATGTATCAAAAGATGGCCTAGTCGGCCATCAACGGAAAGAGAGGCCCATTGGACATGCAAACTTTATATGCCCCAGTACAGGGGAACACCAGGGCCAGAAAGTGGGAATGGGTGGGTAGGGGAGTGGGGGGGGGGGGTATGGGGGACTTTCGGGATAGCATTGGAAATATAATTTAGAAAAATGCCTAATAAAAATATTTAAAATAAAAAAAATAAATAACTAAAAAAAAAAGAAAAAAGAAAACGGTCAAGAAAAAAAAAAAGAAAAAGAAAAAGGTCAAGAGCTTCAGCTCCAATCCTAGATAGTATTTTCAACAAAATCATAGGAAAACTTTCCCAGCCTAAAGAAATACATGCCTATTAACATACAAGAAGCTTATAAAACACCAACTAGACTGTACCAGAAAAGAAAATCCTCCTGCCACATAATAATCAAAACACAAAATCTATATAACAACAAAAATATTAAAAGTGGCAGGGGAAAAATGCCAGGTAACATACAAAGCCAAACCTATCAGAATCACACCTGACTTCTCAACAGACTCTAAAAGCTAGAAATGCCTGGTCAGAAATCTTGCAACCTCTAAAAAAACTATGGCTGCCAACCTAAATAAAACTCTCAATCACCCAGGGAAACTTTCAACCACCATAGATAAGAAGGTATTTCAAGACAAATCCAAATTCAAACAATATCTATCCACAAATGCCCTACAGAAAATACAAGAAGGAAAACTGCAACCCAAGGAGGGTAACTACATCCAATAAAACACAGGAACTAAGTAATTCCATACCAGTAAAAACAAGGGAAGCACACACATACACACACACACACACACACACACACACACAAATACCACCAACATCAAAGTAACAGGAAATAACAATCACTGGTCATTAATATCTCTCAACATCAATGGATTCAATTCCCCAATAAGGACACAGAATAGATGCTAAAATAGGATCCACCATTCTGCTACATACAAGAAACATATCTCAGAGTAAAAGGTTAGAAAAATGTTTTCCAATCAAATGGACCCAAGAAACAAGCTGCAGTAGCCATTCTAATATCTAATAAAAATTTAAAAATAAAAAACGTTCAACCAAAATTAAGCAAAAGAGACAGGAAGAACACTTCATACTCATCAAAGGAAAAATCTACCAAAATGATATCTCAATTCTGAACATCTATGCCACATACATAACAGCACCTACATTTTGAAAAGAAACATGGCTAAAATTAAATCACACATTGAACCACACACATTAATAGTGGGAGACTTCAACAACCCACTCTCACCAATTGACAGGTCATTCAGACAAAAACTCAGCAGAGAAATAAGGAAACTAATAGACATTATGAATCAAATGGGCCTAACAGATATCTATAGAATATTTCACCCAAATGCAAAACAATATACCTTCATCTTAGTACCTCATAGATCCTTCTCCAAAACTAACAATATAGTCAGTCACAAAGCAAGCCTCAACAAATACAAGAAAATTGAAATTACACCTTATATTTTATCAGACCACCATGGATTAAAGCTGGACTTCAACAACAACAGAAACAACAGGAACACGTCAAAGACATCATCCATCATGATCAAGTACGCTCTGTCCCAGGGATGCAGGGATGGTTCAATATATGAAAATCCATCAACATAATCTACAATATAAATAAACTGAAAGAAAAAAGTCACATGATCATCTTATTAGATACTGAAAAAGCCTTCGACAAAACACCACCACCTCATACTAAAAGTATTAGAGAGATCAGGAATACAAAGACCATACCTAAACATAATCAAAGCGATACACAGAAAAACAACAGCCAATATCAAATTAAATGGAGAGAAACTTGAAGCAATTCCACTAAAGTCAGGAACAAGACAAGGCTGTCCACTCTCTCCCTATCTATTCAGTATAGTACTTAAAGTTCTAGCTAGAGCAATTATACAACAAAAGGAGGGGCTGGAGAGATGGCTCAGCAGTTAAGAGAACTGACTGCTCTTCCAAAGGTCCTGACTTCAAATCCCAGCAACCACATGGTGGCTCACAATCATCCGTAATGAGATCTGATGCCCTCTTCTGGAGTGTCTGAAGACAGTTACAGTGTACTTACATATAATAAATAAATAAATCTTAAAGAAAAAAAAAAGGAGATCAAGGGGATACAAATTGGAAATGAAGAAGGCAAGGTATCACTATTTGTGGATGATATGATAGTATATATAAGGGACCCAAAAAGTCTACCAGAGAACTCCTACAACTGATAAACACCTTCAGCAAAGTGACTGGATACAAAATTAACTCAAAGAAATTATTAGCTCTCTTTTACACAACTGATTGATGGGCTGAGAAACAAAATAGGGAAACAACACCCTTTACAAGAATCACAAATAGTATAAACTATATTGGTGTAACTCTAACCAAGCAAATGAGAAATCTGTATGACAAGAACTTCAAGTCCCTGAAGAAAGAAATTGAAGAATTTATCAGGGGCCGGCAGTGGTGGTGCACGCCTTTAATCCCAGCACTGGGGAGGCAGTGGCAGGTGGATTTCTGAGTTTGAGGCCAGCCTGGTCTACAGAGTGAGTTCCAGGACAGCCAGGGCTACACAGAGAAACACTGTCTTGGGAAAAAAAATTATCAGAAGATAGAAAGATCTCCCATGTTCATAGATTGGTAAGATTAAATGTAGCTGTCCAACAGCCATGGATGAACTGGTTCTACCTGAAAGGGGGTGAGGGGCTGGAAATGAAAAGGACAGGATGCAAGAGAGGATGAAGCCAAGACAAGGTTCTGATCAAGGCTCAAAGTTTAATTCTGCAGCTCCAGCTTATAAAGGGAAAAAAAACAAAATCCATCCTTTGTTTCAGCTGGATTATGTTGCAAAGCAATCTCAACAGGCAGACTATTCCTCTAAATTCCTGTAGGAAATTGCAGATGCAGCAAAGCAAAGGACTCCACCTAGGTTGGAAACCTATTGTGGCAAGCACTCGAGGTCTGTTTACCCTGCTCAAGACTGGGGGAAGGGCACAATTCCCCCTTTTTGTTTTTTTAAAGATGAGTAGTATCAGTAGTTAGATGGGGCACAAGATTTACTTGTTTTCCATAATCCCATCTAGGGTATAGAGTGGCCAGGTGACCATGCCTGTCTTAGGTCAGTGTTCACATTGCTCCTTCTTACTCATCATGGAGAACAAACATAGCATTGATATATGTCTCTGTCTTAGGTCGCTTGGAACTCAAGAACACTCTTACTTGTCCCTGACTACCTTCTATAGCACACTCTTTCCCATTCAGACCAAAGCCACAAAGAATATGTGAATATACACTCAATGCATATCTTTGTAGTGATGAATAACTGCCATGGTGAATAGCTGAGCTTGCTGAAAGTGAACTTGTATGAAGGCAACCAATCTGCTTAAGATAAAAGGTCCATTCTGCCAAATGCCAGTAAGTAGATCCTTCCATTTCACCTAGGCATAAGTATGCCTGGCTGCATGGTGCCATAGACACTCAGCAGAGAGTTCTTTGGCATCCAAATTTTAAAATTTTTTAAATAAAAAGTGTTATTTAAATAATTTTGTGGTATATGGGGATACAATTCCCCCTTTTTTGTTTTTTATGAAGATATTGCTTCAAAGGTCTACAATACCTTGTCTTTGAGAATTATAAAGAATCCCAGTGAAAATGGGTAATACTAAATTGTTGACAAAAGGCATCAAATGCTTGACTACAATAGCCAGGTCCATTATCTATTTTAATCTGATTTGGAACACCAAGCATAGAAAAATAACATAGGCAATGACTAATTACATTTTTAGTTGCTTCTCCTATTAAAGCAGTTGCAACTAGAAAGCCTGAAAAGGTGTCAAGTCACATGTACATATTTTAATTTTCCAAAATCAGAAATATGAGTACCAGCAATTGGCAATAATTGATTAGGTATAAGTCCTCACAGATTACCACCATTATGTGGTACATGAAGAAATGAGAACACTGAGAACAAGTCTTTACAATTTGACATGCATAGTTTCTAGAAATACCAAATTGTTCTCTCAAACTATTAGTATTTTGATGATGGAAGAATGAGAGTGTTTGGCTAATTGTTCCTGTAAGGCCTATAATCTGCTTGGTATACAAATCTGCTGTGGCATTGCCCAGGGGTCCAGACAATCCAGTATGAGCTCTTAAATGTCCTATAAAGTAAGAAACAGTACATGTTTCTTAAATTAAGCTGTATTTGTATAAATAATGGTAAAATTTGGGAATTAGCAGTATCTAAAAAAGGAACAATTTCAAGAAATTGTAAACCATGAGCTATTTATTGGCTATTAGTATACAAATTAAAAGCCTGGTTTTCAACATTTCATAAGCAGTGGCTACATAATTCAATTATCTGTAAAGCAGGGGGGAAACTCAAAAGAATAAATATGTGATCCAATCACATATTTATTAGATGAGCTGTTTATACATACAGTAAATGCATTCTTTATCAGCTGCGTGAATAAATTTACAGGAAATACAAAAGCATGCATAGAGGCAAATTCTAACAACTTGTCTTTTGTATAATGATTATCAAATATGCCTAAAAAGTTTGCCATGCAATAGGCCAAATATCAGTATTCTGCAATAACCAATTTAATTGCTGTTTGGAATAAGGAATAAACATTTCATCGGGTTCTTAAGACATTCTTTCCATGGTTTCCGTCTGTGCCTGGAGCCAATCCTCTACCACAGGGCTCCATACCCAAATAGCGCCAGGAGAGAGCTAGCCTCCAAGGAGTGCAGACAGGCCTGTGGAGCCCAGGTATGACCACCATTGCTGCTCAGAGGAACCTATCCAGAACCCTCAGGACATAGGAACCAAGGCATTTCCTGGGACAAGAGTCTTCCAGTTTCTGTCTGTGCCCAGAGCTGATCCTGTGCCACAGAGTGACATACATAAATACTACCAGGAGAGAGCTGGTCTCTGAGGAGTGCCTACACACCTGCAAGCACAGGTAAGATCACACAAGTTCCTGTAGGAAACTGCAGGTGCAGCAAGGTGGACAAATCCAACTAAGTTGGAAACCCATTGTGGCAAGCACTTGAGGTCTGTTTAGCCTGCTCAAGGTTAGGAGAAGGGCACAATTAACATAGTAAAAATGGTTGTCTTACCAAAAGCAATCTACATATTCAAGACAATTCCTATCACAATTCCCACACAATTCTTCAAAGACATGGAAAAAACAATTCTCAACTTCATATGGGGGAGGAAAAAAAAAAAAACAATCCTGAACAATGAAAGAACTAAGGAAGGAATCACCATCTCTGACCTCAAGTTCTGCTACAGAGTAATAGTGATAAAAGCTTCATGGTATTGGTATAGAAACAGACATTTTGATCAATGGAATGGAATTGAATATCCAGAAATAAATCCACATACCTACAGACACTTGATTTTTGGTAAAGAAGTCAAAACCATACAATGCAATGGAAAAAGGAAAGCATCTTCAACAAATGGTGCTAGTCTAACTGGATGTCTCCATGTAGAAGAATGAAAATACAGCCATATTTATAACCCTGCACAAAACTCAAGTCCAAAAGATCAAGGACCTCAACATAAAACCAGATACCAGATACACTAAATCTCATAGACTAGAAAGTGGGAAATACCCTTGAACACATTGGTACAGGAGACAATTGCTCTAAGATCAACAATTGATAAATGGGACCTCATGAAACTAAAAAGCTTCTATAAGGCAAAAGACACTGTCAATAAAACAAAAATAGCAGCTCACATATTGGGAAAGGATCTTTACCAAACCTACATCTGACAGGGGGCTAATATCCAAAATTTATAAAGAACTCATTAAGTTAGACACCAACAACCCTAATAACCCAATTAAAAATGGGATAGAGAACTAAACAGGGAATTCTCAACAGAGGAATTTCAAACAGCTGAGAAGCACATACAAAGATGTTCAAAGGCCTTAGTCATCAGGGAAATGCAAATCATAACATCTCTGAGGTTCCATCTTACACCCACCAGATACAGAGCAAGTGGAACACTCCTCCATTGCTGGTGGAAGTACAAACTTGTACAACCACTTTGGAAATCATTTTAGTGGTTGCTCAGAAAACTGGGTATTGTTCTACCTTAAGACCCAGCTATACCACTTCTGGGCATAAATCCAAAAGATGCTCCAACATCTCACTAAAACACTTGCTCATCTATGTTCATAGTAGCTTTATTTGTAATAGTCAGAAACTGGAAACAAACTAGATGTCCATCGAGTGAAAAATGGATAAAGAAAATGTGGTACAATAGAATCTATATGACAGAATACTGTTCAGCTATTAAAAACCAAAACATCATGAATTTTGTGGGCATATGGATGGAACTTGAAAATATCACCCTGAGTGAGGTAACCCAGCCCCAAAAGGAAATACATGGTATGTGCTCACTTAAGTGGATATTAACCATAAAATACAGGTATCGTGCTACACTCCACAGGCCCAAAGAAGCTAAACAAGAAAGCCCAAGCAAGGAAGCTTGAATTTCACTTAGAAGAGGGAATAAAATAGTCATAAAAGGCAGAGAGAGAAAGGGAACTGGGCGGGGGGGGGGGGGGGGTAGGTGAATGAGGTGGAGAGTGAGTAGGAGCGTTCAGGACCTGGTGTGAGGAGAAACAGGAGAGATGTCTAGATGGTCATGCAAATAAGTAGAAATCTGCAGCTGATGGGGGAGTGAGGAGGTGGGGGGGAGGGGGCATCTCTAGGATGAGACATAGACCTGTGGAGTGTAGCACGATACCTGTATTTTATGGTTAATATCCAAGAATCAATGGGGCAATCTTAGCTGTGACTCACTACACTAGGGATGTGAAACCTGAAGAGTCCACCGTCTGTAGCCAGGCAGTAACCCCAATGGAGCAATAGACACTAACCTACCCACAAAATTTTCAACCCAAAATGTATCCTATCTATGAGAAATACAGGTATGGGGAATGGACAAGAGGCTGAGGGAATGGCCAACCAATAACCAGCCCACCTTGAGATCCATCCCATAGGAAAACACCAATCCCTGACACTATTAATGCTTGCAGACAGAAGCATGTTATCCTCTAAGAGGTTCTACCCAGCAGCTGACTCAAACAGATACAAACACCCACATCCAAATAGTGGAGGGAGCATGGGGACTCTTATGGAAGAACGGAAGGAAGGATTACAGGACCTAAAAGGGATAGGAACTCCACAGGAAGGCCAACAGAGTCAAGTAACCTGAACTCTTGGGCCTCTCAGAGTCTGAACCACCAACCAAAGACCATATACAGGCTGGACCTAGCCCCCCACCCCCCGTATGTGTGTGTGTGTGTATATATAGCAGATATAGCAGATGTGCAGCTTGGTCTTCATGAGGGTCCTAAACAACTGGAATTGGAGGGGGATTATCCCAAAAGCTGTTGCCTATATACCAGATATGTTCTTCTAGCAGGGCTGCTTTGTCTGGTCTCAGTGGGAAAGGAAGTGGCTAGCCTCACAGAGACTTGGAGTGTCAGAGCAGGCAGATACCCAGGGGGGCCCTCACCTGCTCAGCAGAGAAGAAGAGGAAACGGGGGAAGATCATAGGAGGTGACCAGGAGGGGGACAGTGAGCAGAATGTAAAGTACATATATTTAAAAATTAAATAAAACTTTTTAAAAATACTTCAAGATACAAACATGGGCAATGGCTCTCTGGCACTGACTCCAGCAGCTCAGAGGTTGATAGCAAGAATGGTAAATGGGATTGTATGACATTAAAAAGTTCTGTGCAGCAAAGGAGATCATCAGCATAGTTAAGAGACAGCTACATAAGGGAGGGGGGAGGTCCAGCTGACAGTTAATGTCTAGAACCTGTAAAGACCTCAGATCATCCAATCCATAAGTGAGCAAATGAATTAAACACAGGCAGTTCTCCTGACTCCCTCCACCTAGAATGAGTATTGAGGTGGACCCTGTGATGACACACATACAGGGACACTGGAAAGCCAAGTCAGGGAGCCAGGACCCAGCACCCAGGCTGTTCTGGAAGCCTCTGCCCCTTTCCTTCCCAGGCTTCCTAGCCCCATCCATAGGCCAGAGTTCATAAAAAGTGACCCTCTAAACTCTGAGATATCATTCTGGGGGGATTTAGGACACTATTAATATGGAAATATGCACTTAGACCCCTGTAAGCCATTCATTCTTTTATTAATAATGGTTATTCATAGTCCAGGAGTCAAAGGCTTTTCTGTATGGGTGCTAATTAAAACAGGCCCCATAAAGGATGGGAGGAAGGCAATATAAATCTGCCCTGGGTCTGACCATCTCGTGTCACTGGGATAGAGAAGTTCTTCACTAGAGTGGAGCAATAAGCAGAGGTAAACTCCAAATTCTACTCACTGAGCAGCAAGCTAGGCTGTCATGACCGTGCCTACCACCAAGAAAAAAAAATGGGGACTATGAAGGGGTTTTTCACCATCTGTATCAGAAAATGTGACACTAGCATACAAGAAGGAAAATAAATCATCTTAGATATGAAGAAAAGAGATTAACATACCAAACAGACAAGAATTATGGGAGGAGACAATGGGGAAACTGGCACACCAGAAAATGAGGTCATCGCTTGTGCCATGCCTTGCACTGGCCCGAGTGTGCACCAGAAACAACAGCAAAATCTTACTTTTCATAAATGAAAGTTTTTAGGGCTGGCAGGATGGCTCATCTGGATAAGGGCCTTGCTGCTGAGTATGAACACCTGAGTCTGGTCCTCAAGACCAAACAGTGGAAGGAAAGAACTGACCCCAGAAGTCATCCTCTGACTTCATAGCACAAACACAGACACACATGTACACACACCCAGTAAATAAACATCTTATATGGGAAATTTTAAAGGTATTAGTTAAAGTGGACATTTCTGGCTGTGCCATGTGATGTTTTGCTGAAGCAGACCCGTGAGTGGACATGTGATACGTGGAGAAGGTTTAAGTAGGATGCAACAGCCAGTGATGGCGTCTGTACATAGCTAACAGTGCAATGCTTCGCTGGCCTCATATCTTTGCTGATCTTCACTTCATTGAGAGAGCACAGCAGTGAACTTCCGGCTTTCCAGCTGATTTTGGCCCCTTCTCCTGACTCGTGCTGATTCAGTGGAGGCTTGGCTGCTTCTGCTGGATCGTGCTGCCCCTGCTGATTCATGTTTGGTGACAGTTTTTAACTGGACTGTTGGTATCCTGACACTGCTGAACTGGACAGTTGGTAACCTGACAACAGAGATTAGAATCTCTCCAAAGAACTCCTTCTAAACAGGTCCACACCCCCTGTCCTTGACTATCTCTCCTCCCCTACCTTTGGATGGTGGGCTAGAAAGAGGGTGTTGAAGCATTTCAGAACCCTTATTAAAGTAGGTTGTGAAAACTCTAAGCCTATACATTAGAAACCAAACCCTTTCATCTAGTGCTCCACCTGTTGATGAGGTTCCCTGAAAGCCAGCCTGGCCTCCTGCACAGCTCTTCCCACCACCAAGAACAACCTATGCCAGCACACCCAGCTCTATCTCTCTCTCTCTCTCTCTCTCTCTCTCTCTCTCTCTCTCTCTCTCTCTTTCTAACAAAGGTTTAAGCCAAGACCAGCATCACCAAGGTGTACCCAAACCCAGCACACACAAGGCTCAGCACCATGCTCAGTTTCAAGTACATTGCCAACACTTTGAATTTTTTGTTTTATTTTGATTTTGGGTTTTAGTTTTATTTTGATTTTGGTTTTTAGTTCTAGGTTGTCTTCCAAAATCCTATGTAACCAAAAATAATCTTTAATTCTTTTATACATTACATCTTTACTGGTTTCTCCCCCTCCACTCCTCCTCCTCCTCCACCACCACCACCACCACCACCACCACCACCACCACCCCACCATTCCCTCCCCAAGGATAATCTTGAACATATTGTCCTGCCTCTCAAGTGCTGGGATCAGACATGTACCACCACACCAAGTGGTACTGAGGATTCAACCCAAGACTTCATAAATGATATGCCAGCACTCTACCAACTGCACATCTCCAGCCCATCTTGAAATTCTTTGTAGTTTTGGGGCATGTTTCCATGCTTTCACTTTGAAGAGCTCTGCAAGGTGCATAGCCAGTCCTGAGCACAGCACATACCTAGCAAGAAACACACGGCTGGGTCCTGCCTATGATCCCTAATGTTTCCACAAGAACAATGTGATTGCCAAGTTCAGATAACCTCTTCTCCTTCCAAAGGAGGGGACAACTGAAGAAGAAGAATAAGACTCATTGCTTGAGCCTCCCCTCCAAGGGACTTTTGTATCTGAGCCCCAACCAAGTCTATATGTGTGAATACACAACAGGTGTAGCCACAGCCTCATTAACCAACCTCTCTAAATTCTGTTTTTTCTTCAATTATAAAACCACTGAACACTCATTGCAGAATACAAAAAAAAAAAAAAAAAAAAAAAAACACGATTTTTTGGTTTTGGGTGTTCTATTGTTGTTGTTGTTGCTGTTGCTGCTGCTGCTGCTGCTGCTGCTGCTGCTGTTGTTGTTGTTGTTGTTGTTGTTGTTGTTGTTTTGGGTTTGTTTGTTTGTTTGTTTTAGGACTCTTTTGCATCCCATGCTAGCCTTGAACTAGCTAGGCAGCAGAGGATGATCTATATATGTATGTAGATAATACGATAATACCTACCCAAACCCCTCCCACTCCAATCCCCTTTAAGCCCCCCCCCCAACATCTCCCTCCCAACCTCATGGTCTTTTTTTTTTTTACTGACCCATTAAGTCCAATTAGTGCTATCTTCCCCCAGTAGCCACTACTCTACTTCCATCTTCCAAGTGCTGTAATTCTAGGCAAGCGCCACCATGCCTTGTTTATGCAGTACTGGAGAGAAACCAAGGGCTTGTGTATTTGGGGCAAGCATCCTACTGATGGAGCTGTCTCTCCAGCCCATGATTATAGAGAAATGCCAATAACAGTAAAAATAAAAGGCCACTAATGGCCTCCATATCTTCAGACCATTATTGTCCATACCATTGGGTCTTCCTTCTATTTATACCTAAGTTTCAGTCTTTCACCAAAGAGAAGACCACCTTCTGCTCCTCCCACCTAAGAAAAAGTTCCCTCACTAAGAAAAAGTACTGGCAATTTGGGGATTTTTGTGGCTTGTGTCCCTACAAGGCCCATTGAAGGATCAAAACCAATTTGTTGCTGTTGCCAAGGGCTCTCAAGTCCCTGAAGTTAAAGATTTATAGGATGAAGGAGGGGTCTACAAGGCCTCACTCTTAAGATCTATAGATAGTTAACAGTACTTAATAGGTTTTCTTGGCCAATGAAATGAGCCAATTCAAGTTGAATTAAAAGTAAAAGAAGGTTTATTGGGGGCAGCTCTCAGGCAAGTTCACTGGTCTCAAAGAATGAGGCCTCAAAGAAGAGAAAGAGAGATCACACAGAGAAGATGAACTCAGGGAGAGAGGTTAAGAGAGAGGCAGAAGTAAGGACAGAGGGCAGGAGTAAGACAGACAGAGTAAGAGAGAGATCTGAGATGACTGTCAGGTCCTTTTATCTGCAGCACACACCAGCCAACTAAACAACTGCTAGGTCCCTGAAAGCAGGCCAGTGGAACTGCCTGGATGTTAACAGAGTTAAGGTTAGGGGTCCCAGGTTTGAAATCTAACAGTACTTTAGTGGTGTGGCCATACATATACATACACACATAAACGCATCCATTCAATATATACATATATGAATATATATAAATCAGGGACCAGTAAGATTGTTCAGTAATTGCTCTACATAGCTGGTTCCAGGCCAGCCAGCAGCTACACAGCAATACCCTGTCTAAAAAAGGGGGGGAGGACTAAAATAACTTTAAGTAAATTAATAAACTGAAGCACATTCTATAAAAGGAGTAAAGGAGGGGCTGGTGAAATGGCTCAGTGGTAAGAGCACCCGACTGCTCTTCCGAAGGTCCGAAGTTCAAATCCCAGCAACCACATGGTGGCTCACAACCATCCGTAATGAGATCTGACTCCCTCTTCTGGAGTGTCTGAAGACAGCTACAGTGTACTTACATATAATAAAAAAATAAATAAATCTTTAAAAAAAAACAAAGGAGTAAAGGAAAATTGCAGGGCCCTCAGTGGAGGGGTGGGATAGCAACCCACCTAAAAGAAATGCAGGGACAAAAATGGAGCAGAGACTGAAGGAAAGGCCAACCAATGACTGACCCAACCTGGGATCCATTCCATGGGCAGGCACCAAACCCTGACACTATTATTAATACTATGATGTGCTTGCAGACAGGAGCCATCCTCTGGGAGACTGTACCAGAAGCTGACTGAGATAGATGCAGATACTTACAGCCAACCAATACACTGAGGTCTCGGACATCTATGGAAGAGCTAGGATTGAAGGAACTGAAGGGGATGACAACCCCATAAAAAGAACAACAGTATCAACTAACCTGGACCCCTGTGAACTCCCAGAAACTAAGCCTCCAACCAAAGATCATACATGGACTGGTCCAAGGCCTCTGGCACATATGTAGCAGAGGACTGCTTTGTCTGCCCTCATATGAGAGAGGAAGTGCCTGATCCTGTAGAGACCTGATGTCTCAGGGAAGAGGGATACTTGGAGGAGGACACCTCTCAGATACAAATGGGAAGGGGTGAAGAACTCTGGGAGGGGGGACAAGGGGGCAACATTTAAGATGTAAATAGTTTAATTTAAAAAAAAGAAAAGGAAAACTGGGCTACAGAGGAGCTGACTTTGAACATCAGATATGACAGGGGCTGTCCTCTTGGCTTCGAAGTATCCAAATTTGCTTCCAACCCAGGTTCCTGGAAGGGTAAAGTTGGCTGCAACTTCTGCTGTCCCCTTTCCTTGTTCCTGCCCATTCTCCAAGTCTGTTTCTCTAGCGCTTCAGCCAGCTCAGTGTTTGCATGATAGCCTTCCAAGAACACTTTTTCTGCTTACCTTGGCCAGATGGTGAACAGTGAAGTAGCCCAGGCCCAGCGGTGTCTCAGTCCATTTCTCTAGCTGTAACAATACCCACACCGGGTAACTTATAAGTGTACAGGTGGTTTTGTGTGTCAACTTGACACAAGCTAGAGTTATCACAAAGAAAGGACCCTCCCTTGAGGCAATGCCTCCATGAGATCCAGCTGTAAGGCATTTTCTCAATTAGTGATCAAGGGCGGAGGGCCCACTGTGGGTGGTGCCATCCCTGGGCTGGTAGTCTTGGGTTCTATAACCCCAGAAGTGTTCAAATCCCTAAACAGCACCTTTAATTGGGACCCCCACATAACTATCCTACTCCCACAGCTGTTCATCCATTGGCATGGTTACCTCATCACCTTCTCAAACCCCACTCTCAATGTTGTTACACTGGGCTTAAATTTCAAATGTGAACTCCAGAGGGACACATTAAAACCAGAGAAGGGGGCAGGCTGAGGAGGCTGAGGCAAAGGGGTAAGGGAGGGACTGAAGGAAACTAGGTGCTCAGTGGGGACCCCAGGGTTAGGGGAGATGGCAGGTTTGGGAACTGAATCCATGCAGACCTTAGACCCAGCCCCACCAAAGTTCTGAAAATTACTGGTCAATCTTCCCCTTCTGTCATTTCCCCTTAGTAGTGTGAAGATAGCTTAGTGGACAAAGCGTGCTTACTTAGCATTCGAAGCTCTGGATTCCATCCCCAGTGTCAGGAGGAGGGAGGGGGAAGAGATGGAGGAGAGAACCTCCATTTGTGCAGTGTCACTGCTCACCGCTGATGCCTTGCCCCATTCCCCTGACTCTCCATATCTTGACACTGCTCAGTCTCCGGAAAACAGTCCATATTGAGATATATTCATAGGAGGGTTTGTGTGCACGCACATGCGTGCATGCGTGTGCTCCTGTGTAGTGTTCATGTAGGTGCACAAGTGTGCCATTCCTCAGTCTCCTTCCTCTGTACATTTCTGACTAGGTCTCTCCTTGGCCTGAAATGTCTCGGAATCAGACTAGCTAGTTCCAGGAATCTGCCTGTTATTGCCTACCCTCTCACCACTGAGAACACAAGGGAGAGCCACTGTGACTTTTTACATGGGTTTAGGGAATCAAACTTGGGTCTTTATGCTTGTGAGACAAGCATTTCTATCAACTAAGCCATCTCCCCAGCTAAAGACCTTCTCTTTTTTTTTTTCCCATTTTTATTAGGTATTTAGCTCATTTACATTTCCAATGCTATACCAAAAGTCCCCCATACCCACCCACCCCCACTCCCCTGCCCACCCACTCCCCCTTTTTGGCCCTGGCGTTCCCCTGTAGACCTTCTCTTAAAACAACAAATTTATTTCAGGGGAAGGAGGCCTACATGCCACGCTATGCGTGTGGAGATCAGAGGACAATTTTTTTATGAGCTGGTTTTCTCCTTCCACCATGTAAGACCCAGGGATCAAACTCTGGTTGTCAAGCTTGGCAGCAAACACCCACTGCAGGCACCATCTCATAACCCCCAAGCCCCTACCTCAGATTTATGTTTGTGTTTGGGTGTTTTGTCTGCTTTAGTGCCTCTCATGGCCAACCCTTGTGTGCTGTATCCATTTATTCTTCGTGTTCCCAGGGCAGCAGGTGATAGAGTGATGAACAGGTTAGTGATGAGGTGAGCAATGGCAACAGTCCTTCTCACATCTCAGGGAAGCAGGCCATGCCCTGCTCAAACAGTATTCCCTAGCCATGGGTGGCTGGGCCATGGGGCGGGCCACTGTTGGCTTCCTGATTTTTGTGTGTGAATGTGTCTATGCAGGTGCCTTTGCATGTGTGAGTCACAGGCATGCCTACAATGCATATAGCAGCAAGGAGAGGTCATGGGATCCCTTAGAACTAGAGTGAGCCACCATGTGCTAGGACTCAGACTCAGAGAAAACAGCCAGTGCTCTTAACCGATGAGTCATCACTACAGCCCTAGACCCTTCCTTTTCAAGCAGCTACTCTGTGGGCCCTTCAGTGGCCCAGAGCAGCCATGCGATTGCTCCAGAGGGCTCCTATAGCTTTGACTTTTCCACCATGATGGACTGAGCCGCGTGGGGGCCAGTGAGATAGCTCACCAGGCAAAGGCACTTGCTGCTGGGCCTAGTGAACAGAATTCGACCTTCCATCCCTGGGACTCGCATTGTAGAAGAGTGTACTGACTCCCAAAAGTTGTCCTCTGACCTCCACATGTGCGCCATGGTGTATTCCTGTGCGTTTGCACACACACAATATATTAAAATTTTTTATTTAAAATAACAAAAAACAAACAAACAAACAAAAAAAACCAGCCCTTTCACCCTTAAGTTGCTCCTTTCCGGGTATTTTATCATAGCAACAGAAAAGAAACCAACACACACACACACAGAACACAGTGTTCTCACAGAGCAGTGAGTGGTAATGCAGCCACAGTCAACAAGAACTCAGAATTATCCAAATGGGAGACCGCCACACCAAGGACTGAAATCCCACTCAGCAAACGTTGTTTAGGCAGCGATCCAAGCAACTGGAGCTGGCAGGTCTACTGACACTGGTGCTCCAGACTGTGTTTAGAAGACCAGGAAATGGCAAAAGCACTGCTCAGATGGTAGCTGCAGACGTGTTTCTATGAACTAGCTTCCTTTGTTTAACAGAAAGAGAGCAGCTGCTGCTGGGCACAGGAAAAGCTCACTAATCCAAAACAAAAGTCCTTTTCTCTTCTTCCATTGTGTGGGAATAAGCCTTCCACTGTTCTGTGTGGTGTGGTACTCCATACCTGTGAGACATTTATTCATTCAGTGGGCAAATGTTTAACAGCTACTGTGTGAACAAGAGAACGTCCTCAGCCTCTTCTGATAGAAGCAAAAACTACAGGACTATCAGACAGGAGCTGGGAATGGCTCAGGCGGTAAAGTGCTTGAGGCACAAACAGGACCAGAGTTTGAATCCACATTAATAAATAAATGAATAAAGTTGGGCACTGTTTTACGTTTGTATTACAATTGCTATGATATGATTAAATTCCATGACCAAAGCAATCTGGGAAGAAAAGGGTTTCTTCGGCTTACACTTTCACATCATAGTCCACCACTGAAGGAATTCAGGCTGGAACTCAATTAGTGCAAGAACCTGGAGGCAGGAGCTGACGCAGAGGCCATGGAGAGGTGCTGCTTACTGGCTTGATTGTTATGGTTTTATCAGCCAGCTTTCTTACAGACCACCAGCCCAGGGATGCCCCCACCACAGTGGGCTGGACCCTCCCACATCAATCACTAATTCCTACAAGTCAATCTTATGGAGGCATTTTCTCAACCGAAGTTCTTTCCTCTCAGATGACTTCAGCTTGTGTCAAGCTGACATAAAATTACCAATAGCACTCATTCATTGTTTTAGTTGATGGTTGAATCTCTTACCTGTTTACATATTGTTTCAGCGCCCCTACCATCTTTGTGGGGTTGAGGTTCAGATGTACACAAGTACATTTATATGTGTAAAAGTCAGATGTTCTTAGGCACCATCTCCTTTATTTTTGAGGCAAAGACAAACCTGTAATTCATTAGGTAGCCTAGACAGGCTACCAGGTGAGCCCTGGGGAACCAATCCCCGCCTCCTTGGCACTGGTATTGTAAGTACACATTACTAAGTCCCAATTTTTTCAATTTGTTGAGAATGAGTCTTCAAGTTTGCCAGGTGTGCTATTAATCAATTCAGCAAAATCTCAAATCTCCTGTAAGACTGGCCTCTGAGCAGGGCTTGTAGGGGTTATCTTGACTGGGACAGGTGGGAAGCCCCACCCATTTTGGATGGTTCCACTCAGTGGGCTCTGATATTAGACTGTATAAAAGGCAGAAAGGCAGCTGAGCACCAGCATGGACCCATTTCTATCTCCTGCCTGGGAATGAGATGGGAGCAGCTGCTTCAAGCTCCTAACACTTGACTTCCCCACTGTGAAAGTACCTTTGACCTCAGAGCCAAAATAAACCCTACGAGGGTTGCTCTTATCAGGGTATTTTATCACAAGAAACGTAAGACAAAAGCCCTAACTTTTTAAAGGAAAAATAATTTTCCTCCTATATTCATGTTAAAATTTAAAAACAACTACACCCAGCTAAAAGGTATGCAGATACTGGGAACTCATAGTGGTTTTTGAATTTCTTCTTTTTGGGCTAGGGGGTAATAGCACAGAAGGTCATCAGGGAAGAGATGGTCTTACAGGAATGCCAAAGCTACAGTTAAACCAGACACGGCCAGAAGCACATGCCTATAGTCCCAGCTACTTGGAAGGCTCCAGCTGAAGGATCACTTGAGTAAAACGCCAGATTGGGCAACACACCAAGATCCTTCAATCATTTGAACACACATTTAAAAGGGCTTGTTTCACAACTTACTCAAGGAAAGCTCCTCTCCAAGCCAAGAAGTGCATACAGCTCAAAGTGTTAGCTGGAGTGTACCTCATCAGGCAGAGTGCTCAGCTACCACGGACAAAACCTTAGGTTTCAATCCCAATACTGATTAAACCAACCATGCTGGTAAAAGCCTGGAATCCCTGAGCTAGGGAGGTGGAGGCAATTAGGAATTGGAAAAACATCCAGAGACCACCCGAACTCTATCATCCTATAATTAGCCAAGTTTTAAGATGCAGCTTTCCTCAGTTCTGTGTCAGATTTGGAATTGAGGCCCAGCTAAAAGGGGAGGACCACTATAAAAACCAAAGGCCATAACTTACTCTAACTTACATGTGTGAGAGCATGCCGGCTCTTTTGCATTCCTGGACTTCCTGGCATTATCTTAACTGCTTCAAACTTCGGAAGATGGAGTCCTCAGCTGCTACATACCCTACTGGCTCTGGCCCATATGAATCAAATCATTGATTCATACTCATGTGAGGTATCTAACAGTGATGACTCCCCTTTTTATATAAGTAGTCAGCTTATGATTCAAGGACCTGCAGAGGGGATGCACTCACCAGGAGGGACTGAAGCTAGCAGTTGCTGCCAGAGATGCCTAAGGGTCTTCCACCTTAGTCAGCCCTTCCAGAAATACTCTGGAGGACCCAACTAGAGACATGTCTTTTAACTGATCTTTTAGACGTGTCCAGTCAAATTGACAACCAAGATTAACTGTCACGGCCACTGTAGTAAGCACTGCATGAATAAAATCAATTTAAAGGCAGTTGAGCCACCAGACTGACATGGGTGCTGGGAACCCAACTCAGAGCCTCTGAAAGCTATACATGCTCTTAACTGCTGAGCCATCTCTCCAGCTGCCCTACCTAATTTTCTAAAATTGGAAAACAGTGTTGAGGCTGGGGCTATACATCAATTGCTAAAACGTTTGCCCTGGACTTGATCCCTGGCATGGCATAAACCAGGTATCATGGAACACACAACCTGGGCACTCGTGGTAGAGGGAGGAGGATCAGAAGTCCAAAATCACCCTCAACTACACAGCAAATTGAAGGCCAGCCTGGGCTACAGGAGACCCTGTCTCAAAAAATAAATGACTAATTCTGGGAGCTGTGTACCTCAGTGGTAGAATGCATGTTTAGCATATGTGATGATCTGAGCTTAATCCATGGGTCAGCAAAACAAAAGGTATACTAAAACCAGAGGCAATATTTCTCAACATCTTCAATTCAAACACCTTTAATTTCTTCATGGAGGTCGATCATGCAGACAGTATCTGCATTTACATCAAAGCCCTGGGAGTGACTAGTGTCTTGGTTGGTGTCACCCTTACACAACAGCTCAGGCTTACCACTCCAGGCTTCTTCAGCCAGCAAGGAACATGAAATTTTTTTTTTTGAGACAGGGTTTCTCTGTGTAGCCCTGGCTGTCCTGGAACTTACTCTGTAGACCAGGCTGACCTCGAACTCAGAAATCCACCTGCCTCTACCAAGTGCTGGAATTAAAGGTGTGGGCCACTACTGGCCAGCAGAACATGAACAATTTGATTCTCCATAGAGAAGAAGAGTTCAAACAGCAGCACACTACTTTACAAAGAGACCAAAAACAGTTTTATTGCTTTACAAGCCAGTAACGAACACAACTAATTATCAACATGACACTTCTAAACTCTCAAGTAGAATCACAACACTAGAACATACTCCTTCACTTTTAAGTGCAATTTGTTCATTGCATCTGAAACTGAATTTCAAGAGTTATGTATGGTGGCAATGACCTAGAGTCCCAGCTGCTCACAGGCTGAGGCAAGAGGAGAGCTTCAGCCCAGGAGGTTGAGACCAGCCTAGACAACACTACAGGCAGGACATTACAACCTCTGTCTCTAAAGAGGAAAATATGAAACTTTTGACAAGAGCTTTAATGATGTCTAGCAGAACCCACAAGAACAGGCAAGAGCCTGTGAAACTACCATGCAACTGAAAAGCCTTCTACCTTCCCAGACACTTTCAAGAGTCTAATCCTGTACTCAGGAAACGGAAACAGAGGTGCGAGTTCCAGGCCAGCCTGGACTACCAGCAAAACCCTGTCTCAAATGGTAAACTAACAAAAATTGCCTAATACCTTACTCTAACCCTGCAAAAAGAACCATGAAGAAAGCTAGTCTACATGTCCAACAATATACAGCAATCACAGCTCATTCCTCAGGATGGGAAATTAGAGTCAGCCTCCTGCCACCCCGCTCGCTGCACAACGAAGGGTTGAACCCAAGGCCTCAAACATGCGAGGGAAAGTCACTGAAACATACCCCCAGCCTTTTTGGTTGGTGTTTTTTGTTTTTTGCTTGTGTGTGTGTGTGGGGGTGGGTGGTCTTTTTTTTTTTTTTTTTTTTTTTTTTTTGTCACAGGATCTCACTCAGTTAGACAGGCTACCCCTGAAGCCTTGAATTTGCCAATCTCCTGCCTCAGCCTCCTGTGTACCTGGGAGCACAAGCCTGCACTTTCAGGCCCCACTTTCCAGTTAGTCTCTAACCATGGCCTGATAAAAGCCAGTGTCAAAGATCCCACTGCACAAACATGAAGCCCAAAATGCTACCAAGAAAGAAAGGGTGACACCCCTGAGTACTTCCTATTACACTAGTAATGGCAGCAGCTTCCTGTCAGAGGGTGCAAAAAAAAAAAAAACCTACACTATTTTTGTTGGGTTTTTTTTTTCTTTTTTTCTTTCAGTTTTTTGAAGTCCTAGGATGGACCATTGCCTCACATTGCCAAGCAAGTCTATCACTAAAAGCTACATCACCAGCCTTGACTTTAATAATTTCAGTTCTACCCCAAGAATGGCCACATATGAATTCTTATGCGATCTGAAAAGGAGAGGGCATAGAGGAGCCCAAAGTTTACATGACTACCCTAAACTATACATTTTAAATGTACTGACAGAATCACAACCTTCAATTTCTTATTCCAAAAAATACTGCCAATCACATGAATTTTTTAAAGCCAAATTTTACTTTCTTCTACTCCAAACAGCACTGATGTCTCTAAGAAGCCACTCCTCAGTACAGATAAGGAGTGAATACATGAGGATGGCTTTCTACTCCCAGACCAGTTCTAGCTGGCTGCTGAGAAAAGGTCTCCATGTTTACAAATACAGCACACAGGTGTTAGCTCTAGGCAGGTGTAAAGACTAACTGCTACGGCAGCCGGGGTGTAAGGTGATGTCAGAAAACAGATGCTCTAACCCAACACAAGACATCACAACGCTTTTCCAGAGGCTCTTTCTACCTTGACCTTGCTGGGTTGAACTGTACAGTTTCATCTGCTCTGTTTTAGTAGCAGGGACAGAGTCGGGGCCTCAAATTTCCTAGGCAAAAAATTCAACTCACTTACAAGACTTAAGATGGGCAAAATAAAGTTCCCTTGCTTGTCAACCATTTTATTCTCACACTGCATCCAGGCTATAGCTGGAAATGGAGGACTAATCTGGACCTAGAAAACATCATTGTTTACTTGTGGGAGAAATTACAAACAAGACAACAAACCTGTCAGTCAGTACATCAACAGTCAGGTAAGCAAGAAAGGACTTTTACCAAGGGACCAACATTCACACTGTTGACAAAATGGTAATACGACGACAACACGGCACGGCAAGTGCACTGAAAATCAACAAAAAAACCCCATCCGTGGAAAGGTTTCTTTTTCTTTTTTTTTTTTTTGTTTAGATCCAAAAAGTATTTCAATTCTGACACTCACAGCACACAGCTGGTTACGAAAATAAAGCGCAGTGTTTAGCAACTGGTGTGCTAACTACAGGAAGAGGCACTGAGCTAGCCCTCCCTGGCAACTGCGGCGCCAGCAAGGCCAGCCCCAGGGAAAAGCTCCTATTTTTCACCACAAGCCGCTGCTGTCTCCTTATTGAAGCCTCGGATGGAAAGGTCATAGACCACCTCCTCTACTTTCTTCACATCGTACTTCAAGCCGTCGTAGCGCTTCCTCAGGGAGTCATTTTTCAGATTGAGAAGACGAAAACCAGAATCCAGCTCATTGATGAAAGTAGAAATGTGAAGGGGCCGAGAGTAGTCTCCAGCAGTGACACTGTTGACAGACAGCCTCGACTGCACAGGGAGAAAGAAATCGGATACATCACTATGTGGGTTCTCCCTCCACACCTTCCCACTAATCACAGCTAGAAGCTCAAATTGAAACAGCTACACTGAACTGATGTTCTGTATTCAAGATGCTTACATGTAAGCACATTAAAACAGAAGGTTCTCTGAAACAAACGCCACCAGAACTGAGGCAATGTCTGCTACACGTGATGGACATAATGAGCATCTTCTAAAATCTCTAATGACTTTAGCTGGCTATTATGAAATAAAGTTATAGTAAATTAAGCAAATGTCATTTTTACAGCTCAATAGCTACTGTATAGAACAGAAAACCTGTCACAACAATCACAGGTATCTTTTCAAACATAGGCCACATGATTACCTATCTAATAATACACTACTGAGAGTTCACCTGGCCACCTAGAATTAATAAGACAGACAGGTAAGAAGTCAAAATTAAGTCAGCTCAACCGTCTTGAAGGCCGGGTAGGATTTGAAGACCCAACTCACAAGATCTCCTTCCCCATGAAGTCCTATCCATTCTGCCAGGATTCCCTGAGAAGGGACTTCAACATATACCAACACATAGTATTCAAGACACTTCACCCCAGCCACTAACAGTATGACAGTGCTCAGGTTCAAGCCTGCTGATCAGCTGCCTCTAACAAGTCAGAGTTGGTGATACAATTTTTCAATGGGCTTCTGTATCCCCCTCCCCATTTCCATGTTGAGAATGTCTCAAATTTTCACTAACCTACACAGTTAATTTGTTCTCTAAAATTACTCTATGAATTAATACAGTTGTCAGAAATGTCATGACACTTCTAGAAGAAAGGGGTAGGTATTACAATCTTTTAAATTAAAACTTCATAAATCACAGCACTTGGAAGGTAGAGGCAGAAGAATCAAGAGTTCAAGGTCACCCTCAGCTATATAGCTGCATAGTGAATTCAAGGCCCATTTGGGTTTCAGGAAATCTTGTCTCAAAAAAGGGTACTCATTAGGCCAAGAGGTGGTGCACACCTATAATACCAGCACTCGGAAGGCAGAGGCATTTAGATTTTGGTGAATTCAAGGCCAGTCTGTCTACCAAGCAAATTCCAGGACAGCCAAGGTTACAAATAGAAACCCCGTCACAAAAAAAAACAAAAAAAAACAAAAAAACACAACAACAACAAAAGGTGCCCACTAGTAAATGTACAGTTCCTTCCCTTAGCATCTGAACTGGCATGTTTCTGACCCTACCCTAACTGTTAACTGTGACATATACAATGCTATCAATGACGGCCTCATGACTGCTAGATGTATAAGCAACTTTTATTCACCTAATGTAATGATCACATCCAAGGCTTTCTGCCTCAGTTTACTCCCTACGTCTAGTCCTGGAAGCTTCCAGCCTCCATACAATCTACAGTATCTAGGCCTAGAATGTTTTTAGCCTCTGAGACGTATGTACTACTGAGTAAGCTTATACTTTTTAGGTCTTTCTGAACTCTGGCTGGCCGGCTGGTCAATACAGCAGTTCTGGTTCGAAACTCCTCTACACACTGACTGATTCAACCTAGCTTCTTTCAGCTTCTGACTGAATTGTTCTGCTTGCCCTCATACTAACTTTGGCAATCTGTTCTTTTTGTTTGTGTTTGTTTGTTTTTTCAAGACAGGGTTTCTCTGTGTCCTGGCTGTCCTGGAACTCGCTCTGTAGACCAGGCTGGCCTTGAACTCAGAAATTCACCTGCCTCTGCTTCCCAAGTGCTGGGATTAAAGGTTTCACCACCACGACCAGCTTGGCAATCTGTTCTAATCTTCTGGCTCTTTCACATTCTCTGGCTCATTCTACCTTCACCTGTGTCTAGCTTGTTCTCCCTTTAACCTGTCTCTGTAAAACTCTCTCTGTAAAACTTCCCATTCTCCTTTTCTCTCTCTTAGGTAGACTCTCTTTCCTCTCTGTTCTCCTAAGAGTTAGGCATAGCCTATTCTGTCAAATCTTTCTCTGATTTCACTTTGGGATTATAAATGCATTGCCACCATGCCTAACGTTTGTTTAAACATGGATTCTGGGGATCATACTCTCAATTAGATATCACTCTCTACAAACTTTATCTTCATTGTTTAGGACTAAAGGTGAGTACTAAAACTGTGTCTGTATTCGAGCCAGAGTAGCCATGCTGCCAGATTAAAATCCCTCTATAGCTACAGGGCCTAAAAAGACCCTAAGACTTCTTCAGTTCAGGCAGCCATTTTAAAAGCTGAAAATGAAACAGTAGCAGGAAATTCAAAACAGTGCCTGGTGTGCTGGAGAGAGGTGAGTTGGTAAAGTGTTTGCCCTGCAAGCATCAGGACCTGAGTGTGGTCCCCAGAATCCATGTTTAAACAAAAGTTAGGCATGGTGGCAATGTAGTTATAATCCCAAAGTCGGGGAGATGCAGACAGGTATAGATATTTGAGACCTGCTGGCTAGCCTGCCTAACCTGTTTGGTGAAAGAGACTGGAACTCGAGCAGGGCAGGGAGCAGGAGCTGATGCAGAGGCCATGGAGGGATGTTCTTTACTGGCTTGCTTCCCCTGGCTTGCTCAGCCTGCTCTCTTATAGAACCAAGACTACCAGCCCAGAGATGGTCCCACCCACAAGGGGCCTTTCCCCCTTGATCACTAATTGAGAAAATGCCTTACAGTTGGATCTCATGGAGGCATTTCCTCAACTGAAGCTCCTTTCTCTGTGATAACCCCAGCTGTGTCAAGTTGACACAAAACTAGCCAGTACAATTGACCCCTTGTCAACTTGACACACAAACACATCACTAGTAAGCCTCAACCCTTACATTCTTATTCATCCCCAAGATCTAAATAAATTTAAAAGTCCCACAGTCTTTACATATTCTTAAAATTTCAATCTCTTTAAAATATCCATCTCTTTCACCAAATAGGTTAGGCAGAGAAACCCTGTCTCTCAAGAACAAGTTTTGACCTACAGTGGGTAGTTCAGTGGGTAAATGATCTGAGTTCCATCTCCAGGACCCACATGGTGGAACAAGAAAACCTACGAAAATCTGTCCTGTGATCTCCATGCACACTCCAGGGTATGTACATACATACACACTAAACAAGACTTTTTTCTTCCAAAAAAAAGATAACCAGCACAAAGAATGACAGCAAGGTTGTCCTCTGGTCTCCAGATACACACTGTTGAGGTCTACCCCTCTACCACAGCTAAAGCCACTTTGTTCCATGCCTGAGCCAGAAAAATAGCTTGAGTCAGAGCCACACACCCTATATGTTCTGTATGTTCTGAGATTTGATAATCTTAAGAAATTTCACAACCATAAGCTCCACTTAGGACCAATCAGAATAAAGGTCAGTTAAAACTGTTATGTCTAGCTAGCCAAAATAGCTTGAACCAGAACCAAAAGGCAATACTTCCTACACCTGCACATGAGCTCACTGTGGGTTTTTCCTTTATACGTAGATCCTGATAAATGTTCCAGGTCCTTGCTTTCAGCTCCCAAGTCTGAGCTACAGCCTTGATCGATCAGTCTTGGGGTATGAGCTCAATAAACCAGCCCTGTTTAACTGAGACTGGAGTCTGAGGGATTTGTGTGGTGATTCCCGAACCTCAGTATGTACTTGCACACACAGGACTACCCCGACACACACATTTCTTACCAGTTCACTGGCAAGAATTAAAACTCCTGAGAGATAATCTTCCACATCCAGATGAAACCCTTTTTCCCGATCTGGTTCAACTAAAAATTAAAAAAAATTTTTAAATTCAGAATAAAGGACAGTAATGCTATGAAAGCAATTTAGGACAGAACAAACGTACACATGCACAAAACCTGCTCTAGCTTCTGAAGGCCTCACCCTCAGCCACTCACAGACACCACTACGCACTCTTCATGCTCACTGCCAAGCCTGACCACCTCAGTTCAGTGCTGGGAACTGACTGGCTGATGGAAGGGGACCAACGCCCAAGCTGCCCTGAGCTCCACAGGAGCACCACACCTTCCATGTTCTTAAGTAGACAGTGCCTAAGGAAGAACACCCAGAGCTGTCGCTCTGACCACACACACACACACACACACACACGAACACACACACACGAACACACACTCAGAGAGAGACAAAACCTAAGCTAATGTGCGTGATTCTACAGATCACACTGAAACACTTACTGCCAAGAATCTCTGTAACAGCCTCTCGGGTCACCAGGGTCTCTGTTTCCAAATATACCACAAATGCTGCCAGGAAGACCAGGCGCTGAAGCACGAACCGCCAATGCTCATGAAACCTGCAAAAATGGCATGGCAAGTATCAGGTTAAGGACTGCCACAAGGACACACTCAATATGGCTCATCCCAAAAGCTTAGAAATAGGGTTTTTCTACAAACAAAATCTTATGGACAACCCCAATATATAAAACAAACAGAAGCAACTCAGCACTCAAATACATTAAATAGATATGGTATGAATCTGACAAGTTTAGAAGTGTAGTATTTACCTATAAGTATAAACAATGAGAAGCACAGTCCAATTTTTTAATGAAATGAAAATTAAAACTAAAGACATGTTTATCAATTTAACTAAAGGTTTTCAATAGTCTTAAAGACAAAATTAAGAAACCTAAAGACTATGAATGAGGGCACAGCTGACAGAGTGTTTAGCTTAGTACATACAGTTTCTACTCCACAAACAGCATAAACTAGGCTTGGGGCATAAATATATGTAATGCTAGCATTCAGGAGGTCAAGACAGGAGGGTGAGATGTTCAAGACAACTGTGGTAGCTTGAATAGGTATAGCCCTCATAAACCCATGTTTGAATGCTTGTTGGCCCACAGGGAATGGCAGTATTAGAAGATGTAGCCTTGTTGGAGTACGTGTGGCCTTATTGGAGGAAGTGCATCACTGTGGAGGCAGGCTTTGAGGTCTCCTATGCTCAAGCTACACCCAGTGTGGCACAAAGTCTCCTTCTGCTACTTATGAATCAAGATGTAGAACTCTCAAATCCTTCTCCAGCACCAAGTCTGCCTACAATCAAATCCTAAATCACTAAATTATCATACAACCAAAAAGGAGGCCATAATAAAAACTCTGGCAGCACATGTGTGGTGGCACACTTGAAATCCCAGCTCTCAGGAGACCTCAAATCACTGGAGTCCAGAGGTGTGAGAACAGCTAGGCAACACAGCAAGCCCAGCCTCATAAAACCAAAATAAACAATCAACCTACAAGCTCTACCAAAAAGGTGAAAATTCCTCAACCTTGAGTATTTGTGCCATGCCTCCCGATTTTCTTCTTTCTTCAGGGGCTGGAGGAGAGGAGTCTTCCATTTTTTAAAAACATAGTATCACTGGGGCTGGAGAGATGCTCAGTGGTTAAAAGCACTGACTGCTCTTCCAGAGGTCCTGAGTTCAAATCCCAGCAACCACATGGTGGCTCACAACCATCTGTAATGATATCTGATGCCCTCTTCTGGTGTATCTGAAGACAGCTACAGTGTACTTATATATAATAAATAAATAAATCTTTAATAAAAACATAGCATCACACTACATAGCCTTGGCTGGTCTGAAATTTGCTATATAGAGCAAAGTAGCTAGGATTGCATCAATTGCCTCCAAAGTAGTGAGATTACTGGTATGTGCCACCATGGCTGACTTCTGATATTCCAATGTGGCAGCAAATTCAAAACATATTCCTCATTGGACATAGTAGCACACACATATAATGCCAGGACTCAGGAAGCACTTGATGAGGATGCTCCAGGCTACATAGCTAAACTGATTCAATAAACAAATAAATAATTAAGTAAACAAATAGATGGTCCAGGCTACATAGCAAAACTCTTGACACACAGAGAGACAGGCAGACAGATAATAAATAGGTAAACAAAGTGCTGGTCATGGTGGCACATGCTTGTAATCTCAGTACTTGGACAGTCAAGGCAGAAATAAGTATCAGTAATAATTTCAGGTCAGCACCTCATCTACACAGCAAACTTCAGACCAGCCAGAACTACACAGCAGTACCTTGTCTTTTTCTTTCTTTTTTTTTTAAAGTTACTCAACAGAAAATAGACACAGGTCAAGAAAGCCAGCTCTAGGGCTATCCATGTGAGTAACCTCCAGGTGCAGAGAGTCTTTCAGTCCTGCCAGCTTTACTGCTGTGGACTTTTCCTTCATTACTTTACCATGGTAATCAGCAGGTCTGTTTTGATTTCTGCTTGTTTTGAGACGGGATCTCACCTAGCTGGATTTGAATTCACAAATATAGCCAAAGGTGTCCTTAAATTCCTGATCCTCCTGCCTCCACCTCAAAACTCCTGAAATTACAAGAGTGAGCCACTACACCCCATTGCTTTTATATTTAAAGGGTTGCTAAAGGTAAAACCCAAATATGACTGTGTCAGAATATAACTGCAGAATCTAAAAAGCAGGCCACCACACGGGACTCCAAAACAAACAAAGATCCTTGACTCTCACCAGTGGCTTGCCATCCATGCCCTATGCACACATGTCACATTTATTAATTGAGTGTACATCTTTAAAACAGCATCTTTGTTAACTACAAAGACAAGCAGAGGACTGGAGAGAAGGCTCAGTGGTTAAGAGCACTGACTGCTCTTCCAGAGGTCCTGAGTTCAATTCCCAGCAACCACACAGTGGTTCATCTGTAACAGGGTCTTATGCCCTCTTCTGGTGTGTCTGAAAACAGCTACAGTGTATTCAAATGAATAATAAATCTTTAAAAAACAAAAAAAGAAGTAGAAATTTCTGGATTCTTATTTATTATAGTTCACAAACACAGAAATATAGTTGTTTACAGTTTAATGTCTATAAAACCCAAATCATTTTTAAAGCTGTATTTCATAATCAAAACTAGCAGTATTTCTTCACTACTGATATAAAAATAGTATAATCTTAAAATTAAGAATACTGAACATTCAAGCTGGGCATGGGGCGCACACCTTTAATCCCAGCACTTGGAAGGCAGAGGCAGGCAAATTTCTGAGTTCAAGGCCAGCCTGGTCTACAGAGTGAGTTCCAGGAAAGCCAGGGCTACACAGAGAAACCCTGTCTCAAAAAACCAAAAAAAAAAAAAAAAAAAGAATACTGAACATTCAACAATGTATAACAACTTTACTCACTATAAAGAAAGCATAACGGATGTTTCATACAAAAAATGACACAGACCTACTGAGCATGTCTTCTTAATAGAAAGTGACTTATTAGAGTTTGATAAAATTGGATAAAAATCTTGAAAATCATAGCAAAGATCGTACTGTCCTAAAACCCAGTGCCCCAATAGACACCCTGAAATAGGGTCAAAATATACATATGCATATCTCTTCTTGCAAACTAGCAAGAAGAGAGGTCATGAATTTGAAAAAGAATGGAGGGGGGATATGAAAGCTTGGAAGAACGAAGGGAAGAGAGAAATGTTGAAATCAAATTACAATCTCAAAAAATAGCAATTTTTTTAAAAAGCAATGGTTACCTTACAAATTGTCTTTAGTTTAAAAAAAAAAAAAAAAGGAAATATTAAAACACTAGTTTTCCTGACACCATTATCAATGCGATTCTTTGTTGTTATTTCTACAAAGACTTCTGCCTATTCGTAAGCAGAAGTCACTAATTCATAATTATTCAATACCTCTATTTCTCCTTTCTTTAAACAAAAATATAATGCTCTAAATGAGCACTGTTTTTCTTACAAACCTGTAATACTGCTCAGCGGGGAACTTGGTCTTCAGGGACGTGAGATGTGTTTTTACTGTACTGAAATGTTCTCTCGCTTTCAAGCACCTCTTTGGAACTGATCATAAAAGATAACAAAATTTAATAATGAAAAACTTACCAAATTGCCAATGTAGTTCTTGCTAAATCATCTATGGAGTCTATGTGGGCATTAATCACCTTGAAATCTGAGGCCATTAGTCCTCAGCTACTTTTCCTGTAAGTCCTCACACACCAAAAATCAAGACTATTTCTACCTCCCATGGTCAAAAAAAAAAAAGAACTTTACTGACTATTCTCAGATTGATAAATTTTACATCATTGCATAAATGACTTGCCTTGGTAACCTGTAAGCTGTGTATCAGAAAATAACTTCAGCTCTCAGCTATGCTGGCTGCATTGTACAAAGGGATTCATGTCTAACTTGACATATTAGAATCTCAACAAAGGGCTGACTATAAACATGAATTTTAAAACATTTTATACCTGGCACTTTATTATCTACAAATGTATATTAAAAGGCATTCAAAAAAAGAAAGTAAAAATAGAAAAAAAATTTAAAGAAAAAAAGGCATTCAATCATTAGAATCATTCATTAAAATACACACAAAGACTCACATGTGCCAACTGTAATGAAACTCACTGAAGTCTGAGGTTCAGGTGAGAGGAACACAACTCAACACAGCCTGGGCAACAAAGCAAGACTCCCGTTCTCTCTCTCACACACACACACCAATAGACTAACATAGCAAAACAACATTCCTATTTAAACCACACTATACACACATGGAAAAGCAACCAAAATATCAAGAATATCGTAAATCCTCAAAATGACCAAACCCCTATTCTCCAATTTTCACTCACAATAATAAATAAATAAAAGCATAATAAACACTCCTCACAATAAATGACAAAAGTGTACTCAGTATGTCCTTTTAATGGACTTAAGAGTGATATGTTGGACAAAAAAATTTAAAAATTTTTTCAAACATCAAAGCAAAAAAACTTACTGTCCTGAAATCCAGTACCCTGGTGGACCCCTTGAAGTAGGGTCAAAATCTCTCGAGCAGTTTGTTCTAAACTCTGTACAACTTTTCGTATTTCCTAGAGAGAATTAAAAACAAAAGCCAGATAAGGTCAGTGTAATCTTCAGCAGAGTCGCCTACAAACATGCTACCACACCCTCACATTCAGTCACAGCTCTCAGACTTTCACAAGAAGGGATTCTTCAGGTGTGAATCCAAACTCTTCCAGTAATTTCTTCTTGTCACAACTCAAGGAGCTGCTAAAAAAGCCTCAAATTCTACAAGTAGCCGTGAAAGAAAAATAGCCACCTGCTCAAGAACCCAACTGAGACACTATATAAATGAATAACTGACAATGTAAATGTTCTCTATAGAACAAAAACTTAAATACAAAGTGGTGACTGATTTTCATTCATTCATTTTGCACACATTCTCTGAGCACATTTAGTTATGGGCATTATGCAAACATCAGAGACGCAAGCAACTCCTTCTAGCAATAGGACGGATAAATGGGTTTTTTTTTCTCAATTTCTCACGATTTTAGGAGCTAACAGAAAAGCAGTCAAAATAAGGACTATAAATTTTGCACGTGTTAATTTCAGCACTGAAAACGCTGAAGGCTACAGGTTCGAGTTCGAGGTCACCCAAGGCTACTACACATCAAGATCCTGTCTCACGCGCAAAAGGAAAACAGCCAGAGAGCAGAAAATAAACTAATTCCAGCAAAAGCAGATAATACAACCAAGGGTCCTCAGACAGAGCAATATCTGGAGCATTAGACGAATAAAAAGTTAACTTAAACACACACACAGTAACGAGTGTAAATAAAAGGAGAGCGGGGAAAGAGACCTTGTGAGCCACCGGAGAATCTAGATTTTTTTTAAATTTTTTATGCGGGATGAGAAGCTACAGAAGAGCTTTTTGCTTAAAGAAAGACCGCAAGTGCTATTTAAAAAAAAAAAAATACCAGCAGCCAATATAGAAAAGATGTGCTGGTTAGCCACGGGCGTTAACCGAGCCTGGGACTGGAATACTGAACTAGGAAAGGTGATATTCTAAGAGGTACATGACGCTGAGAAGTCGAATCCGGAACCAAGAGGCGGCCTAACCTAAACCCATCGGGCCTGAAAACGAGAGACCGAGCAGGACCAGGCCAACTGGACCAGCCTGGCTAGGAAAAGAAAAAAAGGAGATGGGGAGGAAGGGGGCTCGCCTCTCGGATGTCCTGCTCGGCAGCCAAAAAGCCCTGCAGCTCCACGAAGATCTCGCTCACAGACATGGCGCTGGCTGCCCTACAATCAGTCAGCACCGGAGCACCGCCGAAGAAGTACGACCCACAAACAAGTAGCGGACTCGCTCGCAACGCCCGTCGCCGTCGCCACTGCCGCGTCCACTAGCCCTTGCGCCAAGGCTGGCGCCGGGGTCTTCCCACACCCGCGGCGCACCGGAGCCCGGGCTGCCCGCCGCAATGCCTGAAGCGCCGCGCGCACAGTCCCGTGCCGCGCTCTTGCCCAGAATCCCGACGGCAGGGCCGAGCCTCGCCTGCCGCCCGCACGTAGGCATCTCCGGAAACAGCCCTACGTAGGGGCTTCAGTGGCCCGTGGCCGTAGGCCGGCTGATAGGCAGCTCCAATTAAGGAGGTGGGGATTCGCAGATAGGCATCTAGGAAAACAGCCGGTTGGGGGGGCGGGGGGGGGGTCCTTAGGGACACTTGGCTCGTAGAAGGCGGGGCCAGCGAGTGGCGCGGTTTGCTTATCCATGTTATCTGTGTACTTCAAGCAAGGGAGGGAAGTTATACTTCTGTCTGCTCAACAAAGAGCATGCATAAACTGAATGGGGAAGAATGGCGAGAGAATGTAATCCGATAAATGAAAAATAATAAAAGACTATAATCTAAATAAATATTAATGAATAAAAATATTATCTTCGGGTCTGGAGAGATGGCTCAGCGGTTAAGAGCATCGACTGCTCTTCCAGAGGTCCTGAGTTCAATTCCCAGCAACCACATGTTGGCTCTCAACCATCCATAATGGGAACTAATGCCGTCTTCTGGTGTGTCTGAAATGCAATGTACTCATATGCATAAAATAAATAAATCTACCAAAAAAAAAAAAAAGAAAAGAAAAGAAAAGCGTGTTACTGTAACCTTCAACCAGGGACTACACTTCAGCTATGAACGTGCTTCAGGGCTTTGAAGTCCTTGTACATGATCTGCCTCACAGCTATCCTATCCTCCCAATGAGTATCATGAAGATCTCTCTGGTCTTGAGCAGTCTTGAAGAGGCCAGAGTTCACCTTGTAGCTCCTGCCAGCTGCTTCTCCACCTGATCACCGAGTGCACTTTCTGAATGAGCTTGGATGGAGTACTTCCTGTTATTTCTTTGAAAGAGTATCGTCTGTGGTGGCGTGAGGGCTCTTAACCATCGAAAGGGAGAGATTGACAAACTTTAGCAGTTAAAGGTTTGTCACCAAGACTGACAGTCTGATGGAAGGAAAGAACCAACTCCCACAAGTTGTCCTCTTCAAACACACACACTACACTCACACACACACCAAGTAAATAAATGTGTAATCTTTGATGGACAGTCTCATACTCTCCCCCAGCCCAGAAAATCTATTTTAACTACAAAAGAACCATTCTTTGAAGGAGCAGGAACTAGCCAAGACACCCACTTGTACAGGAACTGTTTTTGATCATGTTCTGGACCCAGTTTCCTCATAACTTAGTAAGAAATATTCTTTGGGGGGGGGGGTCGAGAAAGGGTTTCTCTGTGTAGCCCTGGCTGTACTGGAACTCACTCTGTAGACCAGGCTGGCCTCGAACTCAGAAATCTGCCTGCCTCAGCTCGAACTCAGAAATCTGCCTGCCTCAGCCTCCCAAGTGCTGGGATTAAAGGCATGTGCCACCACTGCCAGGCTTGTGGGCTTTTTTTTTTTTTTTGAAAGAATATTGTAAGTGCCCTTTACCTTTCACTGGAATTTAGAATTTAGATACCTTGCTAAGCATGGGAGAAGGGATTCTTTTGATCTTAAAGCTTTTCTATTCCAACAGCCAATCCCTTCTTTTGTGTTCTTCTGTTTTGTTTTGGTAAAGAATATGTTAGATCTCAAAGAAACACATCTCAGAACCTTTGGCTCCTCCCAACACTTCTCACCAGCCCCCTACCCCAAACCTCTCCCAGGGCCTGGGCTTCAGCTTCTCTTCCCCTACTTTCTCCTCCCTATAAAAAAAAAAAAAAATGTGGCTACACACTCTCTTCATCTCCCAGTCCTTGCACCTCCTCTTCTGTTCCTCTCTCACTCTCCCACCTCTCTCTCCTCTTGTTGTCAGCTTCATATCTACAATAAACCCTTCTCAACCATACCTTGGAGTGGCCACTTCCTTGTTTTTTATTAATTAGGGTCTTAACTAGGCTAGTGTTTAACTCATTACGAAGCTAAGGACAGCCATGAACCTCCCGATCTTCCTGCCTCCACTTCCCCAATGCTGGGATGACAAGCATGGACCACCAGGGTCTGCTTTAAGTCATCATTTGACCAAATTTCCATGGCTGCCATTTTCTTCAAGTACCTTTTGAGAAAGTTTCCAAAAACCCAAGTTCAGGATGTGGTAGACACAAGGACAGTGGCTCCAGCAGCAACATTTGGGAAGAGTGGCTTGTGGGTGTTAGGAGCATCGTACTATCCACTCTCAAATGGACTCTCAAAAATTCTCCTCTGATTGACAAATAAAATGTAAAAATGACAAGTTTATTTCAAAATTAACTCTATTCTTAACTTTTCAATTACGCCTATTTACTCACTGTCTGTGTGTTTGGTTTGTATGGGCATATGTGAAGATCAGAGGACAATAGAAGTCAGTTTCGGGCTGGTGAGATGGCTCAGTGGGTAAGAGCACCCGACTGCTCTTCCGAAGGTCCGGAGTTCAAATCCCAGCAACCACATGGTGGCTAACAACCATCTGTAACAAGATCTGACGCCCTCTTCTGGGGTGTCTGAAGACAGCTACAGTGTACTTACATATAATAAATAAATAAATCTTTAAAAAAAAAATAGAAGTCAGTTTCCTGTTTCTACCATGGGAAACCTGGAGTTCACGCTCGGGTCATCAGGTTGGGAGGCAAATGTCTTTAAACACTAAAATACTACCATTGCACTGTCTGGAACCAAAGGAAAGAAAACAACTGACTTAGAAAATAAATTCCCAAATCTGCTATGGTGACACACGTCTTTAGTCCCAGCACTCGGGAGGCCAAAGCAGGCAGATCTCTGAGTTTCTGAGGCCATCATTATCTGCAAAATGAGTCTTTGACAGTCAGGGCTCTTACACAGAAAAACCTGTCTCAAAAAAACAAAATAATAATAATAACAATAATAATAATAGAAAATGAACTTCCAAGTAGACCAGATTTATAAAAACATAATCTCTACCATTGCAATTGGTCCGAGCTTGTTAAAGCAATTATGGAAACACTTAGGTGCAGCAATAGAACTGAATGGTGAAAAATTCAAAGATACCTTAGATTAAAACACCACAAAGTGCCATACTTTTGGATCCACAGGACAGCCTTGCTAACGAGCAAATAATAACTGCTCTCACTACACAGAAATTAAACCTCACAGAGCAAAGCATGAGGGCTACATCTGCTTGTAAGCTCAGCAATTGGGAAGCAAGAAGATCATGAGTTCAAGGGCAGCCCAGGATAGCACACAAGGCCATGTGTTCAAAGTTGAACAGAACCATTGCTGTCTGGGAGCAGCCTACATCAGCCATACACCAGTTTGACCATGAACCCCTGCTGTAACTTGGGTCTGGAATTTTCCCTGAAGGACTGTGTATTGAAGTCATTCTCCTGAGCTCATGGAGCTAGTGGAGGCAATGGAAACTATGAGATGGGACATAATAGGATACCTTAAGGCCCTGTCATTGGAGGTGTATTCCTAGTGGGTATTGTGGAACTCTGGTTCCTTCCTTGTTCCCTATTCACTCCCCTCCCTTCCTTTCTCCCTTCTTTATGGTTCTTTCAGGGCTCACATAGGGCAAGATGACTCCAGACTTGCCATGTAGGTAGGGATGATCCTGAATTTCTGATCATCCTGTCTTCCCCTTCCAAGCATCAGGATTGCAAGCCTGGGCCACAAGGTTCTGTCCCTCAGTACCTTGTCAAGATTAGATCCCTCAATCTTCCTGCTGCTGCTGCCAAAGAGGATCCAGTAACGCAAGGCCTCAGGACACAGAGACCTCAATAGAGAGCAGATTCACTACTTCAAAATCAAATTTTATTTTTTATTTAAATGTTATCCCAGCACTCAGGAGTCAAAAGCAAATCTCTGAGTTCAAGGCTAGCCTAGTTATAGAGTGACTTTTAGGACAGTAAGGACTACACAGAGAAACACTATATAGAAAAATGAAACAACAAAATGTCTTGAGACAAAGAAGGTCTTGATCTGTAACCTTGGCTGGTCTGGGATTTGCTAAGTAGACCAAGCTGGTGTGAGTTGTATTGCTTGATCCTGAGATCTGCTTCCCAAATTCTGGGATAGACACATGTGACATCACATCTGAGACCTAATTTTTTTTGAACTTTTATATTCTCTCTCTCACACTATCTTAGTTAGGGTTTCTATTGCTGTGAAATGACACTATGATCAAGGCAACTCTTATAAAGGAAAACATTTCATTGTGGCTGGCTTACTGTTTCAGGGGTTTAGTCCATTATTGTTATGCCCAGTTTGCAAGACCCTCCAGAGACCACCAGGGACCACAACTCAAGTGTAATCACATGACAGTCTTTATTTGAGTTCAGACTCAGGCCAAATCCTCCCTGAGCAACAAGATAGGAAAGCTATGCGCCGATCTGGGCTTAGGATTTATATAGGGAAGATTTGCAAGCTGGGGCTTCTGAGCATTGGCATTACATAATTGGGTAAATGGGTAAAGGAATTTTTTTTTTGTTTTTTCTATTCACATGTGATTTTTTTATTGGATATTTTATTTACATTTCAAATGTTAAACTGATTGATTCCCTGTTTGCCCCCTGGGAAGCCCCCTATCCTATCCCCTCTCCCCCTGCTTCTATGAGGGTGGTCCCCAACCCGCCCACCCACTTCCTCCTCCCTATCCTCGAATTCCCCTACACTGGGGTAACAAGCCTTCACAGGACCAAGGGCCTCTCCTCCCATTGATGCCCAACAAGGCCATCCTCTGCTACATATACAGCTGGAGCCGTGGGTCCCTCCATGTGTACTCCTTGGTTGGTGGTTCAGTCCCTGGGAGCTCTGGGGGTTCTGGTTGGTTGATATTGTTATTCTACCTATGGGGTTACAAACCCCTTCAGCTCCTTCAAACCTTTATCTAACACCTCCAATGGTTGGCTGTGAGCATCTGCCTCTGTATTTTCAGGCTCTGGCAGAGTCTCTCAAGAGACAGCTATATCAGGGTCCTGACAGCATGCACTTCTTGGCATCAACAATAGTGTCTGGGTTTGAAGACTGTATGTGGGATGGATCCCCAGGTGGGGACACCTCTGGATGGCCTTTCCTTCAGTCTCCTCCACACTTTGTCTCCATACACTTGTATTGGTTTTCCTTCTTCTTGAGCTTCATGTGGTCTGTGAATTGTATCTTGGATATTATGAACTTTTGGGCTGATATCCACTTATCAGTGAGTGCATACCATGTGTGTTCTTTTGGGGTTAGGTTACCTCACTCAGGATGATATTTTCTAGTTCCATCCATTTGGATAAGAATTTCATAAATTAATTGTTTTTAATAGCTGAGTAGTACTCCACTGTGTAAATGTACCACATTTTCTATATCTATTCCTATTTCTATATCTATATCTATATCTATCTGTTGATGGACATCTGGGTTCTTTTCAACTTCTGGCTATTATAAATAAGACTGCTATGAACATAGTGGAGCATGTGTCCTTATTACATGTTGGAGCATCTTCTTGGTATATGCCCAGGAGTTGTATTGCTTGATCCTCTGGTAGCACTGTGTCCAAGTTTCTGAGGAATTGCCAGACTTATTTCTGGAGTGGTTGTGCCAGCTTGCAATCCCACCAGCAATGGAGGAGTGTTCCTCTTTCTCCACATCCTCGCCAGCATCTGCTGTCACCTGAGTTTTTGACCTTAGCCACTCAGTATTCCTCAGTTGAGAATTCTTTGTTTGGCTCTGTACCCCATTTTTAATAGGGTTATTTGTTTCTCTGGAGTCTAACTTCTTGAGTTCTTTATACATATTGGATAATAACCCTATATTGGATGTAGGATTGGTAAAGATCTTTTCCCAACCTGTTTGTCCTATTGACAATGTCTTTTGCCTTACAGATGCTTTGCAATTTTATGAGGTCCCATTTGTCAATTCTTGATCTTATAACACAAGCCATTGCTGTTCTGTTTGGGAAATTTTCTCCTGTGCACATATATTGGAGGTTCTTCCCCACTTTCTCCTCTATAAGTTTCAGTGTACCTGGTTTTATATGAAGTTCCTTGATCCACTTGGGCTTGATCTTTGTACAAGGAGATAAGAATGGATCAATTTGCATTCTTCTACATTTTTCCCAAGTGGAACCAGCACCATTTGTTGAAAATTCTGTCTTTTTAGCCACTGGATGGTTTTAGCTCCTTTGTCAAAGATCAAGAAACCATGGGTGTGTGGGTTCATTTCTGGATCTTCAATCCTATTTCATTGATCTTCCTGTCTGTCACTGTACTAGTACCATGCAGTTTTTATCACAATTGCTGTGTAGTACAGCTTGAGGATGGTGATTCCCCCAGAAGTCCTTTTATTGTTGAGAATAGTTTTCGCTCTCCGGGTTTTTGGTTATTCCAAATGAATTTGCAAATTGCTCTTTCTAACTCTATGAGGAATTGAGTTGGAATTTTGATGGGGATTGCATTGAGTCTGTAGATTGCTTTCAACGTGATGGCCATTTTTACTATATTACTCCTGCCAATGCATGAGCATGGGAGATCTTTCCATCTTCTGAGATCTTCTTCAATTTCTTTCTTCAGAGACTTGAAGTTCTTGTCATCACAGCCATTTCCCCATGGATTCTGGACATGGGAACTCAGCTCTTAAAGCTTGAACAGCGAACACTGCACACTGACCTTCTCTCCAGGCCCCGGTCCAGATGTGTTTGTGGCTGCCCTCCTGTCCAATGACTTCTGAATAGAAGACTGGGCTTGCTTCCATCATTTCCTGGTGGTACCACCTGGAGCAGAACCTAGTTTTTAGAATTCTTGACATTTTTTTCTCAATTTCTCCAAGAAGGTCTTCTAGAATGATTCTGCTTCTGGAAAGATGGATTTGAAACACTTTTCTTCCTTCCTGCTGCTAAGTATTGATAAAGGTAAGAACCATGGAGGTTACATAGAAACAGTTGCAAGGAGGTACCGAAAGTCTGAGTAGACAGAGCATGCAGGGTCCACACAGTTTAAGACATTGCATGAAAGTACCAGGTGTGCAGCTCATTCCTGTCCTCCCAGAACTTGGGACATTGAAGCAAGAGGATCATCACAAGTTCCAGGCCAGCCTAGGACACAAAATAAGACCCTGTTGCAAACAAACATCTTTTTTAAAAGGAGATTTCTCAGGGCTGACTAGGTGACTCAGTGGTGAAAATACTTCCTGCTCTTGCAGAGGACTCAGGCTTCCAGAACCCATGTAGCAGCTCATGGTTATCTGCAAGTGCAGGATCAGAGAAATCTGACTCCTTCTGTCCCCCATGCACATCAGGCAGGCACATATTACATATGCATACATACATACATACATACATACACATGCATATATAGTTACATGAACACAAGCAATGTAACTAAAACAAAATGAAAGTAAATAAATATTTTTAAAAGAAGATGAGAAGTGTGGAGGAAAAGCAAGCAAGGCACATGCAGGGTCCATGGCTTTAGGAGGCACAACAGGTGTGTGGGTCCATGCTTTTAATCCCAGCACTCAGGAGACATCAGCAGAAATATCTCTGTGAGTTAGAGGTCAGTCTACTCTATTTATAAGTGCCAGGGCAGCCAGGGCTACATAATGAGACTGTGTTAACAGAACAGAAAATCAGAGAAGGAATAGAAGAACTCGATGACATCACAAGTAGCAGGTCCTGGGCTGGGGATATAGCTCTAGAAGTTGAGGGCTTACCAAGAATGTGAGTTCCTGGATTTAACTGCAGTACTACATAAATCAGATGTGACGGTTCAAATAAGAATGCCCCCATACATGGGATGATGTATTTGAGTATGTGGTCCCCAGTTGGTGGAACTGTTTGTGAAGAATTAGGAGGTGGAGCCTTGTTGGAGGACATGTATCACTAAGGGAAGGCTTTGAGGTTTCAAAAGTCCATACCATTACCAGACATCTTTCTGTCTTCCTGCTACTTATGGGTTAGGATATATGCTCTCAGCTCTCAGTGCCCTGCCTGCCTGCCTGCTGCCTGCTGCCTGCTGCCTGCTGCCTGCTGCCTGCTGCCTGCTGCCTGCTGCCTGCTGCCTGCTGCCTGCTGCCTGCTGCCTGCTGCCTGCTGCCTGCTGCCTGCTGCCTGCTGCCTGCTGCCTGCTGCCTGCTGCCTGCTGCCTGCTGCCTGCTGCCTGCTGCCTGCTGCCATACCCCCTACCATGAGTGTCATGGACTCACTCTCTGAAATGTAAGTTCTAAATAGATTCTTCCTTCTATAAGTTGCCTTGCTGGTGATGTGTCACCACACTATTAGAAAAGTAACTAAGGTGCTGGGTGAATTGTGCATGCCAGAACTTGGGAAGTAGAAGCTTTGTGTTTACAGAAGATGGGCTCTCTCAACTCTCTTGGCTGCCTGCCCATGCTTCCTGCTACCATTTGCTGCCATGACTTCTCTGCTATCATGGACTCTTCCTCCGGAGCTATATACCAAAGTAAACTCCTTTCCCCATAATTTCCATTGATCAAGGTGTTTTATCACAGCCACAGGAAGGTAACTGATACACTCAGGAAGAGGGAGCTTCAATTAAGGAGTTGCCTCCATCAGATTGGCCTGGGGATGTGTCTTTTGGGGCATTTTCTTGATTGGTGGCTGACGTAGGAGAGCTCAGTCCACCGTGGATGCCAACATCCTTTGACAGATGGCCTGAGTTATATAAGAAAAGTGGTTGAGTGTGAGCCTGGGAACAAGCCAATAAGCAGTGGTCCTGCATGGTTTCTACTTCAGTTCTTGCCTTGGTTTCTCTCGATGATGGATTTTAACCTATAAGGAACAAAATCTTGCTTCTCCCCCAGGTTGGTTTTGGTTTGTCTTATCATAGCAACAGAAAGAAAACTAGGACATCCCCAGAGGACAGCCTGCTGGAGTTGGTCCTCACCTTCTACCATTTGGGTTCTATGGTCCAGTTCAGGCCTTCAGCCTAACCTCCATAGCCTTTACCCTCAGACCCATCTTGCCATTGATTGCCTTCCTCCTTTTGTAGGGACAGGGAGGGTCTCATGTATCGCTGGCTGCCTAGATGTTGGTTTACTCAGAGTTGGAAGTAGAAGCCAGAGCTTCATAAAAGGCAGGTAAGCTCTGTGCTGAGCCTGCACCTCCAGCCCCTCTTCCAGTGTTCCTTATGTCATAACATTCCCCAAAGGGGCTTAAGGAAGCCCCATCTCCCCAGAAGTTGCTCTCTTAGATAAAGGGCTTCTTTTTTTATCCACTGAGTCTCAAAAATATTTTGCTTAAAATAATCTTCAGACCGGGTCAGTAAGGTGGCTCAACAAGTAAAGGCACTTGCCACTAAGCCTGAGTCCCCAAAACCCATACCGTGGAAGGAAAGAACTACAGCAAGTAGTCCTTTGACCTAGACACATGCGATGCAGCACAAGGGTGCACACACCCATACTCACTGACAGGCATACACTACACACAAAATCAATCAACCTGTCAATCAATTAATCTATAAGTAAATAAACAAATGGAGAAAAGACAACTGTTTCAACATAAGAAACTCTTACAAGCTTCTCCTTTTGTTTTCTCAAAATTCCTATTGTGTTACCTAAAGAAACTTACTAGGGAACTCAAGAGATGGCTCTGTGGTCAAGAGCTCACAGTCCTTAATTCCAGTTCCAGTGTTCTGATGCCCTCTTCTGGCCACTGCAGGCACTGCACATATAGGGTACATATACAGGCAAAACACTCATCGCATAAAAATAAAATAAATGGGGACTAGACAAATAGCTCACAGTTAAAAGTATTTTCTGCTCTTCCAGAGGACTTGAGTTCAGTTCCCAGTACATTGGACATCTCTCAACAGCCTGAACTCCAAGTTCAGGAGATCCGACACCATTATTCTCTATGGTCATCTGAATTCCTGAACACATACCCACTCACAGACACAGGTGTATAATATCAAAAATATAAATAGGTGTTGGATTATGCTGTGGAGACTTCCATGATGAGGACTGGTGGAATTTCAAGTCCTGAACTTGAGAGACCTCGGGGACTGGTGGAATTTTTTTCTTGTAGGGCAGGGTCTGGCCACTCTCCCACTTTTGGATGGTTAGAAAACCATTAGGGACGTTGGAAAACATGCGGGGGTGGGGGGACTGGGGAGGTTGGCCACTGGATCTCCTCAGGCAGGGGCCTGGCCACTTTCCTGCTTGAGCGTTTACAAAGTTTACAAAAGGAGCCCACAGAGGGGAAGGCTTTTCCTGTTGCACGTTGGCATGAACAGGCAACGGGCATGGCTAATGTTTGAGACTTTAAATTTGTTTTTGAGTCCATGGAGCCCAGGCTGTCTTCGAACTATGTTTATGAGAATGGCGCTGAACTCCTGATCCTCCTGCCTCTACCTCCCAAGTGTTGGGATTACAGATGGGGGCAGGGGGCGTGGCTCCAGTCACATTTTATGAGGCACTGGGTTTCAAACCTAGGACTGAGAACAAGCGCTTCACCAACGGAGCCTTAATCCGATTTTAAATGTTTTTAGTTTGTGGCCAGTAGGTGGCGCTCGAGCTGCCTCAATTCTAGACACCGGGGCCTGCTCTTTTGCTACACTTCCGCCTCTACTTCCGCTTCCGAGACGCGAAGGAAACGTCACTTCCGAAGGCTCCGCGTGGATTGACTTGTTCGGGTTCTCCAGCATGGCTGGGTTAGCAGGCCCCGCGAAGCCGAGTCTGGCATTGAACCCGCAGGAAGACTCGCAGTTTGAGAAGGCTCTGACGCAGATCCAAGGGCGCACGAAGAAGGTGAGCGGCGCGGGGCGGCCGGGCTGGCTCGGGAGCCAACCTCTCACGGGCTGGGAGACGATGGTTCCAATCAGGGGACCGAGGCAGGTCAGGAATCGGTGTGAGGTGAAGGAGGAGGGGTACCACGTGTGGGAGCATGGCACCCCCAGATCTCAGAATGTGTTAAAGCTGCCACGCTTCCGCTTTGACCTGCAAAATGAGGGTTCATGGTCTACCGCAGCATTCGGAAGGTGTGTTATGTCCCCTTAGTTTGTAGTGCTTAGAAGACGGAGTAGACGTCCCGAAGCCCACGTCCTGGGAGGATCGAGAGTCAGAATACAGCTCAGGGTCAGAATTCAGAATAGGGCTTCAACCTGTCAACCTGTCGAGTTCAGTTTGTATGCAATGTCCCTAACGGAAGTTTATAGTCCCTTTGGTTTGCACCATGGAGTGCATTGGAGAGAACGACAGCTTTTCTTTTTTTATTGTTGTTGTCCTGGGGGTCTTTTGGGAGGGTCGCTTTTGTTACAGTGTCAGTATAGGGTTTATTGTAGCCCAAGCTCACCTCACATTTGCTGTGCAGTCGAGGTCTTGAACCCCCTATATCCACTTCATGAATACACTATAGGTCACCCGGTACCCTACCTGACAGGAAACAAGTTCTTGTTCTCTGGGGTCATAGTATGGTGATAGAGAAGGAGAGTCTGCACCATGAAGGTTAACAACCGGAAACAGTTAAGATTCGGTGTAATAAACTGCCAACTGCATTCGGAGTTGAAGGTCTTGGTTTCACAGTGTTACTCTGAACATGACAGACTGTTACTTGCTTGTCCATTTAGCTCTTGAACACATGTTGTGCTGACTGTTTTGTAGGGACAGGTGGGTGTGGACATATGTGTGCCTTGGTGTGCATCATGGTGCGTGCGTGTGTGGGAGTCTGTCTCTTGCAGAGTCTGTGGCTCTGTGTGATTGAACTCAGGCCTCAGCCTTGCTCAGCAAGTGCTTAAGGGAAGAGAGATACCAAACACGGAGTTTTTCAGTTTCTGCCCTGATAGAGTTATGAGTTTGTTCCTGGACCAAGGGGAAAGAATGGTGTTGAAAATTTGTTGCAGGCCAGGCAAGGTGACTTTTACCTTCAATCCTAGTGTTGGAGAGGCAGAGGCAGGCAGATCTCCACCTAGCCTCTGAAAGGACTTTAGGAAGCTGGGTGGCGGGGACACACACCTTTAATCTTAGCACTCAGGAAGCAGGGGCAGGTGGATCTGTGTGAGTTTGAGCCTAGCCTGGTCTACAAAGCTAGCTCCAGGACAGCTGGGGCTACCCAAAGAAACTCTGTCTCAAAAAAAAGAAAAAGACATTAGAATTAATTTACTCTGAGGTTATGGAATGGTAACATACTTTCGTTGAAAAATAAAGACCTTTGCAGGGCATGGTGATATAGGACTTTAATCTTAGCATTCAGCAGTTAGAGGCCAGCCAGGTCTACGTAGTGAGTTTTGGGCCAGCCAAGGCTCCATAGTGAGATCCGGCTCAGAAAAATGTGTATACGCACAAACGTTTTGGTGTAGTATGAGTTTGTATTTTTAAAATGTTTATCTGTTTTAGCCTCAGCAAAAGAAGAAAGAAAAACTTAACCGTGGAGTAGTTTATCTGGGCCACCTACCTTCAACACTTTCTGAAAGCCACATCTATAACTACTGTGCCCAGTTTGGCGACATTAGCAGATTCAGATTGTCTAGAAGTAAGCGGGTAAGATTCTGTTCCTGAATTCAACTATGTATATTTTGCTTGTCAATTGTATGTCATCCTTTGTATTCATAGGCACAGCGTTGTTACCTACAAAGTTCCTGCTCGGGAACTTTTCACAAGCCAGGCATGGTGGCACCCCCCTTAAATCCAGCACTCAGGAAGCAGAGGCAGGTGAATCGGTTTAAAGCCAGCCTAGTTTACATCATGAGTTCGGAGATACCCACAGCTACATAGAGAGAGCTTGTCTCTAAATAAAGTAAATATAAGTAAAGTGATTTTACAAATTGCAGTGGAATCACAAGAAAGTAAGCTTGGTGTAGTGGCCTGCCTTTAGTCCCAGCACTCAGGAGACAGGGACAGGCAGAGTTTGAGGCCAGTCACGGTTTCATAGTGTGGATTTCTATCTCAATAAAAAGCGGGAAATCATGAGGCTGTGGAGATAGCTCAGTCTATAACTGTCAACCTACAGAAGCCAGGAACGGTCATATGCGCATGTGATCTCAGTGCTGGGAACGTAAGGCTTGCTAACCAGCCAGCCGAGCTCAGCTCCAGGCCAATGACAGAGACACCCTGGGAAATGCCCAGAGGTCCGAGCGCTTGTGCCATAAACATGAAGTGGAACACGTGCACACACACCCCTTCTTCAAGCACCAAGTGAAAGGCCAGGTGTGACCCCAATATTGGAAGCTGGAGCCACTGATTGTAGAACTTGTTGCCAGCCAGTTAAGCCAAAAGAGCAAGCGACCAGCTCAAGAGAAAGTCCTGTCTTGAGAGAGTAGAAGGTACTGTGCGCGCTCCGGCCTCGGCCTGTGCACAGACAAGGTGGTGGAGCGCCTTGCGGAACAGCACTGAGACTTCATACTTGGAGTTGGCTCACCTTTGTTAGAAGGTTCTAGCTGGGAGCTCACCCGACAGGCCGAGGGCTGGATGTGCTTACAGGGCACAGCCACACGTTGCTTACAGGGCTTCCCTCGGGAAAATCGGGCAGCAAGGATTGAAATTTATATCAATCTCAAGAGCAGAATCAGTGTTCTAAGTGTTCATTTAACTAAGGTAGTTGCTTCTCGTCCTCAGACTACACAGACAAGTAGATCGTGTTTATTTTGCGACTGCTAACCCTGGGGTTAATGAACTTAAGTTTGGTTTATGTAAGGTTTCTCTAATAGAGCCCCTAAAACCACAGGAATCATTTTTTGTGAATTTGCTTTTACCGGGGTTTAAGTCAGGGGATGGAAATTGTCGCTTTGTGACCACCACCTTCTTGAGGCCTACTGCCAACTGATTCCTCCCTGGAAGAGAATTTCCTCCCCTGGGGACTCCTCCCGCTGGTTGCCTCTCCTAGTTCCCTGAGCAATTCTTCCTCTTGGGAGACTTGTGCTGTCCCATCTGTTCTTTTGTTTGCGTGTGGGGAAGGAGAAGACGAGTCTTGCATTGTCCTGAGGAGGCTCGTGGGCTTTGGCGCTTTCTTTGTGGGTCATTGAGTCTCCTGGAACTCGTCTGGAATGTAACTGCCGTCTCCTGCAGGTGCCATGGCCAACACAGCCAGCAGCCTCTTTCTTTCCTTTTGTCAAGTGTTTCTCCTCAGTTCCTCCAGCTTCCTGCTAATCTTAGTAGCCACTTCCTCTGCCTGAGTCATGGCTTCTAAATCCTGTAGACTCTACAGTCTCATAGGATAGCTATTCCTCACTTGCTCTAGAGGTTGCTCCCCAAATACATCTGATTCTTGATGTATTACTGCACTTGTTTGACAGCTACCAGGAGATGCAATCTTTGTTCACTGTTCAGCTAGTGAGATGCAGTGAAAAATGAGTCCATATTTACTCCAGAAACTTGGTTCCAGCTCGAGAGCCAAGAAGTGGCTCAGATGCTAGGATGAGCCATCACTTGCATGTCAGAGACCATGTATTTCAACAGGTTTTTAAATTTACATCTTCTAAGCACCTTTAAAGTGTTGGGTTTTGATTTGGTTGGTTGGAGTCGGAGATTAACTGTGGAGTTCTGGCTGTCCCAGACTTGCTACCTGGACCAGGCTGGCCTTGAACTTGTAGCTGTCCTACCTCTGCTTCCCAATTACTAGGATTATAGGCACTCATCACCATGCCCAGCTTAAAGGGAATTTTTATTATTTATCTGTCTGGGTATTCTGCCTGTCTATGTGTTTGTGAACCGCATGCATGCCTAGTACCTGCAGAAGCCAGAATGGGGGGCATCAGAGCTTCTGAACTAGGAAATTGAAGCTGCCATGTGGGTGCTGGGAATTGAACCCAGGTCCAGTGCTCTTAGCCACTGAGCAATCTCTCCAGCCCCTACAGCCTTCCTAATGCTGCAACCCTTCTATACAGTTCTCATGCGGCGGCCCACAGCCATGAAATTATTTCATTGCTACTTCATAACTCTGATTTTTGCCTGTGTTATGATGCTGGGGCTTAAACCCACCTTTTTGTCTGTGTTGGGCATCCAACCCTTGGCTTTTTGGTTTCTTTTCTTTCTTTCTTGATTACTTTTATTTATTAGAATGGGGCAGGAGTGAATGTAGAAATCAGCTAGTTTGTTTTTTTTCCTTCCACCTTGTGTTTCCTGGGGTTGGAGTCAGGTAGACTTGGTAGGTAGTGCCATTGTCTGGTGAGTCATTTCACTGCCCTTGATTTTTGTTCTTGGAATGGCATGTCCTTTCAAATTCCCTTTCAAAGGATCTGTTAGTTTGCAGTGGTAGTCTGTTGTTTTGGTGTGGTTGGAAGTGTTGGTAGGAGATGGTTGGTGGTTGATACTCAACCTGGCCTTACTCTGTCTGTGTAACTGAAATTAACTTTGAATTGCTGATGTTTGTTTTTGTAATATGTTGTTGAGCTTTGTGGGACATTGGTATTTTCGTGGCATCCTGATGAGAGGGTTTTTTTTTTTTTTTTTTTTGGTTTTTTTTTTGGTTTTTCGAGACAGGGTTTCTCTGTATAGCCCTGGCTGTCCTGGAACTCACTTTGTAGACCAGGCTGGCCTTGAACTCAGAAATCCGCCTGCCTCTGCCTCCCGAGTGCTGGGATTAAAGGCGTGTGCCACCACGCCCGGCTTCTGATGAGAGTTTTTAAATTGCCCTCGTTTCATGGAATGACAGTCTGTTACTTAACACAGGTCAGTGCCAGGATCGAAATATAGACATTTGAACTCCAGAACCCACCCTATACTTATGACCATTCTGGGTGTGGGAATCCACTCATGAGCTGGTACAGGGGTTAGGAAGTCCAGACCAGTTCCTTTGCCTAGGCTGTGGAAATCAGGGCAAGTTCCTGGAGGCTTGTTCCTGGAGGTTGTTCCCACCCTTAATGTGTGAGGTGAGGTTGAGCTTGCCTGTGTTCTCCTCTGGCACTGGGGACTGAACCAGGGGAAACACGATAGGTTAGCACGGGCTTACATTGCTATTTTATTTTGAGACAGTTTTACTTAGTTGCCCAGACTGTCCTCATTATACTCACAAGATCCTGCCTCAGCCTCCTGTGTAACTGGGATTCCAGTCTGGGATTACCCAGACTGCTAGGGTTTTAATGAAGGAAAAAAAATCTGGCCCTCGCTGGTGTGTGCCAAATAAGACTGCCAATGAAATGAGAAATGAGTAGACAAATCCAGAACTGTGAAAGCCCAAAAGATAGCCTTCTTACCACCAGCGAGTACTACTGAATTCATTGTAGCCAGAATACTCAGGGATGTATCATACTAAGCCGAATTTTAAGGATACCAGAAAATCTATATTCCAAGCTGTGACTGTCTTATCTGTCTGTCTGTGTGTTAGTTTGGGGGATGGGGGCAGGGGCCAGCGGCTTTGAAATAGTAAAAGTTGCGACTGGGGCTTTTTAGGAGCTTGGTGATAGTTAGACTTAACTGCTCTTTTGTGGGTTTTTCTGTTACAGACTGGAAACAGCAAAGGCTATGCCTTTGTGGAGTTTGAGTCTGAGGATGTTGCCAAGATAGTTGCAGAAACAATGGATAACTACCTTTTTGGTGAAAGACTTCTATCATGTAAGTATTCTGACCTTTCTGCACTGTGATGGGATTACAAAGTTACTCGTGACATTGTACTCGGAAGAGAAGCTGACCCATCTTTAATGTGTGATTGGAAAGAATTTTGCTCAAATTGAAAACTGGTGGGGTTAAAGCCCAGCATTAGTGGTACACGCCTTTAATCCTGGCACTTGGGAAGCAGAGGCAGGCTGATCTCTCTAAGTCCAGAGGCATCCAATGCTCTGTAGAGACCTTATGTCATCAAAAAAGGAAAAGAAAACTGGGGGTTAGATAGGCATAAGCCAGGAAAAGGATGGCAGTGCAGCCTGAGGTCATTTCTTACCCAGTGAGTGGTGAATGCCAAACCAGAGGTCACTAACCTTTAGTTATTGGGATGTTAGGGGATTCAAATGGGGAGCAGAAGATGGGCTACAGGTCTGTGAGGCCTGGGTGCAGCCTCTTAGCCGAGTCTACACAGGGCAAGACCAAAAGTAAAGAATCACATTTCAAGATCAGACTCAGTGAGGGAGGTGCAGCCCTGGCCGTAGCCCGGCTCCGGGCTCAGTAAGAGGCAGTTTGAAAGAAGTGAAGCAGAGAGTAAGAGAGTAGAAAGTCTTCCTTGCCCTGCACAGACGCCTCACCCACAGATGCACGTGTAAGTTGTTTACCACAGAGACGCTGTGAACTTTTGTGTCCGTCACAGGGAACCTGTGGCATCACCATCCAGATCTCTGTCTTTGGAAGGTAGACCTAAGTGTGCAGCCTGCCTACACCCATGGTAGAGTGTACCCTGCCCTGGGACCAGTTTACAGGTTCACAGGGCTTCATGTAACTTCTCCCAGTTCCAGTCACCATGGGAGACATTGTCATGGTCATGGTGTTCCGTGTTCGGTTGAAAGCCTGGCTCCTGTTGGGAGAAAGTGGCTGAGCAGAAACCTGAGGGCATTTGTGCTCTGCTCTGTCCTGCTTGAGGAAGATACCAGAAAGGGCTCTGAGTTCTACTGGGTTTTTTGACTCTTGCCACAAATCCTTACCCTGTCCAGGACAGAGTGGGATTATCGGGGACTAGGAGTGTAGTTTAGCTGGTAGAGTACTGGCCTAGCGTGCACGAGGCTGCACATACACTGCATCTGATGGTTCAAGCCTTTGCTGCCTAGATTTGGGGGAGTGGAAGCTGGAAGACCTGAAGTTCAAGGTCATTCTAGGCAACTTTAGGGCCAGCTTAGGCTATGTGAGTCCCTGTGTTTAAAAAAGAAAAGAAGGAAGGAAGGAAGAAAAGAAAAGAGAGAAAGAAGAGGGCGGAGAGGTGGCTGAGCAGGTCAAGCTGCTCTCTCAATGTCTTCCAGTCACCATGGGAGACATTGTCATGGTCATGGTGTTCCGTGTTCAGTTGAAAGCCTGGCTCCTGTGATGGTCTGAGTTCATTCCCCAGATCCCACATCAAAATAAGAGAGAACCAACTCCACAAAGTTGTCCACAGCCTCCGTGGGCAGGGTGTGTGAACCCACACACATGCATGGACAATAATCATTGTTTGATGTTTAAAGGTTATTTCTGTCATATAGGTAGTTCATACCACAAGAAATGGCTTTTTGGGAAATATAAAATTAGAAGACCCTTTCCTCTTTGTTTTATAGGTAAATTTATGCCACGAAAAAAAGTCCATAAAGACCTTTTCAGCCAGAGGAATGCTCTGTTTCACCGGCCATCATTCCCAGCAGTGAAGCGCTATAATCGGAAACGAGGACATTTGCAGATGTTGAAGATGGAGTATAGGTTTAAGAAGAAGGAAAAATTACTCCGGAAGAAACTAGCTGCAAAGGGGATTGATTATAGTTTTCCCTCACTGGTAAACATCCTTTTCCAGTTTCCTTGGTGGTTTCTCTTGGGGTGAGCTCCCTGCCTCAATAGTTGTAGCCCATGTCTGATGATACAGAATCTACCTCAGTGCTCCTCACACGCTAGGTTGGGTTTAGTTTGTATATGCGACTCTTTTGGTTGATGGCGGCCAGGCTGGAGTCTGCCCATGCTAGGCAAGGGGTCTGGTACTGAGGATGGGACCCAGGGCACTGAGCATACGTCATCCATCCCTCCCACCCTCAAACAGCTTTTAGAGAAAAGACCTGGCTGAGTTGCATGGACTGGATTGGATGTAGTTTGTAGCTCAGGCAAACCTTCATCATAGATCCTCTTGCCTCTGTGTCATGGGATCCTGAGTACACAGATGAGCTTGCTTACAGCCCTATACAAGTGGCTGCTACTATTGTTGATGTTGATAAGAATGGGTCTCTCATTCCAAGCTGGCATCAAACTTAGAATTTCTGATCTTCCTGCCTCTGCTTCCTAAGTGCTGGGATTTCAGATATATGTAATGATTCCAGGTTCATGCAGTCCTAGAGGTATAACACAGAGCTTTAAGTATTTTACTTTGTATGAACTTCATTCCCAGGCCCCTGCCAGGTTTTTACCCCCAGTATAATTTCCTGCCTGTGCACCAAGTGGTTGCCAGGTGGCCTTGGAGGCCAGAAAAGCATTGGGTACCCTAAAACTATAGTTTACAGATAGTTGCAAGTCACCATTTGGGTGCTGGGAATTGAATCTGTTTCCTCTGAAAGAACAGTCAGTGCTCATAACTGTTGAACAATCTCTAGTCCCTGGCTGTTTTTTATTTTTATTTTTTAAACCAAGATCTTGCTACATGATCTAGGCTTCCAGAAAACTGGAGACTTTTCTGCCTCAGCCTTCCAAGTGATAACTCACCCAGGTTACAGCAAAATCTTGCCCTTGGTTACATTCAACCCATTTGGCAATTGGACACTGATGCTTAAAATAGGAATTCAGCTACAGCATATGCATATAGCTGATAAATATGCAAATTGTTTATTTGCAGGTCCTACCTAAGCCAAAGAACATTGCTGTCGCTCATAGAGATTCTGAGGGTAACCAGGTAAGATCATCTGGATAATGGCCACTGCTAGAAATACTTTCAGGAGTGTTGGCAAGACTTGGAACGAAGCACTTGCCACCAAGCCTGGCTGCCTAGTTCAGACACTGAACACTCTCACATTGTTGAAGGAAAGACTGACTCCTGAAAGTAATCCTTTGAGCACCAGGCACATGCTCACAAATACGCACAAAGTAATCAAAAAAAGCTTTTTTTAAGGTAAATTATCTGAATAAAGTAATTTCTACTACACATTTTGTTAAAGATTTCATATAGTTGGTGGGTGTTTTGGTGTTTATTGGGGGACTTTTCTAAGATCTAATGATTTTAATGTAGCTGAAGGGGGAGTCCCAATGTTACACAGTAAACCCCTAAATTACAGTCCTGAAGATGAACCTCCCGTCCTCCTGCCTCCCACATCGCATCCTTGATGCTAGAACTGAAGGCTTATGCCACTAGACCTGCTCTCCTGCATTGTGGGAGTGTTTGGGTTTTTTGAGGTTTTTGTTTTGTTTTAGAATTATTTATTTATGTATGTGAGTACACTGTAGCTGTCTCCAGACACACCAGAAGAAGACATCAGATCCCATTACAGATGGTGGTGAGCCATCATGTAATTGCTGGGAATTAAATTCGGGACCTCTAGAAGAGCAGTCATGCTCTTACCTGCTCAGCCATCTCTCTGGCCCTGCATTGTGGATTTTTAAAATCCTAAAATCATGTGGAGAGCTGGCCCATTGAGAAAGAGCACTTGCTACATAAATATAAGGTCCTGAGTTCAAATCCTAGAACCCACATAATGTCAGGTTCATGCTGTATGTTCATGTTCATGCCTGTGACCCTTGGAAGAGGGGGATCATGGACATGTGATACTTGCTACCCACCAGTCTAGTTTCCGGTTCCAGGAGAGACTTTGTCCAAAGGAAATAAAGCAGGCTTGCATACACACAGTTGGGAGCCACCATGTGGGTGCTGGAAATTGAAGCTAGGTCCTGTGGAAGAGCAGCCGGTGTTAAACCATCTCTCCAGCCCCTTGATCCTCATTATCTTGTCATTTTAGAACATGCTTTTTGCTTCATGTTCTCTCAAACTGGAAATAGTCATAAAACTCAAAGTCAGAGAGAATCAGGTGAGCATGGGTTCTGTGATTGATTGTGGTTGTGTATAGGTTGGACCTCAGCAACCACAGGAACAAGAAGTGAATTAGCAGAGGCGTTTCTCCCTTGCTAGTTAGGAAACGAGATAAGGAAGCCTTGCTGCACTTTCTCCTCTGCTACATTAAGGAGTCCAGGTGTCTTTCACTAGGGTTGCCGAAGGTTTCCTTGACTGAATCTTAAGAATGTTTTCTATCTTTCATAGAACCTGTCAACCTTTTGCCCAAAGTTGTAATTAGTTAGTGGTGAGGTGACATCTATTTCCAAGCTTATTATGCCTTCCTCAGAATCTAGGTGTCTGTTGCTTTTTTGCCCCAGTCTCAAGTCACAGAAGTGTTGTGTCAAAACTTGAGGACAAGCTGTGGTGTGATCCCGGCTGAGATAGTCATGCACCATAACACCCGGGGAAAGCACAGCCTGTGCCCTGCTGACGTCAGCTAACTGGCAGTTTAAAGATAGGCATACAACTGTAACATGCGCCCGTAGCTGAGAAATAAGCAAAGTGTTAAATCCTAGCCTTTATTTTTCAGGTTTTACCTGACCAAAAAGAAGGGCTTTCGGGTGAACCTAGGAGAAAGGAGAAGATGATGAAAGAGGACATTTCCAATAACATTCCTAAGAAGCGTAAGAGGTCTAGGAGGAAGAAGTCGTCTGTGGACAGCCAGGTGAGCATGCCCTTGCATTCTGGGAATCAGTTGCTATAGACATAATTTGAATGAGGAAAAGGGGTCTTCCCTTGTGTCAACAGGAAATAAAAGCAGGCTGAAAATAGATCCCATGGTACACCTTAAAACTAGGAGGCTGGAGGTGTCACGTGTTCCTGGTAAAGGCTAAGAAGGTAGTGGTGTTGGGTGAACACTAGGGCAGTAGTGACTCTGGGCTGTGTTCATAGCGCCTCTGTGCAGTCCTAGACTATAGTGCTCTTCTTGCTTTCAGGGTCCCACACCAGTTTGTACACCGACGTTTTTGGAGAGGCGAAAATCGCAGGTGATGGAAGTCGGTGGCGATAAAGATGATGAAATCATTCTCAAGCTGCCTGTGCCCCCAGTGAAAGAAGACACACAAAAGACCCCAACATCTGCAAGCCCTGGGGGAAAAAGACCGAGAAAAAGGAAGAGCAAGCAGTGATCCCGCCAGCGTTCTGTGCATAGTTCTAGGCAGATGTGTTGTTATAAGGGACTACTATATTTTACTAAGTGCAGTGACTTGCAAGCACAGACAAGACTGTTGGAGGAAGAATACATGTTTGGTTTTCCAGTGAGGAAAGCCACTGGGAACCTGACTGTGCCCTTTCCTGTCCTGAATTTGTCTTCAGGCTTCATCGGTCCCTCAGTTTTACTATCCTTATGAAACTCAGGCTTAACTACCACCAAACAACCGATTGGTGCTGTTTGGACGGTGTGTAGTTGTGTATCTAAACCCCTCCAAAATATGTCAGGCTTCAGCCTCAGACATCTGAAACTGGAAATGAAATCCAGAGAGTGAGAGGGCAGTTCTGGTTTAGATTTCCACATGTGTCCAGGAGCTGAGGAGGAGTCCGAAATGACCCACAGTTACTGCAGCTAAGCTAGTGTGTAGGTGTCACAAATCAGTTTCAGCAGTTGTATTCAAGATTCACTGACCAGACTTTTCTACAGTTTATTTGTGTACAAGAGAACCTAAGAACTTTGTGGGGAAGTAAGAAATGTCACCATCTCCTGTTGTAAGTTTCTGTACCCTTTCTATGCTTTTGTTTTACTAATTTGGGTTTCTTGAATATAACTGTCAATCTCCTTGATTAAGCTTCCTTTTTGTCCAGTTGTGGGGCCAGTTGTGGGGTATGAGTGAGTGTACATGCTGTGTGTGTTCCTGAAGGGAAATCACTTGTCTTCTAGACCTCTGCCCCTTAATCATCTGACATAGGACTCTGGTTAGACAGTTTTTCTCTATGTTGTCCTGACTATCCTGGAACTCACTTACTCTATCCACCTACCACTGCCTCCCAACTGCTGAGATTAAAGAAGCTGGCTTGAAGTGGGACTTTTTTTAAATTTATTTATTTATTTATTATATGTAAGTACACTGTAGTTGTCTTCAGACACTCCAGAAGAAGGAGTCAGATCTCATTACGAATGGTTGTGAGCCACCATGTGGTTGCTGGGATTTGAACTCAGGACCTTCGGAAGAGCAGTCAGAGCTCTTAACTGCTGAGCCATCTCTCCAGCCCCAAGATAGAACTCTTAATGAACCTGATTTGAAGCCATAACACACAGCACAACCCAGGTAGTAATGGAGTTTGGGACCTGGGTGAGCACTTTTGAGTGCAGGGGCCTTTCAGATACTCACTTGCAGACACTTCAGACTTTAGAACCTAGCTTTAGCTACAGCCTAATTTCCTAATTTTTTTTTTGATGGTTTAAGCTAATGAATATAATTTAGAATCAAATCAGAATATCACAGCTTAAATGCCTATGACATCTTTTGTATGTGTGTAAGTCAGGCTATTTCTTCAGTCAATTCACCTTATGTGTATATATGTCTGATGTTAGGAGAGGAAGGAACACACACATGTATGGAAATCAGAAGACCATTTTGAGACAGGGTCTCACAAAGCAGGCCAGAAAGCCTCTGAGATCTTTCTCTGTTGATAGGTGCACCACCAAGCCTGGTTTCTTCACATGGGTTCTAAAGACCAAACTGCTTGTAAGACAAGTCTTTTCCTGTGTCATCTCAGACCCATTTTTTAGTTTGTTGAGACCGTCTTTGTATTCCGGGCACGTGATATAATTAAGGATGACCCTCCTGTATCATCTACCTCTGGGTATATACCATCCTGCCTGGCATCTCCCCTGCTCTCTTACCAGGATTGAACCCTGTGCACCGGCCAATGTTTGCCAGTGATTTGGACACTAGGAACCACCCTCACATTTACAAAAACTGAAATGAGCATTTACACTTAGCTAAGGGAAGCTGGGGGGTGGGGGGGTGGCTCAGGCACTAGGCTTGATTCCCAGGACCCACATGACAGCTCACAATTGCCAGTGACTCCAGTTCCAGGAGATCTAAGTGCACCAGACACCTGTCACAGCTAAGTCCCAACAGTGTCGTCACTGCTGATTGTGGCATCATGACCATTTGTCATCACAGTGCTGCGGTGTGCCATCACCACACATCTGACATTTTGATGTCACAGGTCAGTTGAGAATGCAAGGCTCCATTGTGTCATCATGTGGCATTGTGCTGCAGGGCTCCGTTGTGATAATGACTGTTCTGGAGACACCAGAATGTCCACTAATGACGGGGTGCTCCATGTATGCCACTGGATCACCAGGTGCACTGTGGCATCCCGGTGCAGCGTATAACAACACCATACGGCACTTTGTGTCATAAAGTAGTATTCTGACACAGCAAACCCCTGCTGTTTGCTTGTGGTGTCACAATCCTCAAATACTATGTTGAAATGATTCAATGTGACCAGAAACTCATTCTGTGCTGGTCATGATGCTACACATGGGTAATTTCCCAATAGTGAAAGTAGGAGAATGGAGAGTTCCCAGGGTAGCCTGGCTTACATAGTAGACTCCGTTTCAAAACAAAACAAGAAGATAAACTTGAGATTAGATCCGTGGTGTGCTTGTTTCACATGCTTGAGTCCCTGGGGTATACTCCCAGTACTGAAAATTGGTCATGGTACACAGTGGAGGCAGGAGGATTGTCCTCCTTAATTATGCTGGCCTGTCATGGTTTGAAGACCTTTGAACTCTTGGGTTCCCATGTAACCAATCAGGTTGTTACATGATAAATAAGTATTTAATCAATCATGCCCTCCCATGATTAATTAGTATGTGGTTGATTGAGGAAGCCCAGCACAGCATAGGTGCCTTCCATGGGCTGGTGGCCCTGGGTTTACAGAAAGTGGGCTTGAGCAGACCCCTCCATATCAGCTCCTGCCTCCAGGTCCTGCCTTTTTCAGTGAATTGTGGTTTGGACATGTAAGAGGAATAAGCCATATCCTCCCCCAATTTGCTTTGGTCTTGGTGTTTCATTACAGCAATAAAAGCCCTGTGAAGACAGGTTCTCAAAATAACAGCAACAGTTGAAGCCAGCCTGGTCTACAAAGTGAGTTCCAAGACAGTCAGGGCTATACAGAGAAACCCTGGGGGGGGGGGGGGGGGGAACCAAACCAAACCAAAACAAAACAAAACAAAAACCAGCAACAATATACCAGTAGGTGGCAACAGAGCCTAAAAACTAAATCTGGTATTTAGATTGCCAGAAGTACAGGATTAGTGGAGGGTGGGGGGTTACACTGTTACTTTTTTTTGTTTAAAACAGTCTTTTCTATCCCTGGCTAGCCTCAACTTGCTGCTTAGCCAAGGATGACCTTGAATTTCTGACCTCCCTGCTTCTGCATTTCCAAGTGCTGGGATTCCAGATGTGTATACCACTATAGTGCTTTTGCACTGTTGCGGGTGGGTGGAAGCCAGGGCTTTGTGCATGCCAGATAAACATTCTACCTACAGAGCCAGGTTCCCACACCCCAAACCTCTACTTAAAACTAAAATTCCACGCTGGGAATTTGGCTTTGCTACCAAAATCACTGTTTTTAAAAAGAAAAAAAAAAAAAAAAGTCCTATTTTGTTTTAATTTCTATGGCGGTGCTTGTCCCCATAAAGACCAGAGAAGGTATTGCCAGAATTACAGACAGTTGTTAAGCCACCAACATTAATTCTGGAAAGCAAATTTGGATTCTTTGGGAAAAGCAACAAGTGCTCTTTACACTGAGCTACCTCCAGTTCCTAAAACAAGTCTGTAATTTACAATGTATTTTCAAGTCAATTTTACTTACTTAACTCTGCTTCGAAGTGTGTCGTTTTCCCCTTTACTTAGTAATCTCAACATTTTGGATTTTCTTTTCTTTCATTCCTTTTTTTTTTTTTTTTTTTTTTTTTCCTTTCTGAGGCTGTCTTTAAATCCTCGATCCTCTTGCTTCCACCACTGGAGTACTAACTGCAGGTATGACACTACACCCAGCTGGGATTATTTTTCAAGTTCAATCTTCATGATGTATTTCTAGCCTTGTTCATCTCAAAGACAAAATTTTCAATTCTATTGATAAGTTAGAGTTTACCTTAGGGCCAGGAGTTAGTGTGCCCTCCCTTCTCCCACCAGACATGGTCTCACTGTGTAGTTCGGGCTATCCTGGAACTCAATACATAAACCAGGCTAGCCTCTAACTCACATTTAAAGGCATGTCAACGTGTCTGGTCTTCTTATGTTAATTTTGTTTGTTTCTGAGACAGGGTTTCTCTGTGTAGACCTGGCTGTCCTGGAACTCACTTTGTAGACCTGGCTGGCCTCAAACTCTCAGAGATCTGCCTCCTGAGTGCTGGGACTAAAGGCGTGCACCACAATGCCTGCTCGTATGTTAATTTTTAACATTTATATTACACCTGGCCCGAGTGTCCCATTGTTTTGGTTTTTTGGTTTTTTGGTTTTTCGAGACAGGGTTTCTCTGTGTAGCCCTGGCTGCCCTGGCACTCACTTTGTAGACTAGGCTGACCTCGACCTCAGAAATCCTCCTGCCTCTGCCTCCCGAGTGCTGGGATTAAAGGCGTGCGCCACCACGCCCAGCGGAGTGTCCCATTGTTTAAATTACAGAATACTTCTAGGTTGGGATGTAGCTCAGCTGATAAAGTGCTTGTCTATCAAACACCAAACCCTAGATTCTATCTCAAACAGGGCTGAAACCTGGCCTGATTGTGCCTGCCTGTAATCCCAGCACTTGGGAGATAGAGACAGGAGAATTAGGAGTCCAAGAGGTCATTCTTGGCTAAATACTGAACATGAGACCAGCCTGAGATACACTGCCCCCAAAGTAGGGATAGCAACAGTGGGGGGGTAAGGCACAAGTGTAGTGCAGATGGTTTTAACCCCAGCACTCAGGAGGCAAAAGCAGGTGGGTCTCTGAGTTTGAGGCTAGCCTGATCTATGTATGCTCTATTAAGGCCAGCCTGGTCTACAAGACAACTTCCAGGCCAACCAGGGCTGCCTAGTGAGACCCTGTGGGAGGCAAGATTCCTTGGTGATTTAGAGCAACTTCTGTTCTTGCAGAAGACCTGGGTTCAATCCCTAACACCCACATGGTAGATCATAAATACCCATCTGTAACTCCAGTGTCAGGGGCATCCATCACCCTGTTCTGGCATCCAAAGGCACCTGCAAATGTTACTAGTTTTACAGTTACATTGCTGAGCAGGTGTCTAGATGCCAGCATTGCTTCGACCATGCTTCCAGAAGAGGACTCTGCATCGAGAGATGTTACTTCTCTGGCCAGATGGTGCCCGTTTTAGAATCTTCCTAGTTATAAATAAAGCTGTCAGCTCTCTGATGCCCAGAAAAAGCGACTCAAGACATTTGATACTTGCCAAACATGGTTTCTGTGCAAATGTTCCCACGTTAACACTGCTGCCCTCCAGCCATTTCATTCACAGTTTCCCCTGGGTCTGGGAAAATAAATGAGCAGACAGGTTGGGGTTGAAGTTGATGAGGGCAAACAGAACTCAAAAAAAACTCCTGCTAATTGGCCAGCAGGAGAGTAACATAGGGTGGTGGTACAGGGTGATCTATCACTGGCAATGTGTTTCTTCTGAATGAATATGACATTTCCCCATCTATTTCGCCTTTAAAAAAAGATTTGTTTATGTACATGGGTACACTGTGGCTGTACTGATGGTTGTGAGCCATCATGTGGTTGCTGGGAATGAAGGATACTTACTCCAGTCAGCCCGTTCACTCTGGCCTAAAGATTTATTTATTATTATATCTATTTATTATATTTATTATTATATCACTGTAGCTGTCTTCGGACACACCAGAGGAGGGTGTCAGATCTCATTACAGATGGTTGTGAGCCACCATATGGTTGCTGGGATTTGAACTCAGAACCTTTGGAAGAGCAGTCAGTGCTCTTAACCACTGAGCCATCTCTCCAGCCCCCTATTTCTGCTTTAATATTTCAGAAAATGGTTGTGCTGTGGATGGTTGTGGCTTGTATATGCTCAGCCCAGGGAGTGGCACTATTCGAAGGTGTGGCCCTGTTGGAGTAGGTGTGTCACTATGGGTGTAGGCTTTAAGACCCTCATACTAGCTGTCTGGAAGCCAGTCTTCAACTAGCAGCCTTCGGCCTTCAGTTGAACTCGGCCTGCACCATGCCTGCCCAGATGCTGCCATGTTCTCACCTTGGTGATAATGGACTGAACTTCTGAACCTGTAAGCCAGCCCCAATTAAATGTTGTCCTTATAAAAGTTGTCTTGGTTATGGTGTCTGTTCACAGCAGTAAAACCTAACTAAGACAATGGTTTCCTGTTTGTTGTTTGCTTTTTTAATTTTTTGTTTGTTTTTTAAGACAAGGTTGTGTAACCCAAGTGTTTAAACATGCTTGACCCATAGGAAGTATATTAGGAGGTATGTCCTTGTTGGAGTGGGTATGGCCTTGTTGGAGGAAGTGCATCACTGTAAGGGTGGAGTTTGAAGTTCCAGCCAATGCAGAAGGGTCAGTCTTCCCATGTTTGCATTCAGAAAAACATGTAAAACTCTAGCAACATTCCTGCCTGGATGCTGTCATGTTTCCTGCCTTGATAATGGACTGAACCACTAAACCTGTAAGCCAGCCCCAATTAAATTGTTGTCCTTTATAAGAGTCACCTTGGCCATAATGTCTCTTCACAGCAGTGGAAACCCTAAGACATCAGGCTTGCTTAGAACTTGAGGTCAGAGCTTAAACTGACCTTGACCTCCCGATCCTCTTGCCCTCAGCCCCCCACTGCTGGGGTTACAGGTGTGTTTCACCATGCCTTTGGTTGTTTTTGTTTTGAGACAGGGTCTCCCATGTAACTCTGGCTGGCTTAGAGCTCAAGATAACCATCAAGATAAATCAACTAGCAAAATAATATGTATGTGCTTGTGGCAGAGCTGGTGACACGAGTTTGATATGCAGAATCCGCGGTGGGAGGAGAGAACTGGTTCCCCAAATCATCCCCTGTCCTCTGCACATACTCACACACATACAGTGAAAAATAAAATCATTATTTTATTTATTTTTTATGTGAATGAAGGTTTTGCTTATATGCACGTAAGTGCACCGTGTGTGGTTTTTTATGCCCAAGAAGGCCAGGAGTGGGTATCAGATCCCTGGAACTGGAGTTACAGTCAGTTGAAAACTGCCACGAGGGTGCTGGGAACTAAACCCAGGTGCTCTGTAAGAGCAGCAAGTGCTCTTAACCTCTGAGCCACCTCCCCAGCCAGGAAACACATTCTGTAGCACAATGTACTGGATGCTGTGATGAAAAATAAAGCAAGAAATGGACATAGGGCCAGGCAGTGATGGCGCATGCCTTTAATCCCAGCACTCGGGAGGCAGAGGCAGGCGGATTTCTGAGTTTGAGGCCAGCCTGGTCTACAGAGTGAGTTACAGGACAGCCAGGGCAAAACAGAAACCCTGTCTCAAAAAAAAAAAAAAAAAAAAGGAAAGAAGGAAGGAAGGAAGGAAGGAAGGAAGGAAGGAAGGAAGGAAGGAAGGAAGGGGGGGAGAGAGAGAGAGAGAGAGAGAAAAGAAAGAAAGAAAGAAAGAAAGAAAGAAAGAAAGAAAGAAAGAAAGAAAGAAAGAAAGAAAGAAAGAAAGAGGGAGGGAAGGAAGGAAGGAAGGAAGGAAGGAAGGAAGGAAGGAAGGAAGGAAGGAAGGAAGGAAGGAAGGAAGGAAGGAAGGAAGGAAGAAAGAAAGGAAGAAAGGAAGGAAGGGACATAGGGGCTGGAGATGCCATTCAGCTGGTAGCACCCATGAGGAAGCCCTAGGACAGACATCAGAAATGTGGTTCAAGGAAGAGTCAACAAATTAAGCCTGGGAGCCTCCCTCCTCTTCCCCAGTGCCTCCTCCTGTCTGGTTTGGTTTGGTTTGGTTTGGTTTGGTTTGGTTTGGTTTGGTTTGGTTTAGTTTAGTTTAGTTTTTGAAACAGAGTCTTACTAGACAGCCCGGATGACTAGAAACTATGTAGACCTGGAACTCACAGACATCCAAATGCCTCTTCTTCCCAAGTGACAACGGTGCTTTGTGACACATGCTGGGTTTTGTTTGTCTTTGTTTTTATTTGAGACCTAGTCTTGTGTAACCCAGACTGGCCTCCAACTCACTGTGTAGACAAAGATGTCCTTAGACCGCTGGTCTCCTTTTTTGGCCTCCTGAGTCCTGACATTACAGATGTACAGATGTGCAACACCACACCTGGCCTAGGACCATATAAGCAAACCAGTTTCTCTTTCTCTCTCTCTCTTCTCTCTCTCTCTCTCTCTCTCTCTCTCTCTCTCTCTCTCTCTCTCTCTCTCTCTCTCTCAACACACACACACACACACAGATTCTTATTAATACACTGAATAGGACCACTTCACCAGCTTCTCTGAACACTTGGAACACCTTCCAAAGCTGCTTGGTTCTTTTTCATCACCACAGGGAACTATAAACGCCAAAGAAATCTGAGCCAAGAGATGGAAAAAGCCTGACACCCTGGAGTCTCTTGGTCCTGCTATTCCCTTGACTTTTTGGTTATGTTCTTCCACCCCCTTGAAACTACTTTCAACTTAATTGCTGTCACAGGCAACCAAAAAATGTCCTATTAGAAGGTGTATAGGGGGCTGGAGAGATGGCTCAGTGGGTAAGAGCACTGCTCTTCTGAAGGTTCTGAGTTCAAATCCCAGCAACCACTTGGTGGCTCACAACCATCCATAATGAGATCTGACGCCCTCCTCTGGTGTGTCTAAAGACAGCTACAGTATACTTACATATAATAATAAATCTTTTTTTAAAGATTTATTTATTTATTATATGTAAGTACACTGTAGCTGTCTTCAGACACTCCAGAAGAGGGAGTCAGATCTTGTTACGGATGGTTGTGAGCCACCATATGGTTGCTGGGATTTGAACTCCAGACCTTCGGAAGAGCAGTGGGGTGCTCTTACCCACTGAGCCATCTCACCAACCCATAATAATAAATCTTAAAAAGAAAAAAAAAAGTTGTATAAACGGTTGCTGGACCATGGTGGCATATATATTTAATCCCAGCACTTGGGAGGCACAGGCAGGTGGATCTCTTGAGTTCAAGTCCAGCCTGGTCTGCAAAAAGAGTTTCAGCATGAGGGGCTATAGCGAAACCCTCTCTTGGGGGAAAAAAGAGTTGTATAAACTGATAACATGACCACTCTATAGTATGGCTCAGGGGAAAGTTTCTTTGGAGGTATGTAACAGGGAGAGAACGGCTAGAGGCATCTGGCATGGAGAAAAAAGAGCGGAGAAAGTAGACTGAACATGGCCAGTGGACTGGAGCTGACTGGCCAGGACTGACTGTGAGAGGGGAAAATAGCAGGGGAGAAAACAGAGAGAGAGAGAGAAGCAGGGCATAGAGAGAGGACTTGGCTGGAACAGCAGGATGATAAGGAGAATTTATAGCTGTGGGGAACGAAGCTCAAGAGCTGGAGTGAGTTTAGGGTGAGCAGGAGGTAAGGTGGGCTAGGACGCTGGCAAGGACATTGAAGTGAGTAGCAGGTACTTGTGATAGCAGCATGCGCTTTGATACGCTGATAAGCACCACGGGTCGCCATTTGTCCATGACAGAGATAAGGGAAATGACTCCTTTTGGTAAAGGGGACCTGAGCTTCACAAGTTCCCAAGGAGTACTGGCTTTTCTCTAGCCACCAGAAACCCTCTATGGTCAAGGCTGAGCACGGTTCTGAAGGTTTGGGCTGTCTTTGAAGTATATGGAATTAGAGTTTCCCTCAGACCTGTCAGAGGTCACAGATTTTACTGGGGATGGGGTGGGGTGAGCAATGTGTGGGAGGCTGAGATCTGTCAGAGGTCTTCCTCAACCACTTTCCATCTGTGTGTGTGTGTGTGTGTGTGTGTGTGTGTGTGTGTGTGTGCACCTGGGGGGAGGATGTCCTTTATCATTCTCTACCTACCTGTCTCACTTGTGACTATTTCTTACTGAACCTGGAATTCATGTTTTTCCAGCTAGGCTGGCAGCCAGCAGGCCCCATGTCTCTACTCCCACCCCCACTTCGCTGGAGTTATACGAAGTTATAGGTTATAGCCATGCCTAGCTTTTTACATATTACTAGGCGATAAGTCATTCTCCACCAACTAACAAGCCAAAACAAAGTCTATAAAGGCAGGTCCATTGGGAAGCTGTTCTCAGGCAGGATCATTGGTCCCAAGAACTGAGAATAGTAGTGTCACCATGGCAAGGGAGACAAAGCAGAGGGGTAAGAGAAAGAGGAAAAGAGTGTGTGTATGCAGGGAGAGGGAGAATACAGAGAGGAAGAGAGAGAAGAGAGATCAAAATGTCTTGGTTATATAGGGAAGAGTTTTGGGGGGGAGGGAAACCCCAACCCCTGGGCTGTAAGGTTTAGCATAGAGTGCCAGCTGGGTAGGCCGTCTATACCCTGTAACTTGTAGGGACTGAGTGATGCTGGGAGAACTTGAAGGTCAGGTCTGCTTTGGTTTGTAAAATATGCACCTCAGACACCTGGGGTCTAAATCCTAACACACAGCTCTTACTGAATGAACCCCCAGCTCCACAACACAAGGTTTTCAACCAGTAGATCTGCAACAACTGTAGGCTTAAGAATGTAAAGTCCAACCTAACACACAGTATTGAAAATTAAACTGTCATAGATGAACTCAAGAACAATGGGTACAAAGGCAGCAGGGGACTCTAGAACATTCTGAAAGTCAACCTAACGGGAAGTGGGAAACACACTCTAAGCCTTCTGTCTGGTAGGAGTTACAGCCTTTAAACAGCTTCCAGGAGGAAAGCAAGCACTTTCTGAAGTTGGGGTGGGGGAGGGGGAAGGGGTAGAGTTGGAGTAGGGGGTTGCCGGCACCTCCTTTGTTAGTAAACCACATGGCCAGCATACCACTGCCACCAGGGGGAGGATTTTCCTCCCTTGTGAATTATAAACACATCTTGCATAATTCAGCCCCTGGTCTGGTAGAACATTCCACACTGCTGCCTAGACGTCGGGGTGGGGGGTGGGGAAGACCAACAAATCACTAAGCAGGTATGTGTTGGTGAGGAATTCCCACCAAGCTGCAGGGACACTGGTCCTTTGGATCCACCTGGGTGCACTGGGTATAGGATTTCAATTAATTGCTCCAAGCAGTTGCTGCAGGGTCAGGAGGCAAGGGCTTTCTCTGATGTTAAAACAATCACTTATTTACCTGACCGGATTTTTAAGCAAACACCATGACCCCAGTGGCAATGTCCCTCTTTCTTTTCTCTTCCAAAAGCCTTGCTTTCAGATGATGGTGGTTGTGCAGGCCAGGATGGACTGCTCCATCAACAAAACAAACAGGTCAGGGGAGATGGCTTAGCCCAGTAAAGCATTTGCTGTGCAATCACGAGGAGCAGATCTCTATGTGCACATAAATGCTGGACTGGTGTGGTAATCCATCTGGAATCCCAGCAGCAGGAGGCAGACAAAGGAGGGTGGGAGCAAAGTGGCTAGTTTAGACCAGGTAAGCTCTGGGTTCAAGTGAGAGGTCCGGCCTCAATATAAAAGGTAGAGAGGCATCAAAGAAGATACATATGGCCAATTTTTGGTCTCCACATGCATGCACATGCATGGGCACACATACACACCTGCACATGTACACATGTGCACTGCTGATGAAATAAGACAATTCAAGTCAAATTAAAAGTTAAAAAAAAAAAAAAAGGCAAGTTCATTGGGAATGGACTGCCAGGTGAATTCACTAGCCTCAGGGGACTAGACCAGAAAAAGTGCAAGGCAAGACCCAAAGGCTGGTTTTTTTTTTATGGGTGGTGTTAGCCTTCCTTCTAGGTTCCGCCCAACAGTTACCTAGCAACTGCCAGGTAAGCCTAGCTTGCTATAAAAGGGGCTGCTTGGCCTCTCTTCTCTCTCTGCCCCTTTTCTCTCTCTTCACTCTCTCTCTCACCCCTTTCTTCCTCTCCCCACCACGTGTTCCTGTCTTGCCTCTTCTCTTTCTCTCTTTCTCCCCTCTTTCTCTGCCTCGACTCCCTTCTCAACCTCCCTTCTCATGCCCCCAAATAAACTCTATTCTATACTAGCCCTGTCTTATGGGTGGTACCTGGGAGGAGGAATGCCTCAGGATGGGCCCGCTAGGTACCCCCTCCCACTTACCAAATCTATCCTTGGTTCTACAAAACATATCAGATGGTAGGCAAAGGAAAATGATCTGTCAGCCATACACTGGCCTTAAGCCCAGTTATGGTCATCGAAGGGCAGGGGCCTGAGTGGCTCGTGACTCCAGGTGAAAGGGGTTGTGACAGCTGTCAGGAATGCAGAATTGGGCTTTTGTTACCTTTTTCTGTCCCCATGCTTTCATAGTGGCCCAGTTGGAGAGGGAGAAAAAATGGAATTTATGGGACCATGTGGGTGAAATGGAGTCTTTGCTTTTAACCCTGGGATGGATTCCAACATAAGACACCTGCACCAATATAAGAAGACATTTGGAGTAAGACTTCCATTTTGAGTCGGGGGTTTTTCTTAGTCAGGGTTTCTATTCCTGCACAGACATCACGACCAAGATGCAAGATGGGGAGGAAAGGGTTTATTCAGCTTACACTTCCACACTGCTGTTCATCAACAAAGGAAGTCAGGACTGGAACTCAAGCAGGTGAGGAAGCAGGAGCTGATGCAGAAGCCGTGGAGGGATGTTCTTTACTGGCTTGCTTCCCCTGGCTTGCTCAGCTTGCTTTCTTATAAAACCCAAGACTACCAGCCTAGGGATGGCATCACCCACAAGGGGCCCTCCCCCTTGATCACTAACTGAGAAAATGCCCCACAGCTGGATCTCATGGAGGCACTTCCCCAACTGAAGTTCCTTTCTCAGTGAAGCTCCTGTGTCAAGTTGACACACAAAACCAACCAGTACAGGGTTGAATAAAGTTTACATTTCCAAGACCTCCCAGGGAATTGACATCCTACTTGACACAAAGGTCATGTACATGGGTAACTGAAGTACTGATTGGCAAGTTAAGACATGAATGTTAGGCAAGGAAGCTGAATACCCCAACCAATGGGAACAGGGTAAGTGTACAGAAAAGACATCATTCTAAGGAAATCCCCTGTCCCTCAATCCTGATTGATTGGTGGAACTGGTTTGTAGATTTCAGGCTTAAAAGCTCTGTAGGATTCTGACTAAGGGTGGAAGTTCAGCTCCCAAGTCTGTCCTGCATCCCTGATCTATCAGTCTTGCGGATAGGGGAAGGGGGGTGTTTAAAAAAACAGCCCTGTTTGAGACCAGTGTCTGAGTGGTTTGTTCAGTGATTCCCAGACCCTAATAGTAGTGCACACCTGCAATCCTATCTCTTGGAAGGTAAGGAAGATGGATCAGGAGTTCAAGGTCATGTTTGTATTAGTCTGGACTCTTCAGATGAACTGAAGCAATAGAATCAATATATATCACAAAGTGGGGAGTTGTTAAGATTGGCTTACACAGGGCTGAAGATGGAGAGATGTCTCAGCAGTTATGATCACTGACTCCTCTTCCCAAGGTCCTGAGTTCAATTCCCAGCAATGACATGGTGGCTCACAACTGTCTTTAATGGGATCCAATGCCCTCTTCTAGTGTGTCTGAAGATAGCTACAGCGTACTCTATACACAAAGTAAATACATAAATGCTAAGAAAAAAAAATAAGATTGGCTTACAGGTCAGTCTGTGTTGGTGCACACCTTTAATCCCAGCACTTGGGAGGCAGAGGAAGGTAGATCCCTGTGAGTCCCAGGCCAGCCAGGACTACACAGAGAAACCCAAAAGGATGGACCATCTAGAGATTGCCATATCCAGGGATCCACCCCATAATCAGCTTCCAAACGCTGACACCACTGCATACACTAGCAAGATTTTGCTGAAAGGACCCAGATATAGCTGTCTCTTGTGAGAGTAGGCAGGGACCTAGCAAACACATAAGTGGATGCTCACAGTCAGCTATTGGATGGATCACAGGGCCCCCAATGGAGGAGCTAGAGAAAGTATCCAAGGAGCTAAAGAGATCTGCAACCCTGTAGGTGCAACAACATTATGAACTAACCAGTACCCCGGAGCTCTTGACTCTAGCTGCATATGTATCAAAAGATGGCCTAGTCGGCCATCACTGGAAAGAGAGGCCCATTGGACACACAAACTTTATATGCCCCAGTACAGGGGAACGCCAGGGCCAAAAAAATGAGAATGGGTGGGTAGGGAAGTGGGGGGGTGGGTATGGGGGACTTTTAGGATAGCATTGGAAATGTCATTGAGGAAAATACGTAATAAAAAAAACAAAAAACAACAAATCAGCCGGGTGTGGTGGCGCACACCTTTAATCCCAGCACTCGGGAGGCAGAGGCAGGTGGATTTCTGAGCTCGAGACCAGCCTGGTCTACAAAGTGAGTTCCAGGACAGCCAGGGCTATAAAGAGAAACCCTGTCTCAAAAAACCAAAACCAAAACCAAAAACAAAAAACAAAACAAAACAACAACAAAAAAAAAAACCAAATCAACAAGATCAGCTTGTGTGGCAGTGGCCCATGCCAGGAAACGTGGTAAGTGGGTTGGGAAGCCTTGTCAATAGAAAGCATCTGCTGTCAGACCCCAACCCACCCCAGCACTGAAAGGCTGGAGGAGTCAGTCCACCCAGGAAGGCCGAAGAAGCAGATTTTTGATACTAGGCAAAGAGAGCAGCCCTGACAGCAGCAGCAGGAACAGCAACAGCAGCACAGTAGATGAACTTGCCAGCCATGTGAAAATAGGCAGGCAAACAGCAAGAAACCTCTGGATTGCACTATCTTTAGTCTGGGCTGCTACCACAAAGTACCACCCATGCTTAGGATGGATCCTCCAACTTAAAGTTTAGCTAATCAAGAAAATCCCTCACAGATAGGCACAGGAATTTGTCTTTGAGTTAATCCCAGATCCAATCAAAACCAAGATTAATCATCACCGCTACATATTGAGTTTGAGGCCAGCCTGAGCTACATGAGACCCTGTCTCAAACACCAAAAATGGGACTGGAGAGATGGCTCAGGAGAGGACTGAAGAGCAGTCTTCATTGGTGCCACATGAGACTTAGACTGAGTCCCTAGTAGGCAGATAGGGAGAGGAGCCCTGGCTAAGTAATAAAGGTGGCAAAATCCTAAGATAGGGGCCTCTTCCTTACCCTTCTGATCTGAAACAAAAGCCTGACAGCTTAACACAAAGGCCATTGTCTTAGAGACACCATGACCAAGGCAACTCTTACAAAGGCAATCATGTAATTGGGGCTGGCTTACAGTTTGAGGGGTTTAGTCCATTATCATCATAGCAGGAAGCATGGCAGCATGAAGGAAGGCAGACATGCCGCTGGATGAAGAAGCTAGTTCTGCTTCTTGATCAGAATGCAACCAAGAGAGAGTGGCATCATCAGGTAGATAGGAGGAACTTCTATTCCACAATGGGTGGAGCATAGGAGGAGACCTTCAAAGCCCACCCCTACACTGACACACTTCTTCCAACAAGGCCACACCTCCTAACAATACCACTCCCTATGGGCCAAGCATATTCAAACCACCACAGCCTTGTAGGCTTTTGTCTCCCATCTGGAGGACCCCTGCAGACAGATTGGCTCAACAAGTTCTCAGCCTGATCCGGACACACCTAAGCAGCAGTTGTGCCCAGCAGCCATTCTGTCTTTCTTCAAACTGACCAAGCCTAAACTGGGTGAGTCAGACCTTCAGAGATGATAAAACCCCCAGAAGAGTCGATTTTTTTGGCTTCCCAAGTCATGTCCTTGTGTGCCACCTCATCCACACCCTCACTTTGCAGAGGGTCTTTTCTTTTTCTGAGTGCCTGGTGCGTGTGCACATGTGCGTGCGTGTGCATGTGTGTTTGCTCTTATTGCTCCACACCCCCCTTCCTTAACAGCTGATTCTGGTGGCTGCTGTCTGAGGTGTCTGAGATTTGTCACACCAGCCTTGAAATTTTTTTCCTCCCTTTGAATTCCTTAACTGGCAGAGAAAACTGACACAATAAAGAACCTTAAACTATATCAACATGACGATTCACAACCATCTATATATCCAGTTCCAGGGTATTTGATGCCTTCTGACTTCTGCAGAGAGCAGCCACACACACACATGGTACACAGACATACATCCAGGCAAAACATTTATAAACATAATTTTTTTTAATGTTTAAAGCAAAACTAAAATAAGTAGAATAAAATTACTTCAGTGTCACTTTATGCACGCACAGAATTCCTGCCGGGGAGTCATGATTCAAAAACTGCATGCCAGGGCTGCAGAGATGGCTCAGCGGGTAAGAGCACTGACTGCTCTTCCAGAGGTCCTGAGTTCAATTCCCAGCAACCACATAGTGGCCCACAGCCATCCGTAATAGGATCTGATGCTCTTCTAGTGTGTTTGAAAACATGAAATAGATAAATCTTTAAAAACAAAACAAAACAAAAGCTGCAGCCAGGTGGTGGTGGCGCACGCCTTTAGTCCCAGCACTTGGGAGGCAGAGGCAGGCGGATTTCTGAGTTCGAGGCCAGCCTGGTCTACAAAGTGAGTTCCAGGTCAGCTAGAGCTACACAGAGGAAACCCTGTCTCGAAAACCAAAAAAAAAAAAAAAAAAAAAAAAAACAGGTACAAGGACTAACTCATACTCATCATAACATACCTATCACATACATGGACCTATGAAACATACCTCTCAGTCTTGAGGTGCAACTCACTGCTACAGATATTTTTCATGTGCTAGAGGCCCTGTATTTAGTAGATAGCACCTCCAAAATTTACTATGTAGCCACTAGTTTCATTTTTAATCACATGTATCACACAGACAAACTGAGGTTTAAATACACTAAGAAAGAGCACAAGGTTGCAGAGCTGAGATGTAGGTGAGAACACATCCTCTGAACACTGGACCAGAATCATCCCTTCCGTCCACTTCTTTCTCTGTGACTGGAGGGTAGGGATGTGAAGAGAGAGGCATCAGGATGAATAAAGAGGGGCTGGCAAGATGGCTTAGCAGGAAAGGGGCTTGCCACCAAGCTTAAGTACCTGAATGAAATCCCTGGAACCCCCCAGGTAGAAGAAGAGGGATGACTCCTGCAAGTTATCCTCAAACTTCCATGGGGATAGTGGGACTATCCCAGACCCACTGAAGCTTAATAATTTAAGGTTGACCTTGGGCAGTCTCCCAAATGCTCTAACCTGACTAAACCTGGCACTGTCTCCTCACATGTGACTAGGTCTACCTCTCTCCTCTGACCTTTCACCTCCATGTCCGTAGAGGATCTCCTGTGTCTGCCTCTTCTCCCAGTGAGCTCTCTGCCCAGAAGTTCTGCCCTCCACTTCTTGCCCAGCTATTGGCCATCAGATCTTTATTACAGCCAATCAGATACAATTCTAGGTTGGCTCTAGGCTAGTGAGGACGAACGAATATTTACAAAATATGGGACTGATGATAGACAATAGAAATAGCAATACCGGAGCTGGAGAGGTGGCTCAGTGGTTAAAAGCACTGACTGCTCTCCCAGAGGTTCTGAGTTCAAATCCCAGCAACGACATGGTGGCTCACAACCATCTGTAATGAGATCTGACGGCCTCTCTGGTGTGTTTGAAGACAGCTACAGTGTACTTACATAAAATAAATAAATCTTTTTTAAAAAAAGAAAGAAAGGAAGGAAGGAAGGAAGGAAGGAAGGAAGGAAGGAAGAAAGAGCAGTACCAAGATCCTACCAGCATTTAGCTCTCTTCGGGTACACAATTAACAGTTGTATGTATGTATGTAAATGTATGTATGTAAAGACAACATACCTTTACACAATGTATCCCAAAACACAGGTGTGCTTCGACATGAATGTAGGGCACAAACAACAACAAAAATGTTAGAAATTAACATATGAAGACCAGGCATGATGGCAGGCCGGTACTGGATCAAGCAGAGGTCCTAAAATTCAATTCATGAAGGCTCACAACCACCTGTACAGCTACAGTATACTCATATACATAAAATAAATAAATCTTTTAAAAAAAAAAAGGAGCCCACATGTCAGCTCATCATTAAGTGCAACTCCAGTTCGAGGGGATTTAGTTCTTCTTCTGACCTCCTCAGGCCCCTGCATACAAGTGGTAGATATGCATTCACTCAAGCGCACACATCTACACACAAAAGAAGAAATTAATCTGTGCACACACATGGGGTAGTACCCATGCAGGCTGGAAGAAAACATCAGATTCCCAGGAACCAAGTTACAGAGGACTGTGCGTCCTATGTGCGTGCTGGGAACTGAACCCAGGTCCTCTGCAAGAGAGCAATCAGTGCTCTTAACCACTGAGCTATCTTTCCAAGCCTGTCCCCTTTTTTCAGGGCGTCTAGTTAAATAGGGTCTCACAATGTAGTCCTGGTTGGCCTGTTGCTGATTAAGTAGCTCTCATGAGATCCTGCCTGCCAAGCCTTTCTAGTGCTGAGATCAAAGGTGCGAAGCCCCATGCCCCGCCCACCCCTCCTTCCCCCACCCCACCCCACCCCACCCCTGCCTTGTTCCTTCTTAATCCAATGTCTCTGTTTCTAACCATGTATTCCTCATACAAGTTTTTCATCCCAAATCACAAGAAATCCCAGCACATGCCCCCTGTACCGTGATCTGTGTCTACCATACCATCTTCACACTCATAAATGAAGATATGCAGGGCAGTGGTGGCGTACGCCTTTAATCCCAGCACTTGGGAGGCAGAGGCAGGCGGATTTCTGAGTTTGAGGCCAACCTGGTCTACAGAGTGAGTTCCAGGACAGCCAGGGCTATACAGAGGAACCCTGTCTCAAAAAACAAAAACAAACAAACAAACAAAAAAAAAAAAAGAAAAAAAAAGATTTTCAAATTAAATATGGAACAAAACTTTAAAATTTTCTCCTTAGTGTTCTGAATAAACTTACTGTTGTTCATATATATATATATATATATATATATATATATGTGTGTGTGTGTATGTGTGTGTGTGTGTGTGTGTGTGTATATATATATATATATATATATATATATATATATATATATATATAAACAAGTTAATTTATTAGTTAGTTAGGTTTTTTTGTTTGTTTTTACAACTTGAAATGTGTTGGCTTGGAGGGAATGAACACTGCTATAAAGACATCGGGACAAGCAGGGCATGGTGGCAGATGCCTTTATCTCCAGCTTTTAGAAGGTCAGTCTGGTCCACATAGTGAGCTTCAGGCCAGGCGGGGCTATAGAGTATGACCCTGTCTTTAAAAATTAAATTTAAGAAAAAAATCTATAAAGAAGTAAACAAATCGAGTACTTTCACCATCCCTAGGTTCGCTCAAGATCCTTGTCTCCAGCTTCCTCCCTTCTTCAGCAACCACTTACCTCATTTCTGACTCCACAGTGTCCCTTGTCTCCTGCCCCATCCCAGTCCTACTCACTCTCCCTGTTCTTGCTGGCTTGCTGTTCACTGTGTCATCAAAGAACAGTAGTGATTTCCCACTAAGACTATGACCTCCCCAGCCACAGGTTTGTCCTGGCTTACAACAGTAAATATGGGTGCTTCTCTGTAGTTCCACTAGATGGGATATGAAAGTGCACAGGTACAGCAGGAGCCCTCAAAGCACCTGCAGATGTTTATATTTACAAGCACAGACTGTAACATGTCCTCATTCCTGGAGATACACCAGCAGGCCTTTCAGATGCGTTCTAGATCCATAATATACTCAGAAGCTAGCACAGTTGCCTGGACCATTCTATAGCAAATAGGGCACTAAGAAGGTAGCTGAGTATGTGGGTGGATTCAGTGAAGGTCAACTGAGACCTAATTGGTCTTGGGACCCAGGAGCTAAGGGAACACTAAAGAAACTTTTAGTGAGATGCAATATATCATGAGAAGTTCATCACTTATATTAACTGTTATGTCAAAAGAGCAGTATTGAGTATAGAAGTATAGTAATACAATTTTATTTATCTTTATATAATTCATCATTCCCCCATGGTCACCTGACTTTGTTGTTGTTGTTGTTGTTGTTGTTTTAGTGTGTGTGTGTGCATGTGTGTGTGTGTGTGTGTTTGTCTGTCTGTCTGTCTGTGTATCTGTGTGTCTATGTCTGTGTCAGGGTCTCACTAGGTAGTCAAACTGGTTTGAAAGTCACTATATAAACCAGACTGGCGCCGGGCGTGGTGGCACACGCCTTTGATCCCAGCACTCGGGAGGCAGAGGCAGGCGGATTTCTGAGTTTGAGGCCAGCCTGGTCTACAAAGTGAGTTCCAGGACAGCCAGGGCTACACAGAGAAACCCTGTCTTGAAAAACAAAAAAATAAAAACAACAAAAAAAACCCCACAAAAAACAAAAACAAAAACAAAAACAAACAACCAAACAAAAAACCCAGACTGGCCTGGAACTCACAGAGACACCCACCTGCCTCTGCTTTCCAAGTGCTGGGATTAAAATTATGTACATATGCAATATGTAAATAAACATAATTTAAAAATAAAATTCATTGATAAGGCTAGCAAGATGGTTCAGTGTGTGCCTTAGTTAGGGTTTCCATTGCTGTAAAGAGACTCCATGACCAAGGCAACTCTTATAAAGAACAACATTTAATCGGGGCTGGCTTACTGGTTCTGAGGTTCAGTCCATTGTCATCATGGCAGTAAGCATGGAATGGCACAGGAGGAGGTGAGAGTTCTGCATCTTGTTCTGAAGGCAAACAGAGAAGATTGGCTTCTGGGCAGCTAGGATAAGGGTCTTAAAGCCCATGCCCACAAAGGCACACTTCCTTTAACAAGGCCACACCCACTCCAACAAGGCCACACCTCCTAATAGTGCCTCTTCCTGGGCCAAGCATATTCAAACCACCACAGTTGGTAAATATGCTTGCTGCCAAGACGGAGGACCTGAGCTCAGTCCCTGGGATGCACATGATGGTAAAGAGAGAACTGACTTCTGCAAGCTGACCTCTGACTGTCACATGTGCACCATGCCACCCACACATACAAGCTAATGAGTAAGTGTAATAACTAAGGTTATTTAAAATTCCTTGATTTTTTGTCATTTTTAATTAATTTTTAAAAAATAATTATTTTATTTATTTACATCCCAAATGTTGCCCCATTCCAGTCCCCCTCCCAGAGTTCTTCACCCCCATCTTCCCTCCTCTTACCTCTGAGAGAATGCTCCCCCCTCCAGGCATTCCCCTTACTTGGGGCATCCTTGATGGTTTTGTAGGAAATTTTACAGGTTCTCCGTTCATCCATCCATGCCCGACTGTCTTTATACCATGTAAAACTCTCCAATGTGGTACTTAGTGTTACACCCACCTTTGGAAGGTTCTCTTAGAGTAGGTAAATATGCACAGTACACTCTCGGGAGGATGTGAGAATATTTGCCCACTCTAGGAAAAGCTTGGCCTTTCTTGTTGTTTTTTGGTTTTTTCGAGACAGAGTTTCTCTGTGTAGCCCTGGCTGTCCTGGAACTCACTCTGTAGACCAGGCTGGCCTCGAACTCAGAAATTCACCTGCCTCTGCCTCCCAAGTGCTGGGATCAAAGGCGTGCACCACCACGCCAGACTAAGCTTGGCCTTTCTTAACTGTTCTTTTCTAGCGTGCTCATTCTCACTGCCCCTGTTGTATCTGGGTGCCATCAAGTAAAGTCTACTCAATTCCAGCATCAATAAAGACCAGATGTTTTGAATATTAATAGAGGAAGAAGTCCACAATTCAACATAGGGCCTCTGGTTACTTACATGGCCAGTAATAACCAAGTGTTGTCTCTACTTCTATAGCATTCAGATGAATCTTATCAGCTATCATGTTCACAGCCTCACACACCAGGCTGAGGGAAGCCCTTTCACAGCATATTAAAAGTCTCTTTCCTTCAAGCACTACAGGTACAGACTGCTCTCCATCCTATTTCCTGTACCATACAGGATTGGTAAGTCCTGTCCCACTGGGACTCATGGATCCACCTGTATTAAAGCTGGGATCAGCAATGTCACCTGGCACTTCCGCAGGGCCTCTCCCTCTTTCTTCCTAGTCTGTCCAGGACTCCAAGGTTTTGGCTCACAGGAGGAGCTATTCAGCACAGATCCATTGTGTATTCTTTTTCCTTCTGGCTTCTCTCAGCCATAATAAATAGAAGGCTACCATGTGGTGCCTTGTTCCCCACCACAACATAAAACCACCACTGCCCTGCAAAATCAGAGGCTAGTGCAGAGATAGATACCATGCACATAGCTTCTTCTTATTGCAGATCCTCCCACATGTGGGTATTTATTTATTTATTCAGACTGATCTCACTATGTACACTAGTCTGGCCCAGAACTCATTATATAAAGAGTCCAGATTGGCCTTGACCTAGCAATGATACTGTTGAGTCAGGATTAAAGGCACATGCCAGTTCCACTGGCTTTGTTTTTCTTTTTTCTTTTTTTTTTAAAGATTTATTTATTTATTTTATGTGAGTACATTATAGCTCTCTTCAGACACACCAGAAGATGACATTAGATCACATTACAGATGGTTGTGAGCCACCATGTGGTTGCTGGGAATTGAAGTCAGGACCTCTGGAAGAGCAGTCAGTGCTCTTAACTGCTAAGCCACCTCTCTAGCCCCTTGATTTCTTTTTAACTTCAGGGAATATAGTCTGAAGGTTCATAGACATAAATGCATTGACCATTGGATATATATATATATATATATATATATATATATATATATATATATCCTACTACATAGGGAAGAATGACATATTTCAAGTTTCAAGTGCTCCCTCAGGCATCCCACCCACCAATGTTAGCTTAAGTTTCATGTCTTATCATCCATAGTGTTAAAACCTAGGTAACTGTTACCTGTCTAGCCTGCCATTTTGTGCTGTTACTAATGCTATAAGGAAACTTTCTCATATGCTGTTAGTGCTGTTTTTAGGATGGTCTGTGCTTTTGTGTTCTTGGAAACCAGTCACAACAGAAGTCAGTTAGAACTGTTTTTATAGCGTTAGACACAATAACCTTGGGCCCAGACCAACCACGCAGCAGCACTTCCTGCACCTGTATATGAGCTTTTATAGTATTTGCTTTTATAAGCTGCCCCTGGGATGAACCCCAACATAAGAGAGAGACACCTACACCTGTTTAGAATAAGACTTCCACTTTGAGTATGGGCCAAGTAAAGTTTAAGTTCACGAGACCTTCCTGGAAACTGACATCCTACTTTGCAGAAAGAGACATGTACATGGGTAACTGTCCTAGTTGACAAATTAAGACATAAACATTAGACAAGGCAAGTCCCTGCTGCAGGTGAATACCCCAACCAATAGGAGCAGGATAAGTGTACAACAAAGACATGTTCCTAAGAAAACCCCCATCCCTAAATCCTGATTGGTGGGATAACTTGGCATAGATATTTGTGGGTTTTAGTCTTAAAAGCTTTATAGGATTCTATCTGGGCATCACAGTTCAGCTCCCAAGTCTAACCTATGGCCCTGACCCATCAGTTCTGGGGAATATGCACAGTAAACTATCCCTGTCAGACTGAGATCAGTGTGAGTTTGTGTGGTTTGTGAGGAGAAGCCTGGAGTGGAGAGCATACAAGGACAATAGTCCTCCCAGATGAGCCTTTAGTTCTGTCACGTTCCAGTTCATGCACCTAGCAAAGACCAAAGAGACAATTCTACTCCATTCTAGCTTAGTGGAACAATGAACTTAATTGAGGCTGTTTCTGGACTGTGAGACTTGTGAAACTTACAGTTGCATGAAGAGCTGAAAATTGTTATTTATGTAAGTGAGACAGAAGTTGGTACAAAGGATTGGGGTATAGTGTGATAGGCCTGACAATGTTTTTGTTTGGAGGAATGTAGACCTTGGACTAGAAAGCAGTTGAATACCTTTAGTGGGGCTGAATGGGTCATTCTAGTGGGAACATGGAAGACACTGGTGCTGTGGGTGACTTGAATTGTGGCAACCTGGCTCAAGAAGTTTCAAAGAAGAATGTTCATATGTTGCCTAGAGACTGTTCTTATGATATTTTAGCAAAGGATGTGGCTGCTTCTTGCCCTTGTCTAAAAAGTCTGCCTGAGGTTAAATTGAAGACTTTTGGATTAATTATGTTGGCAGCAGAAATCTCAAGACAGCCTAATATGGACTCTGTCATGTGGTTATTAGTGTTCACGATCATGCAGATTTATAATGAACCGGAACAAGCTGAGCAAGGAAAACACAACATGTACAATTTCAGGAGAAAACGGTTACCAGCCAGGTGGTGGAATGGAGCTAAGTCCTGGGTTCAAGGAGATAAGCAGATTTTTTAAAAGCCTGACGTTAAATGGAATAAAGGGAGTGGTAACCTCAGGGCAAGATCCCACCCAGCCAAGTTTCCAATTTGTGAAAAGGAATTAAGGAAAAATTTAGAGCTGGGTGTGGCAGTGCACACCTTTCTTTAATCCCAGCACTCAGAATCACTAAGTAGGGACCAGCCTGGTCTACAGAGCAAGTTTCAGGACAGCCGAGCTTGGGCAGTGAAGGAAACCATGGAAAACAGAAAGCTGCTAAGTTGAACAAAAAGGATGTTCCAGCCCCAGCAAGCGGCAGAGCTTGGCAGCTTTGGTCACATGGCTCTAACTTCAGAGTCCAGGATAGAAGAAAGGATTTATGGAATATCCCTCCTCAACTAAAGCTGCTGAGGCAAGGAATGTGTCAGAGGTGTCTCTGCATAGAGGCCTAAAGAAGCCATTGGGTGAAGCTGAGGCCTGGATTACCTTGGAGACCCCAAAATCTTGGAGATGCTAGAGCCATGGGATACCTGCTGAAGAAAGCTGCTAACAGGGAGTGGGACCAACTCAAGAGAGAAAAGTGTGTTGCAGTCAACAAAGCTGAAAGGAAGTGGAGCTATGAAGAATGTTTTTATATCAGATATGGAGATATAGATTGGGAGTTTGCCCAGCTGGGTTTTGGTCTTGCTTTGGTCCAATATTTCCTCACTATGCTCCCTCTTGGAATGGTAATGTATGTCCTGTGCTATTGTATGTTGGAAGTATGCAATCTGCTTTTTCATTTTTACTTTAGACGGGTAAGAGTTTGTCATGAATCTCAGAAGAGACTTTGGTCCTTGGACTTTTAAATAAGTTTGAGACTGTTATACACTATGGGGACTTTTGAAGTTAGACTGAATGTACTTTGTATTATGTTATGCCTACAAACCTATGGAGGCCAGAGAATGGAATGTGGTAGTTTGAATAAAAATGGCTCCTAGAGGCCCAAAGGAAGTGGCATTATTATAGGTGTGACCTTGCCGAAGTAGGTGTGGCCTTATTGGAGGAAGTGTGCCATTTTGTGGAAATGTGTTTTGAGGTCTCAGAACCTCAAGCCTGGCCTAATGGCTCACTATCTCTTGCTGCTACCCATGGATCCAGATGTAGAACTTTCAGTTCTTTCTCCAGTACCATGTCTGCCTGCATGCCTACCTACCATGCTTACTGCCATGATGATAATTGACTAAACCTCTGAACTGGAAGCCAAGCCCAATTAAATGTTTTTCTTTATAAGAGTTGCTGTGGTCATGGTGTCTCTTCACACAAAAGAAACTCTAATTAAGACAGTAAGTATCCTCAATGAAGATGGAGCCTTTTCAGCCACATCCCATAATGTTAGCTGAGCTCCCCATGCCCTCCTGTTGGGGCCTGTTATGGAGCACAAGTTCTGAAGGTCTTACGTAGCTAGTCACAGCTGCTCTGACTTCAAGAGGACAGCCACCATATTATACTCAGAGGACAGAATTCTGCTTGAAGGTTCCTAAAGTGTGTATAGCACAAGGAGAGTGGTGGGCCATATGTGCCTATAATCCCAGCCCGAAGGAGGCAGAGCAAGGAGGATTGACACAAGCTTGAAGCCAGCTAGGGCTGTGGAGTGAGATCTTGGTTTTAAGAAAGAGCTGGGGAGTATAACTCAGCCAGTAGCCATGTTTACCAGGCATACAAGAAGCCCAGGGTTCCATCCCCAGCAGAGCATAACATCAGGCATGATGCCACACCTGTAATTCCAGCACACAGGAGGTAGAGGCAGAAGAATCAGGAATCCAAGGTCATCTCCAGCTACACAGCAAGTTTGAGTTTGAGGCCAACCTGAAATATATGAGAACCCTCTATCACACACACACACACACACACACACAGAGAGAGAGAGAGAGAGAGAGAGAGAAACAGAGACAGAGACAGAGACAGAGAGACAGACAGATAGAGAGAGAGACCACACTCACCAGATCTGCCACGGGACCAATCAGCTCAGTGCTGGGGATAAAATGCCTACTTATTGAGGGAGCAGAAAGCAGAGCTCTGGCTAAATCTACTTTGTCTTCAACAGCAACTTTTAATCCCTTTGTCTGGCGAATGAAATCAGTTCCCAGAACACTAAGGTTATTAATAACTTTGGGACCTTTTCCCAGTCTCTGAATCAATTGGCAGACGACTCTGGTTTTTCACCCCTGGATGCTTCTAGTATTTAGAGCTGAGAAGTGACTTTCTCTTCAAGAACCTGTGCTGATTTTTTGTGCAGTGACCGCTGCAGAGCTCAACCCTGGATCTTCTTGCATAGCTAAGTGTGTGGTTGCTTCTTTGCTTCTACTGTCTACTGGGAAGTCCAATGTGTGTTTCCTCTCTCAGATGGCTTCTCACTGCCAAGTGCAGGCCAGAGTGTTGACAGAGAACCATGGAGCCGGCCTGATTTAGATGGAGGTCACTTTGAGCTGCCTCCTCCCTTTGTACTGGGCACAGGCTTCCTAGTCATCTGGGCATAGTCTCAATCTGGGGGCCACTTCTCCCAGAGAAACTGCTGCAGTCCACGACTCCCCTGGCATGGGAGCATCACAAATGCCTGTCTTGAAGAGGGCACCTGCTCCTCTCCATCTCTTCTGTCATCTTTCCTCAGGTCCCAGCCGTGCCCATGGTGTCCCAGGATCTCATCGCTGCTGCTCTGATCCTCACCTGCTTCCTCAGCTTCTGTAGCCTTACCTGCCCACAGCAGAATCACAGGAGACTGTCCCCAGCATCCTAATCTAGCTGGCTCAGTGGGACACACAGGCCTCATGTCACTTCCAAAGCTGTTAGGTGAGCTGAGAAGTAAATATGAGAGCATGACTTGGGAGGCTGACAGGTAAAGGGACTCGCATTATGGGTAGCCATCACTGGTGCCTGGGGAGACGGCTCAGTATAGTGCTTTTAGCATAAGCACAAGGACTTGAATTCAGATCCACAATGCCTGTGTAAGCACAGCGATGTCTGCCTGGCTTCTCAACCCTGGCGAGGAAGAGATAAACATCTCTGGGTCATGCCGTCCAGATAGTCTAGGCAAGTCACTGGGCACCAGGTTTAGTGAGAGACCCTGACCCCAAAATTGAGGACTTAGCTAGTAAAACCACTTGCCCACAAGCTTGGTGATATGGATTCAGTTCTTGGAGTCCAAACAAAATTGGAAGGAGAGGTGTGCTTTCTCAAAGTTGTCCTATGACCTCCATGGACATGTAGTAGCATTTGCTGCCCTCCCCCCACCTCAATCCCCCAGTAATAATAAATTTGAGAGGCTAGAAAGGTGGCTCCATGCCAGGTGTGGTGGTGCATGCCTTTAATCCCAGCACTTGGGAGGCAAAGGCAGGCAGATTTCTGAGTTCAGGGCCAGCCTGGTCTACAGAGTGAGTTCCAGGACAGCCAGGACTGCACAGAGAAACCCTGTCTTGAAAAAAAACAAAACAAAACAAAAAACCCAAAACAACAACAACAACAACAACAAAGATGGCTCCATGATTAAGAGCAGTGATTGCAGCCGGGCATGGTGGTACATGCCTTTAATCCCAGCGTGTTCCAGGAAAGAAAGAAAGAAAGAAAGAAAGAAAGAAAGAAGGGAGGGAGGGAGGGAGGGAGGGAGGGAGGGAGGGAGGGAGGGAGGGAGGGAGGGAGGGAGGGAGGGAGGGAGGAAGAAATCCTGAGATATGAGATAACCACCATCTCCGCAGTTCCTGTTCCATTATGTAATTTGCCTGCATACATGTATGTGCACCATGTGCATGCCTGGTGTCCATGGAAATTCAAGAGGACATTGGATCCCCTGAAACTGGAGATTCGATGGTTGTCAGCTGTCATTTGGGTCCTGGGAGCAGAACTCAGATTATCTGCAAGAGCGGCAGATTCCTAACTGAAGAATCATCTCTCCAGTCCTTATTACTTTTAAATACCAAGTTTTTAAGAATTGGACTGTTTTTTTAAAAGATTTATTTATTTTATTTATATTAATACACTGTAGTGTCTCCAGACACACCAGAAAAAGGACATCAGGTCCCATTACCGATGGTTGTGAGCCACCATGTGGTTGCTGGGAATTGAACTCAGGACCTCTGGAAGAGCAGTCAGTGCTCTTAACCACTCAGCCATCTCTCCAGCCCATGTTGTATACATGTATACAATGCTCTGTGATCATTTTCTCTTTCTCTCACTGACTCTTTACCTGTTTCCCATTGGTTCCCTTTCTGCATTCATGTCTATGTGTGTGTGTGTGTGTGTGTGTGTGTATGTGTGTATGTATGTATGTGTGAATGTGTATGTGTATTGTGTGTGTGTGTCTGTATACATGTGGGTAAGCATATGTATGTATGTGTATTGTATGTGTATGTATGTGTATGCATAGTGTGTGTATGTACATTGTGTATATGTGTATATATATTGTATATATGTATTTATGTGTGTATGTATGTATATGCATAGTATGTTTATGTATGTTACTGTGTGTTTGTATGTGTGTATTATGTATATGTGTGTGTATTATGTATATGTGTATATGTCTGTGTGTGTATGTGTGTATTGCTGAGTGCAATGGCCATACCATAGTCAGAAGTCAGTGTTTCCCAACTCTCCTCACCATTATCTGCCTCTTACAGCCTTTCTACTCGCTCCCCTGTTATGTTCCCTGAGCCTTGAAGGAGGTTGCAGATGCTCTTTAGTGCCAAGCAATTACATTACTTATTCTCAGACTTTGATTAATCATGAGTGTCCACCCCAGCCACAGGCTTTTGAACTAGGCTATGTTTTCTAGATTTTTAAAAAATGTGTATATGTGAGTGCACCATATGCATGTTTGGTACCCTTGGAGATCATAAAAGGGCATCACACCCCGTGGAACTGGAGGTGTGAATGATTGTGCGCTGCAGTATGGGTGCTGGGAATTGAACCCAGGTTCTCTTCAAGAGTAACAGCCCTCTTAACCACTGAGCTGTCTTCCCAACCTCTAGTCCAATTTGTTTGTTTGTTTGTGGTTGTTTTTGTTTTTATTTTTGTTTTTGGTTTTGGTTTTGGTTTTGGTTTTGGTTTTGGTTTTTCGAGACAGGGTTTCTCTGTGTAGGCTGTCCTGAAACTCACTCTGTAGACCAGGCTGGCCTCAAACTCACTCTGTACACCAGGCTGGCCTTAAACTCAAAAATCCACCTGCCTCTGCCTCCCAAGTGCCACCACTGCCTGGTTGCATTGAGGCATCTTACCAGTAGCTACACCACTGAAGAAAATGTCTTTCCCTCTCAGAATCATCAACTGCCTGAGAGAGGTGTGGAGCCCGGTGCAGCCCCCTGCCCCACTGGAAGCTTTTGATGCTGGGTGGTTTTGCATGGGGATGTTGGTGCCTTTGGTCTTCTGGCTTGTTTGCTTGTCTCATGCCCCTGTCCCCACCTTCTCACACCTTCTCACACTTTCTCACGCCTTCTCACACCCTCAGGATTGACTCTTTGCTCTCAATGGATACGTTCCTCATGAAGTCATTTACAAGTCAAAACCACCATTGTCTCCTCCAGTGCTGAAGAGAAGATAACGCAATGTCTGAGTTCCTGCTCCCAAGTCACCTGGAGAGTTCTCCCAAGTGTGTGAGATCTGGAGGAATGCAGTCCAAGTAACTCTGCTGGAGCCCTGTTTCCCACCAGAGCTTCCAGACACTTTTTGGAACTCAGTGGGGAATTATCAGTTGGTGGAAAGTGACTTGTCCATCTGTCTATTTGTCTGTCTATTTATCTAACATCTATCATCCACCAGTCTGTCTATCATCTACATCTATCTATCCATCTACACATCTGTCTATTTTTCTAAGAATTATTTATTTTATGTATATGAGTATACTCTAGCTGTACAGATGTTTGTAGCCTTCATGTGGTTGTTGGGAATTGAATTTTAGGACCTCTTCTCACTCTGGTCAACCCTGCTCTCTCTGGTCGGCCCTGCTCGCTCCGGTCAACTCAGCTTGCTCCAACCCAAAGATTTGTTTATTATTATACATCAGTACACTGTAGCTGTCTTCAGGCACACCAGGAGAGGGCATCAGATCTCATTAAAGGCGGTTGTGAGCCATCATGTAGTTGCTGGGATTTGAACTCAGGACCTTGGGAAGAGCAGTCAGTGCCCTTACCCACTGAGCCATCTCACCAGCCCACATCTGTCTATTTAATTAAATATTTTATTTTTTTCATTTGTGGGTAAGGGTGAGGGTGAGTGTAGGTGAATGCCTTTACCTGCTGACTCATATCATAGGCTCTAGTTAGGGTAATTTTTTTTTAAAGATTGATTTCTTATTTATATTTCCCTCTGTGTGTGTGTGTGTCTGTATTAGTGTATCATCAGATATCAAAAGTCAGTGTTGGATCCCCTGAAGCTGGTGTAAGGGTAAATGATTCGCTGAAGACACAAATAGCATGTAAATGTAAAGAGTATTTTAATCTGCACAAGTCCAGCATGCTGGGGTCTCCCATTACCAAAACAGAGAGATAACCAAGTGAGCTTGCAGGCCTGATTTAACACATTAGGGGGTTCCAGGGTAGGTGACCTTTATCTTGCTCCGTTTCTAGGGGTATCCCATTACCAAGTTGTGGGGGGCTGGAAACTTGCTGAGGAAGTAACTGAGGAAGTCTGGAAACTGCTGCTGACCCATTGTCCTTGCCTCAGGCCAGGTGGTGGTCAGCTTCTAAGGCTTGGACTTGCCTGGAATTGCCCAGTTTTTGGAAAGAGAGATTTAGGCTTAGTCTCCTTAACTGCCAATTTGAAGCCCGTCATGGAATAAGCCTAGCCTTTTCATTCCCTGCTTTCAGTAATGGGCCATCTAAATCTTTGGGATGTTTCTGAGGCCCCTACACTAGCAACTCTAGCCAGCCCTATGTCAAGGAGAGAACCTATACCACAGTTGAAATGTCCTCCCTTTTAACCCAATTGCAGGTTCAAGCAATGGCAGATAGGAGGAGGAGCAGACTCATAAACCTGGCAGATGGCAGGCCAGAGTTGCTTCCAGACCTTATGGAGGGCTTCCAAGGATTTTAAAAACTTATTTTGGTCATATTCAGCTAAGATATCAGACTGGAGGTTAGGCAGCATGACAGGGGGCCTTCCATATAGGATCTCAAACAGGGTGGGGCCTAAAGTATAGGGGGTGTTCTTAGCCCTATATAAGGCATAAAGTAGGAGAGATGCCTGCTCGCCACAAGTTTCAGAGGTTAATTTGGTCAAAGCTTCCTTCAGGTTCTAATTTATCCTCTCTATTTGCCCTGAACTCTGGGGTCTGTATGTATAATGCAATTTCCAACTGGTCCCCAGAACCTGTGCTAGAGACTGAGTTACCCGAGCAATGAATGCTGGTTCATTGTCAGAACCAAGCAGGGTAGACAATCCATACCTGGGTATGATGTCTCCCAGAAGGTTCCTTGCCACTACATTGGCAGTCTCCTTTTTTGTAGGTAGGCGTCTACCCATCCTGAAAAGGTATCTATAAAAACTAGCAAATACATATATCCATATGTCCCTAGTTTTATTTCTGTATAATTTATTTCCCAATTAGCCCCTGGCTGTTGACCCCAGATTCTGGTTCCTGGAGAGTTTCCTTGATTGGGGCCTGAGGAGTCCATGGCCTGGCAGGTGGCACAGTCCGAGATTACCTGCTCAACCAAGTGTCCTAAGTCAGATATTTTGTACCTTGTCCCTCACAGCAGTTTCTTCAGTTTTTGGTGACCTGGGCTTGAAGCTTGATGAATCTGATGGATGAGTGGCTTAGCAAACTCCTCAGGTAGGATGGTGCAGCCTTCAGAGGTCAGCAACCATCTTTTCTATAAACTCCTTGGCATTTTGCCTGATCTCATTTATCTTCAGCAGTATATATTCAGGGATGTCTGGGAGAACAGTGAGGAGCAAAGCTATCAGGGTGCTGTCAGTGGAAGCCTGGGTGGCCTCCCTTTCAGCCTTATCAGCTAGCCTGCTCCCTCGGGCTATTTCTGTTGTCCCTTCCTGATGCCCAGGGCAATGAATCATGGCCACTTTGAGAGGAAGTCATATGCCTCCAATAAAGCAAGTATTCCTTCCTTATTTGTGATGTTTTTTCCTCCAGCAGTCAATAATCCCATCTGCTGCCAGTGTTAACGTTAGCTATGGTTCCTTTTGACAGATTTAAAGCCTGGGTTAGAATCTTTAGTTTAGTTTTCTGGGCCGAGGTTTCCAGCAGTTGCGCAAATAACAGAGTCCAGGTCATTACCACCACCCCTGCATACCCGATTCTATTCTGGATGAAGCTGCTCCCATCTGTGAAGTAGATACATACTACATTTGTCCTGTATATGTCAGTCAAGTCTAGCCTGAACTACAGAGCAATCATGTTGCCCATCTGAGGATGAGTCAGGTAACGGGGAGGTTGGGTTTAGGGCAGATGATGGGTTATCTCTTAAGCAAGGGGGATTCAAAAATAGAGCCTGAAGGTCCACCAGACTGGCATCGGATAACCACTGGCTGGGTGGATACTTGAGGGTCCGTCAATAGAATGGGTGTGTTGATAACAAGTTCCTGCCCCATGGTTATTTTGTCAGCATCCTTTGCTAGCAGGGCAGTGGCAGCTATGATCCAGAGGCAGGGTGGCCATCCTTAGGCCACTAGGTCCAGCTTCTTAGATATGTAAGCCACAAGTTTTTTTTCACCCCATGGTCCCAAAGTTTGGGTAAGTACCCCCTTTGCTATCCCCTTTCTCTGATCCACATACAGATGGAAAGGTTTGTGAGTGTCTGGGAGGGCCAAGGCCAGAACCTCCAATAAGGCTCTTCCTAGAGTCTTAAAAGCCATGTCCTGCCGGGCGTGGTGGCGCACGCCTTTAATCCCAGCACTCGGGAGGCAGAGGCAGGCGGATTTCTGAGTTCCAGGCCAGCCTGGTCTACAAAGTGAGTTCCAGGACAGCCAGGGCTATAAAGAGAAACCCTGTCTCGAAAAACCAAAAAAAAAAAAAAAAAAAAAAGCCATGTCCTTTCTTCATGTGTGTTCCAGAAATGGAACTTAAGCCATCAGTCCTAGAGGCAAGCACATTTACTGGCTTAGCCATCTGTTTCACTGATCTCCGTGCCTTGTTGAGTTGATGTAATGCTGGGGCTGGAACCCAGATTTTTTTTTTAAGATTTATTTATTTATTATATGTAAGTACACTGTAGCTGTCTTCGGACACACCAGAAGAGGGCCATCAGATCTCATTATAGATGGTTGTGAGCCATCATGTGGTTGCTGGGATTTGAACTCACGACCTTCAGAAGAGCAGTCGGCGCTATTAACCACTGAGCCATCTCTCCAGCCCAGAACGCAGATCTTTATGAGTATGAGGCAAGTACTCTGTCAACTGAGTCACATCCCCAGCTCTCTATTGTATGTGAATGACTGTGAGCCCCTGGTTCTGGGAACCTTGGTGAACTGTTTACCCAACAACCTAGTTGGCAAACTGGTCGTGGCTAGAAGGGAGTGTGTTATATAAACAAATGGGAATGACTGGTTGTTCAGGCTCCACAGAGGTCTGTGGCTTGCTTTTCCTGTCTGCCTACCAGGATCAGCTAGACTCAAACCCTTTCTAAGACCCTGGATAAAGCAGTACAACCTCATGTACTCATTGGTGCACCCGTCCATTCCACTTGTTTTCATAGAGCACCGAATACATGCGGGTACTATTGTAGACATTTTCGTGTTAGTGACCAACACCATAGTCAAAACTCTGGCTTTGTGAGATTACATCCTATACTGGAGATAGATGCCAAACGTAAATGAGGAATTGTGTTGTGAGTTGAATAGGGCAAGGACGAATGGTGGGGAAAGCAGTATGGTTAGGCAAGGCTTTTGTGAGCTGGGCAGAGACCTATAAGAAGGGACAGGGAAGGCCTTGGTACCAGTCAATAGAAGGGCATACCAAAGCAGATACATACAGTACCAGTCAGTTTTGAATTTTAGATGTATATTAACAATTGGCAGGATTAGCCAAGTGATATAGTGCAAGCATGAGGACTTTAATCTGTTCCTCAGAACCCATTCAAGATAACTCTAGAACCCTAGCATTCATATCTTCAAAAATAATGTGGATGGGACTGGCTGGATTACTCATAGGATAAAGGTCTTTGCTGCCAAGCCTGGAGCCTGAGGAACTGAATTCCATCAGATGTGTAAGGAAAGTGCCATCTCTCACAGGTTGTCCTCTGATCCCCACTTGCACATAAATACTCCTTAGTGTATGTCTCAAATATCACCTAAGATGCTGTGATGGCTATTCCTGGTTGTCAAGTTGACTACATCTGGAATGACTACAATCCAGAAAGGGAGGGCACACCTGTGATCCAGATCTTGAGGCTAGAAGACACAGGGTTTTGATTTGGATCTTGAGGAATAGTGGCCATGAAAAGGTTAGGTCCAGGCAAGGTAGTACATGGCTTTAATCCCAGGAGACAGAGGCAAGCAGATCTCTGACTTCAAGGCCAGCCTGGGACAGATTAAGTTCCAAGTCCAGGCATAGTAGTATGCATCTTTAATCTGGGCCATACCTTCTGCTGGAGCCCTACATAAGGATGATGAAAGAAGGAAGGTTCACTCTTCTTTGCCTGCTTGCACTTACTTGCCAGCACATCTGTTGGAACCTACCTCTTCAGGATTCTAGATTATACAGAATACCAGATGAAACACCTAGCCTCGTGGGACTGAGCAACTACTAGACTCTTGGACTTTCCATTCACAGCTACCCGTTATTGGGTTAGATAGATTGCAGACTGTAAGTCATTTCAATAAAGTGTTTAATATAGAGAGACATTCCATAAATTACGTTAATCTAGAGAACCCTGACTAATAGAGGTGCTTATGCTAAAAGTTCTCCAAAATTCAAATTTTATATTGAATATTTTCTTTTTTTAGGTTTTTAAATTATTTATTTATTTATTTATTGTATGAGTGCTCTGTCTGCATGTACAACTAGAGACCAGAAGAGGGCATGAGATCCCACCATGTGGTTGCTGGGAATTGAACTCAGGACCTCTGAAAGAGCAGGCAGTGCTCTTAACTGCTGAGTCATCTCTCCAGCCCACTATTGAATGAGAATATCTGACTCCTGTAATTTGAGAAGCATCAAACACAAATTTAAGGTAACTAATAAGGAAGCTGAATATGGTGGTCCCTGCCTGTGACTCCAGTACTTGGGATGACAAAGAAGGCAGGTCGCACAGGTTCTGAGTCTAGCTTGGGTTATACAGTGAGTTCTCTGAGATACTGTCTCAAAAATTAAACAACAAGAAGGGCTAGAGATGAACCTCAGTGCTCGCCTAGCATGCATGGAGTTCTGAGACCCATCCCTAACACTGTGAGAAAGTCCAGCTGCTGGGGTAGAGCTGGAATCCCAGCACTCAAGAGATAGAGGCAGGAGATCAAAAGCTCAACATCCTCCACTATATAGCAAGTTGAGGACAGCATGGGCTATGGACCCTGTCAGGGGCAGGAGGGAGGGAAGAGACAGACAGACAGACAGACAGACAGACGGAGAGAGACAGACAGACAGACAGAGACAGACAGACAGACAGACAGAGAGAGAGAGACATGGGAGTAGCTTTTGTTGTTTTATTATTTATTTACTTGAGAGTGTATCTCATATACCCCAGGCCTCCAGCTCACTAGCTAGCTGAGGCTGATCTTGACCTCCTGATTCTCCTGGGACTACCTCACTGTGCAGTGAACTGCAGGCGTAGGCTACAGCACTGACTTTAAGATGCATTCTTTCAGGAAATAATCCACATACAAAAGCCAACCCAAAACAACAACCACAAGCCTACACCCTCTGAGGTAATCATGACTAAACCTGACTTGCCCCTCCTCTTTTGCAAGCAGGCACCTCTGTGCTGCTTTCCCAGGACAGTCCCAACAGTGACAAATTGGGTGTCTTAAATCCACAGGCCCCTGTTCTCTCACAGTGCTAGATACAGGATGGAGATGAAGGTGTCACCAGGGCCCCACCCTCGCTGAAGATTTTAGGGCAAGAACTTCAGTGTTTCCTCCTGGCTTCTGTCAGCATAATGCCAGTCTGAGACTGGACTGCTGCATCATGTTGTCTGGGTCCAAATCAAACTATGTGAGTCATTGGATGACAGCATGCAGGAGTCCAGGATGACTTCAGTTCAACTGATACAAAGTCCCATTCCTAAATAAGGTCACATCCCCAGATCCTGGGCGTTAGGACTTTGATGTGTTTTTCTTGGGAACACAAATCTATCTGCCTGCCTCACTCAGTGCCAAACCATCTTTGTTTTGGGAACTTAATGATTTCTTTGTCTGGTGGGGGAAGGTTTGGGGAGGTGCTTCAGTGGGGGAAGGGCATGTGCTGTGCAAGCAGAAGGACCTAAGTTTGAATCCCCAGCACTCAAGTACCAGATGTGGCCATTCCAGCCTGTGACATCAGCATGGGGAGCAGGGGAGGTATATGGCTGGGGCTTGTTGGCCAGCTAGTATAGGCGGAAGAAAATGGAGCTCCATGTTTAGTGAGCAAGCCCTTTTCAAGAAATAAGTGGATTTAGGTGTGGTGGTACACACTGTTAATCTCTCCACTGGGGTGTTGGGATGGGGGCAAGGCAAGTGGATTTCTATAATTCAAGACAGGGGCTTGGTCTATGTAGAGAGCTCCAGGACAGCCACCAGGCTATGTAGTAAGACTGTCTCAAACCTCCTTGTGAAAAGAGAGAGAGAGAGAGAATATAAGTGGAAAATGATAGATGATACTTGATGTCCTATTCTTGCCTCCAAGTGTACACACACACACACACACACACACACTATAAAAAGTGTCCCCCCAGATAAAAACACAAGATACTTCCAGCACTTCAGAAATCTACATCATACCCCCTCCCAGTCATTACTGTAGTGTTTGAGAGTCCCCCACTGGCACCTTGACTTCTGTCATCAATTCTAATTCATGGGTTCCCATCTCCCAGCTACAGAAACTAGACAGAACTCACAGAGCAGCTACTAGCTGCTGTCCTCAAGACTGTGTGTGTCTTCTCACTGAGGAGATGCGGATCCAGATAGACATTGGAAGAAGAATGTGGGGCTCAGTCCAGGAGGCTTCAGGCCAACTTCTATGACTTCCCCTTGTCCTCACTCCAACTTTTCCAAGCGACAAAATATGATGCCATACACCAATACTTGCTAACTAGGACAACGTACCTGAACCTTATCCAGGACTTCTGTAGGCCTTGGCCATGCAGAAATTGTTGTTTTAAAAAACAAAAATCCCAGCTGTTTGATTTCACCAATGAAGACTCAGGAGCCAGAGGATGTGATGAAAGCCTGATACCTCAGAGGGGCAGAGAAAGCACCCAGCTGACCTTCCTACTCCACTGATGTCCCAGAAGGAAAAAGCTCTTTCTCCTCCACGTTGTCTTAATCACCATCTAACTCAATGTCCCTCCTTTCCATTTAGTTATGTTCACTCCCTGTCAGCTGGTCGCTTGCTCTGCCTTTTGACCTAGTTTGGCTTTATTTGGCTGTTAGGTTCAAAGTGAGTGTTAGAGCTGAGCCACACCACCAGCCAGTCCACAATCTTGAGGTTCACAATGTGGTCAAATATCCTACAATAAGACATGGCTGGGGCTGGAGAGATGGCTCAGGGGTTAAGAGCATTGACTGCTTTTCCAGAGGTCCTGAGTTCAATTCCCAGCAACCACATGGTGGCTCACAACCATCTGTAATGGGATCTGATGCCTTCTTCTGGTGTCTCTGAAGACAGCTTTAAAAAAAAAGACATGGCTGACTATATGCACACCTGAGGTTCTAGTCTCACCAGAGGAAGGCATGAAATTGCCACCTGTTTCTTCCTTATACTGGCAGTCTGGTTAAAAATTAACCAAGCACTGATGTATGAGTTTGTAGATTTTCTCCGTTCTATGCTCACCTGTTTATCCTTAGGCCAGCATCCTGTTATTTCACTTATTGTATCTCTGTAGTAAGGGTTTTTGTTTCATTTTGTTTGGGACCCAAGATGGAACTCTAAGCACGTGCTCTATCACTGAATTGGAGAGCTTTGTTTTCATTTTAAAATTAGCTACTGTAAATCTTCTAACTCCCTTCCCCCCACCCCTCAAGACAGGATTTCTCTACGCAGCCCTTAGATGTCCTAGAATTCTCCTTGTAGACCAGGCTGGCCTTGAACGCAGAAACTCTTTGCTGTCCAAGTGCTGGGATTAAAGGTGTGCATCACCACCACCTGGCCTGTTCTTTACTTTAGTGCTTTGCATTTCCATATTAATTTTTGAAACACTTTTCTAATTTCACCAAAGAAGCTGGCTGGGATTTTGATGGAGATTGCTTTGATGTTGTAGATAAAGCAGAGATCTTGATGACATTAAGTGCACCAAACTACGAATGCATACCTTTTTTTTTTTTTTTTTTTTTTTGGAGACAGAGTTTCTCTGTGCAGTCCTGGCTGTCCTGGAACTCACTCTGTAGACCAGGCCTCGAACTCAGAAATCTGCCTGCCTCTGCCTCCCCAGTGCTGGGATTAAAGGCCTGCACCACCACTGCCTGGCTGAGATCTTTTCATTTAGCTTTGTATTGACTTCTTTCAGCAGCACACATACTGCCTGTGTACGTTTGTTAAATGTGTTTTTATGTGTTAGTTGCTTTGATCCTATTGCAGGTGACATGTAGGGGCAGAGGAATTGGCTCAGTGGGTAAAGTGCTTGTACAAGCAAAAACCCACGTTTGTATCTCCCCCGTACCCATGGGAAAATGTGTCTGTGACCCCAGAACTGGGGTAGGAGGGCAGAGACAGATTCTGGGTACTTTTGACTAGACTTACTGTCTAGTCTAGTCAAAAGTACAAGCTCCCAGTTCACTGAGAGACCCTGTCTCAAAAAATAAGATGGAGATTGAAGAAGACACCTAGTGTTGACTTCTGGCCTCCATATATGTCATGACACATACGGTACAATACATATCCCTGTATGTCCAATTTGCTGAGAAAAAAGATATCACAAAGATATAAGGTAGTTTTGGAGATATAAGTTTAAAGAATGAGTTAGTTGTCAACTTAACTTGTATCCAGTTCTGAGACTATCAGCACAAAGCCCAAGTGGTCAGTGCTAGTTTTCAGTCCATCATTAGCCAGGAGTAAAGACCATGAACATCTCTGAGCTGCTCTGACTTTTAAACATCTCATAGAGTAATCAGACAGGGTTTCTATTACTGGGATGAAACACTATGACGAGAAGCAACTCAAGGAGGAAAGGGTTTACTTCAGCTTACACTTCTGGGTAGCAATCCATCACTGAGTGAGGTCAGGGAAGGAACTCAAGCAGCCCAGGAACCCAGAGGCAGGAACTGATACCACCTGCCCAGCGACACCACCACCTGCAGTGAGCTGGGTGTTCCCACATCAATCATCAATCAAGAAATGCATGACAGGCTTGCTCATAGGCCAACTTGAGCCTATGAGGCCATTTTTCACAGTTGAGGTTCACTTTTCCAAAATGTCTACAGTTGTGTGTCTAGGTGAGGTTTTATGGCTGTGGAGAGACACCATGACCAAGGTAACTCTTATAAAATGATAATGTTTCATTGAAGCTGGCTTACAGTTTCAGAGGTTCAGTTCATTACCTTCATTGTGGAAGCATGGCAGCATCCAGGCAGGCATGGTATTTGGAAGAGCCAAGAGTTCAACATCTTGGCTTGAAGGCAGCCAGGAGGAGGGTATATTCTGCAAGCAGCTAGCAAGGGGGTCTCTTCTGCACTGGGTGGTGGTGGTGGGGGGAGTTTGAGCATAGGATCTCAGAGCCTTTCCCTGAAGTGACATGTATCCTCCAATAAGGCCAATATGTCCTAATAGTACCACTTCCCATGAGCCACGCATATTCAAACCACCACACTGTGTTAGGCCGAAATAAAGCCAGGCAGCACAGAAACTAAATATCATGCACTTATTTTTTTTCCATATATCTTAATTTATCACAGAAGTTTAGATTCTGTCAAAAAAGGTTTTTAGTTCTTTTATCTATATTTTCTATATTTTCTGTCAAACTAGTTGGACAGACACTGGTGATCATTGGGTTTCTTTGCCTATAATTTCCATGAAACTGGTTTGGCAAACACTGGTGATCTCTGTTTGAGATACTATGTTTTTCTTACACAGAGGGAGATGTGAAAGGAGTTTGATGACCTCACTGCTATCAGGCGGAAGTCCTGGCTGAGGATTTGGATATAGACCAATGTTACCTTTGTAGCTTATTATTTGCCTGTTGGTTATATAGTAAAAATTCTGTAGTAAAAATTTTTAGGTGAGGGGTTTATGAGGTCCCACCCAACCCTCAAGAAGTATAGGTGGATACTGAAGGAAGGAGAGATTTCTTTCAGTGGTGTAGACATTGGTAAGGTGTCTAGGCTTCTAAAAAGAACCCCTCACCCATGTTCCTATAAATAATTCCTAGTGAACCCCATTAAGCCCCATACACAATCATGCAAACACATAGACATGAGAGTAGGGGTACTAACTGAGAGAGAAGATAGGAATCAGAGGGAGTGGGAGGAGAAAGGGAGAGTAGTGGAAGATGAATATGACCAAAGAACATTTCATACATAAGTGAAAGGGTCACAATAAAGTATATTAGACTATAGAATTAAATACATTAAATATGATCAAAATGTGCTAGTAAAACTTGAAAATATATTTTTACTTTTTCCTTGGTTGGTACTAAAAGAATCTAATTTGTTTTCCGGGACTTGGAAAATATAAACTGAGATGTGTTATGGATGGACAAGGAGGGGCCAATTTGATTTTAAATGATATGCGTTAGGTCACAGACCTTCTAGTTGATCCTATAAACTGTGATGGGGTCCTTGTAACTCTCTTCCTCTTCCTGGGACAGAGAGTTAAGAAGCCCTGCTGCCATATGGCTTCTAGGTCCTTCTTCTTTGAAGCTGCTAGGCAAATTTTGTCTTACTCGGTACCAGGTTCCATGCATACTAAACCCAGCTAAATCACATGATATGAGGCTTTTGCTAATCCCCCAAAGTTATAAAAGTCAAATATTCCCACTGGGGGATTTCCTCTGTAGCCCATCCCTTTCCTGATTCTTCTATCATGTTGTCCATGGTAGCAATCTTTCTCATCCTTTATTTTTTTTAATTTTTTTAAAGATGTATTTATTATTATATGTAAGACACCGTAGCTGTCTTCAGATACACCAGAAGAGGGCGTCAGATCTCATCACGGGTGGTTGTGAGCCACCATGTGGTTGCTGGGAATTGAACTCAGGACCTTCGGAAGAGCAGTCAGTGCTCTCACCCGCTGAGCCACCTCTCCAGCCCCTTTCTCATCCTTTATTTAAGCTATCTCTCACAATAAACTCATGCCTAGGTTTTAAAGAGAAGCCCTCAACTCCAAAAGGCTCATTATGCTGCTCCTAGTACAATGTATGCTTCTTCATAATGCTTGCCTACTTCAAGGCCCATCACAACCTCCATGGCCACTGGACTGTCTGCCCCCAACCCTCTCTTCACTTTTTTTAAAAAAATTATTTACTTTACAACCCAATTTCTGTCCCCACTTCTGGTCACCCCTCCCATAATTCCTCCTGTCTCTCCTCTTTTCTGAGAGGGTGGAGGCACCCCTGGGTATCCCCCCCAACCCTGTCAGATTAAGTCTCTTTGGAGCTAGGCACATCCTCTCCCATTGAGGCCAGACAAGGGCAGACCAACTAGAAGAACATATCCCACAGACAGGCAACAGCTTTTGGGATAGCCCCCACTCCAGTTGTTGGGTTACCCACATGTAGATCAAGCTGTATATTTGTTACATATGTGTGGGAAAGCCTAGATACAGCTTGGCTCATTCTCTGAGAGCCCCAAGGGTCCAGGTTAGTTGACTCTGTTGGTCTTCCTGTGGAGTTCATATCCCCTTGGGGTGCTCAATCCTTCCCCCAACTCTTCCATAAGAGGCCCCTAAACTCCATCCACTGTTTGGCTGTGGGTCTCTGTATCAATCTGAGTCAGCTGCTGGGTGGAGCCTCTCAGAGGACAGTTATGCTAGGCTCCTGTCTGAAAGCATAATAGAGTATCATTAATAGTGTCCAGGATTGGTGATATGTCCATGGGATGGATCTCTAGTTGGGACAGTTATTGCTTGGCCATTCCCTCAATCTCTGCTCCATCCTCAGTCCCTGCATTCCTTCCTTCCTTCCTTCCTTCCTTCCTTCCTTCCTTCCTTCCTTCTTTCTGTCCTTCCTTCCTTCCTTCCTTCTTTCCTTCCTTCCTTCCTTCTGTTCTTCCTTCCTTCTTTCCTTCCTTCCTTCCTTCTGTTCTTCCTTCCTTCCTTCCTTCCTTCCTTCCTTCTGTTCTTCCTTCCTTCTGTTCTTCCTTTCTTCCTTTCCTTCCTTCCTTCCTTCCTTCCTTCCTTCCTTCCTTCCTTTCTTCCTTTCTTTCTTCTTCTTCTTTTTTTTTTTGTTTTTTGTTTTTTGTTTTCTGTTTTTTGTTTTTGAGACAGGGTTTCTCTGTGTAGCCCTGGCTGTCCTGGAACTTATTCTTTAGACCAGGCTGGCCTCGAACTCAGAAATCCGCCTGCCTCTGCCTCCCAAGTGCTGGGATTAAAGGCATGTGCCACCACTGCCCAGATAATTCCTGCATTTCTTATAGACAGGCTAGATTTGGGGTCAAAAGTTTTGTGGGTGGGTTGGTGTCCCTATGTCTCTACTGGGATTCCTACCTGGCTACCACGGGCAGCTTTTTCAGGTTCCATATCCCCAGTGCTGTGAGTCACAGCTAAGGTCATCCCCATTGATTCTTGGGCTCCTCCCCTAGTCCAGGTCTCTGTCTTGTCCTCAAGATGCTCTCCTTCTCCCCATCCCTTGCCAGTTGCAGATTTCCATTCATTCTCAGCCATCTGGCCCTCTCTCCTGTCCTTCCCCACACCTGATCCCAAACCCCGCCTACTTCCCTCCCCATCCCCTCTCCCATCCAGTTCCCTCCCTTCATCTGCCTCTTATGACTATTTTATTCCCCCTTCTAAGTCAGATTCAGTAGCCTCTGTGTCTTAGGAAAGCTTATTCTGAAGGGTAATGGTATCAACTTCCTTTTGGTCCAATTTGCTGTCATAATTTGTTACAGCAGTAGCAACTCAGTTTTGGAATTTACATAAATATAAAACATTAAGTTCCTTTGGGTTAGAGGTAGCAACTCTGCTGGTTTCAAGAGCTAGCTACTACACATTCTACCTAGAAATGACATGGTGGAAGCAAGTGAAGTGGGAAGGTCAAACATTACACAATTAATAGTAGGAGAATGCCTGACTTTGGGTAACCTAGACTAACAATGTTTTGTGGGAGAAGATAAAGACACAGGTATGAAGAAGGCACTGGGGAAGCGATGTGCTTACATCACTCATGGAAAAAGGCAAATTTGAGGAATTAATACATGTTAGCATTTGCCTAAGCTCTGCCCCACAGTTACCTGGCAACAGCCAAGTATACCTGACTCATTATAAAAGGGGATGCTTGCCCCCTCCACTCTCTCTTGCTTTCTTGCTCTTGCCCTGTCCTTTTGCCCCTTCTCCCTCTCTCCCCATTCTCCTCCCCCTTCTCTCTGCTCATGCTCTCTCTCTCTCTCTCTCTCTCTCTCTCTCTCTCTCTCTCTCTCTCTCTCTCTCTGCCCTGAATAAACTCTATTCTATACTATACTGTCTGTGGCTGGTCCCTCAGTGGGAAGGGATGCCTCAGCATGGGCCCGCAGAGCCACCCCTTCCCCACACCTGACTACACATCCACCAAACATACTCCTCTCATCTTTTTATAAAACACAACAATAAAAATAAAAATGCAGGGCTAGTGTGATGGCTCAACAGTTAAAGATGCTTACCCTGCATGTCTAGACGGCCATCTAAGTCCAATCCTTGAAACCCACAGAAGGGTGGAATAAGACCTGACTCCACAGACTTACCCTCTGACCCGTGGCACATGCACCTCCCATCATGCACATCTGAAGATTAGATGAAAGTCTGAACAACCCAGGGAGAGGCTCCATGCTGCCTGCACCAGAACTTACTTAAAAATTAGAGAAAGCAACAAATCTAGCAAAGGTGGCAGAAATAGAAGTTGAATCCTTCTCCAAAGAGAAAAAGGACTTTTGCTATTGAAAGCAGAGAAAGCAAAAGCTTCCATTCACAAATAAGAAAATAGAAATAAATTAAGATTAAGGAAGAGGAGTGTAACTCTGCAGCACACCCCTGCTTAGCACACGAGACTCTGGGTTCAACTCCCAGCACAAATGAACCATCAATACACACCAGGTAAAAAATTTAAATGGGGGGTGGGGGTGGGGACATCCTCCTGGAGCCAGGGGGGCTGGGGAAGAGGTATGGGATGTGGAACAGTCAGAGGGTGGACCGGGAGAGGAATAAAATCTGGAGTTTAAAATAAATAAATAAATAAATAAATAAATAAGCAAATTATAAAAGATTTTTAAAATGTTAAATACAAATCTAGGAATCACTTAAAAACATTAAGACAATGTCTCACTGCGTGGTCCTGGCTAGCCTGGAACTCACTATGTAGACCAGGTTGGCCTTGAATTCACAAGGATCAGCCTTCCAAGTGCTGAGATTTAACATGTGCACCACCGTGCCAGGTTTCTCATTCACTTCTCAAGATACCACTTAAATCTTTATTTTCTTTTACTTTTTTTCTCTTTCACTCTTTTTTTTTATATATATTTTTTTTAGTTTGAGGACAGTTTTCTTTGAATTTAACAGACAGTCCCAAAATATGCAAACTGTAAGCCTTGGCAGCTGCCCCAACGAGGAGGAGGATGGAGATGAGGAAGAGAGAAAGCCATGTGTTTTGAGTTAAGCCCGAATAGACGGCAGGCACGTGGATGGAAGCTTTAGAGAAATAGTAAGTCCAGAGTACTATAGATAGCATACTTAGACTCTGGCCAGAGTCGTCAAGATATAGAAGAGAAGAGTTAGTGGTTTCTGAGTCAGTAAGGCAGGCAGACCCAACAAAATCTCATGGTTCTAGCAGCGATTCTGGGAAGGAAGAGAACATCATCTTGTTAGATAATTATTCCTCCTATCTCTTCCATGTGAGGTTGGCAGAGGGAGAGACTCCTGCTTGATATAATTAATGTGCTAGAAACAAAATGGGAAGTGTTGTGTGTAAGTAATGAAGCAGCAAATATTCCCCATGCACCACAACCCTAGGTTTGCAATTGAGATTTGGAATTACCTTTTTATGATTTGTTAATTTTTAGTTATATGTATGTGTGGGTATCTTTACGAGTGTATGTAGCATGCGTACAGTTGACAAAGGAGGCCAGAAGAGGGCATTGAATTACTTGGAGCTGCAGTTACAGTGATTTTTGAGCTGCCCGGTGTGCTGGGAACTGAACATGTGTTCTCTGCAAGAGCAGTTCATGCTGTTGACTGCTGAGCTACCTCTGCAGCCCTGAGAGCTAGGAGTTATTGGATTTTTAAATACAAAGAGTAAACTATGGGAGCTGGAGAGATGGCTCAGTGGTTAAGAGCACTGACTGCTTTTCCAGAGGTCCTGAGTTCAAATCCCAGCAACCACATGGTGGCTCACAACCATCAGTAACAAGATCTGGCGCCCTCTTCTGGAGTGTCTGAGACAGCTACAGTGTACTTACATATAATAAATAAATAAATCTTAAAAAAAAAAGAGTAAACTGTGGCTGGGTGTGGTGGCGCATGCCTTTAATCCCCACAAACAAACAAACAAACAAAAACAAAAAAAGAGAGTAAACTGTATCTGTTCCCTTCCATGATAGTTGGTTTTGATTGTCCATTCAACACAAGGTTATAATTGCCCAGGAAGGGAGTCCCAAGAAAAGACTGTCTGGCAGACCTGTCTGTGGGATATTGTCTTGACTACATTAATGGAAATGGGGAGACCTGCCAATTGCAGGTGACATCATTCTCTCAACTTGGGTCCTGTACTGTACAAGAAGAAGAGGAGAAGGAGGAGGGGGGGGATGAAAAAGAAGAAGGAGGAGGAGGAGGGGGAGGGGAAGGGGAGGGGAAGGGGAAGGGGAAGGGGAAGGGGAAGGGGAAGGGGAAGGGGAAGGGGAAGGGGAAGGGGAAGGGGAAGGGGAAGGCTGGCCTCAAACTCACACACAGAGAGAGCTCTGTCTGTCTCTGCCTCTTAAGTGCTAGGCTCAAAGATGTATTCTACCATACCCAACACAATACCCTTTTTCAAATGAGACTTTGTCTAAATTTCATTGTTGTAGTTTACATCTTGCTATAATGGGGAACTTGCAGGTTTTGTTTTGGTTTGGTTTGGTTTGGTTTTTCAAGACAGGGTTTCTCTGTATAGCCCTGGCTGTCCTGGAACTCACTTTGTAGACCAGGCTGGCCTTGAACTCAGAGATCCACCTGCCTCTGCCTCCTGAGTGCTGGGATTAAAGATGTGCGCCACCACTCCCGGCTCAGGTTTTTTTTTTTTTCTTTGTGTGTTTCTTTTGTTCCTATGTTAGTTAATTTTGCATGTGTGCATGAGTATGCACAAGAGCGTGCGCACACGCGCGCGCATACACACACACACACACACACACACACACACGATCATTACTATACACAGTTGGAGGTCAGAGGAAAACTTACAAGTGTTGGGTCCTTCCCTTTCCCATGTGGGTCACAGGGATAGAGCTCTAGGGATCAGCCTTGGCAGCAAATGCTTTTACTCACTGAGTCATCTAGCTGGCTATCATTTTGTTGCTGTTGTTCAACTTTTTACAGTTGGTTGTTTGCATAGGTGTATATTTATCAACTGTCACAGAACAGTGTTACTTGGGAGTCTTCACTGATAGCAAATCAAAAGGGGACCCCCCCCCAATTTTTTTTTTCTGGTGTTGTCTCTAGTTCTTCCTAGATATAAAAGATTGTCCAAAAAAAAATCTGGAAAGTTGTGTTTCCCATGCTAGGTAACAGGTAACTTTACAGAGCATTTCAGGGGCTAGAGATATAGCCTTGTGATAGAATGCTTGTCTGGCATTCATAAAGCTCTGGATTCCATCTGTGGTGACACACACACACACGCACACACACACCTGTGGAGCCAACTGAATTCATCCCACTTTTTGCAAAAGAACTCTTTCAAAACGACTTTGTTTTGTAATACCAGTTTCACTGGTTATGACAGTGTAAAGTAGAGCCTCCGTTAAAGATGGAGTGGCCTTGGTGTAGTGCCTAGGCCAAATGAGGATCACTTAGTGCGCTGACAGCAGTGGGGCACTTTCAACTCTGCTAGCTCTCAGCTGACTACTCAAGGGTCCAGAGAATCTGCAGGCTGAGGAAAGGGCACCTTTCCTGTCTTCAGCAGGCGGCGCTTGCTAGGTAAGTAAAGCAATGAGGGCCATGACTCCCCAGGGTGTGGCTATGGACAGGATTTAGCAAACTGGTTTGCAATCTCCTGTTTCATCATTGGCAGTGACGTGTGTTCCTCCTCTGCTGGTGTTTCTACAGGCTCATAATGTCTCTGGCAAAGACACTTTCTGTCCTGCAGAAAACCTAGACTACATATGGGCCATGACATAGACATCGGCAGCCTATCTGCTGTTCTTCCTGAATTTTAACTTCCATGGGCACAAAATAATTTTCACTGAGCCTTTAATCCAGGTTGTTAGGGTAAGGCTAGATAATTAGCTGTTAGTGCCTATTACTGAAATATTTAGGCTAACCTAGTCTGGAAGCAATTGCCTCACTCAATCCTATGGAGAGAAAGAAATTTTCCTACTTAACGGCCACCTGTTAGGCTATCGTATAATTTCTTCAGGGCCAACTCTAAAACTATGTTTGTGAAATAAAATGAAGCATATGGACAGAACTTTTTTCAAAAAGAAATTATAAGCATTCATTTATTTAGTGTGTATGCATGTATGTGCCTTGGCAAGTGAGTGGAGGCCAGAGGACAACTCCCGCTTCTCTCTGTCCATTGTGTGGGGCCTGGGGATTGAACACAGGTTGTCAGGAGCAGTGGCAAACACCTTTCTTTCTAGCCTCATAAATGTGAACATTTTTTAAAATAGAGAAAATTATCAGGTATGGTGGTGTACACCTTTTATCCCTGCACTGGAGAGGCAGGGGCAGACAAATTGAGTTTGAGGCCAGCCTGGTTTACAGAATGAGTTCCAGGATAGCCAGGGCTACACAGAGAAACTTGTCTTGAGTAACAATACACAACAAAAGTAGCAGGTGGGAGGCAGGGGGAGGGGGGTTGAAGCCCTTAGCTATTGCTTGTGAGAATGCAAAAAGGAGTCTAGAATAGAAGGCAAATCATCCCAGCAAAGGTTAGGAATAGAGGTGCTCTGTGATCTAGTAACTCCACCTTCAAGAACATGTCCAAGAAAGCCGAAAATACGAAGCTGGAGACATGGCTCTGTCGTTAAGAGCACAGACTGTCTTTTAGAGGATTCGGCACCCACATGGCAGCTCACGATCATCTGTCGCTCCAGTAGCCCAGGTTGGACTTGAACTTAATTTTCAGCTGAGCATTGCTTTGAACTTCTGACCCTGCTCCATTCATCTGGGACTGCAGGAATATACCAATGCACCTGACAACCACCACCACCGCCACCGCCACCTTTGGTGTTTTTCCCAGCAGTTCTGTGCAAAAGATTTAAAAATGTCTTATGTGTTCCTTGCTCTCATTGCATGCTCTGGAAGCAGCAGCGTGACACTTTATTACAACTTAGGAACCTACACAGGGATTAGCATTACCATTCACTACATAAAAGAAATTCTTTTGGGCATAATAGAAAAAAATTTTTTTGAAAATCTTTTTTTTTGTTTTGTTTTGTTTTGTTTTGTTTTTTGAGACAAGGTTTCTGTGTAGCCTTGGCTGTCCTGGAACTCACTTTGTAGACCAGGCTGGCCTCGAACTCAGAAATCGGCCTGCCTCTGCCTCCCAAGTGCTGGGATCAAAGGTGTGCGCCACCATGCCCGGCTTTTAAAATCTTTTTAATTAAAAAACATATGATAGCTTCCCAATTCTTTGACTGTACTAGACTCCTGAGGTAGATACTTTGGGTAAATGGGATGTAGCAGCAATTATGTCTCAGTAAATCTGGCAGCAAAAAGCTTGGTGAGACAATTAGGGAACCTTGAAGTGGACAGAATCCAAGTGGTCCCTATGCTGATAAGTCTTTTGTTGACAACTTGACACAAACCTAGACATATTTGGGAAGAGGGAATCTTAAGTAAGAAAATGCTTCCATAAGTTTGGCCTAGAGGCAAGTCTGTGGGGTATTTTCTTTTCCTTTCCTTTCCTTTCCTTTCCTTTCCTTTCCTTTCCTTTCCTTTCCTTTCCTTTCCTTCCTTTCTTTCTTTTTTTTTCTTTTTTCTTTTTTTTTGGTATTTTCTTGATTGATGATTGATGTGGGAGGCCCAGGCCATTGTGAGCAATGTCACCCCTTGGCATGTGGTCCTGTGTGATATAAGATACCAGACTGAGCAAGTCATGAGAAGTCAGCCAGTAAGCAGCACTCCTCTATGGCCTGTGCTTCAGTTCCTCCCCAGTATGAGTTCCTCCCGACTTCCTTAAGTGATGGACCATGATGTGGAACTGTAAGCTGAAACAAAATCTTCAAGTTGCTTTTGGTCATGGTGTTTTATCACAGCCCATATTGGGCAGAGCCTGAGCATAGAAGGAGACCTCAAACCTTACCCCACAATGACAAACTTCCTCCCACAAGGCCACACCTAACAGTAGCACTTCCCTTGGGCCAAGAATATTCAAAGCACCACAGCAACTCTTATACAAGAAAACATTTAATTGGGGCTGACTTATAGCTTTGGAGATTTAGTTCATTATCATCATAGTGGAGAGCAGGCATATATCAGCAGGCATGGTAGGCATAGTGCTGAAGTCCCAGCATTTGGGAGGCAGAGCTGGACAGATCTCTGAGATCCAGGCCAGCTTGCTTTAGAGTGAGTTTCAGGGCAGCACAGATAAACAACAAAACAACAACACAACAAAGAAGTGGTTGAGAGCTATAGCCTGCTTTGCAAGCAGAGGTAAAGAGTCAGAGAGAGACTGGGCCTGGGTAGGGGCTTTTGAAATATCAAAGCTGACTTCTAGTGGTGATATACTTTCGCCAGCAAGGCCACACCTTCTAATCCTTTCGAAAGGTTCCATTTCCTGGTTGACTATGCATTCAAATACATGAGCCTCTGGGGACCACTCTTTTGCTAGTTTGTTCTTGATTTTTTGAGACAGGGTTTCTCTGTGTAGCTTGACTGTCCTTGACCTAGCTCCATCGATCAAGCCAGCCTTGAACTCAAGAGATTCACCTGCCTCTGCCTCCTAAGTGTTGGGATTAGAGGTGTGCACCACTACTGGGCTGGTACAGATCATTCTTATGCCAACTACCACAGATAGGCTAGAAAAGCCACTGAGTGTTCTGAGTAGCTTAAACAGCTGTTATGGGGACTTAGCAGATGATGCTTAGAGCAGTGCAGATGATAGAGGCCTGGCTTTCAAAGATTCAGAGGAGAGCAAAGACTCTAATGGGGTTCTTTGTGTGATACTCTTCATTAATGATCTATAGTGTCAGCTAGAACTGTAGAACCAGGTATGATTAAGAAGCATAATTTAAACCTGTAAATTTGGGAATATTTTCTTAGGGTTAGCAGACACAAATTGTGTTCCAAGAAGGAGCCAGGATTGCATCTGGTAGTCAAATCTGGCAATCTAAGAGTCACCTAGGTAGTAGTACTTGTTTTGAAGGCATGAAAGGGTCACGGAGAACAGCTGGTGCTTGACACTGTGTGGCAAGGGTAGAGTCCCTGAAGGGAGCCCAGGAGAGGCCATTGGTGAAGGAGCATCCCAATCACAGCCGAGATCCCAGCATTTAGAAGACGCCAGAAGCACAGAACAACAACCAAGAACAGCAACTGCTATGGAGCAAAGCCAGCGTGAACCTAGGAGATGAGCTACGTGTACTGCAGGAGGTGGAATTAGAGAAGTGGCCCAAGCCCTTTGCAGGGAGCTCAGAGGATCATGAGTAATGCCAGAGTCCAACACTGAACTCTTCACACCCTACACATTGAAAGTGTAGGGTGAAATAAACCATTTCCTCTCCCAAGTTGCTTTTGGTCACGGATTTTTATCCAGCAATAGAAATCCTAACCAAGAGTCTTCTTACCCATGGACTCTGTATCTGTGAATGCAGCAAAACATGACTCTCCCTTGTTACTCATCCTCAAGGTCTCATATTAATTTTAAGATCACAACACAAAAGTGCCAATCTTCAAAAATGCAAGCACTTTAAGTGTATTCCCTTTAAAACATTCGACGTCTCTTTCAAAGGTCACGCCTCTCTAAAATATCCACTCTCTCGCAAATATCTAGTCTTTCGAAAATAGCCATGGTTTCTCTAGCATGCACATCCATCAGCTCACAACCGCCTGTAAATTCAGCTCCAAGGGATCCATCATTTTGTTCTGACTTCCACAGGCACCTAGATACATAGACTAGACACATACACATATTAAAAACACCCCCTCCAAAAACAACAAACCAAGCCAGGTGGTAGTAGGGCATGCCTTTAATCCCATCAAACTGTACTACAGAGCAATAGTAATAAAAACAGCATGGTGGGGGCTGGAGAGATGGCTCAGTGTTAAGAGCACTGACTGCACTTCCAGAGGACTCAGGTTCAGTTCCCAGCATGCACATGGCAGTTCACAACTATCTGAAATTCCAGTTCCAGGAGCTCTTATATCTTCACAAACATATGTAAGCAGGTAGAACACCAATGTACATAAAATAAAAAAGTAAATAAATAATTTAAAAATTAAAAAATAAAACAACTGCATGGTACTGGCATAAAAAGAGACAGGTTGATTAATGAAATCGAACTGAAGAACCAGAAGCAAATCCACACACCAATGAACACTTGTTTTTTGACCAAAAAACAAAACAAAACAAAAACAAAAACAAAAACAAAAAACCAAACCAAATCAAACCAAACCAAACCAAAAAAGCCAAAACTGGTCAATGGAAAAAAGAAAGCATTTCCAACAAATGGTGCTGTTCTAACAAATGGTGCTGTTCTAACTGGATGTCTACATGTAGAAGAATACAAATAGATCCATCTCTATGACCCTGCACAAAACTCAAATCCAAGTGGATCAAAGATCTCAAAAACCAGCTACACTAAACCTGATAGAAGAGAAAGTGGAGAATATCCTTGAACACATTGGCACAGGAGGCAATTTCCTGAACATCAACAGCTCAGGGACTAAGATCAATAATTAACAAATGGGACTTCATGAAACTGAAAAGCTTCTGTAAGGCAAAGTATACTGTCAAGAAGACAAAATGGCCAAATACAGAGTGAGAAAAGATCTTCACCAACCCTACATCTGACAAAAGGGCTGATACCCAAAATATATAAAGAACTCAAATTAGACATTAACAAACCAAATAACCCAATCAGAAAATGGTGTACATATCTAAACAGAGAATTCTTGACAGAAGAATCTCTAATGGCTGAGAAGCACTTACAGAAAATTTCAACATCCTTAGTCATCAGGGAAATGCAAATTAAAACAACTCTCAGATTCCATCTTACACCTGTCAGAATGGCTAAGATCAAAAACTCAAGCAACAGCTCATGCTGGCGTGGATGTGGAGCAAGGGGAACACTCCTCCACTGCTGGCAGACTGTACAGCCACTTTGGAAATCAAATTTTCTCAGAAAATTTGGAATAGTTCTACCTCAAGACCCAGCCATACCGCTTCTGGGCATATACCCAAAAGATGTCCCACCATGTCATAAGGACACTTGCTCAACTACGTTCATGGCAGTTTTATTCGTAATAGCCAGAAACTGTAAACAGCCTAGATGTTCCTTGACTGAACTGATAAGGAAAATATGGTACATTTATACAATGGAGTATTACTCAGCCATTAAAACAGTGACATCATGAAATTTGTAGGCAAATGGAAAAGATCATCTTAAGTCAGGTAACCCTGAAAGACAAACATGGTATGTGTTTGGACTCAGACTTGCGACAAGGAAATGAGGTGTGTATTAACATACCAAAGTGTTCCTGGCCTCCAGCTTCTCCTAGTATCCCTCAGTCCCTACCTGTTCCATGGCATGTCTGGCATACCCTGCCCTCTGCTACCCCACTTCTCCCACATTTTCTTTCTCCCTGCATGCACAGGCTTTCTCTCTCGTCCCCTCTCTCCTTCCCCACAGTGACTTCCCTGGCCTTGTTCTTTGGGACCAGTGAACCTGTCTGAGAGTGGTTTCCCAATAAACCTGCCCTTATATATTCTAACTTGGCTTGAATTGGCTCATTTCACTGGTGGAGAATAATGTATCAGTATGTACATAATCATAAGTGGATATTAGTCATAAAGTACAGGATAACCATGCTATGAACCATAAACCAGGCAAATGTACAGTGAAAAACTAAACCAAAAAAGTCCCCAAACCATTATGACAGTGAACGTTTTGGTGTCAGTTTGCTAATTCTAAGCTTTTAACCCAGTTCCCTCCTTCCATCAACCCCACCAATGTCTAGTCCATTTCCTCTTCTCAGTGAGATCAATCACCCGCCTTGGGCCCTCCTTGTTACTTAGCTTTTGTTGAGTCTGTGGTTCATAGCCTGGCAATAAGCATTTGCACAGCATGCACAAGGCCCTGATTGATGCCCAGCACAGTATCCCCACCTTGAATAAACCTCACTCTTTTGTGTCCAGGTGTTTTCTTTCAATCTTCTTGTTCTCAGCAGTGAGCTGCCAGTTCTTAAGGCACTGTACTTTTCTGACCACTTGTGGGATGCACGGTTGTTGGGCCTCCCCTCAACCTATACGTAACACAGAACTTTGATAATTTCATCACTGAGCACAATACCTGGTATAGGTCTGTTCCTACATAACTGCTCTGTATAAATGAAGAGTACATTTAGCTTTCTGACTTCTGGGTGAGTCACTTTTTAAAATAGTTCTTGGAGTTCAGGGGGAGGTTAGTTCCCTCTTAGAGCAGTTGATTAGCAAGTGAGGTCCTATTCCTCCACTGCTTTGCAAACAATACCAAACATTCTTTTTTTTTTTCTTTTTCTTTTTTACTATGTAACCATCTCTAGTAAAGGTATGAGTAACAATATGAATCAAGTGTGGCTATCTTCATTTTGTTTCCAACTTTTCTATTAAACGTGACCTTTTAAAAAAATCATTCACTCATTTGTTCATTATTTATGTTTGTGTTGAGTATTTATTGAGCTTATGGGCCATAATGGCCATGTGGAAGTGAGCAGATAACTTGTTCTCCCCTTCCATTGTGGAGAACAGAATTCAGGTAACCAGGCTTGTCAGCTTGTGCCTTTATTCAGTCATCTTGAGTCATCTCCTGTGTCCCTAAAAGTAGAATCCTAAAGACAGACCGATATCCATGTTCACAACATTGTGTAGAATAGCAAATGACGAAAGTAGCCAGGGTGGTGAATGCATGTACTGACACATTATTCAGCTTTAAAGAGGGCACTCTGGACACATGCTACAACATGCACTGACAGCTCTGGAGTCTATTAGACTATGTGAAATGAACCAGTTATAAAAACACCAAGACTGGGCTGGAGAGATGGTTCAGCGGTTAAGAGCACTGACTGCTCTTCCAGAGGTCCTGAGTTCAATTCCTAGCAACCACATGGTGGCTCACAACCATCCATAATGAGACCTGATGCCCTATTTTGGTGTGTCTGAGACAGCTACAGTGTACTTACATATAATGAATAAATAAATCTTAAAAAAAATAAAAAGACCAAGACTATATGACTCCACTTTCAAAATACTCTCAGTATTTTAATCCATAGAAAGCAGAATGGTGGTAATCAGAGCTAAAGGTAAAGAGGAATTACAAATTAACAGGTGCATTTTTTGTATGACAAAAAGAAAGCAGAAGAGTGGCTACTTAACAATGTAAGTGCACTGAACTGTACAATAAAAACCAGCTACAACGTTTCTTTTGTTAATATGCACAAATTCCTTCCCATTGAACTTATCAAACTTTTCTTGGGTTTCTCTTTTCCTTTCCAGTTGACTACTCTCCACACATTGTTCTCCCAGCATACCACCCACTTCCGCTCGGCCCTTGACCCGGCGGTATTTCTTTCTAGAACGCGCTTCAGGGTTTTCCACCCACGGTTAGTAAACTTGCTTGCATTTACATCTTAAAGATGTTACTTTTTCTATATTCAATCACGAGTCCCGTCCTGCATGTGAATCCTATACCTTTTCTGCACCACACAGGTCTGTGATTGGCTTTATTGTTTTGGCTTGCCTTTCCAAGTCCGGAAGATCTGACGGCGTTATCACACATCTCCCAATACATACACATTCCCGCACAAAAGAGTCCCCATAAACACCCAGTCTTGACAGAGGAAGCCAATCCGACACTTTAAAAGTGATTTTCACCAGTGTACAACTGCAACACAAAAGCTCTCAAATCCAAACTGTTGGGTAGCACACGGGCGTAGAAGGACAAAACAGGGCGTCCTTAGGCTCCTTGAAAGTAGCGCTGCAATCTGCATAGCCCAAAAACCTCAGATATAACCTGAAGGCCACGCGGGACGCGAGGCGACGTTGTTGTGAAGGAACTTAGAAAAGAAACTGGCACACTCTCACACCAATCTCAGCAGCCTCCACCTCGCGCCCTGGCTCGCTAAAGCGCGAAGAACGGTTTAAAACCTGGGCTTCCGGTAGCAGCGCTTGTACGCATATTCAGGACAAGCCCAACGCGCTGTCAGCTACGGGAAGTCGCGGGGGCCAATTTCTTTCACTGAAGTCGCCCGGTAAATAGCGGGCACCCGTAACCCAGAAGTGAAAGATTGTTTAATTCAAGTATCAAACACCTCGACAATCAAAGGAAGTTCCGGCTGGAAGCGCTCCTGACTCCTCTCTAGCTCTTTTATCGCACAGCCTTCTCCTAGTCTTGCTCGAGTTTTGCTTCCTCTCCTTTAAAGGCTCTAAACATTCCTTAAATTCTCCTTGGTCACCTTTTTTTATTAAAGCACCTTTATGCTACGGGTCGCCATTCGGGTCAAAGGCAAAGGCGGCGGGACCTGAAACTTCATGCGGGCCCCAGCGCTGGGCGTTACCATAGAGAGGAAGCCACCTCTCTGGGCTGAGATTACAGTCTCTATGGTTCAGCCCGGCCGGTGGCGGTAAGAGGACACAGGGAGACCTCTCTGCGCAGGCGCATTTTGGTTTTTCATTTTTTTTTTTTTTTTTTTTAATCCCCGCACCAAGCGCTTAACCTCATTGGGGTGGAGGAGAAGGCGGTGGCTGTCCGGTCCGCAGCCGCAACAGTAGTGAATAATAGAACTGTAAGTACCGGGTTTAAGACGAAGAATGCTCAGAATGGAGTCCACTGGAGGGCCCTGCTTCTTTTCCGAGCGGCGGCGGGCGCAGGGTCCGGGTGGGGACGGTGTCCAGTGCTGTCAGCCGCTCTGGGGTGCACTTTTGGGGGAGGGGGCGGCCCTGGGATGGGATCTGGGTGAGGACCCAGGACGCGCGGCCTCCGGCTTCAGTTCTGATTGTAGGCTGCTTTGCAGAGGGGAGGTGGGGCGACTGTGGGGTCAAGCCTGGCTTTGTGTGACTGTCTCTTTCAGACCCCACCCCGGGGCCCCTTCCTGACCCGGAGTCTCCCCTGGCCGGCTTGGGAGACGCCAAAGCAGCCCCGGGATCTCTTTGAAAGGAACCGAGATTACACTGAGCGGGAAGGGGCTCCAGGAGAGAAAACCTCACTACAACTAATCATCGGCGAGTGATGGGTGTGGAGAAAGATTCAGAGGGAAGAAGGGGTTGTCGGGGAGGCAGGCCGGGCGGCCGGTGCCCCCAGCCTGGGCCAGACAAAAGCGGAGCAGCCGGGGCCCAGCGGGGTGCGGAAGGTCCCCTTGTCCCAGGAGGGCCCCTCATATAGGATCTTTGCGAAGCAGGGAAGAGCGGACAAGCGCTGAGTTAAGCCTGTGCAGCCTCTCCAACTTGCCTTTGTTGTTCTTCGGTATTGGCAGAGCCGCTCTGACGAAGATGAGTGTGTGATCTTGCACGTTGGTCTGGTTGGATACAATGGAGCGGATTGAATCTTGCTTTCCATTTTATGAGTTGCTTGGATGAGTGTGGGGTTTTCCAAAGTCAATCTCATTACATAATATATCTAGATTTTAAAAATAACTGTGTTTATTTCTTAAATTAAAAGAACAATTAGTTGGAGCCTTAAAGCATGTGTGTCGCATCCGGATGGATTTCTGTGCCGGGATCCGTTCATGAAACACTGACCTAATGGTGGAACCTGTGAGTTCTTTAAACCTGATACTTTAATTTGTGATGTGGCAATGAGCGCTTTGGACGCTCCAGTCCTTTGGGAGATAGTGATGTGGAAGGGTCAGGAGCGATGCCTTTGCATCTACCTTGTACCAGATTCAGGTGCCACAGGCTAGTATCAATTCTGGCCTTAGAGATGATAATTTTATTGTTATTCATGACATATATAGAACTCTTGTTATGAGGGATCCTAAACCGAATGGTCCGGTTTCTTATTCATGGAGTAGGAGCGAGAATGGCAACATTGATGCAGCGACGTAGAGATAGGGAAAATAACACAGCGCCCCAGAGAACTGAGTATTGTTTATCTTTTTTACTTGCTAAGAAAGACTTAAATTTTAATGAGCTGTTTGTTCATTCATCTTTGTAAAGTTGACTAATTGCACCCTTGTAGCAGTAAAACTCAAAATTTCAGTTTCTGTAAGTCACTGTTTATTATGGGCAACATGTAACTGTGTTAGTTTTTATTGTCAATGTGATACAACCTCCTTTCAACCTGAGAAGAGGGAGCTGTGACCTGGGAATTTCCCAGATTAGATTGGCCCGTGGCCATGTCTGTAAAAGCTTGTCTTTCTTGGCGGTTGAGGTGGAAGTGCTCAGCCCACTGTGGGCAGTACTCTCCCTAGGCAGTCCTGCCTGTATAAGAAAGCTAGCTGAGGCAGTCTGTTTTCTGTTTTCTTCTGCTTTTTTTTTTTTTTTTTTTTTTTATCTGAAGCCTTGAAACTCTCTGTCTTGCTATGAGGACTCCTTGTGTTTTGTGTGCCAACTTATGCTAATGAAAATTTGTTTGTAGGCTTCTGAATTCTGGCTCCATGTCAAAATTAGAGGAACATCTTACCTGGCAAGATGCTATCCCTGCTTTATGAGTTGTAGCTAGGGACAGGCTGCTCTGTGAGCAGATTTCCTGCCTGACTTCTTTGAATTTAATTACTCTCTTACCTCTTACGGATTCGGGACACATTTTCTCCCATGAAACTCTTATCACTGAAAGTTCAATCCCATGTGAACCAGTGATTTTAAATGTCAGAGGTTATATGTCCCAATATCATGCTCTGTGTGAAGAATATCTAGATTCACCCCTTCACTTCCCCATGAAAGTAGAGGATGGTAGAAGTTCATGTGGGGGAAATAGTGGATGAGAGGAGATCCAGCATCATCTCAAGTGTAGACTTTGGGGATCTAACTCTGATGTTGGTTGGGAACACTTGTTCCTTTGTTGGACTGTTTTTTTTTTTTCTGGTCTAAGTGGAGAAATGAGGTTGTAAATTTGGGTGATTAAGGCAGCCTTGATATCAACTGCACCACCCTTAAAAGTTGGATGAATGAATGCCTATGGATATAGCTTTTACTATTTCAATGTTTTAAAATGAGTTTGCACTTCTGTATATGTTTATTACTTTTTTTGGGGGGGTGATATGATTTTACAAAGAGCCTTTTCAAACTTTAAAACAGTGAGGTCTATTTTTTAAAATAAAGTTTCGAATATATATATAAAGAAAGAAGAGAAAGCTAGCTGAGTGAGTCAGAGAGCAAGCCGGTAAGCAGCAGTTGTCTTGGATTCTGCTGGGAGTTCCTGCTTTTGCTCTTGCCTTGACTTCAATAATGGATTGTGACCTGGAAGTGTAAGCCAAGTATTACCCTCCCCCCTGTAAGTTGCTTTTGGTCATGGTATTTGTCACAACAAAAGGCAAACCAGAGCAGTAGCTGTCTTAAATCTTTAAAGCTTTAATTAATTGTTTACTTATTTACAGTGCTAGGAATTGACCCCGGGGTCTTGTGTGTACTGGATAGGTTCTTTGTCAATGAGCTACATCCCAGTCTTTAAGTTTAAATTTTTTTTTTACATTTATTTGCTTATATATGCATCTCTGTGTGTGGTGTACATGTGCCGTACATAGCAGACATGTGGCAGTTGGTCAGAGGACACATGGAAGGACAGGTTCCCTCTTCTGTGTGGGTCCCACAGGTCCTCAGGCTTGGCAGCATGACTTGCCTTTACTCACTGAGCTGTCTCTGAAGTATATCACAGACAATGTTTTATATACATAGACACACACACACACACACACACACACACACACAATAAGATTCAGATCCTTAAAATAGTTTACATGGATGGTGAGGACTGATTGGTCAGAGGATACTAGGGTCATCATTTGAGTGTTTCCTTTTGGATTTTGCTCCTCCTACCCACCTCACAGTTTTCTGTTAATTTTATTTACTTGAGCAGAGTAGTGTCTTGGTTTAGAAGTTTGGGTAGAGAATTTATGTCCTTGATTATCTATTAGTCTTAGGAATCTACTTTAAGTCAGTTTTGATTACATTAATTTATTAGCTTATGTATTTTTTATTAGTGTATGTAGTGTGTGTGCTAGGTACATGGTATGTAGAGATCAGAGGACAACTTTTCAGCATCAGGTCTGTTCTTCCACTCTGTGTGTTCTAAGGGTTTGGTGGCAAGTGCTTTCACCTGCTGAGCCATTTTATTTTTTAAAGATTTATTTACTTACTATATGTAAGTACACTGTAGCTGTCTTCAGACACCTCAGAAGAGGGAATCAGATCTCATTACGGATGGTTGTGAGCCACCTTGTGGTTGCTAGGATTTGAACTCAGGATCTTTGGAATAGCAGTCAGTGCTCTTAACCTCTGAGCCATCTCTCCAGCCCCTGCTGAGCCATTTTAAGAGTCTTAAAACCAGCTTTTAAATAAACAATACTTTTAATTCTGCAGTATTATTGTGACTATAGGCATCTAAGGGTAAGTATTAGTCCCAGAGTTGAGTTTCAGTAGCTGTCAGTTGTGATAAATGCCAGTCTGGTCCCCAAACCAAACGCTGGCAGTAAGTGGTTGATGGTGATAAAGCACGCTTAAGATTGGAGCCAGTTAGAGGTTTACTTGAATTAAGAGAAACATCTAGTTTTTATTAAAACAAATACTACACAGAGAAGAAATCACAGGTGACACAGCTCTTGATTTATAAAATGTACTTGACAAGAATGAAGCATGCTCTCTTTACTTCCATAAGGCATGCATACATATGAAGGAGCATGTGCGTGTGCATGTGTGGGATGTGTGTGCGCGCGCGCATGTGCGCGTGCGTGTTGATGAACTGATCTGTAAAGCACTACCGTTTCAGGGCTTTGCCGATGTTCCCCTGGTTTGTATGGCATCATCCCACCTCTGCTCATGGAGCCCAACAGTGCTGCGAGATGGCGGCACTTCTTCATAGCACCTTGTCGACTCCTCACTCCCTGCCTGGAGTCTCTTCAGTCTTTCCTATTTCTGGTTTTATCCCTTGGCTTCCCCCTCTCTCTGCTTCCCTCTTGGGTATATATTCTTCTTTAGATCCTTGGGTATAGGGAGCTTGAGAACATTTTGTGATGGTGCCTCTTGTGACCCATGTGACTTGTATACTAGTGTAAACTGTTGATTGTGTGAAAGAATAAGGAAACGTACCATGGAGCTGGAGAGATGGCTGAGGGCTTAAGGCTCTGGCTGCTTTTCCAGAGGACCAAGGTTTGGTTCCTAGTACCCACATGGTCGCTTACAACTCTGTTATTCCAGTTTCAGGGAATCTGGCTGCCTCTTCTGACCTCCAAGGGCACCAGAGACTCATGGTGCAGAGACATACACATAGGCAAAGGCACCCATATACCTAAAATCAATAAAAATGTCCCCCCTCCCCATGTCAGTGATAGGATTGGAGCGATGGAAAAGCTCTTAGAGGCCCCATGGGCCACTCTCTAACCTGACATCTGGAGTGTCCAGTCTCCAGCCTCAGACTGCAGGTGAACAAACCTCTTTGTTCAGGACAGGCTTTGCTTACCACAAATGCTTTACACTGTATCAAATCTAGCCACTGTTCATACTTGTTGAGATGAGTTTTCCCCACAAAGCAGTATGATTTAAGTCTTTTTCATATACAGCTCTCCTCATATTCTCATGGACAGTCAGCAGGCTTTCTTTAGATTTAAATTTTTTGCTGAACTTTTTCAGGAGTTGGGTGCCATCTCTCAAGAGGTCTACTTAACAAAGATATACATGGTCCCAACATGCCAGGGGCTCTCAGTCTGAGTCTGTGTCACACACGTTAGGAGTATGCAGACAATATTAGCTGTGCCTTTCTAGTTTATCTCTTGGTGCTCAGCATTGGAGCTTCATGCTCTCCATACATGTGCTCTGTCATTGAACTATATTCCAGTATTCCTCCTGGCCTAACCAGGGATCTTTTTGAATAGCTCTCCACCCTATGTTTTGGGGGAGGGGGTCTCTACCGACCCTGGAGCTTGCTGATTTAGACAGACTGGTTGGCCAGCATGCTCCAGGGACCCTCTTGTCTCTACCTCCCATGGTTAGGTTATACTCGGTGTGATGCCTGCCGCTTTGCTGCTGCTGCTGTTCCTCCTCCTCCTCTTCTGTGGTCTTGTAGGGGATGGGACTCAGGTTCCCATGCTTGTGTGGCAAGCACTTTACTGACAGAGCCATCTCCTCAGTCCCCTGCTTTTACGTGTTCTTTTTTCTTTCTTTCTCCCTTCCTTTCTTTTTTCCTTTCTTTCAAAATCATTGTGTGTGTGTGTGTGTGTGTGTGTGTGTGTATGTGTGTGTGTATGTGGTTATGTGCCATGGCACACTTGTGGAGGTCAGAGCACATCTTTGGGAGTTGGCTCTTTCCTCTACTATCTGGGTCCTGGTGGATCAAACCCAGGTAGTTAGGCTTGGTGGCGAGTTTGTTCCTTTACAGGCTGAGCCACCTTGTTTGCTCTTTGTCTTCTTTAAATGCATTGTGTAAAATAAAACCAAAGTCTTTCATGGGACATATTAGAATACACAGCTGTTTTTTCAAGTTAAGTAAAATCACAGCAACACATTTCAAACTTTGCTATGCATTCTGGCTTTACTTTAGGCTTGTTTCTTATTTTTTTATTTTTATTTATTTATTTATTTATTTATTTATTTATGGTTTTTTTTGAGACGGAACTTCTCTATGTAGCCCTGGCTGTCCTGGAACTCACTCTGTAGACCAGGCTGGCCTCGAACTCAGAAATCTGCCTGCCTCTGCCTCCTGAGTACTGAGATTAAAGGCGTGCAAACCACTGCCCGACTTTAGGCTAGTTTCTTTGTATAGTCTTTTTCTATTTAAGAAAAAGGGTGGGGTGGGCTGGGGTAGAGAAGAGCAGTAGAGGGCTCGTGTTTTTATAGCTGTAGAAGGATGCTGGACTGACACGGAGTGACCAGTCCCCATGACAGGAAGAAGCTTACACTAGAAAGGAATTCACCATGCTCTCTTGGGGACCTTGCTGAATGACCAGGCTCTACTTCTTCATGCCCATCCAGAGATTTGGTGAGCTCAGTATCAATGGAAGGCACAGTGTCAGCTACCCCTAGATGACTCTGGCATACCTTGCAGGTTGAGAGCTCTGCACATATTGCTTAATGCTGTCAGTGATGACATTACAGAGTAAAAATGTAAGCAGTCACCCAAAGGAGGGGTGAAGAGAACTAGAAGGATTGATTCCTGCTGCTGTGGACCCCATTCTCAGGCTCCTCTGGAGACCTGTGTACGTGTATGTGTGACTGGAGTGGAATGGGGGGTGGTAAGTGCATGTAGAGGCCAGGAGACAACCTCAGGCTTGTCTCTGGAGCTGTCCACATTATTTTCTGAGGCAGGGTTTCTTACTCCTCTGAACTTAACTGATTTGGCTAGGCTGGCTGACCAGAAACCCCAGAGATCTCTCCAGCTCTGCCTCCTGAGTGCTGGGATTACAAACTCGAACCATCTTGCCCAGCTTTTTCATGTGGTTTCTAGGGATTCAACTCAGAACCTCATGCTGTCAGGGCCACTGTTTTACTGCCTAAGCTGTCTCCTTAGACTCATCTTTAAAAAACACATTTTTTAAAAACAGTTTGTGTGTGTGTGTGTGTGTGTGTGTGTGTGTGCGCGAGTGCGCCATAGCTGTGCACGTGTTGAGGTTAGGGGGAATCTGTTCTCTCCACTATGTGGGTTCTGAGGCTCAAACTTAGATTATCAGGATTGGTAGCAGGTTCAGGTGCCTTAACCCACTGAGCCATCTCACCAGCCCCCACCCCTCCCCTCCTCCCCTTTTACATCAGTGGGGGATATATCCTTCTAAATGCAGTTCCCTCTTTTTGTAGGGATAGAAATGGATGACTTCATAGTGGCAACAGCCAGCTTTTAAAAGTGAAAGTGATTTTCAAAGCATTTTATTGTTATTAATCCCTTTTGCTCCCTTCTAAGCTCTGAGAGAGTGGCCATGCTGGCTTTTTGCAGATGTGACACTGAGGTGTGTAGGGGACACAGAGCCTTGCGGGGCTTGTCCTTGTGTTTTCTTCTCATGGGCATAAATTGGCTAATTTTATTGAAGTTGGGGTTCAGGGAGCCTTCTGATCCGTTTACCTTGTGAATAGCTGCTGTACCAGGTCGGCTCCTTTCCTTTAGTGTGGATATACTTGCCTTAAAAAACAACCCCCCAGCTGGAAGTGGTGGCGCACACCTTTAATCTCAGCACTTGGGAGGCAGAGGCAGGAGAATTTCTTAGTTCGAGGCCAGCCTGGTCTACAGAGTGGGTTCCAGGACAGCCAGGGCTACACAGAGAAACCCTGTCTCGAAAAACCAAAAACCAAAAACCAAAAAACCAAAAACAAAAAAACAAAACAAAACAAAAAACCCAAACAACAAACAAAACAAAACAACCAAAAAAAAAAAACCCCAACTAAAAAACAATAAAAAACAACCCCCAAATCTCTGGGTGCTGGTAGCACACACCTTTAAATCCTAGCACTTAGGAGGCAGAGGCAGGAGGGTTTCTGTGAGTTCAAGGCCAGCTTGGTAAACAGATCAAGTTCCAGGATAACCAGGGCTACACAGAGAGACCTTATCCTGAAAAGCAAAAAAAAAAAAAAAAAAAAACAAAACAAAACCACAACAAAAACATAAATTTAGTCAGGCTTTTATCAGGGTATTATCATCTATAATCTCAAAACTCAGGAGGCTGTAGTAGCCTGGATACATGACTTTATCTTGTCCCAACTACCCCCTCCATAACAAACAATAGAAAGGAAATATAAAGTTTTGTGCTCACATTTATTAATGTCTATGATGTGTCTTTTAGAAGGAAAAAGTCTAGAACTGGAATCATGCCCATCTTTCCCATGGCTCCCTTGGATATCTATCTTCTATCAGAATAGTTTCGGTCAATATTTACAGTTCCAGCCTGTTTGTAACCTGCTCAAGTTAACTTTGCAGGTAGAATCACCTACATTAATTGACAGCTGTATTGCTGTAATGTAGCAATAATACATGACGTTTCAGTTAGAGAGAAAAAAACACATTTAACCATCCTAGAGCTGTGTGTGGCTGGGGATTGGTTTCGGAACCTCAGGGCTGCAGCAAACACTCGGCAGGGATGTGCAGCAAGCACACTCCAGACCCTCAGTCCTACCATTTCTCTCTCGTCTTTGAGTCAGCGCCTCTTGTATCCCAGGCTAGCTTTGAACCCACGATGGCTTTGAATTCTTGAACCTTCTGCCTCCACCTCTCATGTGCTGGGGTTACAGGTGTGCTCACAGTTTATGTGGTGCTGGGATGGAACCTACGAAGGTGTGAATTCTTGGCAAACACTCTATCAACCAACTGAGCTCCTTCCAAACTTCTGTAGCTATTTTTTCTTTCTTTAGTACAGAAATACATTTACTTATTCTGTGTGTGTATGTTCGTGTACGTACGTGCATGTGTGCATTCGTAGGTTTGGTGTGATACATGGTTCAGGTGTAGAGATCAGAGCACGACTTGGAGGAATCAGTTCTTTGCTTTCTCCATGTGGGTCCTGGCACTGAACTTAGGTGGACAGCCGTGTCAGCAAAAGTCCACATCCGCCGAACCATCTCTACGCATGCCGCAGTGTGTGCATGCAGACCAGAAGATAGTATATCGTAATTGGCTCCCTCCTTTCACCTCTTGGGTCTTGGAATTAAACTCTGGGCAGCCAGCTTGGTGTAAGTGCCTTTACCCACTGAGCCATGGAAGAGGCCTTCCCATTCTTATTTTCTTTTGTTGCCAATAGTATTTCCAAAGTCATGTCCAGCTCTTGCTGGGTGAGACAGATCAGTGTTTGTCCACATCAGAATGTGACCTCACAACATTTCTGAGGCCTACCTTCAAGTACTTCGTTAAACAGTTGGACACTAGGGTCGAGCTTAAAGTATTTGCTAGTCAGAATGGCTGTGGGCGGGGCCAAGGTTTCTGTGTTTTCAAACTCATTCCCCAAGTGCTTCTGAGGCCACTGGAGTTTGAGAGCAGCCCCTGGAGACTATCTTCTGGGTAATTTTCTTTAAAGACGGTTTCTTTCCTGTGGGTTAAGGCTGAGTTTCTTATGAACGGCTGCTCAGACATGCTACACAGAGGCCTGTTGTGTATCGAGAATGAATTGTGTAGCAGGTCTTTCCCAGTGGAGAGTAGCTGGGCTCACTCTAGGAACAATAAGCTAGTCTTTGAAAGAGAAGTTGAATTTCATTCAAACAGCTCCTTCTCGGAAGTCTCCTTGTGGGGCTGGAGCTGTTTCATTCACGGTTTTGTTCAGTTTTGTTTTAAGACAGTGTCTCATGTAGCTGGGCTGCCCTTAACTTCCTATGTGTATCTGTACCCTGGGTTTTACAGCATTGGGGATTGAACCGCAGGCCTCTTGTATGTGCTAGGTTTGCTTTTTACCTCCCCAGCTCAGACTTGGTCAGTAGGTAGCCAAGGAGTACCTTGAATTTGTAATTGCCCTTCGTCTACCCTCCGGAGTGCTGGGGTTGTGTTGTGTGCTGCCTGTGGGATTTATTCACTGTTGAGATCAAATCCAAGGCCTTACTGACTGAGCTATATCTCCAGTCCTGAAGGTTTTGATAAGACATGGAGCTCTGACCCAAGCCTTTTCCTTGGGCAGTACATCGATGTATCATGCCGTCATAGTTTATAGCTACCATAGATTAAATGCTGACCCCCTTACCAAGCACCAGTCTGTGTCAAAAATAGACTTGTATTATATTAATTTTTATGGCAGCATTTAAAGGCCGGTGCTGTACCCTTATCTCCCTTGAGACAGGGTTTCTCTCTGTGGCCTAGACTGACCTCGAGCTCACCAAGATCTACCTGCCTCTGTCTCCTGAGTGCTGGGATAAAAGGTAGGCCACCACACTCTGCTGTTTTCCATTTATAACGACAGGAAGCTGAGGCCTGGCTGCAGAAAGGCCGTGTTTGGCTTTCAGATGCTTGGCTGCTCTTACCTTTCTCCCTCTTCAGTCTCTGTTGCTGCCCCCATCCTGCCTCATCCTCCCCTGCCTCTCACTTTCCTACATGGTTGAATCTGTTTCCAGCTGTTTAGGTGTGCATCTGGGAGAGCAGTAGTCGGGTGGGATTTGCAGAAGAGTCTTACACACTGGTTCTGCTGTTTTCCATCCCACTAGCACCATGAGGTTCCAGTTTCTTCACAGCCTTACCTACCCTATTTTCTGCCATTAGAAAACTATGATTTCTATTTATAGTATGTGTGCAGTGACAGCTCATTGTGGTTTTGATTTGGATTTCCCCAGTGACTAAAGTGCAGAGAACCTTTCCACGTGTTTCCATCTGAATACCTTTGGAGGGATGTCTGTTCAAGTCCTTTGCCCATTTTAAAGTTGGATTGTCTTTGTGTCGAATTTTAAAAGTGTTTTAAGTTTAAAAATAATTTACTTATTTATTTGTGTGTGTGTACACGCGCATGTACATGCTATGGTGCACAGGTGGTGGTCAGAAGGTGGGAGTTTGCGGAGTTGATTTTCTTCATCATGTTCTCATCATGTAGGTTCTCAGCTCAGGTACTCAGGCTTAGTGGTGCGTGCTTTTACCCACTGAGCCATCTCATTGGCTCCAGAAATTTGTTTGTTTCATTTTTTAATATTTTTTGACAATTTCAGAATTTATATAATAAAGTTCCTTATCAGATATATGATCTTCAGATATTTTCTCCCATTCTGTAGGCTTCCTTTTTAAAAATATAGATTTATTTTATTTTATTTTATTTTGTCTTTTGCCTATGTATTTGTTTGCATACCACCTGTGTGCCTGGTGTCATGGAGGCCAGAGGAAGGTGTTAGATCCCCTGCAACTGGAGTTACAGGCAGTTGTGGCTGCTGGGAACTGAACTCAGGTGCTCTGCAGAGCAGCCTGAACTCTTACCCAGTGACACATTCATTGTTGCAGCCCCTGGGATGTCTTTGATATAATGGTCTTTGACACAGAGTTTTCAGATTTCTAACTTGTTTGTGTTATTTTATTTTATTTTTGTTAATTACTGTCATGTTTAAGAGTTTACTACCAAATTCAGGATTATGGAGACCTACCGATCTGAGATATATATATATATATATATATATATATATTTTTTTTTTTTTTTTTTTTTTGGTTTTTCGAGACAGGGTTTCTTTCTTTTTTGTTTGTTTGTTTGTTTTATTTATTATTTGTTTCATTTTTGTTTTCTGAGGCAGGGTTTCTCTGTGTAGCCTTGGCTGTCCTGGAACTCACTCTGTAGACCAGGCTGGCCTCCAACTCAGAAATCCGCCTGCCTCTGCCTCCCGAGTGCTGGGATCAAAGGCGTGCGCCACCACACCCGGCTTCTTCTTAGATTTAAAATTTTCAGATTTCGTTCTTCCCTCCCTCCCCTAAGCCTGAGCTCATCTGCTCAGCATCTTGACGAGTTTTGAGTTGCTTTTTGTACAGTGTGATGTAGCAGATCCATGATGATGATTCTACATGCGGGGAGCCAGTCACCCCAGCAACATTTGCAGAGCACTAACTGGCTTAAACTTTAACGTTCCTGTGTGTGCTCTCTCTCAGTAACTTTTATATTTTGCTTTGGACTTTTATTTCATTGCCTCTTGTTTGTTTGTTTGTTTGTTTGTTTTATTTATTATTTGTTTCATTTTTGTTTTCTGAGGTAGGGTTTTTCTGTGTAGCCCTGGCTGTCCTGGAACTAGCTCTGTAGTCCAGACTGGCCTCAAACTCAGAGCTCTGCCTGCCTCTGCCTCCCAAGTGCTGGGATTAAAGGCGTGCACCACCACAGCTCTTCAAGATTTTTAACTGTTCCTGTTAAGTCATATTTTGAAATGTTGGAATCAATGATAGGTTTTAGGAATTTGTGAAATGACCTACTATTTGGTTAAACATGTTAGATAGTATACTAGGAAATACGTTTTATTCCTGACTGCAAAACTGATGTAAGGTTTGGCTGGGGAGTACTTTCCTTGTTGCTTAGACAAAGTCAAGCAACCAAGGGAGGAAGTGTGTATCTCAACAGTCCGCTAGGGAGGGAAAGGCATGGCCGCCAGAGCAGGAGGCAGGTGCTCATGGGGTGCAGCCTACTGTTAGTAAGTAGATAAAAGCCCCTGCCTACCTTGTTTTTCATCTCCCACTTTTTAATTAGAATTTTTATTGCATTTTTAGTTATTTTACTTTGTGGGGGTGGGGTGGGGTCAAAGCTAGCAACACTCAAGTCACAGCACACTTGTAGAGGTCAGAGGACAACTTTCAGGAGTCAGAGCTCTCCTTCCACCATGTGGGGTCCTAGGAATGGAACTCAGGTTGTCATGCTTGGTGGCAGGCACTTTTACTCCCAGAGGCATCTCTTTTCCCTTTCTATCCAGCTCATGGAACGGTGCTGACCACATTCAGGGTCAAGACCTTCCCGTACCAGTTAACCAAAGATAGACCGTTCCCCATAGATGTGCCCTGAGATTTATTTCCTATCGGATTCTAGGACCTATGAAACTGACTATAAATATTAATGATCACAGGGTGATATATGGTAGATATGGTGTTATATGTCTCTAGTCTTACACTCAGGAAGCAGAAGCAGAGGAGTTTGAGTTCAAGGTCAGTCTGGGCTACATGGTGAGACTCTGTCAAAAATTAGGGGGTGATTCTGTATTTGATTTTTCACTTTTTTTTCCTACCCTAACCAGTTTCATTTTAAATAAATACTGAGTTTCAAATTTATTTTCCTTTTTTGCAATGAAGTCTGTGTTTTTCTACCAAAATGGAGTAAACAGCATGAGCAAAGTGTTTTGTCTGGACATTCCAAAGCTGAGCTAGGGAAGGCGTGTCTGCTTTCTCTCTCTCCCGGTCGGGGCCTGTGATCCTGTTTCCCTTACTGTGCTCTTTAGTGCTCACGAGTGTCTAGTGTTACTCGTCCTGGTGACAATCTTCCCTCGGGAGCCCTTTTCGAAACCCACATTCCAGATGTGGTGAAGGAGGCCGAGCTCTGCAGTGTGACCTTGATGTTTTGTTTCCCAGGATGTTTCACTCCAGGTCAGGATTTCTTAGCATCTGAGTAGGGAAACACCTGTGTCATCTTTGGTGCTGTTTGTGTGCCTTTGAGCCTTTTTACCAGTGGACTCAAAGACAGATCATTTCTCTTTCTTTCTTTCTTTTTTTCAAGACAGGGTTTCTCTGTGTAGCCCTGGCTGTCCTGGAACTCACTCTGTAGACCAGGCTTCTCGAACTCAGAAATCCGCCTGTCTCGGCCTCCCAAGTGCTGGGATCAAAGGTGTGCGCCACGACTCCCGGCTTCTCCTTCATTTCCTAGTTCTAAGCAGCAGATCAGAGAGCAGAACAAACACAGCTTTTGAGGGACAGTCAACAAAGTGATTGACCATCTGCTTAAACTCTGGACTGGGGACTTTGTCTGTAAAGTACTGTGTACTCCAGTACTTTCTGTGTACTCCAGAATTCTCTCTGTCTCTCACACACACAAGTGTGAAAAGCTAGGTGTGGTGGCCCAAGTTTGTAATTCCAGTGTTGGGGAAGTGGACAAGTGGATTCCCAGAGCCTCCTAGCCAGCCAGTCTAGCCAATAAGAGATCTTACCTCAAAAATAGATAGATGATAAGCAGACAGACAGATAGATGGATGATAGACAAAGAGACAGACAGACAGACAGACAGATGAATAGGACTGGTGAGAAAGTTCCGTGGGTGAAGGTGCTTGCCACAATTCTGATTACTTCAGTGTAGTCCTTGGGTTTGGAGAAGAGAAACGATCTCCTGAAAGTTGTCCTTTTATCTCTGATCTCCAGAGGCCCTTTATGGCATGCACACACACAATAAAGGGTATGCCCAAGATTGGCCCTGGCCTCCACACCATGTTTATATGTGCACATGCACGTGTAACTCCCCACTCCCATGAGTTTAAACTCCTCTAGTGGGAATGCTGCAGAGAGAGTAGCAGGGGCTTTCTGTTTTCTTTTCCACCTGTGTCTTCTTAGGGAGAGGTTGGGCTGCCTTTATCTGAATTGAATCTGTAGCTCTCTAGCTATATCTTCATGTACCTCTTGCTCATCCAGGAAGTAGTGGGAGTTTATTGTTATTGTTTGTTTTCTATTAATCTATTACACCTCAGGCATGAATTTCCATTCGAGGAGAGCAGCCCTCTAAGGAAAGACGTGCTTCTCAGTGTGCCCCGTCTTAGTGGTGGAGGTGCTCTGTGTGTTGCTTGGCTGATGAGTGTGCTCAGCACATGGCTCTCGACCTAGACCCTCGTTTCTAAAGTAAACACAGTGGAAAAAGCTTTCCATTCTGTGGTTTTATTTTTTTCAGAACTAGGAGTAGATTTCCTAGCTCACCAAAGCATTTGCTTGGGTATAGTAATGATATTTTGCTGAATTGTTTAGTAATGATTGTATAGAAGAATGACTCTAAAATCTCTCTGGAATTACTAGGTGAGACATCTTCCAAGGTAGGGTAGGGCTAGAATGGATGTAGAAATGGTATGTTAATGAGAACAGACCTTTTAATGAAACAATAACTTTTAATGAAAACTGCTGCCATTAAGAATTATTCTTGGGCTGGCGAGATGGCTCAGTGGTTAAGAGCGCCGACTGCTCTTCCAAAGGTCCCAAGTTCAAATCCCAGCAGCCACATGGTGGCTCACAACCATCCATAAGGAAATCTGATGCCCTCTTCTGGAGTATCTGAAGACAGCTACAGTGTACTTACATATAATAAATAAATAAATAAAAATTCTTAAAAAAAAAAGAATTATTCTTAGGGTAAGGTAAGATGGCTTAGTGGTTAAGTACACTGGCTGCTATCCCAGAAGTCCAGAGTTCAATTCCCAGCAACCACATGGTGTCTCATGACCATCTCTAACAGGCTCTGATGCTCTCTCCTGGCATCTAGGTGTACATGCAGACAGAGCATACCTACATAAAAAAGAAAAAGAAAAAAAAACCTAAAACGTAAATAGCTTGGCATGGTGCTGCACACCTTTAATCTTAGCACTTGGGAGGCAGAAACAGGCAGTTCTCTGAGAGTTCGAGACCTGCTTCGTATACAAAGTAGTACCAGGACAGCCAGAGTTTTTAACACAGACTATTTCCTCTTATCTCAAAAAGAGAGGGAGAGGAAGAGAGAGAATTATTTTTGGGTTGGGGGCCTGGGGATGTAGCTCAGTAAATAGAGTACTTGCCTGCCATTCACAAAGCCCTGCATTCCACCATAGTTCCACATGAAGTTGGACATGATGGCACGTGCCTGTTACCTCTGCACTTGGGACGTCGAGGCAGGAGCATATAGTGTTCAGACCAGCCTGAGACCCTGTCTCAAAATACCATCACCACCACCACCACCACTGCCCAGTTATCCTAGGTGATTAGTAGAGACTGAAAAACTATATAGATTGTCAAGAGTCTTCATTCAGCAAACATTCTTACTATTCAAGGATGGATGGCTAAGAGCCTTTCTCAAAAAGATCTGTGTGTCTAAGAGAAGACAGAAATGAGCGCTGCTGTGGGGTAATAGAGAGGAAAGTGCTCTAACTGCTTGTGTGTGTGTTGAAAACTTAACCCCCATATTCACATTGATGGCATTTGGGAGTGGAGCCTTTGGAGGTCATCAAAATTTGATGGAGCCAAGATTCTGGGTTCTCCCAGTGGCATTGGTAGCTTTGCTTGATAAGGAAGACTCAGCTAGTGTGCTTGCTTCGATACACCATGATGTGGCAAGAAAACCCTCTCCACAGGCCAGTGCCATGCTGTTCTTGGACTCAGTGTCCCCAGAACTATGACCCAAATAAACTATTATCCAGCCTGAGGTATTTTGTTTTAGCAACAGAAAACAAATTAAGACAGGTTCCTAATCTGTGGCTAAGGGAGGAAGATCTGTACCTATCTACCTGTCTTTTATCTATCTCTTAATCTCTCGCTCATCTCTCTCTGATTTGACCTGGAAGTGCATGAGATCCCGAACCAGGTGCAAACTCTCCTGATGGGAACTCCAGGGCCCATTTGCTGTCTTCCATCCATGGAGAGCTTTGTTGGCGGGGGCTTGTGACCTTGAAACAAGGAATCTGAGTCCTAGTAATTATTCATACCACTTTCTATTTTTGTAAAGTTGCTGCAGATACAAGAATCCTCAAGCACCTTTGCTGAGAGAAGCTGTTTGAAATCAACTTTTTGGGGAGTTCTTGATCTTCACAAAATTAAGACTTCTATTTTCGGATCCTTACTTGAATCAGTGAATTGGTTTTTGGAACTTGGAGGAGGGATGAAACATGCCCTTTCGGAAAACTGTTGCTGTTGTACTCACTTCGGGATAGTGATGTCACCATTGGCATTGTGTATCTTTTTTTTTTTAAATTGTAGTTATAAGCCCATTACATACATTGGCTAATCACATCAAAACAGACACCCTTTTTATTATAAGTGAGTGGACTTAACTAGAATGACCTAACTTTTTTATGTGTGTGTATATGTACATGTGCTGGTGCTTGCAGACCATGGCACATGTGTGAAGGTCAGAGGACAACTTTGGGCGTCAGTTCTCTCCTATCACATGGATCCAAGGGATTGAACTCAGGCCGTCAGGCTTGAGCAGGAAGCACTTTCACCCACTGAGTCATTTTATCTTCCTAGCTAATGAATGAATTTAAGTCTGTAAGAGTTATAAAGGAGAATTCTTCATTTTTGCTTATGTTATCCAGAAATGTCAAGAGTGCTGCTTAAGCAAGTCAAACATTTTCTATTATAAAACATTTGGTGTGCATATACGATTTAGGTATATGTATGTATGCATATATGTGTTCATACATATATGAATGTTATACATGTATGCATGTATGTATGTGAATCCAGGTGCATGTGCACACATAAAGACTCCATCCTTATTATTTAATGAATGTCTGAATAGCATGCTGTTGTGTGGCACATGGTTTGCTGTGTCCTCTAGTGGTCAACATTTGGTTGATTACTATCTGCATTTATAAATAATGCTACAAAGAAGAATTCTGTATTACTTTGTATATGTAAATACATTTCTAGAAGTTGATTTTTCTTCTTATTTTTTAGCTTTTTGAGACAGGGTTTCACTATGTAAACCTGGCCTGAAACTCAATATATATATAGACTAGACTGATCTATCTGCCTCTGTCTTCCAAGTGCTGGGATTAAAGGCATACATTATCATACCAGGTGATTGGCTGATGTTGACAGTTTTTAAATACATTTTTTTTTCCTTTCAGCATTTCATACATGCATACAATGAATTTTGATCACATTCATCCCCCTCTTCCTTCTCCAGGTCTTCCATATCCCTCTAATGTTGACACTGTAAAAGTGTGTGTGTGTGTGTGTGTGTGTGTGTGTGTGAGAGAGAGAGAGAGAGAGAGAGAGAGGGAGCGAGCTTGTGTACGTGTTAGTGAAGGCCAGAAAGGTTGTTTGGTTGTTTGATCCCCTTGAGCAGGAGTTACAGATGGCTGTGAGATGCCTGAAGTGGGTGCCGGGAACCAAACTCTTTGAGACCAGTGTTTTCTTAGCCACTGAGTCATCTCTCCAGCCTAGCTGGTATTCACTTTGCTTCTGAGTCTCTGAGCCTCCCTCTTCTAAGTACACATGCTAATGATACCCTTAACAGTGGGCGAAGGATAGATGGAAGATATTTATGACATGTCGACATTTATCCAATCACTTATTGATTTAGAAGTTGCTGCTTCAGATGTGAAGTAACCATTTTCTCATTTGATATCAGTACTGAGGATCAAACTCACGATCTCACACATGCTGGGCACATGCTCTGTTACAGAGTCACAACACAAACCTGCCATGTTTAATTAATTTCGAGAGAGTCTTACTATGTAGCTTTGGCTGACCTACAGTTTGCTACAGATACCAGGCCGGCCTTGAACCCAGAGAGGTCTGCTCGCCTCTGCCTCTGGAGTGCTGGGATTAAAAGCATGTGCTCACTGTGCCTGGTTGCCATTGCTTATTTTAAAGTGTTGAGATGGAAAGCAGCTTGAGAAGTGCTGTGTTACCTGTTGGGAGGGTCACTCCTTTATTCAGTAGCAGAAGAGAATTCCCCATGCATTATGCCCAAGTTCCTCCTGCATTACACCCAACCTTCTAGACCTTCTGTCTTCAAATTAAACACTCAGACCTTAATAGGCTTTCTTTTTGTCAACTGGGTGTAGCTCACCTCCCTGGGGACATTTGGGCCGATGTGTCAGCTGTTACACTATCAGGTGACATATCAAATGCTCTCCTCCTCCCTTCCTTACCCAAGTCTGGCATTTTCCAGTTCAGATACATCTGGGAAAGCCTTTCAAGCTGGTTGGCATATATGCTTCTTGTTCTTTGGACTTGGAATAAATTTGCTCCAAGGAGTGATCTGTTCACGTGGTGCTCGGAACTGAAAAATTTATCTTTTCTCCTTTTCACCTGTACAGTACATCTATATGGTACAAAGATCCTAATATGCCTGCACCCAGACAGTGCCTCTGTGTATAGAATTATAGTATTATATTTTTAACCTAGATTTTGATGTCATACTTTTCTTTTTCAAAAATAATTTATTTTTATTTTATGTACATTGGTGTTTTGACTGCATGTAAGTCTGTGTGAAGGTGTTGGATCCCCTGGAACACAAGTTGCAAACAGTTGTGAGCTGCCATGTGGGTGCTGGGAGTTAGGCCTGAGTCCTCTGGAAGAGCAGCCAGTGCTTTTAAACGACGAGCCATCTCTCCAGCCCCTAGAATAATAAAATTATTACGATTTTAAAAAACAGGGAATAAGATAGATTTAGATAATTGCCATATTTTTTTTCCTAAACTGGTGTGAATGCATACAAACTTAAAAGTGTTAAATGAGCCAGGTGGTGGTGTCACATGCCTTTAATCCCAGCAGAGTAAGGTGGAAGGCAGAGGCAGGTGGATTTCTGAGTTCGAGGCCAGCCTGGTCTATAAAGTGAGTTCCAGGACCACCAGGGCTACATAGAGAAACTCTGTCTCGAAAAAAAAAAAAGTGTTAAATAAAGCGACATATCTGTCGAATGCTCCAGTATGAAATGGGGACATATGAGACTTCTGTAGGATGGACCATATGTTATATCGTAAAACAAGTCTCAATACATTTAAAAGGATGGAACTCACATAAAGAGTTCTCTGACCACAGTAGAATGAAATTATATATCAATAGGAGAATGGAATTTGAAAATATTGTAAATATGTTCAATTTAAAGTTTGTACCCTTCAGCTACCCATGGCCGAGAGAAACTGCTAAGGAAAAAACTTGTTTGAGGTAAATGAAAACAAAGCCTGCTCCTGGGACTGTTTACAGCACTGTGAATGACCTCCCACAGCTGTGCACGTCACACACTTCAAATGACTGAGGTGGGAGCTCGTGTATGCTTTGTGACAGTTAAACAAAACCTTGTTAGCCACTTGTTCAGGAATAATCTTTATTGAATCCCAGCAATGCTCCATCCAAAAAACCCAAACCCAACCCAAATACCTCCTGAACTAGCTATTCTGCGCAGAAGCCTGCTCAGGGAGAAATGCAGGTTCTTAGCCTCGCTGAGGAGCAGGTGCTGGCTAGTGATGCTGGGGAGGGAGCTCATTTCCCAGTGTTGCAGCCGCTTGTAAGTTGACTAAGTTCCAGGCCAGGCAGCAACTGGGATTAGGCTCAGTGGGTTGCCAAAAACCAAAACACAAACCCAGACAAAGTCAAACCCCACACCTAAATAAACAGAACAAACACCAACAAAATGGGGCTGGAGAAATGGCTAGTGGTTAAGAACATTTCCGGAGATCCTGGGGTTCATTTCCCAGCACCCACGCGGCAGCTCACAGCTGTCTGTAGCTCCAGTTCCAGGGCTTCTGACACCCTCACACAGAGAAACACCAGTGTAGGAAAAACATCAATGAACATGAAATAAAAATAAACCATAAAAAATGCCAACAAAACAAGATTTTAAAAAAAGTAGGAGGGGGCAGGGCAGTGGGTGGTGCCTCGGTGGTGGTGCACACCTTTGATCCCAAAATTTGGGGAGCAGAGGCAGGGGGATTCTCAGAGTTTGAGTCCAGCCTGATCTAAAGAGCAAGCTCCAGGACAGCCAGTACCATGCAGAGAGAACCTGTCTTGAAAAGCCAATTTAAATAAATAAATAAATAAATAAATAAATAAGAATCTTCTATACATTGGAGGGCTTCCATTTCTGTGAAGAGACACTATGACCAAGGCAGCTCTTAAGACAACATTTCATTGGGGCTGGCTTACAGGTTCTGAGGCTCAGTTCATTATCATGGTTGGAAACTTGGGAGTGTGCAGCAGGAGCTGACATCTTGTCTCCCACATGGCTAGGAGGAGGGTCTCAAAGCCCACCTCCACAGTGACACACTTCCAACAAGACCATACCTACACACCTACTCCAACAAGGCTACACCTCCTAATAGTGCCAGCCCTGGGCCACACATATTCAAATCACCACAATTATTGACAAACCAAACCAACCTCACCCCTTGGGGCCCTACCATTTATATGCCCTCTGAAGAGTTCTCAGAATTCCAAACATCACACAATTGCAGAAACTATTGCATGCCTCTGCTAGAACGCAAGACAAATCATGGTCAGCTACAGTGGACAGTCCGAAGCAGCCCCATATCCCTACACCTGGAATTAAAATGAAAACACTTTCTTATAATATTTCTGTGTTTTTAAAGAAACCAACATTCCAGATTTTTCACTATACAATTTGCATACAAACTCTCACTAAGGAGGAACAGGCTCCATTCATCCTCCGAGGCTATTATTTATCAGGTTCCAAAACCACAGAGAGATCACAAGGAAAATAAAAGATAGATTTAGAAGCAACTCCTCAAGGAAAATACTAGGACACTAAACCCAGAGATGTAGCACTTTTTAATATAACATTTTATTAATTCCTTGAGAATTTCATATAGTGTTTTGATCATCTTAACCTCTATTCTCCCTAACTTCAAGTTAAAACAAGTGACTGATCAAGTCCAGTTTGTGCTGACCACATACTCCTAGGAATGGAGCCATCCATCATCAGAGGGTGGCCAACCTACCATTGGTCACACCCTTAAAACTGTCTCCCTTCCCGAGAAGCAGTCAGCTGTCTGAGGTTCCCCAGTTAGGGAGCGAGGCATGTGGACCTCTCACCGCCCATGCTAGAATGTTGACTGGCTTGGTCTCGTGCATGCATATCTTGTGCAAGAACTGCAGCTGCTGTGAGTTGCTGAGTCAGTGGTCCTGCCATGTTCAGAAGACACTGCTGCTCCTGTCCTCTCCAACCTCTGCTTGTACATCCCTTCTTCTTCGTCTTCTGAGACATCATCCTCTCTGTGGTTGGGTAGCCCACTGACACTTACTCTCTGCACTCTGATGTTGTACGTTCCCCAGACATGTGTTAGAGAGATTGTATGCTATGAAAAAGTGGAATGTCTCACAAATGCAAGCTTGGTTTAATATGTGAACAAACTATGTCATATTATAGTTGCAAGAAGACATTTGTGACAAAATTTAGTGAATTCTCATGATTAAAAATTAATCAAGTATTAGGAATAAAGAGCTATTTCCATGATATGATGAAGGCCATCTGTGAAACCCCATTAGTGATGAAAGACTGAATGCTGTCCTACAATCTGGAGTAAAATGAGGCTTTTTTTTTTTTTTTTGCCATGTCTGCTTGGTGTTGTACAGGCAACTAGGAGAGAAAAAGGAGGACAAGATACACATATTGGAAAGGAAAATTTAAAACTCTGCTTTTGCAGATGACATTATTGTGTGTTGAATATTCTGAGTAATCCATTCTAAGGTATTAGAACTAATGAAGACAACAAAGTCAGACTTCAGGGTCAAGGTCAGTAAACAGGATCAGCTCCTCTGTGCCTGCAAAGAGAATGTGAATGGAGCTAAGAAAGCAAGTCTTTTAAGAATAACACTAGGGGCTATTCTTAAAAGCACCCGACTGCTCTTCCGAAGGTCAGGAGTTCAAATCCCAGCAACCACATGGTGGCTCACAACCATCCGTAACAAGATCTGACTCCCTCTTCTGGAGTGTCTGAGGACAGCTACAGTGTACTTACATATAATAAATAAATAAATCTTTAAAAAAAAAAAGAATAACACTAAAGAGAAGAGAAAACTAGGGATAAGCACGAGACGTGTTTACCTGACCTTTGGAATTATAAAATACTACTTAGAAAATGAAAGACCCTGGAAAGCTTGATCTTGATCTTGTTTTGAGGGCACACTCCACATTGGTGTCCAGATCCAGTACACACTCGGCTGAGATCTCATACACCTGTGTTCACGAGCTGACGTGTTGATTGTAAAGTTAATGTTGAAACGTGGGAGACTCAAAAGAGCCTTGGTAAAGAATAGAGTTAGAACACTTTCTTAGCTTGCTACAAAGCTATAGTAATTGAAACCAGTTCCAATAGACTGAAGGGTAGATATATAAATCAGTGGGACAGAAGGAGAGTCCAGAAATAAATGGAAATACTTGTGGCCCATTGATTTTTCTTTTTAAACAAGGCAGTAAGAAGGACAGTTTAGTAGAGGCAAGGGATCGACTTCTCAATAAGTAATGGTGAGACAAGTAGGGGGTCCTTATGCAAACAATGTATTTGGATCTGTACCATATATATTATATGCACACATACACATATATTAACTTTAAATTGATTATAGGCCTAAAGGCAATATATAAAACTAAAATTCTGTGAAGAAAACTTTTGTATAAATCTTGATGCCCTTGAATAGGGCAGCAGTTTGTTTTTCCTTTTTACTATATTGTAATCAAGCTGTGGTTTCTTAACTAACACTAAAGCTGTGGGTAGATTGATCTTCATACAATTTTAAAACTTTGTCAAATGACACCGTCAAGAAATTGAAAAGAGACCCCACAGATTGAGAAAAATATATTTGTAATTCTTATATGTGTTACAGGAGTTTTATCCAGAATATTTTTGAAAGTTCATCAGTAAAATGATATGTGATCTAAGGGCCAGTGTGGTGATATATGTGCCGTTAATATCAACACTTGGGAGGAAAAGGCAGGCAGATTTCTGTGAGTTCCAGGCCAGCTCTACAGAATCCATCCCAGTCTGGGCAGTACACTTTAAAAAACAAAGCCCAATTGAAAATGAGCAAAAAGATTTGATTAAATGTTTCTCCAGAAATGGTGCCTAAATGACCTGGCATTGCCTGAAGACCTTGCCTTAATCCTTAATACAAACCACCACCACCAAAGACTCCTAGCCTTGTATGTTGTGTGTGTGTGTGTGTGTGTGTATCGGTGCATGATCATGCAGTGGTGGTAGAGGCCAAAAGAACATGCTACTTCTAGGGCTAGAGTTACGGGTGGTTTTGAGCTGTCCAACATGGGTGCTGGGCATCAAATTTGGGTCTTCTGGAATAGCAGCAAGTACTTTTGACTGGTAAGCTATTGCTCCAGACACACTTGTTATCTTTTTAACAAGTCATGCCCATGATAAGAAAAGTAAACCCAACCTCCTTAGTCTCAGGAAAATACAAGTTAAAGTTACAGAAAGATAGCACTGCACACCCACAAGAATGGTGTTAAGTTAAAGGGGCGATAGCCAGTGTTGGTGAGGTGTTCAGGAATGTTCATAGTGGGATTATTCATAATGGTCCCAAAGTAGAAACTGCCCAAATACAGAAACACTGTATGGCTATCTGTATGACAGAGTACCTTTAGCCAGACTGTGCGTGAAGAACGCACTGATGTGTGCTACCATGTGAATAAACCTTGGAAGCAGTGTGCTGTGTAAAATGCCATGCATGGACGCCACACATTGTATGTTTCCATTTATATGCAATGTTCAAAATAGCTAAACAGAGTGGGGTGTACCTGTAATCATAGTTATGGCAGGAAGATTGTGAGTGTGAGTCCAGCCTGGGCTATGCAGTCATGCCTTAGAACTATCAAAGAAGAAAAGGTTTTTTTTTTTTTTTTTTTTTTTTTTTTTTTAAATAACCTAAAACAAGGTGTTTGCTGGGGACATAACTCAGTTGGTAGAACATTTACTTAGCATGCACAAAGTCCTGGTTTGAGTCCCTAGCACTGCATAAAGTATGTTTATTGCATGTCTACAATCCCAGCACTTTTGAGGCAGAAGTAGGAAGACTAGAAGTTCAAGGTCACCCATGGCTGTATAGCTAGCTTGAGTCTAGGCTGGAATAAATGAGACCCTAACTCCAATGAATGAATGAACAAATGAATAAATGAATGAACGAATTCAATACAGTAGAGTAAGGCGTGGTGAGAGGTGATGGGGTGGACTGCTCAAGGATAAGTACTAGCTAGCATTTGGAAGCATTAGGAGTGTTCTTGAATGAGACCGGTGGAGGGTACACAGTTTGTGAGTACACTACAACTGCTGGGTTTAGGAAGAGTTAGTGACTTGTGGCTATCCTGTTACCAGAAAGCCTTATGGAAAGTCGCTGAGGGTTGGTGGTCTGAGTTTCATGCTGTGAGAGCAAAGCTGTTACTTGTGGCTCTGTGTTAGAGGCAACAGAAGTCAAGTGTCGGTAGGCCTAGTGGGCGATTCCTGTTCTCTAGAGGAACCAGTGTGTGTGTGCACTGCTCCCTGGCTGTGGGGATCCGTGACTCCCTAACAAGCTGGTTCTCTGCCAGGATCTCATCTCCATGGAGGCTCTGCTTTGTGAAGCTGTAACTTAAGTTGTTATTACCTTCTCCTATCCAGGGTTAAGTGCCTTCATTTTGTAACAAATTGGTATGCTGGGGTTGACGCTAATCCCTTTGTATACATTTACATTTATTTTAAAAGAAGAAAAAAAATCAGTTTCAGTTGGTTGTTGTTTTTGGAAAATTAAGGTTGACATGAAATAAACAGGGGTCATCTGATTTTTTTTTTTTCTATTTAAAAAATATGGGAAATGGTGCCAGTAAGATGCCTTAGTGGATAAAGGTGCTTATTGCCAAGAGTGCTGATCTGTGACTTCAGACTCACATACTAGAAAGAGAGAGCTACTGCAAGTTGTCCTGACCTCCACATGCATGCTGTAGTGTGTGCGCACACTAGTGAAATGTTAAGAGAAATACAGTAAGAAGAAAGAGAACTATTCAGTAGAAAAGAAAGCATTCATGATCTTATTAATTAGCTTATACTTCAATATTTTATGTTCTATCCTCTTTTAAACAATAGGTATATCATATAGCATAATTAAATATAATTTTATTTCCTTGGCAGCTTACATATTTATTAGTATCTCTCTCTCTCTCTTAACTTTCTAAAACATTTTTATAAAACTGTATATGGTAGGTTTGCCTGCACAACAGAGGGAGTCAGATCCCCTGGAACTGGGGTTACAGAAGGTTGTGCGCTGCTGTGTGGGTGCTGGGAACTGAGCCTTGGTCCTCCATAAGGGCAACAAGTGCTCGTAACCACTGATCCATCTCTCCCGCCCCTCCCCTCCGGAGAAATTTTCCTTTTTCTTTTTTAAACGTACGTGTTACAGTACTTTTTCATAAGTTTAAACCCTTTTTAAAGTAATGGGCAGTCTGTAGCACATCAAAGCAGAGAGAACAGTGTTACAAAACGGCTCACCTCCCATATGGCTGTTGTCTGTACACATGCCTCTTGACCATTGAGAGAGTTCTGAGAAGTAGAAAGAGAAGTGATTCTTTAAAAGTTTTAATTTGTGTGGTGATAGGAACTGAACTTGGGTCCCCTACAAGAGCATTGGGCACTCTAAACTGCTGAGCTGTCTGTCCAGCCCCCTAGACAGCTGCTTAAACACGTGCCACTGCCTGAAGGAAGGCAGGGAGGGCCTTCTGAAGACGTAGGGGACATTACACTGCTGGTAGTGAGCTAGTAGAAGGGAGAGTGTGTACCCTGGAGCAGGTGGCTGTAGGTTGAAGGCTAAGGTCTGAGGAGACAAAAAGGAAGAGTTGAAGTCATCTCCATGGGTGTGGAAGCCATGGGGGAAACTAGAAGAAGCTCAGTTAGCAGTGCAGGTGAGTGGCAAAGGGAGGCTGGGCTGGGCTGCTCTGCTTGGAGCTTAGTCTGACGGATGAGTGGCAGTGCCCTCAGCTGAGGTGTTGCTGCGTCCCTAGGAATGTTTTGGCGTCTTCCTGTTTGCCTGACTCTTCCTTGTTCTGGGCACTAAGACCCCTTGGCTCATCAGGCCTTGCTTTAGCAGTCAGTGTAGTTCAACACCTGTCTTCCCACGGACCTGTGTGGTGTTCATGTCTGAATGCTGGGCTGCAGTGTGTGGGCCTTGGGTGGGAGAAGAAAGAGAAGGTGTGCGGCCTGTGGACCATGCCACCAGACAGAACTGGTCAGGTTGAAACAGTTCAAAAACTGGGATAACTCTCATAATTGAGAACAGCAAGCATTAGAACCAGCTCCTTGCCAGGCTCTACCTGTCCTGGAATATGTAACTATGACACCATTATAGGACCAGGGCAGCCAGTCACGTAGCATAAAAACCTGGAGTTCTCTACGCTAAGGAGTTATCTAGATAGGCCCTGAGTGTTGTTAGCCAGTGAATTTCACTTCCTGGATATTCCTTCCAGAAGGTATGTAATTCCTGTTCACCCCGAGTGAGACCTATGCATTCCCATCCCCCACGAGTAAAGCAGTTTGGATAAGCAAGGACTGTCTTCTTCATCAAGGAGTGCCATGGGGCGGGGGTGATGGGGGGTCCCTTCCAGCCCCTCCATTACTTTCAGCACTCCCTCGGACCAAACTGGATTCCCTGTCCCGGACTCAGCCACGCCCTTCCTATGGACACCCCCCCCCCCAAGATGTTCCTAACTCCTCGAGGTCCCCTGCAGCATCTGGGTACACAGGAGATTGAGAACCACAGAGTTCATCCCAGATAGCGCTATTTCTTGCCCCGAGGAACACGGGCTGGAACCCCTATCTTGGAATGGTTCTGTCTTCACTGAGCTGCGTGTTGGTGGCCTTTCGGCATCCCAGGCAGGCACACAGCCTGGCAAGAAAGAGAGAAGAGTGGGGCACGTAGAACAAAACCTGAGGCTCCTGCTGCAATGCATGCTGTGCTGCGATTGCTGCAGGAACTGTGGGAAGAGATGCTGATTGGCAGGCCCGTGCTGCTTTGAACTCAGTGCGAGTGAATTCCACCAAACCTGCCTTCCAGGGTTGGCTACTTAACAGCATCACCCATTTTCTACATAGTTTCTGAGACATTTCCAGGTGGTGTTAATTTATTTTAATTAAGTTATAATTATATAACTCTCCCCCTTTCTTTTTCTCTTTCCAACCCTTTCCATGACCCCTCTTACATACATACACACACACCCACAGGCGCACACACACACAGACACACACACACACACACACACACACACGCTTGTTTGTGGATATGTGTGCCTGTGGGTGTGTGTGTGTGCAGGCACAGCACACATGTAGGTCAGAGGACAAGCTCAGGTGCCTTCTTTCAAGACAGGGTCTCTCCAGTCAGGAGCTTCTCCACTCAGGTGAAGCTAGCTGGACTGAGGCTAAGCTAGCTGACCTGCAAGCTTCAGAGCACCCTCTCGTAAGCGGGCTGGGAGGCCAGTGCTCTTGTACCATCTTTTTACATGTGCTCTGGTGTCTCAGGCTCTTGCAGGTCCCCAGCCATCCTTCGCCTTTGGTTTTAAAGAACAGGACAGCTTATCTTGGTACAGTTTCTGGGCATGTCAGTCTAATCTTGGCAGGGAAGGCATGTTGGCCCTACCTTTTGGTGTATCAGAATGCAGATAGGTCGGCAACTTAACGGTCCTTACTGCCATTGCCAGGGAACATTGCTTCCTGAGAGCTTTCCGAGTGCTTATGCCCTGACCAGTGCTTTGAGTCCATGGTCCGTGTGCTCTAACTGATGTGGAACAATGAATACGTGTGATTTGCTCTTGGAACACTCAGTGAGGCAGTGGCATAGTGGGAAGAAACACAGACTTTGGGACCATGTACAATGTGTTTATTTTACTTTTAATTTTTATATTTTAAAAATATATTACAAGGGTGGTTGTACATGCTATGACACATCTGTAGAGGTCAGAGGACAGCTTTGTGGAATCAATTTTCTTGTTTAGTCTTCACATGGGTTCTAGGGATTGAATTCAGGTCACCAGGCTTGTGTGGTATCTTTATCCATGGAGCCATCTTCCTGACCCTCGTTTTTTTTTTTTTAAAAAGATTTATTTATTTCATTTATATAAGTATACTGTCACTGTCTTCAGACACCAGAACACCAGAAGAGGGCATCGGATCCCATTACAGATGGTTGTGAGCCACCATGTGGTTGTTGAGAATTGAACTTGGGACCTCTGGAAGAGCAGTCAGTGCACTTAACCACTGAGCCATTTCTCCAGCCCTCTGGGCCTCATCTTAAATTACACTCTGTGTGTGTGTGTTATATACACACTTGTGTGCCTTTGTATGCATGCAGAGGCCACAGGTCACTAGGTGTGTTCCTCAATCTCTTCTTTATTCCTTTGCTATGGAGCCTCTCTCTGAACTTGAAGCGTACATGTTTTGCCTAGGCTGGAAGCTTGGAGGCTTCATTCATCTTCAGGTGTCTGCCTTCCTCTGTGCTGGGGGTTACAGGTGCTTGCAAGACCTATGTCCAGCTTGTTACGTGGGTGCTGGATCTGAACTCTTCATGCTTGCGTAACAAGCACTCCCCCAACCCTCACCCCAGCTATCTTTCAGCTCTGAGATGCTGGGTTTTCTGTATGTTTTCCTGGATTAGAATGAAAGGAATTAGTGGTAGGAAAGAGAAGTTGATTAAGAAATGTGTTACTTTGCCTGCTATGGTTAACTAGTTAGCTCTTAAATCTGTCTAGTGAAAGTGAGTCAGCTCAGTGGTAGAACACGTGTTCCTGTGTTCAAGTCTCAGGACTACAAAAATTGCCAACTCAGTTTTAGTACTTTTTTCCCATGCAATTACAGTCCCCAGATGTGATTTTTGAGAGTTTATTTGATATCAAAAACAGTAGTAATCCCAAGTGGAGTTGATGTCAACAGAGAACGTGGTGTCAACAGCCTATCTCCTTTTCTCCGGTTGTCTCTCTTTGTGTCCTTTGCTTGGGAAGGAGGTCTCTTCTGTCCCACCCATCATGACACTCTTCCTGCAGAGCAGGAAAAACAGCCTAGGTGCAGCCTTTGACTTTGCTTAATGTGACCAAGCTTGGGTTAGGGACATTCAGAGGAGCCTGTCCCATCCCAGAACTGAGTTTATTGAGAGGCAGATGGTAAGCCTGGTTACCTGTGGGGACTTTCAGAGGGGGAGCAAAACTGAAGGCAGCCGAAACAGAAGGTTGCTTTCCTGACTGGTACGATTACAAGTCAGGGAACTGTGAAAACTACCAGTTTACCAAACATGTAGCTCACTGGCTCAATTGTTTGGGCTTCGCCATTCTGTTAATAAAACTAATAATTATGTGTTTTTGATCCATTTGCCAAGTGTTCACGCTTCACACCCCATGTGTGACCAAGAGTGTTTCTGCGGCAAGCGCTCTTTGTCTCTGATTGACTGTTTGATAACATTTGAGTGTTCTGCTCTCTGACTCATTTGCTCTCCTGTCTTCCTTTGCAGAATGGACTGCTGAATTATGAAGTATTTCAGACCCAGTTGTAGATCATCACTCCGCCACTCTCTCCTTTATTGCCTACTAGTTATTTAAATTGGACTTTTAATATCCTACCAGCTGCTCTTCAGACACACATGGTGCATTGCTGCCATTCCCGGGATTGCATCTTTGAGACACACACTCTTAGGAGCCTTCAGCAAACAAAGAGGCCACCTCCCGGTACGGCTACCGGGAGGGAGTCATCCTGACCGCCCTCTAGCCTTGGCCAGCTCTGGATTTGAATCCTACCATGGAACCGAGAATGGAGTCCTGTCTGGCCCAGGTGCTGCAGAAGGATGTGGGAAAGCGGCTGCAGGTTGGCCAGGAACTCATAGACTATTTCTCAGACAGACAGAAGTCTGCTGACCTTGAGCACGACCAGACCCTGTTGGATAAGCTTGTGGATGGACTCGCTACCTCTTGGGTGAACTCTAGCAATTACAAGGTAAGCCTTACTTTAGGGGATGCTCTTGAAGGTGTAAGACTGTCTTGGCAGATCAAAATTCGTCTGGAAAACAATCCATTGCAAAGTATTAGCCTGCTTCCTTGACTTTCAATATGACACTTATGTAGGTTATGGGAAGGACATGAGGAAAGACATGTGGGGGCGATTGTCTTGAAAGTTATGGGAAAACATGAGGGAAGGTATGTGGGTGTTTACAAACATTTGCAGCCTTGAAGATGAAGTTTATATCATGTTTTGTGGGGAGGAGACTTTGACATGGTGGTGAGCAGCCGTTCATGAATAAGAGGTGTCTTCACTGATCTCTCAGGGATCAGAGTGTATAGCATTTTACTTTCAAATTACTGTTTTGAAGTCTACTGGGACCTGGCCAGAAACAATTTGGGTTGTCAAGGAGTGCCTTTGACCCATGGGTAGTGGTGTAGAAGAGATAGTTTTCAGATGTGAAGATTAGAGCTCTTATAACATAGGTGGGGAGTGGGAGTGGGAGGGTGTGTGGAGGAGGTGGCTATCCACAGATTATTTATGTTGTGAGCATTTTACCATTCAGGGTTGAGCTTCATGAATGCAAACTACAGGGTGCTTGAAGCCCTGGAGAGGTGTCCTTGCCTTAGTCCCTCCTGCATCTTTCCTCTCATCCCTTGACATCAGGGTTCAATTAACAGGGGAAGGAAGCTTTCTGTTCTGTAGACTTTGTTAAGGGGCCCCAGACGCCTGGTCTCTTGCAGATCTTTACTGACTCAGGCTGATCTGGATATCGGAACTGGTGCTTACAGAATTCCTCTTGCTTTGCTTCCCACATGCTTTTAAGCCCCAGTCTGAACCAAGAGCGCTGAGCTCCTATGTTTCTTGAAGATGTTACTAGCACATAGTAGTTCATTCACCCTTGGGTTTATAGTTTTCCTTCTTTTTTTTTTTTTTTTTTTTTTTTTTTTGGTTTTTTGAGACAGGGTTTCTCTGTGTAGCCCTGGCTGTCCTGGAACTCACTTTGAAGACCAGGCTGGCCTCGAAATCAGAAATCCGCTTGCCACTGCCTCCCAAGTGCTGGGATCAAAAGTGTGTGCCACCACGCCCAACTCCTTCCTGTCGTTGAAGCTGAGCTGAGATCCTGTCTGTCTTACTTATTGGGCAGAAGTTAACAAGTGCATCCCATGGCCAGGCTGCCTGGTACTCTCAGGTCAGACAGAGTCCACTTGTGCTTTTGAGGGCTCATAGGCTACCTTGTCTGTCTGTATCATGGCTCCAGTACTCCTGTGTGTATATCAAGAAGCATTTGGTAGAAACTGAAGGGTACTGTAAGGAAATTTAGCAAGCCTGGTATTAGCTAAGGTAATATCTCTGAGGAAGAAGAATGCTTTCAGAAGCTTGAAGCCGACCTTGTGCATGCCCCCTGGCCAGTTGGCCTTACTTCCTCCTTCCCTTCCTGCAGTGCCACCAGGCAGTGCCACCTGGCAATGTCCTCGGATGCCTGTCCATGTTGACTTAACTGCTGTTCTCTGCAAAGGTGCTTCCTCCCTCCCCTGAGGCCAGTTGTATTCACTTGAGTTGAGAGGTACTTGAGTTGAGGCTGACTGTCCTAGGAAGGGGCCGGTTTAAGGTTGGGACTGGAATAATACTGCTGTTAATTAGCAACTTGTGGAGCCTGTTTCACTGAGCAATGTAATGTCTCAGGTTCCCCATTTATCATGCCAGGATAACCAAATTATTTACTAATAATTAAAGATTATTTTTATTTTGTGTATGAATGTTTGCCTGCATGTTTGTTTGGGTACTACACATATATGGTGCCCGTGGAGGAGAGATGAGGGCATCAGATCTCTTTGAACTGGAGTTACAGATGATTTTGAGCTACATGTGGATGCTGGGAACCAAACGTGGGTTCTTTGCAAAATCAGTTAATGCTCTTAACCTCTAGGCCTCTGTTTCAGCCTCTTAAAAGGTTGGTGTGTGTGTGTGTGTGTGTGTGTGTGTGTGTGTGTGTGTATCTGAGTGTGTGTGTGCATGTTTGTGTGTATGGGAGTGTGCATATGCCATGGTGTGTGTGTGTGTGTGTGTGTGTGTGTGTGCATGTTTGTGTGTATGTGAGTGTGCATATGCCATGGTGTGTGTGCAGGTTGGAGAACAGCATCAGGTGTTAGTCCTTACCTTCCTTTCCCTTGGTTTAAGACAGGGTCACTTCTTGCTCACTACTGTTGCATATAGCAGGTTAGCTGACGTATACACTTCTGGGTGAGAGCCTTCTGATTCCACCTCTCATCTTCCCATAGATTATAAATGCACCTCCATGTCTAGCTTTTATGTGGTTCTGGGAAGCTGAGCTCAGGTCCTTGTGCATGTGTGGCAAGCGCTTTATCCCCTAAGCCGTCTCCCCAGTCAGATAATAAAGTTTTTATGAGCCCTGAATGAGAGAGTGGGTCTCAGTTATTTCTTGCCTGCTGCATACTAAGCTCCTTAGTGGTGGCTCCTGTCTAGTGGGGGTGCTGGTTAGAACTTGTGATTGCTTCCCTACTCAGGTACAGCATGTGGCTGCATGAACTACATGGGATTCTGAGCAAGGCACACATAAGCAGCACTACTGCCTGCAGAATCTGGAGAATTCAGTATTTTCAGAATGGATTTGTAAAGTCACAGGACAGAAGGTTTAGGACTTAGCACTCAGGAGCAGTTCTTTTATCTTTGCTCTTCCATGTTCTCTCTCCTTCCCTCCACTTTCCTCGCCTGCCCTTTTTTTTCTTATCTCTTCTTTTTGATACAGGGTCTTCTGTGTAGCCCAGACTGGCCTGAACTTTGCTGATCTTCCTCCTGTCTCCAGTTTCCAAGTGCTGGGATGACAGCAGGTGTGTGGGCAGTAATTGTAAGCAGAGCAGGCTGTAGACAAGGACAGTGAAAAAGATTGGGTTCAGGACCAGCTTCCTTGGAACCGAGTCCTCTAAGCTTTTGTTGTGCTGTGTGGTGCGGCGCAGATGAGATGAGATAAATGAGCTGTGCCCTTCAGTGCTCTAATGTCTGCTGCTTTAATACAGATGGCTGTGTAGCCCGGGGCTGTTCTGCGGTTCCTGCTGTGGCTCCTGTGGCTCCTGCTGGATAGAGCCCACTCCCTTGGAGGTATTGACGTGCTGGCTTTGTCTGTTCTGTGAGTGCAGAGACAGCCTTGCTCCCAGCTGGAGCCTGGGCCTGGGCCTGGTAGGGGCTCAGCAAATACTGGATACAGGGCAGACTTGAACTGTACACTGCTCAGCAGTTGTGGTGGTGAAATCTGGGTGCTAATTCCTTTGGGTCCTCCTTTAATTTTCTTAATCTTAGGATTTCTGAGAACCTGAGGTACATTTTATTAGACTTTAATTTTAGAATAGTAGGAATAGAAGAAGGGCCTACCAATCAGGACTTTGAAGATGTACTTGTAGATTCTTTTTGAGTAAGGGCTGAAGGGATGGTAAGAAAAAGATGATGGAATTTTGGCCTTCTGAAGCGATAATACTTATGTGTTACTCCTTTCTTTCCCCTTTTTCTTTTGTGTGTGGGAGGGTCGTGTGTGCAGGCCAGAGGCCAGTCTTAGGTTGTCAAGGCTGGCTGCGGCTAGTCAGTGAGCTCCAGGGATCTTCTAGTCAGCACCTCCTCAGCGGTGGCATTCTGTGGATACTGGGATTGAACTCAACTCAGATTTAAGTACCCCTGTGGCTAGCCTTTACTGACCAAGTGATTTTCCCAGTCCTTATTTTCTTAACAGGAAAGGTAAATGAATGCCGTGGAGACATCGCCCCACTATGAAGCTCATGCTGGCCTAGAACTCTTTGGTCCATTTGCCTGGCATTGTGTGTGTGCCTTCAAAGTGCTGGCATTTACAGGTGTGACCCATGATACTGGTTTGATTGGGTCTTGAATAAATTTACTTTGTTTTCCTAACTCTTAGACAAATTGTGTGAAACAGAGACAGACAGACAGACAGACAGACATATGCTCGCTCACACGCGTGTGTGGGTCAGAGAACATCTTTGTAGCATTTGTTCTCCTATTCCACCATCTAGGTCTTAGGAGTTGAACTCAGATTTTCAGGCTTGGCTGCAAGCACCTGCCTGCCTGGTTTTCTTTAAGGACCTTGTTGTTATCAACTTGACACAGACGAGATTAACCTGCTATGGTAGTTTGAATGGTCTCTCATGGTTTGGGGCATTTGAAGACTTGGTCCCTAGTTGCTGGCACTCCTTGGGGAGGTTTAGGAGGTATACTCTTGCTGGAGGAGGGATGGGACTGAGGGCTTTGAGAGAAAAATTCCCTGCATACTTCTAGTTTGCGCTCTGTTTCATGTTTGTATTTGAAGATGGAAGGTATCAGAGTACTGTGCCTGCTCCCATGCCTTCCCTCGGGAACCCTTTGCCCAGAAAAATAATCCTCTTCTCTTAAGTTGCCTTGGCCACGATGTTTTATCAAAGCAACAGAAAAGTAGCTAACACACTTGGCAAGAGGGAAACTCAACTGAGGACTTGGCTTTTTTCTATCAGACTGGTCTGTGGGACATTTTTTGAGTAATGATTGATGTCGGAGGGCCCAGTCTACTGTGAGTGGTGCTACCACTGGGCAGGCAGTTTCTGGTTATTTAAGACAGCAGGCTGAGCACGCCAGGGGAAGCCAGCCAGTAAACTACCTTCCTCCATGGTTGCCACTTCTGTTCCTGCCTCTTGGCTTATATGCGGTGGCTTTCCTCATCAATGAGCTGTGATCTAGAAGTATAAATAAGTCCAAAAACCCTTTCCTTTCCAAATTTCTTTTGGCCAGTGTTCTTTTGTTTAAGACTTATTTTGATTATCCGTGCATGTGGCTGCAGGTATTTAAGGATTGCCTAGAGCTGGAGTTACAGGCAGTTGTGAGCCACTCAGTGTGGGTGCTGGGAACTGAACTTGGGTTTTCTGGAAGAGCAGGAAATACTCCTAACCACAAAGCCATCTCTCAAGCCCCTTTTATTCAGTGCTTTATCAAATCAACAGAAAAGCATCTTAATTTTATACATGAGGCAATTCCTGCTGGTGGTTATGGAAATGAGTCTTCAGTCGGGGTCCTTTCCATTCCTGCTCCAGTCTTCCATAAGATCCTAAAGGCCAGACAGGTCAGTATATTCAGGTAATTTGAGTCACAAAAACAGCTTAAGCTAACACATGAATGAATAGGCTTTGCCATGTCCCAGCAAAACTTAATTCACAGAAACTTTGGCCTTGTTCTCAGTAACACTGAATACCTTTGATATGACTCAGGTGAACACCTTTTCTTCAGCATGGGAACCATTAATGATTCATCAGGAAGAAAAGTGGGGATTCTAATTTACATGTAATTTGGGAATAGTGGCATTAGTTTAGATCAGGGCACTTTATGTTTAATCCTTTATTTGAGGAACACTTGAGTTCTGTTAGGCTGACATTGTCATGTACAGTGAACTGACCTTGGGCTTTCTTGACTGGTAGAAGTCCTCTCGAGGGGCTGGAGATCTCAGTCAGTAAAGCGTCTCTCTTGGAAGCATGAGGACTTGAGTTCAGATTCCCCAGCACCCACAAAAGACCGGATGCAGTGGCATATATCTGTCACCCCAATGCAGGGGCTGGGGGAAGTGGAGACCAGCCAGCCTCCCTGAATCCATGAACTCCAGGGTTAGTGAGAGCCCTGTCTCAATAAGGTGGAAAGCAATAGTAGATGACTAGTGTTGATACCAAGTCATTTTTAAAAAATAATTTGTTTTATGTGTAAGTGTCTTGCTTCCATGCATGTACGAGTACCATGTGTGTGCTTGGTGTTCTCATCATATCCCCTGGAACTGGAGTTACAGATGTTAGTGAGCCACTATGTAGATGCTGAGAACTGAACCCAGTTAGTTAAATACTATTAACCACTGAGCCATCCCACCTGCCCAGGATACCAAGTCATCTTAAGGGTTCAGTAGTTGGTTATTTAAATACCAGTACAGGGCTGTCAAGATGGCTCAGTGGGGAGAGGCATTTGTGCACAGGCCCAATGACCTGAGTTCCATTTCTAGGTCTCACAAGGTGGAAGGAGCTAACCCCGACTGTCTAAGGTTGTCTTCTGACCTTCACAATGTGTGACCTGTTCCTGTGCTTGCTCTTTCCTCTCTCTCACACACACACACACACACACACACACACAAGAACACGCACATTCTATGTAATTTAAATACTCATAATCCAGAAAGGGTGCTTCTTAGCCTGGAATAACTTATGAAGTGTCTGACTTTTTCTAGTGACCATGGGAGATTGGAAGCTCTTCTTACTGGAGGTTTCTCTTTAGATTATTCTCACTTTAGAAATAAAATGAAACTCCCAAACTTTGAACATGGCTGCTTTCAGTGAGCTCTGCTCTTCTCTTCCCCTTTCCCTTCCCCTTCCCCTTTCCTTTTCCCCTTTTCCCCTTTTTTCCCTTTTTTCCCTTTTCCCTTTCCCCCCCTTTTCCCCCTTTTTCCCTTTTCCCCCTTTTTTCCCTTTTTCCCCCTTTTTTCCATTTTTTTCCCTTTTTTCCCTTTTTCCCCCTTTTTCCCTTTTTCCTCTTTCCCCCTTTTCCCCCCTTTCCCCTTCTTTTCCCCTTTTCCCCTTCTTTCCCCCTTCTTTCCCCCTTCTTTTCCCCTTCTTTTCCCCTTTTCCCCCTTTTTTCCCCTTTTCCTTTTTTCCCTTTTTCCCTTTTTTCCTTTTTCCCTTTTTTCCCTTTATTTCCCTTCCCCCCCCCTTTTCCCTTTTTTTCCCTTCTTTCCCTTTTTTCCCTTTTTCCTTTTTTCCTTTTTTCCTTTTTCCCTTTTTTCCTTTTTCCCTTTCCCTTTCCCTTCCCTTCCCAGACTGGGTTTCACTGTGTCTTAGTCAGGGTTTCTATTCCTGCACAAACATGACCAAGAAGCAAGTTGGGGAGGAAAGGGTTTATTCAGCTTACATTTTCCACATTGCTGTTCAGCGCTGAACGAAGTCAGGACTGGAACTCAAGCAGGTCAGGAAGCAGGAGCTGATGCAGAGGCCACGGAGGGATGTTCTTTACTGGCTTGCTTCCCCTAGCTTGCTCAGCCTGCTCTCTCATAGAACCAAGACTACCAGCCCAGAGATGGTCCCACCCACAAGGGGCCTTTCCCCCTTGATCACTAATTGAGAAAATGCCTTACAGTTGGATCTCAATGGAGGCATTTCCTCAACTGAAGCTCCTTTCTCTGTGATAACTCCAGCTGTGTCAAGTTGACACATAACTAGCCAGTACACACTGTATAGCCCTTGCTGGCCTGGAACTCTCTCTGTAGACCAGGCTGACCTGGACTCAGAGATTCTCCTGTCTTTGCCTCCTCCTGAGTGCTCGGATTCCCAGCCTTTCCTTTCTGGTTTCGGTGGTGAACAAGTGAAGGAAGGGAAGGATGCTAGGTATGTTCATGCACATATTCAAAGCCATCATGTTCCCACTCACTGTTGTGTTCCAAACTAAGAATGATGGTGCACTCCTTTAATCCCAGCACTTGGGAGGCAGAGGCATGCGAATTTCTGAGTTCGAGGCCAGCCTGGTATACAGAGTGAGTTCCAGGACAGTCAGGGCTGCACCAAGAAACCCCGTCTCGAAAAACCAAAAAAAAAAAAAAAAAAGAATAAAAGAGAATGATCCCCTCCAGGAGGCTGGAGGGTTGTTGCAGCCTGAGGCAACTGAGAGGGACTTAGCTGTGTAGTTTCTTCCACCAATCTTGCCATTTTTACTCTGCCTGCAGTGTGGCTGCATAGCTTCTTATCCTCAACAGTGTGTGTGCCGTTGGTGAGCTCTGTGGCCATCCAGCACCCTGGAGGAGGGCAGAGCTTCTGTGAGTACAGCCTTACAGACTTTCTCCTAGCATCCTAGAGCAGCACAGTTGTGTGTGAATTACAGGCCTTTCTCATCAGTCCTCATAGCTCCGCAGCCCTAAAAACCTAGTTTTTCCCATACCTTTGTCAGAACTGTCATGAAGCTTTATTTATTTACCAGTTGCCTAGGACATGTTTCCCTGCAGAAGGAGGACTGTTGTTGCTCCCTCAGAGAATGTACAAGGGGTTATATAATACATTGTGGTTTACCTCCCTATCACTCCCCAAATTTTGTGTCCCAAAACACACCTGTCTTCAAGTTCTAGATAAGCGATTGTGGACCTATGTGCAATATTGTGAAATGATAATGGCAGCCTGTGGCTAGGACACATTCACCGTGTGCCAGAAACTGTATGAGGTGCATACATACTGTTATTTCCATTTTGCAGATGAAAAAAATTGATGCTCAGACAAGTCAGGTGACTTGTTTGGGGTAATGATGATCTAATAAGTAAGGTTTCTGGAATTTGAACAAAGTCTTTATGCAATATCCAGGGTTAAGCATGTGGAGTCACACTGTATGAAGAGAATGGGAGTGGTCTCTGCCTTCACACTATGTGGCTGGTATCTAGGCTGAGCAGGTTTGTTTAATGTAGTTTGTGTGAGTCTACTTCTGTCCGTGGCTGTCTCACTGCCGCACTGCTGGGAACTTGAACTTGAAGCTTCCCAGTTCCTTCTAAATTAGCCTCTGTAGCTTCCTTGCCCTACAGGCTGTTACAGTGATTGGAGGAGCAGCTAGAGCATACAGGAGGATAGGAGCACATTGCGCAATGTGAGTGCAATCATGAACAGTCCAGTGTAAATTGTCCCATGAGAATGAGTATGGATGCTTTAAGTGGAAAGATGAAAAAGGTTAGTAGGGCGTCCTTAGTTAATGACCTCGATGGAAAAGTGAGGTATGGCCTTGAGGACTGAGAAGCTAAGTTACAAGCAGCCTTGTCTGGTCCCCCTCTGGGCAGCACTATCTCTGTGGCCTGTAGAAAGGTTAGTTTTGACTAAGCTACATCTCAGAGCTCAGTGACACATGCATTTATGTGCTGGAGGGGGATGTATGGACAATTAATTAGGGAGGTGCCTCTTATCTCTTGCCTATCTCCCAGCCTTGGCTCCTTCCGTGAGGCTCATGTTTCCTTCCCTTGTCCTTGAGAAGAGAGCCAGACTAAATGGGTTCAGACTAAATGACTTCTGCTTCTTTTCTGGCTGACTGCTTGGTTCCACCAAGTGATGTGCCCTTTAGAAAACCTGGAAGGAGGCTCTTGCAGGCCTTCCTTTAGTGTTGGCATAAGGGTTGCTAGAAGTTAGTTTCTGTGGATCAATTAAAATAGGTGCCTCTTCTGTGAGTAGAAAGGCTATAGTGAGCTAAGCAAAAGCAGATAACGCAGGGTATGTTATTCCAAGAAAATGTGTGGATTGTCAAGTGAAAACGGTCTTTGTGATATTTGTAGTTGATGACTTTTTTCTAAATGCACGCTCGTGTGTGTGTGTGTGTGTGTGTGTGTGTGTGTGTAGGCATATGCACAGACAACAAGCTGTACTGAAAATAATTAAGATATGAGTGTGAACTATTTGGATCCCCTTTGGCCTTGCACTTTGTGCAGGTACCCTTTGTGCTGTGAAGGTAACATCCTCATCTATGTAATGGATCTAATGCTGCCTTCTACATAAAGTTACCTTGAGCATCCAGCCAGTGTATGTAAGGAGCTGGCACAGTGCTGGGCAGGTACAGTAAAGAAGTCAATGAAGACTCATAAATGGGGTCAAACGATAGCAACCTTCGTGTGGGGTCACCATTGCATGCCTTACTGTAGTCCTGCCTATTAGCCTATGTCTGGGGATAGGAGATTCAGGTCTTCTGTAATAAGATATGAAGTCCTGAGTTGTGCATCGTTGGTAATGAAGTCCCTGGACAGAGCAGTAGCTGGCTGGGGATCCTGTCAAGAGTGTGTGTAAAAGCTTCCAGAATAAATACATCCACCAGATGAGGACCCCGGTGTTTGGAAGATTTTGCTTGTTCTTTTTATTTTTAATACAATGGTTAGACTTTGCCTTGTTTCTAAAAGTTAAAATGTAAATAAGAATACAGATGAGAGCTCATTACTTGAATGCCAAAAGCAAACAAAAAGAAACAGCTGGGTGAGTGCAGCTGACAGTGAGGCTGATGAGGCCTGAAAGCTAGTGTTTACCAATAACTAACATTTATTAAGTACTCATTGACTGCCAGGCACCCTTAAGTGCTTTGAATGCAGTGCGCTGTGATCTTCAGGGAAGTGTTTTGTGATAAGCCTGTGATTATTCAGTCTTCACCCCAGGAAACTCTCTAAGAGGAGTGTGGAAGAAACACCTCTGAGGTTATGTGACACTAGCCATGCCAGGCAGGTTTTACTTTATTTTTAAAGTATCATTTATTCTTTGGCAGTTTTATATGGTACACACACACACACTCTGCTTATCTTGAGCATATCTACTCCCAATGTCCCTCTTAACCCACCAACCTGTCTCATCACACCTTGACAGCAACTCCCCCACCCCACAACCTTTATTTTAAAGCCACCTGTTGAGTCTGGTTAGCACTGTTGCTGGGATGTGACTGATCTTGTGCAGGTTAGCATAGCACATACAACAGCTGAGCTCTGTCTAGAACTCAGTGTTCACAGCACTCTTCTCCATGTGGCTCTTCCATCCTTTCTAAGATGTTCTCCGAGCTGACATAAATGCCCCATTTAGGGCTAAGTCCTAAATTCTCAACACTTTGACCAGCCATGAGTCTCTGTGTTAAATGCTTCCCAGTGTGAAATGAAGCTTTTCTGGCCAAGGTTGAGAACAGCATTATGGGAATGAACATAGATACTTAGAGGGCAGTTTGGCAACATGGATAACTGTAGTAGTCTTACCTTAGGGGCATGACATCACGGGCTTTTGACTGTGTTTATAGCACCAGACATGAATTAATTCTTTACTGTGGAATAGGCCTTAAACCCAACAGAAAGGGGACACTTGCCTTTCTGAGCCTGCCTTTGAAGCAATCAGCAATACTTGATGATTTTCAGCAGTTTTTGTAGTTCTTATGGGAGCATGAAGAAAAAAGGTCACAGTTAGTGGCTGTTGCAAGAGACAGAAAGAAGCAACTGTGTGTGTGTGTGTGTGTGTGTGTGTGTGCATGTGCATCCATGTGTTTGTGCATGCATGTTCTTGTGTGGGTACAGTCTGAGTATACAAAGTAGTAGAATGAACTTAGGAATTATTCAGAATTTCAAGCTTCAGAATGCAATTTATTGAGTATTTAATATGAATAGCATATATGATAAATCTGATTTTTGATTCATAGAAGATATTTTTAAGAAAATAAACCCCCATGAAATAATTTTGATGATTTAGAAATGTAGATATGAAGGCATTTTTATGTTAATTTTTTGTTATTTAATCTACATCAGAGCATATTATTTTAATTTTAGTTATAGTATATGTGAATGCTTCAGGTAGTGGGTATATGTCATAGTTTGCATTTAAAGATCAGAGAACAACTCTGTAAAGTCAGTTTTCCCTTCCATCTTGATGTGGGTTCTATGGATGGAGTTCAGGTCACTGGCCTTTGCCCACTGAACTATTTGTTTCTTAGATTGTTGTTCTTTTTTAAGACGAAGTCTCTCATGCAGCTTGCCTTTTCAACTATACTGTCTGTCCAGCAAACTTCTGGGACCTACCTGCCCCAGTATTCTAGAAGCCTTCTATGATGCCCAGCTCTCTTGTAGGTCCTGGAGATCCAAGTTTAGGTCCATATGCTTGTGCCAAGATCTTTCCCCACTGAGCCATCTTCCCAGGCCCCAAAGCCACTGCTAGTCTTATGTCTGAAGTAACTGTTTTATTATTTACAGCCACGGAGAAAGGATGGAAAGGATATTTACTGGCTGTCTAGGGGGGTTGACAGGCCTGAGGTGGAGCCAAGAGTTCCATGGCTGGCGCAATACACTGTGGTTATACTTTATTTTCTTTTCTGTGTGTCATTTATTATTTACGACTTTTAGCTGCATCATTAAGTGAGACATTATCTTTTTTTTCCTGACTCCTTTCAACTTAAGAACTTCTCCTTGGTGGTTATTATACTGTTTTTAGATCTGGTTCCATTCCTTATGTATATTAAAAATACGAAGTATGAACTATCTATATATTGAACTTTATAAAGGGTTGTGAACAGGTTGAAAACCTGAGTTTGAATCCTAGAACCCATTGTAGAGAGTTGTCCACCTAAAGTTGTCCTCTGACCTCCACATGCATACTATGGTATGAGTGCGCCTGCACTCACATTAATACACACAGACACACAGACACACACACACACACACACACTATAATAGAACTGTATAGTGCTCTCCTTGGGTATCTTATAAGTGAGGAATAGAAACTGAACCAAGTGAAGTTAGGCCTGAGTGGGAAGGGGAGTATGGGAGCGGGTCTAGGCAAGGGAGCCTTAGGACTCACTTCTAGCCCTCCCCTGGATCTGGCCACACCCTTTCTCAGGAACCCAATTCCCTGCTTTCCTTGAGGTTAGCTGAATTCAAGAAACTTGGTCTATCTGTCCATGCAGGGAAATGTCTGGTATGGCATGTACCAGCCTCCTAGTGGAGTCAGGACAGTGCAGTGGTTCATGCATTGTTGAAGGGTTTGGGTGGAGCCTTACTACATAGTCCAGGATGGTCTTCTACCTCCTCTGCATTCTAATTTCAGGCACTTGACATGTATGCAACATATATTTGGCCTTTTGGAATTTAAAAGTGTTTTAGAGCTTTTATTTAAAAGCTTTAGCCCCCTCAAAACTATTAGTTCTGAACACAGGCCAGCTTTGTTTGTGTTGGGTGTGTTCTTTCTGCCCAGCGCTGTTGTCTGTTAAGAGATGTCTGTAAGTGGAGGGCCGCCGGGCTGAATGTGGCAGTTTCCTCCTTCCCTCAGGTAGCTTGATCGAGAAGTGTATTTTCTTAGACTGAGATCTTGATCCCTTTGTTTAAGGGAAAAATGCTGGTTTTTTGTTTGTTTGTTTTTGTTTGTTTGTTTTTCTTCTGCTCTTTCCCAAAGTAGATGTATCCTGTTTAGGGCAGGGAATGCATACCTGGAAATGGGGACATCAATAGGGGACAGCTATTGGACTGATTCTCTGGGGAGCTGTGTTTTAACTCTTAACTTGCTGATGACTCTGAAATCCTGACCTCTCTCTTGTTGGTCTAGCTTTGTATTCTGTACTTGCTGGCCAATGCTCCTGTGCTGCTGAGATGCTTAGAACAGAGTCTCTGTGTTGTTAGCACTTCGACTCCTCGGTTCCTGGTTGGTACTCTTTCTTTCTTTTTTTCTGCTGTTTTCTGTGAAAGTGACTCTATTCCTGTGAACTGGGCAATTTGTAATAGAGAAGCTAGGAGCCTGAAAGTCTGGAGTTAGACTGTGCCGTGCAACAAACTCTTCCTGGGCAGACGCAACACACACATCTACTCACCCCAGAGAGAGAGAGCCAATGAGAGAGCAAAGTACAGATGCCACCAGAGTCTAACTTGGTGAACAAGTGAGTTTTATTGGAGTTACTTAGAGCAGTATGAGTGAGGGGTTACTCACAGGAGCAGAAACGACTCAAGGACAGCTACATCACCGCGGCCCACCCCAGCTATGGGACAGTTCACGAAGCACACTGCTCAGCCTTCAGGTAGCTCAACAGGTTGGGAGTGACCTTTCCAAGTGACTCTGCTCTAAAACATCTTCCAGGCAGCTACTGGTGTCAGTTTTTTAGCTTTTCTCCTCTGAGAGTCTTCTTTGCAGCTCAGCTTTACTTTGTCAGAGAAGGACTCCCAGCTTTTATTATATACTCAGGCAGGGACAGGCCTAGCGAATCTGGTCAGTTTCAGGTACTTCCTGAACATATTTTTGAGTTGTTTACCTTCCTGCTTAAAGGCGCCACCTGCTAGATGGGATGTTTCAAACCAGGAGGGAACTGTTATGCTAGAGTGCATACTTACTCTCTCTCCTTCCCTCACCGTGGTGCTCCGTAAATTGTGTGATCTTCCATTGCTTGGGTAAAACAGGTGGGTGCCCTGTGGAAAAAGGAAGATGATTTTGCTTTGAGTAAAGCCAAGAAGTGAATTCTGAAGTGTTTAGTTTGCTTATGATGGAAAGGAGACTGGAGAAAAGAACTGCCCAGGTGGGAGCTTTACCCTGTGTGGCAGGGTTTGGTCTGTATTAGTACCTCAGTTGCCTTCCTCCCATAGGCCAGTTAGTTCTGAGATTCTTCCAGGTAAAGCAGTGTCCTCTAGGGCAGTGTGTTTGAATTTGAGTGAGTATGTTGTCCATCCTGCAACTGATAGGATGTCCCTGTTTGTAATCTCTTTGTGTAGGGAGTAAGGAAACTAAAACACATCTTGATCTTCCTGTTGGGTTAACAGCAATGGGCAGGAATTCATTTGGGGGAAGAATTTTTTTATAAAAAATGTATCAGATATATAGAAGAGCAACAATCCACTCCATCCCCTGCATATGGACGTGTGTGTGTGTGTGTGTGTGTGTGTGTGTGTGCACATGCATTTTTGTAGAGGCCAGAGGTTGAGTCAGGTGTCTTCCTCAACTATTCCACCTTGTCTTTTTTTTTAAGCATCTTTCCTTTTTTTTTTTTTTTTGTTTTTGTTTGTTTTTTTTTCGAGACAGGGTTTCTCTGTGTAGCCCTGGCTGTCCTGGCACTCACTCTATAGACCATGCTGGCCTCGAACGCAGAAATCCACCTGCCTCTGCCTCCCGAGTGCTGAGATTAAAGGCATGCACCACCATGCCCAGCTTTTTTAAAAAGATTATTTTATGTACATGAGTACACTGTAGCTGTCTTCAGACACACCAGAAGAGGGCATCAGATCCCATTACAGATGGTTGTGAGCCACCATGTGGTTGCTGGGAATTGAACTCAGGACCTCTGGAAGAGCAGTTGATGCTCTTAACCACTGAGCCATCGCTGCAGTCCCGCCTTGTCTTTTGAGGCAGGATCTCTTACTGAGCCTGGAGCTTGCTGACTCAGCCGGGTGGATCCTCTTCTGTCCTAACCGCTCAACCCTGGGCTTACATTAATGAGTACTGGGGATCTGAACCAGGTTCTTACACTTTGCAGCCAACACTTTGTTAACAAATAAAACCCTTTATGAGCACAGGGACCAGCTTTGACTTGATGACCACAAGGAAATAGGGCAAACATCCTTTAAAGCACAGGGTCTTTTGTATGGGCCTGCACTCTGTTCTGACAGCCCCTTAGACCGAGTGTAGGAGGGAAACGTGCATCTGTGCGTAAGAACAGCAGGCCTGTTGGGAGGGAGTTAAATGAATGGAGGGACTGGATTTCATAGCATCTGCCATCTTTCAGCCTGCAGTCTGGCTTCCTGGGCTGCCGGTGAAGAGGGTGTGAGTCAGAATCCATCTATCTGAGAGTCATTAATAAAGGGACACCGGCTACACAAAGAGAATCTTCTTGCTTCACGATTTTTGACGTTAGAGGTCAGAGCGCAGGATAAGACAGAGAAGGCTTTTTAACTGATTGAGGGCACAACCTTTCATTTCTAAGTGGTTGGAAGAATTGATGGTTCATTGTCTGCTTGTTCCTGATGACGTAATGGTGTTTTCCTCAGACTGGAGTGCGGCTTTTGGCAGTAACTGCAGCACAATTGCTTGAAAATAACAGAGTCTGTAAACATCAAATATGTGTTTTCTATGCATGTTCTGTGTCTATGCATTCATGAAAGAAGTATGTGAAAGCTAAAAAGGAAAAAAAATCACATAAAACGAGAAATGATGGCTTTTGATTGGGACCAAGGCTTTGCTGAGTAAGTCTAGCTTTTTAGCTTTATACTCTGTAGATGTTCATCTGGATGCTGTTAACATTGAACTTAAATATGTATAGAAAGTCTGCATTTAGTATATGAACTGTTTTGATGAGTTTTGCCAGCTAAATGAGCAAATACTGGTGTGAATTTATTTTAATTACTTCTTTTACTACATTTTAACATTTAGCTTAGCGTTTACGTGTGTGTGTGTGTGTGTGTGTGTGTGTGTGTGTGTGTGTGTGTGTGTGATTGCTGTAGTTTTCTTTTTTTTTGGTTTCTGTTCAGAATTTTGAGATAGAAGATGGTAAAATATGCCGTGGCCAAATGTTCAGAGTTGATTAGCAGTGCAGAAAGAGTGAGCTAAATCTGTTAGTTTGGATTTTACTGTCCAGTGGGAGAATAATTCCAGAAAAGCCTGTATTGCTCAGTACACAGTGAGCCATGTGGCAGAGAAGCATGTTCTTCTTATGGATCCTGTGGCTTAGGAGTGAATGCATTCATCTTTCTCCTTTCCTCAGTGATGCAGTGGCCTAGGAAGAATTGCAGTGCATTGTGCTTTGCTAGGATTGGGAAGTGATGGGGAGTAGCTGTTAAGGGCCTAAGTATCTTTTTTTTTTTTTTTAAAAAAAAGATTTATTTATTATTTACATGTAAGTATGTAAGTACACTGTAGCTGTCTTCAGACACACCAGTAGAGGGCGTCAGATGTCATTACAGATGATTGTAAGCCACCATGTGGTTGCTGGGATCTGAACTCAGGACCTTCATAAGAACAATCAGTGCTCTTAACTGCTGAGCCCTCTCTCCAGCCCCCTAAGTATCTTTCTTAAATGCTGAAGTATTTTAGAATAAGCAAGTGCTGGCTACACAGCTGTTGCATATAATCTAAATTACTTGCAAAGGGGGAGGATCTTATGGCTTGTGAAGAATACCACTTTGGTTTTTTTTCTTTCAAAGGGAATGCTCAAAGAAGTGTGATTACTTTGTTCCTTTGAGGCAAGGTCTCTCAGCCCTGGATGGCTGGGAATTTACACCAGGCTGGCCTCAAACTCACAGGGATCCGCATGGTTCTGCCTCCCAAGAACTGGGATTAAAGGCGTGCACTCCCACACTGGCTGATGATTTGTTTTTAAAATTGTCATCTTGATGTAACCTAGAATCAGCAAAGCTGGGGAATTGCCTGGGTCTGGTTGGCTTATAGGTTGTGTCTGTGGGGGTATTGTCTTGGTTGTTAATTGATGTCTGAGGGCTTAACGAATTGTGAGTGGCACCTTTCCCTAGGCAGGTGTCCTGGACTGTATTAGACAGGAGAAAGTTTGATGAGAGCAGATAAAGCAAGGACTTGTGTTTCTTCTTTCTGCTCTGTCTGGATGTGACGTGTTAAATTTCTGCCTTGACTTACCTTAATGATGGACTGTAACCTGGAACTGTAAGCCAGATATATACCCTTTACTGTCTAAGTTGCGTTTGTCAGTGTCATGGTTTTCTTTTTGGAATAAGCACTAGTAGCAATGTGGAAGAGAGGAGATGACTGAAGCCAGGATGCTCCTGAAAGGCCTCAATGCCAGGTCCAGTTTGTATTCTCATTCTATGTTGTAAAACCACGAGGTGGGGTGGGTAAGAATTACCAACACGTGTATGGTAGTCGGCAGGTTGTTAAGGGCAGTGGCCAGGGTTTTAGCTGTTTTTTCAGGTCATTTTGTTCCAGGAAGCAAGTGAGGTTATGCTTGGCAAATAGGCAGTACAGCCAGTGCTTTAAGTAAATCAACCAGGTGTGGGAGTGCACACCTTTAATCCCAACACTTAGGAGGCAGAGGCAGGTAGATCTCCGAGTTTGGGGACAGCCTGGTGTACAGAGCAGGTTTCAGGACAGCCAGGAATATACAAAGAAACCCTGTCTTGAAGGAGTAAAAAATCAGTATCTAATGATTAGGTTTTTTTCTACATTATTCTGTTCATTAGTGTGTTTTGTCGTAGCAACAGAAAAGAAGCTGGGCAAGAGGTTAAAGTTCTATAAGGGAAGAAATCCCAACCATATAAAGGAATGCCAGACCCTCAGTCCTCTTTATAACAAGTCATGGAGAAGTCTAGTCCTTTAAGAACTCCAACTTTCATGGGCATTTGATTAAGCAAATGTATTCATTTTCTGTAGAAGAGTAGAATAGAGTATATGTAATTAGATGCCCTTTGGCATCTAATAGAATATGCAAGATTATTCTAAGGGCAGTTTATTAGATTGGTTTATATGAGTCAGGGCTGAGAAGTCCCACAATGGTTGTCTGTGAGCTGGAGGGCTGGGGAGACAATATCTATGTAGTCTAAAAATCTGGGCACTTCAGAGTAAGAGTACCAGTGACGCAGCCTCGGTCCAGCGCCAGAGGCCTTGGAAGCTCCACAGAGGGCTGCAGTGCCAAGTCTGAGTTCAGAGCACTCTGCATTCCCAAGCCCATTCCCATTCCCACCAGCAAAAATGTGCCCACTGGAAAAGGTCCAGTTTGTGTGCTTTGTGTGCTTCTATTCTTCCACCCATGTGCCAAGCCTTTGGTAATACTGCCTGAATCAAGGTGTTTCTTCCGCAGATAGCTAACCCATTCCAGGCATCTCTAGACACCCTCACATACAGGATGTGAGCTTCACTGCTTTTCTAACTTCTGTCAAGCAAGTCATGTTGACAACCAAGACTCACCATCATTGGAAAAAACCATATAGTTTATTATTCTTACATCTGGAATGTCCTTAGGAAGTTGTAATCTAAAGACATTGGGAAATTGTGTGCTTAAAAGTCAGTTGACAGGGGCTGGAGACATGGCTGGCAGATAAGAAGGTGGCCATTGGTCATCAAGCCTGCCTCCCTACTGCAGGAGTCATTATTTCAGCTCTCATTCTTTTCCTGTTTTACTTTGTGGTCTCTGAGGTTCAGAATCAGACACATTCCTGGCTTTTTCTCTAAGCAGTTGGCTCCAAAGCATCCTATCAAAAATCTCAAAAACAAGATGAAAACACCAAACTGTCTCCAGGGCTGGAGACATGGCTAAGTGATTAAAAGCACTTGTAAGTAAGCTCTTGCATCCACCTCAAGTGGCCTCCCCTCACCTGTAACCCCAGCTTCACCGTCTTCTGGACTTCATGGCTGCATGCACATACACATATACTTAAAAGTAAATACAATGTGGGAAGAAAAAGCCTCCAGGGCTCTGAAGTGGCCCGGTCGGTAAGAGTGCTCACCCTGCAAGCATGAGCACCTGACTTCGAATCCTCAGCTGTGTGTATGACTGCATAGACCCCTGGCCCCAGCATCAGGAGGGTTGAGACAGGTGGAGCCCAAGGGCTCAATGGCCATTAGCCTTGTTGAAATGTCGAGCTTCCAGGTCAGTGAGAAGGCCTGATGGTAATGTGAGGATGGTAATGTGATGGAGAAGACACCTGATGTCCTGCTCTGACTTCTGCATCTGCATGCATAGGTGCATACACATCTACATTTATGTGACACAGACATATAGACACAGACGCATGTGCACACAATCTTTTTTTTTTTTCTTCGAGACAGGGTTTCTCTGTGTAGCCCTGGGTGTCCTGGAACTCACTCTGTAGATCAGACTGGCCTCAAACTTAGAAACACGCCTGCCTCTGCCTCTCGAGTGCTGGGATTAAAGGCGTGCGCCACCACTGCCTGGCCACATACAATCTTTTAAATCAACATACAAAACGATATCCTTCTCATATGCAGTGTATTCAAATAGTTACATGCTGTAGATTGGCTATATAGAGCAAATGGCTAATGACATATATGTTACCTCACATAGTTAATTTTTTGGTAATAAATTTTGCCAATTTTTAAATTTTTATGTTTTGAGATTATAACTGCATCATTTTCCCCGTCCCTTTTCTCCCTGCAAACCCTCCCATATATCCCTTCTTGCTCTCTTTCAGATTCATGGCCTCTTTTTCTCATAAATTGCTGTAACATGCATGTGTGTGTGTGTGTGTGTGTGTGTGTGTGTGTGTGCAGCTCAGTGAGTACAATTACCTGTCTGTATGTTTTTAGGGCAGTGTGTGCTGGATAACCCTCTGGTGTGCTTTTCTCTCGGGAAAACTGTTTCTCCTGCTCTCAGCAGTCCTGTTGCCTGTAGTGCTTTGTGTAAGGCCGAGGTCTCATGGGCTTTCTCCATCCTTCCTAGCATTGCTAGTAGCATATTGTTGTTGCCCTTGGTCAGTTCATGCTGGTGGGACTTGATGGTGTAGCTTCTGACATACACACCTACATACTCACACAGAGGCATATACACAGGCACACGTGCACACAATCTTTTAAATCAACATATGAAATGATATGCTTCTCATGTGCAGTGTATTCAAATATGTACATGCTATAATCTCCTAGCAAATTCACTTATCCTCTGGCTTTAAAACTGTTTCTGCCCCTTTTCTGCAATATTTCCTGGGCCATAGGTGATGGAGTGTTTTGTAGCTATATCCATTGGGACAGGATTCCACAAATTCTGCATTTTGATTGGTTGTGGTTTTCTATAATGGTCTCTGTTGCAAAGAAAAGTTTTCTTGATGAGAGGTGAGAATTACACTTTCTGTGGGTAATAGGATGAATGTTTAGATCGTAGTTAGGGGTTATGCTGGTTTAGTAAAGTGATGGCTGTAGGTTCTCCATTAAGATCCATGACTTCACTAGCCCTGAGTAGCACTCCAGATTTCAAACACTAGACATAATTTCCCTCTTAGCAGATTTTTAAGAGTACAGTACATTGCCATAATTGTAGTCCCTATGTTGATGTTTGTTTTTTTGAGCCAGGGTTTCTCTTTGTAGCCCTAGCTGTTCTGAAACTTTCTCTGTAGGCCAGGTTAACCTCAAACTCAGAGATCCACGTGCCTCCGCTTTCTGAATGCTGGGATCAAAGCTGTGTGTCACAGTGCCCAGTTGCTATGTGTAATCTTGTTCATATTCCTTCCTGTGATTAAATATCTGACAATAGGCAACTTTAAGTAAGAACTATCTACTGTGGCTCACAGTGTGAAGGATATAGTGTATCTCATGGGGGCTCACAGTGTGGACGATACAGTCTTGTGGGGACCTGTGGCAGGTTGTTCTACCATCCTGGGTAGCTCTTGCCAGCTCCATGTGGCAGGAACTGGTTGTGGTTTGCTCATGTTATGCTGGGCCAGGAAGGAGCAGAAGAAGGATGACAGACTGAAAGGAGAGATGGGCCATGCCCCCAGATGTATTTAAGGCCTGCCCCCAGAAACCTACTTTCTCTAGTTAGGACTTACCTCCTAAAGGTTCCACAGCCCTCCACCCAGCATCACCAGGTGGCGACCAAGTGTATACTCATGGAGACTTTTATATCCAAACCATAACATCTACTTTCTACTAACAATTTTAAAAAATATATATTTATTTTTATTTTGTGTGTATGAATATTTTCCTGCATACATCTGAACCACATGCTTAACTGGTACCTTTAGAGGTCAGAAGAAGGCACTGGATCCCCTGGAACTGGAATTATGGATGGTTGTGAGCTGATGTCGGGGATCAAGCCCAGGTCTTTACTAGAGCAGTAAGTGCACTTAACCTCTGAGCCATGGTAGCTCTACTGAAATGTGTGTCCTTTCTTGCATACTTGCCCCCAACCAACCATCCTTTTGTCAACATCCCCCCAACAATGGTGAGCCCCGTTGAACTCTGTAAACCTTCCTTGTTGCTTCTTGGTTTGTTCTGTGGCCACAGTGATGATGATTCATAGGACACACATGCTCAGGGGGTTGCATTTATATTTGCTAAGTCTCTGTACCTTTAAATTTGAGGTTAGAAGAGAGTCATCTGTAGCTATAAGAATATAAGCTATATGTTATAGTACATATATATGCATATATAACACACAAATATATATTCATACCTATATAACATAGGTTATAGTACAGAGAGGCCCTTTGTAGAAATGGTTATACTTAATAGGAGAGCATTAATATAGAGGTTAAGAGAAATATAATTGATTTCAACTCTAGTGACTGTAGAAGCAGCCATAATGCTTTGGGGCAAACAGTACAATTACATTATCTAACAGATGTCTTAAAGAGCAGAAAATTGATAGTTTTGCATGCATTGCTAGCATTTCAGAGGTATTTTAAATTGACTTTGGGTAAGGTGGTGTGGGTCACCTTAACTCACTGTCACTTTGTTTACATATTCCTTTGTTGAACTTAGGTATTCTTAGGAAACTGTTTCCATGAGCTCTGTGGAAGAGGTTGGAGATTTAACTCAGTGCTAGAGCTCTTTCCAAGGCCCTAGGTTCTGTCCCAAGATTTTGGATGGGGGGAGGGGCACAAAACCTCTGCAGAGCAATAACAATCCAATCCTGGCCTAGCATACAACTTGCAGGTGTTAGTTCTTTCCTTCCATCTGTGGTTCCCTGGGATTGAATTCAGGCCATCAGGCTTGGTAGCAAGCTCCTTTATCTGCTGAGCCATCTTGCCATCCCTGCCTGGCTTTATTCATTGTCTAATGGGTGGGAAGATGGTGGGTGAAGCTTAAGAGGTTTGAAGCTGCAATGCTGCCTGACCCATTTTGATCATATTTAGCCTCGGGGCAGGATTAAGCACCCATAGTGAAATTCTAGGGTTAATTTTTTATGTCTCTCATGTTCTTTCTCCCCAACATACACAACCTAATTAGCAGTACATTCTTTTCCCTAAAAGAAGCTGTATTTCCTGCTGTATTTAGAAATGTACACCTATTTGAAGAGAGCAGAAGGGCATAAAGAAAATATGGCTGGTTACTTGCAAGTCTGTCTTTCAAGCCAACCCCTGCCTTTTTGTCCACTGGTCTCTGAAACGGGACTCAGATGCCAGTCTTCCTGCCTGGCTTGGTAAGGCAGTTTTCCAGCTAGTCTTTCTCTTTGTAGGCCAAGCGAGCATTCTAATACAGCATGCTATGCATTCCCGTGGGTTTGAGGAGCTTGATGTTCTGCTGCCTAGAGATCAAAGCCCAGGACCTGAGAATGCTGATTTAGAGCCTCTGTGGGACTCCCCTACACTCGCCATTTCTTGCTCTGTCCCACCAGATTTACTCCATTCTGGGACAAACCCAATGGTAGTTCTTTTGGCTGTGTGGCTTGCATCTCCTTAGCTCTGCTGAACTCTTTGATGACTGACAGTGCAGCGTATATGCTCTGGCGTATGAGCAGTCTGGGCTGTTTCCTGGTTGAAGGAACCGACATAGTAGTTGGTGTTCCCTCCATCCCTTTAGCCACAGTTCACTTTGCCAGACCACACTTATCTTAAATTATGGCCTTTTGCATATTTGTTTCAACTATATTACCCATGATTTTGCAGTTAAGACTTCCTTTTATTTATCCTTGGGTTTCTAAACCTCTTTCTTGCCCAGAAAGACCCAGAGTTTTTGTAACTGCTTATTAAATTCAATTATATTTGACTGGATATTAAGTGTGTTTTGCTTGCTTTTATTTGAAGTGGCTTTTTCTCTCTCAAAGCAAACTTTGTTATAAAAAACTAAAACAAAATTCTCTTTTAAGCTAAAAACCCTCCCTTTTGAATGTGTCCTACAGCATTGTATTGGTATGAGCAGGACTGGCTGATGTGAATTGGTAAAAATGGTATGTGGTGGTTTGTATATGCTTGACCCAGGGAGTGGCACTATTAGGAGGTGTGGCCTTGTTGGAGGATGTGTGTCACTGTGGGCGTGGGCTTTGAGAGAACTTCCACCTAGCTGCCTGAGGATGCCAGTCTTCTGTTTGCCTTCAAAACAAGATGTAGAACTCTCAGCTCCTCCAGCACCATGTCTGCCTGTCTGGTTCCTGCTGTGATGATAATGGACTTGAACCTTAGAACTTGTAAGCCAGCCCCAATTAAATGGTGTCCCTTATAAGAGTCACCTTGGTCATGGTGTCTCTTCACAGCAGTGGAAACCCTAACTAAGACATGGTACTTATGAGAAATTGTCTGGCTTTTCATCTTTCTTGACAATGAAGTTGGGTGAGGGTCTTAAGTGAGCAACAGCCAAGAATATCCCCTGTTTACCCTATCTAACACACCAGAAAAATGAGTATTGGTTGAATAACAACTACCTTGGCATCTTTACTAGTTTGCTTCGTGTTCCTGTGATAAAAACTGTGGCAAAAAGTAGCCTGGAAAAAGAGGGCTCATTTGATTTACATATCCCAAGTCACAGTCCACTGAGATAGGCCAAGGTAAGACCTCAGGCAATGACTGAAGCAGGAGGCCGTGGAGGAGTGCTTTTTAGTGAGTTGCTCTCCTGGCCTGCTCAGTTTGCTTTCATATACACCTCTGTCCGGGCATGACGCTGCCCACATTGGCCTGGGCCTCTCACATCATTCATCAGACAACAACACAGTCACGTCTGATAGGGCATCGGATAGCAACACAGTCAAGACACAGGCCAGTCTGATGGGGCATTTTCTCAGTTGACATGCTTTCTTCCTGAGACCCTACCTTGTGTCAAGTTGACAAAACAAATACACACCCTAAACTTTGTTAGCAGTTGAAGATTAATTAATTAATTAATTATTGCAAATATGACATTTAGTTTAATTGTCAACCTGACAGTGTAGAGTCACCTAGAAAGAAATTCTCAGTGAGACCATCAGAGGTCAGCTGTGAACTTATTACTTGCTTAGTACTGAAGCATGTTTGTTAAAGTTGTGTTATGACTGTTAAAGAATGACTTGTTACTCCATTTGTTTAGAATCCAATGGGTTCCTTACCTGAAATTTAAACAAAAAGCAACTATTTATGTCTTCAAACAGTAGACTATGAGAACATATGTGGCTTGTACACGTTTCTCCATGTTAAATATTATAGCTAAGTAGTTAAAGTGTGGCAGGAACAGAGTGCCTGAGTCCAGAACCTTCTGGAATCGACGGCTCTGCAGCTCGACCTTAAAGGTAGGCAAGGTTTTGTCAGGAGAATGTGGACATTCCAATGGCCTGAGCAAAGCCAGGGCAGCTGCAGTGGGTGGGGGAGGCCGTGGTCATGCAGTGAAGCTTTGGGGTCCTGCCCATCCCTTATCCTGGGGAAGGCAGAAGGTGGGTTTTGTTTTGCTCAAGATAAGTACTGAGCTCGGAGAGTGCTCTCTCACCGCACTGGGAGTCAGTTCTCTCCTTCCACTATATGGGGGTCCAAGGGATCAAACCTGAGTTGTCAGACTTGGTCTGGAATTTGTTCCAGTTCTTATGCTTCAACTTACTGAATTTAGACCAGACTGTTGTGACATTTTATTTCAGGGACTTGAGTATGTATGTGTACTGAGGTGTCCTCATGGATGCAGAAGGATGACTTCATGGAGCTATGGAAAGTTTATAGTGAAAACTAATTGCATTGTTCATGAAGTAGTGCCAAGAGTTAAAAAGTGAGAGCTCATGTTATACACCAGCCATGTGATTCATGACGGACCCAAGAGTCACCCGAGGCCACACCAGCAACCCCACACTTACTGCTTACCCATTCTGTACACTATAGCCTCCACTCCCCAGCCCCTGCCCTTAGGCTTTAGTGGCTGGTCTTGTTAGACCTTTCTGGTGGCTTGGATTAAAGCAGTGAAATGTAAGAAGGGTGCTGGAGGGCCATTAATAGGATCTGCAGCTGTCAATCTCGGAGGGGAGCCTGGGCCAAAGCTCAGAGCCAGCCCTGTTCCTCCCTTATTTCCAGGCTTCTCTGAGACAGCCTCACTGTGCTTTTGAGCATTTTCCCCCCTCAGATTTCAAAAAAATATTTTTTTAGTTCCTTCCCTGAGGGTGATTTAGAACAAATTGACTCAAACCAGAAAGGACTTAGAAATAAGTTGTGGCCTCTTGTTCCTTACACTGTATTTCGAGTCTCAGTGTTGTACTGGGATCTAAGTTGGCCTTCAGATCTACTGGTCACGCCTGATGATCCTTGTTTGAGTTACTAGTAATAGCCAGAGTTGTAGCATCCTGGTGAAAAAAGCCCCGGGCTCCCAGCACGGAGAGTCAGCTGTCTCTGCAGCCTCAGTGCCTTGACAGCCTTTCTCTGCCAAGGAAGGGATGGACGTGGAGGTCACAGCAAGTGCAGTGAGCAAGTAGCTTCAGGGCAGAGCTTTGCCTGGCTGTAGATATGGAGACTGCTTATTTCACAGCTAGTTTAGAGACAGTTCATTTTGTTTTTGTTTTAACTGAAGCCAGGCATATCATTCATGGGAACGCAGGTGCCACAAAGGGTTATGACTGCCTTCTGGGGTACCAGAGCTGCCTGCAGGAATAGGGATAGGAAGAGCAGGCAGGTTGCAAGAGGGTGAAGGATATGGTCACAGCAACTGCTTATCCAGCCTTTGTATGAGAGGCAACACCGCTTGGGAGCACAGTAAGACATGGCTTAGCATCAGGTTCTGCCCAACGAGACTGTTCACTTTGCCCTTGGAGGTCTTTCTGCATACTTCCTGTCATGTATGGCAGAGTTCTCTTTTGGTCTTCATAACTCTAGATGTGGATGATAAATTCTTTTGATGGGAAGAAACTCATGAGTACTCCTCACAGATGAGCCTGAAGTATAGAGGTGCCCACCAGCTGTTTCGTGAACCACAGACCTCCTCTTATGCCTTCTCCACCTGTTAGGTTGGAAGACAACTTGAAAAGTCAGCTTTCTTTCCACTATGTGGGTCCTGGGGTTTGAACTCAGCTTTTCAGCAAGTGCCTTTACTCTCTGAGCCATCTAGCCAGCCTGTTATACAGTTTACCGACTTGTACATTGCAACCTCTTGTGTACTTGCATTTTCTTGCTTATCCTAGCATGTCCGTCCGACATTGGCTTACTGAAGCCTGAAGAATATTTTAGGACGTGGGGCATCGGCTTCTGACTTGTGTCTTCCCTTCCTTCTCCTCTGGAGTTGTGTGTAGGAAAGAAGTCATTTGCTGTCTAGCTACTTGTGTCCTCCCTGCCTCCCCGAGTCCTCCAGGGTGTGTGCAGGGTGATCTTAAGTGTTTCTGTCGCTTTAATGACTGTCAGGAAAGGTTGATAAAAATGTATTCTAGGCTTCTTGTCTTTAACTTAGTAGCTCTGGTTACAGTGTCACAGAAAGAGCTGGACTTTAGAGTACTTCTCAGATATGGGAGCAGGTGACAAAGCTGACGCTTAAACAGGGGAATGTCTAATGTCCCTCTGCCTTTCAAAGTTGTGTGCCCCACAGGCTGTGTGTGGCTGTGTGTTGCTGAGGACAGCCATGAACATGGCCCAGCAGGATTTCATAAACTTATTTAAAGCATTATGAGATCTCTCTCTCTCTCTCTCTCTCTCTCTCTCTCTCTCTCTGTGTGTGTGTGTGTATGTGTGTATATGTGTGTGTGTGTGTGTGTGTGTGTGTGTGTTTATTTCTCTCTAGCACGAACTTTGTAGATGATAATATTATCTCATGATGTCAAAAGGTTGTTATTGCCTGGCCCCAAGACCTCAGGTGCAACAATTATGGAAATCAAGCCAGTATGTAATCATAATAGGAGATTAATTGCTGGCCCTGGGCCAGGTGGATTAAGTGACAGGGTCTCAGGCAGAATACACCATGTTTTCTAAAACCAAGCTTTATACAGAATGGATAAATGCTAAATGTTTTTTTTTTAATTGCTTTTCATCGTTGTCTTAGACTGCACAGTTGTTTCATTTGAGATACTTATGTGTGAGTGTACATACCTATGTTGTGACTCAGAGTGTGGTTGGAAGTAAGGAGAACCTTTGGGAGTCAGTTCTCTCTGTCCACCATGTGGGCCCTGGCTATTGAACTCAGGTTCTCAAACTTGACTTTTCTTGCTGAGCATCCTGTGAACTCAACTGTTCATCACTCACTCTTTGCTTATTCCTCCTAAAGACTCGTTAATACTTTATACATTTGAAATCATGACCACATGGGAGTAGCAAATGGAAAAGAAGCTGGCTCTAGACAGATTACCCCAAGAACACTGTGGGACAGTCACATGCTAGCTTATGTGATCCTGGTAGTGGTTGCAGGTCAAGGAAGCCAGGTAGGAAGGGAAGGACAAGCCCTGATGGGGGAGCGTACATTATAGAAGAGCCACTGGTACTTGGACCTGGTTGGGATTGGTTGGTTAGTTGGGAGGAGGGGGCACTCACGGGGAGTGGGAAGCCAAATTTGGGAGGGACAGTGAGTGACATAGGGGACTTTGGTTTGGCCTGGGTTGAGACCACAGTGGGGTCTTAGAAAATTATGCTCAGGCTGTCTCCATGGCTTGCAGTTAAAGGCACTTTCTGCCAAGCCTCATGACATGAGTTTGATTCCTAGCACCCACATGGTGGAAGGCGAGAACCGATTCCTTACAAGTTATCCTCTGACTTCACACTTGTGTGTGCCCCCTTCCAATAAATATACAAATGCAATAAAGTTAAAAAAACAAAGTTATGCTCATATACTGTAACATTTGAAAGGTAGGGGCGATGTGACATTGATCTAGAGCTACTTGGTTGCCAGCAAAAGGCACTGAGGATTACAGAGACAGGTGACTTCTTTTCAAATGCTGTAAGCACAAGACCAAACAAAAGAGAGGATTTCCTGTCCTCACTGCCACTGGCATTGAAAGAGAAGACTTAGAAACCAACACTTGATTAGCCCCCAGGGCTAAGCCCAGTATAAGTGAAATTTGCCTGCTGTATTTCTGTGCTTAGGATGAGCCTCATAAATAGTAGAAGAGTTTGAGATAGCTCTAGTGTGGAAAAGTTTCCATATTACATTGATCTGAAAATGGTCAGGAGGATGTTCCACTTGGGTTCTTAACAGTTCTCTTCCTTCTCCTTCTCCCTCTCCTCTTTCACTTCCTCTTCCCCACCACCTCCTGTTCTTCCTTCTCCTCTACCTTCTCCTCTACTCCCTTTTTCACCACCATCTCCTGCTCCTCCTCCTCATCCACCTCCTCCTATTCCTCCATTTTTAATAGAGTCAAGACCCCATTATTATTGGAGCAACTGGTTGTGTCTAGTCACGTGCTGTCCGGGTTGTTTTTGCTGAATGGCTGGATGGAACTCTGACCAGCAGAGTGTAGGAAAAGGTATGAGATTTGGAAGGAGGAGAATCAGACCTCCTAGGCTGTGTGCTATGCACTCAATTCCAAAATAGCTCACTCTACCCTGGGAAGAGCTCATACCTTTCGGCCAACATTTATTGAACACATGAAGTAGTTGGGCCTGAGCCACAGTCAGCCCTGAGCCCACCTGCCTGCCAGGCTCCTGAGCTGAGTCTGGTTCTTTGCTGTAAGGGGTCCTGGTCTTAGGGTAGCCTAGTGTCTGAGGCAGAGGCTGCCGCTCTTCACTGTGGTCTGTAGTGGGACATTCAGTTTATGTGAGAGGTAAAACATTTCACCCTTGAAATAGACTATATTGAAGGCTGAACACATGTCTGACCTTACGCTCTATTCTTGAAAGTTGCAGACTTCCTCCTGACCTTTGGCTTTTGTGACTCTTATCCCTGCAGACAATTGTAGTTGGGTTAGATGGGAAGTTGGTGGTGTTCCATGAGAGGGGGAGCGAGCATGTGCTCTAGACTCTCACTCTTGTTAGTTGTTGTGTTTGCGTTTTTATTTTTTCTTTACACCATGCCTCTCCTTTATACACCATGTCATAGAGCTGGACACTGTATCTGAGCCTGTAGTCTCAGTTGCTCAAGAGGCTGAGGAGACAGGTGTACCCTGTGATTTAATCATTAATTATCAACCAACCACTAATAAATAAATTCATTTCTGCTTTTCTCAGTTTAGTGCTTGCCCTACTGTCCTGTTGCCCTTGGGCTTTCCTATGGCTGTGGTCATATGAGATCAGGGCTCTGCACTGCAGTGTACAGGGGAAGGGAAGGAGGGTCTGGGCATAGGTTCACAGTCGGTGATTCTCCCTCCCTCCCTCCCTCCCAGACTAATGGTCCTGTGTTCTGATTCCTGAGTGATTAAGGAAGATGGATTCTAGAGGTCAAGTACAGAGAAGACCTTTATTGTTTTTCTTTGACTTGTATTGCGAAAACATTGAAATATGCTCAAAATAGAGAGGCTGTCATAATCTGCACGTAGCTATCACCTGACCTGATTACAGTTCTTGTCCTTAGAATGCTTCCGAGTGCAGGGCTCTACTGTTCAGGAGGACAGAACCTTGGGGCTGAGAGTGGTCTCAGGTGAGGATTACCTCTTCACCTTGCAAACAGAACCAGACAGTCTTCCTTTCCACCCTGGTGGCAGCTCCTAGGGGAGTTGAGCATATGCATTTCAGATTTAAAATGTTAGGGACTTGGGAGATAGCTCAGGAGGGTGAGCATGAGGTCTGAGCTTTGTCTCCTGGACCCACATTAAAAAAAAAAAAACCCTGGTTGTAGTGTCACACACTTGTAATCTCACACCTGTGGGAGACAGGTGGATGGCAGTGACTCACTGGCCAGCTAGCCTAACCTACTTGATGAACTTCAGGCCAGTGAGATTCTTTTGTCTTCAGAGAAAGGTGGCCAGCACTCGATCATGGCAATTTTTATAAAGTTCAGAGGTTTAGTCCTTTGTCACCATGGAAGAAAGCATGGCAGCACACAGGCAGACATGGTGCTGGAGAAGGAGCTAAGAGTTCTCCATCCAGGCAGTAGGAAGAGAGAGGCATTGGGCTTGGCTTGAGCGTATGAAACCTCAAACACCCACTCCCAGTAATACACTTCTTCCAACAAGACCACGCCTCCTAATGGCTCACTCCCTGTTGACCAAGTATTTAAATCTGTGAACCAGTCGGCGCCATTACAATTCAAACCAGCACAGTGACTAAGGGATAAAACCTGAGATTTTTCCTCTGACCTTCACACATCTACAGCCACACACACATCTACAGCCACACACACATCTACAGCCACACACACCAAATCTTTTCAGGCATTTAGAGTTTCCCTATTACCTTTTCTTAATTTTGGAAAATGTGTGTGTGTGTGTGTGTGAGACACATGAGTATGAGGGTGGGTGCATATATAGAGAGAGACAGACTGAGACTTTAGGTATCTTTCTCTACCATAGTCTCCTTATGGTCTTAAATCTCAATGATGTCCAAGGTGAAAAGTTGGTTTCTCTGAGCTGCACACACTGTACACAACCAATGCATTGAAGGTTTGCTTTGAGATAGTCATTGCATCTCCAGTGTTCTGCAGCTTTAACTCGGTGACACAGGTTATTTCCATGTTAAGTATCTGTCAATCTAAAATGTTTCTTTTAGTAGCTGCATCCTATTTTTGATAGTGAGACACTATTATTTGTTCTGTTAGACATATACATATGTATATATATTTATTTAAAATTTTATTTTACTTTTGTGTGTGTGTGTACATACACTCATGCATGCATATATGTGTGTAGTGTAGATACAAGTCTTGTGGTTAGAGGACGCTTGTGGAAGCCACATTTTCCTTTTCCCACCATGTGCATCCTAGGGATGGAACTCAGGTTGACAGCTTTGGCAGCAGGCACCTTCACCCGCTGAGCTGTCTCTCTGGTTCTTGTTCTGTTATATTTTAATTAACCCCTTCCCTTAAAGTGATTAAAAGATTACTGTCTGTATTTCAAGGGCAGAGTACATTTGTCAAGACTATAATAAAAATCCATAATGGACTTAGTACAGCACTGCTAATCACCTGATGGTTTTATTGGTTGCTTCAGTGTTTTCAGTTGGTTGATAAGTGTCTTCTTTTGTCATAGAGCCATGAGACCACCTATGGTTACTAGTCAGGGGACCAAGGGTATCTCGGTGGCATTTGATGGCAGTACTAGAAGTAGGATGTGGACCTAGTGCAGTTTCTCACACATGCTTGCATCTTACAAAAGAAGTATGGAAGCTATGGAAGAGATGGCTTACCTGCTGCTCAAGCCTGGGGATTTGAGTTTGATCTTTGCAACCCATAAAGACAGAAGAAGAGAGCTGACTCCACTCCTCCATACCTGTGCCACTCCCTCCAGCGTGCATAATAATAAATATGGAGGAAGGGGCCCCGAGAAGAGCTGGAGGGAGAGCAGGGAAGGGCAGAAGGGATGTCTCTCTTTATGTGTGTGTGTGTGTGTATTATTTTACTTACTATATTTATTTTTTACTGGTTCTTTCTGAATTTCACATCTTGAACTCCAATCACACACATCTTCCTGTCCCCTCATATCTACCCTCCACTCTTGCAACCTCTTCCCCAACAGAGAAAAAAAAAATTCGTTGTGGAAGCATTTAGTGTGTCACCACAGTAGACTCTTCTGTCTACACGTCTTTGTTTGCAATGTTCATTGCAATGGATCATTGGTATGGTAGAGGCCTCTGGCTTCTGCTACTCTATACTGGAACCTCACCAGGACTCCTCTTGGATATCCTTTTGTTGCCCTGTGTCATGGAGATCCTGCAGCTTTAAACTGTAGGACTGGGGGGCTGGCGAGATGGCTCAGTGGTTAAGAGCACTGACTGCTCTTCCGAAGGTCCTGAGTTCAAATCCCAGCAACCACATCACAACCATCCGTAATGAGATCTGACACCCTCTTCTGGTGCACCTGAAGACAGCTACAGTGTACTAATGAATAATAATAAATCTTAAAAAAACCCAAAAAACTGTAGGACTGGCTCCTTCGTGCCAGCAGTTTATGTATTGGGTAGATGTGGGATGGGCCAATTCAAAACCATGGATCTGGGCCTGAACGGTATCACCCCACTGGTTCTCCTGCTGTCATGCCCTCAGGGCCACCTCCTGCCATAGGTAGAAGGGGAGAGAGGAGGGTCATCTCTCTCTGGACCATGCCCTCAGGACTGGCTCACCTGTGTGCACCCCCCACCCCTCAGAGGCAGCTTTACTGTGTGGCCCAGTTGAGGTACAGAGCCTGGTCTCTGGAGTGCCACAGCTAATGAGGGGCAGGTCCACCCATAGGAGACAAGTGGAAGGGCCAGGTCTTGCATGCTCATATCCCCAGGGTCTGGCTTACCTGCAACTTCTACAATGTGCATCTGCTTTCCTGAATACTGCAGCTAGCAATCCTGCTGTCAAGGCCCCAGGGCCTGCTCTTCCATGATGCCTCAGTAAAAGGTGGGGCCAGTTCTGTACGACACTTAGACATCAGACTGTCCCTGGGTGGTGACCCAGACTAGGGATGTCTGCCTGGCCTTTGGTGGCAACAGACCATTGCTACTATAGGACCATAGACCCAGACATGGCCCCATGTGGCAGCACAGGCCAGGACCCTACCATGGTTCCAGGTGGGATCACCAGCAATCACATCAGGCTGTTCCTCATTCCTAGCTACCCTGGTATGTCCAGTTCTGCCTCTCTTCATTGTTCCCACATCCTTCTCCTTCTCATTCTCTTCCATTTCCCCACTACTTACTTGCTCATATTAGTGGCACCAGGGGTCTCTGAGGATCTGGGGTTGTCTCAGGAGTGGTCTCCGGAGTGCTGTGCCCTGCGTGTGCGTTATGGCAGGGGTCATCTTGGTCATGGTCTGACCCCCCAGGCCTGTGTGGCACCCAACTGGTGGTCTTCCCAGTCTAGCTTCCTGTCCCGGTCTGATGATGCCAGTTTGGTGCTCTTTGACTGGCCGGCCCAAGTGGTCCCACGGAAGGGTTGTCTGCCTTGGGCTCAGGGCCCTCAGTCCTTGGAGGGGTTCTTCTAGTCTCTGGCTTGCTGTTGTCCTGGGAGCCATTGGGGCGTATGTGGCACCAGACTGGTGGTTGTCTCAGGCTAGCTTTTTTTCAAGGAATGTTAAGCTACTAATCATTCACATATTCAAAGTTCAGAACACTGAATATAGACATAGCCTATCTCCTTTCTGCCACCACTAAAGTGCTTGTGACACAGCAGCCACACCGGCAATGCTTCTAGGGCCAGTGATGTAATTATATTTTAATGAAGAAAGAAGTATGAACGGGGGTATGTAAATCAGAAAGTGCTCATTCATATTTCACTTGACTTTGACTCCAAGGGAACAAGGAAAGTCATTCACTTACTCAACAGATAGAGTTCTAGGCAGTGAGTAACTAGGTAAAAATTTCTATCGGCATGGAGCTTGTGTTCTGTTTGGGGGAAAGAATCAGTTTGCAAGCCACCTGAATACAATTCGCAGAATTCTGGAAACTTTGACTCCCAAGAGAGCAGTGCTCGGAGGGGAACTTTTGAACCATGTGAGTGGTGTGGAAGGGTGTGGACCCTATGAGCTGAAGCTCTGGGCTGCCTCTTGGGACTTGGTCTGTACAGAGGCATTTCCCTTCACCCACAGCTCCAGTTCCTGACCCATTGGGCCTGCTGCCTTCCTCTGCAGCCAGAGTCCGCCCCTGGTCTTGTCACCAGAAAGGTCAGAGAATTCTTTTAAGCCTAGTATTAGCTTTTGCCTTAAAAAACAGTTTTATTGAAATACTCAAAAATGTACCCACATGTACAGTTCAATTGTTTATCTTTTGTTTTTTGTTTTTCTTTTTTAAAGATTTGTATAACTATCATCACAGCCCAACTTTAGGACATTCTCCATTGCCCCGTAAGATCCCTCATGCCTGTTTGTGGTCATTCCTCACTCTGAGCCTCAGCCTTAGGAAGGCGTTTGTGTCTTTTCTGTGAGCTTGCCTCCCCTGGGAGTTTCTTGTGAGCAGATTTGTCCAGTATGCAGTCTTTGGTGTCTCGGTTTTTTACCGAACCTTCTATTTTCTAAGTGCATCTGAGGTGAAGAGTGTCAGTACTTTCTCCTTTGTTGTTAAACAGCATTTCATCGTGTGGCTATAACAAGTTTCATTTGACCACTTTCCTTCTGTCAGCTTCCTAGAGTAGATGTTTTAAATCTGGCCTCTTCCCTCCTGCATGGTGTGAATGACTGTAGCTCTTAAGCACTGCCCAGGTTTTGTGGCTGCCCTGTGCTCCTTCTATAGCCCTAGCCCCTATATGTAGCCAGTGATTACTGTATTAGACTAGATCACCACAGAATACTCATTACTGACACTGCTCCATTTCTCCTTGCTCATTTAAGTTTGTAGCCAGCTGTGCTGCTGGATGGCCAGTCTTGGGTGACTTTTGAAAGTTACTCTTACTAATATGACAACTTTTGGTTCCCATTCACACTATCTACATTTCTCTCCATATGTGTACATGCATGCATGTATATGTTTGCGTGTCTATGAGCACGCACACAGACGCATATGGCAGCTAGGTAGGTATCAAGCTTGGGTATCATTCCTTAGAAGCTATCTTTTTTGTCTCCCTTGCTGCCCCCACTCCCTTTTTTGAAACAGGGTCTTTCACTGATGCCCACCTTTCACCAATGAAGCTGGCTGCCTGGCTAGGGAGCCCCAGCCATCTCCCTGTTTCTGTCTCCCCAGCACTGGGGATACAAGTCTGTGCCACCAAACCCTAGCCAGTGGGTGCTGACGAACACAGGAAGACCGTCACGCTTGAGTGGCAAGCACTAGAGCTATCGCCCTAGCCCCTCCCTATATGCAGCCAGTGTATTAGACTAGTTACTGTATTAGACTAGTTACTGTATTAGACTAGTTACTGTACTAGACTAGGTCACCACAGAGTACTCCTGATAATTAATACATTGTACTAGGCAGGCCTGACACAGATGTCACCTGACCTCTGTCTAGCCTTTTGTGGCTGGTGTTGCCTCCTGTGAAAAGATGTAGGTTGATGGTGCAGTGTCCTAAGTCTCTTTCTAGTAGTTACATCTCAGTGTAGGGGCAGTAACTGGCAATAAACTGTCCCATTACTATCTCCAGATGGTCTTCTAGACAAGGATGTCCAGAGACTGCTCTGAAGGACAGCTCTGTGAGACTAGTCCTCCCATTCTGCGTGTGTGTGGACCGACTCCCAAACTTACATTTTCCCCTTGGCTTCTGCCTTGCATTCTTAGCCTTGGCATTGGAAATGAGCACATTTAGAGTGCTAATTATTTTCTCTTTTAGCTGATATAAGGTTACAGCTGAACAATGGAAGCAACAACTAAGCATTGTGTAGAGATCAGCAGAATGTACCCCGACTCTTCAGGACAGCCACTGTATTCTGTGACAGTCTCAGTGTGGAGTGAGAGTGTCTTCAGCCCTGCAGATGTCCTGATAAGCATTGGTGCTAAGAAATAGCAGCACACACGTGGACACGTCTGTCTACCTGCTAGCATGGGTGTGGAAGCCTGACCCTGTAATCTTGAAAGCAAGCTACAATAGGATGCCAGGCAGCCACTGGAAATGGACTGTAGATCTCCTGCCTGGGGAAGACTACCATAGCACTCTAGTGAAAACTGCATGTGTGGGTATGCAGATGTGCTAACAGGGTGGCTAACAGGATTATCAGTTGTCATTGGACGGCTTAGTTTTAGGCAATCTCACTTTTCTCTTTGCATTTCATGTCTTTGTTTCTTCCTTATTTTATTCATCTGAGTGTGTGTGTCTGTGTGTTTGTATGTGTGTATGCGGGCATGCATGTACATACTCAAATTCATGTGGAGGCCAGAGGTTATTATTTGTTTATTCATTTGTTTGTTTTTATTTATTTTATTTATTGAGATGGGGGTGTCCCTGTGTAGCCCTGACTATGTAGATCAAGGTTGTCTCGAACTCACTGGATCTGCCTGTCTCTGCTAGGGTATGTGCCACCATCCCCAGCTCACCTTTATGTTTTGGCATAATGCTTAAGTGATAGTGGAGCTTGCTAGGCTGGCTAGCTGGTCAGTAAGACATGGGATCGTCCTGTCTCTGCCTCCTCAGTGTGAGGCTTACAGGCAAACGCCACCATACCTGGCCTTTTCTTTGGGCTCTAGGGATGGACATTGCACTTCAAGCACTTTACCAACTGAGCCCTCTTCCCAGCCCTAACCCTTGCTTTCTTGCTGAGGGGGGCAGGTCCTTATGGGTACCTACTGTGTGCCAGGCATATTAATAAAGCTGCCTAGCCCTCACGTGTGCTTTGTAGAGTGGATATATAATTGTAAGGTGGTTCTTGGAGACGGATAGCTGACAATGGATGGTGGAGCCTGCTGTCCCCTGTCCCCAAGAGTTTGGGATTAGGGAACCTGTGTGTTTTTTCAGGACCTGGCATTATCAGGGCACCAAAGAGAGTCAGCTGACTTTGGAGGTTATTTGGTGTTGCCTCGGAGGTGTTATGACTTGTCCAAGGTCTGAAGCTACCTGGAGAGAGGTGAGCAGGCCAGGTCTGTGAGTGTGGTGGTAGTGCAGCACTGAATGGCCTTGGTGTAGTCAGAAGGCTTGTAAACATCATGGCTATGCTGAGTCTCCGTATGGATTTGGAGTGTGTTGTTTCTTCCAAAGGGCCTTAGGAATGAGAGAGCTCATCCAGTGTGGTCCAGCTCTTCAGTCTGGTCCTGTGAAGTTTGTTTATCTGGCCCGGATTTTCTCCTATCCCAGGATCGTGGAGCTGCTTTTGAAGATGTACTGGTTGTGTCTGGTGTGTGACAGGAGGCACTCTCGTTTTATTCCCTGTAGATACTGGAGTGACCCAAGGGCGGCTATGTAACAATAGCACTGTGGCCACTGCTCCAGTGCTCGCTGTGGCAGGATCTCTTTCCTTTCCTGGCTGTTGATGGATTCCGCTGTCTGCTATCAATTTGCATGTGAGCTAGTGGCACTGCCTTCCGGTTTGTAGTCAGTAGGAGGGAGCCCACCACCTTGTGCTGAATGTCTTACTATTTGTGTTTCTGCACATATTCACGAGGCTGTGAAGCCCTTGCTGAAGAGGAAGCCAGGTGTGGAGCTACACCCTGTAGTCCCAATACTTTCTCTTTGGCATGCCCAGATTGTCAGTGTCACTCTTGTGCTTTGGGAACATTTGCAAGTAAGCTCACTCTGTCTCCCAGCAGAGCTGCAGTGTGACTGCCAAGTGATTCGTGGAGGGCAGCGTATACTGCCTGGATGCCGGATGCCAGAGGGATGGTTCTCATTTCTGAGTGGGACTGAGCAGTAGAGTGTGATCGTGTACTGTGCTTTCAGAATAGCACACAATTTAAATTCAATAAGTTGTTTACTTCAGGAATTTTCATGTGTTACTTTGGGACTGTTGTTTGCTGTGATAGCTAAAACTGTGAAAGCACAGTTGTAGATAGGAAGGCTAGAGGACTGGAGCGATAAGACCATGTGTTGAGCGAGCGTTTCCATACTTACTGTAGAATTGCTGCCACGGACATGAGCACGCAGAGCCCTTGAGCCTGCTTTACCTCCGTGTGTTCACATCCAGAGCAGAATTGCTGGATCATACAGTTCAGTTCTATTTAATTTTCTGAAGACATTTTGCACACTGATTTTCATTTTGCATCTCCAACAGCAGTGTGCAGTTCCTATTTCTTTGTGCTGTCACTCCCTGCCTCCCTTGCTCTCTCCCTCCCTCCCTCCCTCCCTTTTCCTTTGTAGTAGCCTATAGTGATTGTCAGCTGTTGCTTTTTACCACTGCTCTGTCTGTCAGAGCATCTGTCTCTGCTGTGCACCTGCGCTTTGGGGGTCTCTAACCCTTTGCTTCCTTGGGCTGCACTTGGAGCTTTCCTGTTTAATTTCTCTTGCTCTATGTACACTGAACTTTCAATGGAGCCCATTCTTTGGCTCTTAAGTTGGTTTGTTTATTATTTGGTTCTTTCAAAACAAAACAAAACAATATCTGGAAAAAGTCATTTTCCTTTTCCCAGGCAAATTAAGAAACTATAAAAAATTTGTCTTCACTGTGGCAGTTTCTCGGTATCCTTGGTTTTGGCCCTGACAGCGACGCACTGGGCAGGTGTTTGAGTTTCCCTCATATTTTCCTTGAGATTACTCACAGCTTGTGGGCTTTAAAGAGACTGTGACAGAGGTGAAGTGTGCATTATATTATACCAAGCTTACATCACCAGCATGACTTAGCATTGTTTAAGCTGACCTTGGTCACCTGGCTGAGGTAATAGTTTGTCAGGTTTCTGTACTGTAAAATTACCTCCCATTCCTACTGTGCTCTTTGGAAGGAAGCCAAACTAAGGAAACTTAAATCCTGTGGCTCAAAAGTAAGACCTTTGTTTGTTTTTGTTTTTTTGGTTTTTTTTTTTTTTTTTTTTTTGCTTTGTTTTAAAGAAAATGCTCATAAATAGAACTATTTTAAAAGTTGGGAGAAAAAAGGGCCCCGGGAAGTGGTACATGCCTTTAATTTTAGCAGTCGGGAGCTACAAGTTTGAGGCCAGCAGGGGCTACATGCTAAGGGCTACATAGACTCTGCGCCTCAAAAGAATTATACACTTTCAAGTATCTAATTCCTCCCAGTGCTGGCTTGGTGTTTGAATTAGTATATAGATTTACTTGTAAGCTGGATGAAAACCCAAATACGGAACCCTTTATCTGTATTACAACATTTTCCAAAGGGAGCGCTTCTTAGTGTATCACAGTCTTAGGGCAGCGGTGAGAAAGCTGGTCTCCAGTAATTACTGTCCGGCTGCCCTCTAGCATACAATAAAGGAACTGCGAGGAGGGCAACAGTACACACGCGGCTACTTTAATCTTTAAATGTTTAGGTAAGGAAGAGAGGTTTTGTGGTTTTTTCCAAAAATTGCACCAAGGTAAAGCAGAGCTCTAACCGATGCAGGTGTGTTGTCAGGCGTTAGCAGTACTGCCCTCACTACGCGTTCATTGGACAGTAGCGCAACCCCAAGAAAAGGATGGTTGCTTGCAACCACGCGCGCCCGGCAGCCAGAAAGCTCTAAGTCCGGGTTTGGTTGCGGTGACCACCGCAGGAGGCCTACCCCAACCTGCCCGGTGTACAGTATTTTCTTCGACTGCTGCTTCCCACGTCGAATACCCTTTCTGTTTTTCTGAAACTCCCAAGGGGCTTTCTGAAGCCTGCTTGTCTTTACCCAGAAGGCCGCGCGTCACAAGTCTGAAAATTTGCATACACGCCTTTCTGGGCGGGGCCGGAGGGAGGCTTAGAGTTAGCAATTTGGGGGGAGGGTGCGACCTGGTAAATTTGCATACGCAACTCAAGGAGAGGGCGGGGCCGCAGTAGGCTCCTCTAGGTCGTGCTGCTTCAGTGGAGTTCCGCTTCGGCGAGTTTTTCTTCCAAACGGTAGCGGGTTTTTCCGTGCCGAGTACCCTTTCCTGACCAGCCAGCTCAGTCTTCCCAGTCGCTGGGCGCCCGCGGGGACCAGCTATGTCAGCGCCATCCCACTGCACCGCTGACGCTGTGCTTCTTTGCGTTGCAGGTGGTTCTCTTGGGCATGGACATCCTGTCGGCACTGGTGACTAGGCTGCAGGACCGGTTCAAGGCGCAAATCGGCACAGGTGAGCCTTAGCTAGCATAGCAGGCTCTCATCCTTCCGTCCCACCCTGGACTCACCCCACATCGTGGCCTCACCGCCCCTAAACTGGTACCTTCCCCTCTAAACCCGAATTATTATAATATTGCCAATTGAGGATTTTTATGCCAGTTTAGACATCAGCTTGATGCCAGCCAGTACGCATTGTCCTCTCAACCTCCTCGGAGACTCAGTTTTCTTTGAAAAGTCCTACAAAAAAGGAGCCAGTTGGATTTTTCCACCGTTTAGATGTCTCTAAATCAGTGTGTTTCATGGTGGCGATGTAAACACTAAGCAATTCTGTTTATACAACTGTTTCAGTAGCAAATTTCTCTATTCTCTTTTCTTGATTCCCTTTTGTGTGCGCAGTGGGTGAATAGAATCTATGTCCTCTGTATGCCAGCAAGCAATAACCACTGAGCCACAGTGTCAGCTGGAATTCTCCACTAGTGTTCATTACCAGTGTCTGTCTGTCCTTTTCTTTTTCTGTAGCTTTGCAGTCAGTGCGCTCACTGAGAAGGATGGTGGGATCCTGAAACTTACTGTTAGGAATCTGATGTTTGAACCATTTTCCATTTCCCCCCTACATTAGCTCAGGACTCATGGATTCTCACCAGAGGCCTAACGGGGTTGGAATAGACATGGGTGGGCTGGCCCATGCTTCAGTGTGTGGGTGTGCTGTGTGTCTTTTGTATGCTATAAGTAAAATGTACCCAATGCCACTGAAGCATGCTGGTCTGTTGCTTAATGTTTCCATTGCATATGTCATTTCAAGCATGGCATTCCCTACAGTGTATTTCAACCACACCTCCACTCTTACAGTTGCCTCTATTTCCCTCTCACTCCTGCTTGATACCTTCTTTCTCCACTTAGCTCCTTCTACATTCCTGTCTTTCCCCTCCCATGACCTACCGAGTCTCACTAGGGTTGCATGCAGAAGCGTAGCTGAGGGATGTTTATAAGGTGAGTCCTTATGCATACCCCCTGATGAGAATGGCTCACTCTCCCAGCTGCAGGGGACTTTGGGGCTGTGGGAGCCCTCCTACCGTAAGGTCCCTCTCTCCCTCCCACACTGGGTGCCACTGGCTGGTCTTCAACATTGCCTGCAAAGGATGACCTTGAACTCCTGATTCTCCTTCCTCCACGACCCGAGTGCAGAGATTATAGACACAGTCCTCACCCATCCCTAGCTTTGGAATAGCTACCTTAGGCCAGCAAACTGCAGATGAGCGGCGGGTGACCTCAGATCTCAAGATGTATTCTCATTTACTCCATTTCCATTTTGGTTTCCAGTGTTGCCAAGTCTAATAGACAGACTGGGAGATGCTAAAGACTCCGTGAGGGAGCAAGACCAAACCCTGCTGCTAAAGATCATGGATCAAGCTGCTAATCCCCAGGTAGGCCAAGCGAAGTGGGACTGTCTTCACAAACCGTGTGTGCGACTCTCTGGGCTTAGTTTCTCTTAAGCTAATGGGTTAGAGGTTGTTTTAGTCTCTATTGCTTCAACAAACACCGAGCAGAAGGCTAGTTGGGGAGGAAAGGCTTTGTTCAGTAGTTTATGCTTCCACAGCACTGTTCATCATTGAAGGAAGTCAGGACAGGAACTCAAGCAGGGCAGGAACCCTGGAGGCAGGAGCTGATGCGGAGGGAATGGAGGGGTACTTCATACTGCCTTGCTTCCCATGGCTTGCTTTCTTATAGAACCCAGGACTACCAGCCCAAGGATGGCACCACCCTCAATATGCCGGGGTCCTCCCCCATTGATCTCTAATTGAGAAAATGCCTTAGAACTGGATTTCATGAAGATGTTCCCTCATTGAGGCTCCTTCCTCTCTAATGACTCTAGCTTGTGTCAACTTGACATAAAACCAGCTAGTACAGAGATGACCATTCTTATGTCCCACAGCCCTTCCTCATATGAGAGATCTAAATACATAACTAATAGACTGTTTCATTTGAATAAATTAGTGAGTTGGAGTGTTGACTGTTTGATTACTCTATTAGGCCCTTTAGCTTATTTACATGACTGGCTCTCCATTTTTCTGGAAAGAGGCAGCTAGTGGTATCGGAGGAGCCAGTAGGCCTGGCTAGGGCTGTGCTTCCTATATGATAGTTAGCTGGGCTTGCTAGAATGGATGGATCCAGCCCTGTCTTTTAGGGTCACACTGACCATTGTTAGGGGTTGCAGCTGGGGCAGCCAACAGCAGTTTCCCCAGGGAGATAAAACAAGTCCTGGAGTGAGCCTCAGTGAGGAGACAGAAAGCAGTGTGTGTACCCACTATGCTTTGGGCTGAACTATTCTCAGTCATAAAATGGGGCGGTTATACCTCTTTAGGGCAGTTGGGAGAACCCAGTGATGTTACATAAGTACATATGCTTTTCACACTTTAACTGGGTGTGTTTAATAAAGTTGTACCTTGTCTAATGTCAATGTGATTATGAGAGGAGCCTGGGGGTGGGTGGGTATGGGACCAGTTTGGTTCCTGCCAAGAGCTCTTGTTTTGATGACTCCTGTCTTACTGTGAAGAGTTGCAGAATCCTTTCCCTCTCACCTGTCCCTTGTCGCCTACAGTATGTGTGGGACAGAATGCTCGGAGGCTTCAAACACAAGAACTTCCGCACAAGAGAGGGCATCTGCCTCTGCCTTATTGCAACACTCAATGCGTAAGTCTGGGGTACACCTGTAACTCTGCTTAACTAGAGCTTGCCCGCCCCTAACTCCCTCCCTTCCTTCTCTTTCCCTCCCTCTCTTCTCCCCTTCCTTCTTTCTTTCCTTCCTTACATAAAAGGTAGGGTCTCATGTAGCACTTCTATCTTAGACTCCTTTTATAACCGAGTACTTCCTGAACTCCTGATCCTCCTGCCTCCACCCCTTAACAGCTGAGATTACTGGCATAGGCCACCATGTGTCTGGGGAAGCACTCTAAAATTTGAATCACATTTCTAGCCCCTTGGCTAAAGCTAAAAACAAAATAAAACAAAACACCCCCCCCCCCTTTTATCCTGAAGTAATTAAATCTACAGGTAGTTGTAAGACATGAACTGGGACATAGTTCCTCTCCCTCCACCTGGGCAGTGGTAAGACTCTGTACCCTGTAGAAATTGCTATTGTTGTCTACAGAGCTTGCCCACATTGCCACAGCTGTACACAGAGTCTGTGTGTGTGTGTGTGTGTGTGTGTGTGTGTGTGTGTGTGTGTGTGTGAGAGAGAGAGAGAGAGAGAGAGACAGAGATAGAGAGACAGAGAGAGGCAGAGACAGAAAGATTCCTGCCCACTACCCTTTTGTATGTACACTTTATAGTCTGTGGCAACCACCAGTTTGGTCTCTGTCTCCATGCTTTTGTGGCTTCTCAAGTGGAATCAACCCTGTGATCTTTTCAGGGTTGCCATTTAGATTTCCACATAGTTAAATTCCCTAGAGGCAGCACTGTATGCCACTGTATGAAACTCATGTTTCAATGCTGAGTAGAATCCTTCCGTTTAGAATCTTCAGTTTAGTATATAGATTGACTATACAGTATAGAATATTTACTATAGATGTAGCCCAGTTTATCTAGCCATTTATCCATTGAAGACAATATGGGTGACTTCAAGTTTGGGCCTCCTAGGAGTACAATTGCTATGGACATGTATACAAGTCAATGCAGAAGTATAAATTTTCAGTCCTCTTGAGTAGGAGTACAATAGTAGGGTATTTTTTAAGGCCACTATTTTTTGTTTGTTTGTTTATTACATTTGGGAGTTTTGCCTGCATGTACATCTGTGTGCCTCGTGTGTGCTTGGTTCCTTGGAGGCCTGAAGAGGGCATTAGATCCTCTGGAAGTGGAGCACAGGTGGCTGGGAGCTGCCATGTGGGTGCTGGGCACTGAGCTGGATCAAATGCTCTCAACCACTGAGTCATCCCTCCAACCCCGACCCCATCTTTAGGTTTTAAAGAAACTGCTGAAATACTTTCCAGAGTTCCCTGTGCTGTTTTATGCCATGTATTCACAGAGGGTGTCTGTGACATCAGCATTGGGACAGAGAAAAGTGGCCAACAGGCTGGAGCATTGTCCTTAAAGGTGCTTGTTTCTCTTTCAGAGGACCTGAGTTTGGTTCCCAGAACCCACATCAGGTGGCTATCAACTACCTATACATTTCCGTTTAGGGGACCTGACATCCCCTTGTGCATACAGACAGACATGCATATAAACGAAAGTAAACCTCAAAGAGAGGTGACAAGCCTGACATTCCCAGTAGAGCAGTGTGGAGTTGGATGCCCTGCTGCCAGCCATCTCAGCACTGTCGTGTCATCAGCAGAGCTAACCGAGTATCTGTAGGCTCCTTCAGAGGGGACTGAGGGAGCTTGGTTAAGTTCACTGAGTTTGGCAGAGCAGGAAATGCGACCTGACACAGCATTGCTAGGGTCTGAGGCAGGCACGAAGTCAAAGCACAGGCCCTGGTGTAGTCATCAAGGCCAGACCATTGAAGGGCCGGAGCACTGCAGATGGGCTCTGTGGAGCTTTGGAGCCATCTTGAGTATAATAGAGGGAACCTGTGTGAGGGGCCAATCATACCTTGGGCGTGGAGGAAGGGCAGGTGTGGGTGTCGGCCTCTTTCTTCCCTTGGTCTCATGCATGCCTTTCGTTTCCAGCTCTGGGGCCCAGACTCTAACACTAAGCAAGATTGTGCCACATATATGTAACCTACTGGGAGATCCCAACAGCCAGGTGAGTGGGAAGAACACCTGCATCCTGGGAAGGTGCATTCTGGTGTGTGTGCAGCAGGTGGGAGGCCCTTCCTCCATGGACCACTGAGTGTGCTAAAGGGTTTAGCTAACCATTGGCGTTTGTAAAGCCACTGGGAAGGTGGCTAAGAGTACTTGTTCTTACAGAAGACCAGAGTTCAATCCCCAGCACTGTCATGGTGGCAACACTGTGGTGCACAGACAGACATATGAGCAGAACACTCATATTCATAAAATCAAATCTCAATACTAAACACAAACCAAAAAGAACAAACAGTTTCCCAGGAAGACGTCTGTGCTCTTGCCTTCGCTTCTCACCTTTGGCCTTGTTCTGTATTTCTATTTTTTGTTATAGAAGTCCTTTCTCCTCAGAGACTCAGATCCTGTGTAGATTTGGAGGGGCATTGGCAGTGACATGTTAATACTTAGAAATTGGAAAGCAGTGTCCTTGTTCCCTTAAAGCTATTCAGAGGAGCCTCAGAACTCACCTGCTGCGTCCCAGGTTTCACTTTGGAAGGTTTCTGTCCGGGGGTGGTCAGCAAGCAAACACCTAGGACACAGCACTGAGAACTGGCCTGAACTGGAAAGGTGGTCTGTTCTTACGTGGCACTGCTCCCTGCGAGCAGAGGGAATGTGTGAGATCTCTCTGGGAGTTTTGGCAAGGTTCTCCTTACTTTGGAATAACTTGGGTTAAATATCACATGATCAACACAATCTTGCATTCTGGACACACTGCCTCAGTTGTTTTCAACTGAGTTGATATTAGAGTCAGCATGAGTATCAATTTAGGAGAATATAGCAAACCTTGGACCCGGGCCAACACAGAAAGCCTAGAGGGGACACATGTCCTGGCCTTGCACAGCTGACCCTGAGGACAATTGGGTCTTGAGCCTGCTTCCCTGCTAGGGCCGCAGCAGATGCTTTTTGATCTTGGTGTGAGTGCTCTGAAGGTGAGTGTCCTCACGCTGGCATTACTGGAGGATCCAGCTGACTAGGAGTCTCCCCAGCCTGAGGTGGACATTGCATTTGCAGAAACCCCATTCCTGCAGCATGTAGTGGGGTTTTGAGAATCCCTTAACTGCTGTTTTAAATAAATGACAATACTTGACTGCACTGCTAGGTCTTCACAATATTCGTATGTGTGTCCTTTCCATACCAAATCTTGGGAGTCCTGATTATGTAACATGTATATATCTGCATATCAACAGTGTTCATTACCCAAAGGCAGGCATTTCTGGGCTGATTCTCAGTAGTAGCAGTTCAACTTAAATGTAAAAATCATGCCTTTATGTGGGGTTGTATTTAACAGCTCTCAGTAATTAGTGTAAAGATTCTATAAATTTAAGAAAGGTGCCCTGCCTGGCGGCACATTCCCGAAGCCTCAGCACTCGGGAGGCAGACAGATGGATCTCAGAGTCAAGGCCAGTTTCTCTACATAGTAGGTCAGCAAGCACTGTGCAGGGACACCCAATCTCAGAAGTAAAAATTACGGACTGACGAGATGGCTCAGCAGTTAGGAACACTTACTCTGTTCTAGAGAGCGTGAGTTCAGTTCCTAGCACTCACATGGATGCTCACAATTTGCCATAGCTCTAGGTCTGGGTGATCTGCTGCCCTCTTCTGGCCTCCATGGGTTTCAGGCACACACAAAGTACACACATAAATGCAAGAGAAATCACATAAACACACATAAAAATTTAAATTACAAAATAAATAAAAATAAGGCAAGTGATTTTTTTTTTAAATAAAATGTGAAATTGTGTTAACAGACTGAAATTCAAATTAATACTTTTCGACCCGGAATCTGTAGGCGCCTGTACCTTAGGGGCCACCTGCGGCACACCCTGTTGTAGTAGTTCTGAGCACTGATAAGATCATTCTATCCCTCTTCCCCATTGTGTGTGTGTGTGTGTGTGTGTGTGTGTGTGTATGTGTGCCCCAGTGTGTGTGTGTGTGTGTGCCCCAGTGTGTGTGTGTGTGTGTGTGCCCCAGTGTGTGTATGTGTGTGTGTGTGCCCCAGTGTGTGTGTGTGTGTGTGTGTGCCCCAGTGTGTGTGTGTGTGTGTGTGTGTGTGCCCCAGTGTGTGTGTGTGTGTGTGTGTGCCCCAGTGTGTGTGTGCCCCAGTGTGTGTGTGTGTGTGTGTGTGTGTGCCCCAGTGTGTGTGTGTGCGCCCCAGTAGGAATGAGGGGGTGGGGGAGCATTCATGCATGTGGAAGCTAGAGGAAAACATTAGTATCATTCTGCAGGCATTGTCCACCTTGTATTTTGAGATGGTCTCATGGCCCTAGAATTGAGTATGTAGGCTCTACTAGATGGTCATTGAGCCCCAGGGTCCACCTGTCTCTGTTGTCCCAGTGCTGAGATTATAAGTGTGTGCCCACCTGGCTTTTTGACATGGGTTCCAGGGGTCACCTGGGTCCTTGTGCCTACAGGGCCAGCTCTTTACCCAGCATCCCTGTTCCTACCTTTCTGTTGTGGTCTTTGGTATTAGACAACATTGATCATATCCTTCCTGCCTTCTGTTAAAAGTAGCATTTGTGTGTGACGTTGCTCCTTTTTAGCTTCATAAGCTCCTTGAAAGTAGGGTCCTTGTAGCAGGCCATTGCTCATTTTTGTTGCTTGTCTTAATCTCCTCAGACATGAAGCTGATGCTTTCCATCACCTACTTAGACATTGTCTTAGTTACTAAGACAAGGTTACAGTTCATGACTCTCATGGCAGTGTGCAGGCAGGCATGGCATTAGAGCCATAGCTGAGAGCTCACGTGTTGATCCACAAGCATGATGCAGAGAGAGAGCTACCTGGGGCTGGTGTGGGCTTTGAGAGCCCACCCACAGTGACTGACATACATACCTCTTCCTCCAACAAGGCTGTACCCCTCAATCCTCCCCAAGCAGTTCAAACAACTGGGGGCTGTTCTCATTCAAGCCACCACATTTCTGATGTTCTTCTTACAGCATAAGTTTATTGGTTTTTATTTTGAAAATTCTGGTTTCTTGACATCACGTGTTCAAGAATGGGGAGGACTTGGGGACCTGCATAAAGAGCTGGGGATTTCTTTCTATAATATTGGGATCATTTTATGGGAGTGAAAACATCCAGATGTGCCCTTGCTTAGTCTGGCATGTGCAGAGATTGTATGCATGGTTGCACTGGTAGACTGGTGATAAGTTGGGTTGGCATATAGCGTACTGGATCCTCTCGGGAAGGGCTGGGGAATGACACGAAGCACCGGCAAGCTTTCTTCTTTTATGTCTAGGTTCGAGACGCAGCAATAAACAGTCTGGTGGAGATTTATAGACATGTAGGTGAACGTGTGAGGGCAGACCTCAGTAAGAAAGGACTGCCACAGTCCCGGTAAGTGCTCACTTTCTCCATTTTCTACTTAAAACCATTTTTAAAAATGAATTTGTTTGTATCTCTGTATATGGATCTATGTTGTTTTTGGAGTTCAGAGGACAACTTGCAGGAATTAGCTCTCTCCATTTGAGCACTGGCATTGAACTTAAATTTCAGACTTTCAGCGAATGCCTTTACCTGCTGAGTCATTTTCGCTGGCCCTTAAAAAATTATTTTTAAATTAATTAAGTAATTAAGATTAAAAATAACTTATTTAACATTGAATGTTCATTTTGTGTATGTTTTTGGCTACTTTTTCTATATCCCCTCTCCACCTCTTCAGGTTTAATTGTGGTCCATGCTTGGCCAAAAAGCAGGCTCTGCCAGATATTACAAGAATTGTCTTTAGGTAATATTTTTGGAAATGTCTGGAGCTGGGCCACCATAGTTCACATTGCTCTTAGCACTGATATCCTCCAAGCTTCTGCCAGGATGACTGACCCATTAAGCTCTGCTTCTAGCATTTTGTGGTTCTATATCTTACGTGCACCCAGCACCTAATGCAGGTGTTTAGTTTGATTGAGTTACTGAAGCCATTCTGCCTGCCTATAAATAGCAGACACCCTCAAAGGTTAGTTTTCTGTTCTGAGTGTCACGTTCAATGTATAGAACTGATGTAACATAAGTAGCACCTTACTGGGTGTCTTAGTTAGGGTTTCGATTGCGTCAACAAAATACCATGACCAAACAGTACGTTAGGGAGAAAGGGGTTTATTCAGCTTACACTTCCACATTGCTATTCATCACCAAAGCAAGTCAGGACAGGAACTCACACAGAGTGGGAACCTGGGGGCAGGAGCTGATGCAGAGGCCGTGGAGGGGCCTTTCGTATAGATTCCAGGACCACCAGCCCAGGGATGGATGGCACTATCCACCACCCTCCCCCATTGATGACTAATTGAGAAAATGCTTTTCAGGTGGATCTCGAGGCATTTCCTCGACTCTAGGGAGGCTTCTCCCTTTCTGGTGACTCTAGCTTATGTCAAGCTGACACACAAAAACAGCCAGTGCACTAGGCCCTGAGTAATTGCGTTCGAATGCAAATGAGGTGATGCTAATCACCAATCTCATATGCCTAGCCAGAGGAAATGTGGCCTAGACCCCTATTCTGATGTCATTCAGGAAGTTCTCTCTGCTCCTGCCACACTGGCCAGCCTGCTAAATTAGACTTTTCTGAACATCTCTGTCCTTAGAATTTTCCCTTGAAATGCTGTGTTCAAAGCTAGCAGATGAAAGGCAGTACTTGAGTGTCTATGGAGTGCTTTGTTGGGTGTTCAGCTGCCCACAGCCATGTTGCAGGTCTCTCAGATATAGCCAGGATAGGAGCCATAACCAGTATAGGTACTGCTGAGCAGAGAATGGGGGAGTTAGTTGATGTGGAGTGTAACAGTGACCAAAAGGGCACCCTGTCTAGAGTTCTAGGTGAAGACAAAGGTGCCAGGAATAGTGGCCTTTCTTTGGGTGTTCTTCCGCCTAGTTGTTGAGTCCATAGGGTGTGGCTGAAATGACCACACTGCATAGACCTCACCCCTTGGAGAGAGCCTACAATACTGTTTTCACAAGTGCCGTTTGTGACTGGGTCTCTTCCAAGAGTGTAAATAATACTCATCCTCTTCCAGAAACTTCAGAGACAACCAGATGAAAGAGATCCCTCTGCCCTAACTTGTAAGCTTCTGTCATGGACCTGTCATGGCAGAGGGTGTGGCTGTGACACAATAAAGTGGTACCCAAGGCACACCCTGGCAGGCCGTGCAATGAGGCTATTTATGGGCTTGCCCAGCCATCTAAGATCTTTGTTGCTTTAAAAAGGAAGGTGATGGGAACATCTTAAGAATTGACGAGAAGGCATCTGGATCTTAGTAACCACTCGTTTGAATGTGAGTGACAGTTGTATTCATGTTTGGCCCGCGGTGGCAGTTGGACTTTTATTTCAGTCTCCGTTTTGATTTGTGGGTAGTGATGGTCTGGAGTAAATTTGGGAAGGATTCAAGGTGTATCTGAGACCTGGGAGCTTTGAAAAGATTACTGATCTCTCTCCTGTAGGATGGGAGGGGCAAGGCACAGTGAAAAGTGGGTTTACCCCTTTGTTTTGCCAGTTGTATTTTTGGCTTGCCTGTTACTTAGATTTTAAGCTCTAGAGGAAAGCAACCTTTCCTCCATCTAGATGGAGGAAATGGAATCCAGCATCTAGTTAGCTCTGAGCTAGGCATACAATGGACACCCCAGTATTTGTTACATGAACAAGTAAATAAGTCCCCTAAGAGCAGAATATGTGAAGTTTCTAGTGTTCCAGATAGAAGTCAAAAACATGGTTGGGTACCAGCTCCCCAATAGCCTGATGTGACTCTCCGAGATGACCTTCCTCACTGTTACCAAGAGAACACGGAGCTCCCATCTCAGTCTCCAAGGAATTTTCATTCTGATTAAGAAAAGATACGTGTGTGAGATGGCTAGCTCTCAAAGGCAGGATGGGAAGGCAAGACTTTAAGAAAGCACTAGCCTGGTCCTGAAGTGGGTGGCAGCTGATTGAATGCCGGGTGCTGTGCCTCAGAGCATCCTTCTGTCTCACAGTAGAATGAGCGGACTGTCTTGCCTGGGAAGCCTCTGCTCTTTTACGTGTAGAGTTGTACTTCACCGCCTTTCACTTACTCTGGTGTCAGCTAGGATGGGGTGTTGACCCATCAGTAGTTTTACTTACATTTCAATGTCAAGGTGAGATAATCTGTTATAATAAAGAGCCGTGTAGATCTCTCCAGCTGAAGCATGTTCAGTCACAACATTTGTTTTTAGAAAGAGTTATTTATAGCATTTAGAATTAAGCGTAAGTCGGGGAAAGCCTGTAGTCTGAAAGTAGTGCATTGTGAAAGCTTTATCCAAGGTAACCGGTAACCTGCATGAGAAACTCGAATGGTTAAAGCAAAGGTAAAAATTGTTTTCCATGCATACGGCATCAGGTGTTCCACTCTGTCACTCTCACCTCATTCCCTTTGACATAGGCTCTCTCACTGAACCTGAAGCTAAGCCAGAGGCCAGCCAGACCCAGCAATCCTTGTTTCCTACCCCTTACAGAGTTGGGGTTGCAGATGTGTGCATGGCCACAAACCGTTTTTAACATGGGTCCCGGAGAGTGGTGCTCAGGTCCTCCTGCTTGTGCAGCAAGCACTTCAGCCCCCAGTGTGGTCTTCAGACTGAGTCCTTAAGCCCAGGATGGTGTTCAGTTCTTGTTGGATGATATCACTTACTGAGGGAGTTAGGGTTTTTTTTTTTTTAAATCATTGGTCATTTTGGGGTACAGGGCTAATGGTCAGTTTTAATTATCAACTTAACACAGTTTACAATAACCCGAGCACCTCAAGGAGCGTCTGTCAGCACTGGCTTGGCATGTGGGCATGTCTGCAGGGATTGTTTTGATGATGTTGACTAAAGCGGGAAAACCTGCCCACTATGAGCGGCACCATTTCCTTGGGTTTGGGTCCTTATATGAGTGTGTGTGCGTCCATTCTCTCTCTCTTCTTGATTGTGGGTGTGACTGACTGCTTCAGGTTGACTCCTGCCAACACGAGTTCTCCACCATGATAGACCGTAATCTAGAATTGTGAGCTCTAGGCTCTTTCTCCCCTGGATTGCTTTTGTTTTATCACACCAACAGAAATAAAACTAAGGTGTCAGGGGCAGTCAACAGTGTTCGGTAATCATAAGTGTGATGATTTGATATTCCATATATTGTTTTGTTTTGTTTTGTTTTCAAACAGGTTGAATGTCATTTTTACAAAATTTGATGAAGTCCAAAAGTCTGGAAATATGATACAGTCTGCAAATGGTGAGTGGGAAAACCAGTCTTCATTTCTGTGCTTTTCAATTTCATGGCAGTAATGCTTTTGATATTTCTAAACAGGTACTAGATGTTTCAATAAGGTTTCAGTAGACATTTTGAGGTCTTAAAAGTTAGGTTTCTTCCATCTACTCCTTTAGAGCCTGTATTAAATCCATTAGTTAGTCTGTTCTCATTCCTCTAACTTGCTGGTGCAGACTCAGTGATGCTGGGCCGTCTTGGCATCATGGGGACCTATGCTTGGCTCTCCTTCCTCCCCCACATCTATAACCTGTGTTCATTTAGCAGCCAGAGTAATCCTGTTAGAATGCAACTGAGGTGATGCTAGTGACCCATCTCATACCCATAGCCAGACTGGTAATGTGACCTTGACCCCTATTCTGGAGTCATTTAGAAAGTTCTCTCTGCTCCTACCACAGTGGCCAACCTGCTAAATTAGACCTTTCTTAGCATCTCTGTGCTTAGACTTGCACGTCCTGAAACCCTGATCACCTGGTATCATTATCGCTTTCTTCTTGGGATGCATATGGTCTGGAGAGTGATCTATAACAGTTCTATTTTCTGTTGTAAATGAGTAAGTTTATTAAATGTACAACAAGCCAAGTAAAAGGATAAATAGTAGGTAATGGTTAACATCATCAAACACATCCTCAGACCAGCCAGCCAGAGCCTGTTAGCGTGGCAGCCATCTGGAGTTCACAAAGGGAATCTCAGGCAGAGTGCTATGTCGCCTTGGGTGAGGCTTCCAAGTGAAAGATAGCGACAGATAGCGATGACCTCATCAGACCGGGTGCTGACATTATTTAGAGGCTGACTAGGAAGTTAAGGCAGTCAGCTAGAGTTCCCACGAGAACTTTCTCTCTGAGGCTCAGCATTCCCACGGCTGAACCTTCTGGTTTCTCTTTCCCACTGCAGGCAATCTTCTGACGTGGGATAAACAGTAGTAACCTCTGTTAGAAACAGCCTGCCGCTGGGTGTGGTGGCGCACGCCTTTAGTCCTAGCACTTGGGAGGCAGAGGCAGGCGGATTTCTGAGTTCGAGGCCAGCCTGGTCTACAAAGTGAGTTCCAGGACAGCTAGGGCTACACAGAGAAACCCTGTCTCGAAAAACAAAACGAAACGAAACAGCCTGCCTTCTGTTTTCAGGGGTGCAGTGCTTTACTTTTGGGCTGTTTTGCTGTTCTCTTCCTGCGCTATCACAGTGTCAGCAGGGCCAGCCTAACCCTAGCAAAGGGGGCTTGGACAACACTGGGCATAAACATGCTTGGGCCTGAAGTGGGAGACACAGCCTTCTTTCCAGAGCCAGCTTCTGGGAACAAGCTCAAATAGCACGTGACAATTTAACAATGTAATCCACATTACCCCTCAGCCGTCCTGATTGTCATACCAGAGGCCACCTGGAACACTGTGGTCAGGGGGTTCCAGAGACCTTTGGCCCACTGTTTGATTTTCTTAGCAGTTTTACTCTAAGATGCTTGCTTACTTTTGTGGTAGGGTCTTCGTTGAATTCCCTGTACTTCTTTTTACTGTATTTCCACTGAGCATAGCTCATTTCTTCATGAGAATCCCTGGCCTGTGCTAGGTATGTGATACATATTGTTCTATAAATATGGAAAGGACGGTGATATGTGAATTGTGGCCTGCCATTATATCTCTTCACTATACATTACTTGCCTTCATTATACTTTGTGATGATATTTGAAGACAAATGGGTAACTTTTGTGATTCCCCAAAGGAGGAAAATACAGAAGCCAATTATTGTGAGAATGAAAAGCCATTCAAGAATAAATTGTCAACAAAGTATTTTGTGTGTGTAATGTGTATATGTGTGAATTCAGGCACACACATGCTACAGTGCTTATGTCAAGATCAGCACCACCTCTGGTATTGCTCTTCACTTTCTACATTGTTTGAGATAGGGTCTCTTTGCTTCCCACTACACATACTGGGCTACTGAGCCCAGCTTCCAGGAGGTTATACTGTCTGGCTTTTTTGTGGTTTCTGGAGATTTGAACTCAGGTCTGCACAACTGAGTCACAGATACTCAGCTGACCTATCCATCTCCCCAGCCCAATAGCTCCTCTGGAATTGCTAGGGCTGGGCTCAGTGCAGTGGCACGTTCCTTTAATCCCAGCACTTAGAAGGCAGAGGCAGGCCTCTGTCTCATATCTGTGAGTTCAAGGCGAGCCTGGTCTACATAGTGAATTCCAGGATAGCTGGAGCAATGTAGAAAGATCCTGTCTCTAAAACAAACAAACAAACAAACAAAGGGTCATAGAGCCCACCTTCACATTTTGAAAAGCTTGAGGTTATAAAAGAAGATTTCTATGTATCAGGGCAGAGCAGACAATTGATTCCAGGTTTTGACTCACCTCCTGCTGTGTACTTACCATCCTTCCATTGATAATCCTAAAGACCTTGTATTTGGACAATGTAGTTTTTATAGACTACTTGGAGACCTAAATGATTTTCTCCTTGAAGGTGTGTTGTTTTGTCTTGGTTCTAATGATGTAGCTTAGGATGGCCTTGTACTTACTACATAGCCCAGAGTGACTTTGAACTGCTGACCCCTGCCTCTCTTCTGAATGCTGGGATTATAAGCATGCGTCCCCATCTCACTCATTTCCTTTTCATATAATTATAAAAATAAACCATATTAGTGAAGGAAAATGAGTAACAACATAATTCAGCTATTGACAATAGAACTCCTTACCCCTACATTTTCTTAGAGCCCATTTTCCTGTAATTGTATAATGTGTGTTGCTCAAACCCTATACTTGTATGTATACTTTTATATCATCTCCAAGATTCTGCCATCAGTAGGACTGGGACCAAAGCCATGGCATCTGAGTCCTGCCCTAGTAGTCTCCAGTGGGTACAGGGGTGTCTGGGGCAGAGGCATCCAGTTAGTGCTAAAGACAAGCTTCTCCTTCCATGTGTATATTCAGGTTAGTTTGTGTTGCTTCTTCAGTGGGAAAATGATCAGCACCAAGAAAGTTCAGGGTAAGAAGCAATAGTCATTGGGGCTGGAGAGAGGGAGGGAGCTCAGGAGGTAAGTGCAGGTGCTGGCAGAGGACCTGCGGTCAGTTCGAGCACCTCCATCTGATGCTCACACTGCCCCTGTCTCCGTTCCAGGAGATCTGATGCGCTCTTCTGGTCTCCTCAGATAACTGTATGTACCTATCTACAGATATTCAGGCATACAAACATACATATAAATAAATAAATATGAATCTTAAAAACAACAACAAAAGAAACAGTAATTGTGGCAGAAGAGAATAGTTACTGTAAGACAGAGTCCATGATTGGAGTCTTACCTAGAAGAGACTATATATAAATATCCTCCATGGGTTTTACAGAATATGTGAAGTATAATTTAAAAATCAGAAGTGCCAAAGCTGGGCGGCTCCAGATGCCTGGCGGCAACATTTAATTCTCCATGCCCGTATGTAAATACTGTCTCCAAACTTACTAAAATATTTCCTCCCCCAATTGTGTATGTTTGTCTTGTGTGGATATGAAGTGATGCATGTGCCCTGTAAGGCAGTGTGTCGGCAGGTGTTCAGAGGTGGGGCTTTGAGGAAATGGTTTGATCTTCATAACTCCAACTTCTTGAATGAATTGATCCATTCGAAGATTCATAATTTGGTGCTATTGTTGGGCGGTGGTAGTAAGTAGTAGACTGGGTCTGACTGAAGGAAATAGGTCACTGGGGCATGTGCCTAGAAAAGCTGCACCTTGTCCCTCGCCTCGTCCTGACCCCCTCTCTGCCTCTTTGCTGCCATCTTACCTCACTGTGACCTCCCTGCCATGATGCATTCTTTGGCTCACAGGTCAGGTCAGGTTAGCCACCCAGCTGTGCATTACTCTCTGAATCCAGGGTTAAACCAAGACTCCTCCTTTAAACTCTTGCAGGTAGCACTTCTTGTTATTCTCTCACTTGAGGGACTGAGGCAGGAGGACTGCTGTGAATATGAGGTCAGCCTGGGCTACAACGTGGTTTCCAGTCTAGTTTATGGTACAGTGAGATCCTGTCTTAAAAACAAACAAACCACTTTTTTTTAGAACAATAAAAAGCTGATTAGCACAGCGTGTCTGTGTCTGCAATATATGTGGGCTTAGGAGTAGGTTTGAGCATGAGAACAGTTGTTTCGGGAATCTATGGTAGAAGCGGTAAATGATGAGGACCGCTTAGCTGAAACTCTCCTGAAGCCTCCACTACATTTGCTGTGTTTGACATTGCTACCACCTCCAACAATGCCATCACATTGTGGATCTACCAGCGGATTCATTCATTTATGGAGTTAAAGCCTTCAATAATAGTCATTTCTTCAAAGCCCCATCTCACTTACCAAATGTTCAACACACAAGCTTTGGGGAAGAAACTTTGTATCCAAACCTAGACACACACACACACACACACACACACACACACACACACACACACACACGCACGCACGCACAACTTGGGCAGAGCATAAATATATTTATATGTATTTAAAGTTATTAAAACTAAACTGTTTAAAAGGGAACAGTACCATGGAGGCAATCTTTAAACATTTTGGAGTCCTAACCTAAGTAACTCCTTTACAGTAGTTTTGAGAGCTCAGGCACTCACCAATAGTCTACAATCAGACTACCAACCCTCCAAAACCAAGCTGCATGGTCATCTTCTTGCTAGAGTTGTTGAACTCTGAGCTGGTGTACAGACATGCAAGGGCTGTGCAGTAAAGCACGCTCCCACCTCTAACCTCTGCCTCCGTAACTCTCAGGGTGAAAACTCTCTGAGCTGCCCTGGGCTGCACGTTTTTGGTGTTCTACTCATTGTAAGTCTGTAAGCCCCTCTTTCATCAGTGACTGAAGTAAATGTACGTATTAGTTTTAGGGCTTTCGTAGCTTCTGTGGGATTGTCACCATAGGCAGTCAAGCCATCTGCACATGGGAACACTTGCTTCTTTCACATCTGTCTTCCTTTTGTCTTCCTCTCCTTGGCTTACTATGTGGAGTAGTGTAAACAAGGTTGACAGCGTTGGCTCCCGTCTTGGCTCTTTCACCACTGACACAGTGTTAGTAGTTGATTATGAGTTAACAGAACAAAACCAGAAAAGCTTTATTGGAGGCTGGAGCGATGGCTAAGGGGAAGAGCACTGGCCGCTTTGCCTGAAGAACCAGAGTCCATTCTTTGAACCCACGTGGCAGCTCACACTATTGGTGACTGCAATTCCAGGGAGTCTAATGACCTCTTCTGGCTCTTGAAGGCACTGCATGAGTGTAGTGTACAGAGACCGCAGGGAACCCACCACTTATCTCTCTATCTCCACCACTTTATCACTTTATGTTCCTTATCTCTCTTTGTCAGCCTGCTTCTCTCTCCCTCCCTCCCCCTTTGTGTCTCTGTTTCTCTCTCTCTGTCTTGCCTACACACATACATACCAAAAAGCAAAACCAAAACCAAAATCAACCCTTTAAAAATACCCTTATTAAATTGAAGTAGTTCTTACTTGTTTCTTTTTAATTACAAACAGCTTTTGCATTTAATTTTCTTAGATGTCATCATATGTTAAAACTACATTCAACTCACTATCTGAAACTTCACTTTCATGTCTGAGTGTGTGGTTACATGCTTATAAGGCCGTACTTGTGTCTGGGTGCACATTTATACTTTTAAAAGTATGCATTTTGGTTTTTTTTAAATATCAAAAAGTATACACTCATCCTGCTGTTTAGTTTTGTGATATTTTATTACTTCCAAAAAAAAAACAAAACAAACAAAACCCATGTCAATTAGCACACATACTCATAAGCCCTGGAAACCTACTTTCTGTCTGTGTATGGTTTTGCTCTCATGGACATTTGGCTTTTCTGTTTGACTTCTTGCACAGAACAGTGGTTTTAGTGTTTAGCCAATAGGTACAATCTATCCATGCTCAATTTCTAAATCATCCCCCCTCCACCCATTGTCATTGTGTAGCACTGTCTTGGAACTTGATATATAGACCAGGTTGGCTTTGAACTCACAGAGATCCCTCTTGCCTCTGTTTCCCAAGTGCTGGGATCAAAGGCGTGCACCATCATGCCCAGTGGCCTGGCTCATAAACAGAGGCCTTACCTCAGCTGACTGTAAAATAGTGTCTTTCCAGTGGCCTGTGTCATTCAGGTTCCTGATCTGAATTGTACCAGCGTGTGGACAGTGTTAGGATGTGATGAGTGCTGCTCCGAGGTGACCAGGGTGTGAGTGTGCATGGTCCCCAATCACAAGTATAGCCAGTGTCAGTAGCAGCTAGCCGGTAACTGAAGTGGGTACTCTTCCTGTATGTCTTCTGTCATTCTTTAGTTTTGCAACCTGGTGCAAGCCAATTCTTGGCAGTGCCTGCTTGCTGTTCTTATCTGAGGAACGAAACACCCCAGGAAGATTTGCAGAATAGTGAAATGATGTTTAGGGCCCTTAGCACTGTGCCTAGATGGAGCTGGTGCCCAGCATGATTGGCTGACCACCTGTAGGCTGGCTGGCTGGCTGACTTACTTCTACCATAAAATGAATACTATGTGAAAATAAATTCATACTTATGATAAAAAAACTATTTCAAATTATTGGAATATGCATTGACATTTTTCCCCCAAAGCACTGTTTTATTTATATGGGGCTTTAATGTCTCTAGTTTTAGGAGGAGAAGGAGAGGTTCCCTTTTCACCCAGGGGCCTCTGTAGTGTTATAGGGAGCACCGTGGACTCAGTACACTAATGACAGTGTTTGTCTTTCTCCGCTAAAGCCACCAGATATCAGGCTCTACTTCTGGAAGAATGCAGAATGGAGGATTTTATGTTATTACTCCAGCTTCTGTTTCTAATGCTTTGAAGTCATTTGACAGGATAGTAGACAGGTGTGTAATGCAGTGCCGGATCGCTTCATTTGTGTTTTGCAAAGAAGCTGGTGGACTCTGTTTAACCGCCTTTGCTGCATTGGCTTTAGATGCCCAGTGGTAACCTACAGGGTCATACTTGTACACCCTAAGACCTTGTTCTTTATACCAATTACTGTTGTACAACAACCAAGCGGCCTCATTTCCGCATTCTTGGTATATATATCAGAAATACTAGTGCGGTTTTGAATATGCTGGGGCCAGGGAATGGCACTATTAGCTGTGGCCTTGTTGGAGGAAGTGTGTCACTTACGAGTGGGCTTTGAGACCCTCCTCCTAGCTGCCTGGAAAACAGTATTCTCCTGTTTGCCATCGGAACAAGATGTAGAACTCTCACCTCCTCCAGTGCCACATCTGCCTGGATGTTGCCATGCTTCCTGCCATGATGATAATGCACTGAACCCCTGAACCTATAAGCCAGCCCCAATTCATTGTTGTCCTTTTTAAGAGTTGCCTAGGTCATGGTGTCTGCTCACAGCACTGGAAACCCAAACTAAGACAACTAGCAATTCTTTTGCACAGCCTGTCCACAGGAATGACACAGTAGCTATTTGTATTTCCAATTAGCTGCTTTATGTTTGCCCTCTACCTGGGATCTGCTGCCAGCTGTCATTGCAGTCACCGCACAGCCAGCGTTTGCCTTATCTCAAACAAGTGAGTCACTGTGCTGGAATCAGTAGCTTGTTGGGTGCTTGCTTCTGTGGGACTGTTATTGCGCAGTCTCCTCTCTGACAGCCCCTGATGTAAGGTGACCCTGGCTCATCACTCTAAACGTGTTTTCTACATGGTAGTGTCAGCTCTCTGGCAGTGGTAATGTGGCAGTCAGACTGGTGCTGGCATCACTAGACACATTGGTGCACCTAATACTCCAAGCAGTCTGCCACATTTAACTTTTAAAGCACATTTATTTGAATATATACCGGCCGTGGCATTCAGATAAGAGGTCAGATGGTAACTTTCTGGAGTCAGTTCTCCCTCCCACCATGTGAGTTCCAGGGCTTGATCTTAAGTTGTCAGTCTTGGCAGCAGGCGCCTTCACCCCCTGAACCGTCCCACTGATCCTTTTAACACCTACCTACCTACCTACCTACCTATCACTTTTCAAGACAGGGTTTCACTGTAGCCCTGCAGAATTTATTCTGCAGACCAGACTGTCCCCAAACTCACAGAGATCCACCTGCCTTTGCCACCCAAGTGCTTGGATCAAAGATGTGCACCACCACCGCCGAGGCCTTTGCTCATTTTTAAATTGTGCTATCTTAAGTCTTCATGACTGAACCATATGAATTATTTTTAGACTCATGGACAATAAGACTCCTAGCATATAAATAATTTGCAGGACACCCTCCCATTGTGCAGGTTGTCCTCTCTCCTTTATGTGTTAGTATATAAAATTTGTAATTTTTGATGACATTCATGTTTACTTTTGTTACTTGTGAACAATGACACTAGTTTCAGCCAGAAATTGAAGCGCTAGATTAGCACTAACTTGGATAAACTTGTTTTGTAAAGATTAACTGTTTAACTTCCGGACGATTTCATACATGTATCTGGTACATGTGATCATTCCCCATTACCTCTCTTACTTACCCTTCTCTGCTGGCCCTGTTGGCTCAGCTTCCTGTCCTGCCCCCCTACTCTCATGGCTTTTGTTCTTTGTTTTCTTAAGGTACAGGTACTGAAAATAATTTTCATAAGCACATTTTTATAGACCTACTAGTGTTAAGGGTAATAGCTTTAAGGAATAGATAAGGCTCGTCTTGGGTTATATGTCTTGACATACTTAAAATTATATTCATTCCTTTGTGAGTATAATACGATTGTGACTGAAATTAGCAATAAAGACATAGCCAAGTAGCCATGTAGAATGTGCTTTCTGTCTGAAGTGGGTGCTTCATCTCCACGCAATGCTTCCTTGTTGCTAAGCTACCCAAAGACTCAGTTTTGTCTGGCAAAAAAATATGAGCATTAAAAATATGTTGTTGTTGTATAGATGTATTTTTTTTCTTTTCCCCTTCCATATAATTAGCAAACCCCTTGAAACACAAATTACAGTGTTTCCTTCCATGGTTTTCAAAAAGCAAATTATTTTCTGTGTACTTTTTTTTTAAATCAAGCAGATGTGCTGTGCTTCCAGGCAAATTAGACTCTCAGAGTGAAAGAGCATTAATTAGGGACTAGTCAGTGTCCTTTATCCATAGCCATTAAACAGTCTTGAGTTGTGTTTGATTGACACGAGGCCCTGGACATAATTTGGTTAGAAAATTTATGTGTTGTTGTTTCCTAAGAAAAGCGAATATGTTAATGAGGAAATCTAGACTGCATCATATTGATTAAATCTTTGGAAATGCTATAGTCTGTAGCTAAAGGAAAGAACAGAATATTAGAGAGAAAGTCACACACTCAGTTAACTGATAATTATATAACTCTTATCATCTGTTACACACACGAATATACATCGCCTATCATTTTGCTGCAAAATACAGCCTTCCTTACATTTTTTACTGTTGAAAATAACTTGCAAAATGTTACCTAATTTAACTTCTTGGAAGTTAGAGCTCCCTGTAAGCCTGGAAACAAACCACCGATGAGCTCAATGAGCAAGTTAGGTAAGGTCTGGAATGTTGCCAGGCGCGGCCAGGACAAAGCATTCATTTAAAGGCGAGCCTTTATTAAGTGGCCAACCCTCCATTATCCACTCACACAGCTTTAAAGGCAGTGTTGCTGGATAAGTGGCTCAGGTGGATAATGGTCCCATTCTGTCCTTGCTTGTTTACTAGGCTGTGCATCTCACAGGCTTGGAGAGTTCAGAGTCTTAGGAAAGTGTTTCCAAACTCACAAATAGGCGGGCCTTGTGCTACCAGGCTGGCAAATGTGTTGAGCTGTGCTGAGAAGCCCTCTCCATATAGCCTAGAAAAGATTGCCTCTCTGCAGTGCAGTAGAGTAAGCAGCAGGGACTGCCGGCGTCATGTCCATGTGAGACTGAGGTTGCTTCTTGTTTGAAGGTGTATCGTAGTTAGGGAAAGGGAGTTTCTTAAGGGAACTGAGAAATTTGAACTGAGAATTTTGGTTTGCAAAATGAATAAGCTGTAAAGACTCTTATTATAATCTGTGAGTGAAGACAGACAGAGGCAGTCCCCTCCCTGGCCGTTGTGAAAAACTCAGGGCGAGAGTCTAGGCTCTTATTTTGGAATGAGGTGGCAGTTGTCACAGGGCTTCTCCTGCAGAAGGTGTGGGAGGAGAGTCTGCTGATGCCTAAGCTGCTGTGAGAAGGGCATTTTTATCTGGTGCCGGATCCCTGACAACATGACCACTGGCAAAGGTAAGCCCTGTGTTTTGGAAAGTGTAATTATTACTGATGTATTGGTACGTCACATAAACAGGACATTTTATAATCGTGTTGTTAGCTTACACCCATGGGTAGAAAGTAAAGAAATGGTTGCCGTGAATGTTATTTACAGGGAGGCAGGGGAGATGATAAGGCCTGCAGATGAGTAAAGTTGATGACCTTAAAAGACAAGGAGGAAGGACACACAGAAGCAGAGGTGACCAGAAGTCAGTCCTCAGTGGGTCTTTTGTGTACTTTTAGCTTTTCTGTGCTCCTTTATGTTCTGGGGATAAATCTGTTTTTCTTATCTAAAGCATTTGTTGATGTGCTTAAGCTGTCTTCAGAAAGGCTGGGAATGTCTGCGTTTCTCCAGCTGCTGCTAGAAGGAAACCACAGTAGCAGTATGCTGTCACTGCCTTCCAGTCCCTGTGTGGGAAGGGGGATTCTGTAAAGTGACGAAAGCTGAGGAGTGAGGCCACCCGGCACTTGCTCGCACACTGTCCTGCTGCCTGGCCTCGCTTCCCCTGGAGGATTTGCCCAGGCTTAGGGAGTGCTGAGAGGATGGGGAGGCTCCACAGAGATTAGGTCTGTGTTGACCACTGAGTGTGGCTGATGGAGCAACCTGTTGACTGGCCTGCTGTCCTAGGGGGTCACGATCCCAGCAGACCTAATCTGTTGTCTCTGAAGGACATTTCCAGACAGACCCTTCAGCTGAAGCAGAAATGACTCAAAGTGCAACTGCTCACAGCGACCTGTGTTCATTTCTCTTCCACTCTGGGGAACTGGGCTCCTCTCAAGTACTTTGGCACTGTGCTAATATTGTAAGGATCCTAAAGGGCATGTATGTCTATCTTGTTTGCATTTTCTTGTGCTATTCTGTGTGTGTGGGGGGGGGGGGTGGGGGGGTGGGTATACACGTGAGGCCAGAGGTTGACTTAGGGGAGTGGGTTCTCTTCTTTCACCATATGGTCCTAAGTCTGAAGTCCATTCATCAGGCTTGGCAGCAAGTGACTTTACCCACTAAGCCATCTTGCTGGCATGATGGCTCCTTCAACTAAGCCTAGTATAGCTGAAACCCAACAGAAGTTTTATCTTGACTGAAAATAATCCTATTAGAAGATTCTGTATCTCTGTTCGTATTTTCCTGTTGATAATTTACTGGGTTAAAGCAATGGTAAATTCCATACCTTGCAATGCCTCTTGTCAGGGCTACTGACTGTTTAAGCTGTTTAGGAAATCAATACCTGGGTAGGAATGTTAAATAATTCATGTTCCAAAGAGCCTTTCATTTGAGGGTTTGAAAACATGTTGCTGATGAAGATAATAGCATTTGCCTTAAGTTGTTGTATTTGCGGACTATTTTCTAAACACCAGGGCAAAATAGTCTGGAAGTCAATGGTTGGAAGCCTGGAAGGAGCCCTTGCTAAACCTGAATTTAGCACAAAGATCACACATCTGCTTGGAGGCTCCTTTCAAATGGACTAAATTCAAACTACCTGCCTTCTGTGACTGAGATGCAGTTTAAGCTGCAAGTGTGATAGCAAACGGATTTGAGGCCATTTCTGGGCAGGGGCGTGTCTGAATATCTGTCAGTCTGTGGCTGATAAAAGATAGGTTGACAGTATGCCCATGACAGCAACAGCTGTTAGTTACTGTTTGGTATTCTCAGAGCACATTCCTAAACTTTGTTTGTTCTTTTTGTTTTGTTATCCTCAGTAGGCAGCCCCTGAAGAGAAGGACTGAGGTGTCAGGTTTTCTGTAGTTGGGTCAGTGTCAGGACACAGGGAAGGAAACTCCACACTGCTGTCTGAGATGCGTTTTTCCTCTATCTGGCATGTCCTCGTGCTTCCTAGTCCACTGCTGTTGTTATGGAGTCATGTTTGCTCCTATGATTCTGAAACTGTGCCGTGCTCAGGAGCCGCTGCAGGGAATAACTCAAAAATGAAAGCATTGAAAAGGACATTACAACAGGTATTGGAGCTAGCTGTGGTGCCTTCTGCTTGAAATATGAGCACCCAGAGGAGAATAACGAGGTCAAGCACTGGCACCCCGTCACTGGAGGATGTTCTGATGCGATGTTCTGTCAGATGTTTGCTGAGGAGGTTTGGGGGTGGGGTAGGATGCTGCTAAAGCATTGTGACATGCAAACGATGAGTTTGCTGTAGCAGCGACTTATTATTGGAGGAGAGCATGTGGAGAAGATGACCAGGGTTCTGTGTGCCATGCACAGAGGCTGATTCCTGCTTTGAATGCTATTACTGTAGAGTGGAAACTTAAGCCACCAAGACTATGTGAGTGAGGGAGACAGAAATGCAGCTTATCCATCATAACCATTTCATAAAACAAGGCATGGACACCAATGGGAAGTAAGAGATACCATTTTAGAAAGAAGATAGGCCTTACGTGAAACAAATTTAGTGCTGTGACAAGTATACCAGTTTTCTTTAGCTTCAAAAAAAGATCTGTTTTATTTTAAATGATGTGTGTATACATGTTGCAGTATTTGTATATGTGCATGTGTGAGTGTATGTGCCCTTGGAGTCTAGAAGAGGCTGTTGGGTCTACTGGAGCTGGAGTTGTAAGTAGTTGTGAGCTACTTGATGTAAGTACTGGGAACTAAGCTCAGACCTTCTTAAGAGTAGCAAGTGCTCTTAACTCCTGAGCCACCGCCAGTCTCAGTTTTATTTCTCCTTATTTTTCTCAGTTTTCATACAGACCTAGAGTAAATCATCTTTAAAAAATATTGCCAGTCCTTCAGGTAGCTTTTGGTGGTGGTGTCTTTACTGTTCTAGTTGACAGGAGAATCTGGGAGAGCAGGGGCTAAAAATGAAGTGGTCTAAAATCTTATGAAATAGTTAATAGTTGATGCTTTATTCAGAGTATCTGACAATTTCTACTCTGAGGGTTAAGCAGAGTCACATCAGTAAAGTGTGTGAACACAAGAACAAGCCACATGAGGCAAAGCCATGTTTTTCCATCGGCATCTGAATAACAACAGCTGGAGTACACTCACTCCTATCTACTACACATGGAAATTATCTCAAGAACAGTTCTGTGGTTTGCAGCAACTGAGGTCACAAGAGTCTTGTCATGTTTTCTTGGGATTTTTCTCCCAGGCACTTAGAATTTTGACACAACTCCATTCTCAGACTGTGTTCTGTATATCTGTATTATGTTAGCTATATAGAAAAGACTCAAGAGATGAATAAAGCACATGCAGATGTAGTTGTATATGCAAGGGAGTTTAGAGGAATAAGTGAGGAAGAACTGCCCTGAGTGTGGGTGCCATCCACAGCCTGGATGTCCAGATAGAGAGTTAGACAAAGCCCACTAGTGTAAGCCTTTGCTCTTCCCGTTCCCTGGCTCGTATGATGTGAGCTTTGCTCCATCGACTGAAACTGGCAGGTAAGGTACAGCCTTCCTCTGTGTTTGCTCTTGTGTTTTGCTTTTGCTTTATGGCCATTGAAATAACAGTAAGATGATAAACATGATAATTCACCTCTGTGATCTTCCCCTTCCAATCTAGAAACCCCTGGAAAAAGCACAGGAACTGTCTTATCCATAATTAGCTAAGCCCCGCCTGCTCCTAAGGCCATCTGAGAACGAGCAAGGACACAGTGAAAGCCTAGAGCAGGCCAGGGAGACTGTGGTCATGCATTCTGACTGTGGTTCTGGACAAAAAGGGCCCTGTCTAAGGACTAAGGGACACCAGGCAGACTGTGCCAGGAGGTAATGAGGCTCCATCAGCCCTGGTACTTTAGTGTCGAGTCTACTGAGTTACTGTATGAGGTTGCTGTGGGGAAACTAGTCTGCAGTCTGTGAAAACTCTTACTTTTAGTAACTCTGTAAATGCAATCCTTTCCCCAATGTTTATATTAAGACTGTAAGAGCTAGAAAGAAGGAGAGGGTTGCAAGTGAGGGAGTTTCTTTTCTCATGGATAAGTGTGGTTCTTTGCCTCTCTCTCTAAGGGCTACTGAGAACTGAGGTTGTTGAAGTCCAGATGGGACATTTGAAGGCTTATATGTACAAAGAGCTCACAGTGTTATCACTGCTAAGTACCATGAACATTTTGTTAAGAGGCCATTCCCAAATTTGGATATGAGATTTCCAGCTCACTTGTCCTAGTGTCTGCCTAGTGGCTGTCATGAAAAATTAGGTCACTGTGGCCACACTGATAATTAGAGTGGCATTCCTGAAGACTACAAGTTTAGATATGATGACTGTGGGGTTTAGGCTCTGACAGAGATTGGTACAGCACTCCTCTAGGGTAGATTGAAAGGTAAAATCAGTACAGTGAAATAGAGGAGAGGTGCATATTTAAACCATAAAATGATACGTGGTGGTTCTTGTTAATATGTATTTTCACAAGTCATCTTAGGTATTTATATTTTTATTTGTTTAAAATTTTATATTAAACTTTTACTTTTTAGTCATCCATATATAATTCTGCTTTGTCCCTTAACTTAAAACTTGACTTTTTAAATGAATTATTAAAACTATAAGTCACATGCTTCTTTAAAGATGCACTCTCAGGCTGAAGAAGAAATAGCTCAATGGGCCAAGTGCTCGTTGCACAAGTGTAAGGACCAGAATTTGGATTTCTCGAACCCACCCAACATCAGGCTGGAGGCCTATAGAGGGATAGAATGTGGAAACTTGTTTTGGTTACTTTTCTATTTCTGTGATTTAAAACAAAATAAGACAAAACAAAACCACCTTGACCAAAGTCATTTATGAAAGAAAGCATTTAATTTGGCTTATTGTATTACAGGGTCAGTGGTTACTGTGTTAGAACAAAGGAACAACAGACAACTTAGAACTTGATTGATCTGTAGCTCTGAGGGGGAGTGGGGTTGGAGAGGGATGAGTCTTTTGAAACCTCAAAGCCCATTCCAGTGACACACCTACTTCCGTTGTCACAAACAGTTCTACCAACTGGACCAGGTATTCAAATAGATGAACCTACAGGGGCCATTCTCATTCAAACTATCACAAAATTTGTAATAATCGGATATTATTTGTAAGTCTAGTTTTAGGGACCCGATTAATTGTAGATAAGGTCATCGGGGTAGATTCCCATATTTGAATCCTCAGAAAAGGATGCGAGAAGGATCAGAGATGCAGTAGCTCTGCTAGTGGAGTACGTGCCTAGCATTCATGAAGCAATGATTCTGTGCTACCTTGTTCTGGAAGTTCCCTGGGTGCAGTTAGTATGATCTGTTTACACCTTATACCAGTACCTATCCACGTGCCTGAACATGTAACAGGTATTTACACGTGGAGTTTAGATCAACACAAAGGAAGGAGGTGGCTTTCCACATCAGGTAACAACAGGATTCCCATTCCTTGGATAAGTTGTCTGGCTGGGTTGGTTTGTTTCTTTTGTTTTAGTAACTCAGTGCTTTACCCCTGACCTTGGAGCTCAGGAGAGAGAATCCCTTCTGGTCCCAGTAGGTTCTGTCTCCATCCCACCACTGTTTCCCCACAGCTCTTGCCTTTTCTCATTACCTTCAAGAGGTGCATCACCAGCTAAAAGAGCATTAGCCCTTTAAGAGTGGAACATACTTTTGTTCTGGGCAAAGGGTCTGAGGTGAAGTTCCTGCATGACCCAAAGCTGACTTCTGCAGAAAGGTTAGAAGGAATTTTGGTTTTGTTTGAGGCAAGTCTCAGTGTTAGCCTAGCACTGTGTAGCCCCAGTCATACTAGAATCACAGCCACACACTGTCTCTAACCCTGGCTTTAGAGGGAAGCTTGGGCTGCTTTATAAATTGAGTGTAAACTTTCTTATACACTGTCCTCTGTCATAATTGGGCAATGAGGTTATTTGGAGAATTGGCTTAGAGGCTGGCAGATGCTGGGAATAGCCAAGTGCAGCGTCAGTCAGTAACCTGTGTCTGGCTAGGATGATGAGGATGTGGGGTGTGGACAGTCCCTTGGTCTGTTTAGACCCGGTAATAAACCTGTGATCCTTGTGTGAGGACAGGTATCACATAAGCCATTTCAGGAAATTTGTAATTGTAATTTACAAAACTCTTAAAAGAGTCTCCCTTACCGCATGTGGGACCATTATATCCCCTCTAGTCCATATGTTTGGGATCTCCCACTACTTGACAACCCTGAGCTCCTTTTGCTCACTTCCCAGTTTTAGCCTGCAGTTAGTGTGGCCTCCTTATGTGTCATGCATCAGGATGTCTGAACAGTTCTGTAAACATGACAGCAAGAAACCCAGTTTGGCTTGCTCTGGTACCTGGTTGCAATCAAAAGAATTTTAGAAAGCTAGCTTCTATGCAGTGTTGAAACAAGTTATTCTTGGTCTGTTACTGTTTGCTTTGTAATTATGTCAGTAATTACAGCAGTGTGAACCTGAGCTAACTGTTGAGTAGGCTGAAGGTGATGCTGAGGTACTGGTATGCTTGCTTTAAGCACATCCATGCTGTGATTTTCTGACCACAGACAGCCATCAGTTATAATACAAAGCTTTTCAGATACTTAGACTGAGAATTATTCAGACTTAAATGAACATTGTTGTAAAGAAATTGACTCTCACTAATTGTTGAGTGGATAAAACAATCTCAAACTCATCCATACTTACCCACAGCTCTTTATTAGAAAGAAACTTTTAGTTTCTTAAATAATAACTTAGATTCTAGCAGGGTTTGAAGAACATACCTCCAACCCCAGCAACTGGGGGTGGTGGTGGGGTGGTGGCGGCAGCGTGCTTAGGATTTAGAAGTCATTCTTGACCATGTGCTGAGTTCAAGGCTGTCCTGGGTTGTATCTCACAGAACAAACCTCAGGATAGACAAGGTGGTTCAGTGGGAAAAGGCATTTGTCACACAACCTTGCTACTTAGTTCCACCCATGGAATCAGCATACACCCACTCGATAAAGTTGCTCTTTGACCTCCACACAGGTTCTTTGATAGTGTGTGTGTGTGTGTCTGTGGTGTGTACATACATACTTTAAAAAAAAGAAGACTTTTTTTTCTTTCTTTTACTGCTTTGGCTAATTCTTTAAGCATCTTTGTTCTACCCCGTGCGTCTTTTGAGCTGTTGGTCAATGGAGGCTTATATAATGTTCATGTTTCCCTGGGAGGGGCTTGAAAGTAGCTGGAAGTTCATATCCAGGGAGTGCAAGAGTTGGTGTAAGTAGGTTTACATTCTCTTTTTCCAGTCCCTGTGCAGGTGACTGAGCGGGGATGCCAGGTACCTGAAGACCGTTTTCTGTTCCTGACAGACAGGCTTGGTATCTGGAGAGCTAACACAGTGCTGCCTTATTTCTTCCCCACTCTTGCTCCAGCTGAGCTGGTTGTGTGGCTAATAGAGGAGCAAGAGAATAGTTTTATCTCTGACCTCAAACTTTGATCCAAGTGGAAAAAACAGTTCAGTCTGTGCAAGAGGTGCTGACCAAGCCTGATGAGTTTGATCCTTTCGAGCCACCGTCAAAGGAGCGAACCAACACCCTCAAATTGTCCTCTAATCTCCCCTGCATGTGCCACACACACACACACAAACCAATTGACTAAATGCTTACAAAAAATTAAAATCAGGCCCAAGAATGACTCTGAACAATATGGAACTACAGACCTGAGGCCAGTGGGCCCCGAGCTTCATAGACTGAAATGTGGACTGAGGAATACAGACCATGAGATCACAGCACAGGGCTTCAGCGGGGAAACTTCGTAACGACACATGAGCGTCCAATCAAGACACAGGATGGGACCATGCTTGTCAGCTCCCAAGCTCTTACAGACCACTCAACTGGCCAGTCAGGGAGGTCAGTGCAGGCTGCCTTTCTCCTATCCATTAATGTTCTTTTTGCTAGTTCACTACCACCATATTGGCTATATGTAAGTTGAGAAGTGGCCTCAGTATCACCAATTGCTCTTCATTACTTGAGATTTTGCCTTCAGCCTTCTCCCTCTGCCCAGGGAGGGTATGAACAGCTCCAGAGTTATGAGGTATCTGTATCCGTGCTCATGAGAGAGCTGCTTTATTATCTCATGAAGGATTTCTTGTTCTTACACTTGCTTAGAAGTCATCCTTGGGATTTGTTCTGTAGGTGCTCAGCGTAGTAGCCTAAGGTGTTCCAGGCTTAAGCAGGATGTGCACACATTTAAAAGAACCTGACACTCCCAGTTCGTCAGTATCAGCTACAAGAAAAGCCGGGAGTCACATCACAGGGCCTGGAGGAGAGCATAGAGGAGCCTTTCTAACTTTATTTGGCCTACTCTATATAAATACGTCACTGGACATGCCTCTGGCAAGGTGTTGCCACAAGTCTGCTCTCATACTGGGTTATGAATGCTACATGGGACTGGCATTCCTTCCTTTGTTCCAGCCCTTAGCAGAGTGCCTGGGAGCACAGTCACACACAGTAAAGGAGTGTTGGAGAGATGCAGGAAAAACGAGCAGCCCATCTTTGGACATGCCCTGTCTCTGCATCCTTGTGTCCGGAACGCTGAGTATATTCTCCTTTCTAGGCTACCTTGCTGTTTTCTTCCTGGAACCCAGAGGGTGGGTTGAAGGCTGCCAGGAATCCCATCAGCTCAGGTGCCCCTGGTACAGATGAGCTAGTAGTAGCCTTGCTTCAGAGAGCCAGATATTTCCTCCTGTAGGCTCCCCTTCAAAGCCTTCCCAAGGCGAGAGAGCAGGAAGGCTTCTTTTAGCCCTGGCTCTCCTGCTCATAAGTATGGAACTATATCTCTACCCCACCCCCCAATGTTTTGGTTCTTCTGTGTGAGTGTTGACACTTTCCAGAGGAACCCAGAGCTTGCAATTCCAACTTTCACAGCCTCGATGTCTGTCCTTAGATTGAATCTCTGCTCACACCTTTAGTCACAGGCACACACACACACACACACACACACACACACACACACACACACACACACACAAACCAATTGACTAAATGCTTACAAAAAATTAAAATCAGGCCCAAGAATGACTCTGAACAATATGGAACTACAGACCTGAGGCCAGTGGGCCCCGAGCTTCATAGACTGAAATGTGGACTGAGGAATACAGACCATGAGATCACAGCACAGGGCTTCAGCGGGGAAACTTCGTAACGACACATGAGCGTCCAATCAAGACACAGGATGGGACCATGCTTGTCAGCTCCCAAGCTCTTACAGACCACTCAACTGGCCAGTCAGGGAGGTCAGTGCAGGCTGCCTTTCTCCTATCCATTAATGTTCTTTTTGCTAGTTCACTACCACCATATTGGCTATATGTAAGTTGAGAAGTGGCCTCAGTATCACCAATTGCTCTTCATTACTTGAGATTTTGCCTTCAGCCTTCTCCCTCTGCCCAGGGAGGGTATGAACAGCTCCAGAGTTATGAGGTATCTGTATCCGTGCTCATGAGAGAGCTGCTTTATTATCTCATGAAGGATTTCTTGTTCTTACACTTGCTTAGAAGTCATCCTTGGGATTTGTTCTGTAGGTGCTCAGCGTAGTAGCCTAAGGTGTTCCAGGCTTAAGCAGGATGTGCACACATTTAAAAGAACCTGACACTCCCAGTTCGTCAGTATCAGCTACAAGAAAAGCCGGGAGTCACATCACAGGGCCTGGAGGAGAGCATAGAGGAGCCTTTCTAACTTTATTTGGCCTACTCTATATAAATACGTCACTGGACATGCCTCTGGCAAGGTGTTGCCACAAGTCTGCTCTCATACTGGGTTATGAATGCTACATGGGACTGGCATTCCTTCCTTTGTTCCAGCCCTTAGCAGAGTGCCTGGGAGCACAGTCACACACAGTAAAGGAGTGTTGGAGAGATGCAGGAAAAACGAGCAGCCCATCTTTGGACATGCCCTGTCTCTGCATCCTTGTGTCCGGAACGCTGAGTATATTCTCCTTTCTAGGCTACCTTGCTGTTTTCTTCCTGGAACCCAGAGGGTGGGTTGAAGGCTGCCAGGAATCCCATCAGCTCAGGTGCCCCTGGTACAGATGAGCTAGTAGTAGCCTTGCTTCAGAGAGCCAGATATTTCCTCCTGTAGGCTCCCCTTCAAAGCCTTCCCAAGGCGAGAGAGCAGGAAGGCTTCTTTTAGCCCTGGCTCTCCTGCTCATAAGTATGGAACTATATCTCTACCCCACCCCCCAATGTTTTGGTTCTTCTGTGTGAGTGTTGACACTTTCCAGAGGAACCCAGAGCTTGCAATTCCAACTTTCACAGCCTCGATGTCTGTCCTTAGATTGAATCTCTGCTCACACCTTTAGTCACAGGCACACACACACACACACACACACACACACACACACACACACACACACACACAAAGTCAGAGGACAACTTTGTGAAACTGGTTCTATCCCTCCACCTTTGTATGGGTTTCTGGGATCAAACTCAAGTCTTGCTAAGCAACCACCTTTACCTGCTACAACATCTTACTCACCCTTTCTCATTGTTTCTGCCATGTGAAATTTGTGTGCCTTGATGCTCTGTTCTGCCTGGTTCCTGGTTAAGATTCCATTCTCAAGTAATTGTACTCTGCTGGTGTCCCACCTAACACTGGTTTGGTTTAAGTTCATGGATGACTGTGTACTTGGGCCTTTTCTGTTTGTCCAGGATTCTTTCTGTTGTGTTTTAAACTCATCTTCTCCCAGTAGGTCTCAGAAGCACACTGGTTTGCCACGGTCTCCCACAGTCAGGCTGACCTACAGTTTTTAACCTCAAGTATAACTTGAATGGTCTTGCCAGGAATGGGTTGCTGGAGGCTTAGGAAAGGATTCCACTGCCACTCTGGAAACTTTTCAAGCCTTTTAGAATGCCTGTCCTAGGGCTATGAGAGAAGAGATGAAGCTCAGATGACTGAAGAATTGAAGGTGGCTGGGACCTGAAGACTTCAGTTAGCTTACTCCAGGTTCCTACTCCTAGACTCTCAGACAGCAGGACTACCTGTGAAAGTGTTCCCTCTGGTGGCTGAAGGTAGAAAGGATTCTTTGTTTGGGGCCAGGCAAAGGTATGCTTCTGCAAGAAGATATTCTCTGGGTGGCATACTCCGTGTAAAAAATCTTAACCTCGTGTGATAGCAAAGCTTGCACAGTTAGAAATACTTATGTCCATATGTTTGCTGTGGCTAAGGCTCTAGAAGTCGCCCTGAACTGACTGATGTCTTCTTAGCCAAACTGAAGAAGCTGGGGATTCAGATCCTATCAGATGCCAGGCATAGAGGTGCATGCCTTTAATCCCAACATTTGGGAGGCAGGGGCAGAGGCAGACAGAGCTCTGAGTTTGAGGCCAGCCTGGTCTATATAGTGAGTTCCATGACAACCTGACCTGAACGTAGTGATCCTATCTTCAAAATCAAAAACAAAACAAAACAGACGCTAACAGAGAGTAGTGTGCATTGTAATTTAGTTAAGCAATGCTGAAATATGTCAAGAACCCAGGACTCTGCGTCTCTGTATCCAGGACTGCTCTCTAGCCACTCTGTCACAGGCTTAGTGATACAAATGACCTATTTGCCTTTTAAGGAGTGATGCTTTCTACAGATGAGACTTTTCCAGCTTACTGAAACTAGGCACCTTTCTAATGGTCCACCCTCTCTCCCTCCTCCTCCTCCTCCTCCCCCTCCTTCAGGAAAAGATTAATATTTTATCCACTTAGGAATTCACACAGTATACGTTGATCATAGTTACCTGCAGCGTCTCTTTAGATCTGCTCAGATGCATCACTGTCCTCCCTCCAACCTGAGGTACTCTTTTTTTTTTTTTCTTTAAATTTAGTAACCTATCAACTCCCATTTGTGCTGCCTGTATATTTCTGGGTGATGGATCGTACACTGAACCATGGTCAATGAACTAGGAGCCACTCTTAAAGAAAAACAATTCTCCCTCCCCAAGAACTGTCCATAGATCTTCAGTTAGGAATGGGCTCCAAGCTGGAATGCCAACTAGCTTGATCCTGTGTAGATCCTATACAGTAGTCCTGTTACATCCTGTAGCCTCTGTTTTGCTGTGTTCTACCCCAGTCTCTGGCATTTAGACTCTTTCTGTCCCCTTCCATGATGGTCCCTCAGGATTGGGGGGGGGGGGTGGTCATGATATAGATGTCCCATTTGTGGCTGGGCGCTCACCAGTCACTTACTATTCTCTGTACTTTGATCAGTTGTCTGTTCTGTCATTAACCACTACCCAGTACAGAAAGACACTTGTTTGGTGAGGTCTGAGAACTGCACTGATCTATTGATAGACAGATAGGAATTTAGAAAGCAGTTGAATATTTTGTCCAGTTAACAAAATAATAGTTGTACAGTTAGCCCTGAGGCCCGTGAGCTAGCCCCTCAGCCATGGCTGGCTTCTTGGCTAGATGTGTGGTTCTAGGCATGCATTTCCTCCTGTGGAGCAGGCCTGATATCCAATCAGAAATCAGTTGATTACCCACTAACATTTGTGTCACGATTGTACCCACAGACATCTTGCTATGCTGGTCATTGTTATAGTTCACTGGGTTCACAGCTCAATAAGACTGTTGGTGACCCCCTAACTGCCCCCAGCAGCCTTTGCAGCACTTCCTAATACTAGCCAACAGGGCAGAAGCTTCTTGGTCAGTACTAACCTAATAGCTCCACGCCCTGTGACTAATGTGTTTGCTGGTTTCAGCAACAAGGTTTTACCACCAAGTTCTGGGGTGTGTGTGTGTGTGTGTGTGTGCGCGCGCGCGCGCGTGCTACCATGCCCATGCACATAGGCAAATGCTGTGGAACATGTGGAGGTTAAAGGACAGCTTGTTGTAATCAGTTCCATATGTCCCAGGGGTTGACTCAGGTTGGCAGCACTTGGCAGCAAGTGTCTTTACCTGCTGAGCCACCTTGCCAACCCTCCTTTACATTTTTAAGACACGATCTCTCACTGGCCTAGGGCTGGTTGGCTAGACTAGGCTTTCTATCTCTGCCTCCCTAGGACTGGAATTAAATCACAAAGCACCACACATGGATTCTTTTACTTTTAGGGGATTCTGGGCATGGACTTTGGCCCCAGAGTGTTTCATCACAGCAGCAAGGAAACTAAACAGCAAGGCTCTTTTCTCTGCTGTGTCTTTGTTTGTTTGTTTCAGGTTCCTGAATCTGTAGGCATATTTTCCTCATCAATTAAAGATCTGACTCTCGTTACTGATAGTTTTCTAGCCTCTCCTGTATCCTGCTGGGAGTCCAGTTTCATGTGTTTCTGTCTCATGATTCTCAATCTCTCTCTTCCCCCTCCCCCTCCCATTCCCCCCCCCCCCCTCTCTCTCTCTCTCTCTCTCTCTCTCTTCCCCTCCCTCTCTCCCTCCCTCCTTCCCTCCTTCCCTCCCTTCTTTTTTTCTTTTGCTGTTATGTGTTTAAGTTCTCCAGTCTGCTGGCATCAGATGCCCTGGAGCTATAGTTACCGACTGCTGTGAGCAACCAGCTGTGGGTGCTGCAAGCCCTCCTCCCCGCTAAGCAGTTTCTCCAGTCCCTGCAGCTTTTGTCGTTTGATTGTGTAGTTCTTACACTTGAACTTTTTAGATGACATCTGGTCCAAGTATATTTTATGCTTTTTGGAAATCACTGCTACCTGATGTTAGATTTCCTTTTTATTTTTATTTACTCCAAGGTGATTTTAGCATCCTAAATGACTCACACTTGCTACATGAGTCCCTGGAATTTTGATACATAAGCTTTAATTTTGCATCATTAAAATGTTTACAGTAGAGTTGGAGGATTGCTCAGTGGTAAAATGCTTTCTGCACAAGCCTAGCACCCCGAGTTCATCCCCAGTCCACAGTGGAACAGAGAACTATTTCCAAAGCTGTCCTCTGACCACATATGCACCATGACACATGCACAGTCACACACACACAAAAATAACAACAATCACATAAATTTAAACTGTTGATAAGTAGGTTGAATTTTAAAAACCATAGATAATGGGTTTTTTTTTTCTTTTAAATTTTGAATGCAACAGAGAAGATATTGAGCCTTGCTGGCTTGAAAGTTTAAACATGCATAGTATAAATTTAAAAAAAAAATCAGCTTCATTAAAGGAGATGAAGCCTAGAAAACATACTTTTTGCCAGTCTGTCTAATTGACATGTTTGTAAGTGATAATTTAATTCAGTGTCAGCAGAGGTGTGGAGCAAGATAGGCACTTGAATCTCCAGGAAAGTAGACATTTATATGGCTTTTCAGAAGATAAACTTAGTACTTTAGTAAGCATTTTCATGCTGATTGACCCAGTAATGTTGCTTGTTGGCATTACTTAACTTAAAATTGGCAAACTAGTTATTGGAAGGTGTTTGTTGCAGTCCTATTTCTTTTAATTTTTTTTTGCATTTATTTGTTTGTTTGTTTACTTATTATTTTGTGTGTATGTGTGCATACATGCTCACATGTAGGGGTGCCAAGGTGCTTCTGTGAATTAGTGGGGGTTAGTTCTCTCTGTTTGTGATATGGGTTCTGGGGGATCCATCTCAGGTCGTTAGGCTTGGAGGTGAGCGGCTCTACCCACCAAGCCATCTGGCCAGTTTACAACCCTGTTTCTGATAGTGAGATATTGCACAGCTAAACTACCTGACAGTGGGTGTCTCAGTGGGGAATTTCCACTCACAAAGTACCTTACAACTATTATAAGTAGCTTTATGAAAAATACTCTACCACAATGGGAAAAGTTGAAATATTTCAAGAAGTTGCATTGTTCAGGTATTTTTTTGTAAAGTGCATTGCACTTTGTACAGAGGGACACATGGTGATCCTAGCATTGCACCATGTACAGAGGGACACATGGTGATCCTAGCTCTCAGGATCACGAGTTTGAGGCCAGCCAGGGCTGTAGAGCAAGGCCCTGTTTGGGGAGGAGACTGAAAAAAATGGGGCTAAGGAGACTCAGTAAGTTAAAAAAAAAAAAAGACCTAGTGGTACAAGTGTGATGACTTGATTTCAGAGTCCAGAACTCACATGAAATCTGGACTGACAACATGGGCATCTGTGATCCCAGCACTCCTGTATGGAGGTGGGGGCCAGAAACAGGAAAGGTCCCTGAAGTTCACGGACCAGCCATAGAACACCCCTATCAAACAAGGTGGGGGGTGAGGACAGATACCTGAGATGTCCTTATGTGTACTTACATATTCATATTCTCTCTCTCTCTCTCTCTCTCTCTCACACACACACACACACACACACACACACACACACACACTCACACACACTCACACACACACACTCACACACACTCACACACACATACACACACACACACACACACTCACACACACACACACACACTCACACACACTCACACACACACACTCACACACACTCACACACACACACACACTCACACACACTCACACACACACACACATACACACACACATACACACACACACACACACACACACACAGTGGGAGAGCATTCCGATTATCTAAGGTAAGAACAGTCTTAGTAACTGCATTGTAAGCTTGGCCAGGACCTTACTTCCAGATGTAAGTATTTTCAAGACTGATGGTTGTTCTGTATAGGTAAAAACTTACCGCTTTCAAACCGTGGCTTCTGTGCTTCCTTTTCAGAAAAAAATTTTGATGATGAAGATTCTGTGGATGGCAACAGGCCTTCTTCTGCCAGCTCCTCATCATCCAAGGCCCCATCAAGTTCCCGGAGGAATGTTAACCTGGGGACCACCCGTAGGCTCATGTCATCCAGTCTTGGATCTAAGTCTTCAGGTAAGAGCACATCCTATATGGTGTTCTGGGGTCATCATCAAGAGTACTCGCCTACTGTGTCCCCGTGTGTGCACTCTCGCTTGCAGTCTTGGATTGGCCTGCCACTTTTCTGTTGATGCTGATGAGCTGGCAATCCTGGCTTAAGATGCCCGGTACTCCCCGGCATCACTCAGTCAGTACAGGCAGAGGAAAGCACAGCCCCACGGTGAATCAAACCCTGTCTGGTCATCTGGATCCAGCCTTGCCTTGGCCACCACTGGGCTTTTTACCACATCGGTTAAGACCAGAGCCAGATTGGAATCTTGAAGATAAGATTTGTTCACACCGGTAGCATTTTTCCTTGTGAAGATCAGTGTGAGTGTTGGGTAAATAAACACAAGAAGACCAAGTGAGATGGCTCAGCAGGTAAAGGCACTCAATGCACAAGCCTGGTGATGACAGTCAGTCCTTAGAGACCTTCTCCCAGTCACTCCTCGTCTTAGACAGATTGACTGGCTATCTATACCTCTGACCATGCCTTTTGCTGTCACATTTAAGTTTACACTCCAGTTTCTTACTCTTTCCCTCTAAAACATCATGTACCCACTTGCTTTAAAACCGCGCTCACTGGTGATGTTGTGCCTCGGGGTTGAGGATAGGGAGGTGGGTAGAATCCCACAGTGGTGACAGTGCTCTGCCTCTGGGTAGTCACTTCTGGGTGACAGAAGGCCTTAGGAGTGCTGCTCCCTGGTGGTCTGTCCTGGAATTACAGTGTCTTGACTAGATTCACAAGGAGCCACTGCCCTCTCCAGCCCTGCCAGTCTGCACTGAGCCCTGTGGGCCACAGGAAGGCCTGTGTCACTATGCTTATGTTTGTCATTCTTCCGAATATTTTCGAGTGCTGTTAATTTTTTGTTGTTGAGTTTGTTTACTTAACACAAGCTTCACTATTTTTAAAGGTTTATTTACTTTTATTTTATGTAAATGAATGTTTGCCTGTGTGTGTGTGTGTGTGTGTGTGTGTGTGTGACTGACTATGTGTATATCTGGTTCCTGCAGCACAAGTCCCTGGAACTGGAGTTGTAGATGACTGTAAGCCAGTCTGAGTTCTCTGTAAGAGCAGCAAGTTCTTTTAACCTCTGAGCCATTTCTTCAGCTTTTCAAGGGGAATATTTTCAGTGTTTCATTCACCTCCATTGTAGCATGTATCAAGACAGTGTGTGTGTGTATGTGTGTCTTGCATATGCACACATGTATACCTGACCTGCTTATGGAAGTCAGAGGACAACTTGGGGAGGCAGTTCTTTGTTTCCATGATGTGCGTCTCAGGGAGCAAATTCAGATCGTCAGGCTGAGGTATCTCACCTGCCCCACCGATATCCCTGTAATGTATTTGTCTTTTCTCAGTCTTCCCTCGAGTGATGGCAATTCCATAAACAGGGAGGGAAGGCAGTTCCTGCACAATCCCATGACTGCTTTGCTGCCCAGCCCTTACCCCGAGCCCTTCCAGGAGTCTCCTCTGGGCCAGTCTTCAGGCCTGTCCTGATCCTTTCTTCTTTAACACCATAGTCCTGATTGCTGTAGATGCTTTTTAGATGCTGTGAGTTTATAGGCTCACAGTGCTCTAATCATATGCCAAAGCAAAAGGAGGGCTGATTGCACACCATAGCCCGTGACTGCCCATGTGCCTTTGCTGCTGTCATGTGAGCACATTTCCTGCTACTGGGGGTATATTTAAACCTATTTTTTGTTTTATTAAGTTTTAAGTGATCCAAAATACAATTTCAGTTTTGTATATTCATAATTCTGTAGTAGATGTTGTATACAGTGTTCAGTTCACATTATCTTTGTTTTAAAAGCTTTTTTTTTTTTTTTTTAACAGCTGCAAAAGAAGGCGCTGGTGCTGTGGATGAAGAGGATTTTATTAAAGCCTTTGATGATGTACCTGTAGTGCAGGTGAGTGTGGGTCTGTGCTGCTGTTAAAATCAGCGTAGTGCTTCGATAAATGGCTTAGTGGTTTAAAGCCTTCAAGAGGACTGAATTTGATTCTTAACATTCATATTGAGATGCTCACAACTGTCTGTAACCCCAGCTGCCGGGTGTAATCACGCTCTCTTCCAGCACCTTCAGGTACCTACAAATGTGCCACACACATATAACACACACGGAGGCACACAGGAGGAAAAATAGATTTAAAAAGTAAATTTTTTTAAAATCAAGAGAGAAATAGTCTTCAGTCTTTCTTTTTCACATATATCTATACAAGACAGCTTTATGTTACAGCGGTGAAATGCCTGTGGCAGCTAACTCTATAAAGTGAAAAGATTCATTTAGCTCATAACTTTGGAAGCCCAGAATACAGTGTATATGGAGCAAGCCTGGGAACCACGCCTTTTCCATGTTACTTCACGGTGCTGGAAAAACGGCCCTGGAACAGCCGGCAACTCCTGTCAGACCAGCAGAGAGAGAACAGGGTGGGTCAGCTCAGGCTTTCATAACAAGCCTTCTAGAATTATCTCTGCAGTGACCTGTTAGTTGCACCACCCAGGCTCCTGTCCTTTTCACACAGTGGACTTTTGGGGACTCCTGTCCAGACATCTTTACATCATTGCATGCAGAATCTTTACCTCTCATTGTGGAAACTGAAACTCTCAAGACTATACAGGATCTAAGGTACAGATTAGAAAATGTGAGGGCCCTGTAAATTACAACAGGAACCGAAGTCTTGGTCCCCTTTGATGTCTGTGGAAGAGTAGGAAAGATGTTACGTAGAGTAAGTTTGTCAGGTTACAAAAGAGGCAGTGGTGATGGACTAGAACAGAAGATGAAGATGCACATTTAAGAATTTTTTTCTTAGAAAACTCCCTCATAGCCAATGAAGTACCGTAGACACGATGGAGGATGCGGCTTGCTGGCTCACTCGCAAGTCCATGCTTAGCTGGTTTCCATGTACAGTCCAGCAGCCTCTGGCCTGGTGGTACCATGGGCTAGGCCCTGCTTTACCAATCAGTAATTAAGACAGTCCCACACCAACATTCCTACAGGCCAGTCTGACCTGAGCAGTCCCTTCATTGAGCCTTCCTTCTCAGATGATTCCAGGCTGAGACAAGGCGAGAGAGAGAGAGCCAACGAGGAGACCTGATGACCTGATTCCCGAATCTCACGGTAGAGGTTGGGGTGGTTGCCATACGTTGCCATGCACCGTGGCACACTTGTCTCGCCTCTTAACCATCACACACATTCAGTAATCATCAGGTTCTAAACCATGACGAATGCATCACTGACTGCTGTTTACTTTCCCTCTTGTACACTACTCTCCCAAAGGTTTTTAGTAAAGATGTCTGGAACAAGGTTGCTTCCAAGTGGCAGCAAAGGGGTTCCTGTGGATCGTGGCTATCAGGCCCACTAAGATGAGCATGCCCAGAGAATTCCTCATGTGAAGTGAAGGTTTCTCTTCCTTGACTTCATGTATTTAAGAATAATCATCATAATTCTGTACATTATGTTAAATAAGTATACATTACTTTTGCTTCCAGATTTACTCCAGCCGAGACCTCGAGGAATCCATAAACAAAATCAGAGAAATCCTGTCAGATGACAAGCATGACTGGGAGCAGAGAGTAAATGCTGTAAGTGCCACTTTTCTGTGCTTCCTTTATGCTTATTTGCATATTTGCATATTCACTCATTTACATACACACTAATACTAACACATACCTTCTTAGTAAATTGCTTCACTTTCTTTGTTGTTCACAGTGAATTTTTGTTTTTTGAGTTTGTTTCAAGATAATCTCATTACATCCTAGTTTGCTTTCTGTTGCTGTGAAAAAAACATCACGACCAAAAGCAACTTGGAGAGGAGAGGGTTTATTTCTTTATTGCCTTATGGGTTGTAGTCCATCACCCAAGGAAGCTGGAGGCAGAGACTGTGATGGAGTACTCCTTACTGGCTTGCTTCCAGTGGCTTTTAAAAACTTTTTTATATAACTTGTTTTCTTATATAACCCAGGACCTCCTGCCCAGGGGTGGTAGCACCTGCAGTGGACTGGGCCAGGCCCTCCCACATCAATTAAGAAAATGCTCCAGAGCTGTGCCCACAGGCCAATCTGATGAAGGCAGTTCAATTGAGGGTTCTCTTCTCAGATGACTCTAGTTTGTGTCAAGTTGACAGAAATTAAATAGCACCTGCTCTTTAGCCCGTGCTGGCCTTCACTCTGGGATCTCCGGCTTGTGGAATGCTGGACTTAATGGTCAGGTGCTCCCACACCCAATCCTACTTCTGTTTTAAAAACACAGCAACTTGTTGGTGTGTGGTAGCATATGCCTTTAATCCTAGCGCTTAGAACGAAAAGATAGGCAGTTCTCTGCAGCTATCCTGGCCTATGTAGAGTTCTAGGACAGCCAGGGATATAAAGGGAGACCCTGTCTCAAAAAGCAAGCAAACAAAACACAAAACCAAAAATCCTGAGTATTAGGGGCTAGCAAGATGGCTCAGCAGTTACGAGCACACACAGCTGCTTGGATTCCGGTTCTGGGAGCCAATGCCCTCTGCTGGCCTCCATGGACTTCTGTGTACTGTAGTGCACGCAGACGCGCACAGGTGCATGTAGACACCTAAAATGGTTCTTAGGGAAATCATATTTATTATGTAAGCAGCATTTTTAAATGGGGTCTTAGCTGTGATCTGATTTGATCATTGTGTATTAGGTAATAATCAACTGTCCAGATTGTCTTTGCAAAATGGTTTCTAGGAGCTAGAGATATAACTTCGCAGTTAAGAGCACTTGCTATTTTTACAAAGGACCCTAGTGGAGTTCTCAGCAGCCATGTCAGGTGGCTCACAACCACCTGTAACTCCAGCTCCAGGGGATTTGATCTCCTCTTCTGCCCTTGGCAGCTCCCTGCACAAATGTGGCATACACCCCACTACACACACACACACACACACACACACAGATAAATCTTTTTTTAAAAAATGGTTCCTATTATCAGTTAACTTTTATGTTTATCTCTTACATTAATAGCTATTTTATGTATATTCAGTGTTAAATATTTTATTTATCTCTGACTTTTCTCTGTCCCATTAGCTAAAAAAGATTAGATCGTTACTCTTGGCTGGGGCTGCTGAGTACGATAACTTCTTTCAACACTTGCGTCTTCTGGACGGGGCCTTTAAACTCTCTGCTAAGGACCTGCGGTCTCAGGTAGTGCGGGAAGCTTGTATCACATTGGGGTAAGGACTGCGAGCACTACATTCACCCACACTGTGATACAGTCTCTCAGGGCACATGTCTGTGGGGTCACCTCTAGCTGGTTTCCAAGACCCTAGTCTGTTAACACTTGTGTCCGTACTCTCAGAGTAGCTGCTACCCAGTTATTTAGTGTGTGTTGGATTTTAAATTTTACTCACGGACATAATCTCTGAAGCCTCTCGTGTACTATTAATTTAAAAAAAAAAAAGAAATCTTACAGCATTCATGAGATTTTTTTCATGATTTTTGCTTACAGGATAGAGTGCTTATTAGCACACTTAATGTTCTGGTGGAGCTCGAGCAGTGGTGGGCATGCAGGGCTGTGGGTGGTTAGTGGTTAGTGGTAGAGCCCTCAGTCAGTACTCAGCTCAAAGGGAAAAGGAGATGTAGCCCAGGATGTTAGCTCAGGAGCCACAACACCTGGCCAGCATTGTGACTGTATGGAGTTTTAGGGCAGGCAGATACTAAAGCATCATGTTTTATATGTAAAACAAAAATAAAATAAGTGGGAGGTCGGGGGGGGGCAAGTGTTGGGTTCATGCTTAATGTTTTTAGTTCATCTTTGGTCTTACTGGTTTTGTTTTTGTTATTTTAATACTTCTGTGGGAATTATTAAAAGAAATTTGTTGGCTGATGGCTTTGCCAAGTTTTCTACTTGTACATTTTAAGTCTATTTCCGAAGTGTCTTCGACCCTTGTCTTTTATCCCTAGAGAATTGTGAAGGAAAGCTGTCCCATGCTGAGGGGCTCTGTGCTTCCCTGTGTGTGAGGATGTGACTATAGCCAGTCCTTTCTTGTTGCAGGCATCTGTCATCAGTTCTGGGAAATAAGTTTGATCATGGAGCTGAAGCCATTATGCCAACTATCTTTAATTTAATCCCGAACAGTGCCAAAATTATGGCTACTTCTGGTGTTGTAGCTGTTAGGCTAATCATTCGGGTAAGTGTGTCATGGGGACACCCATGAAAGAGGAGAGTGGGAGGCCCTGATGGCTGATGGGGCATAACAGGCACTCTTGTCAGGGGTGTGTCCCACTCTGTGCATGCTGCAGGGTCTGTGTTGTGTCGTGTGTGCTGCAGCCACCTCTTCACACACCTGCCGTTGGCTCTAAGTCCTTGGCTGTCCAGAGCATCTGGCTTTTGCCTCCCTCCACCGCTTCTGGTCTTTCTCTCATCCCCCTTCCATTTTAGTTGTTTGTGCGCATGGTTGCCATGTACCTGAAGCTCAGCAGTCTTCTCACTTGCGTTGTCTGGCAGTGTGAGCAGCCAACCCAGGACTAATAATCCTCATGCATGAGCAGATCCTGAAACTGGTGTGGGTGAAAGCTGTCAAGCTGCTTCCCACCAAGCCCGAGGACCTGAGTTCAACCCTCAGGACCCACAAGTTACCTTCTGACTTCTGCACCTGTGCCAACACAGAGAGAGAGAGAGAGAGAGAGAGAGAGAGGGAGGGAGGAGGGGGAGAGGGAGAGGGAGAGGGGGAGGGGGAAGGAGAGGGAGAGAGGTCACGAGCTGGAACAAATAAATAACTAAATGTATTAGCAGAATGTGCTCGGTCCCCACCAGTTACTCAGGATAATTTGTTATTATCACTGTTTTTTCTTGCCCTTACTTGTAATATTAAACCCAAGGCCATTGTATGTTTCCGCTGTGGTGGCCTCCTATCTCAGACTGCCCTGAATGACTAATGCTGTGTGCCTTTGGCTCTCCTGGCTCTGTCAGTCCTGTAGTGGTCTGTGTGACATGTCAGGGTGTTCGGTTTCCTTCTTCAACGCTGACATTTCACGTGCTGTGAGGTCTGCCTGTGAGGAAGAGGCACCTGTTGCATGTGGCTCTGGTCTGTGTTCCAAGTGCTCACCTGTCTCCTCTCCTCTCCTCAGCACACTCACATCCCTCGGCTGATCCCTGTCATAACCAGCAACTGTACCTCTAAGTCTGTCGCCGTCAGAAGGTAAGCCTGGGCAGGGGAGGGCTTCTTTATTGTCTTGCAAGTGTCTAAACAGGAGGGACACCAGGTCTCCTTCCACGGTTAGAATTGCACATTGAAGTTGTTGTTAAGATCACCACTGACTGCTTCTTGAGCCAAGATCACTTTTATTTTCCGGCCAGCAAGATGGCTTGATGGGTTTCATCCCCGAGACTTTCAAAAGTTGTCCCGTGTTGCACACACACGCTACAGTTACAATTCAACCTTCCAAAATATTAAGCTCTTTACAAAATTTTAAAGAGCGTATAAATTGTGCGTGCATGCGTGTGTGCGTGTGTGCATTCGTCCATCCCTCAGAACCACTTTGCTGACCTAGTCTTTTAGTTATTTCTGATTCTTCTTTATCCCCCATTTTCTGTTCTTTCCCATTAAATGAAATTTACCTATTCAAAAAGTAAACTGGTTGATTTAAGCAAAATACTTTTATTTTCACCAGCAGGTATATCACTAAGTTCCGTTTCTTTCTTACCACACTCCAGGCGCTGTTTTGAATTTTTAGATTTGCTTTTACAAGAATGGCAGACACATTCACTAGAAAGGTGAGTTCCTGTGATTCTGAACTGTTCTCTGGACTGAGTCTGAGGGTCGCGTGCCTGAGCAAGTGGTCCGCCCCTCCTGTATAAGGAAGGAACCTGAGCATTTGCTAAGTGACTGTAATTCTTACCAATCTGAGCCACTTCATACCAGAGAAGCTTCAGGGAGTATCATCCTTCCAGATACTAGTGTGGCATATCTTGTGTAGCTCAGTTGGTAGGTGCTTGCATAGCATGTAAGAAGCCCTGACTCCATTCCATCTTAAATCAACTGGGCCTATAATCCAGTATCAAAAGTTTAAAATCATCCTCAGCTACATTGAGAGTTTAAGGCCTGCTTGGGCTAGTGACCATGCCTCAGGAAAAACAAAATAAGTATGCCCTCAGCGGGCAGTATGCACTATTGTGATTATGCCAATAGGGGGCAGAATTGGTGCAGATTCTGTTCTGCAACTTAGTGAGGGTCTAGAGCTGCCCTCATCTAGACACTTTGTGGGAATTCCATTCTCTTGAGAGATTTTCTTATTCTGTCTATTGTTGGTCAACAGTTGTCTTTATTGAGGCTTGCAGCCAACTACTTATATATCAGAATTTATAAGTAGCAAGTAGCATTGTGTCAGTTTCTCACAATCACCTGCCCATGCATTTTCTTTGATCTTCTTAGTTCCTGTCAATTTTAGATTCCTGAGCATCTGCGTTTGGACACAGTAGACGGTTGTACTGGACTACAGTTTCGAATGGGTGTCATAGTTTGTCAACCATTTTTCATCAGAGTGATAGTTGATGCTAGGGAATTTATCTGAGTGATTATAGAAATTAAGACTAAGACTCAGTCTGAACTCCCAAGCAAAATTCTGATCAGAAGCACTGGCCTTGAGAATCGAGGCTGCCCACCAACTGAGAAAAGAGCAGGAGTCTGAAAGGTCTGGTGTTTGTTAGCCATGTAGACGGAAATGGTAGTTTTTGGAAAGTTTGTCTTCACTGTTTAAGGAGATCTCCTTTTACATCCACATCGATGGCCACTTTTTTCCCTGGACGTCTTTGAGTCCTCCTGTCCATGATAGGCTTTGCTCTCTCTTAATAAGGCAGAGGGATAACTAACATTGTGTTAACGTTAACGGGAGGCTCAGGTTGCGGGGTAACATGAGCTGCAGAGCATCTCTGGGGCTCACATGCTAGAAGGTAGTTGTGCTATCCAAATCCTTCTGTGAGAGTGAGGTGGGGACATGAAAGGGGACCTTGGGGGTGCATGGGTGGGGTGGGACTCAGCGATGTAACCTGACTAACTTTTGGGTGAAGCTGCCAGATCCACATTGCTGTTTAGAACTTGATTCACAAACCAGTTTTCACCCACATGAAATTGTATGATGAACGACTGTTTTGTTCTCTTTCCTAAATGTGCAGACATATATCAGTATTAGCTGAAACAATAAAGAAAGGAATACACGACGCTGATTCTGAAGCGAGAATAGAAGCCAGGAAGTAAGTTTCTGCGGAACCAACTCTGATTCAGACCTGCTGTGTGGACCGCCTCGTGGCAGTCCTGTTGTTCCATATGACTTCAGAAGAGTTTCTGCTGTTTTGCTCTTTAGGTGGTTGCCTAAGTGCAACTGAATATAACTAGGGCTGGGGTTGACAGTGGGATGCTTGTTTTCATTGTCTCATGAGTCAGCCATGCAGCCCAATGTTCGTTACCGCTTTACCGCTGGAGATGACAGCCACAGGGTATTCTCTTCATGCCCTCATGTTTGAAAGCGTGACGTGGTCACTTCTTATCAAACATGAATCGTGGGAGCGGGAGTTGAATTGACTGATGCCTGGGTTGTCATGGTGATAATGCTCAGTTTCAGACTCCCAGTGAAACTGAAAATGCTTCAGTCACGTGACTATGTCCCTGAATTCAGTTCCTCCCTGGAGATCATTTGCCAGGAGACTTTATAGGAAGTTTGATGTTAAGACCTACTAACTTGAAGCTTGGGGTGTAGCTTAGTAGAAGAGAGTCTGTCTAGCATGTAAGGGCCTTCATTTGGTCCCCTGAACCATTAAAAAAAAAAAAACCAGTTAAAAACAAGTAATGGTGCTGATAATGTAGCCCAGTGGTAGAATACTTGCTCATGTCCGAGGCCCTGGGTCCATCCCCTGCTCAGCAGCTACACAGATGGAAAAGACAATGACTTCCTCTTTTGCTCCTGTAGTCTCTTCTGTGCAGTCACAGCTGACCAGCTCTTCAAGTTGACACAGGTTACAAACTGCTTTTTTAAACTTAGCACTCTAGTTTACTTAGGTGAAAATTAATTCCTGGCATTTGTTTAACTGTATGTGTGCCCACATGTTCTCATGTTAGGACAGTGTGTGTACCAAAGCTTATCTGTGGAGGTCAGAGGGCTCCTACCATGTGGATCCCAGGGTTTGAACTCAGATCTTCAGGCTTGGCAGCAAGCGCCTTTACCCATTGAGCTATCTTCTGGCCTTGTTTTTCTTACTTCTGAGCTCCTCGTAACTCTGCTCCCATCTTGGGTAGTTCCTACTTGGTAGAGTTAAATAATGTCTAGTTGCTGCAGGCCGCTCAGGGTCAGAGTGTCAGTGGTCCTCCCCTGCTGCTGTTTCCTTGTATTGTGTTCTCGTCCTCTAATCATGATGCAATACAGATTTCAAGAAGCTCTGAGAATTTTCCACTTTTGTTTTGTATTCTTAAGTCGGTTTCAGGTATTTCAAACTGAGGAATGTCTAGCTGCATTGATAAAAGTTGCCACTGACGAGTCCGTTCTGTACTCTGGGTGTGGTTGTGGTAGCTTGGCCTCTGTCTTCCCCAAGTTTCCCTGGCCTTGTAAGTTAGAACCTTTAAATTCCCGTTTTATACATGAGGCCGGGGTACTGAGAAGTTACGTAACTTCTCCAGCATCCAACAGCTGGTGAGGAGCAGGAAGGGTCAGCCAGTAAAAGCAAGTGCCTCCCAGCCGCCGACTCAGTTAGCGGGACCCTGGGACCGCTGCAGTGGAAGGAGAGAACCAACCCCCACAGGCTGACCTCTCATCTCCACATGTGTGCTGTGGCACCTCCATCCCACCCACACACTAACAAATAAAAGCCTATCTTATTTAAACTGTAAGTTGTAGTGCCAGGATTTGGCTGATGCCGCCTTTATTAGTTCTCCGGCCTCGTGCCTTGTCACTGCTCTTAGCAGGTTAAGTGGAGGCCTCAGATCCTCAAAGATGCTGTGTGGCGTACTGAAGCCCAGCAGGGTCCTCTGACTAGACCTGGGACTTGTCCTTCCCCTAGGTGCTACTGGGGTTTCCACAGTCACTTCAGCCGAGAAGCAGAACACCTGTACCACACTTTGGAGTCCTCGTATCAGAAGGCCCTACAGTCCCACTTGAAGAACTCGGACAGCATCGTGTCTCTGCCCCAGTCAGACCGATCCTCTTCCAGCTCTCAAGAGAGTCTCAAGTAAGGGCCTTGACTTTGTTGGCCACATCGCAGTGTTGTGTAGGTAAAGGTTTGTTGCTCAGACACACTCTACAGCTGTGCTTTCAGCCGAGTACCTGCTAACGCTCCCCAGAGGTCAAGGTATAGTCTGCTTCTACTAGGATACTGCTCACTCAGGAGGTGAGAAACTTGGCCTTGGACTCTGCCCCAGACTCTTTCCCTTTTCTGCCACAGTTTTAAATAGCATAGTGAGTTATAGAGTACTGTGAGCTGTATATATGGATGTGTCAGAGAGTCCTCAAGAAGATATGAGTGTTGCCCAGAGACAGGTTTGGAAAGAGAAGACATCTAAGACGTGGGACTTAACCTAAGAGTATGTCTGCCCTTCACGTCTGCCCTCTGCCCCGTTATTGTTTGTTTTGTTTGAAAGGTCAGTCATCCCAAGCATATTGTTAACACTCTGTCACATGTGGGGTGGGTAAAATAATGAATTGCCTGAATCTTTCTGAAGACCTTGAATTCATTCTTCGAGGGTTCACTTTGCTGTTGTAGTTGTGTGTCTACAGATAAAGCATACTCTTGGTGACACACATGTGCATGCATTTTGCAGCCGGCCACTTTCAGCCAAAAGAAGTCCCACTGGCAGCACTGCATCCAGAGGTAAGTCCCAGGACTACGGGTGGGAGGCCTGGGTGGGCTGCTCATCTCCTGAGACTGTGTTCAGCGACAGGAAGCTGTGGCCTGCTCCCAGCTTTCCTCAATGATGTGCCACCCTAACATCTGCTCTGGGCTCCCCTGCACTAGGGCCAGTTGTTTAAACTGTCAGGATGGCTAGACAGAAATCTGGCTCTGTGGCTTCTCCTCTTTCCCTGCCTCTGTGCGGCCATGAGTCCTTTTGCTCCTTGCCTCACATAATATAGAGCGGCGGGCAGCAGTTTGTTAGCTATCAGAAGCTGGAAAAGGGTGTGTTTCCAGATAGGGTGTAGCTAGGTGGTGACACGCATTTTATTTCATGTGTCAACCATAGCTTTAGACCTATAATTTTCCATTATTAGAACAATGGAGCAGTAGATACACTCAGGCAAAGTCACTGGTTTTCTGTGTATTGCATGATCCCATCTCTGGGGCAGTGAGCGCTTCCTCCCTCCTGTGGATACCAACATGTTTAGTTCTAAGAAAAGCAGAGAAGCAGTATGTAACAGTATGGCCAGTCCTTCCTGACTTCTCTTGCTTCTCCATTAAAGGCTCTACAGTTAGTACCAAATCTGTGTCGACGACAGGATCTCTCCAGCGATCTCGAAGTGATATTGATGTGAACGCAGCAGCCAGTGCCAAATCCAAAGTCTCCTCATCCTCAGGATCCCCCGCCTTCAGCTCTGCAGCAGCACTGCCCCCAGGATCCTATGCGTCCCTAGGTAACCAGGCTCCCTCCCATCCTGCTGCCCCATGACCCTGGCCTCGGAGCAGAGCTTACACAGCGCTTCCCTCTATAGCTGAGAGCAGCTTCACTCTTGAGGGATCTAAAGCATAAGTAACTACTCTCAAAGACAGTTCCTAGCGACTTGTTGTCCAGTGTCATGTCAATGTCCCTTTTCTCTGGAGTATCAGCCTGACCTGTAAAGACATGTGCTTGCAGGCTGTGTGGTCCTCATGTCCTTTTTCCTATAGCAAGTCCTGCCCATACCTAAGCCGCTGGCCATATTGCCAGCACTGGCTTTCCCCCTCCCCTGCTGGTGGGAACTGAGCAAGATGGCTCAGTGTGCCTTTAGGGTTTTTGTCGTTGAATGTCTCTTAGAATGAGGGTGACAGGAAGATTCTAAATGAATGTAATGAACCTTTAACCACCTTTAGCACAACTGTGCAGGTGTTCTATACTACATACTGCCCACACACTGCTCCCCAAAATTGTTTCTAATTACTTTCCAAATTTTGGGTATCTAAGATAATGATAGGTGTATTACTCAGTCTGTCAAGGCAGCACCGAAGACCTTTTCTGTGTCAGGCTAGTGATGTATTTCATTGTATTTTTGTAAATACCACGTTAGTCATTCACCCCCAAATCTGAGGACTTAGTTTAAATCATAACACTAGGACTGGGTTACTCACGTGCCCACTAGAGTATTTCAAGGTCACTGTAAAGCTAATCTTCTGAAGTGTTTTGACATTGGAAGCATGCAGACAGGACAGGACAGAGACAGTACCACTTGTTCACTGTCACCATGGGCAGGCTGTGCAAGCTCAGAGTCTGTCTCTCTGCCAGTGACCTTGTGGAGAGGTAGCCATCTGACTCAGGCACATGGTTGAGGATGGGTGAGATTACATGAAGGTCCTTTGTAAGTGATCACCCTGCAAGGTCGCAGAAAGAGCTGAAGTAAGAGCACTGCTAAGCTGAGACATGTATGTCCTGGAACCATATGTCCAGGCAGTCCTGTTCCCCTGATCTCAGATATTCTCTCGAAAAGAGGCTTAGTGAGGGCTCTCTTCTTCCTCGAGGTAACTACTGTTCCATTAATGTACAAGTACGAAGGTGCTGCTTTGTACTTTGTGGTCAAGGAAGAAGCCGCAGGTGTGCCTTCCCGTGGTGAACAAGTTAGATCTTAGTATTTGCCAGGGTGTCAATACTTTTGATCCACTTTTACTTTTGGTTTTTGTTTATTTGGTTTTATTTTTGTTTTGGAGACAGGGTCCCACTGTATAACCCTGGGTAGCCTGGAACTCACTATGTAGACCAGACTGGCCTCTAACTCAGAGATGGCTTGCCTCTGTTTCCCACAGATATACCTGGCTCCCCTTTAGTATTTTTAGTTAGCATTGCCTGACTGTTTTCATGCCAGCCTTGAGAGACTCTAGGGTGAGTACTTACTCGTATACATATGTGGTGTTTAGTTCAGGCCTCCGTAGATTCCCTCAGTGCTGATGAGAGGCCCAGGAGTTTGGTCTGGTGGCACATGAAGAACCCTTCAGACTCGCTGAGGACATTCTCTAAGCACAGTTTCCTCTCCAGACAAGGCTGCGGCATTGACTCTTCTCTCCCTTCCCCATAAGAATTCTACCTTTAGTTTCCTTGGTTTTGCCCCACCCCCACATGCTACTTCAGCAAAGAGTGAAGTAGCACGTAGTTCTGAGACTGTGCCCAGGTCCTACTTAGAGTGACAAGACACTTGCCTTGCAAAGTATAGCATTAAAGCTGATAACCCTTTTCCAAACTTCTAGAGTCCAGACACATGAGGGAAGACTTGGAGTACGTAGGCCTGGATGCAGGTACTAAGTGCAACAGCTGCTGCTGCTGGGCGAGTAGTTGGGATAGGCCTTGCTGCAGCCTCTAGCTCTTCTCACTGGGTTCTGCTCTTGGGGTTACTCCTTGGAACCTGAACTTTTAGTGGCTCCTCTACACCCCTCCTCCTGCTAGAACTTTCAGGGAATGGGAACTTTCCCAAGGATGATACAATTGGCAAACCAGAGACTGTGAGGCATGCTGTCGACTGTGATACAAATGTGTGTCACTGTTCTGTTTTGCTTTCCAAAGGCAAACTGTGTTACTCTGGGCTGAGCTGGCTCCTGGTGAGGCCCCTTAGCTGGCTTCCCACTCTGCCCTGCTTCTGAACTCGGTTTCCTTTTTTTGGCTTTGTTTTAAAGTGTACATTTTGCTTTTTTAGTAGCTAATAACATTCTGCTTTTTAATTTTCTGAATGTTACTAACTGTTCCCTGTTGTCCCCTCCCTTGTTTTTTAATTGGCTTAAAGACGGTACTACCACTAAAGCGGAGGGTAAGCGGTTTGTTTCTGTGATTGAGGTGTGTGTCTCTCTGGTCCTCTGTTCCCACCGAGTGCTGCCCAGTGCCCACTTGTCCTCACTGAGGTCCCTGCATGATGTGTTGCACGCTGTCCTTACCCTCTTCTTCATTCTGTCTCCAGGGGCTTCTTGCCTTCCCTCTGCCTCAGTTCTCTTCCCCTTTCTTGTTTGATCTTTGTTCTGGTGAATCAGGGCACTGAAGTGTGCTGTGGGTGGTAACCGTGCTGAGGCCACACTGGGAGGAATATTCAACATCACTTTGTACGTTGCTCTCTTGGGGTTTGTTGCTCATGAAGCCCCCACCTGAGCTGCACTCTCTTTTTTTTTTTGTGCTCCGTGGGCCTCTCGGGCTCATCTTTTTTGTCTGAAAGTAAATGTCTGGTCAACTACCCACATTCTGTATTGGTGAAGTTTTCTGATGAGCTATAAAGACATTTTTAAATAGTATTTTACTCTCCTATGAAGAACACTGCCAAATTGTTGTTTTTATTTGTGTCAGTGTCACATGCCCCTGTTTCTTCATTTGTGTCCACTGATCTTCCTACCAGCCACGTGGTAATACTCTTCTCTGTGTTGAGTTCTGCAGTCCGCACCATGGAGGGAAATGGCCATGTCCACATCCCCTGATCCACAATTTAGGCTAAGAAGCTCTTGTTCAGACCTCACCTTGGTCTTTGAACTTGAGACATAGCCAATATAGTGTGCACTGACCTTAGCTTAGCAACTGTTAGGCAACATTATCCTTTCCCAAAATTCCTGGGTAGAAAACAAGATAATGCTTCAACGGTTTAATTTAGAGCAGCGCTGCCTACTTGAGACGTTGTCTATGCCTCCCAGCCCTCCAGATAATGCCTCCAGCAATCAAGAACGGCCTTGCTAGTTCATAGTTGTGAAGTGGCTACCATGTAAAAGAGGCAAGGTTTGGGCAGGGTAGCTCTCTATAGTTTTAAAGTGTATTATTGTGTGTGTGTGAGTGCAGGTCTGTTTGCTGTGGTGTGAGTGAAGGACACTTTTCGAGAAAGTCAGTTCTGTCCTTGCACTATGTGGAATCCCAGGAAGCATCACACTCATACTTGTGTGGCAAGCGTTTTGGCCACTAAGCCATCTCCCCAACCCCAGCACAGTATTTCTTACGTATACTTTTGTTTGGAGGTAGGGTCTTGTCTGGCCCACACAGGCCTCTCTCTCTAGCTAAGGATAACCGTAAAGTCTGATTCTCCTCTGGAGTTAGGCTGAGGTTACAGTTGCGCATCACCACAGTCAGATGTATCAGTGCTGGAAATGAAGCTCAGAGTTTTGAGCATGCTGAGCCAGCACTTTCTGAACTGAGCTAAATCCTTAGCCATTCTGTTGCTGAGGCCAGAATCTAGGTTCTCAGAAGTCAGAAAGGAAAAGGAGAGAAAGAGATTGAGAAGTTTTAAGTTGCACTTATATTTTGTGTTTGCTCAAGAGCACAGACGTGAGAGGACGACTCATGAGACTAGGTCCTGTGGCCCTGGGATCCCTCTCAGATTGTCAGCCATGGTGGATAGCATCTCACCAGGCAAAGGAATAGAACATGGTCACAAGATTCATGTTTTTCAGACATGTCTCATCATAAGAATTACATGGATGCTTACAAGAAAGAAAGATAGATGGGTGTCCTGGGTGTTTCCTCTGAAGATGCTGATTCAGGTGGAAGGATCTAGAGAACCCAAGTTTAAAAGAAGTCTCACTGGTGTTTCCCAAAGTTGGACAGCTTTATGGAATGAAAAGACAGCCAACACAGTTCTACCCACCTGTGGCTTTTACATGGGTTCACGAAGGCCCCAGCTGGATGTAGTTATGACCCGGGGTAATTATTGCCTTGTTCAGCTGATAGTAGTACTTCTGTTTCTGGTTCTCCAACAAGCAATACTATTTGTTTCCTTGACCTAGATGGAAGGGAAATGGAAAACTAGATTAGAATATGTGATAGTTACTTTTCTGTTGCTGTAATAAAAAGGGAAGGAAAGAAAAGAGGAAGGGAGGAAGGGAGGGAGTGATGGAGGGAGGGTTATTTATTTGGGCTTTTGATTCCAGAGTGAGAGTCCACCGTGATGGAAGAGGTGTGGCAGCAGGCAGTCTTCCAAAGGAAGAGTCCATGGTAGCAGAGGAGTCACAGCAGCACATAGTAGCAGGAAGCTTGGGCAGGGAGCTGGGGAGAGCAAACTGAAAGTTGAGTGTGGCAGTGAGTCCTCAGAGCTCGCCCTCAGTGATGGACTTCCTCCAGCAAGGCACCACATAAAGACTCCATAAGTTCCCCAAATAGCACCACTAACTGGGGACCATGTGTTTGACTATACCAGCTATGAGGGCCGTTTCTCATTCAAGCCATCACAAACAGTTTACACAAAATGGAAAGTATATTTTCTCAGAATACATTATATAGGACAGTCAGCCTATTGTTCTCCCTACCACTAAGAATTCTTTACTTTTCTCTCCCCCCTTTTTTTTCTTTTTAAAAATCAGTTGTAGTGTCCCAAGCAAAGTTAAATTGGCCATTCATTTACTGGACAAGATGCTAAATCACTTTCTGGTTTCCTTCAGGTAGGAGAAATGATGGAATGATGTGTCTTTAGAAAATGAGAATGAGACAGTAGGGAACTTTACAGGATGGGAGGATAGTGTCTGTGCCAGGGTAGCCTCAGTTCTTTGTCATGATGGAGCAGGACAGGAGAGATGTCTCCATGCAGACAAGCTGCCTCTATTCTGTTGTTTGCCTGGTGAAACTAGAGAGCTGGTGATGGTAAAGCAAACTGCCAGTGATAGTAAGAAAAGCCATTAGCTGTGCATGAACAGTGTGCTTTTGATCCCAGCACTCAAGAGGCAGAGGCAAATAGATCTTTGGGAGTTCTAGGCTAGCCTGCTCTATATAGTAAGTTTCGTGTCACCTAGGGCTATGTAATACGGTCCTGTCTTGAGGCTGGGATGGGGGTGGGGAGGCTAATGCAGCAATACCACTTTGTACCCTTATCAGGATTTCTCATTAGAGCGAGCCAGCCTGCCTGCCTGCCTGCCTGCCTTCCTTCCTTCCTTCCTTCCTTCCTTCCTTCCTCCCTCTCCTTTATCATCATCTTTTCTTCTCCGTTCTCTCCTCTTTTTTCTTATTCTTTGTGTATTCACATGTGTGAGGGTACACGTGTGTGTGTGTGTGTGTGTGTGTGTGTGTGTGTTGTTGCCCACTAGTTGACATCTTTCTCATTTACTCTCCAATTTGTTTATTAAGATAGGGTCTCTAGCTGAACCCAGAGATCTCCAATTCTGTCTAGTCTAGCTATCCAGCTTACCCTGGGGATCCCGTATTTGTCTGCCAAGCTCTGGATTCACAAGTGGCCATCTTGCCTGCCTGACTTTTTGTGAGTGATGGGAATCCAGACTCTGGTCTTCATGCCTGGCTGGGTAAACACTCTATCAGCTGAACCCTCTGTCTTAGCTTTCTGTCTTTTTTAAGTCATTGTGCCTCTTCCCTTCTTTCAGCAGTAAAAAGAATGGTCCCAGAATCTTTGTATAGGGGGGCAAACACTTTACTCTCCTAGCTGTGAGCCTTTAATAGTCTTTAAAAATAAGTCTATTAAATAATTTACGATCTCTAATGTCTGGACAAAAAGAGCCAAACTGGGTGTGGCCCAGTGCCTATAGTTCAAGCACCCGAGAGGCTGAGGAAAGGAATGCAGCAAGCCCGGGGCCCGGTCATGCTGTAGAGAGAGACCTGTCTCAAAACAGCAACTACCATGAAAGTCAGTCCAGGTGTGGTGCCCTGTGCCTGTAATCTCAGCACTCAGGAAGTGGTCACAAGAGTCAATTCTGAAAAGAACCAGTCTGTAGTGTCATCTTTTGGCTGCCTGTAAGTGTGCTATCCGTATACTCGGGGCGGGGGGGGGGGGGTTGGGGTTCGGATGCTGTCTGCCATGGTGCTTATGAAGGTGATGATTATGTGTCTGCTGAGGGAATGAATTCACTTGAATGCTTTAAGAAAAGATAATATGTTTAGGCATTATTCCCCAAATAAATGATTGTCCCTAAAACAAATCATTTCAAATGAAAAGTTACAATGTTTCAGTAGCCTGTGAGAATAGACAACTCATTGTTGCATTGAATAGATAATAGTGCTATTAAGTTGAAGTCAGAGGTCATGTTAGGGCATGGAGAGGTGACACATTGAGTAAAGCAGTTAGCATGCAAATGTGAGGACCAGAATTCAGATCTTCAGCATACATACATACATACATACATACATACATGGGTACATACATACAAAAAGTCATCTGGACGTGGTAGCTTGCCTATAAATCTAACTCTTGGAAGAAGGGCAGGGCATGCCTAGATCTAGCTTCCTAGATAGACTAACTGAATCAGCAGGTCTGGGTTCATTTGAGAGACCCTATCTCAGTGTGTACTAAAGCAATTGAGGAAAACACTCAGTGTCAAGCCCAGGCTTCCACATGCCTATACACACATTCACATGCACCTAAACAACACAGACACACACACATACACATACATACATACATACATACACACACACACACACACACACACACACAACTATATTTGTTTAACTTTTGGTGAATTTAATTTAGATTATATTATAAAAGTTACATAGCTTCACCCTGTCATCTAGGAAAAAGAACTTAAATTTTAGTTTTATTTTGCTGTGGAGTAACCATTTGGTATTGTTATTTATTTACCTAAAAACTCTGAATTTAAATAATTGGGCCCTTATTTACAAACCAAAATAGGTCTATTTATAAAGTAAAAAATGTACATTTTTTTAAAAATAGCCATGAAGAAAACTGTTCTTTTGAGGGTAGAAGTGATAGGTAGCAAAACTGACAGAGAATCAAGTTCTGAGATTCTAGCTATGTTGAGAGGCAGATATACAGGAATGGAGGCTGGTTTCATTGTGTTCCAGTGAGCTAGAGGTAAACAGTTGAGTTTGCTGGGATAGCCCAGTGCAGAGAGAACTGAGATGGACTTAGAAGACTGACTTTTGTGCGAGCCTAGGAGCTTTGAAACAATCTTGGTGCAACAAGACTGGTTTTTGGTATTCTAGCTGCCTTAGGCCAAGGGTCCTGACATTACTATTTCTTACTCCTTTTACCCAAGGATGAATATCCAGCCCCTGCCCTGCAGGTATAGCATCCGCAGTAAGGATGCAGATCAGACAGGTACTGTAAAGCAAAAAGAATTTCACTCCAAAACAATTCTTTGGCATATAAATAGTTTTACCATTTATTAATATGAGTTATTTCAAATGAGTATACAACTGAGACAAATGGCTTCTTTGTTTTTATGTAAAGAATGATCTCATGCCTGAATAGTTGTCAACACTTTCCAGAATTGGTTGATGTTTCGGGTGATTGGTGCTCAGATCATCACTTTCCACAGTATAGGAAGGCATAAGTATGTCTGGGGCCATTTCAGACTCTGTCCTGACCCAAGTTGAGATTCATTGAGCAAACTCAAGTCAACAAGTCAAACACCGATCTTTAAAATCAGACATTCTCATCCACACTCGTCAAGTGATTCTTACGTGAGAGATGATGGTAAGAAAATGTAAGAAATCTCCATCTTTCTGATGTCTCTGTAAGAGCAGAAAAGTTTGTGCTTTAAAACCCAACAACAACCACAACAACCACAAAAGCCAACAACAATGTCACTGCTCATGACACATGGTGCACCACAGTGAGATAGATCCAAGTGAGCCGCCAGAATGTCAGGACCTGTTTGACTTTGAATTCAGGTTTTGAGTTGACTAGTGATCAACTTTTTGCTGCTCAGTTTTCTTACAGTCCCCACAGTTAGTTATGGGGCTACAGGGTAAGGGGCTGGGCCTTGGGCTGAATTGATTGTTCAGCACTGTGCCTGTAACTTGGATCTAGACCACAGTTTTGGGTTTTTTTTCCAGAATGAAAAAGGAAAAAAATAAAGAAAGAGGCACGACTGAATAGGAATCCTTAGTAGTGTTAAAATGCTTGAAGTCAGAATATTCTTCCCGGATTCCCTGAAAGCTGAAGGCTTTAACTCTTCCTAAATTTCTTGCTTTCCCCAGTGTCTTCTGTTTGTTCATTGTTAGTGTGTGTCTGCGTGTGTCTGTGTATGTTTAGTGTATTCCTGGGCCCTCCGTCTAAGTCTGCAGTTTTCCTGCACTGTTATGTGGTTGTTTAGTTATTTTTATTACTCATTTAGGCTGGTTTTGCCTCATCTTTCACTCCTGTGCTCTGTCTGTCATTTAGTCATAGTACACAGCTAAAGTGTGTTCTCATGGATTTCTGTGTTTGTGTAGTAGCTTGTAATTCTCTTGAAGACCACAAAACATTCCCTGTCTTTTCTTTAAAACATATTCAGGCACTTAAAGCTGCCAACTAATTAGAGTAAAAACCGGTCCCCTTCCCATGAAGTAGACACACACCTGAACGCAGCACACCAGACTCCTTTCAGACTATGTAGCTGCTTCCCTAAAAAGTAAGGACAGTTCAAAATCAATAAAAGACCTTTCAGCTTCTCCTATATAGCAAAGCGTGTGAGTCCTAGGGACCTGTGTTAGGTCTTTGAGTTCACTAAAGGTGTAAGGCACTAGCCTGAAGCCAACCAGCACTGACACGGGGCCATATATCCATGAAAAGGTAGATGTGGGTAACTTACCTTCAGATCACCTCGTCGTTGTCTCAGAGCCTTCCTCCTTTATAAGGAGCTCTGTGTACACGTGAAGCTGAGCTTCCTTCCTCAGGATTAAGTCGTTGGTGTTTGCAGCCTGTGAGTACACTGAACTTCCACAGAAGAGGCCACTTTTGGATCTTGTATCAGCCAGATCTGAGATGTGAAGCATCAGAGAAAGATAACACACAAAGAATGAACCCTTAAGAACTTGGGTCTGTTGTGAATATAGAATAACCACTCAATGGTGTTGAGAAGAAATCAATTAAATTTTTTTTAGTGAGTGAAATACATAGAATTTATTAGCCAAAATGATCCTCCTGCCTGAGACCACATTGCCATTCCCGAGTAAACAGTGCAGTCACCCAGTTCCAGACACCAGCGAGGGCGAGGTCTAGGTGAAAGGCTGTAGGGCTGGCTGCACCACCATCATGGGCTGAACTCTGGAGCCCGTGGGCATTCACTGTCAGGACTGCAGGACAAAGCAGAATACACAAGCCTGCATCTTCACTGGCCAACAAAGGGCAGCTCTACTGGAAAAAGACAACAGAGCATTTTGTGTGTGCGCATGTGTGTGGAGAGAGTGTGTGTGTGTGTGTGCATGTGTGTAAGTGCACCCCAAACCTTGCCTGTACAGTCTGAATTATACCCTAATCCCAACATTTTTAAAAGTCTCCTTTGAATCAACAGTGCTTCACAGCTTCTGTTTGCTTTGTGTGACATGAGTAAGACAATAAAGGCACATAAATAAAAACATAGAATTTGACAAAAAAAAAAAAGCTTGATGGGATATTTGTAGGTTAGATAACCCCAAATCTACATACAGGTTAATGAAAAGTCTAGGAAAAGTCCTAAATGTAAGATCAAAATGTAAAGATTAAAAGCCAGGTGTGGTGGCACATGACTGTAAATCCCAGGACTTGGGAGGTTGAGGCAAGAGGATTGCTGAGAGTTTGTTGCTAGTCTGGACTACAGAAATGCCAGGTCAGCTTGGGCTATCTAAAACATCTGTATGTATGTGTGTACATGCACTCTTGTGCATGCATATGTGACTGATACATTATATGTTAAAACCTACTAAATGCTATTTGTAATTAAAATAAAGCACCTTTGCCTGAGTATAAAAACTGAAGTAGAGCTCTGAAAAAGAGGTATTATAAATTCATAAGGAAAACGTTAAGGAAATTTGAGAATTAGTTATATGGAAAAGATTAAAAAAAATCTCCTTGGCCCATTTGAAAAATCTGTTCCACAAGTATACTCATAAATAAGTTATTGAGTAAAGCAATATGTTTTATAATTTTTAAACCATTATAATTTTGATTTTAAATATGCAAAACAATGGCATATGTTTCTTGATCATGTAAATATATTAATCTACAAAAAAAGGAATTTTGAAAAAATCCTGAACACTGGTCTTAGGACTGTGTCACCAAATGCTGGGGAGGGAGGAGACCTTCAAAAGGGCTTTTATTATCTAGCTTCATGACTATAGGTGTTCACAAAAAAAACAACAACAACAAAAACAAAAACAAAAAAAAGTTATGTGTGTGACCTAAGTATTTTGCTCTGCTTTAAAATGAAAGATACCTAGAAATACTTCAAACTTGATTGATTTTTCGTGTTCGTTTTTCCTGTTCACCTACTTGGTTTTGATGAGTGACTAAAAGAAAGCAGAGTCACTTGGGGCCAGCCAGCTGGCCTTGGGCATTCACCTAGCCCAGCTGCCACACTGGACAGACTTTGAGGCCTGCTTTGTTCTGTCTTGTCTGTGCATTGCTGTGAGAATTTTGATTTTATAGAGATCGTAGGTTTCAGTAGCACAAACAATGCTGCATTTTAGGAAATGTCCAGTAGTAAATGTAGCCCAGGCTGGCCTCAACAAACTGTCTAGCCAAGAGTGTCGGCCTGGAGTTCCTTCTTAGCCTCTTGCCTACCTCCCAGGTGCTCGGATCACAGGTGTGTGCCATCATACCTAGCTCATATTGTCTGTTAAAGCTTTACTGAAAGTCACTGGTTTTAGTCTCCCCGGCAGCCCAATGCTGTACTTTCTTGAACCTCCTTCAATTCAGGGCTTGTTTCTGTAATCCTCCTCTGCCAACTTCATCTGCTACTGGGAAGGGGTCAGTTGTGTTCACTTCTAGTTGGCTTGTGGAGGGCATTTTGTGCTTCCTTGAATCCAGAGAACCAGTGTGGAGAATTCAAACCCACATTCATCGCTGCTCATCCTATTGGGGCCACACTGGTGTCTAACTTTCATGGGACCTGGCTGACAGAAGCCCCTGCTCTCTGTGTGGTCAGCCTCATCAGTGCCCTGTGCTTGTGGTGTGGGTTCTCAGGCAGGTCACACTGGATAAAGAAGGTATGGAAACACTGTCTCTGCTGTATTCTCCAGGTCGGATCCGCACGAGACGGCAGAGCTCGGGGAGCACCACCAATGTCGCCTCCACACCCTCCGACAGTCGGGGCCGCAGTCGCGCCAAAGTGGTTTCACAGTCTCAGCGTAAGCAGTGCATCTTAACGCCTTTGTCACCTTAGCTCCCTTCAGTGGCCCATCCCACGGCAGGACAGGCTTCAGTGTCTCTACTGACATCAGTGGCTCTGAGATACTACTCTTAAGTAGTCCCACTGCTAGGTAGACTTAGGAGATGGAACATTCCAGATTGTTTTGATGTCCTTTCTAGGAGATTCCTGTTTCATGGGCTGGGGAAACAGCTCTGTCTATAAAGTGCTTGAGGACCTGAGCTTGGATTTCCAGTCCCTACATAAAAATAGGTGTACTGACACAAATCTGTAATCCTGGAGCTGGGGAGATGGGGACAGCTGGATCCCTATGGCTTGCCGGTCAAGTGATTGAGTCTAAGTGGTGAGCTGCAGGACCCAGAGGAAGGCCCTGTCTTAAAAAACAAGGTAGTGGTTGAAGAAGTTACCAGACATCCTGATTGCCACATGTTGATAGCGTTAAACATTAAAATACACTTTTTGACTCCCTATCCTGAAATGTTTCAAGTCAAAACTTACCTGTTAGGCAATCTGTCTTTACAGTATGATTTCCTGTGGGGAATGGGAGCTGAGGAATATCTTACATTTCGCTTCTTGCTTTTTAACTCTTGACTATGGCCTCTTCCAGGTTCCCCACCCCAGCTGAGTTAGTAATATGCCTCTCTAGCTTTGAAATCCAAATGTAGGAAGATGGGAAAATTGCTTTTCTAGTGCGACTTAGGAGATTAAGAGAGGTTTAAATCTTAAAACTCAGGACCATTCACGCCGGACCTTGAGACTCCTCAGTTCCAGATTGCATTCACAGGAACACAGGCCACTAAATCACACATGATTGATCTTACACCCCAGGCTTACACATACAAATTCAGTATTGTAACAGAGATTCGACTTTGAGGTAAAGACACTTATACCACAAGTGTGGGCATACAACATTCATAGTCCTGCTTTGATATGAAGTAGATTTGTTAATTCTAGATTTAGGGTCCTTAAGGAATGAGATATTTTAGATATTTGAAGATTATGGAAACCCATAAGCATTGAAAAGTGAAGACAGCCATGGCAGTGTTCTTCCGGCTTCTCATGTCTTGTTAGACATGGAAGTGGGGCACAGGGGACCAAGGTGTGCTACTTTCCCTTTTGCTGAGAGCTGGGGTGTGTGCTGAGAGGCAGACAGCTCGGCTCATGATAGAGGATGTTTCACGAACAGATCTAGAATACGTGTTAAAGCAGTGCTGTTCCTAGAGCAAAGCATGCTCAGGGCCTTAGCGATGTTGCTACTGTGCTTGTGAATGAGCCTCTTGTGTTGTGTCGCATGCTGACCTTCTGTATTGTGTTATTGTCTTTTAATCCACTCTTGCCTGTCCTTTGGTCTGCTCTGCTAACGAAGGATCCAGATCTGCTAACCCTGCTGGTGGTAAGCCATTTCTCTTGCCTTTCTGTTTTCGTTGGCACTCTGTCTCGGCTGTGCTCTTTGCTCCGTGTTAATTTCTCTGATTTATGCTTAAGCTTTCTGTAGTTTCCTGTATTTTCAAATTCTAGAGTTTGAAATCTATTTCTTTTTTGCCCTTGACATAGCTTAATAATTTATTTTATGTTCAAGTCTTAGGATGGTTCTTCACATTAATGTGCACTATAGACTTTTACAGTGATTTTCCTTCCAAACTGTGTGTAGTTTAATCACTATTGGGTATTAATTTTCCTGTGTAGCCAACAAAGTGAGTCATTTGAATGATGATAATTTTAATGTGTGCTATTTATTTTTGAGACATATTGTAAACTATATTTTTAAATCTTTATTCTGTAAGAAAGTAATTTGTGGGTAAGTGCTCTTCTTGTTCTTCTAAAGGGATTTTGTATTATTTTTTTCTATAGGTCATTCTATTCTATTCTAAATAATAATTATTTATATTTGTTTTTAAATTTTTTACTGCCATCTCTACTTAGGAGATAATCTGTTAAGTGGCTGTCTGCAAGAATTCTATTGTGCAGAAAATGTTTATAACCATATCTGGATATTTAGCTATTAATAAAGATTAGTAGTTCTGATATTTATTTATGGCTTCTGATTTTATTGCATATTTCTCAGGGAATGTACCTCATGTGATTTCCCTTTTACAAGGTTTTTTGTTTTTTGGGGGGTTTCTTTCTTTTTTTCTTTCTTTCTTTCTTTCTTTCTTTCTTGAGATTTGCTTTGAGGCTTAGTACAGATTTAGTATTTGTAAAATTTGATGTTAAAATGAAAAAAAATATGGTTTTGGATATACACATGTGTACAAGAGGAGTCTGTGAAGTCACATTGTGAAATGTTGAGAGAGTTGGGTGTAGTTACACAGACTGAGTTGGGCGCAGCATCACAGGGCACAGGCAGAACTCTGGTTGTACATGAGGCTGTTGCTAACGGGGTGTCACGCAGGTCATGGTTATGTATCCTGCATATGCTTGTTATTGAACACACTGTGTATTCAAAGTTTTGATTGCTGCCTCTGTCAATTTATCTGAGGTTATCAGGCTTTCTAGAAGAGTCTTTTAAAAATTGTGGCTTTCCCCGTTTTTTCCTTATGTTCTTAGCTCTTCCCAGTCTATATTTCAGCTGTGTTGTTGGGGGTAGATGTTTGTACTGGCTGTCTCTGTGGTCACTTACTCTTCTACCACTCCTTGTGCTTTTCCTTGTTTTGCTTGACTTTTTTGCTGTTTGATTCTTATAAACAGTGCATGGTTTATTTCGTTTATGTGTATCTGTTTAGGGTCTAGGCTGTAACTCAGTAGCACAACACTCAGCTAGCATGACGAGACTTAATCTCCAGTAAATGAAGTAAAGTGTAAAACTTCTGACTTTTAGTAGATGGGTGATATCCAGCCACATTCCTTATAGCTACTGATCTTTAAGCTTATGTGTACCACCTACTCTATGATTTTTCTTAAACCATTTCTAGTTCTTTCATCCCCGTGTCTTCCATTTGTTAGATCAAACCCATTTTCCCTCAGTTAATGTCCCTCAGTTTGTTATGTTTCTGTTTCTCCTGTGATTTACTTAATTTTTAGGGCATCAGTTCTTAGGGCTTGGGTGTGCGCTTCTGGGAGAGCTTGCTTGGAATAGGTACCCCTGCCATGTTGTTCTCTATTAGAAACTGCACCTCTACTTCCAGAGGTGTCTCGTGGGTCTTCTAAGCAGAGGTGTTAGTTCCTAATAGCAGTCCTATGTGCCCACATGTGAAGAACAGCATTGCCAACTCAAATGCTATTTTTATATAAAAAATTCTTAATGTTTCATGCAAATTCATGTGTGAAAACTTATTCCTTTAGTCACTGTGAAGTGTCACCTGATTCTCAGCGTCTCTCACCGTCATTTTGCTTCACTTTTAGCTGGCAGCCGGTCAAGTTCCCCTGGGAAGCTTTTGGGAAGTGGACTTGCTGGGGGTTCCTCCAGAGGCCCACCGGTAACACCATCCTCAGAAAAACGGAGCAAGATCCCCAGGAGTCAGGGATGTAGCCGAGAAACAAGTCCTAACCGGATTGGATTAGGTAAGGATCTCCCAGACTTGAAACTCCACTCCCAGCATGGCTGTCATCTCGGTTATGATGCAATCACTGTCTGACACGGAAAGCAGGGCTCTGCTCTTGAGCTCAGGAAGTTACTTCAGCTGTGCTTAAAACTAGGCTCTTTGTGCGCTTATACAGATTACACTGAGATTTCATCAGAGTCAAAAACTGTGGAACTTAATGCTTCCAACGACTGCGGTGGGACTTTATCACTAGCAAAGCACTAGCATTGGAAAACTAAGAATTCCTTTTCTTATTAGACCCCTTCACTCTTCATTTTCCTTCTATTGAATTCATTCTAGTCATTAACATATATTAACTTTCAAAAGTATTTCAGGGTCCCTCTTTTTATTTTGATCTCTTACACTCAAATAATTTGACATAATTTTGTTAAAACTTGAAAACTAGAGATTGCTGGACACCAATCTAAATCCGCACTTTACTGTTGTGTTGGCTTTCTTTATAATAGGGGTAGATACAAGTGATTCTCAGTACCTTACAGACACTCCAGCGCGTATGTCCCCTCTCAATGTAAAAGTCTTTCCGACTATAACACCACAAACCACTATTTATCCGTGTATGTACTTGCATTATATATCTGTCAGCTTCCTTAAGTACACACACTTATTACTTTAGAATAAGAGGACTATATCTTTAACTTTTCTTGTTGGCTTAGTTTTTTACTCATTGATTTTTCTCAGCCTTTTTTTACTAGACTGTTCACTGTGTACCAGGTCCTTTTTTAGACCCAAGAATTAGAAGATTTTTTAATCTTAGCTTCTCAAGTCCAAAGCCTTCTAGTCTATTGGGAAAGGGTGGGGATGTGAAACTGCACGGTATACCATGGCAGGAGCTCAGCACATCAGAAAGGAGGCTCGTTTCCCCATGTCTGCTTGATCCTCCTAGATCTCCTCATAACACAGCTGTCCCAGAATACGTCCTGCTTTGAGGTCAAGGAAGAGATGCTCTGTCAAAGAGAAAAGTAGTGCCAGAAGCAGCTGGGCAAGGACTCGTGAGCCATGTGGGATGAATGGAGACCGAGGGCAGCCGGACTGGGTGGGCTCCGACCGGGGCAGAAGGCAAGGAGTGGGAACATTTAATTTGAACTCCGTTTCCAGGAGGAAATGTCTGAATTGCCGAATCTGATAACACAACCCATCTTCTGCTTTTGCCTCCAGTTTTGTTAGGAAGACATTTTAAGTCTAGGTGTGACTCCTCCACTGTCTTTTCCACTGTTGACTTCTGCAGTTTATGTGCGTTCTCTGATTGCAATGTATTCTACTGTTATATCTAAACACGGTCTGTCCTGCTTAGGGCACTTAGAGGTTTACCAAAGGTGCTACTTATATCAGTTCCTCTTCTTGTCGCTGTGATAAAACACCTCACTATGGCAGCTTAGGGGAGGAGAGGCTTGTTTTGAATCTCGGTGTAGGGTACAGTCCCTCATGTCAGGGAGGCATGAGACAGGAGTGTGAGGCAACTGCTCACACTATACATGCTGTCAAAAATGGAAGAGATGGACACTGGCATTCAGTTCACTCTTTTGTTTATTTAGTCCAAGACCCCATTCTACAGCATGGGTCTTCCTACTCGAGTTTACCCTGTCAGGAAACTCCCTTACAGACATGTCTCTTTGGTGACATGTCCTGTCCAGCTGACAATCTGCTAACTACCAGACAACCTTTCATGTTCTTCTTGAAATTAGGAAATGATACAATTTCAGTAATCTAGTACTACTAACTCCAGGGCCTGCTCTTCCGTGGTCTTTATCTGACAGTCTATTGTGTATAGTAGAAAAAGGAGCATTTTCTAAGCTTTGAAAGCCAGTGTCTTGAAACATCAGTAAAGGAATTTGTTTCCTTTCAAAGAGCTCTTACTTGAAGTTGATATTTTTTGTCTTTTCTATTTTTTGGAGACGGAGTCTTATGTAGCCCAGGCTAGCCTAGAACTCAAGAGCTCTGCCTGCTCTCATCCCCTAGGTGCTGGGGTATACTACCATGTCTGTTTCCAGTATTGTTTTGAAGGAACTTATTCCCTTGGTGCTTATGGATGCAATGAGTAATGTTAGAGTTTTAAGACCATACATAAAGTTCTGACTGAAGATGTTTTATTTCTGCTCATTATAAGGACACACATATATGGGGTTGGGGATTTAGCTCAGTAGTAGAGCGCTTACCTAGCAAGCTCAAGGCCCTAGGTTCGGTCCTCAGCTCTGGAAAAAAAAAAAAAAAAGAACACACATATATGAACAAAATGTACTTTTATACTTATCCATTTATAAGGCTGTAGGTGTTTAGCATGGCATTGAGTTTATACCAGAGTTTATATATATTTGTGTATCTAATCATTTGCTTTACTCTTTAGCATTATAAGTACAAATATTCAAAAGAGGGTAGCATGTTTTAAGAATGTTTCCTATAACCCCCAAACCACTTAACTCAGCAGTTTTTGTTGTTGTTGTTGTTTGTTTGTTTGTTTTTGGGTTTTCTGAGACAGGGTTTCTCTGTGTAGTTCTAGCTGTCCTGGAACTCACTCTGTAGACCAGGCTGGCCTCGAACTCAGAAATTTGCCTGCCTCTGCCTCCCAAGTGCTGGGATTAAAGGCATGCTCCACCACTACCTGGCCACTCAGCAGTTTTAATGGCAGCTACACTAGACTTAGAATTTACATCAGAAGCTAATCCTAAGGCTAGGGATATGGTTCCATGGTAAAGCTGCTAGCCACACAAGCCTGATGGCACAAGATCACCAGAACCCACATAAAAAGCAAGATGTAGGAGCACATACTTGTAATCCCAGCACTCCCATTGCAAGGTGGGAGGCAGAGCAAGACTTGCCTGCAAGCTTACAGGCCAGCTGGCAGGCCAGAAACAAGAGAGAGCCTGTCCAGCAAGGTGGAAACTAAGGACTGACTCCTGACAATTGTCCTCTGACCTCTACACGTGTTCTGTCTTCCACCCTCTCTCACACACACACACACACACACACACACACCCCAAAACCAATTCTAGTGACAATCTACAAATTATTCCTTTTTTGTCTTAAATACATTTAGCTGCATTTTCATTTCTTGTTATAGAAATGCCAGGGCTCTTATTTGACATCTAAGATGTTTTACATTTTGTTTTGTTGTTTGTTTGTTTGTTTGTTTGTTTGTTTTGAGATGTGGTCCCATTCTGTTGGCTTAGAACTCACTGTAGCTCATGGAGGCCTAGTTATAGTCTTTTTCCAGCCTTCTGGGAGCTGGGATTACAGGCGCCACACTGAGCTGCCATTTAAAACTTAGTAAAAAGCATGTAACTGGATAATCAAGAAACAAAGCTCTTTTTGCTCCCGGGAGCTCACATACATCCCCATGGTGCTCTTCTTCCACCACCCCCACCCAACCCCTTTTCCTTCCTTCCCTTTTTCCCCCTTATTCCTTCATAAGCTAAACAATTCCTAATTCCCAAACAATTAGGGACGCACATGTATAAATTGTTCCACTTTGGTGTCTCTTAAAGACTTTACAGATATGAAAACACACAAGCAGCATCATTCGTGATTGTTAGCCATTGCCTCTGGTGTGCTTCTCCTGGGCATGGAATGAAGAGACTGGAAAACCATTTAACATTTTGCAACCTATATTGCATGTTGTGTATTTTAAATGTCTTATGATTTTCTGGTTTAAAATATTTTTTGGAAGATTAAAGTTAATTAAATGATTACTTTTAACTGTGAAACTAGGTTACTGGGACATGAAAGTGTCTAGAGAGACACTTATTCCTTTAACAGTAGTTTTCATTATTCCTCTCTCCTTTCTGCCTTTGCTGTGTGTTCTGATTGGGCCCTTTCTTAAAAGGGAGAAGTAAGGTTGGAGAGATGACTCAGCAGCTAAGAGTATGAAGGCTTGCTGCGGACTGGAGCTCAGTTACAGGGACCCACAGCAGAGAGCTCACAACCACTCCTAACTCCAGCCCAGTTGGATCTGATGCCCTCTTCTGGCTCATGCAGGCATTGCACTCACATAGAATACACTCCTGCAGACATGTACAAACACACATAAAATGAAAGTTAATTCTTTTTTAAGGCAAAAGTAAGGATCACCCTTAAACACTATGATACAGGGTGGAGTCTTATCAGGAAGTACAAAACAAGTGGTTTTTCAAAACTTTGCCAGCATTTCAGACAGGCTTTCTAGCTTGACTGCGTGTAAGGAAGATGAAGTATATTTCATTGCCTGTTTCCCTTACACTTCCCATGCCGTAGTCTCACCTGGGATGTTTGCTGTGAGCTCATACTAACAAGACAAGTTGATTTTACACTCCAGATAGACAGATTGTGGATGGGTAGGTGGGTGGGTGGATTAATGGAGATTATATGAATGAGTTTTGACCACTTAATCTATAAAACTAATTTTTCTGTGCTTACTTTAGCTCTTTCTGTAGATTAGCCTTGGAACTAATGTTGTAAGTGGGTGTTTTTTCTCTTGTGGCTTAAATGACCGAACATTTGAAATATCACTCTTACCACAAAATGCCCTTTAATGGAGTTTGGGGAATTTATGGAAAGATTTCTGACAAAACAGCAGACAGACTTTCTTTTTCTATGTATCACATCATAAAGGAGCCCATGAATATGGGAGGTGAATGAATTCTCTGGAAGAAACACTAGTAGGATATGACTTGTCAAGAAGTTTGTGTGGGCATTGTTCCATATCACAGCTGTTTATTCTTGTTAGTGGTCTCTGTTGTCTTCATAAAGCAGACTTACTCCAGGAAGAGCATGTGCTTTCATTTCTGCAGCGTTTCTATGATATGCTCTGGATAAAGTTAGGGTGTAGTTCACTGAGCTTGCGTTTATATGAAAACTGCCTGGCTTGGACTACAGTGGAGAAGGTCAGGATTCCCGTGTGTGCTGATTGGCAAGCAACTCCGAAGTGCATGTGTGTGCACTGTCCCCAATATCCTTCTCATATAAAGGATGTGATTCTTCTTTATTCCTTAAGAGGCCCAGTGGCTAGCCCGGGGAGGCAGCTGGCGGCTGTACAGGTCTCTCTAAAGATAGGCAGCCCTGCTGTGTGCATCTGAGGACGCTCCTGTATGTTGGTCGGCACAGCTCGGCGCCTGTTGCTCTCGCTCTCTTTATAGGACCTGTGTAGAATATCACAGGAATTGCTGATTAAATAGTCACCGGTACTGTGAGTGGGAACCTCAATTTTTCTGTGTCATTTTGTTAGAATTAAGAAATTTCTAATGAGGCCCTTGAGGGAGCTTGTTCAGATTACATCCCTCATCACATTCCCCTGCCTGTAGACTGCCAAGCATCTGAGCATCTCTTACAAGCTCTTGGGGTCTGGCTTCACCCCAGCACGAGGTTATTGTGCACATGCTAAGCTGGCTTCATGTCTCACACATTCTTCCTTATTGGAGAGTTCCATGATTCTGGTTAATGAGCTGTTCTTGTTATAGTTAGCTGTAAATATTTGCTCTGAAACAATAGACAATGTTCATTGTGATAGAGAAGATGTGCTTGGTTTTACACCAGAGATACAAGCTCACTCATTTCCACAGTCTCAAGCCATTTCTACCTAGTGTAGTAGCACTTAACCTCTGAGGATGAGTTGTCTCTAGAAGCTATGATGTTAGGTATCCCTCTGCCCACATCAGCAAGCTGTGTTTCTAAAGAGTGTTGTTTTACTTGTAACTTATTTCTCTCTATTCAGATTGAGAACCACAGCTGTCATGGTCTTTCTGAGCTTCACAGCCAAAATAGTAGACCTTAGACTACTGTACATATGGTTTTTGTCTTACAGTCTTAATGTTTCAGTGTTTGGGAATAGTAAACTGTTCAGAGGCAATTGTAATTCCAAGGCCAGGAGAGGAATCTTCTTGCCAAATATTGAGATTGTCAGTTTCCTAGCTGTAGAGACCAGAAAATAATGAGCACCCGATTTTACTCTGCATCTGTTGGTTTAGATAGTTGGTTTTGTGTGTGTAATATCTCCATCTTGACTGTGGGCGGCTTTCCAGCTAGATTTGCATGTTGACTTCTCTGTAGCAGGCTACCCTGGGAAAAAGTGAGCCATCTTCTTTTTGTTACGAAGTTTGTAGACCTCAAGACCAGAGACTTTATTTCTACTATTCATCCAAACAATTGGTCTTTGGGGAGACCAGGTGCCATGAAAACAACCTTGGTGTCCTAAGCTCTTACTGAGATGTCTGCTAAAGCTTCAGACACTGGTTGTTTCTGGCATGCTTTGGATCTTATATTGGATGCCAGGCTGTCCTTTGGGAAGAGTTCATTTCTCACATTTAAGTGTATTCACTTCAGGGTTTAAAATCTACAGCCTTCTGAGGGACAGACCCTCCTGTCAGTGAGACCTCTTCATGGGCAGGTGGCCCCATACTTCCTATCAGAGACAATGCCATAATTTCATTTAAGCAAATGTGACTGATACTTGTGAGATTTTCTGTCTTCATTAAATTTGTTCACCTTCTCTGAAACCCTTCATGCTGCACGCTAGCACGGAGCAGCCGTATCCCCCGACCCAGCATGAGTCAGGGGTGCAGCCGCGATACCAGCCGTGAGAGCAGCCGCGATACAAGCCCTGCTCGGGGCTTCACACCACTCGGTGAGTACCCATAGGCGCTGCGCAGGGGCTCCCAGTGCTTGTGCAGCCACTGCTGGGTGGAATGACCGCTTCCCTCTGCTGCCCTGTGGTCCTGTCTTCTCTCCTCCCTCTTCCTTAGTCACCCTTGTCGTCCCCTGCATGCATAAACCTTAGCAACTACCAGTTTTCACACGTTAGAGGCAGAAACACCATTCACTCTGCCATGACCATTGCTGGTCACTTGTCCCTGGGCAAGCCCAGTGTGGTGGTTCCTAGCATAAGGCAAAACTTAGCTGAAGTGAATGGCTGCCTGCATGTGAGATGAACTCAGAATTTACACTTAGTCATCACATTTCTGGTTTTCCTTTGTTTTTGCTAAAGATTAATTTATATAAGGATTTTTTGGTATTAAGGATGGAGCCAGGGCATCAAGCTTTAAAGGTGCTAGGCTCCGAGCCACATCAGCCGAGCCCAGTAGATATTATTCAAAGGGAGAACAGAAGTGTAATTTTAGAATATTTTAGAAGTTAAATGAGTTTTGTTTAGTTTAAGAACCCTGTCTTGCTCTAAAATGGGCACACTACATCCCTTAGTAATTATTTGATCCCAAAGGTGTCCATCAACACCAATGAAAGGAACTTTTTTAATCCTTCAGCAGTTATTTTTCAGTTGCTTGTCATGTGTGGTGTCATCAGGGTGTATATTGTACTCTTAATGAACCTAAGGGCAGACGTGATCTTGTAATTAGACCTAGATCTGAGTGATCCTCATCCCCAGTGGCGCAGGGGCTTCAGCAGTCTGATTTTTTTCACTATCAGTTACTCAGCTGATCTTTTCATTCTGTATGTGTTGCTTCAAGAGAGGCAGTAGTAGATGAAAGCAGGAGGCCTGGCTCCTGCTCATGCCAGGGATCGAAGTCAACACACGAGCTCTGAAAACAGATTCCAGACGCCCTTCTAGACAGTTCTCTTCCTTTAGGGCTCCTTCTTTTAAGTTGTCAGCTAGTCTTCTGCCCTTCAGGCAGTTGGCTTTCCCAGTGTGTATCATGTATGCTGCAGTACCCTTGAGCTTTGGGTCAACAGTGATACTCACTTTGTTCCCCTGAATGAACTGGTGCTTTTCCCTTTTAAATTCAGGCTGTACACCTTGTCCATCTTGGCTCACTATTTGACCTCTCAAACAAGCTGTTACATGAGCAAGCCGTTCAATCTGTGGATGAGTTTGTCTGTTAGAAGCAAGTCAGCATTTTTCTTGGTGGCTGACGTTTTCCACTGTCTGTGGACCGAGCCTTGAGTTCTTACATGCTGTCTGTGGATTGGGCAAGGAGGGCTGAATTCTTTGTACCTGGATTAAACCCTGAGCAATTGTTTGCTCTTTGGGTAAACAGATCTCTCAAGTGTCTTGGTGACATCCCAGAATATTGCTTTGTGTAGTTACTGTTGCCCAAGGCAGAAGCTGTGACTCCAAATGCATTCTGGCTTTATCAGCTGCTATCTTCTGCTGTGGTCAGGGCAGTAGGAAAGACTGTTTGAGCTAAATTCTTAAATCGTGCCTTTTAACCTCCTTGGGTTAAATCTGTTCCACAAGCTTGTGCCCAAGGAGTAACAGAAAGGCCCCATTTGAAGCATCAGCTGGCACAGGTGCCCTCAGTCCCTCCTCACACTGAGGAACGAGCACCCTTAATGTCAGCCTCCAGGACTGATCTTACAGTCATATATTTAAGCTGCAGAACCAAGCATGGTTTTGACTCCCAACCTGTCTTGTTCAAAAGCAGTTCTGATGAATGTCTCTCACATTGCTCAGCAGTATGTTAAATGCTTCTTAGTGAGGTTTCTTCCTGACTTAGACGCAGAGCAGAGGGCACAAGATTGTCCTGAAGTGTTGGTTTCCAGACTTGAAGATAGGTCCTGGGATTCAGAGAGGCTTCCCAGGAAGTGGCTGTCCCGTGGGATCTTGCTATGTATCCCTGAACACTTTCTCTTCCTTTATGGTTTTCATAATCACTTCCATCAGTTACCCTTTGAGTAAACTTAGATGGCCAGACTTTATTAGGAAAGAAAGAAAGGTAATTGTATTTCAGTGAACTCAGAACTCTCTCTGCCTCTGTGGAGAACTGGTTCCAGGGTTGCCTGCAGATGCTAACGTCCATTTTGTAAAACGTTGGAGTATTACACACAGTCTATGCTCCCCACGCCTCCTACCCATTCATTTAAACTGTCACCGAATTATTTATAATATGAAACACAATGTAAATGTTAGGCAAATGCTGGTTGTGCAGTGCTCTTTAAAGACTAATGACAGAAAGCATATTCATACTTTACAGGTGTGGCTAGGTTACCAGCTGTATCTATGGTTTTAAGTTTGTAGCACTATATTGAAGCATCTTGAGAGTCTGAGAGCTAAATGAAGTTACAGACCATAGAGTTCTACTGGCAGTCAGGCTTTGACACAAGTGGGTCCCCCATGGAGTCCATTGCTGAGTGAATACTTGGGAATTCGACGGAGGAGTCATTAAACAACAGACATACTGTAGAGTATTGTGTCCAAACCACAGAAATACATTTTAAGAAACCTACCAACAGAACAAGTGTTGCTTAAAACCATGTTCAGTGTAAGCTGTCAAGATACAGTGCTCATGCGGTAGATAAGAACTTTGCAGTTCACTCTGGTCACAACAAAACGTTAACCAGCCTCCTCGTCCAGGAAAGTGGTAAGTCTTGTTTTAGATACATCAGCTCACTGTTTTGTATGTGAATCTTCCAAAAAGAAGATCCCCTCCCCCTCCTTTTTAATTTCAAGCTGCTAACATTTGTATTGCTTAACAGGTAATGTTTGTTTTTGATGTCACATCTGCCATGGGGTATATATTTTATAAAGTGACATGGGAACTTAGAAACACAATTACATTGGAGTTAGAGGCTTTGGTGCTTTATGACTAAATGTGTGAGTTTTAATATGTGCAGAATAACAGAGGGCCGTAAAGGGTTTTGCCTTGCTGTGATTTGGTTAAACATGTGGACATTCTATAATACAGCACCAAGGGAACGGGTGCCTCCCGTTCTTCTCACTAGACAAGTAGCTGAATATTATACGGACCTGTGACATCAGTATTTCAGACCAATTTCTTATACTTTAATTATTTTTCAAAGTTACTCTCTTCACAAGGACAGAATTTAACATCTATTTCCTCAGGTTGATGAATTCATACATACATTACAAATAGTTGTTTATAAAATATTATACAGGGTTCCTCTTGACCTTCTCTGCTGCCCCAATGCTAATCCTGTCACCAGCACTGCTGTGTGCTGGCACTGCTGTGTATTCTCCTTTAACATTCTCCCTGTCAGACAAGAGGTAGGTACTGGTAAGAGAAACAGGTTTGGTATATTAACAAGGGCCACAGCTAGCTATGGGCAAATCAGGCCTGCCACCTGTGTTTCTGAAATGGTGCTCACACTCCTGAAGCTGTGTCTCCAAGGAAATCCTCTACACTCCCTGCCATGGACTCCCCACAGTTAAACAAGTACAGTAATAACTAGGGTATTTGTGCAGTAGACACTAAGCCTTCCCCCTGGGCAGAATGCAGTTGCTGAGCCCCTTGTTAGCCCATGAATTTCTGTTGAGATAACATTATGAACCTCTCTGCTTTTGTTTTTGGTGCATGGTGGCATATGCATCACATACCAGTGACTCATCTCGTGAGCTGAGTTAACAATCCATCCTCTCGCTGTCCACCCTGGGTTCAGATGGTGCTCTGACTCCTGATGTTCTTCATGTGGCTTATTTCCATAATGGCTGATGGGAGCTTCGTGGTGTGAATCTAAACCTGGAGTCCGAGTCCGTCAGTGCGTCCTAGTATGAAGCACTGTAATGAGTGCCTCTGTCATGCCTGTGTGTGTACGAGCTGTGTGAGGCCAGCGGCCACCATGCAGTATGGGGCCAATCGTGCTGTCCATTCATACCCAGCCCCATTTCTTCATGAGAAACGCAGCCTCGGTGGTAGCAGCCCCCGCATTTCCTTGGTACTTGTGTGTTAACCCTGTGGGTGTTGCCGTTCCTTTTACCTGCAGCCTCTCGACGTCATTCCAGGTCCACTAGTGCTCTCTCCACTGCTGAATCTGTTGGGCAGTCAGGTGAACAAGTGCTAACTGCATGACTCCGCCTCTCCATCTGTCCTCCCACCCCATGTCCGCCTCCGTTGTCATCGTGTCAGCCAGCGCTTGGCATGTGTGTGCCTCATGTTTGCCCTCCTGTGTTGTTCTTTTTTTTAGTTGTTGAATGTTTATGGTTCTGTTCATAGCTTGATGCTTGACCGCCTGCTTGGCATTGTTTCTCTAGCGTTCATCGTTTCATCGAAACAAAAATCAGGGAAGTACTTCTTTACTCACACCTCCTCCCAAGAAGAGAACAACCCAGAATAGATGTCACTAAGTCTCCCACGGGAGTGGGGGATTGCTATCACCCAGCAGTCTTTCCTCTCCACAGGTCCTCACTCCAGTACACATTCAGGTGCTAAATTAATTGTATTAGTGTCAGGCCCCAGTTATATTCAGGTACCAGTTCCATACACCTCAGATTACAGCATACTTAATTTCACACATATGAAAATAAATATATTGCCCTGAAAACTTTATAGAAAAGCAGGATTAGGATCCAGGCCATACACAGGCCAGAGGTTGGTCCCATTGCCTGTGAGCGCCAAACTGTCTGTCTCAGCTTCATTTAACACACCAAACCCACTGGCCACAGGTGCAGAGAGTAAGTGTCTAAAGATGCATCCATATGCCACCTTAATTGGCGTCATTTTCATACACTAACAGCCACTAATGGCTAGTTTCTCAACAGAGTCAGCACGCTCTACTAACCCACTTAATAGTGCCAAGGCTTACCTGTTTATCAAGCGAGTTTCTTGCCCTTTGGTTCTAAATGAAGGCAGCTGCATGTTTTCACCATGTAGGCTCTGACTGAGTGTGGTCCTCTAAGGACTAGGGGACCAGACTGAGGGCACAGTCCTCTGCACCCATCCCTTGGAACAGTGAGTCTGGAGCACAGGGGGTTTGCCTGGTGAAAACAGAAAGCCTGTCATGCTTAGGTGGAAACCAGCATGTCCCCTGTAGATGGCATTGACATTCCCTACTCTATCAGATGACTGACAGTCGCTGTGTGTGGCAAAGCTGTGTGCATCTGGGAAGCACTGACTACTTGCTTTATTATTATAAGTTTTAATTTTCTGTCTGAAAAGATTCAATATTACCCTGTAATAAGAATTGCTGGCATGAAATCTACTTGTGTTCTTTTTGTTTCGTGTTTTTAATTTTTGTTTGTTTTTAAGACTTTATGTTTACGCTGGGTAACTTTTAAATGGCTTTTACTGAATTACTCATTTCGTTACTCATAAATTCCCTGCTATCTACCCTTTTTTAATGGAAAAAAAAAAAGTGAGCCAAAATCACTCACAAGGCAGCATGCACATAATGCTAATTCTGCCCCTGCTTCACACTCTAACCAGGGAGGTTCATGTAGGTGTGAGTTGACCGTCATGGGCTCTGTAATTCGTATAGCAATAGTAGCTCACCTCCAAAACTTGATGGAATAAGATGACGTTTACAATCGTCAGCAAGTGCATTAAAAAAGGGGATAGTATGACATACAATTGTTTTTCTTTATTAAAAAATTTGTTACTGTGTATGAGTCTTTTGACTAGCAGTGTTTAAATTATGTTCCCTGCCTGTGGTGGTAGAGGGGTAAATTGTTTTGAATTTGATAATTTAAAATAGTTAAACAATACTTTATTTAATGTTCATCAGTTTTATTGATGATGTCTTGTTTTCTGTCCAAAAGCTTAAATGTATCATTTCATAAGTAAGTCAATTCATAGGGCCTGCTTAGCAGGTAAAGGCGCCTGACAACCTGAATTCTATATCTGAGACCCACACAGTGAGAACTGGCTCCTGCAAGTTGTCCTCTGACTCCCATCTGAGTACCATATCCCCTCCCCACAAAATAATCAATAAATTAACATGTAATTTAAGAAGAAGGACCAATTCCTGTAAAATGCTACATCCCAGCGTATTCTAAATGCTGAAGTGTGGCGAAGGCAGAGATTTGTTTTTCCTTATTAACTCAGGAAGGACATAGTTTTTATCTTAACATTTAATTAAGTATTAGAATTTTGATAAGTAAACCTTTCCTCAGTGGCCGCTAAGTCCTTCCTGGAATGCATAGCTCCACAGTCTTTCTCCTGCTGGAGCTTTGGTAAAGCTGGTCAGCTGGCTTAGTGGGACCTTAACAAGAAAGTCTTGGTTTACCCTGATGAAGAACAGCCTTGGGGGCTGGAGAGGCGGCTCCGTGGTTAGGAGCGCTTACCGCTGACCCATTCTGAGCTGCCAGCACCTGTATTAGGCAGCCTTTCACTCCAGCTCCAGGGCATCTGGCACCCTTTTCTGGCCTTTGAGCACATGTGTGACATACACTCACACAGACACACAAGCATGAACACACACACACGGTTTTAAATAAGAACTTTAAAATAATTGCTTAAATTGTAAAAACTTATCTTAAGTTTTTTGATTCTTTCTGCCTTTTCTATATAAAATTTATCATTCAAAAATCCTTAAAGGGACTCAGGTAAAATTTATACTGATAATGTTCTAAAAAGAAGTCACTAGCTTTTTGTGGTGTTTATTAGGTAATTTTAGTAAATTTAAACACTAACATTAACTCTTAATAACACTAAGGAAAATTAAGGTCAGTGTAATAATTTATCTCAGAGTTTTACTTTTTCCATCAGTTTGTATGAAATCTTGTTTCCCAAACCATGAAACTTGCTTATGTTGGACAAGCATCAGGGGCACTTACTTTCCTCTAGAAGAAAAGCTAAATAGATTAAAAGATTCAACCAAAGGCCCCGTTTGCTTCTATAATAAGTTCTATCATCTGTCTCAAGCCCTGTCGGGAACATAATGTCTAGAACAGGCTTCACTTAAAAAATCAAAATCCAGAGAAGGAAAAGCCCAAGTTGTGACCCATTAGTGTTAAATGTGAGTACCTTAGTCCCTACCACTGGCAGGCAAGTCCCGTGCAGTTCAAACTGGCTAGGGAATGTTGGTGTCTCTGTCTTTAGTGGGAGGAGGCAGGACTCCTCCAGAGGACTGAGAAAATGTAAGTAGACTAACAGGTTCTGCTTTTGTTTTCTGAATAGATCGGTTTGGGCTGGGCCAGTCAGGACGAATCCCTGGTTCTGTGAACGCCATGAGAGTCTTGAGTACCAGCACTGACCTGGAAGCAGCAGTGGCTGACGCTCTGGTAAGGGGCACAGGGAGGATGGAATCACAGTTACTCATCTGCACTTGATCTTAGCCAAAAGGCCGAGAGGTGATACAGTTACTCATCTGTATATTCTGTCTTAACATCAAAGTGCCCTCAAGTAAGGTGACTAAGTTGTCTTCTGTACTCTTCTTCCAAAGTGTGTGAGTAGGGCTGGGATGATGGCTCAACCACCAAAGCACAGGCAAGCGTGAGTTCAGATGCCAGGTTCAGGGGTGACCTGCCTGTATTCCCAGAGAGCAGAAACGGGGTCCTCTGAGCCAGCTGGCCAGCTAGACTCCATACTAGTACTCTGTAGGATCTCATGAGAAACCCTGTCTCAAGTGAGTAAGGTTAGGACAGCCAAGGCCGTGCTCACAAAGCACATATGTATTCACAGGAGAAAAAGAAAAGCTATGTAAAGTTTATTGTTATTTTTTCCTCTCACACTTTTTACGACACATAGTCAAATTGGCCTTCCAGGAAACAGCGGCGTCAGGAACCTGACCCATGCTTCTGGGTATTCAGGAAATCTTGATGGCATTGGGCTCCCCACATGTCATCTAGCTATGGCTTTTGTTTTCTGTATATCATAGCTTCTTTTCCCACACTGTTTCCTGGTTTCCACCCCGTTGCCTCTGTTGCTTCACAGGCTTTGAGACCGGAAACTTACATTTATTCTGTTATATGAATCTGACTTAGGAGAGTCACCCACACCCCCCAAAATGGATCAACTTAGTATTTGAGAAAAATAGCTGAGACTGGAGAGCTAGCTAATAAAACACTTGTCGTGGAAGCACAAGGACCTGGGTTAAAGCCCAGAACCTGTGTATATAAAGCACCATGTGTGGTAGTACACCCCAGGCATCCCAGTGCCAGGGAGATGGAATGGCTGGCAGCAAGGTCAACAGCATCTGAGGAATGGCACCCCAGTTTGACTCTCTCTCTCTCTCCCTCTTTCTCTCTCTCTCTCTCTCTCACACACACACACACACACACACACAGAAAATTTTCCTAAATGTTAAGATTTAATCTCTAAAGTTGTAAAGCATGGGGGGGGGGCGGATTTTGCATATTAATTATAATATTTGGGGGAAAAAACATCAAGTGCACATGGCTCCTTCAGTCTGTGGCACAGCAAATATTCCTGTTGGGTCAGCTTCTGCTGAACTTGCCTCCTGGCTGGTAGAAAGAGTGCATTAGAAATACATGCTCTTCAAAATGTTCTCTTTGGTGCCCTACCCACTGCTGCTCTAAGATGTATTCTCTTGTTAGGAAACAAGCAAACATAACAACACTACCCTCCTTTTCAGTCTGAAGTTTTGAATTTAGCCTGTGCCACCTGATCGGTGCTTTACTGCCCTTGGCTGCCTGCTCTTGTCACTTTGCATCTCAGCTTTGTCTGTTCCTCGCAGTCAGGTTCTTTCCTTAGTGTGCATCTGAGAGGAAGCCGTTAGCCACTCTCAGACTCTCTGCTCAGCAGCCAGCCTGGCCAGCCTACTCATCAGCCTTATGCGCAGAAGGACTTTTTTCTGGCAGGTACCAAAGTATGTAGTACTGTTCTAACCATGGATTTAACCTGAATCAAGAGCTGAGACAGAATCAGGCTTTTTTTTTCAAGTCAAAGCATCCTGAATGTGCCTTTTAGTTATTCAGAGGCCCTAGCAAGTGGTGGTCAGGGGGCTAGGAAACAGTGGAGCTGAACCCTCAGCTAAAAGGGACTTCTAATTAGAGTACACACACACACACACACACACACACACACACACACACACACACACACACATATGTAGTTATAGTTATTTAAAGCCCACATAAGGGACCATGTGCAAAGTTCTTCAAGGCAGAGTGGCGCTCTAGAGAATCAAATCTTTCTGATTCACTTGAGTTCTTCTCTGGACCCCAGCTCCCATCCTGTCCTTGCCCTTGCTCCTTTGTCCACTGTGTCTGGTCTCTCTGAGTGACCTGCTTTTGAAGAGGAAATTGCCAGAATTTTAGACAATCATTGCCTACAGAATGGAAGCCCTTGGGGTAGGCAGATCTCATAGGGACAAACAACGGGTATGGGAAATCTCAGCGAGACTTCTGCCGTGAACCAGAGAGCCTGGGACAGAGCCTGAAGGACTAGGACATGCCATTCAGACCGCAGCGTGCTACGATCTACTCCAAACCGCTTGCTGACCTGTGTTTTTGGTTTGCTAAGAGATGTTGCTATACACTTTTGTTGCCAGAACAATCCCCACATATGCTTCTGACATAATTCTCTATGCTTTTTCCCCATCCTTCAATATTTTCCTGCCTACAGCTGTTAGGAGACGCCAGGAGCAAGGTACCCGTGCTTTAACTTTTGTTTACAACTTTTTTTTTTCTGTTGCAAGTCTATTTCTTTTAGAATTTAGTTGAACGCAGCACAAAATGTAGTTGTAGTTAGAGACTCTGGTCTCAGTGTTTCTGGTAAGCATTCTGATTTGCTGCCGTGTGATGGAGTCCCGGCCCCTCTCATCCTTCTGGGAAGGTGCTCTGTTTTTATGTCACTCTGCTCCCTGTCCTTCCTGTGTTTTATTAACTCAATTTGTGTCTATTTTGTAATCATAACTTAATGAACAGATCTGTCGACCAACCTTTTCTTATTTTAGGAAATCTGGCTCATATGTGAGTGTAAATCATATATAGGTTATCATCTAAATCAAAACTATTTTTAAAGGTGCAAGGGGATGCTGGGAAGAACTTTTGCTGGGACAGAAGGCAGTACTTTCCTGAGCAAGCTGGGATTCAAAATAATTTGAATAGTTTGAAAATTAAAACTATTTGTGTGGCTTGAGCCAGTAACTGCATTTAGGAAACATATGTGCCAACCTTACCATACTAGGTATGGGTTTAACACACTGTCTTGTATTCAGAGTGTGAGAGGAGAATGAAGGGGGCTATTGTAGTCTACTTTAAAAGAAACCTATTGCCAGGCGTGGTGGCACACGCCTTTAATCCCAGCACTCGGGAGGCAGAGGCAGTTGGATTTCTGAGTTTGAGGCCAGCCTGGTCTACAAAGTGAGTTCCAGGACAGCCAGGGCTATAAAGAGAAACCCTGTCCAAAAAAAAAAAAAAAAAAAAAAAAGAAACCTATTGATGTTAAAAACCAAATGATGCTGTTAACTAAAATGGCTCATACAGTCTGCGGCCCTTTTGCATAGAATATCTCCACTACTAACAAACATTTCAACTGCAGACTTCTTAAGCAAGCATGATTGTTCAAGCAAGCACACCCACAGACCATGCTTAAGGGCTGCACATGTGAGCACAGCTGCAGTGAATTGTTGCTTTGTCCTTCAGAGTTTCATTAAACCCTTACACTAGTCTGCTGAGGCAGGTGTACTGGTTACCTTCCTTGAGAGGAGTCACCAAGGCAGAAACTGACACAGTTGTTCAGCAGTAATACTAGGATTGGCACCAAAATCCATTGGGCTGAAAAATCCCCTTTCCACCACCCCCATACATACACACTTTCTACAAGACAACAAATCCTTCTTCACAAAAATGTGCAGCATGTCACTTATGTCACCTACCTTGACACTTCTGTTTTTAATTCCCTAATTTGTAAGCACAGAAAATGTGTGTGTGTGTGTGTGTGTATGTTTCTTTTTATATTTAACTCTGCACTGTAGTTTTTAACGGATGAGTCATGACCGGTTCACCTTCCCACTTCTTCCTTCCCCTGCTCCTCGTGGGACATTTTAGAAGAAGCCTGTGAGAAGGAGATACGAGCCCTATGGAATGTACTCTGATGATGATGCCAACAGTGATGCCTCCAGCGTGTGCTCTGAGCGCTCATATGGCTCCAGGAATGGTGGCATTCCCCATTATCTGCGGCAGACTGAAGATGTAGCAGAGGTTCTCAACCATTGTGCCAGTTCCAACTGGTCAGAACGGAAAGAGGGGCTCCTGGGCCTGCAGAACTTACTGAAGAGCCAAAGAACACTGAGGTGAGGACACACATCTCAGTCCCTGTTAGACTCGTCATAGGCTTTGAGGTGCCTCTGCCATTATAGATAGAGTCCTTGCAAAGTTCTAGTCACTGAGTCACCCATGTCACCCATGAGGAGACATAGTACCTGCCACCCAGATGTCTGAAAACATCTAGCAAATCCATGGTCATCTGTTAGGTTGCTTGGACATTTGGTTCCTGACAGGTGCACATCTGACAGGAGCATCCTTTAGATGATGCTCCCTGGGGAGTCAGGTTCAGAAAACAATTGTACCTGTAGGCGCACTTCTCCCCAAGGCTCCAGGATAAACTGCAGCAAGTACAAGTCTGTAAGCTCATGTATACATTCATGCGTACAATTCAGGCATACCGAGCAAGTCCTCAGTGAGATAGAGCATTTCCCAAAGCAGCAGCACGCTAGCTTTGTAATGATTATTTCTGGTACCTCTCTTTGGTATTTTATAAAATATTTAAATAGCCAAGCATTGCACAGATTAAATAAAGGGATGCATTTATACCAAATTTCCTCATATCTCTGTTGCTATTGCCATGCTATTTTGTACCTTTTTTTGAAATAACAGAGAAATAGCTAAGTATGGTAGTATATGCCTGTAATCTCAGCACTTGGGCATCTGAAGCAGGAGGATCCCTGTTAGTTCAAAGCAATCCTGGACCTACATAGTAAGTTTTGGGCCAGTCTAGACTATGGAGTGAGAGCCTATCTCTACCCCTCCCCCAAATAAAAGAAAAGAAAAAGGATGGAGAGTGGAAGATAAATCTGTTCATTAATTAAGCCTGTTTCCATGTCCTTGGTCTTAAGACCAATCTGTTATGCGGGTGTGAGTCAAGAGTACAGAACCTATAAAACACACTGTATCACACCCTTTGAGCATTACTTCAAAGAAAAGCAGGGTTGGTGGGTTTTTTTGTTTGTTTGCTTGATTGCTTGCTTGGTTTTTGTTTGTTTTGATGAATAAATTGTGAGCCTGAATAAGCTGATTTGTGGCCATGGATGAAGAATGTGGTTCATGAACACTGCTACATGTCTAGCTGTAACCCCAACTCAATATCCAGGCTGCCTCTGTCAACCATATTCACCCTTGCTCCCATTAACCCATTCTGTCCATGAAGATGATATGAGAGCTTCTGTCATATTCTTCAAGTACACAGGTACCCTAGTGATGCATCCCACACAACATGAGTGTGATTTGTCATGGCTGTTCTTGAAGTCTTGTTGACTGATCCACTTTCTGCTTTCATGGTTTTTACTAGGTCCCCTCTCCCGACTTCCCCCATCCCCCACCCCACCCAGCAATGGCCCTTAAGAACCTGCTAGCCCTGATGACCTTTAGATTACCGAAGGATCATTGAGGCATCTGGATCTCAGGTGCCTGGAGAAGTGGATTGTTCTGGTGTGACCAGAAAGAGAACAGTTCTTTCCAACCTTGATGTGAAAGGGGGATGAGAGAAGGCAGGGGCACCAGTGTGCACTGAGGATTTTCGTGGTTCTAGCGTTAGCATAGTGCTTATCCTCAGTTCCCAGCTGAATGAAAAGGTACAAGGACGCCACTGTACTTAGAGAAGAGTGTAAGTATGTGGTCCACTGAGATGCACAGTGGATACTGGTACTCACTGCCCAGCCTGGCAACCTAGTTCAGTCCTTGGGCCTGTTATAGGAGAGAACTTACCTCCACAGTTTGTCCTGTGACCCTTACACACACCCATAGTGGACACACACATACACACACATACACAAATAACCTAGCCAGTAGAAAATTGACTTGGACTGAAGTAAGGGAACTTGGTTCATACCTGTCCATGGTAGCATGGAGTAGATGGCAACCAAGTGTGTTTCCTCACACTAAAATGAGACTGAGACAATGCCTCTGAGAGCCTCAATTTCATCACCAATTAGGAAAGATAATTCATTTGAGACAGTTTTTTTTTTAATTACATAACTAAAGATTAGGTAAAGGGTTTTTAATCTATTGCATTGGTAACATTACATATTAAACTCACTTATTTCCGTTTTTTTCTCCACTAGTCGAGTAGAATTGAAGAGACTGTGTGAGATTTTCACCCGAATGTTTGCCGACCCTCACAGCAAGGTAACCAGGCCTTAAGTATATTCTGTGTGCATGCCTGTGCAAACTGTAATACACCCCAGAACTGAGAAAGAATTTCCCAACAGTCTTCATTAACATCTTCCAAAGTGTAATTCTTGGGAACTTACATGACCATTAGTTTCAAATTAAGTGTGCCTCAAATAAGGAATGTCATGAACGGAATCAGATGGAGTCTTTTATTCCATTAGCAGGAATTTATGTCTATCTCCTTTAGCCAGTGTGCTAGGTTTTAGAATATAATATAGTATATTTAAAAAATGTTACAGTAGTGGGAAAATATATATGGGTACTTTGGTATCTCAGGTAGAATTTATTTATATACTTTATACATTTATATGCTTTATGTATTTATATTTATATATGTTAAATATAGTATCTATTTGTTGCCTTTATTATAAAACCAAATTCGGCTATATCTTCTGATGGAATCTGGCTGTTCCTAAGAACTTGGTAGATGGAGTTCTGCTAGGTAGTACTTCTGCCTTTTGGGATACCAACCTTTAAGGACTGCCTTTTCAACAAGAGACTCCTTCCTCTCCCTAATCTTTCTCAGAAACCCCACCAGGGGTAGTGTTGAAAGGGGGCCTCTTTTTAAAAGTCCCTTGGATTTCACTGTATTTTAGCTAGTAAGTGCTAGTGATATCTAAAGAGTAAGAAAATGGAGAAATGAGAGAGAGAGCGCTAAGGGGTTAAACACCAGAAAGATACTAGAGTGTGGAAATGGATAGGAACTAACCTCATGTGGACAGGATTGTACCTAGTAAAGGTAGTCTCTTCCAAGTCATACTGGAGAATAAAGCCTGTGATGAGCAGAGAGTCCAGCAGCTTCCTTTTTCCTTCTTTCCTACTCTTGCTTTCTCATAGGAATTGTCCTTGAAGTAGTAAATAGCCATCCACCCATCTGTTGATTCACTCATTTACCCATCAGTTCATCCAGCCATCTGTCCACTAACTACTATCTACCTATCCATTCATCTGTCTGCTTAACTAAAGTCATCACCCTAGCCCTCTATTCATCCATGTACCCACCCTCCATCCATTCACCCAGTCATTCAGGATTTCTTGAATTGCTTCCATGAGCTAGGGATGTAGAAAAACAAGGTGAAACAAGAGCCACAGGGTACTTCTCCTCCCTCTTGTTCCTGCAACAATACTCACTCTATCTGCTATGAAGGCCTTCTGGAAAGGACAGCATCAAAGGCGTCAATTTTAAGCCCCCAAAAGACTGAGGTTAAAGTCCAAATATATAACCAAAGATCTTAACCATCAATTTTTTCTCTATGGAACTATTAAGAGTGATACAATTTAAACCATAAGTATAACATAACTGGTAAGAGTTATACCATAAGGGATATTATGTTAGATGGTTTCACATTGATGAACTTTCTGTTACCCATTACCTCTAGATTGCTGATTCAGAAGCAGAATGTGAGGATAAAGAAGGAAATTTGTTTCCATCAGAAGGCTCTTGTCCAGTGAGTTGGAGGTCTCAGTTTAGTTCATATTCTTAGCTGCCTGAGCCAAGCTAGGAATTCCCACCTATCTATCAGAGCTCGCTGACTTCCTGAGCTGTCACTGGAGGCCCCTTGTGGTGAATAGTTGCTGTGATAGAATTGAAAAGTGTGGGGTGGGTGTCCCAGTGCAGCACTAGGGTTGGGGAGCCTGGTGCCACTTCCTTCCCTGAGACAGGCTTAGGGATGCTCCACTCTGCACTCTGTTTTACCTCGAGTGGCAGCAGTAACTGCGTAGTGGCCTGAGAATTTGTCAGGAGCTCCTCTTACAACCTTATTCTTAACATCTGAAATTGGCCCACATCAAATTACTTGACAAAAGTCAATGGTCACAGAAACATGAATAGGGCTTCTACCCCTTGACGCCCTGTAAAGGTATGTTGAATGCTAGGGAATGAGTCAGAATAGTATATAACCAGGACAAGACATCACCACCCCTGTCTCTCTCTGTCTTTCTTTCTCTCTCAGAAAACTCTCCAGGATTAAACTCCAAAACATTTATTTCTCTCTGTGCTGACAGTTATGGGTTTATATTGAGGGAGAACATAGTATTTTATCAGTTCGTAGCTTTTTCAGGAAAGGAACTGCATGAAACTGGTGTTACTTTGCTGTGGACTAACATGGAATTTGTTTTGTTGCATGGCCTGGTGTGCGGTGGAATTCACAACAGAGAGTAAGTGTCAAGTACGCCCTCCCCGCTCCCCTGCCCCAAGCCCATCCCCATATTCTGCTGTGTGTTTCCTCTTAAGATGGGAGCAGTAGTTAACCTGAGTGACAAGACTGGGCTAGGCCAGCTCGGGCAGGCATTTGAAACCTTCTCAGGCTGTGGAGGAAGTCATGAAGGCAGGGTGTGAGGTGTTTGGTTTTTCTCTTATGCAGGTTTTCAGTATGTTTTTGGAGACCCTCGTGGATTTTATAATCATTCATAAGGATGACTTGCAAGACTGGCTCTTCGTCCTTCTCACACAACTACTTAAGAAAATGGGAGCAGACTTACTTGGATCTGTGCAAGCAAAAGTTCAGAAGGCTCTCGATGTCACCAGGTGAGCACTTGGTCTTGCCATCTTACTGCTGTAGGAGTCTTGGCCATAGTTTTAGTCCTCATTTTGTTTGTTTTTCAAGACAGAGTTTCTTAATGGTGTCCTGGCTGTCCTGGAACTTGCTCTATAGACCGAGCTGGCTCTAACTCTGAGGTCTACCTGCCTGTGCCTCCTGAGTGTTGGGATTAAAGGCAGCACCGGTACCACCAGGCTTGTGGTTTTAGTCTTTACACAGTTCCCCTTGCTTACATGTTACCTTTGAGTTGCTGATATTTTATGAATGCCTATGAAATGTATAGAACTTTAAAAATTCCCTTTCTTTTATAAAAAAAAAAACATTTAGAGAGGTTAATATGTAGAATATTTGTTTATATCTTTCTGAAGTTCTATTTGAATACTTCAATTTTTTTTGTAACTTGCCTCAGAAGTTTAGTGTAATGTATGATGTAGAGATCTGTTGGACCATAAACTGTCTCTAAATTAACAGTTCTGGGTGAAGTCTCATGCATGCATGAGGACCTGATATTAAGTCCCAGCACTCTTGTTTGCACTGTAATCCCAGCAGTGGGGAAGTGGGGACAGGAGAATGCTTGGGCTTGCTGATCAGTCAGCCTGACCAAATTGATGATGAGCCTTGATTTAGCAAGAGTCCCTGGCTCAAAATATTAGATGACAAGTGATAGAGGAAGACACCTAATGTTGACTGCTGGTCTCCACATGCTTTTTGTGTGCACTTTCTATGTGCATGTGTGTCTGTGTCTGTCTGTCTGTCTGTATGCATACATGTGTATGTGTGTTTGTGTCCAGAAAAAATTGATATGGAAATAATACTGAATGCACACACATACAGAAATAGACAGTTCCTCAGCTCAGAGTTCGAGAATAGTAACCATCTTTGTAGCTCGTCTGGCTGTTACCGTGACTCAGAAACACTTGGGAACTGTGCTGCTCTGCAGAAGCCTGGTGCTTGCTGTGCAGTTGAGGGGCGTTAGCATGCCTGGACTAGAAGAGAATGACAGTATCTAAAGATACTCACTGTGATCTGGCTGATTTGGTAGAAGATAGAGGCCAACGTGTGATTGATAGATCTCTGAAAAGAACAACCAAGGGATTCCCAGGCATTTGGAAGCTATTACCACAGCAGTACCTTTCATAGAACCCAGGGTTCACAGACTTGGGACAAACCCAAGGTGTCCTGGGGTTTTCTCGGGGAAGGACTCAGAGGTAACATGGTTTTTTAACAGTGAGAAACAGAAGCCGTGCTGACTTGCCTAAGGTCACAATTGGTTGCCTGTACTCAAACTCTGAGCTGAGGAACTATTTCTGTATATGTATGTGCAATCATTAGTTATTCCTGTATTAATTATTTATTATTTATTTCTGGACACACACATATGCACACACACACACACACACACACACACACATGATGGGAGGAAAATAGAATTGTGATCTCTGTTAGCTTCTTTTCCTTGATGCCCTTTCTTATAAGAGTCTTAATCTTAGGTGGCGCAGATTATTCAGTGCTTGCTCCACAAGCATGAGGACCGGAGAAAGCTCTGGGTTCGAATAGTAGATCCTATCTCAGTAAATAGAGTGATCAAGGAAGAAACTCAGCACAGTCACACACATGCACAAACAAAAAACAAACAGAAAAACGTAATCTCAATTAAATGTGTATGTCTAAGGCATTTGTTTCCCCTGCCCGATTCCCCACTCACTCAACTGCTATGCATACCTTGGTGCAGGTCCCAGAGGATAGTAGAGGTTATCAGTGATTATTCACTGTGAGCACCTTGCTCCACTGTTGTAATCTGCCCTGGTTCCTCGCCTCTAGAGATGCCTTCCAACAGGCACATTTCTTGCCTGAACACACTGACATGCCTCTGTCTTCTGGGGCAGAAGCAGGAAAGGTTGAAGCTGAAGCTACAGAGAGCTCTCACAGCTTCCAGTTGTAGAAAACAAGGATGCTCTTGGGCCAGTTTGATTACTTCGGGGGTTAGGGGAACTCCAAGGCTTTGCCTGTGATTGGCAGGTGCTCTACCACTTAGCTTAAATTTACTTTTTATAAGTAATTATGATTAAAATACCAGTTTGTAATATGTTTCCCTTTATAAAACTTTATAGTTTTCTTGTGTTATTTCTTCTAATTTCCACTTGTGTCTTGGAACATTTGATAATATTTCTTCCTCTGTTGGAATTCAAACCTGCATCCTTAGTCTCTTACCATACCTCTGTAGGAAGAGTCTCTTAGATCTCTAAGAGATCCAGAGAGAACCTTGTCTGTCACTCACTCCCAGACACTCAGCTGCCTTGTCTTTCCTGCAATGAAGATGTCACAGCCCAGTACCTCTGTTATGCAATTTTAAACTAGCAGTAGTGATTGCTACACCATAAGAATAAAAGGTGGAGAGGCAGGTGGATTTCTGAGTTCGAAGCCAGCCTGGTCTACAAAGTGAGAGCCAGGACTACATAGAGAAGCCCTGTCTGGAAAAAACCAAAAAAAAGAATAAAAGGATTGTGTTTTGCTAGCCAAAAGATCACTTGGTTAGATCAGGCATGTACAGTGGCTATAAGGCATGGGCTTAGTTACAGGCTTGAGGCAAGGAAAGGGGCTCCTTGGGCCCGGGGCATCCCTATAAGTCATAGCTGGGTAGAGAAGTTCCCAGCACTGAGCACCACACAAACATTTATCTGTGATGACCACAAGAGGCTCACCTGCACTTACAGGACTGGAGGATGCCTGCTTAGCTTCCACAGAGTGAGCTGTAAGTGGCCTAGTGCAGATAGAAAGATGGGGCCTGAGAATCACCAGTTCTCCAGTAATCAGTGTTCAGGAAGGGGGCCCCGGGTAGGAGTCCACCTGCTTGCCTGTGTTCTCTGCCTAGCTAGACTTCAGTTTTAAATTAGCTACACAGTTTTCCATATAGAAATATTAATATTTATATAAACTGAAAAGTTATATATATATATGTATATATATATATATGTATGTATGAATGTACTTTTGTATATATTAATCTACAGCAGGATTAAACATATGAACTTATTTTTATCCTAGGGATTCCTTTCCATTTGATCAACAATTTAACATTTTGATGAGATTTATTGTGGATCAGACTCAAACTCCAAACCTCAAGGTTGGTGGCTGTTCATGTAATTCAACACCTGTCATTTATGGTTGCTTTCGAGTCCCTTTTCCCTCTGTGTCTTAGGGATATAATCTTAGGGATTCTGGAGAACTAGGAGCATCTCTGTTCAGCCCGCTGTGAATGTGCTCTCATTCCTTCTGCTCCCACATGGCTAGTTCCTTTGGTACTACTGTTAGAATCTACCAGAATAATTATGCCATATTTTATTTCTGCCAACAGTGTCAGTAGCGTTAGTTGTTCTGTGTCCTTGCCAAATGTGCATTAGCTTTTTCACAGTTGAGCCTGTAACTGGGAAAAGTATTCTGATGTGGCGAGATCAGTACAGTGTTAGAATAATTTTTTAATAGTAACGTTCTCTGAGACAGGTAGAAAGTCACACCTGTAATGACAAGACAGCTCAGTCATGTTACTACACAAAGAAAGGAGGCTGTGTGTGCTCATATGTAGTCTGTTCCTTGACCACTGACTTTTCTTGAGGCTCTAGGATAGGTCTCATAGATAGTAGCCTTCTTCTCATGAGAACAAAAACTAATGGAGAAACTGGGAGGAGTATGAGATGGGGGATGGGAATTGCCTGCCAGGTCCTGGCCCAGAACGTTTACAGAACAGGCTGCAAAGCTGAGCTTGGCCTTCTGGCCAGTGGGAAAGCTATTGTCTTTGAGAATCTAGGAGCACGGATGTGGAGTAGACCTGTCAGTGCATGTATAAACTTCATCAGGGACAGAGGGGAAGTTCCCCCTTCGTGGCGTTCGCTTTTCGTCTGAATGCCAGCCAAGAATTCTATTCAAAGATTGTGACAGCCAATGCTTAACATTTATAATCATTGGTCTTTCAGGTCAAAGTAGCAATCCTGAAATACATCGAATCTCTAGCCAGACAGATGGACCCCACAGATTTTGTAAATTCCAGCGAAACAAGACTAGCTGTTTCTAGGATCATAACATGGACTACAGAACCAAAGAGTTCAGACGTGAGAAAGGTATGTTCACAGAGCTGAAGCAAGACTCCAGGCTTTCCTTAGCTAGGCATACACATCCCCTGGAAGAGTGTGTTCTGCCCCACACACCCACCTAGCTGTGTCACCACGGCTGTGCTGGTAGTGCTTCTCCATCCTGCTCTGCCCATCTGTAGTCTGATGGAGCAACCTGTGTAATAAATAGCAAAGCATTAGTAGTTGTGAGTTTGCTGGCACTGTGCTCTGATGAGGGATGGGCAGATCTGGGGCTCACTGTGGCTGCAAAGGTGCCTGGGAGTGAAACGTAGTTTTAACCTAGCCCTGTGTTCAATATGTGGCTGAGGATGCCCTTCAACTACTTTTTAACAAAAGGATTTAAAATTTTTTATGTGCTTGGGTGTTTTGCCTGCATTTATGTCTGTGTAGCATGTTTGTGCCTAGTGCCTACCAAGGTCAGAAAAGAGAATCAGATGCCCTAAAACTGGAGTTCTGGAGGATGTGAGCCACCATGTAAATGCTGGCAACCAAGTGGTGAACCTCTTGTAAGAGGAACAGGTGGCTGGGTGTGGTGGCGCACACCCTTGATCCTAGCACTCAGGAGGCAGAGGCAGGAGGATTTCTGAGTTCGAGGTCAGCCTGGTCTACAAAGTGAGTTCCAGGACAGCCAGGGCTATACAGAGAAACCCTGTGGGGGGGTGGGGGGGGGGGGACGGACACGGGACAAGTGTTCTTAATCACTGAGCCATCTCAGTAGCCCCTTTATTATTTTTGACTTGTGTTTGTTTGTTATGTGGGCATGAGCATGTCTGAGTATAGGGACCCTGGGAGATCAGAAAAAGCCCTCATCCTGGAGTTGGAATTCCAGTTTAAGCCTCTGCTTGGGTTCTCTGCCAGAACACTATGTACTCTTAATTCTTAATACCCCTGCCCCATCCCTATGACCTTGAACTTTGGTCCTCCAGCCTTTACTTTCCCAGTGCTGAGATTGCAGGCCTGTGCTACTGCATACAGCTTATGTACTTCTGGGGATCACATCTGGCTTATGTTACTTTGGTGATCAAGCCTAGGGCCACATTCGTGCTGAGCAAGCAGCTTATCAGCTGAGCCCTACTGATGGCCCCTTTGAAGCATTTTAAACCAAATAGGCTGATAGAGTTCACACTCATTAACTTCCTTTTTTTTTTTTTTTGTTTTTTTTTTTTGTTTTCTGAGACAAGAGTTTTTCTGTGTAGCCCTGGCTGTCCTGGAACTCACTCTGTAGACCAGGCTGGCCTTGAACTCAGAAATTCGCCTGCCTCTGCCTCCCAAGTGCTGGGATTAAAGGCATGCGCCACCATGCCTGGCTAACTTCCAATATTTTTAATATTTCCTTTGTTTCATTTTTAGCTCCATTTTTCAGGGATGTTTCACTCTGCAAGGAGAAGGGAGTTTTAGTATTTAAGGTATTTTTTCAAAACGAAAAGCAAACTCACAGCATTCAAAGGGTATTGCCTAACAGACTGTGGCTGCTGGAAGCCTCCCAGAGATACCCAACTATTACCTGGCGTGGCTACTTCAACATTAACCTTTTCCTTGTGTAAGTGTGCCAGCTAGATGTCAGTGGTCACTAGACCTTTTCCAGGGCACTGTATTGGTGGAAAGTGATGGAGAATGTTACCTGGAAACAAGTTTGCTGCTTGGCCTCCTTTTGGCTTCTGCCTGTGCAGCTGAGCAAGGCATTTAATCTCATGAGTTTCTTGTCTTTGAGAGGCTGATAATACTTAGCTGGGGCATCGAGAGCAGCCTTGATTTCAGTAAGAAAAAGATCCTCTTACATCTTTTGCTGTTGTCTAAGGGTTGTTTGGGATTTGTTGCTGTTGAGAAACAAGTTGAGAATCAAGCTCTTTCCAGTACTTAGGAAGTTATATTATATATGAAAGACCATCTAATAAAGGCAATAGAATTTTTCCCGTTAAATTTGTTTGATTCCTCCGGGCAGTGGTGGCGCATGCCTTTAATCCCAGCACTTGGGAGGCAGAGGCAGGCGAATTTCTGAGTTGAGGCCAGCCTGGTTTACAGAGTGAGTTCCAGGACAGCCAGGGCTACACAGAGAAACCCTGTATCTCGAAAAAACAAAAAACAAAAAAACCAAAAAATTGTTTGTTTCTGTCTTGTGTGTGAGTATGTGCATGTGAGATGCTAGAACTCAGACCCAGGGCCTTGGAAGGCTGGCAGGCTCTCTACTCCTGTGCTGTATCTCCAGCCCTTAGCTTTTTGAGACAGAGCTTGATGAAGTTCAAGCTTAGCACTTTGAATCTCCTGCCTCCTTTTCCCAGTTCTGGGTTACAGTGTGAACCCCTAAGTCCAGCCATAGTATTTAATTGCATGTTCCTCCTTAACAATTCTCGATGCTGTATGTCTGCTTATCTTGTGTGATTGTCTCTGTCAAATGTCAAAGCCGGTGTCACTTTTCAGTGGGCCAGGGGCCAGGGACCTTTCACAAGTGCCTGCTGATTCCTTGGCTTCCTCAGGTTTTGAGAAATGTGAGCAATGGAGGTGTGGCAAAGAAACCTAGGAAGAATAGACACGTGTGCGACGCATCCAGAAAAGTATGCAGATCTCTGAAGGGTGACATTTCTAAATGACTTAAGAGCAAGATGGCCCAGCGGGTAAACGCTCTTGCCACCAAGCCTAATGAACTGGGTTTGATTCATGAAACCCATGTGGTAGAAGAAGAAAAATGTCTCTTACAAGTTGTTCCTGGTCCCCACATAATGTTGTAGTACATGTGCACCTCACCACACACATACACACACAAGTGTTAATGTAAAATATGTGTGTGTTTGTGCATGTATGTATGTATGTATGTATGTGTGGGGAGCAAGCCTAATCTAAAACCTAAGAGTTGACTGTGAACTTAACCATGACTGCTTCTCATGTCTCACTTCGGCCTCTGATTGCCCTTCATATCACAGGAAGCAAGACTTCTCCTCCTCCCACGAAGGACTGTGATTAACTAAGACACCCAGCAAAGGTCAGGGTACTGAGGTCTCACTGTCCCTGACTTCTGGCTCAGGGGCCTCAGCCTTGATGAAGCTTCACTTTGAGCCAGCAGACAACCTCCACTGACTGTTTCCTCTTTCTAATGCACCCTCCCCTCTTCTGCTCACCAGTCCCAGCGTCAGCGTAGTCGAGCAGGGGAGGATGTCCCTGGTAGGTCAGTTCCCACCTGCTCTGGGCCTGGAGAAGGAAGCTTGGAAGAAAGTTGTAAACAGGTAGATGGAGCCCATATACTAACCCCAAGCACACTCTCTGTCCACCTTCACATTGTCCGTACCAGTTGCCCCCTGTGAGGCCACTGAGAATTACCATTAATATGATGGCATGTGACTCTGTGTGCCTGGTTTGATGTTGGTTCCTGATTAACTACCTTCCCAGTGAATGGTTTCTAAGTGTTGCTCACTACCAAATCAAATAGAACAGCAAGGGGAGTATTGTAAATATCCAGGACTCAGGCAGACACCTTTCCCCAAGTTGGGGCCCAGTGCCCATGGATCAAGGTGCTGCTGCCATGCAGAGGAAGGGGGGACAAGAAGATCCCTGGGGATGCTGAGCCAGCTAGCCCAGTCTGCTTGGCAAGCTCCAATCCACTGAGTGATGGTGGGCAGCACCTGAGAAACAACCTGGAGGTTGTCCTCTGGCCTTCATGTGAACCCACACATACACACACACATAATTTTTTTTTCAAAGTACCTTGTCTTCAATGGTTTTGTAAAGGAAGTTTACTCTTCTCAGTAAATTAGAAACTTTGTGTCCTTCTGTTTTCCCACATCAGAAGTTTTTACAACTGAGTAGTATCAACACTGAAACATATATTAAAGTTTAATTTATGTCCTGCCTGCTTGGAAGAAGTCCTTTCTTTTGTAAAGTGTACAGCTGCCAGGCAGATGATGATCCTAGGAGTTCTCAGCAGACAGTGAGTTTTGAAGAACCTTTTACCTACTCCTGAATTCTACTAGAAAGGAACAAGCGAGAATCACTGGGGCTGAAGAGATAACTCAGAGGTTAAGAGCACTGACTGTTCTTCCAGTGGTCCTGAGTTCAATTCCCAGAAACCACATGGTGGCTCCCAACCATCTATAATGGGATCCAATGCCCTTTTCTGGTGTGTCTGACAGCTACAGTGTACTCATATATAAATAAAATAAATTTAAAAAAGAAAATTGAGAATCACTCTTAAGATTCCATTTGACCCTGAAATTACCAGGCCATAACAAATTCTAAATTGTCCACTAGAAAAAGCTAGCAAGGGGCTATGAAGATGCTTCAGTGGGCAAAGTGCTTGTATAATTGTGAGGGAGGGCCTGAGTTCAGATCCCCAGGACCCATGTGAAGAAGCATGGCAGAACATGCTTAAGATGCCAGAGGAGCGGAGGCAAGCAGGTCCCCAGAACTCACTGGCCAGCCAGCCTAATCAAATCAGAAATGCATGCCACACACACACACACACACACACACACACACACACACACACACACACACGTTAGTAACACTTGGAAAATTTTACCAGGCTACCTCAGCGGTTCTGGCAGTGGTAGAGGCTGTGCAGGGGCATGTGTGAGAATGTTGTGTGTCTTTTCCACTTTCTGAACTAGTAAGCATGAATTATACCCCGGGTTTTTTACAAATGCTCTTTAAGTAGTTTAGTATTGGAAAGTGACCTTTTTGTTTGTTTTTGAGACGGAATATTGCTATCTAACTTGGCTGCTAGCCTTGAACTTATAGAGCTCCTCCTGCTTCTGTCTCCCAAGTGCTGGGTAGAATTATCCTCCAGTGTAATCATCTTGATAGTAATGGCAGATATAATCTCCCTTTCTCGCTTGCTTGGATTCCGGTATTTTCAGTTCTCACTAAATCACAGAGTTTAGGGACATAGCAGTCTCATTGTCAAAGTTTGATTTGAAATCTTTTTAAAAGCATAGTCTCAAATTATATTTTTAATTTCTGAAGTTTTGATCTTAGAAAAGACTGTACTTGGTAACCACCTTTAAGCCAAAGCTTGACTTTTGAGGACTGAAAAGGTGGTTCACAGCTGCCTGTACCTCCAGCTCCAGGAGATACAAACGCCTTCTTCTGACTTCTGCAGACATATGCATATATGCTCATGTGTGTACATACACATAATCACACACCCATACACAGGAGAAAAGGAATAAAAATAAATATTTTTAAAGTAAAGGGGGCTGGAGAAATGACTCAGCAGTTAAGAGCACTTACCTGCTCTTGCAGACCCCAGTGCCCACATTAGGTGGATCACAACCACCTGTAATTCCTACCCCACAGGATCTGACACCCTCTTCTGGCCTCTGTAGGTGCACATGCATGCACACAGCATATGCATACACACATTCACACACTCATTAAATACATGTGTGTTTTAAATTTAGCATTGGGATTATTTGAAAAGCCTACCAAGTTAGAAGTTAAAGGTCTTACTGTGTGCTTTCTTTCCTGAGATAAAAGTAAACCTTCATAAATAGCCAAGAATTTGCACATCGTCTAGGGCTACAAGGCTACTGTTCTTAAAAGATGCTGTTTTTTATTAGTATCATGAAAATTTTCAAGTTATTTTGAGGCATTACATGTGCATTATTCTGGGAGGAAATATGGTCTCTTAAAGACACTGGCACATTTCACAATGAAGATAGACTGTTCCAGAATGCAGTAAGTAGAGTACTTGCCCAGCATGCCCTTGTTCTGTCCACAGCTCCTCGTACTATGGCATGGTAGTGTACAGCTGTCATCCTGGTACTCCAGGGGTGGAGTCAGGAAAACCAGAGGTTCACAGTCATCACATATAGCAAGTTCAGTACCAAGCCGAGGCTCTGTCTGCAAGATGAAGAGACAGTTTTCAGGGGCCTCTATGCACATGCAAAGCCCAAGTCTCTGTGCATCCTTACTGCAGTGATGGCACACTTGTGTTTTCGTGTGCTGAAATTCTCCTGTCTGCCTTCTCCTCACGGTGTGATTTTCCTGCATGTGTGTGGAGTTTCCCTAACGTCTCATGAACTGTTTCTAACAGTACAGACTTATTTGCACACTGTTTGAGGTTGGTTTTGTTCCACAAATCACCTGACAGTACCTTCATTTGTTTGAAACAGATTGTTTCATATGGTGCTTAAATCAGGAAAGTATGTTTTATCATAGTACGTCATCAGTAATGATGTTTCTCGGGTGTGGTTAAGAGTATGCCAGCCACCTGGGGTCTTGGGTAGTGAGGCTGAGAGAAAGTCTGGTAACAGTCTGTGATGATCAGGAGAGGAAATGGTGTCTGGTGCATTTAGAAAGATGAAAAAAGAATTTTTTATTCCACAAAGAATATTCTTAGTTTTTAATTTGACCCTATATCATGGAAAGTATTCCAAAGACTTTACTGTAATCCTAAATATTATAGTCTTTGAAAAGATGTCTTACAGTATAGTCAGTTAAAATAAAAATGAAATAGAAACTAGAAATAGTTTTGCATAATTTTTTTTCTTTCTCTTGACTCGTAGAAATTAACAAGAAATGGCAATTGGTATTTACCAGAAGCATCTTTCAGTTTAGTTTGAGGGTTTTTTGTTTTTGTTTTTTCTTTGTTGTTGTTTAAGACAGATTCTCTCTCTCTGCTCACTTGACCTGCCTGGACCACATTGTATAGACCAGGTTGCGAGCACTCGGAAATTGGCCTCTCTGCCTCTGCCTCTCTGCCTCTGCCTCTGCCTCTGCCTCTGCCTCTGCCTCTGCCTCTGCCTCTGCCTCTGCCTCTGCCTCTCTGCCTCTCTGCCTCTCTGCCTCTGCCTCTCTGCCTCTGCCTCTCTGCCTCTGCCTCTGCCTCTGCCTCTGCCTCTCTGCCTCTGCCTCTCTGCCTCTGCCTCTCTGCCTCTGCCTCTCTGCCTCTGCCTCTGCCTCTGCCTCTCTGCCTCTGCCTCTCTGCCTCTGCCTCTGCCTCTCTGCCTCTGCCTCTCTGCCTCTGCCTCTGCCTCTGCCTCTCTGCCTCTGCCTCTGCCTCTGCCTCTGCCTCTGCCTCTGCCTCTGCCTCTCTGCCTCTGCCTCTCTGCCTCTGCCTCTGCCTCTCTGCCTCTGCCTCTGCCTCTCTGCCTCTCTGCCTCTCTGCCTCTCTGCCTCTGCCTCTGCCTCTGCGCTGAGATAAAAGGCAGGCACCACCACACCCAGCTTCAGTGTTTCTAAGTCAGCCTCCTCACTGATTCCTGAGTCTTTGGTCTTTAAGCTCAGACTCTTCATGGCTAAGCCACAGCCTTAGGAGCACAGTGCTTGAGGGAAAGTTCCTGTCTCTTGTTTTAGATTGCTTTCCCATGGCCACCATCACTGCAAGTGCCCCTGCGTTCACTCAGTTAATAAAATTGTTTCCCAAAGGAAACAGAGTGCACTTTTGTCTATCTCAGTATCCAGTTTGTTCCCCCTAAGTCTTTGTTCTGCTTCTTAGGCATAAAAGAAGACGTTTTTCATGTGTATTTAAAATTTCTAATTTAGCCAACTGCAGTGGGGTAGAATGTCCCAAGATAAACCCAACAGTAGTTTGTCTAGAAACTTCCTCTTCCCAGGGTGCACTGCCAGCTTGCCCACTTCTCACTAGAGTGAGAACAATCTTAAACATTTAATATTTTTATTATTATATAATGTGATATTATTAATATTCTCCCACTTCCCAGCTTCCTTCCTCCTGCTAGACAACAAAGGAAATGTGTCATCCAAGGCCAGAGCATTACAACAGAAGCAAGGACTATTCCAGATTGAAGTCAGGTTCTCTGTGCTTGTGACCTCTCTGGTGGCGTGGTGCACACTTGTCACTTAGCCATGCCTTCCTTTTCTAGGCAGCACAAATTGTGCTCATCTCTCTGTTTGAACTGAACACGCCTGAATTTACCATGTTACTTGGTGCCTTGCCAAAAACATTCCAGGATGGTGCCACCAAACTCCTGCATAACCACCTCAAGAACTCCAGTAACACCGGTGTGGTAAGTGCCCACTCATGGTTTGATCATGACCTCCAAGGGACCCTCACCTAGCCACCAGGCTGAGTGACAGCCAGCTTCCTTGTCCTCTCATAACAAGCTTTGAGCCTATGAGATTGGGGTCCTTTCTGATCCTGGCTTATGCTCCAGAAGTAAATGGATTTAGTACTCCTGTGGGTAAGGTTGTCAAGTCACTCAAATATTTACTAAGTTGTTTTATTATTCCTTCATTGCTGGAATCGTAGTTATTTTATTCCTGTAGTGACAGAGTTACTTAATTGTATCACTTAGCAGAGCTATTATTCGTTCCTTTCCTATTGCACTGACCAGAGGAACGGAAGAGAGGATGTGTCTTGGGTGACATTTCCAGTGTTGTTCAGTCGTCATGACTCGGGGGTTTGGGGGTGGGGGGCAAGTGGCAGGAGTAGGGGGCAGCTGGTCACACTGCATCTGCAGTTAAGGAGCAGAGAATAGTGGTCACTTGCTGGTGCTCAACTCATTTTGTTCCTTCTATTCTGCCTGGCACTCTAACCCCTGGGATGACAGTGCCGGAATTCAGGGTGGGTCTTCCCACCTTAATTAATCCAGTCTTGATAGTCTCTTGCCAACTTGTCCAGTGATTGGTCTTTTACGTGATTCTGGATTTTGTCAGATTAGTAGTATTAGCCACCATAAACTGACAGTGCCATTAAGCTTCAAGCGTTCCTGCAGAACAGTTATCTGTTGATGCTTATAACTTGCTGCAGGGTTGGGGTGGGGCAGGGGTTGTCATTGTGGACAGATCCCACGCATTTACTTACACATGGGTTAAGAGACAAAGGGAAAGGGTGCTTGGACTTTCAAGAAAACCTTTGGATAACTTTGCCTACACTCCTTTGCCCCAGGGATCTCCAAGCAATACAATTGGCCGGACACCTTCCCGCCACCCCAGCAGCAGGACCAGCCCCCTGACCTCACCCACCAACTGTTCCCATGGGGGACTATCTCCAAGGTAAGCTCATTCCACAGAAGTGAAAAATGAAAGTGCCCCATCTTTTGCAGCCTGCTTAGACTTAAGCTGAAAGCAGAGTCTAGGACAGGGGTGTGGGCTCCCTCCTCCCACCACTTGTAACTGTGTAGTCTTTGTGAGTTAGCTCCTGCACCACAGTGAGTAGTTTGTGCTCCATGTTCTCTGTAGTTCTGCTAGCTCTAAACACTGAGCCAAGTACCTCATAAATGTAAACACTGAAGGTCACACGGATTCTTGAGGAAGCGCTTCAGCTGTCCTCTAAAACGTAGAGAATCATAATGGTATTATTGAGTTAGCAATAGACCCTTTAGAGTCTGCACCAAGCCTGGGGTAGTTTTCCAGTCAGTTTTCCACTCCAGACCTGCCTGTTTCCTATTTAAAGCAGATGCTGCTCTGCAAAGACAGTGGCTGGAGACTTGCACATCATGGCGTTCAGCATGTACAGACTCCTGTTAGTCTGGGGGCCTAACTTCTTACTTGTTAGTTTTATTTTTGTTTTTGGGCTGTCTGCTAAGTAGTCCTAGTTGGCTTGGAACTTTCCATATATAGCTTGTCTTGGCCTCTAGGCTCCTGAGATGGCAGTCATATATCACCATGCCCAACAGTAGGGTGACTACACAGGAGAGGTGTCTCAAGGCTTCTTAGACCTCAGAGTGGTGGCTCTATGAAGCCACAAAATATTCTGGATCACCAATGACCTCAAGTGCTATATTTTATCTATGAGAAGTCAAGGTCTTTGGGCTATAAAAATATGCCAAATATACCCTTTCCTGATATATTTTTCACCTGCTAAAGGGATGTCCACATTTATTTTTGTTTTTGCCTTTTGTTTTGGTTTTTGTTTTGAGACAGGATCTCATTTAGTCCAGGCTGACTCAAACTACATAGCAGAGGATAACACTGAACTCAAGATCCTATGCCTCCACTCCTTCTCTACCCACCCCCAATGATGGGAATTGCAGGCATGTAAGATCAAGCCTAGCACACTGGTGCTTTTAAATATAGTGGATTCCTTTCTTACCACTAGCGTCCTCTTCAGACACCAGTTATTCAATGTCATGGGACAAAGACAATCTGTGCTTGGGGAAAGCATGTGTTCTATAAGCTGTTACCACACCTTGCTGTCTTTGAATGCTTTGTATGGGCTGTATTATCAAGTAATATCTATAATATCAGATCCATACTTGATCTGTAGTATCAAGCATGATGCTATATCTCCAGATTCGATCTGTGTTGTTAGAGTTGCAGCATGTTAGAATCAGACAGACACTGATGAGAGGCACTCTGCCCTTCCAGTGATTGACTGCTAAGATCACTGAGGTACATGGTTTAGCCTGAGTGATCAGGGTGCAGTACAGACAGTGAAAACTTTATGGAGAATGCATGTTCTCTATAAATTAATGCTTTGTCTCAGCATGATGCTTTGTATTCTTAATTAGGAAGCCTGTTCTTCCATAGTTCGTATATCTTTCAGCTATTGCATTGTTAGGTAATGAGAAAAGATAATACCTCAAATTAAGTATTTTACTACTTTGATACTAGGTTAAAAAAACTGGCTAGAAATTAATCTTTGCAGGTTTCCAAAACATTAAAAATGTTCATTAATTCTTAACCATAGCTTTAAAAAAATTTAAAAAAAAAACCTCTTAGGAGAAAGAAATGAAGAGATTTATTTTCAATATCGAAAGTTCTGGCTGTGACCAGAATATATCTTCTCATGGCCATGTCTTCTTTAGTGAATTACTCAGTTAATGTAGTTTTAGGTTAAACACAAGAGTTGAGTAGCTTGCACATCTCTCAAGGGGTAATAAACGTCACCTCTGCCATGTTTCTAAGCCAAGCATGATCTTCAATGGAAAAAAATAGAAGACCGGCTATTTGGTTGGGTTTGTTTGTTTGTTTATTTGTTTTTTAGTTCTGCACATCAAGATGAACTAGGATTTTTGTTTTAATCCAAAGTTCTGTAATTTGATCACGGTGATAATAAAGGACTGTTTAAAAGTAGTAATAGCTCTAATTTGATGGTAGCTTTAGATTTCCCTGGTGAGAAAGTTCTTTTTATCGACCCAGTAGTATCATGTCATTACTGATTGGTGCGTGAGAGAGGGGTGGCTGCCAGCTATTCCCAACTAATGAGCAGGTATGACCCGATATCTGAGTGGAGATTATCGTTTAACACATAATTATATTTTACAATTTTGTGGTAGAGAAGAATTGCAGTGGCAAGTATCTCAGATCTTGCTGCAGTCTGCTCTGTGTTCCTGATGATCATGTCCCAGAACAGAATGGAACTGCATAATCACCTCTGGGTGCACTGGCAAAGCTGCCCTTCAGATGGCTCTTGTTTTTCTCCTGGCTAGGTGAGGTAGCATCTCTAGACCATGGCAAGTGTTCATATCAAGCCCAGCCCACATGTGGAACCACACTTGGGTACCACCCCTGATCCTCTCTTACCCCCAGCCTAAATGTGGCTTGAAAAGGGCTTTAGATTCTGTACCACAATGACCTTTCATCTCCAGGCTGTATTTTCCCTACCAAGCGGGTTCTGTGCCCCTCCTCAGGGATGCTAACACCCAGGGACACCAGCTGTGAGAACTGTGTTGGTGGTACTGAAGGTGGTGATGGCTCAATTGGTAAACCACTTGCCTTCCAAGCATGAGGACTTGAGTTCAATCCTCAGAACCCAGTTTTTTAAAAATGTAAAAGGCTAGGCACTTCTATTCCCAGCAGTAATGAGATAAGAGGTGAACACTAATCCCCAGGCCATGCATGCAAGCCAACCTACCTAGCCTAGCCTACTTGGTGAAGTTTCTGGATACTTGGACGACTTGTCTCATTAAAAATAGAAGGCACCTGAGCAGCCCCTGAGGTTGTGGTCTGACCTCCATACAGACTGCTGCAGCAGGCAGGATAAGACTTGTGGGGGCCTCCGCAAGCCCGGGTCAGTTACTGACACTGTGACAAGCAATTGGATAGCTGTGTTCCCGGGTGCATTTTAGTTTCCTATGGGTGAGACAGAAGCAGAGGAATGCCATTTCATGTCTGTAGTTTATTTTCTCCTCTGAGCTGGCCAGCTGAGACTTATTGCTTCATCTACCCACCCTCCAGGGTACTCTGTCTTCTGAACTCTGACTAGATCCCCAGCTCAGCAGCACTGTCTGCTGCCCCAGAGTCCCCACACTATAGTGTAGTTTTAGAGCACCTCAACTGTCCCACTTGAATTAAGTCTTGAGAGTACTACCTCCAGTTCTTTCTGAAATGACTCAGGTACCACATTAGCATCCTCAGTTTCCAGTGCTTCCAATGTACTGGAAGCACATACAGCCCAGGCAGACAGTATGCCCTCTCAAAGGTATGTACATGGCTACTCTAGGGGTCCCCTTTGACTTTGGGTTGTTTTTTTGTTGTTGTTGTTGTTTTTTGTTTTTTGTTTGTTTTTGTTTTTTCTTATCCAGATACAGTGTTTCTCCATGTAGCCTTGGATGTCCTGGAATTCACTCTGTAGACCAAGCTAGCCTCTAGCTCACAGAGAGATCTGTCTGCTTCCTGAGTGCTCTGCCAAATGTATTTGTGTATTTTTTTTTTAAATGTAGAACTCTGTCTGCACATACACCTACATGCCAGAAGAGGGCATCAGATCCCTTTATAGATGGTCCTAAGTCACCATGTGGTTGCTGGGAATTGAACTCAGGACCTCTGGAAGAGCAGCCAGTGTTCTTAACTGCTGAGCCATCTCACCAGCCAACCTCAGTTGATCAATGCTATCAGCTTAGCCTATGGTTGGGGAAGAAAAAATAAAAACAGTCCTAACTGAGAAGCCAACTGTAAAATGAACCTGTTCTTTTTTTTCCCTCCATGTACAAAGTACTAAATTTTGCTCCAGCTGACTTTATAAGTTTGTCAGAAAAGAGGAATTCTAAAGAAACTCCGATGGAGCATCTCCCTCCTCCCCTCCCCCTTGTATCTATGCTTTTCTCTCTCTGATTTTCCTCTTCTGATCACTGCAGTCGGTTGTGGGGTTGGAGTGCCGACGGGCTATCGAAGCCCCCACCTCCCTTTTCTCAGCCTAACTCCATTCCCACCGCTCCCTCCCACAAGACTCTCAGGCGCTCTTACTCTCCCAGGTAACATGCTACCTGTTAAATTTGTTCAAGATGTCACAATATTATTGTGTTCCCAATATTGCCCTGGGTCTTTTAGAAAGCCTCTGAGCTCCTCTGGTGAGATTCCTGCCTCCATTTAAACTTGCAGGAATGGAGCCTGGGTGAGACAAGTGAGCAGGAACAGGCTTGGGAGCCAGGCTGCTGCTCTGTCTAAGAGACAGTGACCCTTTAACCACCTAACCATTTATTCTCATGGGCTGTTTGTCCAAGCATAGCAGTCAGGACCCATCATGATATCCAGGTAGACAGAGGTGGGTGCAGTTTCCTTAATGTGAGTCCCAGGTGCAGAAGAGCTAAGGGCCAGGTAAGACTGTGCTTTCCACAAGTCGCTGTCCCTACTGTGAATTCACAAGTACTGTTTCACAGCAACCGGACAGAAAGCCCTGAGAGGTGTTGCTTTTTACTGCAGTGATAAGACAGCTTGCGGAGGAAAGGCTTTATTTCAGCTTACAGTTTGTAGTCTGTCTTCCAGAGAAATCAGGGAGGGAACTGAAGCGGTAGCCATGGAGGAGTGCTGCTTACTGGCTTGCTCAGCCTGATTTCTTATACCACCCAAGCCTAAGACATGACACCACCCACAGTGGGGTGGTGGGCTCCCACATTAACCATTGGTCAAGCAAATGCCCTACAAGCAATGTGATGGAAACATTTTCCCAACTGAGGTTCTTCTTCCCAGATATATCTAGCTCAAGTCAGGTTAACAAAAACAAAAAAAAGCAGGATAGGTTGTGTCATTGTCCTATCTCCCTAAAAATGCCCTACCTAGGGCGGAAGCTGGTTTTATGGCAGAGCTCCTATTCTTTTGCTACACCTGGTGTTCTTAGCCCTCAACTGACAGAAAAGAAAGGTCCCCAAAACAGACTTCCTCTCTCCCCATTGGTTTCTTTTTGTCATTCTGACCCAGTGACCCTACCCACCTGCCATCTGGTTCTCCACAGGGTAGTCACTGGGCTACATTAGGGTGACATGACCAGCCCTTAGGTCAATGGCTGTTGGTTGACTGAGTTACTCTTCCTAATCTGACTCATAGCGAAGCCCCTCCGTGTCTAATTGGAACGGTTACAGGGGATCAAAGCTTGGGCTTTAACCTAAACAGTTATGTCTTGGGATTGTGTCCAGGCTAAAATGGGGTGCTCTGTGTCACATGCAGATTCACCTCACCAGCCTCTGCACAGTCTTCATGTGACACCCCTCAAGTCTCAGGGTTGGGGGCTAGAGAGGAGCACTTACTGTTTTAGTCTGAGCACCTCCATCAGAGGGCTCACAAATGCCTGTAACTTTAGCTCTAAAGAGCTGACACCACTTCTGGCCTCTGAGTGCCTATGCAAACACAAAAACAAAAGATAAACATTTTTTAAAAATAGGTTTAGGGTTGTTTGTCCAACCCACTTCGTGATGACAGCCTTCCTGGGAAACTCTTCCCTAAGTGAAGGCTTAAAGGGTATTGATCTGAAAAAAGGCAAACAGTAGACAGCATCAAGCCTAAAAGGGGATGATGCCGGTCACTAGAGAACAGTCATCTTTCGCACCCAGAGCTCATGATTTCAGCTTCATTCTAAGGGTGCTTGAAAAAGAAACCTTAGGGATTGGACACACGCTGCTGCCGATGTGATAGCTGGAGTTGTAACATTCCTGGAAAGTGACAAAGGGGACAACAGCTGGCAGAGCCTTTACTTTCCTCTTCTCACAAGAGGCCACTGTGATAGGGCAACCATTAGAACTAGAGCGAAATATTTTAAAAGAGTTTGGGTTGAAAATCATGGGGTAAATTTATCTGAAACCCAACATTCTCTAAAGCAACACATTGAAAATAATATTGTGACATCCCTTAAAGACTGAACGTTCCTCCAGACCACCTCTCATCCATCCATCACTCTTTCAATTTTTTTTTCTTTTGCATGGGCTATGCTGTTATCTTTGGTTGTTGTGATTTAAAGTATTTAAGGCATTCTTTTACATTATTCATATATATATGTATATATAAATTTTGAGTCATAATACTCAGTCTCTATATATAATAGTGTACTGGTCAGATGTATAAACACTCCTGTGCAGAAGCTGGTGTTGCAGAGTACCTAGGACAGAGACATGGAACAGTCTCTCTAGTCATACTTTGAGTAGTTCTATAGAGTTGCCTTGGGGACAACCTGTGAACTCCAAATGCCTGGAACCCTTGAGTACTGTTCTGTCTATTTTTAATTTAACTTCTCATGGGTATGCACATTGGGTTTCAGCTGCAGAAGTATTCAGGGATCATGTTTCTTTTTGTTAGGTTTCAAGGCCAGTTGAGTTGGCATGTCTTGTTGGAACTCTCCTAATACAGCTGATATGTACTTTCTTTCATTTATCAGGAAAGATGGATTCTGTCTGGACCAGTTTTGCGGTGTTAAGTGTATAGCTTCCATCCATGAGAGTGAGCTCAGGGTTTTTGCTGTAGCCAGCATTATAAAATACTTAGATCATTGCACCTTCCAGTGGGCAGAGATCTGGCTAGTCCTATGACACGCTCCAAGGGAGGAACTTAGTAAATTCTGGTTGTTTTTAACTTAGAGGAAATGTATTTCTTGCGCAATGCATGGCTTGGCAGTGTTGCCATTAGGAAGAGATCTCACCAGTGGACACCTTGTTACTTAAGTTCTCACTTTGTTAAAGAACTAATTATGCTGTTGCTAGGTTCTGCACAGCAAGGATTTTTGGAGTGCACCCAGCTCCTTGGCTAGCTCAGGACTTTCTATAAGTGAGTTAGCCTCTAGCATCTTGTCTTTTCTTGAATACAGTATTAGTTACTTTTCTATTGCTGTGATAAAATAGAAGACTTCATTTGGGCTTATGGTTTCAGAGGATCATGACAGAGAGGCATAGCAGCATGTGGCAGGCATGACGCAGGAAGCTGAGCTTTAGCTATGAGCATGAATCCAAGTGAACAAACTGGGCCGAGACCACAAACACTCAAAGCCTAGCCCAGGTGATGTGCTTCCTTCAACAAGGGCTCACCTCCAGCCACCAACTGGGGACCAAATGGTCAGATATCAGAGCCTGTGTGTGACATTCTCATTCAAACTACTAAATTCCACTCCCTGACCACCATATAATGATACAAAATGGTTTTAGCCCAATTTCAAAGTTCCCATAGTCTTTTCAGTCTAAAGCCCAGTCTCTTTTGAGACTGTAGGCAATCTCTTAATTATAACTCCCTGTAAAATCAAAGGGCAACTTACATATTTCCAGCGTATAATGGCACAGAAGGGACATTACCATTTTAGAAGGAAAGGATGGGGTATGATCAGGAATTACTGGACCAACACACGACTGAAACCTGGCAGAGCAAATGCTGAATCCTCTAGCTCTAAGTTCAGTGTATGGGGCTTTCATTTCAAAGGGGTCAGATTTCTCTGCCCCTCCAGCTTGGCTGCCTGTGAGGGCTCTCTCTTCCCTGGGCTGGTTCTCCTTCCTGCATACAGCTTTACTTGGCAGGTAGCTCATGGCTCTGGAATCTCCAACATCTTGAAGTCTCCTCTGTGGACAGACTTCACTTTCACAGCTTCACAAAATAGCCTCTCATAGCCGCTTGCCCTCTCTGGGATTCCCCACCACACATTGTCTCTCTGAAACTGAAGGAAGAATCTTTCCCTCTTGCATCTTTCATGCCTGTCAAGCCCTACCCAGGTCAGCACCACAGTGCATCTAAAGTTTAGCTGGTGGTGTTGCCTGGGGGCACCTTCCCGTGTTGCTGTGCACAGCAGGCCTGTCTATCTGCTGGTCTGTGAGCAGCCTCTGTGAGCACAAGTCTCGGCTACTGCATGGAGCTTCTCAGTACTCTTCTCTCCACAGTGTAGTTTCTGTTTCTCTCTACCCCATTTGCTCTTTCTCCTTGAAGACTGTTTCTGTAACGACCATGGTCCAGATTCAGTGTCACCCTGTCTTGAAATTTCCTGCACCAAACACATTAGTCCATTGCTTTTAAATTTAGCCTCAGGCAAGTTCTTAGGACTAGAGCAGCCAGATCCTTTCCCAAAATATCACAGGACCATGTCTAGCCCTGTCCTAATACTGTTGCCCTCTGAAACCTCTTGACCTGGGCCTCTGCAGTCGACATTGCTCTCAGCACCTGCTGTCTTCTGGGTTCCTACAGGATGGGTCTTCTGAGAGCACTTCTCTAGCTCAGAGTTAAAAAGTTCCACACACTAGCATAGCCAGGTTCTTCAGAGCAGTAGCCCGGTCTCTGGTACCAACTTGTGTGGTAACATTCTTCTTTTGCTATGATGGAACGCCATGACCAAGGCAGCATCTGGAAGAAGGTTTATTTGGGTTTACAGTTCCTGAGGGTAAGTGTGCATCATGGTGGGAGGCACAGAAGTAGCAGACATGGCGGCAGGAAGAGGAAGTGGAGAGCTCACATCTTCAAAAGCAAGGATGATGTAGAGAGAGCTTAGACATACTTCCTCCTAGTACCCACACCCCAAACAGTGCCACCAACTAGGGACCAAGTATTGAGATGTCAGCGCCCGTAGGAGACAGTCTCACTTAAACTACTCCAAATGCTTTCTCAAAACAAGCAGTGTTTAAGCTAAGCTGTTTTGGTTTTTTTTTTTTTTTTTTTTTTTTTCCCCCAAACTGTCCTTAGTTGATTGTCCCTCCATGCTTTGCTGTCATTCCTGTCTACCCATCCTGGGCTTTTTTTTAATGGCTCAGGAAAGGTGTGGGTGTTTTTTTCTCATGACACTCTGTTGAGCACCCTTTTCATACATCTAAAGACCACTTGTTTACAAACTGCAGGACACCACAAGGCTGTTCTCCTTTTTAAAAAGCATTTCTGCTTCATGGTGTATTATTATTAGTGTCTCAGAGGATAGCAGGTGGCATCACTTTTCCATAGAGGACAAGTATTATTTCTAGAAGTGTTTTTGGATGTTCATTCAGGAAGGTGGCTCATCTCTTTAAGATCTGCCTTAAAAGAATCTGGTGTTCCCAGCAAGCTCCTGGGTTAGACCACACGGGACTTGGAGCCCCAGGTGCTGGGTGAGGATAGGTCTGATTTTGAATCCCAAGCTGGTGTTTTTTGACATAGGGCCTTGATTGTTTCTCTGGATTGGATTCTGGTGTGCCTGCCCGGCTCTTGTGAAGTGGTTTGTTTTGCTCCTCAGAAGTGTCTAATTCTAGCTTATTTCCATGTGCCTGCTCCTCTAGAGTTTGTACATTTGAGACCAGTAACAACTAAAGTAGCTTTTTTTTCATCTTCAAGATAAGAAAGTTCCTTCCACCATCATCCCTGTGCACATCCAGTCACCTCGTCACTCCTGCGTTCTCTCACCCTCGTGCTTTTGTTCTCTCTGGTCCCCGGGGGCTGGTGTACTGTCTGGGGCTGGCTGTGACATGGAAGATGGCCAGTGGCAGTGCCCTGACAAGAGCTCTGTCCCCTTTTGTTCCAGTTAACCGAAACCCAAGTATAATGAGTCCTACTTTAAACTATAAATCAGCTAGGCCTGTGTCCTGGTTTTATGCACATACCTCAGTTTTCCAAAAAATACATTTTTTTTTTTTAAATTATAGCATGCTGGACTATGATACAGAGAACCTGAACTCTGAAGAAATCTACAGCTCTTTGCGTGGAGTTACAGAAGCCATTGAAAAGTTCAGCTTCCGAAGCCAGGAGGATCTAAATGAGCCAATCAAACGAGATGGCAAGAAGGATTGTGATATCGTGAGTATCCCGGGCCAGGGGATGGCTAGCTAGCAGTTAAGTGGCAGCAACTAGAGACTTTCCCCCACTCAACTCCCTGGAGACAGTGTGTTCTGTTCTGGTGTTAAAATAATAGTAATTTTTAAAGTCTAAGGCAGTTTTAGAACATTTCAGAAGAGTGGTTCTCAGCTTCTGTCCCTTTGTCTTGGGCATGATTTCATTCTGTAATGCCCCTGAAGTACTTGCCACTCAAGCATGACGGCCTGACTCCTCTCCCCAAAACCACATAAAAAGAAAGTTTGGTGCAAGTTGGTTGTGGTGAATGAAGTCCCAGCACTCTAGAGGAAGAGTCAGGTTGATGTCTGTGACTTAGAGGCCGGCCTAGTCTCCAGAGTGGGTTCCAGGATGGCTGGAACTACACAGAGAAACCCTGCCTGGAAAAACAAAAACAAACTAACTAAAAAGCTTGGCATGCTGGGATGCCTGAAGGCCAACTCCAGGAGCCACAGGTCCTTGAGCAGTGGATCACCAGAGGCCATCCTGCTTCTCATATAGTTACCTTACGATTCATAGCTGTAGCAAAGTTAGTTAGGAAGTAGCAACAAAAATAATTTTAAGGTTGGAGGTCTCCACAATATGAGGAATGTTTTAAAGGGTTGCAGCACTAGGAAGGTTGAGAACCACTGCACTAGACAGAAAGAAATTAGCAGTGGGTCCAGCAATCTCCTGGGCTCCTGAGTCAGGCTGCTGTGATCTGGTCTGAGAAGGAGAAGGAAGTGAGCAAGCAGGCAGCAGTCTGTTCATAACATCATGGACTTAGCTGTGGATGGGTGTGGATGTCAGGGCCCATGATCAACTGAGCAAACTGATCAGTGGTGTTGGGAGCTTAGGTCAGTGGCTGAGACCAGAGTAGAGACTTGAGAGGCATTGGAATGATGGGAGGGGAGCCAGGGTCATACTTCATATGTTTAACAAGGACAGGAGTGCCTTGATGAGAACTGAAAGGAGTAACTTGACAGGAGAGAGTAAAGAAAATGAGGCATGAGAAACCTCATGCTTCCAAGGGCCCCATGACAGAGGGGAAGGGACAGGTGTTAGGGATACAGGGACAGAGAGGGGGTTAGAGTGAGACACTAACATACCATACAGCCTTCAGTTCCCAGTACCCAAATGAAGCAACTGCCTATAACCCGAGTTCCAGGGGAGCTGATGTCTTTCTTTTGTCTCCCAAGGTCTCCTTTACATACTTGGTGCACATAAACTCACATAGGTGCACACCAACTCACACATACAGAAATTTTAAAAACACAATGTAGTCATCCCTCATTACCTGCAACTCTGCAGTGCCTGAGTCCCCTGTATCCTCAAGTGTACTTAGGCTGTCACTAGATGGCATAACACCTACTAAAACGTTATAACAGAAATGCTATGTGGTTGTTACACTGCCATTTAGTAAGCAGTGATAAGAGTAGTTGGCTCATCAAGAAAAAGACAGTGACCTAACGCGAGCTAAGTTTGACCCCTGGAACTCACTTGCTGGAGGGAAAGAACCAACTCTCACAAGTTGTTCTCTGACCTCCACATGTGTGAATGAATAACCCCCAACCCCCATTAAAAAAATAAAAGTTTAAGAACATAGTCCATACACATTTAGTTTGGATACCAGTCTTTTTTTTTTTAATTAGGTATTTTCTTCATTTACATTTCCAATGCTATCCCAAAAGTCCCCCATACCCTCCCCCCACTCCCCTACCCACCCACTCCCACTTTTTGGCCCTGGCGTTCCCCTGTACTGGGGCATATAAAGTTTGCAAGTCCAATGGGCCTCTCTTTCCAGTGATGGCCAACTAGGCCATCTTTTGATACACATGCAGCTAGAGTCAAGAGCTCCGGGGTACTGGTTAGTTCATAATGTTGTTCCACCTATAGGGTTGCAGATCCCTTCAGCTCCTTGGGTATTTTCTCTAGCTCCTCCATTGGGGGCCCTGTGATCCATCCAATAGCTGACTGTGAGCATCCACTTATGTGTTTGCTAGGCCCCGGCATAGTCTCACAAGAGACAACTATATCAGGGTCCTTTCAGCAAAATCTTGCTAGTGAGTGTATGCAATGGTGTCAGCATTTGGAGGCTGATTATGTGATGGATCCCTGGATATGGCAATCTCTAGATGGCCCACCCTTTTGTCTCAGCTCCAAACTTTGTCTCTGTAACTCCTTCCATGGGTGTTTTGTTCCCAATTCTAAGAAGGGGCAAAGTGTCCACACTTTGGTCTTCGTTCTTCTTGAGTTTCATGTGTTTTGCAAATTGTAACTTATATCTTGGCTATTCTAAGTTTCTGGGCTAATATCCACTTATCAGTGAGTACATATCATTTGAGTTCTTTTGTGATTGGGTTACCTCACTCAGGATAATGCCCTCCAAGTCCAACCATTTGCCTAGGAATTTCATAAATTCATTCTTTTTAATAGCTGAGTAGTACTCCATTGTGTAAATGTACCACATTTTTTTGTATCCATTCCTCTGTTGAGGGGCATCTGGGTTCTTTCCAGCTTCTGGCTATTATAAATAAGGCTGCTATGAACATAGTGGAACATGTTTCTTTCTTACTAGTTGGAACATCTTCTGGATATATGCCCAGGAGAGGTATTGCTGGATCCTCCGGTAGTACCATGTCCAATTTTCTGAGGAACCGCCAAACTGATTTCCAGAGTGGTTGTACAAGCCTGCAATCCCACCAACAATGGAGGAGTGTTCCCCTTTCTCCACATCCTTACCTGCATCTGCTGTAACCTGAATTTTTGATCTTAGCCATTCTGACTGGTGTGAGATGGAATCTCAGGGTTGTTTTGATTTGCATTTCTCTGATGATTAAGGATGCTGAACATTTTTTCAGGTGTTTCTCAGCCATTCGGTATTCCTCAGGTGAGAATTCTTTGTTTAGCTCTGAGCCCCGTTGGATACCAGCCTTTTAATGAATATTCTGGTATATATTTGATTGACTCTCTGAGAAGGAGCCTGTGCATATGAAGAGCTGACTGTATTTCAGGAAGGGGCTATTTCTTAGACAACATTCCCAGAAGATGACTGACATAGGAGCAAATATCAGAGGTGGAGCTGGGTGTGGTTCAGCAGTAGAGCACTTGCTTAGCATCTTGAGGCCTGGGTTCAATTCCCAGGACCATGTTTGTGCACAGAGATCACGATCCAGTGCCCTAAGTACCAATGACACTGTCCTAGTTTGCTTTTCTGTTGATATGATACATATTAACAAAACAACTTGGGAAGTGGCTAGCTAGGTTTTTGTCGACTTGACATAAACTAGAGTCATTAGGGAAGAGGGGACCTCAACTGAGAAAATGCTCTCCCCAGACTGGCCTATGCTACATTTTCTTGATTGATGATTGATGTGGGAAGATCCAACTCACTGTGGGCAATGCCACCCCTGGGCTTATGGCTCTGGATACAGGCAAGCCTTGGAGAGACAGCCAGTAAGCAGTGTTTCTCTGTGACATCTCCTAGTTCCTGTCTCTGTGTTCCTGCCCAGAGTTCCTACCCTGACATCTTTTGGTGATAGAGTGTAACCCGAGAGTTGTAAGCTGAAATATCCCAGGTTGTTTTGGCCATGGTCCTTTCTTATAGCAACAGAAACCCTAATTAAGACAGGGAGGAAAAGGTTTATTTCACCAACAGCAATCGTTGAGGGAAGCCAAGGCAAGAAACTGGAGCAGAGTCCACAGATGCCCAGTTTACTGGATTCTTCCCCCATGGCTTGCTTGCTTGCTTTTTATTTTTGTTGTTGTTATTGTTTGTTTTGTTGTTTCTTGAGAAGGGGTTTCTAGATATAACAGCACTGGCTGTCCTAGAACTCATTCTGTAGACCAGGCTGGCCTCTAACTTAGAGACCCACCCGTCTCTGCTTTCTGAGTGCTGGGATTAAAGGCATGTACCACCACTGCTCAGCCCCATGGCTGTCTTTCACAACCCAGGACTACCTGCTCAGGGTGGCACCACCTCTTCAATCAAATCAAGAAAATGTCTACAGACTTGCCCACAGGCCAGTCTAATGGAGCCACTTCCTCAACTGAGGGTCGTTCCTCCCATGTGATGCTAATTGGTGTCAAGTTGACAAACACAAACTAGTACAGACACATTTTCAGTTAAGAGCCAGTGTATCTGTTCTTAAACTGCACGGGCAGGCCTCGCTTGCATAGACGCAATTATCAGCCTTTTTCAAAAGGTTGCAGATAATATTGAAACATGCTACTTTGTGGAAAAATATTGTTCTTTTCTTTTGCTGAGCTCTTTACTTAGAATAAATTACTGGTAAAGTTGACACTCACTCTTGTTAAATACTCTTACTGACTTCCAGACCATTGCATTAAACTAACATAGCACCTGCATTGCACTGCTGCGTTACAATCTCTCTTACATTCAGTGTCATAATGTCTACAGAAAGGAAACTGGAACCCAGACGCCTGGTCCCTGCACCTCTGTAGTTGCTTAACATTTTTCCCCAGAATTTTTAACACTGGAATTTCTTGTATGAACCATCACCCATCATCCACTTTATTAAAGCACAAGTAAAAAAAGTTACATATGATCACCACAGAACTTTACGCATAAATTGCTTATACAGTGAGGAAAACAAAATTTCAACTGTATGTCTCCTGGAATTCCCATCTTTGCAAAATCTACAGGTAGAGAAGGACAGAGAAATACACATAAAGAAGTAAGATTGGAGGCTGACCAGATGGCTCAGAGGACAAGAATACTTACTGCTCAGTTCAGTCCCTGAAACACAAAGGTGGGGAGAGAAAGGACTCTGTGAAGTTGTCTTCTGACCGCAATACCGCACGCGCGCACGCACACACATACACACACACACAGACATGCACATGCGGGCATATACATACTCATATTATTATTATTATTATCATTATTATTATTACTGTTACTACTACTACTATTGCTACTATTACTACTATTAATTTTCTAAAGAAATAGTTCCATTAAAGTGCTTAGAAAATATAGTTTAATTATGTTTTTAATATGTTTTTTAATTTTAACTTTATTTTTATTTTATTTTCCATGTATGAATGTTTTGCCTCTGTGTATGCTTTGCCCCCACAGAGGCCAGGAGAAGCCATTGGGAATCCTCTGGAGCTAGAGTCATGTGTGGTTGTGAGGTACTCATGCGTGCTGGGAACTGAACCTGGGTCCACTGCAAGAGCAGTTCATGTTCTTAACTGCTGAGCCATCTCTCCAGCCCCTTATAAGTTTCTAGGCACTCTTTAGAAGTGACATTTCATTGTAGCCATGCTGTAGTTTTTAAGAGAGTTACAAAGTCACCCATGAATTATCTACTACTCAACACTGCTATTAACGTATAGCCTACGCCTTTTTGGTCTTATTTTGTGCAGGTCTATCTCTATATTACTTATCTCTGTATCTTAAATGTAGTATTAAATCTTATTTGTAGATGTCAATGAGAAATGCATTCTAGATCTTTTATGAAGTATATTAGTTGCAAGTGTGGGTTCACACAGGTATCTGTAGATAGACCAGCATTTACAGTACCACTAGTCACAGTAGCCAAGGTGAATACACACTTGGTGGGTGTGTGTATAACCCCAGCAGATGCATGGGTAAAGATGTGACAGACAGTGGTCAAAAGGAAAGAAATCTGTGCTGTGCTGCGACCTAGATGAACTTTAAATAATGCCAAGTGAAATAAGCCACATGCAGAGGGGCAGGTATTTGCTTGTTTCCTTATATGAGATGCCTAGATAGACGGGTTTGTAGAGAACACAATCAAGGTTTGTGGGGCAGGGGAGTTGTTATCTATTAGGAGTGGGGTTTTTGAAGGGATAATGAGAAAGTTTGGGGTATAGATGGTGTTGATGGTTACACAACATAGTGAATGTATTTAATGTCACTGAAGCATATGATTATAGATGGTTAAAATGATAGGTTATGTGTATTTACCACAACTTTTAAAGCATATAAACATAGAATAAGAGTTGTATCTTGTTAGCAGCACAAATACAGTTTTGTGGGAATCTCCAAATACGTTCTGGATTCCTGGAAGTCATGTCTAGATGGGGAAATAGGCTGCCTATTGCCAACCCAGATTTGTCTACATAATACTGTCATGTAGGGGCTGAACAGGCTCCTGTGCCCAAGGTAAAGGCCTGGTACCATGTCTTAGTTTCTATTGCTGTGATAGAACACCATGAACAAAGGCGTGGGAGGAAAAGGCTTGTTTCTGCTTAAAGTTCCATGGCACAGTCCATTCCTGAAGGAAGGCAGGGCAGGAGCTGATGCAGAAACCATGGAGGATGCTCCTTACTGACTTGTTCTTCATGGTTTGTTCAGCCTGCTTCCTTATGACACCCAGAGGCACTAGCCCAGGGGCAGCATCACCTACAGTGGGTGAGGCCCTCTCACATTAATCATTGGTTAAGAAAATGTACCACATTGGGAGCTGGAGAGATGGCTCAGAGGTTAAGAGCACTGACTGCTCTTCTAAAGGTCCTGAGTTCAATTCCCAGCAACCACATGGTGGCTCTCAGCCATCCGTAATGAGATCTGACTCCCCTTTCTGGAGTGTCTGAAGACAGCAACAGTGTACTTACATATAATAAATAAATAAATCTTTAAAAAAAATAAAGAGAAAGAAAATGTACCACAGGCTTGCCCACAGGCCAGTCTGCTAGGGTCATTTTCTCAGTTGAGGTTCCCTCTTCTCAAATGACTCTATATTGTGTGGAGTTGACATAAAATTAGCCAGTAATGCAAGACTATTGCAGTCAAGCCAGAGACCATTGAGAGACAACTGTTAAGACAAACACAGGAGGAAAAACAAGTTCAGTACAGATCTCCAGAGAATAGAATAGTGAGTGTGTGTGGAAGATAATCCTATGACTCAAGGTTAGAGGTGATTTTGAGATAATCTGGCTTCCCCCATGATTTTCCCCCATGATTATCCCCCATGATTATCTCAAAATATGTCCAAACCAAGGGACTGATTTGTAGGTGTTCAGAGAGCGTTAGGTTCTGGCTTTTGCCATGGGGGTATTATCAAGTTAACTTTTGAGAAGCCCCTGCTGATGGCATTGGAGCCAGAAGCCACAGAAGTCTGAAGCGGGCTTCTCAGGAATGGACAGTGAAGGATGTGCCTTGCGATATCCAAGGGGCTCTTTAGACTACACGGTAGTGATGCTTCAGAAAACTCATGAGTACAGTGAGTCATCAAATAACAAAGAAAACCAGGCTTAGTATATAAGCAGATGGAAGAATGTTCTATTGGGATAGAAATCACAATTAGCATGGAGCTGGGGAAATGGCCCCATGCATAAGAATACTTGCTGTTCTTCCAGATTTTGTTCCCAACACCCATATCAGGCAACTCACAATTACCTGTAACTCTAAATCCAGGGAACAACACCTTCTTCTAGCCTCCATGAGTGTGCGCTCTCTCTCTCTCTCAAAAAAAAAGTTTTAAATAAAATTAAATGCCAATAGCTGTTCTTTTGTCATCAGCTAGCTTGCAAATGGAAATCTCTGACCCCTCTAAGAAATTTCTAAGCATCAAAGAAAAAGAGTGGGTTGGGCATGGTAGTACAGACCTTTAATTCCAGCACTTGGGTGACTCTGTAGACCTGAGTTCAAGGCCAGCCAGGACTACATAGTAAGACCCTGTGAAAGAAGGAGAAGGGGAGGAAGAGAGAGGAAAAGGTGAGAGAGACATGAAGAAAGAGGAGGGAGGGAAGGAAGGAAGGAAGAGTAGAAATGAACAGGTGTGGGAGAAGGTTCTAGATTGACTTTGTGCTGTGTTCTAGGTGTCCCGAGATGGGGGAGCAGCCTCACCTGCCACCGAGGGCCGGGGAGGTAGTGAGATAGAAGGAGGCAGGATGGCTTTGGACAACAAGACCTCCCTGCTCAACACGCAGCCTCCACGTGCCTTTCCGGGGCCAAGAGCACGGGAATATAACCCGTATCCCTACTCCGACACCATCAACACCTATGACAAGACGGCTCTGAAGGAAGCAGTGTTTGACGATGACATGGAGCAGCTCCGAGATGGTCTGTCTTCTTGCCTCCCTGCCCCCCCTCCCCCTTTTATGCCAGCTAGACTTCTCATTCTGTCATCCCAGCCCTGCGTACCCTATCAAACACAAATAGAAATACGGGGCCTTTCCTGGTCCTCTATTTGCTCAAAACTGCTTATTGAGTTCCTGATGTGTAATTAGGCCTAGGAAGGCCCCTGTGAGCAGAAGCCTATGCGGGCTTGCCCTCTGTATGCCTACAGTCTGTCCATGGAGGCTCTGCTACTGGGACTTTGCTGAAATGCTACCTGAGTGGAGTGATTGACCAGGGCTTGCAAACGGGGCATCTTATGCTTGCTCTCTGTGAAGGTCCTGGCCCACACTGTCCCAGCTTAGTCATGAAGGTGCGGTACCAAGGCCATGACAAGGCTTCCTTCTTCCTCAGGGTGCTCCCAGTCTGCCATGCTGTCCCAGAAGTTGGAGGCAGGGATCTGACAGTACTTAGTTGCCTTAAATTATGCTCGGCACTAAGCTAAGAAGCATGCGCCCATTAACTCCTGAGATCAGAGGTGCTTTTGTTCTCATTTTACAGGTTACAAAGTAGATTCAGAAAGATTAAGATACTTGCCCAAAATATAACATAGGGATGTGTCTGGGATTTTCTGTGAGTTCCACGTCAAGACCTGTATCCAGGGACAGAGAATGTGGCTCAGGGATTGAGTTGTGCTTAGCACCGTAAGGCCCTGGATTCAATCTCCAGGACCAAAGCTAAACCTAAGACCAGTGTCCATCAGCGAGTGAGCTGCAGGTGACCACGTATTGGCTTGATGATGTTTGTCCAGCAACTTAAGGTTTTCTTCCTCCACCTCACTTATTCTATTCACTTGCTTTGTTCTAGTGCAACTCCGCGTGATTTTTCTTTCACATTGTACATCTGTTTTTCATGAATAGAGTTTGAATGGAAAATTAAGTGAATAAGAATTCTAAATAATTAACACCTGCCTGAACGCTTTCTGTAATCATGAAATGCTTGGCTTGTCCAGCCAGGAAGGGAGCAAGGAAGGCAAGGCCCACGTCCAGGATGCTGGGTTACAGAGTGAGCACACTGTAGAGGGGGCTGCTCTGTTCGAGACCCAAAGGGAATAAAGGACCTGATACTATGGAGTTCTGGACTAGAAGACAGTCCTCCAGATGTCCAGAACTGAAGAGGCCTCGGGGTCAGAAATACTCCTAGAACTGTCTTTTCCCTGGATTTGCCACATGCTGGTCCCTGGAATGAGTCTAGAGTGACCAGTGTTCTCTATGCTTTCTGCCAGAAGTGGATGGTTTCTTTCATTTGCTTGTGGAGTTGCTTCACCACTTCCTTCTCCATTCTTGATCTTAACCAGAGATTAGAATGTCAGTTGTTTTTATCCACTACCATGTAAGGAAAAGGAGAAAGGTGGAGTAGCAAGAAAGAATAAGAAGCTTTCCATGTTTTGAGCATCCTTATATGCTTGCCCCCTGATCTCAGAAGCTAAAGAAATATGCAAATATGCCTCAAGAGAGCACTTGTGATGGCTGGTCTCCACTGTTGGTTCCCCATGCTCCCTGTTTAAAGTTGAGTTTTCACAATTGAGACCTCTTAAATAAGTAAAGACAGGGAAAAAAGTGCCTCTGAGCCATTAGACGGAGTTCAAACCCCTGCTGGCAACAGTGCTAGTGGAGGTGAGCAAGCTTTTCAGTCTTGCAAAGTCTAGATGCCTTGAATGGCATCAGTTACTATGTTGATTCCAAGGTGTGCACATCCAAGAATGGAGCAGATGTTAGGCAATGTAATTGTGACAGTCTTGAGGAAATATGTGGATGGATGTGAGAATGGAAGGGCCTTGGGAGAAGGTTTACACTGGAATGGGCCTCCTACAGGCAAGAGGCTCTCCACTGGTTAGAGACTGTGGTAGTAGAAGAAAGTTTAGAAAAAGATGAGTCTCAAGCATTTGGCTTTTTTTTTTCTTTTAATCTCTATGTAAAAATTGAAAGGGAAAAAATGGTAAGGATGGGGAGGACTCAGGACAGTGTGACATAGATTCCTGGCGCTCTGTCCTCTCAGCAAGGTGAGAATGTTGGAGGTGCACAATGGGAGGCTGGCAGCCACGCAGGGCAGAGGAGGAGGGGAAAGCATAGCATCTCTCTCTCTCAGTGGTAGGAAAGAGCATGCCGGGAGCCCTGTGGCCAACATCTGAGGTACCATTGTGTGTCTCCCCAGTGCCCATTGACCACTCAGACCTGGTGGCTGACTTGCTGAAAGAGCTATCTAACCACAACGAGCGTGTGGAGGAGCGGAAGGGCGCACTGCTGGAGTTGCTCAAGATCACCAGGGAGGACAGCCTGGGCGTGTGGGAGGAGCACTTCAAGACCATCCTGCTGCTGCTGCTGGAAACTCTCGGAGACAAAGACGTAGGCACTTCCACAGCCCCTTCCACATGGTGGTGGTGTGATGTCTTTCCTGATCAGGGTTGACCAGCTTTCCTTTGTGGGTTATGTGCCTGGCTTATACCAAATCAAGTATTCATCTGGGTTCCACATAGTTCCAGAGCACTCACTAGCCTACAGCAGCCACACCAGCTCACATGTGCAGCCAATGAAACAAACACCTTCCTGAACCTACATACTGTAATACAGAAATTTCCCAAACTAATAGTGTAGAAGGCGATCTTCCAGAGTGCATCTTCACGACTTTCACTTTTATTTCATATGAAATAAAGAAATTCAGATGTTTATTTTTATTTTTTTTTTCCATTTTTTATTAGGTATTTAACTCATTTACATTTCCAATGCTATACCAAAAGTCCCCCATATCCACCCACCCCCACTCCCCTGCCCACCCACTCCCCCTTTTTGGCCCTGGTATTCCCCTGTACTGGGGCATATAAAGTTTGCAAGTCCAATGGGCCTCTCTTTCCAGTGATGGCCGACTAGGCCATCTTTTGATATATATGCAGCTAGAGTCAAGAGCTCCGGGGTACTGGTTAGCTCATAATGTTGTTCCACCTATAGGGTTGCAGATCCCTTTAGCTCCTTGGCTACTTTCTCTAGCTCCTCCATTGGGAGCCCTATGATCCATCCATTAGCTGACTGTGAGCATCCACTTCTGTGTTTGCTGGGCCCCGGCATAGTCTCACAAGAGACAGCTACATCTGCGTCCTTTCAATAAAATCTTGCTAGTGTATGCAATGGTGTCAGCGTTTGGATGCTGATTATGGGGTGGATCCCTGGCTATGGCAGTCTCTACATGGTCCATCCTTTCATCTCAGCTCCAAACTCCGTCTCTGTAACTCCTTCCATGGGTGTTTTGTTCCCAAATCTAAGGAGGGGCATAGTGTCCACACTTCAGTCTTCATTCTCCTTGAGTTTCATGTGTTTAGCAAATTATATCTTATATCTTGGGTATCCTAGGTTTGGGGCTAATATCCACTTATCAGTGAATACATATTGTGTGAGTTTCTTTGTGAATGTGTTACCTCACTCAGGATGATGCCCTCCAGGTCCATCCATTTGGCTAGGAATTTCATAAATTCATTCTTTTTAATAGCTGAGTAGTACTCCATTGTGTAGATGTACCACATTTTCTGTATCCATTCCTCTGTTGAGGGGCATCTAGGTTCTTTCCAGCTTCTGGCTATTATAAATAAGGCTGCTATGAACATAGTGGAGCATGTGTCCTTCTTACCTGTTGGGGCATCTTCTGGATATATGCCCAGGAGAGGTATTGCTGGATCCTCCGGTAGTACTATGTCCAGTTTTCTGAGGAACCGCCAGACTGATTTCCAGAGTGGTTGTACAAGCCTGCACTCCCACCAACAATGGAGGAGTGTTCCTCTTTCTCCACATCCTCGCCAGCATCTGCTGTCACCTGAATTTTTGATCTTAGCCATTCTGACTGGTGTGAGGTGGAATCTCAGGGTTGTTTTGATTTGCATTTCCCTGATGATTAAGGATGTTGAACATTTTTTCAAGTGCTTCTCTGCCATTCGGTATTCCTCAGGTGAGAATTCTTTGTTCAGTTCTGAGCCCCATTTTTTAATGGGGTTATTTGATTTTCTGAAGTCCACCTTCTTGAGTTCTTTATATATGTTGGATATTAGTCCCCTATCTGATTTAGGATAGGTAAAGATCCTTTCCCAATCTGTTGGTGGTCTTTTTGTCTTATTGACGGTGTCTTTTGCCTTGCAGAAACTTTGGAGTTTCATTAGGTCCCATTTGTCGATTCTCGATCTTACAGCACAAGCCATTGCTGTTCTGTTCAGGAATTTTTCCCCTGTGCCCATATCTTCAAGGCTTTTCCCCACTTTCTCCTCTATAAGTTTCAGTGTCTCTGGTTTTATGTGAAGTTCCTTGATCCACTTAGATTTGACCTTAGTACAAGGAGATAAGTATGGATCGATTCGCATTCTTCTACACGATAACAACCAGTTGTGCCAGCACCAATTGTTGAAAATGCTGTCTTTCTTCCACTGGATGGTTTTAGCTCCCTTGTCGAAGATCAAGTGACCATAGGTGTGTGGGTTCATTTCTGGATCTTCAATTCTATTCCATTGGTCTACTTGTCTGTCTCTATACCAGTACCATGCAGTTTTTATCACAATTGCTCTGTAGTAAAGCTTTAGGTCTGGCATGGTGATTCCGCCAGAAGTTCTTTTATCCTTGAGAAGACTTTTTGCTATCCTAGGTTTTTTGTTATTCCAGACAAATTTGCAAATTGCTCCTTCCAATTCGTTGAAGAATTGAGTTGGAATTTTGATGGGGATTGCATTGAATCTGTAGATTGCTTTTGGCAAGATAGCCATTTTTACAATGTTGATCCTGCCAATCCATGAGCATGGGAGATCTTTCCATCTTCTGAGATCTTCTTTAATTTCTTTCTTCAGAGATTTGAAGTTTTTATCATATAGATCTTTCACCTCCTTAGTTAGAGTCACGCCAAGATATTTTATATTATTTGTGACTATTGAGAAGGGTGTTGTTTCCCTAATTTCTTTCTCAGCCTGTTTATTCTTTGTATAGAGAAAGGCCATTGACTTGTTTGAGTTTATTTTATATCCAGCTACTTCACCGAAGCTGTTTATCAGGTTTAGGAGTTCTCTGGTAGAATTTTTAGGGTCACTTATATATACTATCATATCATCTGCAAAAAGTGATATTTTGACTTCCTCTTTTCCAATTTGTATCCCCTTGACCTCCTTTTGTTGTCGAATTGCTCTGGCTAATACTTCAAGTACTATGTTGAAAAGGTAGGGAGAAAGTGGGCAGCCTTGTCTAGTCCCTGATTTTAGTGGGATTGCTTCCAGCTTCTCTCCATTTACTTTGATGTTGGCTACTGGTTTGCTGTAGATTGCTTTTATCATGTTTAGGTATGGGCCTTGAATTCCTGATCTTTCCAAAACTTTTATCATGAATGGGTATTGGATCTTGTCAAATGCTTTTTCTGCATCTAAGGAGATGATCATGTGGTTTTTGTCTTTGAGTTTGTTTATATAATGGATTACATTGATGGATTTTCGTATATTAAACCATCCCTGCATCCCTGGAATAAAACCTACTTGGTCAGGATGGATGATTGCTTTAATGCGTTCTTGGATTCGGTTAGCGAGAATTTTATTGAGGATTTTTGCATCGATATTCATAAGAGAAATTGGTCTGAAGTTCTCTATCTTTGTTGGATCTTTCTGTGGTTTAGGTATCAGAGTAATAGTGGCTTCATAAAATGAGTTGGGTAGAGTACCTTCTACTTCTATTTTGTGAAATAGTTTGTGCAGAATTGGAATTAGATCTTCTTTGAAGGTCTGATAGAACTCTGCACTAAACCCATCTGGTCCTGGGCTTTTTTTGGTTGGGAGACTATTAATAACTGCTTCTATTTCTTTAGGTGATATGGGACTGTTTAGATGGTCAACTTGATCCTGATTCAACTTTGGTACCTGGTATCTGTCCAGAAATTTGTCCATTTCGTCCAGGTTTTCCAGTTTTGTTGAGTATAGCCTTTTGTAGAAGGATCTGATGGTGTTTTGGATTTCTTCAGGATCTGTTGTTATGTCTCCCTTTTCATTTCTGATTTTGTTAATTAGGATTTTGTCCCTGTGCCCTTTAGTGAGTCTAGCTAAGGGTTTATCTATCTTGTTGATTTTCTCAAAGAACCAACTCCTCGTTTGGTTAATTCTTTGAATAGTTCTTCTTGTTTCCACTTGGTTGATTTCACCCCTGAGTTTGATTATTTCCTGCCGTCTACTCCTCTTGGGTGAATTTGCTTCCTTTTTTTCTAGGGCTTTTAGATGTGTTGTCAAGCTGCTAGTATGTGCTGTCTCCCGTTTCTTCTTGGAGGCACTCAGCGCTATGAGTTTCCCTCTTAGAAATGCTTTCATTGTGTCCCATAGGTTTGGGTACGTTGTGGCTTCATTTTCATTAAACTCTAAAAAGTCTTTAATTTCTTTCTTTATTCCTTCCTTGACCAAGGTATCATTGAGAAGAGTGTTATTCAGTTTCCACGTGAATGTTGACTTTCCATTATTTATGTTGTTATTGAAGATCAGTCTTAGGCCATGGTGGTCTGATAGGATACATGGGACAATTTCAATATTTTTGTATCTATTGAGGCCTGTTTTGTGACCAATTATATGGTCAATTTTGGAGAAGGTGCCGTGAGGTGCTGAGAAGAAGGTATATCCTTTTGTTTTAGGATAAAATGTTCTGTAGATATCTGTCAGGTCCATTTGTTTCATAACTTCTGTTAGTTTCACTGTGTCCCTGTTTAGTTTCTGTTTCCACGATCTGTCCTTTGAAGAAAGTGGTGTGTTGAAGTCTCCCACTATTATTGTGTGAGGTGCAATGTATGCTTTGAGCTTTACTAAAGTGTCTCTAATGAATGTGGCTGCCCTTGCATTTGGTGCGTAGATATTCAGAATTGAGAGTTCCTCTTGGAGGATTTTACCTTTGATGAGTATGAAGTGTCCCTCCTTGTCTTTTTTGATAACTTTGGGTTGGAAGTCGATTTTATCCGATATTAAAATGGCTACTCCAGCTTGTTTCTTCAGTCCATTTGCTTGGAAAATTGTTTTCCAGCCTTTCACTCTGAGGTAGTGTCTGTCTTTTTCCCTGAGATGGGTTTCCTGTAAGCAGCAGAATGTTGGGTCCTGTTTGTGTAGCCAGTCTGTTAGTCTATGTCTTTTTATTGGGGAATTGAGTCCATTGATATTAAGAGATATTAAGGAAAAGTAATTGTTGCTCCCTTTTATTTTTGTTGTTAGAGTTGGCATTCTGTTCTTGTGGCTGTCTTCTTTTTGGTTTGTTGAATGATTACTTTCTTGGTTGTTCTAGGGCGTGATTTCCGTCCTTGTATTGCTTCTTTTCTGTTATTATCCTTTGAAGGGCTGGATTCGTGGAAAGATATTGTGTGAACTTGGTTTTGTCGTGGAATACTTTGGTTTCTCCATCTATGGTAATTGAGAGTTTGGCCGGGTATAGTAGCCTGGGCTGGCATTTGTGTTCTCTTAGTGTCTGTATAACATCTGTCCAGGCTCTTCTGGCTTTCATAGTCTCTGGTGAAAAGTCTGGTGTAATTCTGATAGGCCTTCCTTTATATGTTACTTGACCTTTCTCCCTTACTGCTTTTAATATTCTATCTTTATTTAGTGCATTTGTTGTTCTGATTATTATGTGTCGGGAGGAATTTCTTTTCTGGTCCAGTCTATTTGGAGTTCTGTAGGCTTCTTGTATGATCATGGGCATCTCTTTTTTTATGTTTGGGAAGTTTTCTTCTATTATTTTGTTGAAGATATTAGCTGGCCCTTTAAGTTGAAAATCTTCATTCTCATCAATTCCTATTATCCGTAGGTTTGGTCTTCTCATTGTGTCCTGGATTACCTGGATGTTTTGAGTTAGGATCCTTTTGCATTTTGTATTTTCTTTGACTGTTGTGTCGATGTTCTCTATGGAATCTTCTGCACCTGAGATTCTCTCTTCCATTTCTTGTATTCTGTTGCTGATGCTCGCATCTATGGTTCCAGATCTCTTTCCTAGGGTTTCTATCTCCAGCGTTGCCTCGCTTTGGGTTTTCTTTATTGTGTCTACTTCCCCTTTTAGCTCTAGTATGGTTTTGTTCATTTCCATCACCTGTTTGGCTGTGTTTTCCTGCTTTTCTTTAAGAGCCTGTAACTCTTTAGCAGTGCTCTCCTGTAAATCTTTAAGTGACTTATGAAAGTCCTTCTTGATGTCCTCTATCATCATCATGAGAAATGTTTTTAAGTCTGGGTCTAGATTTTCGGTTGTGTTGGGGTGCCCAGGACTAGGTGGGGTGGGAGTGCTGCGTTCTGATGATGGTGAGTGGTCTTGATTTCTGTTAGTAGGATTCTTACGTTTGCCTTTCGCCATCTGGTAATCTCTGAAGCTAGCTGTTTTAGTTGTCACTGTTAAGAGCTTGTTCTTCAGGTGACTCTGTTAGCCTCTATGAGCAGACCTGGAGGGTAGCACTCTCCTTAGTTTCAGTGGGCAGAGTATTCTCTGCAGGCAAGCTCTCTTCTTGCAAGGCAGGTACCCAGATATCTGGTGTTCGAACCAGACTCCTGGCAGAAGTTGTGTTCCACTCACTAGAGGTCTTAGGATCACGTGTGGAATCCTGTGTGGGCCCTTGCGGGTGTCAGGCGACTCAGCTGGCAAGGTAGCCGGGGCTCGAGTGGAGTGGAAGGGGTTTGTGCCCCAGATCAAGCCCGGGTAGCCTGCTTCCCTATGTACCGCAGTCTCAAGTTCCACGCGATTGGATTGGGGTAGGCGCTGTGTTCCACTCACCAGAGGTCTTAGGGTCCCGTGGGGAGTCCCGTGTGGGCCCTTGCGGGTGTTGGGCAAGACTCTGCTGTCAAGGTAGCCCGGGGCTCGAGTCTCGAGTCGAGCGGAAGGGACTTGTGCCCCAGATCAGGCCCGGGTAGCCTGCTTCCCTATGTACCGCAGTCTCAAGTTCCGCGTGATTGGATTGGGGCAGGCACTGTGATCCACTCACCAGAGGTCTTAGGGTCCCGTGGGGAGTCCCGTGTGGACCCTTGCGGGTGTTGGGCAAGACTCTGCTGGCAAGGTAGCCCGGGGCTCGAGTCTCGAGTCGAGCGGAAGGGACTTGTGCCCCAGATCAGGCCCGGGTAGCCTGCTTCCCTATGTACCGCAGTCTCAAGTTCCGCGCGATTGGATTGGGGCAGGCACTGTGGTCCACTCACCAGAGGTCTTAGGGTCCCGTGGGGAGTCCCGTGTGGACCCTTGCGGGTGTTGGGCAAGACTCTGCTGGCAAGGTAGCCCGGGGCTCGAGTCTCGAGTCGAGCGGAAGGGACTTGTGCCCCAGATCAGGCCCGGGTAGCCTGCTTCCCTATGTACCGCAGTCTCAAGTTCCGCGCGATTGGATTGGGGCAGGCACTGTGATCCACTCACCAGAGGTCTTAGGGTCCCGTGGGGAGTCCCGTGTGGACCCTTGCGGGTGTTGGGCAAGACTCTGCTGGCAAGGTAGCCCGGGGCTCGAGTCTCGAGTCGAGCGGAAGGCAGATGTTTATTTTTAAATTTTTAAACTAATTTATTCAATTGTGTGTGTGTGCGCGCATGCATGCGCATGTGTGGACACATACACACAGAGATCAGAGGACAATTTGCAAGAGTCACTTTTTGCCTGTGAGTTTTGGGGATTAAATTCAGGTCATTGAATTCAGTGGCAAGCGCCTTTCCCACTAAACCTTCTTGCCTGCCCAGAGGGTACTTTTTTTTTATTACGTATTTTCCTCAATTACATTTCCAATGCTATCCCAAAAGTCCCCCATACCCTTCCCCCCACTTCCCTACCCACCCATTCCCATTTTTCTGGCCCTGGCGTTCCCCTGTACTGGGGCATATAAAGTTTGCAAGTCCAATGGGCCTCCCTTTCCAGTGATGGCCAACTAGGCCATCTTTTGATACATATGCAGCTAGAGTCAAGAGCTCAGGGGTACTGGTTAGTTCATAATGTTGTTCCACCTATAGGGTTGCAGATCCCGTTAGCTCCTTGGGTACTTTCTCTAGCTCCTCCATTGGGAACCCTGTGATCCATCCAATAGCTGACTGTGAGCATCCACTTCTGTGTTTGCTAGGCCCCAGAGGGTACATTTTTTAAAGGCCTTATTGTGTGCTGCCTTTCAGGAAATTTTATTTGGTTCACCCTGAGCCTGTGTTAGAGTTAATGTTAGCAGGGCAAATGACAGGTTCCAAAACTGTATTAATAGTTGTAAAACCAAGCCTTCATTCTGGGATATTTGAAAGTCAAAGAAGGCTTTGAAGCATGCCTGGGCCGTGACTATTCCTGATTCTCCGTAGCTCATATTGGTGGAAGTGGGTACAGATGAGGAAGGTCTACTGTGGGTGGCCTATGTGAAGCAGGCCACCAACACAGAATCAAAGGAACAACTGGGATGAAGCATCATAAGTAGGGTCCACTTTCCACATTGGTTTTGCATGGCCCAGCAGAAACAGCTAGAGCACAGGGCTGGGAGGTGTTCCGAGAAGCTAGCACAGTGAGAGGTCATAGGCCAGACCCAGGGTCACAGTGGTGGCGACTGATGGCAGCAGGAAGCGGGGACGCAGGCAGCAGTGAATGCTGCCTGCCCCGGAATTGCTTTCTCACTCTTGGGATTAAAGATGGGGCTTAGGGATAAGTAAAGATAGTGAATGGTAACAAAGGGCCCACACCATCTGTTCTTCAAAGTACTGTCTGTGGAGGCAGTTACACTTGGCTGGGCTCCGGGGGGCGATGGGATGATGTCATGCGGAGGGCAGGTGCTTTATGTGTGAGTTTGCACAGTGCACAGTTGAGTGACAAGGAATCAGGATGTGCTTCTTGGCTCTGTTTGCAGTAAACTCTGCTCTCTTCTTGAGATTAGGCGTCTGTTTGAAATGGCTTTCCTCCAGACACATGACTGAAGAGCTTGAAGCCTGTTGTATGGGTGACCTCATCACCCAGAAGGTCAGGAACAAACACGGTTCTCCAGCTGACCTCAGAGAGCTCACAGCTTGGCAGACCTGTCCATGAAAGGATCAGGTGCTTTGGGCTCATCCCTGTGCTTGTTTTACATAAGAATGACTCAGGAACCCAAGCTTCAGGAAGTCTAGAAAGGACAGGGACTGACCATGAACTAGATGTTCCATCTTCACTTGATCTGCTGTATGGGGCTCATTCTAGAGAAACCCATGCCAGCCTCTCCAGATGCTGGGTCCTGAAGATGTCACCATGCATCAGTGCCTGCTCTCTTGGAGTTGACTGTCCAGCAAGCCCATGTTGAGTAGACTTGTGGTCCATGTAGAGGGGCTCTTGCATGCTGTGGGCCACTATTAAGTGACATTTCTTTTCCTCTCACACCTAGCATTCCATTCGAGCTCTGGCACTGAGAGTTTTACGGGAAATTCTGAGAAACCAGCCAGCAAGATTCAAAAACTATGCAGAACTGACGATCATGAAGACTCTGGAAGCCCACAAAGACTCCCACAAGGAGGTGAGCTAGCCCTGGTGGCCAAGTGCCAACAGAACTGGGTGGAAGAATGCAGGACCCAAAATGAAATTTCATGCTTATGAGTCTTTTCCTTTTAACTTGGTCTGGGTTGTTTGAGTAAAATTCCTACTGCTGACATTAGAGCTGAGAAACCACACACCTAAAATGCTCACAAAATCCACCTGCGGTTCCCAGGTCCCAGCACCTCTGCAGTCACTGGCCAGTAGCTTGCTGACATGTTGAACCTCTGTGGCTCCCTACTCTGGAGAGGTTAGGGGTGTACAGAATGTAAGGAGCTGTCCTCAAAACGTGACTCCAGGGTTGGAGACATGGTTTACTTACTTAGTGAAGTCCCTGCTATGAAAGCATGAAGACCTAATTGATTTCCAGAACCCACATTAAAAAGCCAGTGACAACTGTACTAGATAGGAAGAAACAAGCATATCCATAGGATTGCTAGCCTACTGAGCAAACCGAGCAAATGAGACCCTATCTCAAAGGGAGGGAGGGAGGGGGAGAGAGGGAGGGAGGGAGGAGAGAGAGAGAGAGAGAGAGAGAAAGAGAGAGAAAGAGAGAGAGAGAGGGAAGGACAGGGAGGGCAGGAAAGAAGAAGGAAGGATGGATGGACAAGATGGGAGTAGGGGAAAAGGAAAAAAATAAGAGGAAAAAGATGGACAGCTGCAGAGCAGTGGCACCAGAGATTGACCAGCATGCATGCACATATGCATGAACAAGTCTAGTAACAGCAGGTACTCTGGAAACCAGATGGTAGATTTAGAACTGCAGCAAACTCAAGATAGCAAGTGGGTATGACCTCACTGAGCCATGGCCACTTGTGTGATGTGCTTATGGATAAGGGCTTATGAGTAGAGCAGTTCTTCCATCTACAGAGAATGACACCCTAAGGGTAGTGTTTCTCCTGGCCATGGTTTTGGCTGCTTGGGCAGTTACTGCTTTGACCTCCTCAGATTGTCATTGGAGGAAGGGACTCTGTTTCTCCCCGCTAGATTCATACAGCACAGAGCACATAGACTCTAGGACCATTTCCAACGAGTGACTGGGTCTCTAAAATCTGGCCTGGTGGCATGATGGTGACACTCATGTTTGAACAGAAGGCTTTCCACTTACAGCAACTCCTTGAACATGTGAAGACCAGACAGGCTAAATATAATCAACTTCATTGTTCCTAGATAGGGAAGGAAGGACCAAAAAAAGCCTGCCCAGTAGTTCATAGCAGCGTAGGTATGGACTAGGTCTTGGGTCTCTTGTGGGACAAGCTATCTTGCACCAACTTTGTTTTTTAAATAACGTGTCCTTAGTGAGAGTCAATGATGAAATATTGAAGTGAAATTGGTACTGTTTTATATCTAGGATTCAGGTATGTCCAACAAGCAGTTTGAACCTCAGGGTGGCCATAAATGAAATCCAACACACTAGATAGCTAGCTAGCTCGCGCTCTCTCTCTCTCTCTCTCTCTCTCTCTCTCTCCCTCCCTCCCTCCCTCCCTCCCTTTCTCCCTCCCCTCCCCCTTTTCCCTCTCCCCTCCCCCTTTTCCCTCTCCCTCTCTCCCTCCCCCTTTCCCCTCCCTCTCCCCCCTCCGTCTCCTTTTCCCTCTCCCTCTCCTCTCCCCTTCTTGTTCTCCCTCTCCCCCTCTCCTCCCCTACCTCTGTCTGTGTGTGTATGTGTCTATGTATCTTTCTCTGTGTCTCTTATTCTCTGTGATTTTTGTTATTATACTTTGTCTTATGTATGCACATATGTATGTGTGCACAATGGGGGATAGAAGACAGTTTACTGGAAATCAGTTCTTTCCTTCCATCATGTAGAATCCAGTAGTCAGACCAGTCTCAGACCAGCAAGCTTCAGCAAGCTTCACCTTTACCTCTGGACTCCCACTTTAAAAACAAAAAATTCAATTGTGTAGCTCTCAAGTATGCATTTTGTAGATAACAGAATTAAATATGGAAATGTCAGAAGGTTAGACATACCTGACAAAATACAAGCTTGGCATGAGATTAAAATGAAGGAAGGAGGCCAGAGAGATGCCTCTATGTCAGAGAACCGGCTGCTTATCCACAAGACTCAGCCTGGATTCCCAGCACCAGTACAGCAGCTCACAACCATCTGTCATTCCTGTCCTAGGGGATCTCACATCCTCTTTTGACCTCTGAGGGCACTAGGCATGGCATGGTGCACATACGTATGTGCAGACAAAATACCACACACACAGTTTTTATTATTGTGAAATTTCTAGTTAGCTAAGCTAAGGTGATATTTGAGCACTTACTGTCCAGCTGGAACCTGTCTGTGTAAGCTGGGCATCCCAATAGTAAAAACCTTTACAGTGTACTCTTAAATATAATTTAAAGTTTACTACTTTTTTTCTTGAATAATACTTTAGAAAATATGAGATTCTCTTATATAGCCCAGGAAAAGAGTGAAAAAGTCTCCTGCTTCACATATTTCTCAGTACTCTGTCAGCATGGGAGTCTTGTAACCAGAGGTCCCGTACTATCATCACAGTGACCTGAGGATGCCAACGGGACACAGTGTTCTGAGGTGCTGTGTTGGCAGGCCCTCTGCTTTGCATGTCTGGGCTCACCTTGACTATGCCCTTGCCGCTTCCTCCTGCAACCTCTGGCTGTCACATGGTCAGGAGCAGCTCTGGCCCCTGTACATTTAGATTTGGAGTTTGAAAATTCTTCAAGTCTTTCTTTCGTGTGTGTGTGTGTGTGTGTGTGTGTGTGTGTGTGTGTGTGTGTGTGTGTACTTATGTATGTGTATTTGTACGTGTGTATGTGTGCATGTGGAGGCAAGAAGTCACCCTTGGATGTTCTTCAAGTATTGTTCCTCTTTTATTTTGAGACAGAATCTCACCAGAACACCAGCCATCTTCCCTGACTGACTCTGACTTCTAGAAACCCGACATTTGGAAACTGAAATACATCTTAAAAGTTTCTAGAGGACCAAAGAATCAGTGGACCCTCACTGCATGAGGACCTCAGTGAAGCAGGGTTAATCACATGCGTGTGCTCCCAGTGCCCCTATGGCAAGACTGGAGACAGAGACAGGAGAATCTCTGTAAGCTCACAAGCCAGTGAGGTTATCTTACACAACCGCAAAGTATAGGAGAAACCCTGGTGCAAACAAGGTAGGAGACAGGAATGAGGCCTGAAAGTTGCCCTCTTGAGTTCCTCAGGTTCACTGTGACACACACGGGCAGGAATTCACACACACACACACACACACACACACACACACACACACACACACATATATACCTACAAATACACATCTGGGTGTGTAGGGTAGGCAGAGGGTGGGGGGGAGAGAAATAGTTTAAGGGGGCAGTGCTGGGGAGATGGCTCAGCAGTTAAAAACTTTCTCAGCATCCACACAACCATGAGTAGTTCCAGTTGCAGAAGTGGCCTCCCCTGGCTTTCTGAGAGCACTGCATGCATATGGCGCATGCAGGCAAAACACTCATGTGCGGAAAAAAATTTAAGAGTTTTAAAAAGCTATTATTCAAAATTGGAAAGGTGGGACTGGTGGCAAGATGGCTGGTTTCCTTATCCATGAGCCAAAGTCAGCTGTTGTAAATTCTTTCCAAAAGAGCAGTGCACGCAGAACATGTTTCTGACCCATTGAAAACGTTGCCCGCGGGCAGTAACAGTCCACAGATGGCAAACTGCAGAGACTGACAGGTAGCCTTAGACCCCAGCCAAAAGCTTTGTTTTTGAAAGCTGGTATTTGTCATCATAGACATAGTCCTTTCATAGTTCCAATCTGAGGAAGTGAGTCTGCCAGGACCTCACTGTCTGTTTAGTAGATAATGTTGCATTTCACATCTGTAGCACTCATGAAGTTTCTGTGTGTTGTGTTGGGTTTTCATTCAGCAAACATCTTAAAGGGCTAAGCTTGATATCGTGGCCTTTGTGATAACTTCATTCATGTGAACTCTCTTCTTCTTTTACATCTTTACACTGAGAGAGTTAGGGCTGATAGAGAATCTCTCCTTTGATCAGAGAACTGGCAGCAGGGCATGCGTCTGAGGCTGTGTGAGGTATGAGAAGACTGGAAACCAGAGTCTCAGTAGAGCCCGCTGTTCCCTCCTTCCCCCAGGGTCCACTCACATACAGCCCACATATACAGGGCTGTTTGTGAGTGCAGGTATAAACTTGGCAGTTTCTATATATAGCCAGGTAGGCTTTGTCTCCCAAGGGCCAGCCCCAGCTCTAGTTCTGGAAGCTGGAACTGGCCAATCATTTTATTTTATTTTGTTGGGGGTGGGGGTGGGGGGGTTCACATTAGTCAGTGTTTGATTCTATTTACATACTTACAGAGTAAAATGTTGGCTAGGCAGAGTGGTTCATACATGCAATCCCAGTTGCCAGGAGTTGGGGATCACTTGAGCCCCAAAATTCAAGGCCAGCCTAGGCAAAATAACATGACCCTGCTTCTTTAAAAAGTATATACGGGACCAAGGCTCTCCCTACAGTCTGCCAGCTTCGGGTTAGTATCCTGGACTCACGTGGAGGAAGGAGAGAACTAACTTGTCCTTGGACTTCCACACATCATGGCACCATGGCATGTGCCCACAAGAGAGGGCAGAGAGACAAGAAATTAAAAAAAATAGTCATGTCACAGTAATGCCACCAAACATTTCTAGTTGCAAACCATAAATGTTGGTGTCTAGGACATCAGAATCCAGTTTTAGATGGCATGACTTATTTGAGGAAATTGATTTCTTAGCTAATTAATAACTTTTTTCTCTAGAGGTTTTGTTTTTAACTCTTTTCCAGTTAAATTTTATATTTTATGACTTCAAGGAGTCAGAGAAGCAAAATGAGACAGACCAAAGTTGCTTGACAACAGAAAGGGGAGCTTCCTGGTACTGGCTGTCTGGCCACCCTGAGCAGTAGGGTATGTGTGATCAGTCCTTGGAACAGATAACTGTGGTCAGAGTAAGCTTGTTCCTGATAAGGTATCCTCTTCAGGTGCCAATTAAAATTCCCAGCCGGCCCTGTCTCCACAGCCTGTGTTCAGGAATGACCCTCTGCACCCTCCTGGCAGCAGAGCAACCCAGGAACCTACAAGTCATTACACCTCTGTGGACCTTGCTTTCTTCTTATCTGGTCGCCCCAGGCTACCAGAGTAGAGGGTTATCTGTGTGTCTTCTAGTTCCAGGATAATAGCCTCAATATTATGTGGCTACTGAGTAACAAACCTAAATCCTCACACATGCTAAAGCTCTAGTTTCCCTGGGCCCAATCTTAGGATTTGACCAGAAGCCCTGTTTCCTTTGGAAATTCTTGCTTTTTTAATAAACAGACAAAATCAGAAGCCTAGATAGCATCATTGTGTGGTTCCTAGTTGTTGAGACAGCAACTGCTAGGATACAGACTCCTCTAATGACTGTTTTGTCACTGACGTGAGCCAGGTGGGAGGAGGACAGGACAGCCTTCAAGTCTGTAGTGTGTGAGTTCATTACAGCAAAGATCACTGTATGGTTCCTAGCAAGGAGCACTAAGAACTGCTGGAAATATCAGGGTAGACAGCCAGGACAGCAAGGTGAACAGGAGAGAGAAAACTGGCTGAGAGCCGGTGCAACAGGGAGTGGGATGGGCGGGTATAGAAGGTACCCAGGCTGAAGCCCACTGCAGGGGAATGCAGGGGCTCACCAAGTCAGGGAGCCAGTGCAGTTGCCATCCTAGTGGGCCAAGCCCAGTGTCCTTCCTGTGGATGGTACTACCGCTCCCGCTGCTGCTGTTGAAGGGCAGAATAAGTCTGTACTGGTAAGCTGACCCCTGAGAGCCATGCCACCTGCCCCTTAGCTGACTCCTGGCCTTAAGCAGCTCTGGAAGGCAGCTGCTTTGGATGGCAGAGCTTTACCTTGGAGGCAGGAGATAGATTTGCACAGTGCTCACAGGCTATGCTGGACATGTCTCTGAGGCTTCCTGATGTCTAGGGGTGTTACAGGTGTCCTTCCCTGTGGTATCCATATTGGTGAGGTGAGGTGGCTATGTCCCCTTTACCTTCTCCTGTTGAAGAAAGTATGCTAACTTAAAATAGAAGAAAAGTTATTACATTTATTTACTTACTTTGTGTATGACACACAACACAATAAAGTAAATGTAATTTAACTGCATTTCATTGACTAGATCTAAGAGGCCATTTAAATTCAACTTTAAAAAAAAAACCTCTATATAAATTATTGTAAAAATGACTTGTATCCCTGGGGTGCTGCCTGCTTTCAGTCTGTTGTGTGTGTGCGTTCTGTGGCTAGGCCAGCATCAGCATTGGACTGGAAAGCACTGTGATTTTTTTTTTAGAGATGGACAGTGGACTTAGGAATGCGAGATTACTCCATAGCTCAGCCCCTCTATAGGGTTGGGCCTATATCTGCCACTCCCCACCCCACCACCCTCCTAGAGCCCCTCCCACTCCTCACCATTTGCCCCTGCCATCCCCAATCTACCCAATGAGTAGGTCAGTCTCTTGTGTGGGTGGGGGGTGGGGTGGGGGGTGGCATGCATGCGGCAGTGACTCCACAGAGCTCGGAGGACCATGTAGGAAACAGTTCTCTCTCCCAAGTGGATACCAGGGAGTAAGCACGGGCCCTCAAGCTTGACAGTAAGCCCACTCACTGGTCAGGAGTGCACAGCTCTTGTGCTTCCCTTCTGAGGAGTTTTGAAGCCCCTCTCTGTAGGTGGGCTTTTTTTTTTTCAGAGAAAAATGCTTATCAGGTTCAGATGAGTGATAAGATTTTATAAACCAAAACAACTCTCCATCCAGTTCTTCTTATAATTTTCCTGATGGGAACAACAACCACAGACATGAGAAGAGTTTACCTCAGCATCTGCTGACTGAGGGAACAGAACCAGGCCAGAGCAGCCTCGGGAGCCAGAGCTTTCCTAGTCTCTCCCATTTCTACTCTAAGTCCTAGCTCCTGGCTGTGCTGTTTTGGGACATTACTCTTCCATTATAGTTTGTTGTTGCTGATTATTATTATAGACAAGGTTTCTCTGTGTACCCTTGCTGACCTGGAATTCCCTGTTGTAGAGCAGGCTAGCCTGAAACTCAGAAAAATTTGCCTGCCTCTGCCTCTAGGAGTGCTGGGATTAAAGACATATGTGACCACACCCAGCTCCCTTGTTATTCTACTGGACACCAAGACTCCTTGTCTTCTGTATTTGTTGACACCTTTCTGGCAAGTTCCAGAAGGTGGCATCAGCATGTCTTTAGCTTCCAAATAATCCAGGAGCTAAGCTTCAGGTGCCTGGGAGGTGCTCTTGGGTTCTAGCCATCATTGTTTTTGGATGCCTGCAGTTTGTTCTTTCTTTCTTTTTTCTTTTTTTTTTTTTTTTTTTTGTAATGTATCCAGTTCTGCTGCATCTGAGACAGAGCCAAATCAAACTTGGTGTACTCCAAACACGCAGTCCAAATGTCAAGAACTCCTATGCCCTAAAATTAAGAAACCTAATCTTTATGCAAACACTCATCAGTATTTTGAGTCATGATCACATTTCCTTAAGAAGCTGGGTGTGCAGGAGGATCAAGAGATCAAGACCAGCGTGGGCCACAGAGCTTGCTCCTCATTGCACAAACATCTGTGAAACAACTACATGTGTCAGTTACCTTTTTCTAGCTAAACACTTCCATCCTTAACAGTGAAAAGAAAGTTTCTGTGTTTCTAACCAGACAGAAGCCAAATCAGAATATAGATGGAGTCTGTCCACTGAGAAGTCAGCTGTAACCCTAATGGGGGGACTCTATATGTCTCCCCCACTTTTAAAACACCTACAGCACCAACAGCCTCTTTGTCTACTGAGAAACTACCTTCCTTTCCTTCTGCTGCCTGTGTTTGCTTTTGCTCTCTGTTTGCTTACATTATAACCTTGCTTCTTATGTTACAGAGAACACAGGGCAGAACCTAAAGTTTACCCTAATACAGGCAGCCTGCCAAAGCCAGGGTTTGGCATATGGAGGGAAGTCAGAACACTCCTTCTTTGCCAACCCAGTGTCTGTCCTGGCGAGCTTTCTGTCACCCTGGGGGAAAGAGAGGCCTTCAACTGCTCATCCTCGTGTGCAGTCCCTGGCAGTTGATGTCCAGTTTCCAGAAGCCCAGTGTACCCTGTTGTTGAAGTGCTTCGTGCCCACACCTTCTAAAATCCCTGGATGTCCCAAGATGCTGGAGCGAGATTCCCTTCAGCAGAGCTGAAAGGGTGTGCTCCCAGCATCTCACAGCACAGTTGAACCTGCTCAGGGGGACGGGAGCATGGGACGTCTTCTCACTGTGAGATGCCTGAGGATGTGGCTTCTCTTGAGGCTAACTGGCAGAGGCTGGGGCCTGACTCTGTCTTCAAGTCTGTTTGTTCTACTCTGCCCCTGGTGAGATCTTCAGTTCTAGTTGCCACACATCAGTGCACTTAGATCAGCCACATCTAAGTCTAAATCACTGTCTCTGGGCTGGTGATGTAACTGATGGCTGAGCGCTTCTTGGGCATGTATGAAGGCCCAGGTTCAGTCCTCCAAACCAGCACTACAGCAACAACAAAGACAACACCGTGGCTGCAGTCAGTCCCACATCGTTCCCTCCAGTGCTCCATGGCAGCTGGGCATGGTGCATTTTTGAAACACTGAACTAGTGTCTTCACAGCAGCCTTGCTGCTGGGCCAAGTTGAAAAGAAAGGCCAGTTTCCCACCACAGGCCTTGCTGTGTGCACATCTAGCCCAGCTCTCCCCAGCAAGCTCTTGCACTATAGCCTTAAAGCAACCCATGGGTAGAGAAGGAAACTGAGGGATGATGGGAACCCTCCCCCTTCCCCCTTTTCAGACAACTGGTTGCTAGGGAAATAACCTGAGACTAATCTTTTTCCAAAGAACTAATTTATTGTGCTTTGGTATATAGCCTAAGATGTATTTCCTTGTTATATAGTTCGTGTGTGTGTGTGTGTGTGTGTGTGTGTGTGTGTGTGTGTGTGTGTGTGTTTTATATGTTGGTGGCATGTGTGCCACGATACACTTGTAGTAGAGATCAAAGGACAGCTTTGAGGAGTCAGTTCTTGCCCTCCACTGGATTGAATTCGGGTCATTATTCTTAGCAGTTGGCTCTTTTAACCACCTGATCCATCTTACCCTCCCACTCCTCAAGTTTTTCATGGCTTAGGTTAATTGTGTCTTGCTTCTTCCTCGTGTTCTGGGATCTCTGCTCTCCAGAACACAGCAACTCCAGATTCATTCTTTTAGATGTGTGTTGGTTACTTTTCTCAATGCTTTGACGGTGCACCTGTCAAAAACAACTTACGGAAGAAGGGGTTTATCTCAGCTAACAGTTTGGGGGTACAGTCCACATGGCAGGGAAAGCATGGTGACAGGAGAATGGGGCAGCTGGTCACACTGCATCTGCTGTCAGAAATCAGACAGGTGAATGCTGGTGTCACAGGGCCCCAGGGTCCTAATCTTTCAGGGCAGACATTCTCTATTGTGATAATAATCACCTGAGAGTGGTCCCCCTCTCAGACAGCGCCCCTGGGGAAGCCTGAGAAGCCACGTTGCTAAGGAGATCTGAAGGTGGTGAGTGCGACTGTGCACCTGTAAGTACGTAGTGGGGAACATGTTTGGAGATCACCCTGTCAAGGGTTTGGCCCAGACCTCCAAGCCCATACTACCTTGATCCACACTACAACTCAGGTTGCTCTTCATTTTTCTTAAAGTGTTGCAGGAAGTGTATCGTTGTATTTATCTTCTGGAGCAGGAAAGGAGTGCGCATTTGGTTCTTTTCAAAACTCTTGAAGCAGGCAGCACTCACTCTGCGGTCTTCTGTTTCAGGTGGTGAGAGCGGCCGAGGAAGCTGCATCCACGCTAGCCAGCTCAATCCACCCAGAGCAGTGCATCAAAGTGCTGTGTCCAATCATCCAGACAGCCGACTACCCCATCAACCTGGCTGCTATCAAGATGCAGACAAAGGTGGTGGAGAGGATCACCAAGGAGTCCTTGCTGCAGCTCCTCGTCGACATCATCCCCGGCCTGCTGCAGGTATGCATCCTGTGAGGCCCCACTCAGGCTGCTCAACACAAAGTGGCACCAGAGTGAAAGCCACAGCAATGGTGCTCTCCTTGGAACCTTCATCTTTTTTATTTAAAAGGTGGTTTGTTAGCTTTTGGGTTTTGGCTTGGTTTTTTTTGAGACAGGGTTTCTCTGTGTAGCCCTGGCTGTCCTGGAACTCACTGTGTAGACCAGGCTGGCCTCGACCCACCTTCTCTCCTGAGTGCTGGCATTAATGGTGTGAGCTACCACCACAGGCTTGTTAGCATATTGTAACCTTTTTATACATATGTATTTCATCATATTTTCTTCTCCTGTTCTTCTCCTGAGTTTCCCCTTCCACACCCCTCTTCCACTTTCATGTTTGTTTGTTTGTTTGTTTCTAATTTATTTTTTGCTAGCTTGTTTTTAAAAACCCAGGCTTTGTACAATGTTTTATAGCTGGTGCTTGTTTTAATATATTAACAAGAACACACACTACTAGTGACTACACTAGAAATCCATTTATATTTCTTGACAACCTGGTGAGTTTCATAAGGGTTGTTTACGAAGTGTGGGTGAGGGGTTATTTACAGGAAAACGAGCACCTTGCCAGTTGCTGGACCACTGAAGAAAATGCCTCTCTCTTTCCCAGCAACAATTAACTGCGTGTAGATACTTGGATTGAGGGGTCAGTGGCCTTGAGTTCCCTTCTCTTACCCTGTGATACGATGTTGACGGCTCATTCTTGCACACTTACTACATCGTCTTAGCTTACTTGCTCCTGTGTGTAGCAGAAGCTAACCAATAGCCCATGTCAGAAGGAATGAATCTTCTGGCAGTGTAAACATATGTTGTTCATTGCTTCCATAAACACTTGTGGCATCTTGTGGATGCCCTGGGCCAAGGGGGCCAATGGAGAGTGCCCCATGCATTCCTTGCTCTCCTGTGTCTGTGTTTGCTGGGGCTCTCCTACACAAGAGGCAGTATGGAGGGCAGGCCCTGCTGCTCCAGGTGCTTCTCAGCTTGCTATGACACATGGTAGGGCCACATAGAAGCTGCAGGCAACAGGGTCCTATGCTATGTCTGCTATGTCACATAGAGAAGAGCCACCAGTGAAGAAAGGTAGAGAAACTAGCTTCCCATTTCATGCATGCAGCTGTTTGCTGTTTGCTAGCATTTGTTTGGACTTCCTGTTAAAGACTAGATTATCCCACACAGAGGGAAAGACAGTCACACAGTTCCCAGTGCTATCTGTATAGTTTGTGTGTGTGTGTGTGTCCATCCGTCTGTCCGGCATGTTTGTTGGTCAGAGAACTTGGACTCCATTTTTCCCTTACACCTTGTGAGTCCTGGTTATTACTTCTGGGTTATCAAGCTTGGTGGTCCATGTCTTTGCCTGCTGAACCTTCTCCCCAGCCTTCTCTTTCCTTTTAAGCATTTCTGCTCAAGCAGATTGTTCCACCACCAGGAGGAATCTGGACTAGGCTCCCCAGGGATCTTCTCTTCCCATTCCTCCTCCCTTTTGCCA